>NW_028259161.1:8750000-10000000 GCF_977971745.1 Zootermopsis nevadensis
AGGGAAACAGCTTTTGGGGCAAGATAAAAATCGGGTCGTCGTATATTTTGCATACATATTATAAACTATCATGCAATATATTCGTTTAAATACACGATTTAGACAAATGAATATGAAGTCAGGGGATTATAATAAAATATCTATGCGTTTAAAAGACTGTTGAATATTAATCTTACAATGCCTATTTGTGCCCAATATTTCAGTAACCTGTTTATTGCAAAGAATTTATGGAATTTGTATCCGAAAAGCTTGTCTGAGACAGTAATTTACAGACTTATGATGTAATAGCATACACAATTCACTGCACAAAGATATGGGAGCTAAACCTTGAGCGCTAATATGGAAACATTTCAGGTTCTCATTCTGGCGATTATGAACTTTTCTGTCTTCTAGGATTTTGCTCCATATGGTTTGGTAGACGTTTACCGACGTTTGAGAGGTACTTGTTGCTCCCATTATCAGGAGAATAATAATAAAATAGCGTATAGAATCTAGATTTATAACCGACGCTCCTTGAAAATACTAGTGAATTGTCATACATATCTCCTTTCAGAATTCACCAAATGACGTATGAGGATAAAATTTGGATTAAGTAATCAATTCGTTAACCGAACAACGGTAATGGGGTAGCATCAGTGACCGGGACTTCATTTTAAACTTGGTAGCTCGGCAAACACTTTGAAAAGTGAAAAATAAAGATACTTCTGACTTGCTTTCGTCACTTAATGTTACTCCATACAATAGAACACGGTAGAACCAATCAGATAAAACTCAGGCTTACGATTATTGCAAATTTGCGATGCTGTTTCTTCGAATCACAAAACAAAACCAGAATACTTTTAATTTTCTTTTTTCAAAGTATTAACCATGTTAACGCGGTTAACACCAATGCTTCACCTGCCCCCTAGGAAGAAACGATTGTAACAAATTTATAACAGTTATTTGTGTTTGTTTTCAGATGTCCCAGTGGTGTCCCTTAAGATGGGTTCCAGCCTCAACCCAGATGACATCAAAGAGGGCGATGACGTTTATTTTGAGTGCAACATCCGAGCCAATCCCAAGGCTTACAGATTAGCCTGGTTCCACAATGTAAGTTAGAACAAATGACTTTATGCTTACTGTTGTGGTAAAATAACTGTGCGAGCCATTTCTCAAACTTTCCTCCACAAAATCAGTGCTACACTAGTTACCGTAACAGAAACACAAAAAAGTCCAGCACTTGTAAATTGCTATATGAAAATATTTTCAGAATTAAAGATTAATTTATTGTGTTCATTTTCTTAAGCGAAAGTGAATTATGTCTTATTTGTTGTCAGTGCAAATGAAATGAAGCTGCCCAGATTTTGAATGATTTTTGTAAATCAGAATCCCTACTTTAGTAAATGTATTAAAATGTCGTTTAAGGATTATGGCAATAAATTCGATAAGGGATAGTTTAAACTCGACATATCAACTCCTCCGCCAACACACACTACAGGTAGCGAGGTCGAACTCGTTTTACGGATTTGGGCAGATAATTTCCAAGGACACACGATTAAATTAAGAGTCTAGAGGAAAAATGCTCTGCCCCCGTAGGTGATCTAACGCCAGTCGTCCAGTCTGTAGTCGGTCACTGCGATAGAATTCTAAAGTGGATAACCACGGTTCAGTGGCAAAGGTTTAATAGAAGTTATATTCTGTAGATATGGGAAGTATTATATATAACCAGAAGTTCGAAATGAAAAAAATCTGTCATTTTATCTTGGGCAGGAAATTGTAACAACGTACATAAAGTCTAGGGAGATCATCTATGTAAACAGATAACACATATTTGATTGCCAGTAATTGAGCTGTATTTAAGAATTAGGTAGAAGGTATGTAAGTTTGTCTAACAGCAAATCGTATAAAGCTAGTAACTCAGTGGCAGTTTAAAAGTTCTGAAATAACAGTGACAGTGAAATCATTGTTTCAGACAGTAGTCTGATAAAGTTACGTAAATAAACAGATTCGATTGAAGAACCACATTTTTTTTATGAACGAAGTTTTAAACAATATTAGTCACACAGATGGTAATGAATTACGATGCGAAAGTAGTACACTACCGTATGAAGCATAAGTCTTTCCATCGTTGGATACGTAATATTAGTTTCGCTCGTTTACTTCAGATTCCTGAGTTCAGTACAATGTCGGTAACACATTTTCGACCGATCGAAATACGATATCTGAGGCAAGCGAAGATGAGCACGTTCAGTATCAAGCCTAGAGTCACATAATATGTGATGTCAGTTCTTGTGCACGTAGCATACGTTGGACCCACCTTCTTTCTAGTGTCAGTAGTTTAAAGTAAGAGTGACCTAAAGTCGCGTTTGGACCGTAACGCTGATGCTGACAGTAATAGTGGTTTAGCATCTGCCTCCTATCAGTCATCATTTATTTTGTGGTATTAGCGAAGTATCTTGTAAGGGTCGGATTGACAGTTCTTTCTGTGGACGGAATCCGATATACCGCAAACTTTTTCCGTGGGTGTAAATGCCTCGTTGTTTCCGTTTACTCATAAACCCATAAGTAACTACTACCTTTTTGATACTTAATTCACTAGCTTTACCTAAAATATTAGCATATTATAGATTTACTTTAGATTTCTGACTGAAATTACTTGTACTACGAAGAAATATATGTATAAACAGTAGCTTGTGTACGTAGATGGAAAAACTCTCAATATGGTCGAACATATTAATTTCTCTCACTGGCATAAGAACTGTTACATCAATGCTTAATCCAACTGAGAATCACTTAAATGTTACTGAGACGTAAATTTCATATGAATGTAATTTGGAGCGTTATCAGGCCTGTTTATCGTAAGCTTTATAAAATATTAAAATATTTTTGTAAACATTATTCTAGCATTAGTTCTTTATTCATGTAATTGTTAGTCGTTAAGTGTTTTTTTTCAAAAATTGTTTAAAATAAACACGTTGTTGTGAGACTGGGTCCATTCATCTTCAAATTTGCTCACCGAAATCATCAATAGTCCGTCTCGTAGAACAAATATTTGGTGTTCGGTAATTAAAACAGATAGTGGTTGCAAGTCGAAACGTCTCCTGCAACGATCCTTAAAAGACGTAGTTGATGATGGGCTATCAAGCATAAACTGAAAGGTAAAATACGTCACAGGATGGTCATCCAAGTGAAGCCATTAAACGCCACAACCACTGAAAGGCAGATTTGGCAACCGCTTTATATTATATTAGGACAGTTATTAATGTTCCTGCTGTCGCCTGTAGCAGTTTGAAAGTTGATGCGATAATATTATTGCAATAAATTGAAATGTTATACTTAGGACTTACTTATATAACGATGTTGACTCATACAATGGACAGATATGCCTTATATCAGCTTTACAGACAAATTAAACAATCTTCCTGCTCTATTGTAATTGACAGATTCGGGTTTTTTGGAACTAATTAAAATCTCGCATTTGTGTGTCTCGCTGAGTTTTGCTGTTACTCTGTCAGTAAATTGTAAATTATCCTTCTTTAAATACGGTTTGTTTAACAAAACAATTGAGTATATGGATGACGTCTAATTTAGCTACTGATACAATAAATAGTGTCAAATCTATATTATGTTGGGCGTTGTCAGTTGTCCCAGGTATATTTAATATATGCGACTTAGTGAAACCTGTTAAAATGAAACTAGGAACCTTCATAATACGAGGCTACAACGCTGAACCCTACCCGAAAATTCGAAATGTCTACCTTCCAAAGTAGAGATACGTCACTTTTGCATCCGACAGACAATATGTCGGCTGGAGAAGGCTGCTAGTACATAACACCGCGTCTGTCAAATGCACTTCAAGTCAGATGCGGCGTTGTTTGATTGCAGGGCCATGAAATTCACCACAACGTGACTGCGGGAGTCATCCTAAGCGACCACAGTCTGGTGCTCCAGGGCGTCACGCGTCTCACGGCTGGCGACTACACTTGTCTCGCCGCCAACACGGAAGGCAAGGGCACTAGCAACCCCGTCATTCTGCGAGTCATGTGTGAGTACATGCTGCTCTCCCACATACTGTGCCCCGCAAGTCTCTGACTCCGCCCTCTAACGCCTGCATTGATCCTGCGTGGTCAGTGTTTAAAGCTAAATCATCTGATATTTCGTTCCTCTTAATTGGAAACTCGACCGACGTCATCTATTTCGTCTGCGTTATTTCAGATTCATTGCCCGCTATCTATTGGGCCCAACTGAGTAGGTACCTGAAGACGGAGTCAGAGCCCTATCCCCGAAACGTCGTTTTTCTATTTTATTTATTAGACGATGGAAAATATCCAAGGAATTTTTTATTAAAATGACTCTCCATCGTCACGAACTTTAAGATTAGAATGTGTCATGTCCGTGTAATTTAATTTGGCTGACGAGAGGGAGGTGAGATTGTATAACACGGTCTGCGCATGCTCTGCTTAGTACTACAGTCGAAAATAATATCTCTCAGTTGTATTTGTGCGCACATGTAGTAATGGAGCGAACACCGCTGCAAAGAATGTTATTTGACCGGCGAATAGCTGCGTAACCAAGCCGTAACCAGCCAAACCAAAACCACGCCTATGAAGCCAGAAGTGTAATAAACTGACGCGAACATTGTATTACGAATATAGTTTCATACTTTTGCCATCAATTTCATGTAATTTGTTAGCTTTTTGACTGTTATATATGCTTAATTCTTGGGTTATAAATGATCACAGAATTTTAAGTAGAGTGGAATAAGGAACAGAGCTTGAGTACGAATGAATGAGTGGATAATGGAGGTAAATACCGTTCTACATTGTAATTAATAACATTTACTTACCCAATCTATCTTTATTACTATTTTAATCAGAACAAATTTTATCGTATGCCAGAGTGAGATGACGAGATCATAAAATTGTAATCTTCAAGACAGACTATTTCAGATAGCTTTCGGCTTGTCTTTCTACATACCGATATTATCATCAAAACGGGGTTTCTTAGGCGATATTATCGACTGGCCAAATGTAGTTGGTAAGATTTATATTTAGTAGTACGTAGGAACATTGCATTCGTGGCTAGCGATTAGCCACTTTAGTTTTACGTTCGTACGTTTCGTTTTTTGGTTCGTAGTGACGCAGTGTTCAGACCACCCATTATTCAGTATGTTCTGCTTTAACCACACTCGGAGGTTAGAGGAGATAGTTTATGTCTAGTAAATGCTTTACCTCGTGCCACAATGGTTTGTCATACGAAGTAGAATCTTGCGGTTCCATTGTTGAACGATAAAATATTGATGCGACGAGCGTAAAGCACGTGCAGATATTAATGTAACGTGGACGTTATTGTTGTGTTTAACCAAAATTGGGATCGTTGAAAAATTTTAGTAGAGCTTTCCAACACAAAATTTATTGGAAAATATTTCGAACGCTAGTTGTAGAGAAAAGTGAAAAACTTTTTATGTCCTGTATACTTTTTCCGCACGTCTTAGTAAACGCTTCGAAATCTTCTACTATAAAAATTCGTGATTTGTCGTCGTCAAATTAATTTGTCGTCAAGAAATGACGTCTTCAAACAAATGACTTGAAAAATGACTTGAGTAAGACACTAAGACCAACCCCCCCGAATGGGGTGATTGGTTTAGTCTCTTACACAAGATTTTAAAACGCAACCAACTCCCCCAAAGGGGAGGTTGGTGTAATTTCATACACAAGATTTTAAAACGCAACCAACCCCCCCGAAGGGGGGTTCTTGTAGTTTTAAAAACTTGACCAAACCCCCGAGGAGCTCCGAAAGGAGCGCTCTGCTCTAATAATTAATAATAAATGAGTTTTATACACTGTCGTATTATTATAACTTGATAACCATTTGACAGACATTACCCGAATTTTATTTAAAAGATGTTTAGTCGTCCAATTTGAAATGTAGAAGAAATAACAGAGCGAACCCTCCGAATCAGTTACGCCATACGTACATTTCATAACCATAATATTTGCAATCGCAGTGAACCATATTGAGAATGAAGTATGGCTCCCTTCCGTCCGCTTTAAAATTACTCTTTTGTCGGATATTTTCTTCCGAATTCGGTACAAAGCTATTTCATTACAGTAACATGTAATGATTCTGTATAGAAATAGTAAATTAGCCTCAAGTTTTTCCTTCACCCTGTGCAGATAATTGTGCAGTCACACCCTTCACGTGAATTTAATTACCTCTCCCTGGAGAGACATCTACGACGCATATCGAACAGCTGATACGTATTCTACATTACTTGAGGGCTTTATATTTTAGGGCGGGGTAAGGGTACAACAGGAGGCGGATTGCGGCACAAGCACAAGTGTGATGCATTATTCATACGTGCCGTAGAATTAAAGGCGAATTCTGATTCAGCAAATGTTTAGTCACGGTTTTACATTCAGAACTTACGTCACGTCACTTACATTGTGACTTTGGTTTCTAGTTGGTATCTTACGATCTCTATGGCGAATGCAGCAATGAAAGATCGCATCATTCCGAAAGCAGCCAAGTGCCAGTAACTTTGGACCGGGGGTAGATAATGTGTTATTTGGGTACGGCTATCGCAAAGTGCATTGGGCGTAACAGATGAGTGTGGGTCAGCGTTTAACAGCCTTAACTATTCCGAGCTTTGGATACATTCTCCTGCTAGTAGTTATAAAACTATCATTTACGTAATTAATACTTATTAATGATAAAGAATTGAATTTGGCATATTTTTCGCATGAATTTAACGTGTATGTCTGTCGGTCCTTTCGCTTCGAAGTTACGTGTTGTAACATACTCGTGACATGTATTTTCAATTTAGTATTACGTGGGGAAGGTCTGCGTCGAAAGACGTCACACACGACTTTGTTGTTAACTTATGCCAATCTTACGTAACGTTTACTTAATTTCGGGCTGAAATCGAATTTTATCATTTTTTTTCAAAACGACTTATAGCACAGAAGATTGTACACTACAAACTATATTTTTTATTAACATCTTCATATGACTTATTTGAAATTTTATTAGCTTTTAGAATGTTAACGTCATTCGAGATAAATTTCTGACAGTGCAGTGCTATCCTTATACTGTAATTAACTTCAAAATTATAATTTTATATTTCAAATAAACTAATATAAAAATTAATGACGTAACAATCGATAAAATCGGATGTGAAATTATTTATCCCACTGCAGTTCAAACTTTACAATATTTTAGTAAATATTCACAGCGCATACCTAATTACCGCTTAAAATATTCTACTTGAAAAATTAAGTTTATTCAAATTCAATGGGAAACATGAATTAACCTCTTAGTGGCGATCTGTAACCGCTTTAAAGAAAATGACACTTATGGTGTCAGTTTCCGATACATTTTCTTCCTTCTCAGTGTTCTTATTCTTACTCTCTCATACTACTGAAGTGTTAAAAAGTAGAGTTGGAAAGTTTAAAACCCTTTACGTCACCATCATAATCGTTTTCATCATAAATTCGTCGTCAAAGCTTAGACCACGTGTTGACTCGTTAAAAAATTTATTCAATAATTGTTCAAAACCCGTGTTCGCGAAGTCGGCTGGATCGCCGGGAAGTGTTTTGTTGACATAAGCTACTTCTGTCACAAAAAGCATGTAAACATGTGCGTAGCTCTGATAGAGCTTGTACTAAAAAAAATATGTTAACAAAGCTATTTAATTAAAGCGACATTATGCGGCCTTAGTCAATGGACGTGTTCATATGCATGGCACAATTTAGCAAAAACCATCTATTTAATGGATAGTGGCTTAAACCAGTCACATACGTATAGTCAGAGCAAAACGAAGACTTTTTTAAACAATTGATAGCTCGTATTCATGAAAATAGTTGTTACGAGGAGGAGATTGATTGACTGTGTTTGGAAAAGGGGCCCTGAGAAGAATATTTTGATTTTAACAGGGAACGAGTAACAGGAATATGGAGAAAATTGTATAACGCTGAACTTCGTAACGTGTCAATTTCTATTATTACGATTATCAAATCAAGGAGAATGAGGTTATGTAGCGCACATGAGAGATGGAGGATGCATGCGAAGTTTCAGCTGGAAAACATGAAAGAAGTTAACACTAGGAGACCTAGAAATTTATTACAGGATATCAAAAGAATTCTAAATAGATTGTAAGGATGTTTACTAGATACCGAGTTCTCTTTCACGGTCCTAATTGCGGGCATTTGTGAACTTAATGAACTTTCGGGTCCCATTAAGGGCGGGGTAATTTCTAGACTGTCTTTGAGACCATTAAATTCCTTCAGATATTCTTAAAGATTTGCTTTAATTAATCTCCCATACGGACTTCGATCACTAGTGTTATTGGAAGTGGGTAGCTTTCAACAAAACACAGTTAATAAATGAACAAGATTGACAAGCAATGGACATTTACATACAGATTTTTATGAGTTGTGAATAATAAGACATTGAACCGTATTCATATAAACTTGACGTATCGTATGAAACACTCATAAAATAAAAGTTATTTTACGCATTTCGTAAATGAACAGAATCGCTGGTTAGGAGGACAATTTAAGGAAGGTGCTTGGGGAAGTTCCAGTCGATATCTTGAAATTCGTTTAATTCTTACAATTACGTTTCACTCATTAGATCGTAATTTTCCAGTTAAGTGGGCCGATTCATTTTTTCTGCCGCTCGTGACAGACTGTCGAATCGGGGTGGGAAGGGCGTAGTTCCTTCCAGAGTTTCCAGGCTATTAGATAAGTCAGTCAATAATTTCCGACGGATCGCACATATAAAGGAAATATTTTTCTCCTTTCATTGCTTAATACGACATTAAGACCCGATTACTCATAATATTTTCTTGTGTCCTATTATTTGCTTCTAGCGTATAATATACAATTAATTAAACTCTTCATCCCCGGGTATTATAAATATGATACGACGTTGCTACTTCTAATTTTGAGGGTATATGTTACAATGATCTTTAATGTGTAACCTTTTCTATTTCTGTCACTTGTTTATTTAGCTTAACATGTTGCATTAAAACTGTTGCAACAAGATCATTGTCATCTGTGATGTAGTCTCGTAGAAACTAAGTCCTACTGCCTCCATCATCAACGACTTGACGATGGATGCAGTAAGCGCCTTTGAATAGTCGGCTGTTTTCTATGAGAAGAGGCAACATCCTTAAGGAAGGTGATCTTCATAGTGCCACCGTGAGAAACTGATATTTTACTCAGCTACACCAATTTCCAGCATATGCCATGCCGTTCCTACAAAATGCGAAGATAAATGGATAGACGCCTTTTTAAAATACGTAGGGATATTATTCGGGAAGGAAATGCTTGAAGTTATCAGATATATGAATGGCGGAGAAGAATAAGAAATAATCTGGATTGCTTTCTGACACATTTTTAATCATAAGATCAGCGAATGAATAGGAAAATTACAAACTACGCACTTTAACGACTTCGTGGTAGTAATATGATGGACATATTCTTTAAATGTTTTATAACCTTCAACCCGACGTCAAATACAAAAATATTTGCTTTCGTTGTGTTATTACAGCTTGAACTTGAATCTCATTCTTTTGTTTTTCCCCATTTAATTCGCGTCATCATCATCAATATTTTGTTGAAAGATTATGTTGATGATTACTGTCGGATGTTTATTTACCTTTCGCACTGCACTGTGTTTGTTATTTACTGATGCACTTAAATATTATCCACTTGCTCTTTTTTCAAATTCGTATCAATCGATCTCCGGTTCGATACCATACTAAATACATCATCGGTATTTTAGAGAAAAATCAGATAATATGATTTCGCCGAGGTTTTAATTTGCTTGAAATTTACTTCTTGATATCCGAATTCACGGTTTGTTATGACATTCAAAGATAATAAAAACGCCAGAAATGTCTACCGTATTGCGAGAATTTCACAATTGAATTCTCTGTTCGTAGAATTCAAATCAGTAACCGTATCAGTTTTGAGGACGCACTACAAAGTGAAACATCTAGTGGTCAGTGTAGTTGTTATAAAGAAGTTACTGCCTTATAGTCGAATCCTCACAAACAAGATTAAGAAGCCATGTCTTCTGAAAGAGGTAAACACTCTGAACTACGCGATTCAAAGCATAGAAGAAAGAGGCACACAATGGGATATAAGAGGAAGAATTTAATTCTGGGGTTGCAGTATAGACTATCCAAAAATACTTTACTTTCAAAGTCATTCTGTTCAGGTAAATTTCTCCAGCTTCTTCGTATTCAGATTCCGCAATGTTTGGAAACTATATACTCCACATCCAATAACGAAACTCTTCATGCGTCAGCCATGTTTGCTCTTGAAGTGTATTACGTTCCCAACGTTCTTTGTGACTTCCACATGGGATACCTTCCAAGAACAAATGTGTTTAGTTTCTGATCGGTTCTCATAAGACCTTTGATAAACTGCAGCGTTACTCATGTCTGAAAGCCACAGATACATTTGTTTTATTAAATCCAGGAACAGATAGCTACGTAGGAAGTGGTTATTATGCATAAATGATTCTCTACAGTATTTTTAGATTATTTAAAATTAATAAGTAAGATGTACGAGTTTAGGTTCTAACCGCGAATAAGAATGAAACTGTCTTTTGGGATGTTTTGGCCTGCGGTTTCGTATCAATTGACCACCGATTCTTCAGAGATTCTTGCTGCTTCCGATGATGGAGAAAGTACAGATTTAACAGTTACAATAATTAGGAGTTTAAGTATATTTAAGTGTTAGTAACTTCATTTTAACGCCCAAATTAACCGCCACGGTGGTCTAGCGGTTGTAGTACTGGGGTCCCGGGTTCGATTCCCGGCGGTGCTCAGATTTACAACTTGTGTTGGGCAAGACCGTGGTCCAGGCATTACGGAGTTTTCCTCCGGGGTTTCCCCGGTTTCTCCGTGGCATCCCAACAATTACGCCACTTTCATGGTCATTTCGCAAAAAGGGGGTCACAGCAGGAGCGTTAAATGTCGCGGTCCCGATCGTGAATCCTGCTAACCACCAATGCACACCATGCTGAATGGTGTGTACTGGATACGAAACAAAAGCGCCCAAAATATAATATTGTAGTCAACTAAATTTAATTTTTTATTATTAACCTTGTTTTAACGAGTTAACACAAAAATTAGATTTCGTCGTGCCTTAATAGTTTTAAATTTTCTCCATTAATTGTCAAATTTGAAACTTGTTGTTTCCAACGACAAACGTAATCTATGCAGTGTTAGTTTAGACCTCACGGTGCTAATTGATTTTGCTTTCTTTTTTTCTTTTTTCTTTTTTGGGTTTTTTACTACGCTGTTGAAAAGTCTATTTCCCATTTTTCTTATACAGAAGAAACAAAACCTTAATTCTGACATACATCTGTGTGAGATGAATTGAAAAATTTAGTGTACAGTTTTTCATACATATTTCCAAGAGAGAGTTTCATTTATAATCACTCAGCTCATCGTTGTATGTTTGGACTTGATGTGCTGTATTTCCGGGAATATTTCAGCTTTGATGTTTGCTCCTTTCGTGCAAGTTTAGTAAAGTGCTGCATAGGAATTTCTCTTTGTTGTCTTATTGTTTGCCGTGTCCAGTAACTTTATTTTAAAAGAATCACTAGGAATCTGTTTACCTTAAAGGGATTTTGAAACTGAATTAGTTTCTGACCACGGCATTCACGATATTTCTGTTAGATTGAAAATCAACCGAGCTGTATTTTCATCCCTAGTGTTAGCAAAGGAGAATTTATATTAGTTGTGTAGAACGTCTTTAGTACAGAAGTAAATAATCACTAAGAATGTACTATATACGAATTTAGCCTTATTCTATTTAAAGGTAAATTTGTGGAAAGGTAAGGAGTAGGTTTAACAAAAACTTTTTCGTACAGGCTTATGTGCTTAACGTAACCTTCGTAATTGCTAATAATCATGCAGGTGACACACTTATCCTTCGTCATGCTTATTTACTAATATTGTTTTGTACGTACTGAGTGTTATGACCCTGCTTTCAGCTTGCGTAATACTACGATTAGCGCATAGTAAATCTTTTAGTCTGTACCCACGAAACTTTGTCCGTATTCATATTTGAGTATTAAGACTCACAGTGTTTGTTTATAACGTGCATGATAATCACACGTAAATTTTATTTAAACCTTTGTTTCTTGCTTTATGTTAAAAATTACCAGATAATAACGAAAATGTAAATCTTTAAATTCGTGGAATATGAAGTAAGGGGTATAATAGGTAGGAAACCCAACCTAGTTTTAATACAGAAATGTGAATTAAGTTATTGTTATCGCATGTACGTAACATTCTAATTAACTGTGGTTTTCTACATTAGATCTTCTTTTTCGTTTGTTATGACTTCATAGTTTTTAACATCTACCCGAAATAGAACATGTACGAGAGAGAGTTCATTCGCTTTTAAAGTATTCATCACTCCTTAACCCATTGTCTCATTCCCCTTCATTAGCTTAATTCAATTTCACACAAAAGGCCATTTTTGTCATATCTCTCTTTCTTCTTAATTTTAATCTTGTTTCATTTCTTGGAGACAAAAAATGGTTTTCCTCTCGAGGGGATTTTTTGGGCATTGCGAAACTTTTTTTATGTAACTCGCAGACGGACGGACACACAGTCTCACTCTCTGCTATAGTTAAACGCAACATTGTTTTCAAGTATTTCATAGCAATATTTTGTTGTTTTCTTCCATTGTGTCCCTTCTCCCTTTCTTTTACCGGTATTTTGTTCTCTTCTGCTCTTCTGCCTAAGACTTGTACTTATATTCATTCTTATTTTGGAGATTATTTTCTTTCCCTGTATCATCCAAATCACTTTTATTTGTAAGAATTATTTTGTACTTTTTATAACTCCTCATCTTCTTCTATCCGATGTTGAAAAATGAGACAGGCGCCTCAAACTAGGAATGCAAAACAGTCGGAAATTACTAAGTTACAAGGAAAGCTACCACAGGCCAGCTGCAATGCTTCTAACATTACGGAATCATGAAATATGTTTTATTAAAGAGCTCAGAGACAGCGCATTTAGTGGATATAAACTCTCTTCTTCATTCTTTCCCCCCCCCCCTTGAAATGCATACTGAATACCCTTTTCTTCTGCAAGATAAATCCCACCAACTGCAAAATGTGAACAAGTAAGTAGATAAGGAGAGATCTTGCTACTAACGTTTATAAAGCTGAGTAGTATTTGTAGTGTTTGGTTTAGAAGTAGAGCCGAGCGAAAGCTTACTGACGTTTCAGCTTGTGATTCTCTGATTGCCGCTCTTAACTAAGTTTAAAAGTTGATAGTTACTCGGCTGTTAAGAAATGTTGCTGATTTTGTGGAACGCTAAGGTTCATTACCGTTTTCAAAGTAACCCCCCCCCCCCCTGGTTCGTATCGTGAGTCATTTCGGTGCAACACACCCCTTTACGCCTCATTTCCTTAAGTTCCTGTATATTATTTTACAATTGACGAAAATATTCTAAGCGATCTCTGTCTTTGATATTTGCATTTAAAATTCTCTTTGCATTTCTAATTTCTGCCATGCGCGATTCTTGTTCTTATGTAAATTAAAACTGGGACAAGTCTTTGAAGTTCTGTCTGTAGTATAATAATATTATTTTGAAAACTTGTGTTGAAATCCTAACCCAGGTTTCTTCATTATATTTACTTCAACACTGAATAATCGGTCGTTAAATAATCGCTGTTTTAAAAGTTGTTCAAACGATTTAGCAATATTATATTTGGGGATTTAAGTGCTATGACCAGCGTTTGTTTTTATTGAGTGCCAAGTAAGTAAAACTGGCTCCAAATTTACTGAGTAATTACCGTGAAAATTTCCAAAATTTGTTAGTCATTTTATGACTCCTTTATGAATATTCTTGAGTACAATCTGTTGTTCTTAGTTTTGTATTATTCTACGAATATTAAATAATTAATTTGTGATATGCGTGTGAATTTGTATTTGCGTTTTAACGTGTGATGATATCTTACGAATTTATTTTTGCAATGTCTAAATAAAGCAATTAATTTTGAGCCGGAATATTGTACTTCCACGAAACGTAAAGAAATATTCCCTAGTTGAAAAGTTTGTCTGTCAGTTGTAGACAGTGAAAGTAAAATATTAGTCATTAGTAATTCCCAGCATTCATAGCTGCATTTGTTCTTATTTACACAGAATGTCCATGAAGTCTGGAATCAGTGTAAAAAATATTTTATTAAGATAGTTACAATAAAATAGTGAGAACATATGGTTAAAATGGCAACTGTCAAGTTCAAAGCAATTGTGAACGATAACGAATTGTTATTTGAAGGTTTTCCAAAATGTCAGCAGCTGTCTGTACGATTCTGATTTTTAGTTGTTATAATTATGTTATTTTTACGTAATAAACTTTCTACGTAATTTTGTCATACAGCAAAATCTATCGTATTCAAATCGGACAATCTCGGGTCCCTTTCTGTGCACAAAGGACTTTGTGAGAAATGTTTTAAAACAGAATAAGTCTACATTTACTCTTGACGTTATGGAGATTCTGTATTTTCAAATAATACTTACAACGTAATCTACGTAGTGTCATTCATGTATTCAGTCTAATTAATATAACAGCGGTTGAGATGTTTGTGAAATGGAGACATGTCTGTCAGTGTTGTTGGATGGTCATGTGTTTCACAAACAGCAAGTCAAAGTTTTGGAAGGTGGGGTATAAAGGACCAGGATTCGCAAGACATTTGCTCGCAGCTGCAGCTGGAAAGTTTGCAGACAATATGGCGCGACTGGATGGCGTCCCTTCAACATCGCCAACTCAGACATTACGAACTATGTGTAGAAAATAAACAGCAGGTTGCTTCATTGCAGGTCTCTCATACCTATTCTGCCGAACTTTCATGAACACGGCGCAGATGAATCGTTTCCTTATGTTTAACTACGACTTTGGATCCTCGGTGGCCTTGTACCTATAGTTTCAGAGACGAAATACTCTCCTCAGAGCTTGACTTGTATACGTAACATGTCTTTTGTATGTAAGATTTGAGGTTTTCACAGCGGTGAGTATGAAGATTTTTGTCTTCTGGGTTGTTGCGCTATGTAGTCTGGTATTCATCGCCCTGATGACGGAGACGTTGGTTAACATCGACCAGACTACACAGCGCATCAACCCAGAAGACAGAAATCTTCATGTCTTTTGTAACGTATAAAATGAGGTTTCTCGTTAATATCGTATAAAAACGTCGGATAATTTGGTATGCTTGCAAGGAAATTTTATTAGCTCTAGTATAAAAGTGTTTTTATTGGTTACAGAAAATAAGCTGAAAACATACACATGACAGACTATTCTTGTGCCTTTATTGGCTTGTGCTTGTTATCAGCTCCATACCGGTTATTCCACGAGCCGCTGCCGGTTGGATGCGTAATCATTCCGGCCCAGAAATTCTTTTTTATATTATTATATTCTTGTCTCGGAATGATTTCGAAAAATACCACTGCTTTCCTCTTCTCTTAACGACATTCTGTTAAGCGGCTAAGTGATGAGGAAAGCGAACACTGAATTTTATGTCATTCGTTGAACCGCTAAGCAAAGGTAAGATGTATTAAAAAGTCCACAGCTCTGGAAAGACGAACATGTTTAATACCATTCCTTATTTTGTTTGTCCTCCTGCTATGTTTTTAGTTGCAAATCTACACTGTGTGTAATGTGACGTATCGTCGGTTTTAATACAATACCATTGAACTTATAAGAAATTTAAAGAAATTTGTTTAGATATGCTTGTAATACTTGTAGGCCTATTTGTGATTTATTAATCATTCTGCACAGCAACAGGCGACAGGTGAATCACGATATCATACTGTCTAATAATGTCAGCGAATTAAATAATAGTTGAATGCCACATATTCTATAACCTGCATAATCGTAATGGTTGTTTGTTCTTCAATAGCCATATTACTATATACTATTGAGTGCTACACACAGAATGGTTCATTTTATGATGCAATGAACCACTACAAACAACCCACTTCATAGCGATAAGCGATACGTATAAGCAGCATGTATCGCGTATTGCCTGATGCTTGTTGCTATTTGAGTCGGTGTTCGTACTCTCATAAACAACAGCGTAACTACGGATAATCTTGTTCCAGTTGTACCCACGTGCAAGGATGATCGAGAGGAATTGCTGGGCGCCTTAAAACACGAGACGTTGACACTGAGGTGTGAGGTAGACGCCAATCCACACCTTGTGACGTTCCATTGGACGTTTAACAACTCCGGCGACCTGGCAGAAGTGTCCCCGTCTCGCTTCACGAGTGTTGGTTCAGTGTCGCGTCTCAATTACACACCCGTGACCGATATGGATTACGGCACCCTGGCCTGTTGGGGTTCCAACGCGGTCGGCCACCAACGGTCGCCGTGCATCTTTCAGGTAGTGGCCGCAGGTAACTTGCAAGGCTACAGAATTTACCCTCACCCTCCCCGTCAACGCACTTCACTATCAGCTATTTGTGGAATTGCATAAAATAAAGTTTACTAAGAAACGAAAGAACGTGTTGAACGCCTAATTTGCTTTGAGTTTCCTGATAAAATAGGCATGGATAGTGACGAATATTTCTTTAATAATTTGTTGTTAATTTAGGAGCACTCTGCATTTCAATTAGCGTTCAGTTGCTTCATAAAAGCTTGACACTGTGAAAGCGTCTCTTCGCTGTAATGATATCCTGGGGCACGAATGTTTATATGTTGTTTACATCACGTCAGGATTTAAAAGCTTGCAGTCATACACATCTTGCCTGTGGCGATTAAATGTAACCACTAATACCTTCGATACCGTTTTCACAGCATGTAACATGCACCAGGGATAAAAATTGCACTTGTCTCTGAACTGGAAACGTTCGAAAGTGTGTTAATGTAAACGACAACAAATCAGCATACATCTAGTGTGCTGTCTTACATGAATCATGTAGAGGGTGGAATGCTTAGATCAAGAACAGGAGATAGAACAGCACACATTTCGGGGGGAAATTACACAAAGAAGAAAAATTTCAGTACGTCACTAAGCCTTTTTCGGCACAAAAACTGTAATACCTTCACAGGCATCAACCATCCAGCGACCTTTGATTGAATCTTATTTTATTTAACAGTGTGTGTGTTATCTTCTTCTGGCGCAGTGTCAGTTTGCTTCGTTGATGAGATTTTAACGTGAAATTAAAACTATTAAAGTGTGCGCTTAGATTTTTCGTCATCTTTTATTAAGACGATAAAATCGATGACTCTGAGAAAAGCGGGTTATGTAGCACGCAATGGAGATGAGAACATCTTAATCAGATAATCTGGAAGGAAGAGCTCGCAGAGTCGTAGATGTGAGGAAAATATTAAATTAGAACTGAAAAAATGAACTATAGGGCAAAGACTGGATTGATCATGTTCAAGACAGTGTTTGATGGCGTTATTTTGTGAATACACTGATGTGCTTCGGATCTCGTATAAGATTGGGGTATTTCTTGAATGGCTAAAAAATTGCCAGTTTTTGCACAGGAATAAATAAAGACTTCTGTTTATATTTTACTGGCTCTTAAACTGTGTTTGCTGACACATGACATACAACAGCTTACGTAAGACAAAATTTGCAGTACAACTGACATCTTTTATGTCCAGGTGTACTGATTTTGAATCTAAATTACTTTGATTTATATGTAAATTATTTGCACTGATTCCGTTATATCCTATCATAAAATGAGGAACGAAACGAAATTAATAGAAATGCTTCTATTTTAATATTTTTTTAAATATTTTCCGTCAAATCACAATTTTAATAAGATAATAAAATATTTAAAATATCATTTCACGTTCCGCATCGAATGATCGATTTACAAATTGGAACGTCTCTTACGACATGTTTCGGTTATATTTAACCGTCCTCAGGTATAAATTAGATTGGTAAATTTAAAACTCGAATTACAATCATTTACAATGTTATGCAGTTTATTGAAATGTTCTTATCAGATTACTCTTATATATTAGAACGAAGGTATTGTTTTTTATATTGCGTGGTTCATCTGATGTTTAATATTAGTCTGTAAAGCAATGATTTAAATAAAACATTAATAAATATGGAGTAATATAGAAAACAAAATGATAGAAGTAAATAAATAGTAGAATGTATAAGTAAAATAAAATTAAATTAATTTAATAAAACATACCGGTGATAAGTTGATAGAGACATGACGTGTCTGGCGGAAGACATCTAGAAGTATTACTGTGTCGGGTCGAGGTTTAATACTGAATTGCGGTTGCTCGTGGAGTGCGTAGGTGAAAGGAGGTTGTTATGGTTGGGGTCAAGGATCTGGAGGGCATTGAAGATGGGGTTATTAAGAAAAATATTGTTGTCGTTTAGGGAAAGGTTTTGTTTATATGTTTGTTGTATGTAATATGTCTTTATTGTATCTCTATGTCTTTTGTTACGTACTATTTTTAGAATGTCCTTAGTTTGTGTAATTGTATTGTATGAGTGTCCTGTGTTTAGAATATGCTTTGCGTATGCAGAATTTTCTTTATTGTGTTTTATGGCAGCTATATGTTCTTTATATCTTTGTGTAAAGGTGCGTCCAGTTTGTCCTATATAAGTTAATTGGCAATCTTTACATTTTAATCTGTATATACCTGGAAGGTTATATTGATTATTAATATCTATTGATGGTTTTTGTTTGAGGATGTTTTTTATTGTATTGTTTGTTTTGAAGGCAATTTTTATTTTGTTTCAAAAATAACAAAAATATTCAAATAAAACAAAAATTATACACACTTCGAACCGGTAAAAATATAAAATTGGAGAGAAAGCAACAAACGAGGGGAGAAAGAAGACAAGAATGTTATATAAAAAAGGAATATGTGGGAAATGATTAATGTTACAGATGAGCAAGGAAAGAATAAATTTTAATTGGCCGTTATGAAGTAAATCTAAAAATATTTATTTATTTTCGCTGCATAAATTTTTTGTCAAATCTGACTGATATTTGTAAGATCACGGTAGAGACATCTTGATTTTACGCGATGGTGTCCCATTGCCTGAATAACTTTTTAATTTACAGATTTAGAACACTGAGAGATCCGTATTCTGTGTTATATGCCGTTAAATCTTCCACTGACTATTTTTTTTTTTTACATTTTTCTTTTATTTATTGACGATTATATTTGACCTATTTTATTTTATTTTATTTAGTGTTCTGTCTGACGACAGATCCATATGAACAGGATCCTTCCATCCTTTTCTCGGACTGGGACCTGTTCATATACGTTCTTGGCAGATGATCCAGAAGTGGTTTGCCATTGCCTTCTTCTGTGTGTGAATGGAGTAATTGTTGGGATGCCACGGAGGAAAACTCCGTGTTGCCTAGACCACGGCCTTGCCCAACACAAGTTATAAATTCGGGCACCGCTGGGAATCGAACCCGAGACCCCAGGATTACAAGGCCAGCGTTCTAACCGCTAGACCACCGTGGCTTGCATTTGACCTATATGGACATAAAATTCAACTTACGCAGAGATTTCTTTCCCCACCTAACTCCGAATAAGAAATTCGTTTTAAATCCTTTGATTAGTTTTGAAAGTGAAACATTAAGATAAAATGAAATGTTTATAATATGTACACATTTTTTTTTTGAACATTATACAACGTTTCTCGTTACAAGCGGTTCAGCGGACGGACAGTAATTAATCACGGATTACACAGATCCTTCACAAATGAATTTTGCCATGTGCAGCGCCTGAACATTTAAAACGTAGCAACAGTACCACAAGTGTTTGTATCAGTTCACTTCGAGGTCATCACAATGACGCTTTACACTTCATACCCTATAAGTTTGCTTTCACCCCCGTGTAATTCTGTGAGCGAGTCTGGATTTTCAGCGATCGTGCGTATTATACGACTAGAAATTCTTTTGGATTTCCGGCGCACAATACCTTGACAGAGACAGAAAACCAGAAAACTGCAATCAGTTTGAAGATGTGAGTATATTAGAAGTACGGTTAATTTCGTTTATGTATGGTGTTGTTGTTAACTAACTAGCTAACTAACCAACCAACTCTACTGAGCAGAGTTCTTCATCAGAAACTGTTTTGACTACGTGGCAATTATAAACAAATAAAATATAACAAAAATGTAAATCTTTCACTCCTCTGAAAAGATAACGTAATACCCCGTGTGCTGATCTGTGAGTCTGTAGTTTCATTTCACATATCTTGTGAACAATAAGTTTGGAAGACGGTATAAAAAGAAGGAAGTTGAGAGAAGCAAAGAGCATGAGAAAGAATGGAAACATCACTATAGGAACAAACCTTACGATAATATACGATGTTCATCCTCTCGCTTATAAAAAAGGAAGGGTCGCAGACAACGTCCGCCCTTCCACGTTATTTCCCGTCTCTTATTTTTCGAAATAATAAATTGTACACGTGTAACGACATTCATTTTAAAATTTGTTTCTTTCATCTTACTCAAAGCTTTAGAAATCTAACAAAGACATCATTTTAAAAAAAGATACTATGCACTTAATAATCTTAATATAATTTTTAGAGCAACGTTACTACCAAAAAAATTCACAATTCCAAGTTTATTTGACCTGTTCGAAGTCCTTATATAAAAGCAACGTGTAAATAATTCCAGCTTTCTGCAGTGGAACTTCGTGATTACTAAAGCACTCAGTTTGCTTGGAATTAATTGTTAGCAATCCCATCTCGTATTCCGGATGTTTATAGTTTGAAATGATGTTAGAAGACGGGTAGTATCTTAAATTAGGCCACGACAGATTCCTACCATATCATTTCCTAGTTATCCTGTCATTGGACGTTATATAGTTTCAGCTACTGATAGCGTCGTTAAATAATCATGATTTAATTATTCTCACTGGGTTCACCCTATTTTCGTCTCACAGAATTAATATTATGTGAGACTCAGATAAAAGACTTCCCTACTCTGAAATGAAATGGAGAACGGTCTCGTTTTCACAAACTACGCTTTGTAGCTGAAGTTTTAAGCTTTTGAACTAGAGTTAGTATTTAATGGCCCTGTTATTCTGATTCAGGAACAAACACACTTATCTACTCATGATACAGTTTTGTACATGCAAAGGGCGTAACGCAGGAGATCTGATCGGCCGACAGCGAGTGTCCACTCCCTGCCCAAGTTCCTGGTTGGTCCGTCCGCTCTGCTCTTTGCTGCCGATGATCCACTAGTTGATTAAATTTTGTACCATTTCCTGGAATCCCTTACGTAATTTGAACTAAAATAAAAGTATTTGTAAAATTTCTTCACATATTTCGTTAATTTACGTTGTTCCGTGTACCCTCTCTGCCGTTGATTAGTTCTATCAGCTGTTTAGGTGAAAGGTTAAATTCAACCGTGGTTTATTCTCATCTTCTTAACATCCCAAACAACCCAACATTCTTTGAGTGACAGAGTTATTAGCTTTCGCATTTGACAATCCTACTTAAGAACACGGACGTTGTTCGTACCTGATCCCACGGTATTAAACGGCAATCACTTTTGGTTGAAAATACCAAGTCTGCGGTAAAGCTTTTGAGTCAAAATGTTACCTACTACGGGATTAGACTTCCTTCTCATCTGTCTGGAAAAAAAAATGTATACGCAGGTGGAATGGAGATGAAGTGCATCTCATAGGCATGAACCATAGAAGGAAGAAAATGTATAAACAGAACCACTGTCTTTAACAGAGCCACCTAACGGTTGACGTCATCTCAGGCTTCATGATAATGACTTTAATGTAAAGAGATATTTAGTTTTTATTTATTATTATGAAAATTGTTTATTCTATGGGCGGTGAAGGCGAGTTTAAGTACCCGAGAAAATAGCTCTGAGAAGTGTGGTGTTCAGCTAGGATACTATCATTTAATTGTCGATACTTTAAAACGTTTTGAATCTTTAGCTTCTGATGTCAGTGTTTTTCTATATCTGACTTTGGAGCTTCATCCTGTCATAATGACTTCATTCATCCTGGTAAGAAGTGACGACATGAAAGCCCACATCGTCTTGTGTCTATTCTCCCACGCCCGGTTTTGTGAAATTGTTGTTAGTGAATGTAGAACTTGTGTTATTTCAACTTTTTATGCGTGAAGTACTTAGAGTCGATTATTGTTGGGCCAGGAATATGCGTCAGTAAGCACCACCTGGCGTTTCTGAATCGGTGGCAGTTTGAATTAGCTCCAAGAGACTTCATTGTTTCCTAAGTGTCTTCGTACAATATCAGTTATTGAAATGGTTATTTCTCGCGTGTTCTGATGTATTACACACATCTAAATCCTATACTGTGTATTTTAGGCTCTTCGTTAAATCTTTCTAAGATGAAATGTTGCACGTCGCAATAAATGTACGTAACGTTCTTATAGCTGGGATAGTATTTTTCTGTAGCGTAACGTCATAGTCTTGCGTCAGACTGAAGACAGAGTTTGAAAATGTGTTTAACACGAGCTTACAGGAGTCAACATTTGTGAGGAGTTTCGTGACACAAACGTAAAGATAGCTTGAAATGTATTTAATTATCACGACTTAATTTTTTACATAATTTGTTATCGCCAATACGGCACGCAAGGCCGTAACACGAAGTGTTTACAATACAAACATTACAGTGAATATTTACCAGCGTAATTTGGAATAGATATACACATAATTGCAAGGAAATTCTAACTATCCTACAGCTGAACGTGAAGGTACAACACCCGTAAAACTTAGTGCGTGCGATTGAAACAAGATCCCGAGCCAGTTCCGTTCAACTTTCAACTTCACAACTTTTTTGTTTCGAGCTTCAACTTAATGTTACCCTCCCATCTCTCTGTCGGTCCCCGATTCAAATCACGGCCTGAAGACCGGCTATCCTAACAGAGGTTTTTCGTGGTTTTCCTCGGTCCCTCCTGGAAAATGCCGGGATAGTACCTTAAATTAGGCCTCGACCGCCTAATTCCACAACCTTTGAATATGATCGTCTTATTCGGCGGTGTATAGTCTGAGCTACCGGGGTTCGATCCAGACGGGGGCAGAGGATCTTTCCAGACCGACTCTGGGTTCCACCCCGCCTCCTGTCCAACGGGTACCGGGATCCTTTCCCGGGGATAAAGTGTGGACGGGGCTTAACGCTGACCACTCACACCCATCTAGTGCTGTTAAGGCGGAATAATCACTTCTTATTCTGAAAATCACGAAAACCGTAAGTACACGTTGTGGAGACGAATATGCAGTTACTTATTGTTAAAATAAGTTGTTATCACTGTGTTTTAGATTATAAGTCGGGATCTTCTGATAAGAGTTCGGTTCCCTCAGAACTGTTCTTGGATTTACTCGATTATATTGAATATGAAGGTAAATATGGAATCTGGAGCTGGAGTTTCTCCCTTGTTGACCCTCTACGGCCCGATATTTCTTTCGTGATTCAAAGATTTCTAGAGGAGCTTAAATCGAGTTCATCGCCCATAGATTTGACTCAGCGATCATCCGACAGTATCCAAACTTTTACCTGATCGTAACAGTTTGGAGCGACTCAAATGCTCATGCAGGCGAAGAGCATTCGAACTGAGCCCTCCTCTTATTTCCACTAGAATACACTGATGTGGCTATGCCATGTTAATTCTGTACATATATGTAGTTTACTTTCATTCTTTGATGTGCACTTCACTAATTATTAGCATTTATTATTCCATTACCATTCGGAATGGATGGTACTCTATTAACTTCCATGTTCATTTGTAATTAATACAGCTTTTCATTTCAACCGAAATTCCTCCCCCTTTTTTACGTCGGTGCGAAATTTGGTTTCACACTCTGATACGAAAAAGTACACACACATGAATTTTTGTGTGTTTGTGACTTTGAAAACAATGATCTGAAAATGTTATGTGAGTGAAAGGTACAATAACACGGAAATGGTAAAATTTGCGCAAGGTTACTTTTGTATTTCATTGTAGTAAATACAGAAAAATGGTCAGGACATTTCAGGCCGTTAGATAAACATGTTCATACTCACCCGTGGAGCTAAGCGAGAGATTAAATACAAGAATATTAATTAACGCAGCTATTAAACGTAACACTGAATGAAGCCTTAACACAGGCTTCACAATACAACTTCTGTTTACACGAAATCATCTTGTTCGTTTTATATTAGAAAATTACTTAAATTTTTAGTGATGACCACATTTAGAATTAATCGTGGTTACAAATCTGATAACAAAACTTTTTGAAATTATACTTATTTTATTGTTAATTTTCAAAGATAGACGAAGTTTAATTTCCAACACAAAATTAGCAATTATAAGTTCGGGCTGATATAGTTTACAGTGCTGTAGAATCATCCATTTTGCCACTGATGATATGTAATTTTGAATGATAACATTTTTAGAGGTCAATTACTGACAGTTATTCTTATACGATGTGGCCTATTGAACAAATTTCAGAGATAACTGTCACTAAGGATCAAAATCTAACATTTTCTACACCAGTGGCTAAGACGTGCTTCGTAAAACACTGTGTATTGTATATATAGGAGAAAATGAAGTTGTGTTTTAAGTTAAGTGTTCATTGAGTTTTTGAGGAGGTCATTATAATGACCACTGACATGCGAGACAATGAACACATACTGCTACCAGTGTTTCTTCCCAGGACGTCCGTTTCCGCTGATCAACTGCTCAGTAGTGAACCAGACTTCGGACTCGCTGCACGTCGAATGCCTTGAGAGCTTTGACGGCGGCCTACCTCAGAGCTTCCTGATGGAGCTGCTGGAACTTCCTAGTCTAAGACCGCGGTACAACGTGACGGTGGCCCGCGGACCACCTGTGTTTGATATTTACGGGATGGAACCTGGAGCAAGTTACCAGGTCAACCTCTACGCTGTGAACGCCAAGGGACGAAGTGAGTCGTACATAATTGAAGCTGTGACCTTCAAAGGTGTCGCAAAATTTACAGGTAAGAAGATGCACTTGTATAAATGTTACGTTAGGTCGGTATTACAGATCATTGTTATCCCGCGATGATCAACGTTCTTTGTCGATACATTTGCTTATTTTTCAGAGTAACTCATGTTTTCAGGAATTAGTTGATGCCAGATTTTAAATTATTTCTGGTAATTTTAATTAATTTATTATCAACTTGAGTATAAAAACACGAGGTATTAAAATTATTTTGATTTGTATTACTAACATTTCTCTGTAAGGTATAACATGACTTACGCTTGTAGATATTTTATTGTTACATGATAATTCTCTCGTTATTTATTCCCTTGACACATTGATATCGCCATACGTGTTATGCGGGCTTATAAACGAAAACTGTGTGATAAATCAAGGATAAATTTTGTGAGATAAATACTACCAAAATAAAAGCTTATACGCCTCGCACTTATAGCTTCATATTAGTGCAATTAATTAATTAATTAATTAATTAAACTTGGTCTTACGTGTTGAGAGAAAACACATTTCCTTACAGAGTCTTGTCCTAAATCAAGGTATTCCTAGTTACCGCGGGGTTGTGGCTTACTTTAGATGCCGCTGGCTTTGTGGTCAGCCAGGCAACAGAACGGGCCTCGATGTGATGATATTTCCATCACGCCTCACATGCGACCTGTTCCAATGTAAACGTTCTAACTAGGCACTTCTCATTACCTTCGTATGAATATTTTATCAGCTGTTGCTTAGCGGTTAGCATATTACATTAGTTGACCTCCAGTGTCTACAATGTTGCTGCAGGCCCTAGAGAGCTTTTTGACTCCGGTTTTATCAAGGACCTTAAAATAACTTCTCCTAATGTCACAGAAAATTTGCGTGGTAAACGGTTTAGAGCATTAAATTGCGTAATTTAATTTTAAGACATTTATTTTCCGGCCCCGCACAAAATTTTAAATCCTGTGATAACATATTTAGTTCTTGTCACATCGTTTTATTTAGGCCTAGTTTATGTAATGCTGCTGTCGTATGTTCTAATTCTTTTCAGCACGTCATTCGAGTTAAACGATGGATAATTTATGAAATAATTTTTAATTTTATTTATTTGTACATTAAATATTCTTTGTGGGGGGACCTTGGTTAAAAACACAATTTAAGTACGTTTTAACGTAAACCTGCCAGACGTTTCAGCAACTACAGGAAACACGCTTAATTGGTTGTAGGTTGAACAATAAAAAAGAATTACATTTCTCACGGAAATAAATCCGGGACCAGTTTTCACGACTCGTTTCCTGAAATTCTCGCTGTCAAGAACATTAAGCCACGGTGGAATAAGTCTCATCTCCAGTACAACTAATTCAACCAATTTCCTTTTTAGGCACTGTAGCTGTTTTTATGCTTAGAATGAGACGTCTGCCTCCTCCGTTAACTCTTTACGTACCAGATCATTCTGTAATTTGGTATTCAGAAGACGCTGTAGTTTAAACTTGAAGCTCTTATTTTTTATTTGCCTCGAAAGATTTTGATGGTTTCTTGAAGGGGTGTGGGTGGTGAGTGTAAAGAGTTGAAGGTGTGGGGGAAAAATTGCTTTCGAGAGAACAAGAAAAGTTGTGTTCTGTGTGTTGAGTATCCGGAACTTCAAGGATAGTTGTTGTGTATGAGAGATTGGAAGGTTGAGGAGTGAGGGGATGAATTTCTTGTTAGTAGTGGTTGTGGTGGTTTGTATCATGATCCACGAGCATCCTGTTTTAGTAGGTCTATCCATCCTGCTTCCCTTTTCCCATAGTAGCTAGAGACGAGTGTTGTTATGGAGCATGACTTATCCAAATCGCGGGAAAAGGCATTCAAACGTGGTGACACAGTGAATTATACATGAGCCGTGGCTAAAATATGGAGATGAGAATCGACACTGTATAAGTAAAAAAGGAGGATGGAAAATGGAGAAAGAAGAAATATAGAGAGAAAAACATGGGAGTATCAACGAGTCAAAGATAAAAATGTGTCGACGAAAGTTTAGCATGTATAATGATGATTGATTTAATGGTGATGATGGAATATTGAAGCACTACGTAAACCGATTTATGATCGTTCGTGAAGTACTGAAACAATTTAATTTTTGCTTATATCCTACTCTTATTGTGTGTAAGTTGTGAATTTCTTCCTGTACGTGATGTGAAAATATAGAGTAACATTTACAAACGTTTAGTATTTGAGACCAATCTGTGCGTTATGAGATAAATGTGACATTGTGAGCGATCTTTAACTTAAGACTTAACCACACTAGTAGGCGGTTGCTTTGAACAGTTCGTGTCTCGCGTCAGACATTCCACTTCGCGCTCCAGATAGATGGACGGTTGACTGAGCGTGTTGTCCTCTGGTTCGATTATTCAATGGATCATGTTGAATTAATGTGCGAGTGCCATTTTGTCGCCATGTATCATCCTTAATTTAGGCCTGTGCAGTAATTATACAAGCACAAAATTAGAGACTTTCCAGTGGGGAGTAGAATTGCATGTCAGTAGATGTCATGTCATGAAAGTGTCCGTAAAATCGAAGAAGAAGAATGGGATATGAGACGTAAGTCTTTTGCTGTTTATGTGGGATCTCTTTGCTGCTGTGATTATAGACACGGTGGATGTTAATGCAAGGAAAGATGGTCTTATGTTATGGTCGTATATTTGTCTTCGTAATGACATTGTAACTAATTTATTTTATTAAAATTGGTATGAACGTTGTGATACTAGAGGCAGTTTCATTTTAAAATAGAATGAATATTTGCTATTATTATAAAAAATCACTAAGAAATTTTAGCCTACGTACTTTTTAGAAATGTCTAATTTTATGTTTAGCCAAAAATCATTCGTTAAACGTGTTTTTATATTGTTATCCCCTTGTTACATTTTTCTCACAGGGGAGATTTCCACTCGTAAGAACGCAATATTATTAGACCGGTCAAATCAACGAGAATGAGTTTGGCTTCAGCGTTTAACACGGGGCGTAATGATGAGGGGCACCTTATTAGAATGTGAGAGAGTGAGCTGGATTAAACAGAGTCAGGCTAGTATTCAGTGGCGGGCAATTTCGTGACTAGCTGAGCGACCTTAAATTTCTCAACGAAGATTTTTTCCTATGGAATTAGTTATTAGTTAGTTGGTATGTCTTTCTGTTTGTCGGTCGTGGAAGGACCTGCACCCGGTCAACGAACTGCGTTTGTGTTTCTGTCTTCGATGTCGAGCAGAGGCGAGTTTGGTCTGCTCCCGGAATCAGCAGCAGCTAGTGCTTGCAGGGAGTGGCAGTGCAGTGAGTGTTGTCTCTCTTTTCAGGACCATCCGCATCTCTCCCCATGAACCCCGTGCTCACCGGTTTGATTGCCACGGCTGTGGGACTTCTAGTGATAGTGTGCGTTGTCTTTGTGACACTTTACCGGCGCCACCAGCATCGCCGTCATCCCCGCCAGGCAAAATTAAGCCAACTGGATGCGACGCTGCATGAGGCAGACGACCCGGCGTCGGCTGATGGCGGTTGCGCAAGCGCGGGGCAAACGACACCGCTGAACCCAGCATCTGCTTCCGCTGTAGGTGTCATTGTTGCTTCTGATCATCGGAACACGGAGGATACGGATCCTGATATTATCCCCAACAAATACGGTATGTCGGCAGAAAAACAGCTGAATATTAAAATTGTGGCTGCTGTCTTTTGGACCGTAACGTCGCGTGGACTTGCCGTAGGCATCGCCGTTATTGAAGATCACATTGCCTCAAAATTTTAATAAACCGTTTTGTTATTTGCATAAGTTAAGTTAAATTTCTGTAATAGGTAGCCTACATCTTTATACGATGTGAGTATGTAATTAAATTTACGTAAATATGTTTGGAATATGCTATAAAAGTTCGTTTAAAACAGATTTTCGAAGGCGTACTTTACTTAACTAGTTTTTTTTCATCGAGAAGTTGTTAGAAATCCCACCCAGCACCGAATCTGAGGACAAGCCCCTGTTCGCTCGTCGCTGCTGCGTATAAAATATAAGAAAATTGTGTGTTTAAATATTAAAGAAAATACTAAGAGAAAATTAAAGTTTTATAAAATTAAATCCTCGCTGCTTTAGGAGCTTAGGCATAAAATATTAAACGTCTAAATGAAAGAAGATTCCGTTGTTCACCAACGAACGGTAGAATGCTAATAGCGTAGCATCTAAATCGCACGTGGTAAATGGTATCCATCTTGAACTTAGGCGTCTTTATGAACTACATTTCTGTGTTATATGTTTGCCACGACATGTTTCTCCATCAGACTCTTTTATTTTATACCATTTAAGCTAATATAACACATTCGCGTGTTATTTTTTGGAGAAGACGGTACAGTCATAACTAGTATTAAACAGAACATTCCGTAGCAAAAATCCAAATTTTAACGAATTGCGTCTTTGTTTTGGGTACAATTGTCCGCAGAAATGCAACATACAGTAACACCTTTTTAGAGAAACGATACAAATATTTTTCTGCCTCGTTCTTATATTTTAGAAATGAAGATTCGTGATATATTTTAGCTAAGTTTCTTGTTTTGCTGCGACTGTATAACATTGTCTAACGTTATGTTATGAATGCACAGTGCCTTGTCATTTTTCTTCGCTCTCGACTGCTGTGTGCTCAATGACTTCATAAAACACAATAGCTTCAGGCATAACACGTTGAAGCGAACGATGGTGTGGGTTTGCTATTGCAGTTGCCTTCGTTGGGTCGGGTCGCAAAATACAGCCGTACCGTAACCGAAACTATATACCGTACTCTTTTGGTTTCTGTGAGCGAATTGTGCACTGTGTATGTTAAAGAATTTCTCCTTTTACTCATCTTCTAGGTTTCTTATTCTGACTATTTCTCGTTCTGTTTTCCTTTTTGCGTAAACATACTTTGATTCTCTCATTTCTCCTCGCTTTCTCTAGATTATACCCAGACAGAGTTAAAGAAGATACAGCGAGGTAGAAGGGAATATTGAGTGAATGTTTCTGCCCCTGTCTGCACAGCTCTAAAGAAATTTTTTCTTGTACGTTGCTATGATATACCAGAACGCAGAAAGAGAAATTTCCGAAGAGAATGAGAAAAGGCAGTGTTAAACTTGTACAATACATTTCCATCTATTTTATCGTCAATCTTTTAAGCTGTTGGTGTAGCTCAGAATTTGGAGTTGATATTTCAAAGATGTAGGCCTTCGTAATCAACGTTCATTTCATAACAAAAGTTTACAATGGTATAATAATATTTCACAGTCGACTCCAGGAGCATTGAGATTAAGGCAGTCAGAAACGCAGTCGATGTTACAGAGATTCCGACTGTGTAGTGTTTCTGAAGACTTCTTAATAAATACTGAAATGTTTAACTGGATACTCCTAGGCCTGGGTCCGGTGAAGGGCTTTGGTTAATTCGGTGATGAACCTTCGGGTTTCGTAAGCCATCTAGTTAGTTAGTTAGTTGCATACTACGATGTCATACTTTGCCAGTAATGTGAATTACATATATATATAAACTGATGTTTCCGCAAAAATATATAGGTATATTTAAATTAAATGATTGCTTCCATTGCGGTTCAGAAAATTCTTGCCATGAATATAAGAATATTTCTTGGAGACTGTTGCTTTAGTGTCTTCGTTCAAATGCGTGTAACGAGGGATGGCTTATTAGGAGGCTGGAGAAAGTTGCGCATTGAGGAGTATTAGAAGTTGTACTCCTCGCAAAATGTAATTAGACCAATGAGGATGAAATGGGCAGGCCGTGGATTTCGCATGGGAGAGAAGAGGAATGCAAACAAAATATTTATAGGTAATTTTATACGCAAATTTGTAAGATGCGGTTGCAGGTACTTTGCTTGCGTAATTGGAACAATTTAAATTATTTATTTGGGCATTGGGAGACACGTATGAGGAGGCAGTCGTGCGGAGAGTCATGATTGTGTGATATTCTGTAAACTAACTGATCAGTTTTGCAAATATGACACGGAAATTTAGCCAAGGTGAGATTTCAGATTCTCACGTCGGCGAGTATGTTGATGACTGTATTCTCGGTTATTGTGCTGTGTAATCTTCTAAAAGATGGCACAAATCACCCTGAAGACGTAGGCAGGAAGCACCCCTGAAACGCTGATAAACTTCTACCATATTGCTTGGAACAACATCCCAGACGATAGGCCTCTAAATGTAGCTCGCTTTAAAACTCAAGTATTTGATTCGTTAGTGCAGTCTGTTTTCAGAATATACGTCTGATGATCCTGGAATATAAATACGGTACATTACCTCTATAACATTATGTTGGCACAATATTATAGCTGTAGACATGGCAGAGATTAGAAAGAAAGATATTTTGTCCCGTGACCCCGTCAGACGAAAATGTTTTTTAAAAAAATAAAGGAAAAGGATACATTATATCCTTCCTCATTCGTTGCGGTACAAAACTCGCTTTGTCTTCCTCTTTTTCATTTGTGTGCTCATTTCCTTTTTAAATCTAGTGATTAAGTCATGCAGCGTATTAAACAGTGTTAAGTCTATGTGTTCTTCTCTGTTATGGGAGTAGTGCAAGTACACCTACATTGTATTTCATTTTAGATGTACCTTGTGATCTCCACAGATCTTATTTAATTTTACCCTATTTGGGACTACGGCATACTTTCCGTAGGCACAAACAGCGTCCCTTCGTAGAATAGATAGAAATTGAATTGATTTCCTATTGGAGAGTTCCATAAATATTATTATACATATATTTATTCACGAAGTGTCCAGAACCAAGGAATAGGATTTGTTGTATATTACTGGGCGATATTATTTCCGAGTTAACACAATTTTCTGCCTTTCGTGTAAATTAATACCGAGCGTCATCTCTGTATAAATCACACGCACAAATATGTTTCATAATCTGTTAACACCTGCTTGTGATGATATTACCGGAAAGGTGTACTCTGTGGAGTAAAGTGTTCTTCAAGCCACATGGCCTCTTATTATTGCACTAATGTGACCCGAACTCGGTTTTGACCCTTAGACCATTATTACACTAAACCTTTCTTAGGCCATTGTTTCACAATAATGACTCCGGTAATGCAGGTTTCCTTCCTCCTTAGAAAAAGTACGACAGACGGACTGACAGACATAAACTGATGCGTAAATTGTTCTTTTAGCACCTTAGAACTGTGAAGAACACCTAAAAATGCAAGGGTAACGTCCGTTGTCCTCAAGATTCTGAGAGCTTTTTTACACTCGTAAGGTAACATTTTCTAGACTGTATTTTATAAACTGCCTATATCAATAATCTATTATGACCTCTCTTTACATTCGGAAGCACACCTTTTGACATATTTTTCGAAATTCTTGTGGTGAAATACTTTATTTATTACGATTCTTAATACTTTTGTGCGAATTATTCCAGAACTCTGTAAAATCTACGTAGTGCTCAATTTTCGATTCTTTATGTGTAATCGTAGTTTCGTTTTCAGGAACACGCGCAGAATAAAAGTGATCACCTTTCTTATCAGGTTATGGGAACTTCCCAATTTTATGAGGAAAATCAGAGCGTAGAATGCTTGTCAAGTTATATGAAATCCCATCAGTTGGTACATAATTTTAGCTGGAAAGAAGGAAAACCTGGTACGCGTACGTGATGACACATTGCATCTGTATTTTATTCTGAAACTAGTTAATTAAAGTAGCCCAAAAACAAACAAAAAAACAAAGAAGCAACTCGTACTGTTCATAAGCTATTTGTAAAATCCTGCGGAATACGTTTGAAAATTTTGATACTGCCACTTCGAAATGAAGTACTTTGTTCCTCTTTTGCCTGAAGTTTTGTGCTGTCGAGATTTTGCAAACACTCAATGTTCATATTTTGCTCTCCCGAATTTCAAAGACCAGGGGCACTTACGTAATTGAACTTGAAACTTAATCTTTTGTTTTATAGAAAGGCGTCCCCTGAAGGGTTTCATGAAGATGTACAAGACTCCCCCACAACGGCGTCGGAAAAAGAATGACGCTGAAGACGATGAGGAAATTCAAAGGGAAGAGCTCAACCACCGCCATCTTGCCAAAGACATTCACAACAACCAAGTAAACAGTGTAAGTATTCGAAGTTTCTTCCCTTTCTGTGCCACAGCGAGAAAGTTTCTTATGGAATTAAACTTGCATGCTTTTAGTACAGAACAAATCCAAAACTCATACGAAGCAGTACGTACGCACCCCTTAGCATGGACAAACATTCTTGGTAATGAATAAAATTTATTTCGTGTCACGTAGGGCGGAATGTTGCAGATTGTCGTCATATGAATTAATTTTTACTTTGTAGCAGACTGAGCTAGCCTCCGGCATTCATAGGTCTCGTACTAGCAGTCTTTTCGTTCGTTGTTATACTTTATTCCAGAGTTTACCCGGAATTCCTGCTCTGCCCTTGAATTCGTGAGTTATACTGTACGAATCTCGGATGAGATGTCTGTAATTCTGAAGTACTTTGTGCTTGTCCTTAATCCCATTAGGAAAATTTTTGATGTATGACTAAAATAGGCCACTGCTACTTCCTTTCATATCCTACTCTGCCGGGTAGAACGATATTGACTGATATTCAGTCCAGTGTCAGCCGTGATTATCGTAACTGTTTTCGTGGTTTTTTCGAGCCTCTCCAGGTTAATGGCGTATTACTGGGTCAACCTTACAGTGTTTCAAGACAGTCTGACTCAGAAACCTATCGTAATCACCATTTATCTCCCAATCTCTCAGTGCTATTTTGTATTAGTTGTTTAGCGTTTCGATGACGGAAGTTACGGGAATTTATTTCCCGCGCATAAAGCATAGAACCAGGATCATTAGCGGTTTGTTCTATGATTTAATTCCTTAGCCCGTAAATGGTAGGGCGTGATGGAAGAAAGCTGCATTTTCTATACGTATGATCAACTTTCCTTCAACACTTACCTGAAAACAGTTTATTTTTTAAATTAATTACTAATTCTGTGTAGGTCTGAGATGTGTCTGTGCTGTTCCTTGTTAGGTATGCAATCTGCGTGCGCACAAGGGCGTAACGGCGTCCAGTCCTCTAAGCGCCGGTCCAGAGACGCTGTCGCCCTCGTCGCCTCTGTTGCACAAACTTGGACACGAAGTCGTGACATCGTCACACAGGATACAAGAGAGTTGTATATAGAGGCACTGTCCTTCCCTGTCAGACGTTTATATTGCAAATAATAAAAATAAATAAAAATAAGAATATGTATGGGAACGCTGATTATATTCTTAGTGTAACCCAACCCCTTCCCTGATTTAAAAATTTCATATGGCCTTATATAAGACGACTAAAAGACGTTTTCCTACAGGTGACAGACAGAGTAGCTTTTGGAACTGAAATATAAACTTAGCCGCTGAATTAAGTTTATGCCGGCCCTTATATTGAAGTGAAAATGTCCTTCGTACGCTGTGTTCGGCGGGTGGTACTTTATATTCTTGAAGTCTACTGTCTAACATTACGCGGTGAAATATGTAAATTGCCATTTCTAAATGTAAGTCAACGTGCGTAGTGGTGTAGTATCAGTCTTAACGCAGAGCAAATTCAGTTTTATTGCGAATGTTCTTCTGTAGAAAATCATATCGAGATTACAAGTTGAGGCCTTCGAGGGATCTTCTTGCAGAGTCCAAATCGCTAGAAACTTTACGATTTCAACAGCGTTTTATACGGAGTAATCACGACAGTGCTTCTGGATTGGAGTGAAGACTTCAAGACACTATTTTCTTTCGCTATGCAAATAAATTATAAGTTTTGGCTCGTATTTTAGTCATTTACAGAATGTTACCATCGATATCCATCCCCGTGGGTTTTGCCTTCGTTCAGATATTAGCCGATCTACAGATAGGTATTATCACAAGAGAAGATAATAATACATTTACGTAAAAATACTAGCGTTACTCATTTGTTTTATGTAAAATAGAACGTCACCGAAGTTAGAAAAGAAACCGCTTAAAAATTAGCCTATTGTATTATTTTGCATTCTACCATGAATTTCTGGCAGGAATAATGACGTTTTCAGATGTCTGTATAGTGAAACTGGTTTAAAAAATGTAATACTTCAAAGATGAGATAATTTTAGAGAGTGATGTTTTATGCGTTCTAGTTTCATAATTGAAGCTCGTTAAAAGCAATTGTATGAAATCATTCTACATCATTCAGTAGTCGACAAAAAAACAACCTTAACTTTACACCCACAGCATGTCGTAATAAATTCACGCGAATAATTTGTCACTGCCATTTCTACCACACTGTTAAAATCTGTTTGCGTCTCTTACCCATAAAACATTGCGTGCCGCAATTTCTGTTAGTCAACCGAAATATTTTAAACCGAGTATATTAAGACAGTATTTTCCCTGGCTTAAGTTAACCATGTTAATCTGTCGATAGATACGTCCAAAGATGACCTCATTGCACTGAACCCTCGATAACATGGTTCCTTGTTATAAACTTAGGTCTAAAAACGTATATTAGATTTTCCATACCTCGCAAAACTTTCGGTTCTAGTAAATACCGTCCAATTGTAAAAGTGTGTAGTCGTAGCTCATCCTTGCTTGTATTTTGTATGTTAAAATGAATCTATTAAATATTCATCATATCCTTCATAATCGTAGTATTAAAAAATACATTCGTAGTTTAAAACTCGTCTTAAAATAATTCAAGAACCAAGCAACAACAAAAGATTAAAAGAACGTAGAAAATATATTCCCGTCAAATTTCGTAAACGTCTAAAAAGGTAATATTCTCGGCGGAGAATAATAATGCAGCGAAGTTGTCCAGAGACGTCACCATCCATAAGACAGCCTTCTTGGATTTTTGCCGGCTGCATGTATTTCAAGGCTACAGAAATCAAACCGCCTGTTACTGACATCTACAGGGAATTGTAGTGTACTTCTTAACGTCGCAGGTCGGTTGTTGACAAGTTGGTACAGGAATTATACTACCTTAACAGTCTGGCCGGGACGTGTAGTGACGGTGGTTGGTTTCGTGTTTAGGTGAACGTGTATGTTATTTAAGTGCTGGATAAATTATATTCAACCAGTTATATTTCGAAGAATCCATTCCACCATGAAACAGTGTGACTTTGAAACAGACTTCGAGCTGGAAGACAACAGAGTACTCGGAAGTGCCACTACTGAAAGTTCAGGTAAGATACTTTGTTTGAATTCCCCTTAAAATACGTATAACATTACAAAAGCGACTGGGGTGTGATTGTGTGCGTTATTTAGCTCCAATATTTATTCTGCATCGCACCTTATAGTCTACACTTTTTATGAATATTCAAAGAGAGCAAGGTTTCATCAATACAGAAAACAGAATTTCAGACAACTCACGTAAAACATTGCATATTATTGAAGGAAACCCTATCACTTATTTAAGGCAGGGAGCATATGGTTGTTGTTGTTGTTATTGTGGTGTAATTTGACGATAGTAGCTCTCATAACATTAAAAGATAGGTTAGGTTATTGTGTAACGAACTGGAAAGCATGTGGCGTGTTCCGGTGTTGTTCTGAAGGAACTGAGGAAAATCTTTGTGCAGTAGTTTAGGTTTCTTAATCGAGACATCCTGAATACGATGTAGGACTGAGAACCATTACCTCTGACTACATGGGGTAGTTTATTCAGTCGTGAAGTTCCATCGCATGAGTTTTGATGGCGAGTCACAAGTGCTGCTTCTGACGTATAGTGCTGCCACGCAACTCGTGATGCGCAGGCCTGCCCGACCTTGAAAGGGAGTTCGTTTTGATATTACTGAAGCTTGTGCAAGTTTGGTCGGTTGTTGGAGGTGGGGTGGGGGAGTAGCGAAGGTACGCTTAAATTTTGTTGCTGCAGCGAATTTAAAAATAATCGTATTATAGCCCTTTTTAATTTCTCATGTTCACGTAGCATAGTGTGTTCATATTTTGTAGGTAAGTGGTATCGATATCGGATGTGCCCGAGGGTCTGGCGTAGATGTTAATGCGTATGACTCCAGTACGGAAGGAGCCTGTTTTATATTGTGGATATTAATCGTGCATCCATACCAAGATTTTATGAATATCCTCGGTGGTTCTCGAAGCCAGTAAATACATTCTTAAATTGTTATGATAACATGACTTAAAATTGTAGGTATTCTTTCTGAATTATTTAGATTAGACACGAACAGAAATGTGGATATAAATAATAGTCATATTTACTTTTAAATTTTATTAAAAGTGTTTGTGCTGGATATTACAAAAAGATGTGTACACACATTCAATGAATGAAATAAAGGAATTCAAATATACTAAATCATTACGTGCACCAGGTGAATTAGCGAATCTAGTGAAGGTATTCATAATGAGTCACCTTTAGCTGTGTGGCACAGTGGACAGTTTTGAGCAACTTATAAACAAGTGCCATCGTGTTATAATGTGTAAACATCTTCTTGGAACAACCTGTGTTTTGGAGTACCGTAGGCATTTCCTATCATTTTCCACCAATAATGGCCATTTGGGCCGTCAAGTTGAATTTATTTATACGGTTCTAAATTTATTTATTTTAATCCTTCCATTATTCTCATTTGTAAGCTGAAGGGACGCAAGTTTATATTGCTATATATAAACCGTATATGTGCTTATATAGGTGTCGTGTACGTAACACACATTTTCACTTTAATAGCTTACCTTAATTTGAAAGTCATCTAGTCGTGAACTTTTAACACAAACTGACAACCGACCACTGCCAGTCACATGGATACGGAACAGCGATCAGCTTCTGTTACACGCGGTTTGTTAAACCCAAAATAAATAACGCCCACTCCCAAAAAAAAATGTGACGTAATAAAATGACCCTTATCGTAAATAATGAACAGAATCACGTGAGTTGTAGCACCGTGTAGTCTGGTTTCCGAAAGTTTCAGTGCTCTTTGGCTGCTTCCATTGGTAGGTCGATGAGTGTTGGTAAACTTTTACCGGACGGTGCTACAACCCAGGAGACAGCCATATCAGTGAGATTTTGTTAGGTCACGTTTCCTCAAATTTATATTAGAATATTATTCACCGCTACTCGCTATAGACCCTGTAGTGGTCTGGACTCTCCATCAAGGAGTCTGCAAAACATTTAGCAGAGGATTTAAAAAACTTGAAATTCTTTAGCAGGTCAAGGCTGCTGTTAGTTGTAAGCGCCCAGAAGGTGGAGTTACTCACTGTGACACAGACGTCGGCACAAAACTTTATATTTCACACGATTCTAGTATCTTCTTGTAATCATTTTTACAACTCTATTTATGCACCAGTGTTAAGACGACATTTAAGTATAGTTTTCACAAAGAAAAACCCGTTACATTCACTGAACTCTCTCTCTCTCTCTCTTTATCCATCCATCCATGTCTGTGGTGGGCTCGAACATCAAATTTGATCACGACCTGTTCATTCCATATTCTTTCTTGTTCATTATTTATTAATTATCCTGTAATTCGACGCTATGTAGACTGAAGTAATGACATCGTCGTTAAATGATCCGAAATTAAAATTACGTTTCTTTACATTGATTCCAGACTTGTTGCTGTTTCCTGTAGTTTTATGTCTTAATTTTGTTAATCTGAATGTCAAAATAATAAACACTAAACTGTGAAACCTGGGAAGGAATTCAATGAAGATTCTTTCCATTTCAGTACACTGTTAGAGAGCTTTTAGGTGAAATTATTCTTCTGTTGGATTTGACAGAAGGGGCTAATCCCAATGGGACTCGACAGAATTGTCATTTTCATCTGAAAATGGGACCAGAACCAGCTCCCGAAACATCCTAGGGTCATTTTTAGTATACTGAACAAATGATCGAATCTACTGACACATATGCAGAATGTAATACGCCATCGCTACAAACCTTTATAGAGTTTTGTAGTAATATCGCCTGATATCTTTTACCGCTGTGTGATTCTCTATGGGTACAGCTAGTCTTATATTTACCCCGTCTAACCATGTATTATTACAGCGTGTGAGCACACATTTTCCTCTGTCAGTTCTGGTCATGGATATATCAAAAGTTGAGAGCCTTCGTAGAATACGTCTGTGTTATTACACGGTCAACCGAACGTGAAATAACCAAACTTTGTTTCACGCTGTAGGTATCAGTGTCTGGTACGCTAGAAATAAGCCAACCTTGGCGATAATTCATCCAGGCAAAGAATACAAAGCTTGGACAAGGTAGATGCTGTTCCTAAGTAAAGTGTCTCTACACACGACCGTGGTGTATGGTACAAGTCGCTCACATCATTACTTAACGTAACGTACCAGTATGAAAGTTTTCATATTCAGAGAATCATTTAAAGTTGTACATGTAACTTAGTGTTAAATTTGTACGAGCTGCCAAGAACTGTGTTAACATTCTCCTGTACGTATAGGGATTTGTGCAGGAGGTTATTGTGTTCTGAGCGATTTATTTGTGACGAAGCTCGACGCATAGAGTAAACTTTTATGAACGTACTCAGCATGTTTCCTCAAGGCTATGACTCATACTGTGTGTTTTTAACTCTGAAACACAGATACGTCCTATCAAATTAACATACAGTTATTTTAAATTTCATTCATAGTGCACTTTCTCATAGAAAGAGTAGTCATTTCCCTAAACGGAATCAACCAGTTTATGATTGTAGTGGAGACGCGTTATGTTATCTTTGAGGTACAGATTGAATATTTAAATATTACTTACGTAAACTGCATGCCTCAAAGGGTTAAGGCTACTGTTTAATAATTGCATGATTTCTCATTTGAAGAACTATTGTATCATTGAAAAACTTTTAAAGTTATATTCCTTGGTTTTTCAATCACTAGCTGGAAATAGTTACGCACTTCAACCCCAGTTAAAATTTATTTAATTCATTATGTATCAATTTCTGTAGCAATCGAAGACGTTAAGTGAGGTTTCATGTAAATGGGCTGCGTTCCATGAATATATAATTACTGTTAATTGTTGATTTAAATAATTGGCAAACAACTCTTCGATCACAGGTAAATGCTTTCAGTTTTATTTAAATATTCAGTATCTTACACAGCAAGAGCTTCGCTGTTTGTTAATAGATATTTCCGTAATATAATTTTATTTCGTTAATTAAAGTCAATTTACTGCTTGCAGAGATTAAGTGTAAGCGTAACCTTTATTTTTGTACCAACCAAAGAATTTGATTTGATGTTCAGAAGAATATAATTAAAGTCGTGTTTCATGGCTACTTTTCCTGTAATACGTTCGGCCTATCTGGTTGTTTAAATATTTATTACACGCAGTAAATTTGTGAGTAATAAATAGCGTTCTCCTTGAACGTATCAGTGTTCGAGATCTGTTTGTTGAACATTTCCGCTTTGCCGAATGCATACGTTCCTTTAATCGAAGGTTTTCCAAATGGATTTATTACGTGTCTGCCACTTGCATGAAAGATTCTGTCCCTGTCGTGATCGTTGTGCAAAATATTATTGGCTGTATGTAATTATGCAAATAATTGTTAGTAAAAAATAGGTCCGAAGATATTTTCCATTTAGAATTAGAATTTTGCAGTGCATTTAATAGCTGTACTTATTGGATACATTATTACTTGCAACTAAGACATTTTATAATCATAGAGGAATGAATTATTATAATTCTACTGCAGAATGTCGTAGACGCTTCTGAATCTAGCGCCTACGTTAAGAACCATTCAGTGCCAGTGAACACACGTGCAGACAGCTTTGCTGTCGTGTTCAAATCATTTGTTTTCCGTTTCCACCTATTAAATCCCTTCTCTATTTGGAACCAATAAAATATCTTGTGCTATCCTTCAGGCCTTAAAGTACTGGCGGGTTCTGACCTCCTAAAGGCGGCAAACTCCTGGATGGATATTGATTCTGACAACAGGAAATGCAGGCATGTTCTGAGAACAGCTGGAAGTTCTGGAACAGTTACTTCAACATGTTAGGACCTATACACACCGTGTTGTTTGAAGTTCAAATGTCACTTCAATTCGGCGATGTTAAATATTTTGGACAGAGAGTAATTTATTAGAGGAAAGGGGGAGTTAATTAGCTACTCTTGGGGTTCATTGCTTTGTAGTTATGATTAACTGAACATGTCAATGTGTAACCATCGATTTTCAGAGGTCGAATGGCTAAAGTAGTGGTTATCTGATGCCACGATTGTTGCACGAGTCTGCGGCTTTAAAACGGAGAGTGAGTGTTAATCGTAGTGGTTACTGAAAATTATTATTGGGGTCATGACCGCGAATACCAGCATTTCCAACATGATTAAATGATGCGGAACATTACACCATATTTGATATTCATTAATATAGAAAAGCGAGAAAGGGATATTTGTTGTCGTAAACAAATCGTTAACTGTTGAAACAAGAGGCTGTTCATTCCGCTGTTCAGTTTCGTTTGGCCATATTCAGCAGTTTGTATGTAAATTTTCTAATTAAATCACCGACCCTTTCCTACTTCCCAGATCACATAAAAGCGTGTGATTTGAGAAACATTAATATGAGACTGATTACTAATATCCCATAAATTATTTGTTACTAACTTAACTTAAGTAATTAATTGCCGAGTTTATATCGGCAGATTACCTGTCCCCAGTGCACATCATTACACCCTGTTTCCTTTATACCCATTTTAATATTGTTATTCTTACTTGTATTCTTCGGTGGCCCCAAATTTTTCTTTCCTTTAGTTCTCCGACTAATATTTTGTTTCCCTGTCTCAATTGACCAATGCCCCATAGATATCAGCGTTCTTGATTGTAACCCTATTATTAGTTTGTGGAGTGTAATTTTAAATTATGAAACTCCTCAGTGTGAAATTCCCTCTCGAGTCTCCTGTCACTTTTCCCTCCTTTTCGATCAGAAATACTGTTCTTAGCGTCCTGTTCTCAAATTCTTTCATTCTTTGTTTAATATAATATCTACATAATACGTAATTTAATAGAAAACTGATTGGCGGTAGAATGCGTTTCTGTTCTTTCTATTTTATACAGGTAGCTTCAAACGGAGAATAGATTAAAAACCTTATAAATCACCATCTCTTTATATTGTGTGTATATTTGACTCCCATGCACGTGTACTTTACCGACAAGAATCATATAAATACATAAACATAGGCATATTTTTCTGTATATCATTTGGTTGTACAATACAAGTTATCGAACCATTTTCTGGAGGAGACCAACGAGTTCAGGACCGTAGAGTATGGAATCCCATTTCGGTGTTGATAACGAGTTCTCATAAATATCACCGCCTCCGGTACCCTGTCTGAATTCAGTGATGTCTACATCTTTTGTCCACAGAGCGGACTGTCATTTCAAATAACCGATGAGAACTTTCTGCGCGTTCGCTACTAAAAGCTACAAAAAAAATGCACCAGTTAGATTGCTCTTGTCTCTCAGCCCTTCAGCGAGTGTCAGCTTGAGAAGCGGTGAATGGATTTTCATTAAATCTGATACCGGTTGTCGACACAGAAATATTCCGGTTAAGATAGGATAACAATGACGGGCACTTTACACGAAGACCTAGGTGCGTTTGTACGTATGGTAGTGACTAGCCACAGATTTCCCAAGGGGGATTATGGCGTAGGGAGTCCCCATCCAGTTTCATAACCACGTAGGGAATCCCTTGATGACGTCGTCATCGCACCCGACTCTGACGTCATTGGTACGTTGTTAAAATCAAAGTTGAAATTGTGGAATATGAGTCTGATATGTTACGTAATGCGCGAATGCTTTCCTAATTAATTTTAAAATAACATTTCCTGTGTTACACACATAATGGCCGGAAAGTTTATGTCAGAGTAGAAGTTTTGTTAGTTCAGCATGAATTTTTCAGTTCTGCATATTCTCTGTTTTAAATAACCAGACTTAGAACCCTCTTCAAAATTAATTTAAAATTTGAATTAAGAATAAATCAGTGCTAATTTTAAACAGTTAATTAATCGGCAATTGAACTGTTACCTTTCCAACTTTTTGTCTGATAATACCATAATATTCCCCGCAGTGTCGACCTAGTCCGTCAGACTGCTGTGAGCAGCGGATGTTTGAGCCATCGCCCCATTTAATTGTCAGTTTTTTGGGAGCATCTTCGCGATGCATTGTACATTTTTGAAACTCAATAACCCTCAACACGCTCTGCCGAGAATCTGGGAAGGCAACAGAATTAAGGACGGAATTCGAAACGGGAAGATATCTTATACGGTTCCATCCGAGGAACCTGCTCACAACACAGTCCACGTAGAACAGTCGTTCTTGAGAATATTATGGTCGCTGAGCCGGTCAAGAAATAGTTTCTAATTATTCTCTGCAGTTTATGGAGCCTCAAATTTCACGTCGTGTTCGCAATAGCACACAATTCACCATCAAGTCTCGAAACAATATAAATATGTTATCTTGGAATACTCGGAAACATCAAGTTTTATAAAAGTCTGTGCATCGAGTCTTGAATTGTTATATGCGGACAGACGGACGAAGAGACGTGGGAAAAATATTTTTGTAAATTTTATTCAAAATTGTGCTTAAGAATTATAATCCGAAATGTTTAATTTATAATTTGTTTTATTTTAAAGTGAAATCTTGTCTCTCGCCATAAAGTAAGACATGAAATAGTGGTGTCTGAGAAGGTACTAAAAATAAGGTTTAAGTAGCGGCAATATGAAAGGAAGTACATGACGAATAGCTTCGTAATTGATATTTCTCACCAAACGTAATTAAGGTGGTGTACTCACGATGAGATGGGCGAGGTATGTAACATACGTGTTGGCGGTATAATATCAATACATTTTAATAGGGAAGACACAAATGAAGAGAGAAATTTGGCTTTTGTGGACATGGTAACGAACCTTGGGGTATCAAAAGCAGGACATCTCTTAAATCTCTGGCTCACCTCAGTGACCGTTAGCTTTTTAATTACAACTCCGCAACGAGGAGTTGGATATTGTGAAAAAAGTAGACCCATACTTTGCACGTTCTCCGCTAGGTGTCAGAAATTATACGCATGTTTCGTATCTCAGTGTAATTTGCAAGGCCTTTAGGGAAGACATTCTCTCCCGGACCCAATAATGCCTTGTGTTGTTCTACAAGTCCTTTAAATTCTGATGTGTATCTCCGGGTGTGTCTCCCCCTTTTTACCCTGTGTTGTTAAACTTGAAGTCAAGCAGTTGGGCTGCTTTTCGTGATTGATTTGTTGGATCCGCCAGGGACTCGGAGTCTTGACGGAACGTTTGCGGGAAGCCCCTGACAGCTGATGGACGAGCAGGGGCAGTAGAGCAATCTAGAGGTAAGGGGTGGTGTGGTGTATGGGGTGGGAACGAACACGATCGTGCGTGTAAAAAAGGTCGCTAAGGGAGCTATTGAGCAAGATAAAATAAAAAAAAAGGTGGGAAGAGAAGTTTGTGTCCCTAACAATTCCCTTTGACTGGCCAATTGATTGAAAGGCGAGCACAGATTTTGAATTCAAACCATGGTTCTGGAACGTCCAATCTGCGATACTGCTTTGTTTCAGCACAAATAGTCACACTGTATTGAGCAGGCACCTTTTTTTACTAACTAAAGTAAAGCTTGCTTTATATAAACCTTTCTGACACGAGGAAGAACAGCAACTGGAATATGAAACTGTGTTGCAAGTGCTTTGGCTGAGGTTCGTGTAAAATTCTGTCTTTGTTCCTGAATCCTGTGTAGACAAAGTCGTGCGTTCTGCATGGATACTTTTTAAATATTACAGATGAAATCAGTTTGGAAATTATTACAAAACTTGCAGGGAAGTTTACAAATAACATGGAAGAAGATACAAAGTTTGAAAATAATATAGGACTATAAATTGCAGTATTTAATGGTTATGACTATAAATATAGAATATCTATTGTAATGATAGTGATAACGGGAGAATACAAAAACATTGTAAGTTTGCAGCTTTGTCTATTAAAGTATTTTGCTTCATGAGGTAGCTGCTCCGTGATTGTCAAAATGCTTTAAAACCAAATAAACACATTTATTTCGAAATAAGAAACAGAAACAGCATTTTACAGTCCTTTTCTTGATACTTCTTAAGACATAGTGTATTGTACGAGTACATAAAATTTAAAATTTTCAAATCTGCTACTAATTGGCTCTTTCTCATCATCTAAGAAATAATGTAGATATGGCAAATCCTTTTCGTCACTGGACGTACAGACAGATAATGTGAACCAGTAGCTAGAAACCACTTCCTTATGAAGGAAGGCACTGATTAGTCTGCTATATTTTGTGAAAGGTTGAACCTGTAATCTGATGTAACCTAGTGTTTGATAGAATTAATTTTACAGGAAACCAAGGCCGAAGTAATACTGATTACGAATCTAGATAGAATTAGATAAAATTACAGAAGGACAGAACAAGATATAACGGTAGGAGGCGCCCAGTAAATTCGATTGCGCGAGCAGTAATATAATTTGCTAGCATAGATGGCCTCACTGCATGATGCTAAGATGGCTAATAGTCTGCAGGTAGCGATGTAAGACCACTACTCAGGCTCATCAGATTAGGAAGGCTTTGCTACTGCAGTGCTCCAAAATACCGGGCTTGTACCTCTGAAGGATTGTAAACTACAATGTCACAGCATCACGTTGCCTGAATTTTAGCCTGACATGAAACACACAATTACAAGCAAGCACCACACATGATATCAAAATATTTTAACTTTTCAACATTAGTAAAGAATCTACTAGCTACTGTCTTATGATTTTGTTCGGAAGACGAATCATGAATATGTACTTAATTTTATCTGGGTTTACTTCTAGACCAACTTAACCTTGCCATAGTAGCCGTCATCAAAGTACATGCTACAAGGTCACTACAAACTCGTATAACGATGCAACACGAACAGCAGATCCCACGCGAGTGAAGGTAGTTGAAAACTCGCTGCGTAGCAAAGCTAGAAACTCCGTACTGTTCACTTACAGCAGCAGTAAAGTCCTTCCATGGCCTTAAAGTATGCAGTTTTGTGACGACTACTAATGCATCTAATAGAGCGTCTGTTTCTCTTTATGATGTTTTTTATTAAACAAATTAACATAATTAACTAATGTGTTTCTTTCGTGTCCTTCTACATAAAAGTGTCAAAAATGCAGATACAGAAATATTGTACACGTTCTTAAACCCTGGTCAGGCTTACGAACTAAGTAAATGAACTCTGGACACAAATTTAATTTCATGTCCCTCTAAGGGAATAGATACACTCCCTCAAGTTAACGCTGTACAGGAATTGGAGTTCTTTGCGGTGTGTGTCTGCAGGTAATCACGAACTCGAACAAGCCGGAGGTGGGAAGGAACAATTTTCCCGCAATATCTGCTCTGAATTGCTTTGCAGGGTCTGCCTGTTTCTTTCATGAGACCATTTCAGTAGTTTATTCTTCGTTACACAGATTAACCGTATAGTCTCTTTATCTTCTATTTCCTACCACCTCCACATACATTGTATCGATCAGTGGACACCGCTTCCGAGAAGGGACGTTACAGATTTCAGAACTTTGAAGAAAATACCTCATTCAAGTTTAATATCACGAGTAAAAGTTTTGAACAGTTTGCCGGTTTTAAGCTAACTCTGTATAAACTTTTTGCTATTGGAAGCGACAACAGCAATGTGACCTGAGTTCTATTCTCGCTTAGGGCGTTTTCCGTAGCTATGGAACTAAGCATGATAGAAGAATGACTCGTACACTAAAGCTGTTTCTTATAATAATGAGATCCTGGAAACAGACACCGCAATACTGAAAACTGTTCTGGGTTCGAGTCCTGACGAAGTTTTATGTGACTCCGAAGCTAAGCACAAGAAAGGAATGGTGCTAAGGTAACCCTCGGGAAGACATGACAGATACGAACCGACGACAAGAGGCCCTACCCCGACACATGGTGGAATTTCTTTGCAGATATAAGCCTGGTATGCCAGTAGACAAACGCTGACAAACCGACGCCGAGCGTTGCTAAACCTGCTGTTGCAACGAAGACAAGATATTCCATATATGCGTAGTATATGAGCATTGGGATGTGCTGAGACACGACATTATTGAATCGACACTGAGAGTTGCGACACACCTTCGCAACGCCGATTTAAAATCCAAATTAACCCTAGAGAAGCGTCGGAAAGCCACGTGACAGGATAAACTGAACCCAACAACGAGAGTCGATATGCCGACATCCCTCATATAAAATACACGAGCATAGTAAAGTCACAAGATAACGTGCTGGCAAATCGACGACGCGCGTTGCGACGCCTGTCGAATCCGACTCAAGATCCGTGACACGAGACTAGCAGAGCGACGCCGAGTCAGAACACGAAGCCAAGGTTGAAAACGCCTCTGGTGGCACAGAACACGATGTTAGCAGACCGACGAGCGATATCACACCTCCAGTTGTCGCGACACCGACATTAGACACCTGTAATCTTCTAATTTAAATACTGTTATACAGCATTGCCAATGCGAATTGTTTTAAGTAAATAAGTAATGTAAAATTAACAACTAGTTTCCACATACTGTTCTCATAACATGGTAGTCACCTGTATCAAAGGCGACCGCCAACACTTCCTATCGAACATTTACGTTCTGCTGTGTACATTTTCCATGTACAAGTTGCATTACTGCCAGGCACTTGTGAAACTTCAGCTCTTGAACTAGACAAGGAGAATCTGCTTTTAGTCAATACACAAGCGCCGTGTATCTGTTTGTCGTCCTCCTTCCTGGTTAAACAATTTCAAGCCTCACTAAAGTTCCCAGTTTCCTCCCGCATTCTTTTAACAACGTAGTCTCTATATATGAGCTTTAACAGCTCGCTGCTGTGCAAGTTCAGAGGGGGATGAAAACAAAAGTAACTTAAATCCTCGAGTATACCGTAAGGCTTTTAAGTGTTCAGTTCAGTAGTTTTCAACCTGTTGGGTTCTTCCGTTAAAAACTAACGGGTTTACGACATGGGATCCCGTTTCAGTTAGCAATTAGTTCAGATGTTCAGATGAGACTCGGCATTTAGAATAATTGGTACATTTACTGGTGCCTCCGACGGATTCGTGAAGCATTTAAGTGCACTTACGATATTAAAGACGCTCAGAATATAAAAATATCATTCATCATTCTGACTAATTTTTTATGTAACGTGATAATTTGTCTGCTTTCTTGCCCTGAAAACTGAAAATTATGTCAATTTGGCTCTTCCGTTTGAATTATTTGTATCAACGGTTTTAATAGAATTAACATATGTTTTATAATATATGAGTTAATTTTATTCGTGTAATTTCGTCTTACAATTTAATTTCGAGTTTGTCCACTCGCCGACTTAAGTGTTACATGTGAGATTTATCTGGGCTTTTGAACACAGAGTTGCTTATTTAGTGTTATATTGCTCTGAATTCTATCAATAATATCACATTTATGCTTATATACGTTTTCTTTAATTTGCTTTTTTGTGTTTCTGTTACGGTAACTAGTGTGGCACTGATTTTGTGGAGGATACTGGGATACTAGAAACGACCCGTTCTTCAAGTGCCTGAGCACTGCGGGTCCCAACTTTTCGTTGGCTCGATCTATGGACATTCGGTAGGACTCCTTGGATGAGGGATCGGCCCATCGCAAGGCCTGTACCTGTGCACAGGACAACAACACAGAAAAGCGCGGACGAACATCAATGGCTTGAGTGGGACTCGAACCCACGGTCCCAGTGACAAGTGGCACAAGGCCCACGCCTCGGACCGCGCGGCCACTGTGGACCCCCCCCCCCCTCCAAATTACAATAACTGCTTGAAAAAATAATTCTACAGATGTTCCTCGCTCTACTGCCCACCGACTCTATTAACTATAAGGTAAAATATTTATGTAAAACAGTTCTGTAATCTGTTCATTGGCTTATGTCACCATATAAATTATCTAGCAGAGAAAATTAGGACACATATTTTTACCAGGGTTGGTCGATCCTTTTCCTGTACATTATTTTACAGGGTTTAGCACCTATATTTTTCGTCAACAAATAAAATATTTAAATAAGTATAGGCTATTACCCTATCAGAAACTCATAAATATTTAAATTTAGTTTAATTATTTTTCAATAGAATAGGCCTATTTTATGATTTTACGTTTAATTAGTCAAGTACGTAAACAATATATATGTATTTGCCTGTAAGAATAATTGTTCATATAAAATTAATTTCTGTCTTCACCCTAACACGTCATTGTAGAACAAAAGAATTATTATTTATAAACATTGTTTCAGAATGCGCTTATGATTAGACTGATAAAATGAATTTGTAATTAAGAAAGATTGAAATTGGAACTGAGTAGTCCAAGTATGTACGAGATTAATGCTAATCGGGAACTTGGAAAAAGACACGGATGCGGCATTTTGGAAGGAAATCTCACAGAAAGAGTTGGGTTTAGAAACCTTTGTAAAAGGAAATGGAATTCCTTGTACACTGCAATTGAACACCTCGCAATTAGCATGGAGGCTCATTCTCGCAACTGAATGTAATGTTATTCCTTCTAGCTACTGGAAGGGATGCATTCAGCTGATGTTTCTAATACATTGGAAGCAATATCCCTTTCTCGACGAGTAGGCGAGAGTATTCCGTTTGTAGGAATCGCCGTGCTGACTTGGCAACTTCTTTGGCACACGCGTAATGCAATGCGGTTACGACACGTGCAGGTCACGGACATTCTAGAAACTACTGATCGAACGTAGCAACCGACTGTTAGCACTCCTTCGTATTCCGAAGATACCGAATTTAAATCTGGGCTCTGAGACCGGTTGTGTCTCAGTGAATTTTTTCGTCAGTACTTCCTGTCTCTCAAGTGCAGGGATAATACATCATATTATGTCACAGCCGATTCCTTCCATATCCTTTCCAATTTATTCTGTCATCCGACGCTGTATAGTCTGGGCTGCTGACAGCGTCGTTAAGCACAAACTTCAACTCACGACGCCACCCACCACTTCTCCTTCGCACGTCTCCGAACCACCCCCTTCTTCCGTGCATGTTATTCTGCGTGTTCGTAACCATTGTGGCATTTCTTAGCTACTAACCTTGTTACATTGCTGTAAAATAATGGAATTAATATGCAAGCCCGCACTTCAACCTTCTGTATGTTGAGGGCCGCCATATTATCACATTTTAACCGAGATACAGCGTGTTCTTTCAGTATAAAAAAAATTTCCGTTATCTGTTCTGGTCAAATCTTTCCTGACCTTTATAAAATTATGGAACTCTATTGAAATGTGTCTTCTAACATCGCTTGGGAAATAGTCCAACATAGTGACATAATTTTTATACATAATTTTCGTAAGTCCACAAAAGTTAATAACAAGAAAACATGTATAATATAACACCGATGGAAATGTAAATCCTTCTGAACAAATTAATAATTGCATTAAATATAAATAAAGTTAATACAAATATTTTGTTACCAAATAACTTTCCCGATTCAGTTTCCAAGAGACAGTATGGAGTTTAAACTCTATTCTGTTTTTAATTTGATTAATTAGATGATCTCTCTTTTCGAATTCATAATAGACCGAAATATTTTTGAAATGTTATGGAAATGCTTTCGTTTCTGTGTCCGTTTAATGTATTTAATTCTTCTATTAAGAAGCTTCTTTCATTTTGTACCTTGTACATCCATTTGCAACCGTGAAGAAATGACTGTTCATTTGCACGTTTTGTGTGACTCAGTTAACGTTAATAAACGGAATGGATTTTGGGTACATAAATTAGTGATTTATAACAATTGGATAGAGTAACAATGGTCAGAGTTGGTTTTGAGTGCGATAAATTACAGACGATTTTCAGACATCCATTGTAAATTTGGCTCCCAAGCTTTACAGTTGCTGCTGCAATGAGAGGTCTTATGGGAGAGTAATAGTGTGTGCGCACGTTATGGGAGGAGCAGGCAAGTTTCGTTCGAAGTCTTCAAAGTTTTGGCCTCTTCTAAAGTTACAAAGGGGAATTCTACCGCATTGAACTTCTGTAGACTAATTTTGTAATGCGATACAGAACGCTGTTACAGTTCAGTACTCGTCTTCTGGGTATCGGTAAAAAAAACAAATCTCAATTTATTTTGTTTCGCAGACGTGTACATCAAAGTTTTCTAAAGGAATTGTGAATATACACAACATTTAGAAGTAATTTTCGCATAAATTTTGCATTTTTATCCCTTTGTAGCATTGGCGATGTACAGAAGACAACGACTTACACGTTGCGAAGTAGGACTGTGGTCTTATCCTGCTAAAGTCCATATTTCAGTATTTTCTGAAGACAGACTCATCTAAAATCAGATACTTACAGCAGTGATGCGTTATGGAGGTACACAGTTCGAATCTCTGATCTGGATAGAGTATCTTCATTGAGTGCTTTCGTAGTTTCCTTCAGTCTCTCCACGCGGATATTGTTACAGTTTCCTTTCCTCAAACGTTGCTTATGAATCTTATGGAATCTTCGTTTCACATCTCTTCTGCCGTTACATAATTATAAACCATCATTTAGTCGTAAGGTAGCCGAAGGTACGAGCGAAGATAAGCCATAGCTGTATGGTATAGCGTCCACAATATTTAGTAAGGGTAGTAACAAGCACACCGTGGAGGAAAATAAATTACGAAATATATTTTATTAGCTTACCGGAATGTACTGAGTGTAACATGCATATAACTTTATCATAATGTCAAACTTTACAAGAGAAATGTTTATCCCTGTGAGAATCGTTGTCACGCGCTCAGGCCTTCTATTTAGATGTCACGCTGTAATTACTTACCAATATTCTGGTGCCACTTCGTGGCCATCCCGTTTTTTGTCGATTTCTTATCTTCTGAAGAACCCCAGTTTAACCTGATTCTTTCCATTACTTAAGATCAAAACAAATAGGCCTATTATAAATAGGCTATAGAATTAGCAAACATAGTAATAATGCTGTGCCTTATTGTGTTTTGTTACTGAGATGTAGTTACTGGTCTGTATATATTGCAGGCATAATCTGCTTTGCAATGGGGAGACATATTTAGTTGTGTGTCAGCAGTCAGTTACGTCTGTAGTAGAAAATTTGTTGTCTTTGTGTAAACAAAGAAATATAATATAAACGCCTATAAATGGCGAGTCAACATGGTTCGTTTCAAGACACTGTCCAGTGTTAACCTTTGACGAACTGTGAAAATTTTTCTAAAACTTCATAATTGTCGTTCCTCGTTAACGATATTAAAAGTAATAGCCTTCAGATAACAAATCAGAATCTTTGTTGTCTAGTTGATAATTTTAAGACCACAAATTTTCTAGGGTCAGAATTATTACTGACGACTATTGAAGTACAAGTTATAGATCGAATTAAATGTACGCTCTTGTAAGACGGGTGTGGATCTGTGTAGAAGAGGGTTATGCAATTAAAGATGTATTGAGTATGGATTTTGCTAAGAAATGGAGTCTTTCAAAAACGTCAAGATTCATTTTTGTGTTGTATGCCCCTTCTACTGTTTGAAAAATTAATATTGCGAGATTTTTCAAACTTGAAAGTAGCACCGAATTTCAGTACTGTGATACAGAAATTAAAATGCAGCTAGTATGCAATTTGGAACAATTAACCAGACTAATGCAGTTGTCCATTGATCGGATGGTGAAATTTATATACTCCCTGTCAAGGTTTCGAGTCTCGGGATTTGAGATCCTGACAAATTAACAGTGACATAGTGCGCTGAGGGATTTTGATAGACACTACAGTAATGTCAACATTTACCGGTGGAAGTCACAATTTCTGGTCTCAGTTCGACCCATGAACGCAAACAACGCAATACGCTCTTCGCTCGGTGTAGTTGCACTTAGTTCATGCATAGATTCGCCAGGCAACAGTTTATAAGCGTTTGCCAAAGCTCGATTTAAGCCTTTAGCATAGCAAGTTTCTCAAGGTTTTATGGTAGATTGAAGTATGTACATATTTCGAGGTGTCAAGATTACACTTTGGATACATCACCACCGCCTAATGAATTTGGTTATGAAGATTTCCGTCTTCTGGGTTGTTGCGCTGTGTAGTCTGATCGACCAGACTACACAGCGCAACAACCCAGAAGACGGAAATATTCATACTCACCGCTGTGAAAACCTCAAATCTTACGAATTTGGTTATGTTTCTTTCAGCTGTTCCTCAATTTGTTTTGTGTTTGAAAATACAATGGGAGGAGGAGTACAAAGCAAACTTATCTTCTCTACTACTACAACATTTAATAGTCTTTTTGGTTATCGATACAGGACGCTAATAATAACGAACTGAATTATTATTACTGCCAACTACGTCTGTTAAGAGACAAATCTGCGTTTACTGTGAATCGTAATTTCAAGGTTAGTCCGCCAGTCAAATGTTTTTCTGCTGCCAATGCAGTCTGTTGGATCATTAATATCTTTAACAAAGACTGTGTTATAAAATATTTTTTCTCTTGCCTTGTACCACATTTTTCTTCTTTTATTTTAGTATTGACCTGTAATTGGCGTTTAAGATGTTGCGAAGCACTTCAATAATTTTATTGAATTGGATTACTATTAATTGTAATTGGCATTTTGGCTCTTGATGAGTAAAGAATTGAATTGTTATTGTTGCTGGTAGTGATATCATTATCATCATCGTCATCATACGTCTTTTTCCGTCTTTAGTCTGTCAAAACTTGTACATAATGCCTCGAAATCCGTTACACTTGTTCGTCTGAATTTGAAGGAATTGAAATAAAAAGCGATTATTTTAAATTCACATAGTATGGATTATTTCTGGTGAAAGTACAGATCAGAAACTTTGGCTCATACGTTTTAAATCAACTTCGTGAGATCCCTGTGTTAGTGGTACAGATGACCACCTGACAGAAGGTCACAGTTTGCCTGGGCCAAGTACCAGAATTGCTGCATAAAATTTTACGGGTTGCAATAAGAAAAATCTATGCTGTACTATATGCCTGCTTGTAAGCATTTAAAGGGTTTACAACCGGCACACGTATGTTTCCCACTGCTTGTGTGGGTAATGCTTAATATAACATACCTCCTCCTCCTGAAGTTCTTTACTGTTTGTCACCTCAACACTGAAATCCTTCCAGTGCACCTGGTCCCGTCGGCGTCGCTCTGGCGTCATATCGTCCCGTCAACATTCTTGGAACTTGTTAAGTTTCGCAATGAGAGTTTTAATTAACATTTTGTACACGAATCCTCTCCCATTCTTATTATATTTTCAAGTCATTTCAACGTCATTTGATAGTGCTAGCAATATAAGCTCCGGGAGCCATGGCCATTAAATGACTGGCTATGTGCTCTATGTTCCAAACATTTTTGTTTAACATATTTATTTCTAATTGTTTAGGATTGAATGAAATACTATTATAAATGTCATACTAATTAGCATATCATTATGTGAGCATCATATGTTGCTTTCAGATGTAATTATTTTCAACTGTAATTAAGAAGTACGTCAGCCCCTGTATTTGGTATTAAATTCAGTAAATATTTGTTCTTTACAATAAAAATTTCCCTCCATGAAACAACGAGTTTTTCATGTAATTTTAGGCTTGGAGTACAGAAGCTGTGCTGTAGAATCACGTTCTGTATTTCAGAACTGTATTCTTCTCTGTAACTAGTTTACGATGATTTTTATGACAAATTTGAAGTTGTAAATATTCTTATTACTTATAGTGTTTTACATTTAAAAACAAAAATATGTATAGACTACCAATAACGTGTCAAATTTCGTCTCGAACATTGAGACATTAAAGGCACATTTGACAAAGCTTGTTTCATATTTGTGGTAATTATATCAAGTTCGAAGGCCGAAGACGCTGATACATTGGACTTCAAGGTAGTAACATCATGTGAGCTCGTAGATACATACCATCTTCCTAGAGAAACATACTGCCTAAATTCTCTGATCAGAAGATGGAGGCAGTAAGTTCGTCCATAACATTGGTATCTACCTACAAGTCCACACGGCTTTACTGTAAAGAAGACCACTGCTGCGCCATAAGAATCTTAAATTTTTATTTAAATATTTCCAAGGAAATTCATATGAAATTAATTAAATTATGCAAAGGGTTGGAGATTTAGGGATTCTGAAAACTAAATATTATTCAAGACTTCAATAGTAAAACCCGAAAATAGCACACCACAAATATCAAGGCCACTTTCTTGAGCCATTTGCACCCTCAATCAATCTTCAAGATATATATCCCTAGATCAGTGGTTCCCAAAGTGTGAGGCGCGCCCCCCCTGGGGAGGCGGCGAGTGGTTTTCTGAGGGGGGTGTTGTTTGTATGAAAAACTTCTTAACAAAAATGGAGAAATATTTTTAACATCCTTTGCTTGGTTGAGGCAGTTAAGTTGTCCTACAGTGCTGTAGAACTCAGAGCGTATATTTTATTACAGTTTTTTTTAAATTAAATGCATTGAATAATATATACTAAATTATAAAAAATGTGTACTCATAGCTAAATTTTATGTCAAATCTGTATGCTTGCACTTGTTCTGGAACGGGGGCATGAAATTTATGAAATGTTTAAAGGGGGGCGAAAGGTATAAAAGTTTGGGAACCTCTGCCCTAGATAAGAATTAACATCAAAAAACAACGTATATAAGTTTATGCGTTATTACGAGGTGCTTCTGGTCAGTTCAGGTTAAAACAATTTTTTTCTCATATTTTATAATGTATTTTACTTCGTTACCATTTGTGTCAAACCTTGGTTCATAAAATGTACATCCCTGTAATGGCCAAAGCACGTAACGCTGCATGACTATAAATAGAATTTCAATTGGAAGTGGTCAGAATTGCTGTTGTTGATTATCATTGTGTAACTACATAAGCTTTCGAGTTGACTGCCAGTCCAACGATTTTTAAAGCGATGAAACGGTCAGAAATTGGAGTTGATTTTCTAGAGGCAGAACGAGTATTTTCCACAGTGTTTGCCATTGTGCAGCTCGTCATTGTGCACTTCGTCACTGCGTTGACGTCAGTGAATTGTCGGCACATTCCACTGTGAATGTGTTGGTTGGTTGGTTCGAGGGTTTGGTTAACGAAGTCCATTCACATACAAGGCAACCATCAGACGTTATGTAATGTAGAAAAGTCGCGTATTGTTTGATGAAAATTCTCAGGAAATAAAAAGACACTGCAATCATATTGGGCTTCGTTGTGATGTACGTCTTGATAGAAGCCTGTATAGTAGTGTAGTATAATATAACCACATCACACTACGGAACCAAGGAAAGTTTTTTTAATAATAATCATCGATACAATACTATACCAACCATGTATTTAACGTGTATATGCAAATAAAGAAATCAGACGCGTTTTATTTCCTTTCCGGAACGAAACAAATTTGTCTTGAAAGTTATTTAAAAGATATTCGGCTTCGACGGGTTAATGGTACCCTTCTGTTGAGTTCGCTCAATGTTTTTTTTTTCCTTTCAGACTTTGCATTATTGCTACGAGCCCCGCCTATGTCATCTTCTTTGATTTGATCATCCTAGCAATGTTTAGTGACGAACACAAAACACTTCGAAATCTCTTCTTCCATTCATGTGAAAGACCAAGTTTCATACCCGTGTAAAAGAACAGGTAAGATTATAATTGTATGTATTTTAAGAATAACACCGCGCTCTACAAAATCTGTACCTATTACAGCATAGTTTTTAAGGAAGAAACCTGTATTTCTGTTAGTTTCCTAGAACAGTTTCAATATTTGATAACACACGTAGTTCAATTATATTTTACAGTTGTATGACGAGGCTTTCAGCATATTAGACTGCTTAGCGTCGAGTAAACGGATGATAGTGAATAATGAATTGGTAAAGACAAGAAGGAAGCTGTCATAACATAAAGTCGTACCCCGGCATTTACATGACGAGACTGAGGAAAACCACGAGAAACCTGTCAGGACAGCCGATCTCCGGGCCGACATTTGAACTGGGACCTCCCGAATACAAAGCAGGCGTGCTAACCACTCGATCATTACGTTCAGTGTGACGAGATTAGAAACACATTTTACTTTTTAAACGTTTTTAATTCCGCTCGGTTGGTACCCACAATAAGTACAAGTTTATTTGTATTGAGGTCCCTGTTAGAATTATAATCGCGCATTCGATGTTCATTAATGTCCGCATGCGCGAAATATAAGGGCACTAAAACGTGTTGCGTTATGTTCGATGAAAGTAAATCCACTGTTGTCTGTGCATCGCTAACATCAATAATTAATTAAAACGTTTTTTCGGTATTATGTCTATTTAATTAAATACTTCGATAATTAATTACAATATATACTGAATCGTTTTTCTTTTACAATTTATGATTTTCTATACTATGAGACATGTTTTGTTGACTTATTTTATTAAATATAGGTCTACATCCGATATAAGTGAGCGCAAACTGCTGAGGAATAAAACATTGCAAAGAATACTGATGGACATATAGTGCACTAAACAGTACTGGTGTTATACTATCATCTGGGAATGGTTTTGATACCAGTGTATGCCAGCAGCAAGACAAATTGAGACACTTCTTTGACACAGAAAAACAGGACGTCAAACAGTCTCAAACAGTCGATTATAGTTCAAGGCCATTTGATTAGGAAATATTCAGTGTAAAAATTATTCGCGTGTGACCGTTTGTTCATTGTTTATTTGCCTGCAATGAAGAAAAATTGGCTCTTTAACCCTTCGAAGCGGAATCTTGCCTTTGAATAATATTTAAAACTTTGAGCCATTACCTCGAGGAAAGCACAACCCCACATTCATTATTAAAATCAACTAGTAAATTTTGTTTAAAGATATAACCGCTGTTTACTCTGAAAATTATACAAAATTGATAAATACACTTCGTGGGCAAATCACAGAATTATTTAAAGATAAGAAACGGGTGGTACGTGCAGTTACTTTTAGACTCTGAAGTGTTAACGTGGATATTAAAATTGTTAGGAAATTAATGTCGTCGAAATTCATGTCACTTATATAACGATAGTAAATAAGAACAATAAAATAAAATTGTATTTCTTGTTCAGGCCATTAAATACATGACACTGATTTAAATCGTGTACAGAGTATCTCTCGCTACATGAAGACTGTGTAACTGATAATAAGACAACACATTTCCACGCAATCTGGTATAGAACAAACTTCCTACCCTCTTCCTTTCCAGTCGATCGACCGCATAATTGTTACAACTGGAGTCTTGTTTGTGCTATCGATTTCCGTTGAAGTCAAGATTGACTCGACGACAGTAGAAAGACTCTCAGCGACCAGACGCTCGTATGTTTATGTTTTCAACCCTGTCACAAAATGTTTCAACATTTTAGGTATTATTTACGCATTAGAGTAGGGCGTAAGCGAAGAACGCCTTATGTTCATGTACTGTCCGTCTGGCGATTTCCTGTTTCAGTCGATAAGATCGCCCTCTTCTCCATCTTTCGGCTCGGATCTAAATTGAATTCACTGTCATTTGTTTTGTATTGTAATCATTTCACATATTTCCATGCGTAATTTCTTAAATGTTATTACTAGGGTTCGGATGTTCATGACATGTCATATTTTTATTGGGGCTTCTATTTTCATTCTAAACTGAAATTAAACACTAACTGGGTTACCCTAATCATAATTATGCTGTTTTTATTTTGCATATAAATGCATATTTAGGTAATTTTTATGTGTTTGGTCATATTTTGGTTATATTTTGAGGATAAAATGCATATTTTTGTTATATTTTGAGGATAAAATGCATATTTTGGTTATATTTTGATGATAAAATGCATATTTTGGTTATATTTTCTGGATAAAATTCATATTTTGGTTATATTTTCAGGATAAAATTCTACTTGTAACTACATTTCTCAGACACTTACAGTGAATCCCTATGTGAAATGATGGCGTCTGCCAACTGAATAAAGTGAACAATGAGCAGTTCAAATTTTTCTTGGAGAAGTACATGAATCAGTTAATTCCAGACGAATCAACACTAAGGAAAAAATGTGTACCTGCCTGTTATGAAGATGTTCTGAAAAGAATTATATGTACTGTGGGCGACAATAAGATTTGGGTTTCGATTGATGAAACAACGGATGTCTGCGGCAGGTCTGTAGCGAATGTCGTTATTGACACGCTCTTTGCTGACCGCCCTGGTGACTTATTCCTTCTTGGAACAGTAAGCCACTCCTCTATCGCTGTAATTTTCGATAACGCGATGAAACGTTTGTGATGTATTTTTATAGGAGCACATATACTCAACATCTGATGCTAATCCAAAACGAGGCATTTACAACTTAAAACGACTGAGGTTTTTGATTAAAATTGCTAGGAAATCAAGTAATGTAATAGTTATACATGCATATGTAAATAAATAACATGATTGAAATACAAAAACCTTTTTTTTTAAATTTTACCCTATATTTTTTCATAACAAATTAGGTCATATTTTGCCTTTTATGGGTCATATTTTGCTATTTTTGGGGGCATATTTGCATGCGTATTTCTCGGTTTTTAGGTCATGAACATCAAAACCCTAGTTATTATTATAAAATTTAAAATATAAACATTTTAAAAAGACATTTCAACAAATATTGGTTCTGAATATTTTTTTTTGCATTGTTTAAATCCATTTTCTATCACATCTATCGGATGTGGCGTAAAGAGGACCTTTGTATACTCTGCAGACTACACCTATGGAATCTTGTATGTGTACCGCAAACACTGGTGTCTCTGTGTTTTCGGAAGACAGCCGAGACAAGTACTTTTAGCCTTCTATCATCACGTCTGGAAATGTGGCTGAATGCTTTTCAGGCTGTCTTCAAAAATTTATATGAACCGTTTTGTATTATTCTTTGTGCACGCGTGGAGTAATTCTTAACGACCAGACAGAAACACGTTTTCTGGCCATCCTACCTTGGACAAAAATATTTTCAATACTGTTAATGATAAAAAATCCTATAAACTGGAGAAACATTTGAACAAATTGGAGACGTTAGAATCAGAACGATGTTTTTACAAATTTCTTCATTGGCACGAAGTTTAGAAAGTACGTGGAAAGACTTTGGTTCTGGTCATTTATTCATTCGTCCTCATGGTTTTGGGGATGGCGTCTCATCCTGGAAGCTGGGGAGAACTGTCCGGAGAAAATAAGAAAAGAAAACTGGTGGTTCGTAGAGTCCAGTCTTTGGGAGAAGATTATCTGCCTTATTCAAGCTGCAATTGCCGGTCTGTTGTGTGGAAGAACAGTGGCGAAAAAGATGTAGGATTCGATAGCACGGAATCAGGAGCGTTACCTTATTCGTCCATTTTATCTAACATCATTACGCTTCCAGTTCTTTACCAATCTTTTTTTCTGTTTCTTGTCACGTCCCGGGTTTAGAAAGCGTCTTTTACCGCTTTCAGTAATACGTTCATTTTTTTATACTCTGGTCTCTATATACGGACATGGGACGCAGGTATTTTTGTTTGACAGTTTCGTCTGCCATTTGAACGACAGCCCTTAGATTCATTCGATTTCTCCGTCTTAAAAAAAATTATGAGCGTGGTTAATCATCATGGAAAGTAATACGTTATTTGTGATTGAATCTGCACTTTTAATTAATCAAAATGACAAACCATCTAGGCATTAATTTTGAATGTTAAAATCTGCATAAATAGCCGTTAAATTGTTCAAGAGGGCACGGTCATTTTGGTAATTAAGTGTAAGTGACCCATTTCTGTAAGTCCTTTACAGCTTTGTGATCTGAATCTGTATCATGTTCACATTTCATACAACTGTAATATCTATAGCGATGGTCGATTTTCGAGATACCAGAGTAACCAAACGACGTAGGTTTGCAGATGGCAGCATGATAGCGATAGGCTACAAATTACTTCCAGACTTACTTTTAGTCGAGTTAATCAGATTACTTCGTTACTTGTAAGTGATTAGCTATGAACTGGATAATCCAGGTTAGATATCCTGCCGGGATAATAATATTCCTCCTTACTAGAATATGTAATCTTATTCTGGAACCCGCCAAGCATTTTATTCTCATTTTCCTGGTGTAGAGCGGCCGAAGCGTAAAGCTAATCTAAGTTCAGTCGAGTGTCGAGGGTACGAACCAGATTAGCTTGACATTTATTCCCAGCATGCCTCCCTTCTTATGTGATGCATAGACCAGGGACTGCCCTATAGCCTTGGATCATAAGAACGTAAGACTGCGAAATTCGATGGCAAGGTCTTTATTTTGAAGAATAATTGTAGGCCTGTACTTCCTTGTTTAAGAGCTCTGAAATGACACATTAGATTTTCTGTTTCACAGCAATATATCTAATTTTGTCTGTATAAAGATATTTCAAGACCACGGTTAATTTGTTATCCTTAAAGGCGCTTGAATGGGTCAGATTATATGACGTCGGATGATAGGAGTATTGGTTAATAATGAATTTGAGAGAATGTAGAAGGAAATGGTTCAGGTTTAATTTTAGGCCAGCCAAGTATCCAGGCCTGTCTGCAGTACGTCGGATTTAAATTTCTTTGTTCAAGAGTTCTTAAAGTTTATATGTTGGGTGCTTCATATGTCTTACTTTAATTTCATGTATTTCATTCTGTCAGATAAAGTAGAAGTCGGCTGTACTGAGCTGATTGAAGATGTGCAGAACTGTGTACCTTGCGTTAATGACAAAGCTTATTGTGCTGCAATTGATATTGTGTTACACATAAACGAATAATAAAACAATTACGTTTGTTAGCCCCGTTGCCTTGAACTGAAGCTTGTTTCGCATTGCACAAGCGCCAGGAAATATGACAATATGCGGAAATGTTACGGCTTTCAGAACATCTAAAATGGAACTGTTGAAAGAACTTCGACATCATCCAGTTGGTTTCTCGTCGTTCGTTTCATTATCGCTTTACTTTTATACTGTTCAGAATGCATGCACTAATAATTATGTTCTCTTGAAGGATCCTTTATCGCGTATTGCTGCATTATAACACAGGCCCATGTTGGAAGAAAAACACGATCTCCTTCCACTTCATTAAATTGATTGTTATTAGTTCTAGTATAGCATCCGGTGGCCGTTTTGAATTTCGGTCCAGGTGTTGCCAGTGCCGACGTACGGCCTTCGTGATTCACCCTTGTCACTTCAGTCGAATGTTAGGTCTGTATTTCCAAGCAGGCCACAAAAGCTTCATTCTCAATTTAATCAACGCTGAGTAACTCGTGTATCTGTTGTGAGTCGTTAAATAGCATACACACTAACTTAGCCAATTACTTTCTCAATATGTTTAATACTAGCATGGAAGAGAGAATGTTATATCTTAATGGCAAACATTTGGTTAGAAAGTTGAGGCTAAGTAAGAAAAATAAGTAATTTTACTATAAAATAACAAACCTTAGGAACTTTATGTATCGTTTTAATTTAATTGAAATGCGGTGTTTCGGAGACTGGTGTCTGTCTCCTGGAGACATTAAATTAAAATGATGAATACAGCCCAGAAATTGTGTTATTTTAATAATACGCCATCTATAGAAACCTTTAGATTTGAATTATTAAATACTGTTTGGACAAACCTGAACCTCCGAAGGGTTAATACACTTTCTTTAAATACTTAAGAAGTATTTAAATGTGTTCTCATAGAATATGTGTATTCATTCCGATTCGTATTTACAGTAAACGTATCCACCTCTTTTTATTTTATGTACTGACCTAAAATTTTCTTGAGTTCAAGGCTACGGTAATTTGTTACCTGACCTGGCCGAAAATATATGCTTGTACCATGAATAATAACTCAGATTGGTACAAAACATTAACATCATACTTAACACAGAAATTAAACAGCACTAGTACAGTTATGTTCTCATAGAGATTTCATAATTGATAGACAGAGTTGTCACAAAAATATTTATTTTATCGTCGTATCACCAAACGTAGCAATTGAGACTGCCATATGTTCCGGATAACTTGGTTTCAGATCTCGACCCCATGATTTCTCCAGTTTCTCCCGTCAAACATACAGATAGTGCCTTAAAGTAGTCCATGACAACATTCGTGTTTTTTCGTGTCTTCTCGCCCTCGTATTTACAGTGCTCTTAATGTAGCTTACGGAAAAACGCCTTTAATAAGATGGAAACGACCTACTTAACATGTTGAATCACTTGCTTAAATGTAGTTTCATTAATATGCTCCACTCTGTTAGCTTAAACAGTCCTTTGTATTGTGTCTGCACAGTACAGACATTCTGGAGGTCGCTGTACCCCACAGTAGCCTACTTAGCTACAAGGCAACTGCTCGCCCATTCGAATACAACCTGAATCGAACCACCAGTAACACATTGCATGCCTTAACTCAGGGGTAGATAATTCCCCGTAAAACATGTTCATACTTACCGCTGTAAAAATCTGAAATCTCATGTTATTTAAATTTGTAAGCTTCAGTCGCGTGCAGTTCTTTACACATGACCGTAATCAATAGGAAATAAAAACAAACTGGGAACACGGAAGCCAATAAAACTGACTCTTGAGTTACAACACCGTTTTCAGCGATAGATAAAATGATTTCATTTCAGATAATGTTAATGTGTCAACAAATCGTAATGAACTCCGTGGACCTCAGTGTTATGCCGCCATTCCCGTCCTCCTTTCATTTTATTTGGTGCAGAATACAAATTATGAAGCTTATCGTTATAAGTTTTCTGCGTCCTACTTCTACTCCTCTCTGAGCTCCAAGTATTGTCCTATGCACTTTGTTCTGTTTTCCTCCTCGAAGGCGGCAGGATTAGTCTTACACCTAAACGACAGGGCAGGTAAAATACCTCTTTTGTACCTCTTAAATAGGATTCAAGAAGACGCAAATAATGATTGGTATGATAATACGAATTCCTGATATTTTAATGTCCTCTTAATTTCGTCGTTAATGTAATTTGTGGTTGTAACTAGCTTTTCCAAATGTTTGTCTTTTACACCTTTTAGAAGGTTTAATTAATTATCTTTTTAAAAATATTAAGTCTTGAATTCAGGTGACAACACGAACGACATAGTTTTCCCTGCATTTCCCTCTTGACCAAATTCTATATTAGTGCTTAGAATGCAACAGAATCGCCGATTAATTTTGAATCGGAGTATGTGAAAAAGACCAATCCGTTAAATCTGGTACGAAATTTTCAGTGTTGTGCACATTACAAGATAATCCTGTTTTCATATTTATTATTCACTAATATTATCTTCAAATTGTAAGGGAGTTCGCTGGTTTTTAACTTCGATTTCTTGTATCGAATGAGCCATTCTTAATGTTACGCATGTAGAAATTGTCAATGCTTTTTATTCACACGCAAAGTATTACAAACAGTCTGAACATTGTCACGGTGCGTCTGTTCCGGTGGTCACGATCTGCGAGACCCCTGTCAGAACCGGACTATGAACACACTGCCTGCTGCTGCATTCAAGATTGATGGTTACCGAAGGAAAGTAGAAGAAAAAAGTAGCAGAAGATTTTTTTCCCATTTCTTTCTTCCAGACCGTAGGGGCAGAAAGTTATCAAAGTTGCGTGCAGAAGAAAAGTTATTGAAGGCGAGATGCTGTGGAATGATGCAACGAACTTTGATATTTAGACGTACAGAAATGGGTTAAACTATAAGTGGATTAATTTTCCACACTGTAAGTAGTGAGGACATAATGCGAGTTTACTATCCATATACCATTATTTAATACATCACAAACTTTAATGTTGTGTATCTGTAGTTTCAAGGAAGTAAAAGGAAGGATAGCCATGGCCAAGGCAGCTTTCGTCAAGAAGAGGATACTTCTCACTAGCAAGTTGGGCTTGGAGATGAAGAAGAAACTAGTGAAGTGTTACGTATGGAGTGTCGCGCTGTATGGAGCAGAGACTTGGACACTCAGGAAGAAGGAACAGAAATACCTGGAGAGTTTCGAAATGTGGTGTTGGAGAAGAATAGAGAAGATCAGGTGGACGGATCGAGTGACCAACGAAGAAGTATTGAGGAGAGTCAACGAGCAAAGAAGCATTCTGCAGGCGATTACACGAAGGAAAGCTAACTGGCTGGGACATATTATGAGAAGGAATGGATTAATGAGTGATATCACCGAAGGCCAGGTTGAAGGAAAGAGAGGACTAGGAAAAAGATTGATACAACTAACCGACGACCTTAAACAAGGAAAGAAGATGACGTTCCAGGAATTAAAGCGAGAAGCCGAGAATAGGGACAACTGGAGAGCTCTTTTTGGGCAGAGCAATGGACCTGTCGTAAGACAGAACACTTAATAATAATAATAATCTGTAGTTTGCTGCACAATCTACGAAATAAAGTGAAGCACTGATAGCAATAATAACGAGTTTCCCAGAACTTTTGCCGACATTTTCCCCTCAAGGTTAAATCCATACGCATGTTAAACTATTAAGAATAATCCTTTTTAATTTTGGTTTAATTAATCAATACGCCAGCTAAATATTTATATAGACTTAAAAGAAACCTGTGATTCAGTTAGGAGGGAATTATTAAACAACATTCTCATTGACTTCGGTGTACCCATTAAACTAATTAGTGCAATTAGAAAGTGTTTAAATTAAGCCTGTAGCAAAAACTGAAAATTGACATTTTGTTTGATAGAGGTCGTATTCAGAATAGTATGAAATATGCAGATGCTTTATCACACTTTCTTTTCAACTTTGATTTAAAATGTGTTATCAGGAAGGTCCAAAGGAGACAAAGAGGGATTGGAAATTAATGGGACACATCTGTGCTGATAGTGTCATTTTTGTACAAAGACGCACAAATCTTTCCACAGAATATCTGTTAAATGCTGGTAAGGAAATTGATCCAGAGATAAAACAGAAAATTTAGGAGAAATTTAATTATGGGAATGCTTCTTACAATGCAGTTCAGAATTGAATGTCTTAACGTCTGCTATCTTAAGACTCAAAGGATTAAATATATAAAAATACGATGTTACCCGCTGTTGTGTGGGTGTGAAATTTGGCTTCTTACATCAAGGGAAGAAACCATATTGAGGCTGATTAAGAATATTGATCTGAGGAATCTGTTTGGACCAAAGGGGTGACACGAGACTGGAGGAAAAACTATGACGAGGAGCTCCATAATATATACTCGCCACCTTAAACTATTAAAGTAGTATTTGATACGATCTGTGTAATATCTTTTTTATTTAGAACTTTATGAATTTAAAGTCATCCATACTTCTGTTATTTCCTCTTTCTTAGACCCACGTTTTCTCCTCAATACTATATTCTAATGCACTTTCAGTCTATATTCCTCATTCAGGTATTTAAATTTATGCCACTGAAATACCAACATGGCAACAACCTTTGCAAGCTGGATTACCCCTGTTTATAATGCTATTATCACAGATATTGAATAACTAATTGCGACAAGATGAGGTTTTTAAAAGCAAGGATAACTTTTGAAAGTTATGAAGGTGATTGGACATTATCAGCTGAAATCGATGTCGAATTCTGAAGGACACACCTGAAACGCTGTATTGATATCGCTAATGGCCCATGCTGGAGCCACCGCTATGATCCCGAACCGATATTGCTCTTTCTGCAGTTCACACTAAACGGTTCGGAAAATGGGAAAACGCTTTACTTTACGATACATTTCCATTCGTGTTTTGCTACGACAGGAGAACACTTTGCCACACAGGTCTTGCCCGATTTTGCGAAAGGGGTTGAATACGTGTATATGGGGGCTTGCGGTCGTAATGCATGAAGACGTCGATTATCATCCATGTAACTATGCGATATGGAAGGCATCTGCAGCACCATGCTATTTTTCAGATCGATATTCTCGTATATCGATACATTACAACGTTCGGCATGTGGCCTGAAAAAACTGAAATACTTAAATCTCTCAGCATACAGCACTTCATTGATCACCGAAATGAAATAGAAATCTTCAATGGATTCGCAACATGAAAAATGGGTCTCTAATCACCGCGGTATTGTGCGTTTTCTGATTACGGATGGAGAGGACTTCCTCCAGATGTGGAGGGTTGCTGCCAGTATACTAAACAAGCAATCGCGGACAGCCGAGATGGGGTGATCTCTTACCTTGGTGACTGAGAGAGGGCTACAACTATCCATTGCAAAAAATAGAACCGTCTTACTAAATGTTTCACAGGAGCTCAGAATTGGACTGGTTCTTCAAATAAATATCTACATATAAAGTTTTATGTTATTTACTTGTGTCAGCTTTCTTTCATGTTTCATCTGTCATATTGATGTTACTGTGGGGTAAATTAATATATTCAGCCTGTAATATCCCGGAGCGGCCTTTATTTAAATTTTTGTGTTGGCGAATTATCTCGTGGGTGCGATACTAGTAGAAGATTAGTTTAATTACGATTTCTACAAGCATATTTTTAATAAACCAACCCTGCAATGCACCTCTTAATATATACATACCCAAACAAGCATACTCATAAGGAATTCAGTATATTAGTACATTATTTTATATGTTGATATAATTTGCGATGAACTTACCTTCCGTTCTGTGTTTACTGGTTTGTTGCATTGTCCGGATACACTTAGTAAATTATTTGCAGATATTTTAATCAGAGTAAATGTCAGTCACGTACGAGAAGAGCCTACATGCAGTCTATTGTATATTGCAAAATACATTTTTCCACCTTCGAAGCTGATCAAAGTTTCCTGTGCCTAAAGTAAAAATAGAGGAAGGGTTGGATGGATTATTCAGTGTAAAAACTCTGTAACGTCTGTACTGAAACCCTGTGCAATGTCCGGCTGTATAATAGCAGTCTTCTTTTTTGTAAAAGTTTCAGTCGATGATTCCATATGTAGGAAAAGGATAGAACTAGAATGGTAACCTCTTTCTACAGGTCCTGGCGTCAGAATAGATCCAGGGATTATCTTCCTCCGCCTGTAATCGAGTTCAGTGCTGAGGTTTCTTTCCTCTTCCCGCTATCCTTTTTATTCGAAGCTTGTCCTCTGTACCTTCTTGGCAATTCTCCCGAATTAAGGACAGGACAAGATCTGTGAACATCTCAGTATTCACTTGGATTGAATGGAAAACCGAGGACTGTACACTGTATCAATCTCGTGATAGTGGTATTACCAGAAGCTGACATACAACTTGGAAGACCTAGGTATAGTTGAGAAAGTAATATTAAAATGTATCTCGAAAATAAAGAATGCGGTCCGAATACATTTGGTTGAGGATATGGACCGCTGGCAAGATTTGTGCAAACGGTGATTCACCCTCGAGTTCAATAAAAGATGGTTGATATCTTGAGGAGCCGAAAATGTGGCCTGCTCTATTTAATCGGTGCTACAATCATACACTGCATATTACGTATATTTAATGTTACAATCGTAAAACATCTGTTGATCTCTTAGAAATAATTTGAGCAGTCTCATCTGCAGTGTCCTGTCAATAATTCTTCTCTGGTCAAAGTCACACAATGTATCCTAGATTAATTCCATCATAAGAACTTCAGAGTAATATGCGGCAATTAAGCAGAGAGCAGAGTTTTACTTGAATCAGAGGTATCCAACCAGCTTCGAGTGTAAGCTATGCACTTTTACGAATTATATTCACGGAGTTGAAAAGTGAAAGTGAATTTATACATGCGTGATACATGATATGGCAAACTACACAGTTCTGAAATTATTTTAGTTTCTTTTGTGTCTCTTGTAGAACCTTATTGCGTTATATCTTACATACAGAATATCTATATTTAACTTTTCTGTTGTTACGTCACTTAACGTGACAGGCATCAAGAAAATGATTGGTCGCTGCAGTAATTCTGTTTTATTTCGCATCGACTGCCATGTGTCTGTTTGCCTTCCTGCTCCTTATGCTATACTTGACCTTAGTCTGTCGGTAGGTGCAATTTTCATTCTCGTTTTCTCGCACCAAAAACCGTAAACCAACCGTTGAGAAAACAAACACGTGTTGTGGCTCGTTACAGGCTCCACTTTACAGCAACAGTTTGTTTATCAGATGAATTTGTGGGTTTTGTCACTCTTAATGAATCGATCGTTTAATCCCGACCTTTTGAACTGATTGTTGGCGAAGCCCACCTACAAACAAAGACTTGCTGCTAAAGCATGTATCCAGCATGTGGGTGTTTAATTAGCGCGTAGATTGTGTTTGTTTGAGAGAGGAAATCTACCTCACTATCGTTCCATCTCTGTTTGAATAAATCGCAATTCGCTTACTTGTTCACGTTAGTTTGCGTTTATCTTGAGTGATTATATAAGCAGAGAACACGTTATCAGCACTGTGATTTGCTGAAGCCTATAAATGTAGTATTGAAGGGCGTGGTTTGAGTCAGCAAACACTTATTCGCACGGTGTGGTCCTTGAAGTAGCAGAGGTAGTATAGTACCAGGAGACAGTGGTATGTGCAAGCAAAGGCAGTCAGTAATGACGTGTTTGGTGACGGTGGGAGTTTGCTTCCTTTCGACAGCAATAACAACATCACAAAATGTTTAATTGGAAGAGTATTATAAGGGCATTCCTGTAAATTAAATAATTAAACGTTCTTCGTGAACAAAATCAGAAATTATAATAGGATGATATTAATAATATAATTATTTTATAATATTATAATGGTTTAGGAATTGGTGACTTATGCTCAGAACACCCTCGAAAAATATACAGAAGCAATTTGTTATGTTTATTATCGTTTATCATCAGTATTTGTTAATTCATCACCATTGTTGATGTATTTAACTCTTCTGTTTGACACCATCATTATCATCAAAAGTATATTAGCCGTGGTAATATAAGATTGATGATTCTTAATAACTTTGAAGTTGTATTTAAAGAACAGTTTACTTATCGGTAAGATACTTGCTACAATAAAAATGGAAATAACCAATCGTATGTTGTCTGTATACGCGCTAGTTGTTTTAAATAACTTTAAGGTGATTGTTTTCGGTGAAAGTGATTGTTGTACTTGATTTAATTAATTTGTGATTCGTGTGAACAATAATCATGAGTAAGGTAGTGTTTGTAGAATGCAGTGCAAATACCTAGAAGTTTACAGAACACTGAACAAAACTTACCAGTATGCCGTCAAGTGGGTGAAATAAAAAATAGGAATACTGGTATAATGACTTGTACTATGAAAGTAGTTGTAATTAATTAGGTCAAACACACGTGAAAACCAGTTTTATGAAACTGAAATAAAGGATATAATTTCTGCTCTCCGCTTCCTGGAACATATTTTAATTATAGTCTCTACTTTCTTTCACCTTTCTGCCTCCCTTTAAAGGCACTGGCATAATTAAATGTGAGGGATGAAGACATTTTACACATCACTCAGGATGATGACACATAAATACGAGTGAGGGAGTGCGGAGTACTTATTTACTCTGCGTTTCTCTGTAAGTCGTGGGTTACAGCATTAACACAATGAATAAAGTGCAGTTTCCACCAAAACCCTTGACGTCGTGTGTGTCGTGCTGGCACAAGGAAAACAGAAAATTCAAGTTTCTTTCCGTCTTTCTGAAATGACGCAGTTGATGTTCATTATGAAGATATGTTTTAGAGAAGTGACATTTTTTTTACTCTGATTACGGAGAATGAGTAGTAAATATTCAGGGAATTTACTAATTACACAGACGTAATATATTTGCTTCTGATTTATAGTTGGGAATTTAAAATTATTAAAATTCGCCATCCATATACAAAATCTGACGTTAAGCGTTTTTATTAGCATTTCAAAATGTCTAGAAACCGAATTTCAAATACAAAAATATCGTATTTAGTATAAGGCTATAAACATTTCTTAAAAGAAAGCATTTTCAGAGCCAGTATGAACGTAGAAGGATTTCTTACACAATGATGCATTGTTTTGAGTCGAATGATAGCACGTGTGAATGAATGATGTTAAATTGATTTCAGTAGAAAATTGCGTTTATACAGTGGAATTAATTTCATACTGTGGATGTTATCCACTTCACAAATCTAAACGTTTGTGTCTGTTATGTTTCTGGACTATATTTCGTTCTTTGCTTCACTCGCCAAGGGTTTCCGGGGAGCTTCTCGCTCACTGCAGGCTCTTCTGCTGGTGGCTGCAACACACTGCATTGTTTCCGCCCGATTTCATATGAATGGTCTTTACGCCGACCATTAAAATGGAGTAAATTGGCCAAGTACTGCGGTGATGCGCCGGAATTTAAATCAGTTATTTATATCATGACGTCTTCAGTTAGACTACCTAGGACAGAGCTTCGCGGTTGAGTGAATATCAAACGTGTTTCCTTCTGGGAATATTTTGAGTTCGATTCTTCGCTTGGAGAGCGACTATCTTGACTGTTGTTACGTTGAAATATCGACTTCTTGCTGTGTACTTTGGCGTCCTTGGTGGATCCATTTATTAGTCCCGTTAACGTTTAATAATTTTCCGTTCGAAATAATAAATCAATAACATAAGCATTTGCAGTCATATTGGATATAATACATTCGGAATATTTGTCCAACATTAAAATAAACTCTGTAAATGAATTTTATTTTGAGGTGAGCGTATTTATTTAACTTTGTTTCTCTAAATTACATACAAGCTTTAAAACTGCGATAAAATTCCTGTAATATGTTCAGCAGTTTTACAATTTTATTACATTCGCTTGCGTGTTAAAAGAACTTGTTTATATTAATTTCAAGAACATGGTTGGTGTAAAACGGGGTGTAAGATTAAAATCGGTTTAGTAATATTATGAATATGATTTCTTTATTTCTTTATTTCTAAAAGTATTTAAATACAGGGAAACCGTAACTATATTATTCTTACAAATCACCACGGTAATGTTGCAGTTTATTGAATAATTTAGCGTTAGCCATGCATTTTGAAACACTTGGCGAATTACAGATTGATCAGATATAGTTGACAAGTTTCGGAATTAGTATTTCACAACGAATTTTGTATTTTGAGAATACATATACAACTATAATTTACTTATAACTCGAAACGGTTATCTTAGTAAGTTTTTTACAAATGTTTCTTTTGCATATCAGCTAAATTTTCAATTTTGAATTTCAGTTTACTTCTTGATCTCGAAAATATTTATGAAAATGAACTTAGAAATGTTTATGTACAGTAAAAATTATATCGCGCTGGGTTCGAAATGATTATGAACATGCCAGAGGTAACATTCATATTGATATCTGGCTATTAAAACGTAACCCAGAGAATTACGTGTGTGTCACCTTCAGAATGTTTAATTGTTATTGATAAAATAACTTACGACATTCACAGCTATTTCGTTGCTCAGTATTACTTCACTTGGGTACTATTTCAAGGCTGATTTTATGGAGGATGGGGTGCTTGGTCATTATCACATGCTATTCATGTATCTTTGAAAAGAATTTACTAAAGTTGTATAAATTGTAATAATATTAAATAGATTCTTCTTTTGATAAACATAGGAACCAGTTGGATAGTAGTTTAAACATATACTATTGAAAGTAAAAGTTTGTTAATTACCATCTGTTAGCGGAATAAGGCACTTATTAGAATATTTAACTTCATAATTCTGGCATATTATCCTCAAAGTACCCACAGTTTGTTTGCTTGTGATTACTGTTTGGAATAAGCATAGCTATCTAAGACTTTAAATTTTGTGATCTCACCGACTTTCACTTCCATACTACGTAATTCATATTTAATAATTAATACATTTCAATTAAATATTCTCAAACACATTTCCTGAACTAGAGGAAAACAGTGCCATAAAAATAACATGCGCGTTTATATAAAACGCTTTGACCAACTATCACATTTATCGTACAGCGCTTACCTAGCTGTAAGGTTCAGATATAGAATTTGAATAGCAAAGCCTCTATTTTGCCAACTTCACATGGCATAGCCATGAAAGATCCTACAAACTCGTGTTAATTGCTACTAGCGTTTGATAACGACCACATATAGACAGAAATGCATGTGTGTGGGCAAACCTCATTTCGAACTTGGAAGCAGAAAGCTCTCATTTACAGTAATGTAAAGAGAGTTTTACATATGAGCTTCACAGTTAGTAGGTTCTGTAAATTAATTAAAATAAATAAACTTACAGAAGCTGCCACAGATGCAAAGTTCAGGCTTTGTTTAATGAATACAGATTAACTTAATTACCATGAACAATGAAACGGTATTACAAATATTTTAATTCGTCACCATTACTTTTGTTTGTTTGTTTGTTTTATTGTATCTGCGATATAAGTAGTCCCAATATAGCACGTCAATCTTGACGCTACGTTTTCACTTACAAAATTCTGTCAGGACAAAAGTGATAAGCACTTTCAGTACTAAGTTTTATTCCATAAATATTTTAAAAGGAAGAGCTTATGGTATTACTTTATCTTGTTTACCAAATATTTATGCCTCTTAACGTATTGGTATCAAAGAAATATGCAAATATAAATAACACTAATGAAGTTATGTAGCTTTTGTTTTGACATAAATGACATGTAATTATTGTATATAGGGAAAATGTTGTCCGAATCAAGTTCTATATTTGCGAATACGCAGGAGAATAATCCAATAATTGTCATGTTTTAGCATTTCTGCGATTAAAATGGGTCATTCGTATGTATATTAACACGTAACAGGCCTAAATTATAAATTCTCAAAATTTCTTCTAGTGAATCTAAATTGTAAACTTAAAATAACATGAATAATGGAATCTCCATACAAAATATTATTAATATTGTAAATAAAAGAATTGAATTGAATATATTGATCAGGAAATGTGATTTTGATACAAATATTGATTAGGAACTAAACCATAAATAAAACAGTTTAGATTATGCACAGAGCAGGTGAAATAGTTGACTGATTACATAACATTCAGAAGTATACAACTGAATTGTTTTTGATTCCATAATTTGAAATGTACTGTTTGGCGGGCTGCCTAATTAAATTCTGTATTGTACTGGACTGATATCCTTTGAAAAGTTATGAAAATTACTTAGATTAACTACCCGGGGATTACTAATTAAGAAAGGATTAGTACTTGAATAGGAGAGGCAGAGTCGATTCAGTGGAGGATTTATCTTCCTAACAGAACGTATAACTCAAAATTATGTTTTAAATTAGACTCTTGTTTACCGTTTGATCAATTAATCACGATGTGCTGAAGTACGCACTGCAAATTGCTAGAAATGAGAGAAGTAGTTATCTCTGTGCGCCCATACATCAAAGTCGTGGCTGTGCGCGCGCTAAGATTATAAGCCTATAGCCACTAGGGGCTTCCGAAGGCCACAGTAATTGCGGTTAATGGCGTAAATATTCGTCTCCCGTCTTCTCCAACTTTGTTTTCTTCTTGTTTCAATTTGCAGGGATAACTTCAAAAATATTACGTAACATAATCTATCTTTATATTTCCGACTAAATACAATCGCAGTTGAAGAGGATATTGCCATTTCGATTCGAGATATTTTTTGGTCTCAGACTTGCCACTTATTTCTTTTGTTCTTGGTGTAATACGCAATGTCCTTCAAGCTGCGCTGCACGAGTGCGTCGTTGGTGAGATACGGAAAAATTGAAATCAATATCTCACGGTGGCGGCCCTGGTAGCAAGAAGTGTTAGAAAAGGTATGGTGGCGCCTATGGCGGGGTCTGTAATAGTCTGTGTGTTTGGTGTCACTCTAGATTCTGAAGTCATGCGGTCGGTTTTGTGTTGACCCGTTTAACAGTAATCTGGTTTTCTTCGCCGTGAAGATATTTTCAAATGAATTTACTTTCAAAGAAGTGTTAAATGCCATATGCAATCATAATGTATTATAATACTGGTTAACACGAAAGAGGTTCATACCCGTCAACTCTGACGGGTCATATGACTCTAATATGACATATAATCATATATGTTTTGTTTAACAACGTACATTTATTGATTGCTCTCTTCTGTGGTCTATTAAAAGACCATTATCAAGCTGATAATGAGGCTACTATATGATGATACAGTGTATGTCTGCGTGGACATCTGAGTAAATAAAAGAAAATATACACGGGAAATGTATAATTATTTAAATATGTACTCTACAGTACAGTCGTTCCTGTTCTTTACTCAGTACCGTGTTCTGCAATGGAGAGGCCCTCATGTCAAATAACGCGAAGGAAAATATTGCTTCGATCAATGTTATATTCTCGAAAACTACACAATATTCCGCCTTCTGTAAGATGTTTTCACTCTTTTTTAATAAATATCACTCGTGACCGATCTCATTATTTTCTCACCACTTCAATCCATTTTATCTCACCACTAAATCAGTAAATTGGTTCCCCATGTTTTCTTTTAATTATTCAGAACCAAATTACTGAATATGTAATGTGGCGTTAATGCATACAGGCCTATAGCCTGATGATGAAGTTCAGCCTGCATTATGGTAATTTTTTAGGTCAGAAACTATACATATATTTATTCTATGTAGGAATTATAAGTACTGAACTATAGTACTCCCCTATAAGGTAGGTGTCGTTAATTCAATCTGCTTTGAATCATTGGCTAACTGAAAATAAAATTAATGAAACATCTCAAAATCTGAATTCATGTCTATGTTTACGTGAGCTTGTCCACATAAAAATCCTGCACATTCAATGCCTTTTGCATATAATTCATTTCTCTTATCATAACGTAGGGCATATTTTATGAATGATATATGACTTGCACATCATCTAATTATCTAGGGAATAGTAATTAAAAATTGGAAACTTGTAGGTTAGTTTTAAGTGCCATCGCTGTTGTAGATTGGAAGTGATTTATAATGGATAAGGGAGATACTTTCAAGTGGAATGTTTTCATAACGAAAATGTGCAGACTATACAAGTATTCTGGTCCATGCACGTGCACACACACGTACGCACACGTGTGTGTAATTATATAACACTGTATTCGTATTGCAAGTCTGTTTAGTTGTGTGTGAACGGGCTGATTAAAGTACGGAGACCTGACACTCTCCAGCGACTTCTGTGGTTAGGAAGAGAAGAGAAGTTTAAAAGCGGTGTGGTGGTAGATTGTGTTCCGAAAGTGTGGGGTTAGGAAAGTACTTGACGCAACGCATTTCATTTAGGAAGAGCATGCTCCCACATCTACCACAGCGGAGAGAAGATGAAATAATTTAAACGTAACAAAACAGAAGCGTAGACCGTGCGTTTCGTGTGGAATGTAAAGCAAGTATTTTTTTGTTTTGCGTGTAGCTAGACGTAAAGCCTACGATCTCTTATCAGGCGATCATCAGTGCAATTATTGAATTACAATCCAACGTTTCGGAGACTATGTCTCCGTCAGGGTTGACGTGATATGAAGACGTCACATCAACCCCACATTCATTAGCCGTGTAATCTTCAGATCTTACATAAATACACGTGTTTGTGTTTTGTTGTCTCTGATTTCTAAATTTATTATACTGAACACAAAGGTTAGCATTATTTGAGCCTTACTAAGTATATATGGCCAAACGACGTCACCGTCGTGACCCACTCCCAGATGCCAAGGAAGATTTATTCTGATCATATTAGTTCCTAATTTAACAGATGGAACAATAACGGTCCGTTAAAACATGATGTGGCCCTTTAATTTAAGTCAGATATAAACATTAGCTTCATACTTCTTTCTACTCGATAATTTAAAATAGTTCCCACTAGTACAGCAAGAATGTACTAACACTTTTACATGCTAAACTGTTTATACCATTAAAACTTTTCATACCGTGTAGTGTATTAGAATATAAAAATAAGCAAAGAAACAAACTGTTAACACTATAACACTATTGTAGTGTCACTTATTATGATTTTGTAAAGAACTCACCTTCATGAATTGTTTAAAACAATTTTTTTATCATATTATATGAATTAATTCCCCTTTGCCACTGATGATGACCTCTTGAGGTCGAAACGCGTTTGGCACTAGTGTCATTTATAGTGTTAACAGTTTGTTTGTTTGCTTACTTTTATGTTTATATCATGTTTCAAGTTTTAGTTTTCATACCTGCAGTTACAAATGAATTACCTTCTGAAGGGAGCGGACGTGTTTTGATGCTTCTAAATACAAAATGGAACTGTTTCAAATACAAAGACCATCTCAATATAATTAAATACTAACTCGATAGTTATGTTAGGCTTCTCTCTGCACGATGAAACTAGTGTTTCAGAGTCACCGGAGAGAGAAATTCATGTTCCACCTATGAGGATGGCGTCCCTTAATTGCGAAACACGTTGCTTTATAACACACTTAGTAAATTTGAGAAGATACCAGCTGCGTTGCAATATTGTTGCTGCTATTAGTTTTGTGACTACGATTGTCAGACTACCACAGCCGCAAATTGTCTCCGTGTGACAATACAAATTTTGCGGTGTGGCTGTGGAGAACAGAGAAATAATGTAAATAGATGACACTTGGAATATCATTAATTGAATGTAAGAAAAATATGGGTATTAGCACTTATTTACTAACTATATATTCGCGGATATATTTCTACCAGGCTTATATGAATGAGCCCTACGCCTAGTAGTCCTTTTAATTATAATTCTCACCGAAATATTATAATATCAATGCAGATTTTTATAAATTTGAAATAAAAATGGCATCACTTCGAGTAAAACCTCCAGAGGAAAATTCAGATTTAAAGAGAATAACAAAATGGATTTTCCAGAATTTATTTTTGTCTTCAGTTTATAGCGAACATATTTAATTTTTATTGTCATTATCTGATGTGTTATTTAAAACGTAAAATTCATGACACGATCTAATTTTGTCTAATTCCGCTGATTACATGCCTTGTATTTTTGGGATCCTATTACAAGTTGTTATGGAGAACAATTTACCAAAATTTACGACACAGGGAAATAACGTAGGTTCAGATATTTAAATATGAATGTGACTACCTTGTGAAACGTTGCTCTGAGTAGTCTTGTGGAAATTGAGCCACGCTTCAGATGTTCTTACTGCTTCAGTCATCAGAACTTTGTTCAGATATAGGGGCAGGGCGAACAAGATTTGGAGGCAGGAAGCATATGCAAACCGTCGTCCATTTTCTACGTGACTACACGACGCAATATCCCTGAAGACAGGGACTTCAAACTCGTCGCCGTGAGAAGAGGAATTTAATATATTTTAATAATTTTAATATTTAAAGTTTTCTGAAGTTATTATAATATGTTATATTTTTGTGTTATATTAAATAATTTCCAGTTTTTACACAGCGGTATGAAATGCGCGGACAAGTGCGATCTTACGGTCGTAATCTTCAGGTTTCATAAAAGGGATGTAATTCTTCAGTAGCTCAATGATCGTTAGTCTCTGAAGACGTGTTCTTGTTTTTAGGAGGCGGTGAGACAGGTATGTAGTGATTTTTGAAAATGCTACTGTCAACGGCGTTTGAAAAGGCGTGTGGTGGATATCTCTCGTTTGCAATAAGCTACACCAGTTACTGTTTACGAACTTGTATTGTGTTGAACAAAATGAGATCTGAAATGAATGGCAATGTATCAGAGTAGAATATGAGGGAGGGATATACTATCCAGGAGACAGAGCAATACGGAATACGGGGCAGTTCTTTTCAGTTCTGTTGAAAATAGTGTGATTTGTAGTAATGTGTTGACAACAAAATAGAAGAAAATAATGAATGACTTCAAAACACTGGTCTGGCCTTCTAGAGACTTGTATTTGATCAGAGCGACAGACACAATATGTTCTTCGACGTTTCACAATTCCAATTTCTCTCAAACGCTGTGTTCTTTTCTCCTTTAGAAGAATGTCAGATTTTTTTTAAAAAATTTGCATCTATGTAATGTACAGTAGTCAATTATCAGTGTGCTTATTTATAAAACAGAAAATATTTTTGTTTGTAAAAGTGCACAGAAATCATTACATTGCGTGTTTCTACATTAATCGAAAATAATATGAAGTTTTGAGATAGTTCTTTAGAGAAAACGGATTTTTAATTATTATGTCTCTTTCCAAAATTATCTTTCGGATGATACAAAAGAAACGTATATGGTACGTGCACGCCTAAAGAACAAGAGATGACAGAAACAAGAGCTCCAGTGGATGTCATTGGGAAGGAGGCAGAGAGCAAGACGGAGATTTGGATAATTGACTGTGATAGGCGAATAAGTGGAAGAAGGACAGTGGAGAAGAATGGTGACTGGAAATCTGAAGATGTCAGTGACGTTAAGAAACTCATACATAGGTCTGTTTTACTCCAATCTTATCGGGATTGTCAGGACTAGTTTCAATTCCTTTCCTAATTGATACAGCAGAGACTACAGAAAAGATTGACTTGGAGTCTGTAGTTTTGTGCTACAGGTATCATTGAAAACTGCTTACACGCGTTCCAGCAGCATAGCTCAGCTATTAAGTGCATGTAATTGTGTTTGTAGTGGTGTAGTAAAGTCGTTATTTAGTTTCAAGTTTAGTTGAGGGGAGACAAAAGTTATAAAGGAACCACCCTGCACAAAATTCTCCGAGTTGCAAAGTTTAATTAGCTAGTGCCATGTAAGTTTATCTGCCTTCTTACTCCCTCTAGTTTCTGCACTTTCTGTCTTATTCCTTTTCTACCCTCGTCACATATCTTCTGGCACTTATCCTATTCTGCAACCGTTTCCCCAGATGAGGAGGCTAATATTTTGTCCAAAATAATTGGCATATTAATTTCGCCTCTAGGCTCTTATAATACTACGCAGGGGTAAAGGACCCTGGAGGTGTAGCTCTCAATTTCATGATCAGTGTGATGGAAGACTTGCTTCTATACTTCATTGGCTGAATCTGTTACAATACACCGTTGTTTCAAGTGGTACTGATTACTTAGATTATAACGTGTTTGCTGCGACGAGGTCTTTGAAAATTATGAACGAAGTTTAGTAGTCGCATCCCTAAGGTAATTGGAATCTAGTCTTATGTTTCCATTTCCTATGTCTTGACACAGTAAAGGCATGTTTGTTTGCTGCTTGTTTCACTTTATTGTTTTTTTAAGAGTATTATCAGAATGTATTATATAAACCCTGCCTGTCAAAATATGCACCCAGTCTCCATCAGCGGAACAATTTTTTTTAATACAGATACTAACGCAATATTAGTTTTCATAAGAAATGTACTAATTTATGAAGCTATCGTGACTCTCATTTTGTTATAAATTATTTTAACAGCTGCGGTCCCTTACCCATCACTACTGAATCTGTTTTGAAATGTTATGTTATCTGGGAGGATAGATTCCGCGTACATAGTTATCGTAAATGCTTACATATACTTAAGAGTTTGTCATCAATTTCTTATTTATTATAGGACTGACAATCATGAAGATGATTTAAAGTCTTCCCGCAACAACATGTCTTTAGAGCTTTACATCGTTTTACGACGTCAGAGAATGATGACCAACCGCTAAGATGCCTCGTAAATTCAAATCCGAATAGACAGTAAAACTACTTTCTCGTGAAACAGCCCGTAATCTCCCACAACGATTTCCCATAAACTTTAAATCATTAAAACACTAGACTAGACAGCTGACTTCAGTGTGGCTTACCTGATTGATATTAAAGTGGAACGAAGTTTGGATTCTGTAGTTGACGGTCCATTCAAACTGAGTCAGAGCAAAATATTCTCTAAACACTGAAATTAGATCTCTGTCTCTGTGAAAAGCAGCATAAAGCATGTCACCTTCTCTTTGATAGTACTTGGATTGAATTACATGTCAAGTATCTGATGTATCTTACTTCTTTCAGATAACCTCAGCAGAGTATCTCTTTAATTTCCCCTTTGACATGAAAACATTGGCTTACAAGTGAACATCATGTCAGTTTAAATAATCAAAATGATGTTTAATATTTTTTCCTATTATTGTTATTCATATATAATCACATTGAGGAAATTAAATCTGTCCTCAGGTTTTCGGAATCTTAATTTTGTACGTAACAATAATTATTTATTTGTTTGCTATAGTGCACGAAATTTCACGAGCCGTTCTATTCTTAACATTGCTTAATTAGTTTATTAAAGATATGTGTAGGCATGGAAGATTAATTTAACATGTGAATGATATACAAAATTGGGGATTTATTGCTTTAGTACAATGTGTTAAAAAATGCACCACGGAAGGACGAGTGCTTCAGCCAGTGTACCCATAACATTTATGCTATACAGGGTGATTCAAAAGGTTAGGGCCAAACTGAAGGAGCCTATAGAGGGACTCAGAGAGAACAACTTTCGAATAGGAACCCACGTCCTCCGAAGTTACCGAGTCAGTCGAGGCTATTGAAGGTAGGGAAGTCTGATAACATACCGCTGAAATAATCTTACTTTGCTTTCTCCTACTAGCTTAATCTTGTTTTTTTATTAATGTACAAGGATTACATTAGCAATCTTAAAATTACGATTATTTCAGCGGTATGTTATCAGACTTCCCTACCTTCAATGGCCTCTACTGACTCAGGATAACTTCGGAGGACATGGATTCCTATTCGAAAGTTGTTCTCTCTGAGTCCCTCTACATGCTCCTTCAGTTTGGCCCTAACCTTTTGAATCACTCTGTGTAACCTCTGCAGTTGCTAAACGTAGAAAAGAAGTAGCAATATGCAGTTCGTTAAATACCTTCCCATAAGATAAGAATGCGCAATTAAATAAATTGACGACGGAAGCAATAAAGATCTCTGAAACGTCGGTTAATATCTACAGACTAAGCAGCGCAACATAACGTACGATGGCAATCTTAAAACTGAGCACTGCTTTATTTCACCACTAATTCGCTTTAATAAAAATTTAAACAAATCTTCTTCTTTGTTAAATGAAATAACATAATAACATGAACAAGCTTCTTAGTATGGATTTCCGTTTTCTCTTGTTTCCCTGTGCCCTCGTGCCTTGTTGATTCTGTCATCAAATTTAAATAATCACAGAGTAAAATTCTTTACCCATACTCATGAAATGCGTCGATTATCATTCTGCTTTCACAGAGCGAGACAGATGGACTCGGCACATGGAATGTTTTCAAAATATTGTATGTAAAGTCCACTGAAATGCAGGGTACTAAGGACAGTCCATACAGTACTTTAGGGTTCCCGCTACCTATCTTGTTCGTCCTTAAGTCTTTCCGTTCCTGATAATGGATGTGCTGGAACAAGAGGCTACCGCATTTCAGCACAAATGATCCATTGTGTGCCCATCAAACACAGAGGTAATCTTTGTTTTGAACAAAACACCTCTCAAGCACTTGTTCCCAATCAACGGCATTCGCTTTCACAAAAGAGCACTACTCATACAGGGACTGTCTTCTCACTCTGCACTCAACATTCTTCTGACTTGAGAGTAGTTGGTACATTCGTTTATTTACCTGCAGCGGATGATTTTAGTTCCGTTGGAAAACAAGAGTGTGGTTAACAAAAGATTGAGATTTGTTTTTCTTCTGCACAAAACATTAGATCTGTTGACATTTCTTTGAATTTTGTACTTTATTCTTCACCAACTCGACAGAATTAATTTATTTTTACTTTACGCTAGTTTATTTTAATTTATTTTGCAGACATAAATTTGCTGTGGCTGTAATTGGCCTTCTGGGTTTTCATGCAGCACACTAATAATAATGAATTGAATTTTAATAAAAAACTTTTTAATTGATTTATCGATGATCTGTCAGGTGCGTGGTTTGTAAATGAGAGGATGTTTACGGGCTGTAAATTGTTACGAACTTTAGAGAAAGCGTTCGAGACATGTATTAAAGCATGTTTCTGCATTTAATATACGTTATAAGGAGATTACGCAAAACCTTGATAGGGGTTCCTTGTATCCGAGTCGAGTTTCGAACTCAGTATCTCACGATTGCGATGCAGGCCTTCTATCAAGTACACAGTTACTTTCAGTCTTAAACTGTATAAAATAATGTGTCATAGATATTTTACACACAAGTATGTAAGTATATATATAAATATATATATATATATATAAATAAATATATATATATATATGTGTGTGTGTTTGTGCGCGCGCGCGCACGAGTGTGTATATATATATATATATATATGTGTGTGTGTGTGTGTGCGTGTGTGCGTGCGTGCGCGTGCGTGCGCGTGCGTGCGTGCGTGTGGTCTGCATTAATTACACGCCAAAGCCTTCTGTAATACTCAAGAAATAGAATTAACTTTTTTACTATAATTTGTTAATTCTGGTGCGAACTATATTCAAGGCGCTTAGAACTGGTTCATTGTTACTGCAGTGAAATTAATGTCTTCTTTCCCGACATCTCATTGCAGCAGAAAGTGAGTAAATCGAGCGCTGCATTTGTTCAGATTACTTTAATTTAAATCAAGAGTCTAATTGATTATGTAATTGAATACAAGTTTAGAAAGAGGCTTAATGAAACATGCTGTAAAGTTAAAGTATAGAAATAAAATTTTATATATCTACTTAATTAGTGTGTTTTAGTGCTGGATTCATTCGAAATGCTATCCCGTTTACAAACATTCTTTTATCTACCAATACGAGAAAGATATTTTTTTATTTTTTATTGATTAAAACAGAGTCCTTTAATGACCATTTCTGACTAATTTTATTACACTTTCGGTTAAAAATTCTTACAAATTATATAAAAACAATTTAGTTTTCCTTTGTTAGATTACCTAATTATTCTCCAGAACAATAACGCTAAAATGTAAAGCACTTGAAATGTTTTAATAAAATTAGGTACAATTAACAGCCTGTAACGTTTCTTACCTTAGTACGTCATCTTCTGGTACTTACCTTAAAATTAAAATTTCAGTAATGTAATAAAATTTTGCTTTTTAAATAACTTTAAATAACATTTAATATCATTCATGTTACAATAACGTATTTTACTGTTGTGATCTGAGCGACTTCTTTCACATATCGAAATAAAATCCCACCGGTAACAAATTTTATTCTAATAAATAACTAGATTTTGAAATGATAATTTACAGGTACAGACGCGGCAAAATTTTACCACACCAAAGTGACACCATTGACGTTAATGTTGAATGCTGGAAAGTAAAAAAATGACAATATGTACAGATTAATAAGTAGAAATACACAACTGTAGATAGTATTGCCGACGTTTCGGAGATTGTTGCAATCTTCACAGATAGCCAAAGGAAACAGTAAGGAATTCATAAAAATCGGAAATCCAGATTGCATCTACATAATGCGATAATATAGATACAGAATCCTCATTAACATTAAACTGCCGTGAAAACTTAAGAGCCTCTATGAAGAGAAGGACCAGCAGAATAAGTTTAAGTATACATACAGCGAATAGACAATGTATCAAGAATTGTGAATATGACAAGAATATTAAGGGAATTTTGTATGGTCTGAAGGAGTTTCTTTCTCTTTGTTCATAAGCAGACCTAGACGAGTATTGGAGAAAAGAAACTTAAATTGGAATTCGATGAATGCTCCCGGAGAAGGTCCAACCAAGCACTTCGTGTCATATCAAAATCGGTTATCCGCTCGCGATTCTTCTTCTTCTTCTTCTTCTTCTTCTCCTCCTCCTCCTCCTCAATCACCTCCTTTACTACTTCTCCCATTTTCTTCTTTCTACCTCAGCTTTCTGTCATCTTCCATTCTTTCTCTAGGGAATTTGTGATATTGGCTGGTTATCGAAACTGCAAAGGAAATGTCTACTCACGTTTGAACAAAAATTGAAGAAAAGCTTCAATACAAATTCTTGTCAGCTTTCAACACAAGCCAGGAACTTTGAACTACTGCAATGTTTAGGATTTGTAGCGATTATGGAAACACACCTTACTCTAGGCTATTATTAATTTTGACTAAGGCATTTGAGATTTTGTAAGGCACTGTCTCAGAATGATTTGATGACACTTTTTAAATTTATTTCATAAAACCACGGTTCTCAGATCAGTAGACGTATGTTAGCACAGGCCTGTTTTGTTATTCTACCTGCTAAACATATTGTAACTTAATGTAGGAGATGATTTGCCTGAAGTTGTTTAGTTCATTTACGTTGAAGGCTCACCAAAATGTCGTGGGTATGGGTGTGACAGTGGATAGGGTGAACACCATATCTTTGGCCTTGGGGTAATTTGAATTTGACACGGACAATTTCAGTGGTTAACATTTGAAAATAAGATTTGGCCAATCGTAATGGTTCCCGGTCACAGTCGCCGCGTGGTCTGAGGCGTGGGCCTCATGCTCTTGGACACTGGGACCGTGGGTTCGAGTCCCACTCAAGCCATGGATGTTTGTCCGCGTCTTTCTGTGTTGTGTTATCCTGTGTACACGTAGAGAGTTTGCGATGGGCTGATCACTCGTGCAAGGAGTCGTAAAAATGTCTAAATAGATTAAGTAACCTCGAAACTTGGCATGTTTGAAAGCAGGAAGATATTTCACAAAGGCCAAAACTCTGGAAGTGTACTGAGTTCGAGTCCCGGTGAATGATAATTCTTTATCTTGGAGACTACGCACGACAGGAAAAATTGCGCCAAAACCATATTTCCTTTTTTCAATAGAGGTATTACATTATCCCGAAACTTTTGTCCTCGGTTCGAGCCCGGTGAAGAGTCTTTTATTGTAGGACAATAAGTAAAGCGTGTAGAAGACAAGAACCAAAAACATAATTACTTCGGCCCGGAGTTTTACAGGAACAAATATCACAAACACTAAAAACTGTCTTGGGTTCGAGTCATGTTGAAGATGCATGTAGTAATATATTTTCTATGATTTTATACAACACGTATCAAATGATCAAGCCTGTGATATGGTTTTGGGCAATACGGATTGATAAGAAATGTAAGAGTTTGTCGAATTTCGTCGCCGTAACACTGCAGACACTCAGTTAGCCTAATATATTGCAAACTTGAACCGCGTTATAGAATCTCTCTTCTATAACACAAGTCGCTCCAGCATGCACGGGACAAGTCCAGATAGTATCCAGCACGTAGGAATGTCACCAATGCGAACAGACATATTAAGGTCCTTTGAAACATATCGTATATTCGTGATAATCCAATGTATTGATCCTAATTTTCAACGTTCTAATTACGACCAAATATTTAGTATTGTGTGAGATGCCCAACTTACGCGCACATGAAAACTGGACTCGAATATATTGCATGCACCTTCGTCGGTGTTTAGAAAATCCATACAATGTTGAATTATGTCCAATGCCTCATACCAGTGAATTCTATCATTCTGATAGGGGACACGTATAATTAAGGAATTTGCGTTGCCGTTCTGCCAATAGAATTGCAGGTGCTTATAAATTAAAAACTTACCACGAATCATTTTGAAAATTATTGTAGTTTAAACTTTAAACATGGCGGTCTTCTGGGTCGTTGCGCCGTGTAGTCTGGTAGACGTTTACCAAACTTTCAGAGGCCCTTGCTGCCTCCATCGACAGGGCGATGAGTAAGCCGAGCGTGGAAACAGTTACTTAGTTTACACTTTGCTTCAAATGATACTTAGTTACAAAGGTCTGTTGTAAATTCTTTATGGATGACAAGTATTACAAAAAAGCGTCGTATTTATCCAAGAGCTTTCTTAACTCTATCACTTCCAGTTTATACCTTCTTCATCTTCTTGCTATTTTAGGCAGCTCGGGATCGAAGTAGTTGCGTTGAAAAATAAGAAAATACTTGTCGTTAAATATATATTATAACGGGAAAGTTCCAAGGCGTCTCATTTTGACATTGACGTCAGTTAAATGTTGTATTAATAGTAACTTAATGTGGTAAACTTTTATGTCTCATTCGAATTCAAGTAATTGTTGCTGATATAATTTTCTGGTATCACTATTTTCTTATTTACACACTCTATGTATTCTCGTCGTAACGTCTTCTTGGTCTAAGCCTCATTAGTGTAGAATAATTATGCAATTGACACTTAGTATAAAACTAGTAGCTTTCAAACTTTCTGTGCGGTTTTATTGTTTGTATGTTCCGGTCAGCGTCTCTGTTAAAATGCTGACTTTGTGAGATTTCAAGTTATCACGGCTACAAGTATGAAGGTGGCAGTGTTTCTCACTATTCCCACGTTCTGTGCTCTATTATTCATTATTCAGCTTCAAAAATTTAAGTACACGGGAAATGGCAGTGTTTTGTAAAACGTGATTCTAGTCTGAGAATGATGTTTCATGGTTATATAGAGCCACAGTGAGAGAAGGGTTTCTTAGATTTAAGGGTAATATGTTTACGTGTGTGGGGGGGGGGGATACCGTAGGGAGTATAAAATGTATTTTCTATGTAGAAGAACATTTCTCTTTTAAACCCAAGAATAGGTATTGGTAAAATGTCTGCCCACATAACTCCTTTGCTTTGAAAAACCTTGTACAATCCACTATGAGAAACTATGCCGATCCACCTCTTTCAGCTCAGAACATACTGTAGCAGATAAAATTTGTTTTAAGTCTAATTGTTTTCCCTAGTACCATCGTCCAGTTACGTTGTATTTTTAGAGTTCAGTTTTCTGTTTATAGCCTTAGTATAATCCACGTCAACTTTCTCTATGTAACTGTCATAACAGTTATCGGGGTAATTAATTCGGGACCAAACACTAAGAGATAATCGATATATGTATGAAAGTCTGTTCACCGTTAAGATGTCAGTCCATTTTATAAATCCAGCATGCGGATTTCTGTATAAGGCAGCTGTATTTGGAACCACATGAATATCCTAAATTTTTATAAATTATCTTAGGCCTATCTACTTAATGCTCACTTTTAATATGTTATTTATTTTAAAATAGATTAGACTCTTATATTACATTACTCAAATTAATACGCTAACTATGTAAATGATCATTACACAGAATTTCCCTGCGCTGTAAGGCTCTCATTTTAAAACGCTGTTGTTTTTAAGTATTGTAAATATAATATTGCTTATTTTGAGATTCGATGTTTCACGACGGTTATGATGGTCACGGTCTTTCGGTTTGTGAGCTCGTGTAAGCATATTTCTATCTAATCATTGATGATATCCAAACCTGTTACATGTCCAGTTCGATTTCAACATCCCCAACACACTCATTAGGACACACACGGATATTAAGATGTCGGAAGCCTGTCTCCCATTGCGTATTAAGGAAGAGGATGTGTATAGAGATACAGAAAACTACTAGCTATGTCAGATTTGAGGTTTTCTCTGCGATGAAATGATGTTATTCTGGGTTTTAGGACCGTGTAGACTCGTAGGTAGATGCCATCCTTTCGAAGGAATATACTGTAACAGTAAGGGCTGTAATTATGTCCACATTTTTTAATGCACTACTCTATAATGTATGAGGATTGGAGAGGTTTTGTGTGCTTTATTTAGCGAACATAAGTAGTTATCGTTTAATTGAATTTGATAGGATATGCTTTTTTAATATTTGTGTGTCTTCTATGCGGTCTTCGGCGATGGAGAAGAAACTGTGCATGTTATCCCGCTCATTTAGTGTGACACGATAATATAAATTTATGCCATTATCTCGAATTTTCACTGTTTCGAAATTTGTAATTACCTCCAATGTAATTCAATATCTGTCGTTTGTTATTGGCTCCACATAGATTTAATTTTTCTTGATTTGTGTTCGCCGTTTATAAATGGAGAAAATTAGTAGCATTAAAATTTATGAACGTTTCTGCTTGTGACAGAGAGAAAAGACCTGCCATTTGACACGCCTTCTAAATACCATTTCAGCTACATAAATTGCTGTGGTATTAACCGATAATTCCAGTGAACACCATAATAAAGTTCGACGAACTGGTTCGTTTGTATAAAGTTATAATGCTGTGAATAAAAATGTTTTGCCCCTCCATCCTAAGCTGTAATCTCTGTATTACATACATCTTTCAATAGGCTGTAATTTTCGAAAGCCATATAATTTTTTGACATTCATTCCTTGACCCTACCTGGACTAAGCTGTTCTAATGAGGGCCATAATACGTGATTATTCTCTAGAAATAACCCTTTGTTTAATTCTTGTCCTTTTAATACTTTGAGGTTTAAGGCTTGTAGAGGATTGTAACTACGGCACACGTCCCACTGAATACGTTGCCTTTCATGGTGATGCTGGGAAGCACCCGTTTCGAATCCCTTCCGGGTCATCGAGCTGTCGTAACTGAAGATTTCTTGACTAGCTAAGCAAATGGAATAGTATCGGCCGTTAAGCGAGGCTAGAAGGTTGAACGTTTAATGTTTCACTGAGGGGGAGAGAAATGTTCTTACTTTGCCTAATGACCTGTATTCTGAAACTGACCACCGCCACTGTTTTCTGTCATGTACGTCACTATTCATCACAAATTTATCATCTAGATATCACTGTCTTCTGGGATGTTGTTGTCTCATGAAAGTTTACCGGTAAACGTCTGCCGAAATACGCAAGTTATTTTCATATTGGTCGCCATGAGAATCTGTAATCTCTTCTTTCCATCTAATATGATGATATATAACTTCCACAATTAAACCAGGGTCGTAATATAAAATGAGAACCGGTCATATTTAAATACAATGTCTTGCCTCCAGTATGAAACCCATCATCTTTGAAATACGCCTACCGTCGCCCTCTTTTGAATGCTGCTTCGTTTCGATTGTCAGAATAAAGATAAATAATAAAGGCTTCCGAAAGGTGGAAAGGTACGTCAATGAAACATGACTATAAAAGAATATGAGATTTTGCTTATAAAAAGAACCAGTGACGATGTGAATATATAATGGCAAGTAACATTTCTGTTCAATATAGAAGATTTTCTGTTGCCAGTATTAATATTGCAGGAGGCTAGAAGGATAATTCCGCGTGTTGACAGCCGCGTTTCCTCATGAGTCATAATATTGTGTAGCGTCTCCTAGAAGAATCTGGCGATGAGGTGTTCATGCTGGCTTAGATCGCTGACGCTTAGACAGTGACACTTTTTCGTTAGTGTCACCATAGGACACGTGAAGGTCAGGGTTCAAATCCGAAAGTTGTGTGCACAGACACCGGCTTTCATGCTTCGGAAGAAAATCGTGAATTGAAGAGGAATCGAAGATAATCACTTTCAGACGTGTCCAGAGAATAGTTTTTGAGGAGATAGTCTACCTCGAATGGAGAACGAATTTCTTTTTTACGGAACCCGGCGGTGTAGTATTCGACACACATGATTCCGCCACTGGAACATACCTTGAGTAAACCATCACATTCCTTTTACTTAAGATACATTTTTATATTATTCTCCGGTCGACGTCTCAGTCTTCTCACGTCATTAATTCTCTTTGTTCTGAATTTTGTAATGCGTTGTTAATGAACAAAGGGAAGGTCTCTGTATACGTCCACACGTTTTGTGTTCGAAACCAGTGAATGAATTTTGATGGAATTTGTTCCTGTTATATAAAAATAAGTTTCTGAACATATTTAATATAGATGATGACTACATGACGTCAGGCATTAATGGGATATGAAACGTAGTTTTTTTAATATAAATAAAAATATATAAAGCTGTCCCGCTATACGTCATGTAGGCGCTTGAGGAAAGAGGAGGTTTGCTCCTACTCATTCTTAACCTCGGCACTAGATGGGGGTGAATGTTGAGCGTTACGTCCACAAATAAAAAATATATTAAACGTATTTGGTTTAATCACCAAGAATCGATAATTTCGTATTGAGACGTGTTTAATAGGTCTATTAGGCTTTGAGGCCTTTGAAAATGGAATAAAATATAGAATACCATATCGTTATAAAATCCTGTAGATTTTCTTGTTGCAATGTGAAGGTTGTTTTATACACTCCTAGTTTGATTACGTTTACTCTTTCAACATTATCTAAGGCACGTTTCTGTGCTACACTGCTTGTTTATAATAATGATATCTGCATGGATAAGAACACGTGTTGATGCAATAATGTGATATGCGTATTGTAAGAATCCTTCACCGTCATTACTCTCGTTTGATGAATTTTGATTTTCTTGATTGCACAAGAGAAAGGGAGACGCAGTTGTCATACTTGTTCAGGAGGTAGTGGGTTTGATCTCCATCTGTCAAAGTGGTGCTGTAACGGTAATAATAATTAATGGCTCGCTATAGTAGTTGTAATCAGACGTCTTCAGTATTTGCTTCCCCTCAACACAACACCTCCCAGCGTTTCTTGGGAAGACATTAATCTCTTTGAAATGTTCTCCACTTTTACTGCATCTTCCTTTTTTTTTATTATTTTTGGTGGTTGTTCCAGCAAGTACTTAGCGAGATTTGTGGTGAATCTGTGTTGGTAATCTAGGAGTGGAGGGGAGAAGTGGAAGGTGGAGAATTCTAAGAAGGAAGACGACAAGGGACTCTTCAGCTATGTCAAAATATTAGGGCAAAAGTGGACTACAACTTAACTGTCATTGTTATATGTGCGCTATTTTTATTACGTACCTTAGCTTTCATGGTGAACGAAGTGACGCTGATGCGCGTTTCCCTATTTGCTATTCGGCTTTGTGCTACTAATAATCATTTTATCATTGCTTCATATTCGTTTGCCATATCCATAACCGAGAAACATCCTATTATCATATTCTCGGTCCTAAATTATGGACGTCATTTATGACGAGGTATATTATTGGTTTCGGAATGAACAAAATTACACACAAAAGCGGACTACATCTAAACATACAGAATACGCCTATGTACTCGTTATTATCTGTGTGTAATTAGAAATAATTGTTACAAAGCATATTTAAATTATGAATTAAAATTATACACGTGTACACTTGTTTCGTGTTTTCGTCCGTGAAAAGAACAGCGTGAATTACGATTTCTAATTTCAAAATGCGACGCAGGATCGCAATTATATGTACAATTCTGTTACTCAGTAAAGATCTCTGGTCTGTATGGGAGATAATTGAAGGTAAAAGTACTTCGGAAGAACCAGTTAGCTTCAATGGCTAACGCGAGGCACAGAAATGACAACGTTGTAAAGATTACCACCAGATTTGTTCACATAACTGAGCTCATAAAGTAAAATCCTTCTTGAAGACTTATTAGCCGTTCTGATAGTGAGGAAACTAGCCTTCCACTATGGACCACAAATGCTGGTTATGTCCACAAGAGCTTACTATATTAATAAATGGGCCTACATACGTTTTGGTTACATTAATATAATTACTGATTAAATGTATTTAAATGCAAGCACTAGGAAATAATTTGACGTCACAAAAGAGGCAACGTCTTTATTTTATGTACATTTAATTTACTGCAAGATATGTTTGCTGAATAATCATTATCCACTATGAAAACGAACTCCACGAATGTTGGAATATTATGCTCTTGTGTTTATGGTGCGGTATATATTAACTGTGGCAAAGTTGTGTAGGCTTGTTTCTTAAATAAAAAAGATTTTACTCGGTTACAGTAAGGTCTGTACGTGCAATATATATTTTCCTTAATTTCTAAACAAATTGGCCGCTTCCAATACAGTTCACTAGGAAATTAATGCCACTGCGACACAATATTTATAAACCTTTAATTTCGCCGAATCTCACATGTAGAATGCTTAAGATTGATCACAAGATAGGAATTTTCGAGTCTTGTTAATGTAGCTTTTCTTTAAATTGTGAATTTATAATTTAGCTTCTACGGTAAATATGTTTGACTTCAAGCATATACCTGTATATTATTGTTTATGTAATTGTAGGAACATAGGAACTTAGAAACCTGTCCACAAATTCGGAAAGAAAGAATAACGTATTATAACTAACAAGTGCCAATGAGGCGACAACACGAATCTTTTGGAATGTATTTTCGAAACAAATGGCTTCTAGTTTCCGTAAGGCGGGGCAGGCTGAGTTACGTACGTAAAATTATTTCATGATCCTGTTATGAAATGGTATTGAATGTTTGTTACTGTCATGCACTAAGGCACCCATGTCTAAATAGGAGAAAATGTGAGATGAAGTGTTTGCGAGGAAAGATGAAAGAGGACCGAGCAATATACAAGTTTCTGGAAGAGCTGGAAGTGGAAAGAGAAGAGGTTTGATCGGCAGAGCACCTGGTGGTTTAAAAGGGAATTAATTATCTAACTTGAAAGGAAAAAAAAGGAAGAGAGACGTTGAGAAATGGAAGCCGTCCTCTTCACTTTTATTGGTTTCAATTGCCCATCACATCTCACGGGGAAGTGATCTAGCTACAGACCAAATCTGAAGAAAACTGAGGAGGGAAAGATCACTGAACAGTTAACAGTTGATAAGTGTCACTCTAGAAATCGTGCGCGGAAAGCAAACATTTCCGTTTCAGCAGCCATGAATTTTGTAGAAATTTCTTTTTCCAATCGACCGTCATACACTTCTGTATTGAGGTTAAGCTAGGATTATAGAGAGTTTCACAAGTTTAAATTACTACTTGAAAACTCCGTAAAACAATTAATAATTATAGTGCGTTAGTTACTTCACGCTGAATTTGTGGATGTTGCTGTAATATGTATATTAGAGGTAATGGAATCTTCATATTAATTCCATCACATCCAATTCCAAGACAGTGTATTTAAATAAATTGCAAATCCAACCACCATTCATTGAATTAAATGTCGATTAGTATTCTGAGACGGAAAGGTGATACTTACGAAACTTGCTTTTCACCAATCGAAAAGGCCCGTACTCTGAACGTAGGTTGGCTTAGCCTCTCGAGATTAAAACTATTACTCTGGTGCCTGTTCCCTATGTTTAATTCTTGAGTTCAGGGCAGAATTATCTAGCTTTTAAGTAAGTTGTGTACTCCACGCCGCGGAAAACCACGTTTCCTTCTTTGTTATTAAGGAATCCGTACCGTTAAGCTACGTCTTGTTACATTTTGGATTTGTGAGAGTTCTGACGTAATATTCATTGCTGTTCTTGTTTCATAATTAGAATAATTAGTTATCACCTTTTCACATTAAATTCATATATCACTGAAGCTGTAAATGTCGAGAAATACTATAGATGTTTCCACAGAATATTGCCTGATCTTATATAAAATAATTTGATAAGATTTCAGGTTTTCACAGCGGTAATGCTGAAGATGGCAGACGGTCTTCTGGGATGTTGCGCCATGAAGTCTGGTAGAAATTTACCGACGTTTCAAAATTGCTCATCGCTGTAATTTTAGAGTAAGCACCTCTGAAATTTCGGCCAGTATCTATCGGACTACACCGCGCAATATCCCGGAAGAAGAATATATAACGTCATATCCGTTTGTGATATGTCTAATATTTACTCATATCATCAAATTGTGAAATTTACGGCATTTTACAACTGTTCTGAATCGAAATAAAAAGATTTTTTTTTGTTAAGTTTGAGGTGGATTCGAACCGTTTTCGCCAGCTTGTACATTGCGCTGTTTCAAAAATTCCAGTCGCGGTTGGTACTTTGAGCACCTTGACCCATTGGCAACGGACTTCCAGGTGCTGTGTTCTCGTACGTGGTGTTCATCACAACGCCATGTACGAGTACTCGTACGAGATCAACTCGTATACGCCCGTGCCTTAAACCACGCGGCCACCGCGACATTCAGAAACCAGCTCTTCGCTTCTCAGTATATCGTTAGAATGTACTGTGCGGGTTGCCGTCAGCCACGGCGGAGAAGGGAAATATTAAATACACACCTTCGTATGTGTTCTATAATACTGCATCCAGTACGAAAGATTGCATTACTCGTGTTTCGTTTTATCGTATTATTATGTCTGTTCGTCAACCTGTAGAATTAAAAAAATACGCATCGTAAACAACATCACGGCACTTAACTTTTAATTTCCTGTCAATGACAGTGAGGATGATGATAATGATAATACAGTAAAACCACTCTAACTTGGACACTTTCGGTTCCACGATAATGTGTCCAACTTACAACAAAAGCGGTGACCAAGTTCCAGGATAAAGGGGTGTCCAAGATATAGGCTATTGTGGACATGTAAAATTATAGGATATTCGCCGGTTCCAATTTAAAGTGTCCAATATGGTGTCCAGGATATAGGGGTGTCCAACTTGAGGTGTTTTATTGTAATAACTTACGAATTTGGAGTGGCAAAATTGCTACTTATGTAGGGTCTGGAAATTCGTTGCAGTAAGTATAGAAAAATGCAACTGTTTATTAAAGTAATTTTACTATAAAACGTTAAAAAAGAACATCATGGTGACATGCGAACTCTGTATTTATCTTTCCCTCTCATGACGATAACCAGCAGTTTGTTAAATGAAAAGTCTTTATAGTGATAATTTGTGCATATAATGTGAATATAATATATATATAATATTGTGAATATAATATATACCAATTCAGTATACAGTATTTATTTTAATTATGATTTTAGTTAGCTGGTTGACTGCGCTTTGTAAGTCTCTAATTCTTTATATTGGAGAAGCGCAGATGAAATATTCTCAGCTGAATTGCAGCTAGCGTTCTTCGAATAATTTTTTTGTTTACTTTTCCCCACATGCAATGTTGATTTGTTGCCCTCGATCGTAAACAGTTAGTATAGATGTAGTATGCAACATACTTTAGTGATTGAGATAAATATGCATAGGTCCGGTTGGACACGTCATCGATTTTCCTGTCCACTGAGTGTGCAAGAAATGTATTGTTTTTCTTAGATATATAATAACGGGCAGAAATTTCCTATTATTTTGCGGAAAGGAATGCTAACTCAGACATGTCACGTAACAAAGTTTTTTAAGAGACGTTATTCCATTATTGTCATGGTGAATCAGATTTTCCCTTTCTAGGCTACACTGTGGTGTGTGATTTTGTATTCCTATACACAAACCACGCAGTTGACCTCTCGTCATATTTTCTTTTTTTCAACACAATCTACTAAATTAATGGAATGACGGGTTTAAAAAAAGGGTAAACAAGTTATTTTAACCTAAGTCCCGAATTCCTGTTAATTCAGGACACATTGTACGGGGAATTTGTTTGTCTAAAAATGTTCTTTTTTGGCGGAAAATTAACAAAATTGATTTACTCCATCCTCAACGTTATTGCATTTTAGTATCTACACAGTTTACGGTAAGCAGACACAGTTCTCGTGAAACAAAGTTCTTGCTGTGAACTGTTAGGGGAGACAGTAGGCCTGCTTGTATTACATAGCATGGCTAAGTCGAATATAGTAAGAAATGCAGGTATTATAGGAAATTCTATTAGAACAGCCTTCGCTACGACATGACTTCACACGGATTATTTTCAAAAGAACAAAGTACTTTGATGAGAGAGCACAGTGATATTTGGTTAGCAGTTTTATGGTGTTTGCTTCAGACATAGCAGAAGAACCTCGAGTTTAATTGGATAGGAAACTAGGCATGAAACTGTCACATCATACCGTAATAACATGGCCTTGCCCATGTAGCGTTTACCTTCGTCGTTGCTGAATGCTGTCGGCTTATTCAAGTTTATTGTATGTTGATACATCTGTCTGTTTCCTTTACAACTTCTCAAAACTCTTCTTTGAACAGCTGTTTTTAAGCTTGTTTATATTTCTTCGATGTTCTTCTATGCTTTCTCTTTGATCATCATGCAATTCTAGCTGTGTCCATTCTTTGTTATCCTGCAAAACTCACTAGTAGGTGCTTATAAACATGCAAATCCTGAAAATCGTACGGGCTTGCACGTCTCTGTGTGCGTTTTCGCTGAAGGAGAAAACGCGATATTCTTTATCTGCTGAAAGCAATGCCGCCCTCACGTTTTGCGCCGTTCTTGTTCGGGGCTGTTTGTCCATTTGACTGTCTGCGTGAAGATAGAACTCGCATTCCTCCAGTCGCCAGTAGAATATTTGAACGTAAAACTGACCATCAGGAAAAGAAGTTGTAGAGTTTCCAGAAGCTCAAATTATCTTAGACTCCGTACTTTTCTCGGAAAACTTTCCTCATGTCTTATGTGTATCAACCGCATCCCAAAAAAGGAGTTAGTCTTGTTTTATTGTTATTTACCATGTGGGGGTCTGCAGTGGCCGCGCGGTCTGAGGCGTGGGCCTTGTGCCGCTTGGTCGCTGGGACCGTAGGTTCGAATCCCACTCAAGCCATGGATATCTGTCCGCGTTTTCCTGTGTTGTCCTGTCCTGTGTACAGGTAGAGGCCTTGCGACGGGCCGATCCCTCGTCCAAGGAGTCCTACCAAAATGTCTATAGATAAAGCCAACCAAAAGTTGGGACCCGCAGTGCTCAGGAACTTGAAGAACTTCCCAGTATCCCAGTATTTACCGTGTGCTTATAGAAGAAAAGTAATACAGTGGATTCCGGTCAATTGGGACACATTGGAATTAGAACACTTTGGCCCAATTAAGCTGCTGCCCCAATTATGCGAAGTTCCACGTAAAGAGTTAAAAAGGCTTGTTCTTTAAGATTTGTCCCAAATAAACAGTTGTCCCATTTAACCGGAATCTACTGTAATAACAAAAACTCCTGCGCATTTCGTGTCAGTTCTGGTAGAAATATGTCAGTGTAATGAAATTCCATGGAAACACAAGCACAGCAATTTCAAGTTCCGAAAATCCTTTCGTCTCTTCATATTGGTGAGGCGGTATCTGTGTTTCTAGGCATAACAAATTGATGTCTTCCTGTAATGTTGACGTCTTGAAAATTATATATAATATTATGTTCGCAGCAGCAATGTGAAAAATTATTTTACATGTATAATCGTGCGATATCTCAAAGTGTCTTAATTTCTTCAGTCGGAACACTGGTTGCAATTCAGGTATTTGAAGACAACTGGCAGACTGCCGAGAACAGGTTACGACATGACGTGACCTGCATGGGCTTTGTATAGTCACAGCGATACTGTGTGTTTATTAATATAATCGAATTATATTGAATTGCACTCATCAATGAGCACTTTAATATGTTACGTCTTTTAGAACATCCTATACTAATGAATTTGTTTATTGGTTGTGTGTAGCACATCACAAACCGCTCTGCGTTGACAGTGCCGACATTAGCAGTGAATTAGGTTTATTGTTGCCAACAACAGTGCCATAAAGTGTATGGTTTCGATGTCCGTGCACACAAGCTACAACTAACGTGGAACGTTTCCAGCCGCCTGGTAGTGTACATGACATTGTGCGGTATCTGTACAATACAACAGCGACTATACATGTATACTTGAATATTTCGTTTGTATATATCACACAAGCAATTTAAAACTGCATTGACAACATTCACGAACCAATAGAATGGTTTAGAAACTTTACAAGCCCAGAATTCTATTGAAATGGACAACTGTAAAATAGATGGGGAAATATGAGTACAAAGTGGGTCTTTAGTAGTTGCAGTGAAATGTAAATTTGTTTCGTCATTATTTAAATGTTTGTTCTCATTTCTTTTCTGGTTATAGTCTGGTATCAATTTTTATTATTTACACCCAAATATTATAATAAGTACTGTTAAAGATAAAAGCAGAACAATACTATACCACTGGCAGTGTTTACGTAACCAACTACACCGTAGAATTAAAAGTTTACACTAAAATGTTAATACAATGTACCATATTTTCATTATTAATTTTTTAATCAGTACAATTTATTGTAGGTTTTAATTTAGTATTCGTAGTAATAATTAAATTTAATTTAGTTTCTTTATTACCATGTTTGCCAACTGCGAAGATCGTGTAATATGCAACAACTTAAAAATATATTACCAATAAAATACACAAAAAACGAGATTGATTAATAATATATACAAAATACCCTCAAGAGAGACAAAGATTTGCAAAATATGCCCAGAAATCTAAACAAGTCACGTGCAATACTGCACACCTAAGTAAAAAATTATGTCCTAAGACTGCCCGCGCTGAAAGTATAGAATTATCTTATTTTGCTTATAAGCAGTATCCACAATTAAGTGGAGGTTTATTTTGGTCTTGAAAACAGTAATAATGATGTTGATTATGATAATAAGTGCTAGGTGAAACATGCGAGAAATATAGATCTAGATACTAAATATAGACGTCTAATCAGTTTCACAATCCGGCCGCCTTACCCACAGGTAAAATTTCGCTGAGGCTTGATGGATCCTAGTGCCGCCCACGACAGCCAGTTACTTTACCGACAGAGTTACCGCTACTTATGGTGTTAAGATCAATAGAAATAACAACAGGTGTTTTCATAGACATCAGTGCCTACTGACGTTTTAAATTTACCTGTACACATTTTCAGTCATTCCTTTCTCAATACTCTTGTCTCAAAATAAACAGTGATTTTTTTCACTAAACATCATTAACCAATAAAATTTTAATGATGGCATGTTCCGATGATGTCTGTCTTCTGAGATGTTTCGCCGTGTAGCCTGCTCGAAGTTTACCGGCGTTTCAGAGGTGCTTACTGCCTCCATCATCATGGTGCCCTGATGATGAATGTAAATCTGGAAAAAAAATCACGTTAACTGAAAAAGCGGTCTACGGTTGTAGAGAATTTTTAATCATCTCGCACTTTCTAGTGACCGAATTGTAATTCGTGCATGTTGTATATCGGATTCTCTTCTTCAGAACAAATGCATTTAGAATATCTTTTGGAAACAGCCGAAGCGGAAATGTAGTAGTAAAATTTTGTTCTCTGCACACGCGATTGAAATAATTCAGTAAGATAGTAAATAGGCTATTGTAGTTATTGTTTTCCTAGGTAAGCAATTTTTAAACAGTAAAACGCTGACATGAGTGTGATTTATATGTGTTATCGCACATAATTTGAAGTTGCTTCTTTTTTGAAGACTGAGTTATTCTTTGGGGACCGCTCGTTCATTGGAGAGATTATAAAATGATAGAATATATTTTAGGTGAGTCAAGAAGGCTGTGAAGACCTATCCGTAGTAATAAGACAACCCTCAGATTTCAGAGATAATTAATAATAATAATAATAATAATAATAATAAAATGTATAATACATGTAACACTTGCTAAAAACAAATATGTATCCCGGAAATAGCTGCTGCCCTATGTACCTTAGGGACAAGGTCTGTCTCGGGTACATGGAAGTACATACCCCATAAAGTGGTGAATAGATGGGATAATAATAATAATAAATAGTAATAAAACTATTGCTGCAAAAATAAGAATGGTAATACATAAGCCCTGAAACTTTACAAAGAAATCCTTCGATTGTGTCACAGAAACAGAAGACCTTGAAGGGGCATGGATGAATGCCATATGAAGTTCAAATGTTTCATGATTGCGCTTTGATGAAACATGTACGGGATTAGAGTTAATCAGCTTGTTTCTGGAACATGGGAGTTAATCTGCTGGATCATGTTAGTGTTGAAGGGATTTTTTGCCTCAGGGAAAACTGAAACGATGTTGAACCAACAAAACTGATCTCTCAGCAGACAACATAAACACGGAACTTGTGATCCACAAAGCACTTTTGGGCCGTAGCATTTATGTTCAGGTGTGACGCTGACAGTAGAAATACAGAATCATATATGCACTGTCCCGCACTCACGCGGCCGTATTAAAAAATCGAGGATTTGAAGTTTGTAGTGGGCCCATCCAACGGGTTGCGAGTTCCGTGGTTTACTTCAGATGGTTCGCATCTTTTACACCTTCAAAATGTATATCACCCTGCCGCTCGACAGTAGCTATTTAATGTTGGCAGTGTAACGAATAAATCAAATACGCGACTATTGAATATAAATGTAATGTCCTTGCCAGATTAACAATAAACCGAGCTCCTGTAGAGTAAAATTTGATCTGCGGTGTCAAAAGTGTCTGCAGTAGGTCTACTAAAACTTGCAGGCATTTATTTAAGTGTCAGAGTATTTTAATTTTTCTGCAATAATTTTGAATAGAAAGTAAGCAAGTGAAAATTTTTAGGAAGAAAAATAAAGTAAATAATAAAACCTGGGGTTCCATTTTTATTTCTTCTTAGTTTTAGAAAATAAATCGAAAGCTCTGAACCTTCCGTGTAATGTATTGCAGAGACCAGTTCGCCACAAAGTAAGAAGTCTCTACGAATTTTCTCCCTACGTCTTTTATAGGGTGGAACAAATTGCGCTCTTGTTATAATGGAGTTAATTCAAAATCTCATTTTGTATAAGAGTTTGTCACTGTTAAATGTCTAAGATTAATAATTTTTCCATTTAATGATTCAATATCCTGTCTATCGATTAATTATCGTAATTTAATTTCACCTTTTCAACTACATAAATTGTTTACATTCAATTTAGATGGCAAGATGATAATGAAAGGCGAGTAGGTTTACGGGTTTGGCGATTTTGTGTGTCAAGATGGTATTCTTTCATCATCTGTGTTATCTGTCTTGGGGTTCTTGTAGACGGGCAGGAAGTGAAGGCACTTGCGAATGTTAACACTATTGTGACGCTGTCCAAAATAACCTTCCTCTGTCGTATGTATGCATTTTATGAGCAGTGTGCAATGCAACATAACTAATATCGCCGGGAAAAATGTTTTTTTGGTGGGTCAATACCTGCTTTGCCGACTCTTTGCGTAAACTAAGCTGCGATGTTTCAGGCCAAAATCACAGCTGTGGACCGTATAACCAGTAGCAAAGTAAGGCGGACAATATACTGTATCCGATCTCCCTCTTAATTTGTTCTTGGTTATTTGTTGGGCGCCAGTGGACCTCTTGTGTACACGAGAGATGGTTGCTCAGGGTAGCTCCAGCCGATAGAACACGCCGTCTGTACACTCAGGTTAGTGTAACGGCCGGACTCACAATGACGCAGCGGACGCTCGGACTTATGACACAGTTGTAGGTTTTTAACAAGCCCAGATTTATTGTTATAAATTGAAATTAAATTGGACACAAATGTTCACACTGTCTATATTACTTACTAAATCACACAAGTACACTTCTTCACCTCGCCTTTGCCGATGTATGCAGTTCCAATATAGTTTATCAAGTTTGTTATAAATTTTGATAGTTATCGAATTTAGTACAATTTCCAATATAAAGGCCGAATTGTGGCTGAACAGTTTGCCACCGACTTACTTGATGTCCAAAAAGGGAAGATCCAAGAAGCATCTGCACACCCGACTAAGACCCTCGGCTCTCCAAAACCAGAGGAACCTGCAGCACAACCTTGCTTTTGATTGGATTCCCTAATTTTGGGACCCACGCCTAAATTTTGTAACAAAGGGGTCTCAAAGGCCATCGGTCAACCCCCTTTATTACAGGTAGTGCCATTAGACTTTGCCTTACCTTAAGATTTAACAATAGGTCTTGGCTCTTAAGCGAAATGCTACACAAAGGTGGTTCCGTAGTGTAGCATCGTAGCAGTCCTAGGCAATTGAACAAAAGGGGCCTTCCGTTAAGGTACATTAAACTAATATAAAGTAAATGAAACCTTATCGGCTGAGGGTTCGGAAGACTACAATTCGCCTAGAGTTTTTTTGAAAAGTTCATAAGAATTCTGGTCATGAGCTCCTAATTGAATTTAATTGTTTTCTTTGTGGTTCAAGTTGAAATTTTAAATGTTGTTTGGACCAGCTTTGGCTTCAAAGGGTTAGACCTACACATCCCAGTTGTCATGCAATATAATAACGTCGTTTAGACGCGTTGTTACCATTAGGAAGGGTAGCGCAGTGGCGTGCAGCAAAATATTGTGAACACTAAATTCTGATGTTACTATTAAGAATGTAGAAGTAAACATATTTTAGGTGGACAGTCGGCATTTTCTTGGCTTTCAATTTCAGTGCTTGAAGTATTTTGTTTGAAATTTATAAAATACCAGAAAGACAGATATTTTACATTCACTTCTGAGGTGCATTGTGACTTAACACCATTTATTGGATATTTCTTTATAATATTTTGCGAAAGATCAATTCTTTGTATATTCTCTAAGTTAACCCTACATAACATTTATTTTTGTGCATTGTATTTTTAATTCAGCTTCTTTTCCCATGTTCTTAACTATTGTTTAATTTCAACAATTTTTATAAGCTTGAAATTTTTACACCCCTTCGATAAACTCACATAGGAAGCGATTTTCTTTAATCAATTACAAATCTGTAATGTGGATGGCGTGCCATCAAGTTCGAAGCTTCAGCAAGGCATTAATGTTCCTCACAACTAGCGAACCGAACATTTTCTGGAGGGCAGCGTCTATGACCATAAGTTGCAGCTTAAGTTGGTCAGAGGAGAAAACGTGTCCGCTGGTAATGTTGCGAGGTCGTTAGTGTTCGGGTTCAGAGACTGGAGAATATACAAGAAACTCGCTTCAGAAACTTGGGGCAACTAAAATTGCTTGTGTCCACCCACATTATAGAAACAAGTTCAAAAGTGTAGTGTGTGCTTCAGAGACTGTAGGTGGATTACGCTAGGCAGAGATTATATTCAAAATTGTTCAGTATAAAAACATAAGAATGGTGAAAATATCCAATGCTGTTATTAAATTAGTAAAAGTCATATACGTTCACAGAATACATACATTTCACTAGCAGATATTTTTAATTAAATGATGCTGCATTGAATAATGTATTAAAAACCTTTGGTGCTTAATGCATTAATAAATATAAGTTGGAAATCATTCTGTAGAAATATTTGCAGCCTGATTTAAGTTACTGTTTCGGAATTTGGCAAGAGGGACTGAGAAAATCATGAGGCGCCAGTCTTGATATTTGATTCCCAAGTCGAGATTTGAACTAGGTACTACTTTCAGAATAAAAATCAGGAGTGCTAGTTGGAGTGTGTTATTACTAACTCTTATTACAGTTATTTTTAATTTTACACCATCTTACAGAATATTTGTCCGAGATCCAGAGTGAAACCACATCCCAGAGGTTTATTAGGTAGTAGTTTATTGAAAGTACGCTTGAAATTAATGAAATGCTGCATTCAGATTTTGGAGAGTTTGCCACAGATGCCATCTGCAAAATTTATTATCGGGACCACCTTCGCCTTTGCATTTGTATGTCTCTTGTATTTCAGTCAAGGTAGCTTCGTCGTATCTTAATGTTTCCTGCTTCTTGATGCATTTCTGCAAGTTTGCATAAAAAATAAATAATTATTGGCGGTGTTGTTTTATTGTAATTATTATTGTCTCTACATTAGATGTGCGTTAGCCTCAAGTACTATGTGCTAAGATGTTGACATGTTTACTAAACATTTGGTTATATTGAAGCGTAATTTAAAGTAACCCTGTTTATATCAGAAGGCTTTGTTCATTAGTTTGCCTCTGTAGAGTATAATTATTTAATATTTGTTATAATTAATTTCTTATTATCTTGGTTGTATTTATTTGTTTTTAATTTTTGCTATATCTGTAGTTGGCCATTTCGCTGTCCATGCATTACAATAACTGTTTTTGTCAGTAGCGATTACGTACTTTCTGCTGATTTCTTTTTAAACTTTTGTGCTGTGTGTATATAGGTAGAATTTGCATTAGAACGCCATCGTAAAGTTGATCACCGATACGACGGCTTGCATCACACTTTCATTACGTACATAATATCCGGTTTGAGCTATGATATCGGTGAGCCCGCAGCATGGTTGGGAATCCGCCTCAGAACCTCATAAACAGTTTATTCAGCGTGTGACAATATTACATGGCTCTTTAATGTTGTTAGCGTCTGTTTTAGAAACTTTTCATTAGCACTTACGGGAACGATATTCACAACATTCAAGACAACGTGTACAACAGGAAATCATATACGACGACGAAGATGGTTGAGGGCAGGAATAGGAAATTTTGTATTGCCCGGAGACCAGGCACGTCTGTTTTGAAGAGAACGACAGAGAAATTCGGAAGGTAGATCTACTTTAAAAGTGTTTAACAACTTCAAATCATTCTCACTAACTGAACATATTGCTGCTGCTGCTGATAATAATAATAATAATAGCATAACTTTGTCCAAAGTCTGATATTTTGAAGAGAACACAGTTTTTAGGAAATGAATCCTGTTTTCGAAACGATGGGTTCATTTCAAAATATCATACGTTGTAGAATGTCCAGAACTTCAGCAATAGTAATTGTAATTCTCTATCAATAGGAACCTTTAGTTTTTATTTAAAATGTAATCTAATTATTAATAGCCTGATTAATTGAGACAGTAAACCCCTAACTCTAGTATTACCTAAGTGTTCGGGATAGAGATTTCGCATAAACTATGCACTACGTTGGACCCATCTTACTATTTAATCCCCCAGTTTAAGTTAAAATAGTAATTGTAGTTACCAAAATTAGAATTAATCGGACGTGTCTGTATCCGAGGTACATCAGAACCTTGGAAAAGCGCTGTAACAGGATTCGTCTACAACGGTCCTCCCATAGACTAAGCACTCGATGTGATTGTCCTGGTAATGGAAGTTTATCTTCTGTAGCACCAGAAAGTCCATTTTACAAGAGAACTTTTGTGGCACAGAATTTCCGATAAAGTCTAAAAATGGGGACGGGATAAAAGAACATGATACTGAAAGCCAATATTGAGATACACTTCTGGTGTATGGTGAAGCAAACTAGACATGAGCAAACACCATCAGGAACAGTATACATGTTCCGACACGTGAAACGTGGTGGAAGGGAAGACGAAACAAGAATAATACGAAACGCACTGCCAACTGCTTGTGGGCGTTCAGTATGTTTAGAACTTTCATTGGTTGCACACGAGATATTAAATACAAATCGAGGTATTTTGGTGAGCAAAGAGGCGACCTGCGATCTGAACAATCGCTTGTTGGATTCCGAGGGGAGTATAAAATACATTTTTACCGACCACTTACAGATAGGATATTTGGGTTTACCAAGAATATTGTCCGGTGAATCGTTATTATTGCTTGAATGAAATTTCGGCAGCTAACGGTTCCATTATAAATCCCCCAGACAATGCACGAAAGAATATGAAGTAGCGGTGGAATGATATTGACAGGGGAAACCTAAAGAATTCGGAGAGTAGCCTGTCTTAGTACCACCTTGCGGACTGTGTATGCCACATGGCTTGTTCTGGGCTCGAATCCGGGCTCCTGCTGTGATACTCTGGCCATTGTCCGCCTGAACTAAGCCACGTCCGTGTCTACTTGGGGCTCCTTCATCGGAGATAAGCGGTCGGAGAGTGATGCTAATCACTCAAATATATAATAAAAATATCTCGATTACGTGGGGCTTTGTACCAACCATCATCATAAATTTTCAAAAAAGTGGTGCTCAGGCACAGAACATTTGTTTTTACTTTGGTCTAATACGTAATACAAAGGGAATAATACACTAATTTGTGTTAAAATTGTACATCTCATCCCTATTATGTGTCTGTATCACACGAAAAAATAATCACATTCGTTTTTAGATCAATTTTTATCAAAATTTTCACTACCAAAGCCACAGGATTAAACCAGAATGCAGATTTGTATTTCCCAAAACCATTTCATAAAATTTTAAAGCAATCAAACGAGTTTCTGTCACAATTAACCTATGTGTGGAATGAATATAAATTTTGTAGGCTAAAAATGCTCTTTTATCAGAATACATAACATACCATACACTGCAAACTGCAACCGATTGGCTGAGAATATTATTGTTAAGAGACAAAAGTACGTCGTTTAACGATAAAGGTTAAACGACATGTTTTTTGTCATTTTATTTAATTATGCATTATAAATCATTGTCGGTGATTGCAAATGACGAGTTGGGAAAAGTGTAGTCAGGTGCAAACAAGGATAATTTTGTTACATCCCGTGATTTGCTGTGGTTTCTGAGAAAGAAAGCTGATCTCTCTTGTTCCTGCTACCCAACATCCGGGCGAAGAACGAAATCGATGATTTCTTGAATCGAAGCATGAGTGCTTACCATCCAGCTGTTGCGCCGTACTGTAAGAATTAACATGAAAATCTTTGGGAACTACCGAGATCGACAGCTGGTCTGAGATTATGTAAATTCTGTTTGCAGTAGCGTGTTATAAGAATGGTTCACACGAATCTCTTATTTTCCACATTACAAAATATAAAGCACTAGGAATGTTGACGTGTTATAATTTACAATTTTTCATCTGTGATAAGTAATAACAATCCAACATTCATAAACCAAAGTTTAGCACGTTGCAGACATTTTCGTCCCAATTCTAAGTACAAATCATCTCACGATGATATTAAACTCATATCCTACAGGCGAGAGGACAGAGGAATTAACGTTTTTGATTTATATACGATGTGCTTCATTTTATTGTAGTCATTGACGGTCTGTGATAAGCAAAGTGTCGAATGAGGCGACGACATGGCCAGGAAATTCGTATGGAATGACATGTTACTGCTTGCAGCACTGCGTTGGCATTTACACAAAATTTTCGAGGGAACTCACACAATTTTGTATTACTAAACCTCTGCAGATATTCAAAAGCCGTATCTTCAGCTTACAAAAAAAGGAGTTCATTCGGTGTGTTGCCGCAACATGCAGTTTAAGTTTGTTAAATTAAGCACACGAAAGCAAGGAAATCAACTAATCTTTTATAATAACAGGTTCTCCTGGGAGCCAGGAAGGAACAATTGCATTCAACTTTATTGGTGAACGAACTGTGTACAATCGGTGAAGTATGCAGAATTATGATGACTATACATGGTATACATGAAAGCAATTCTACAATAACACATTAGGCAGTCTTCCGTGAGACACTGAACTGAATTATATAGAGTGCTAGCAAATGGAAAAGCTTGAGAAACACAGCTTTAGACGGTGTTACTTTGGAACTGCACTTAGCTGCTCCAACTAACACTAGCTGCATAGCAACGCTTCGTTAAATAGCAGGACGTTGTGGTTGAGAGGAGGTCAAACGGGTCACGTACTGTGGCAGGTATAAGGAATTCCCTGCTTGTAATAGGATTACATTTTCATCCTCCCATAATATTGCGTACCTCCCCCCCACTCGCCCAGCGCGCCGCACCGCGGGCTGCAAGTCCTCGTCTCTTCAACCTCTTCACATCAATGGGGATCATTTTCTGCCTAAATCGAATCTTATTTGAGTGTTGGTCCTTAGATTAACTTCGAGCCCGTTTAAAATTGAGTTAGTTCTGAGTGAGTTTAGAAGAAGACTTTTAGTATTTGTCTGTAAAAACTGAGTAAAACCACGCAAGCCCCTACTCAGAATAGATTAACAGGAGAACCTCTCTGTAAATACAGAGTAAAACCACGAAAGTTCCTTCTAAGAACAGACTTACGGGAGGATTTTCCTGGAAGAATAGAGTAAAAGAACGAAAACACGTATTCAGAGTAGACAAACAAGAGGATTTTATTGGAAAATATAGTGAAACCACGAAACCCCATATTAAAAATAAATTTCATTTCCCGAATACCTATTACCGCTGAACCAACCTGCTCTGTTTTAGCCTTAGTGTGATATATATGTGAACTTGAATCACCGTATGTGCTTTAATTCTCCTGCATGCTCCAAATATCTCTTAATTCTCTGGGGCGTTTCCATGCTGAAATTGTTTATTGGATGAGACTGCTACATCAGTTCACCATACAACGTTCTTAGTCTTAACAAATAGGAGAAGATCCGATCTGTTAATAATTACTAGGCCTATTCTGTATGTACTGATACATTATTTATAGTATTGCGTACATCTGGTAATAATTATCTCCAATTCCTGATAGGCTATTTAAGATTGACCACATTATTAAGCGCAAGAGTGCAATAAGTACTGGTCGGACTTTTACATGGTCTGGTTATATGTTCCGTAGTATCAATGCGTGTCCTTTGCCTCCTGTTCATTCATGAAGGCTCCCTTCCAAAATATATTTTACTATGCAAATGATAAATATCCACGGCTGCAACCATCCCTTGGCAAATAATAATTCCTGAAGGTCTTATAATAATCGTAACTTGTCTTGTGTCTTTATTTCACAGATATACATGGTTAATATTTCTGAAAAACGTATGTAAATACAAACTGATATATAATTTTCGAGTGTTTTTACATCGTACCTGACATTTGATTAGAATTGACTTCCTTTGTTATTGCTCTAACGTGGCAGAAATAGTAATTATTACCGTTAAAACTCAGCTTTGGTGTTGTAATATCTCCGTGACTTCAGTTAGCTTCAGATACTCTTCATTTTCCTCATTATTACCTGTTATTAATTTGGTTTCGTGCGGCGTGCAGCTAGATATGTACACAATTCTTGTCTCTCTTGTATAAAATTGTCTGATTTTAAGTAGTACGTTTTGTCAGTACATTAACTAGTATTGCTGCTGATGTGTATATTCATGTAGCTGTGTTTATTATTTGTTAGTTCCTCAGCTAGACGTATTTTTGCTGCCAGTGCTATTTTTAAGAATAGTGACATTTTTTACAAAGATTAGATTTCGCTTACGGACATTTTATGACATTGTTTATATTAAGTTTCCTTTTAAAATGTCTTTGTTCACATTCTTTGGGTTTTGTATATACCTTTGGACTTCATCTTATTTAATAATGTTATTGTTCGGTGTCTTACAGTTTTTGTTATATTACATGTTATTTCTTATTCTGTGTTGCTGTTTTTAGTGCTTGGCGGTAATTGGCCTTGTTGGTTTTATACAAATTAAGTGAGTTATTGTTGTTATTTATGTGAAAAGTATATCTGTTCGCCTCACGCACGTCATTTCTGTGTGAACATCCCCGCTTAATACACATAAATCTGGAGGAGACATCATATTATGTGGTTTCTTCGTTGCACTAGGCATTAACGCATGACTTAACTATACGAGCACAGTGTCATGAACACAAGTAACAAGTAAGCCAAGTAACATCTGGGAGTTTCATTAAGTGGGAGCAGACACGTATGATAATGTGCGTTTAAATATGTGGCATATAATTAACAGAATATCATGCTAGAGCGAATTATGAACGACGTAAGCAAAACCGGTGACCTGCCACGAACATTGCAGGAATATGTTAAATTTTAGTTTCTCAGGGCAGTGAAGATGTTGATTCTGGATTGTAGGGATTAGTGATTCGGTGGATAGTATTGTCTGTATCCCCAGTACTCTAGCCCTGAAGATACAGAGAGTGGGTTCCTCCGAATGGGTTTTATCTACCTGCAAGTTCACACGATATTATGACTTAAGCGGCTAACATCGGCATTGCAAGAATTTTATAAAAATGTTTAATTAAAAAAATGTCCATGAAGACGCTGAATATCTAGCTTAAAGTTTATATTCTTCCATTCATAACTCATGGAAACAGATTCTTATAACTAGTTGTTTTGGAACTGATTTATGTTCGACACCCTCTACATTTATTAAGCCAATTCTACTTTTCCGATTTGTTAAAATCTTCCTCAACTTTTCAAGGTATAGCTTATGACAAAACTGACTTTTACTGAAGCTCCGTACAATATGTACATGTAAGGGGTCAGTTCCAAACGTATTCATAACTTTTTCGATTAATTGAGCTTATGATCACAGCATAGCCGCACTTCAGAGTGTAAAGCAGTTCTGCCTCACATTCGGGAGCTAACTTCTCTTATTAACTGAATAAAGATTCCTCTTGTTATGCCAAACACATAGTTTGAATCAGCCACAGATGTTTCCTATCATCATACCAGCTACTTTAACATTCGATAATTCTGTTCTTTATATTTTTGGGTTTCATATGTTCCTCACTGCAAACAGTGAATATTTCCTCAGACAGCAGTAAGTAATTGCTCCTTGTAATGGTGAAATGTTGAAGTGCTGTGTTTTGTTTGCGGTTCGGACTGAATTTATAAATATTATTTAGAAGGGATTACAGATTTAAAGGGTTAATTGCCTTTTCTTAGGATTCGTGAAGAAAGCCTTGCAAAGTTTCACCTAGCGCTTTGCATTCCAAAGATGTAAAAATACAAATGTTTAAGAGCACTACTCAAAAGATCGGCGAAGGGTAGATACGGAGAATAAGTGACTGGCAACAGCCCGTCTTAGAGAAAATAATATTTTCTTGGAATTAGTGTAGAGTAAAATTAACTAAAGAAGAAGGCGCTTGTGTGCACGAACATTAACTTAGAGCCGGTGATTTGAGTTCCACGTTGTACTTAAACATCTTCTTTCCCTTCGGATAAATGTGCAGCATCTAAATTGTCTCAGATGAATGAGAGAAGTTAACCATAGCAGAAACTCATTCAACTGTTTTAGTTCTTTGAAATGGCCTTCATAAACTTTCATTCAGTGTTTTAATCAAATCAGGTTCAGTGGTGATTTTTTGTAATACCTGTACGCTTGAATTTATTTTAAAGGCAGTTTAAGAAGTTTTAAAATAATTCTAAATAAGTTTAACATTCCAAAAGAGAGTAGAGATATTTAAGCAAAAAAGTTTCATTCAATTCCGTGTGCGTAAACAGCAATTTTCTAAGTATGCGGGGCAATCATTAGAAGAAAAACATGCAAAAGTATCATTTAGCCAAATGTACGAATCGAGGTCAGTAAGGAACTCTTCTTGAATTAGTTTCTACTTCACCTTTAACGCTTAAGGTGCACGTGCGAAATGTGGGCGACTTTCGTGTTGTGTCGCAATTATGATTTTTTTAATTTTGCGCTAATAAACCCAAGACAAGCGAGAATGAAAGTGCACATGAAATTCTGTAGATGACGCAGGCTTAGGGGACTACAAACCGAAACTGAAAATTGTACACGTGAATCAAATTATAAACCCAAAGGTCCAAAAGTGGCCTACGTGCAGAATTATTAATTAGCTGTTATATTAAGTTTACGAAACAATTATTATTACAAAATTAAAATATTACAATATTAAAATGAGTCATATTAAAATGACAAAATGAAGAAGGCACTGCACAGTTACCTATTAAATTTGTCCAAACAGTTGCATTTAATTACAGATAAGTATTTCGTAAAATAAAAACACTAAAAAACAAAAAAAAATATTAGTACTGCTAGTGGTGTCCAAAGAGGTAATTTTTATTATTGTAAACATGTATGACATTTCAGAAAATATGATGGATTTTGTAAACGAAACAAAAAAATAATAATACTGACTTGTATTAATAAAATTTATCACGTTGAGCACAGACCTTCGAAATGTGTTCGCTGAGGCATGGGCTATTTAATTGGATTCTGGTTTGCTACGAAACTATATAAAATGCGAGGCTATTTGAAGTAGGTGGAGTGTTATGACAGAGTGACTACGCCTTGTGAAATAGAAAGGTTTTCCAGGAAGCCGTTTTAGACTATTTCAAGGTACGTTACGGCATTCCCATGGCTGAGGAAACCCTCGAAACACAATTAACGTAGTGCGGTAACTACTGTTGTAGTTGGGCTGGCATGCACCTGCTTAAAAATGCTTTCAATAGAAGGCATTTATTACGGGATTGAAATTTTAAATGTCAGGTTCATTCGCTTTTATGTTAACTGTGAATCATCAAGTTCTCTTGCATTGAGACACGAATACACGCTGTTATAACAAAAAAATGCTACTTGTGTTATTACAAGGTGATTTAACGTAAAAGAGATATATATGCGTGGATTTGTGCGTATGGATGTGGGTTTAAAATATTATATATGGCCCTGTAATAGAGTGTGATTATAGAGCAGAGATAATCTGAGATATTACTCTGAGCCCCTTATGAGACCATACTGCATATACGGTTGCTATTTGTAACGTAACTGGCCTGGTTTGAATGTTCATTTCTATGAGTATGGCTGTAGGTCTGGTTGGAGCCGCATCTGCTCGTCCTACTTTAACATATGCTAATCCGCTACACTAGAAAATTCTGGGCTATTGTCTAGCCAAAATAAAACGATAAAGATACGAATAATCCCCTTATGTTATATAACCTTCTAACATACATTATATTTAATGTGGGACTAAATAATAACCCATGTAATTCCACCAACGTTTGTTAAATTTAATCTCGTGTTTTTATACTTGCATAGTTTGTGTGTGAGGTATCCGTAACTTACTGCATATTCTACAAACTTTCTTACCTTAATTTTATTTTCTGTCTCTGCTGTAACCTTATTTTCTTTCATCTAAGACATGCAACAGCCTTTTATTATATCAATGACCACAATTCTGGTGAGGACAGTTTCAATTTGTATTTAGAACTAAACGAAACTTTTTAGTGAAGTTTTTCTTTCATGTTATTTAGCTTTCTACTGTTTTATTAGTCCATTCCACTATTTATTTGTATTTACTACCAACACACAGTAGAAACGAACTTTATCTAAGAAATCATATATATATATATTCGAAATGTATAGCTCAGGCTGAAGTTTGGTCATATTTTCTTTACTGACTAGTCTCCGGTTCTAGAACATGAAATTTCAGCGCTGTTGATACCAACAGTGAATACCGTTCTGAGTCCTACCATGGGTCACGTCCTCATAAGCTGTTTCCATCAGATACATGCTAATGAGCTACATCGCTTTCTTTTTATCTACCGAGCAATTTATTTCTAAAATGTTTCTTACTAAAACCATTTTTATTTTATTATCCATAGTTTCTCTGTTCGATACACCACCCAGACACAGTAGAGATTCGAATGATGTTTGTTAGTTTTCATGTTTTGAAAATGTACGTACAAGATAAAGTGTGGCAATTTTCTCACAAAAATACAATTTTCTCTTACACACAGCTGAATTAATGACAACTCTGCTTTTCCCAGGGCTGGCAAGTACTAGGTTTCCAGGTTGTTAATTTGCTTTAATTAATTAGGTTTGCATCTACGTGTGAAATAAATGATTAATTAATTAATTTAAAGGCTATTATTATAAATATTTCTCTGTTGTGTATTTTGTTTAACCTCGTGCGCCTGGCCGCTGGGACCGTGGGTTCGAGTCCCACTCAAGGCATGGATGTTTGTCCGCGTCTTTCTGTGTTTGTATAGGTAGAGGCCTTGCGTCGGGCTGATCACTCATCCAAGGAATCCTACCACTGTCCAAATAGATCAATGAAATGAATAAATAAAAACATCGACACCTACGGGTAAAAGAGATAAGAGAAAGATAGTATTTTGTTTATTTGGCGTATTTTTATCGTTTTTGGCTGTTAATAGGTTCATTGCTGTTAGCAAACACTCTAATGTCATTAGTATTATTCCTATTGTAACGTGAATATGGCCACTGCTGGTATTCGTGTGCTTTCAAAGCACGTAAGAAAAATTTCTACTTTAATCGTGAGCAGTGCATTAGGACATAGACCTTCATCAGTGCTGCAAATGGCATATGGAGATTTCTGGACATATTCAGCAACAACAATGTCTTCTTTGAGGGCACTTTCTATAAACGGGATTGAGTAATATTTAGTTTAATTTTGTTCCATTATTTCCCTTTAATACGTTTTTCATTAGTGTCTGCCTGTTACAGACTGCTTTCTGCTGGCAAACACTCTAATGAAGAAATAAAGCTGAATTATTATTATGAAAGGAAAGGATAGCTTAGCAGTTTTAATAAGGGAACTTATAATGTTATTTAGCCTATTTGCAATGTGGCACACTGCTCAGAAATTGAAATACACTACCGACAGAAACATACGATATGAAAAGAGACATTGACTGTTATCATTTACAACGTATGAACACATGAAGCGTAGTGCTGAAGAAACACCAGTATGAATTGTGAATTTCTTACTAAGGACGTAATCAGAAATTTGTGAAGTTAAATATGTTAAATCTACAGTCCAGTTTCTTATAAATTACGGGAGGAAGCGAGAAACCCATGCTTCTTCACCTCATTGTACAGGCATTCAAGTCAGTTCTGACTTAACGTACTCGTTCCACATTTAACAAGGCGTATTCCTTGGTCTCCGTCTCCTTTTGATACAAGCCACAGAGAATCTGTTTTGTGTATCCTGCCACCTGCCATTTTATTCAAATGATCCATCAAACTTTGATTGCATTCATGTGCTTTATTTTGTTTTTACTGAATTTTCAGTTATTTTCTGAAATCTTGACTTTTCCCTTGCCTTGCCATTAACCGTCCTTAAGGCGCCTTACTCATATTTTCTGCCTAGTGTTCGTTACTGTCTCTCGCTTTAATTGTTCAAGAGTTACTTCCAAAAAAGCGGAGCTGGTAATGCTTAAAGCAGACAGTACCCGGGCTGAATACGCCATTACAGTGCCGATAGCCCTGTAGTCTCTCCACGAAAGGCATGTATGTGTACTTTGAGAAAATTAGGACTGACTGCCTGCTGAAATATTTAAATGTATTTTGCTAATGAGATGAGATGCTTCTGAAGACCTAGAAAACGATTATATAAGACTATAGCAGATTATATTTTCGGCATATAAAATTGTATGGATCTCGCTATTTAGCAATCTGCTATTTTCTTCCCATATCATATGCTACATTTTGAATTTTAATACAATTTATTAGATATTATTTTTAACTTCGTAAAAGTGCATCAAAATCTACTGGTATTAATAGATTATTAACATGAATTATATCGTACTTCTCAAAATATGTAATGTGTTTAAGCAATAAAACGACGAATTTCTAATATAAACTTGCGCCATTAGACTAAAACAGAATTGGTGGAATAATTTTCAAGTGATGATAAGTGTACACACAATTAAACGAACACGTTTAACGGAGTTATGAGAGGGGGACCTAGGTACGTGGGGTAAACTAACAGAGTTTATTTACGAATACTTTATGAAAGCAGATAAGCCGTTGGAAGCTTTAAAGCCAGGACGTTAACGAGTCAGTATATGATTACTAATATAACCTGGGGCATAGCTGGTTATATGACCCTCCTGCTGTTAAGTTATTCACACTCTACACAGTATTGCGAGCCGGCATGCTTCTACTACTGTAGTTAGAAAGCTCGTGGACTTAAAAATATCAAAAAGTTTGAACTCTTAACTCAAAACTTTAGATCTTTACTCTGTACGCCTGTATGAAGAGCAAATGCTGACATCTGCAACATGGCTATGTTAACAACGTGGAACTTAAACCTGCGTGTTTGAGGATAATAGATTTTCATTGGCTCTTGAGAGACGAGTGTAATTTAATCTTTTTACTCTACCTCAGCGCAAAGTTTTCTTAATATAAATACAATCTCAAGCACAGAATTTCGTTTTAAACTTGAGCTTAAAAAAATTTAGATGCAATGTTCCAAAGATGGGTGGGTTGATATTGGGAAACAGTTGCTGCAGCATTTCAGGACATATGCTTGGAACGACGTTCATAAACGACTCTCCATTTATAGCAGTAACTACGCGCAAATGCGGTGGCGTATAGACTATCTCAGCTGTGATGCTGGCTATCCAGACAGAGGCTTTCAGGTTTTCCTCAGTCTCGCCAGGCCAGGATTTTGTAAAGGATTTGCCGAGGCACACTAATTTGTTGGCGGTATCGTAAATCTCGTCAAAATGTGGGTTAATTCCGCTGTATTAAAACTCTTATTTAGAAGCATAAGGTCCATTTCTTATGCTTCCAGCCCAAGGAAAAAAAAGAAAATATTTGTTCTTGTGTATCAGACTGTGACTCATAATTGTTATAAACAAGAAATCAATTATAAAAAATGACGATAGTGTGCAGCTACTAGCCACAAATTGATATCAGACGCGGGGAACAAGGATGCACCATTATGGCATTCATTTATTTCGTACTGGGAACCGTCTCATTCACCATTCATTAACTTATGACGCGATGAACAGGCTTTCGTGACTGTAGTGTTTGGTTTGGTGCTACTCGCAGTGATAATCAAAACAAGAACTGGATTCTGTTCTGGTTGGAAAAGCATTCGTACAATATAATTACATTCATTTTTATATAACAGATTTTGGGGAATGGAGTAGCGATCGAACATTAAACTGTCTTGTTACTGCTTTTGTTTGCGAGATTCAAGGCAAGTAACAAGTTCATCCAACCTTGTCCTGTGGTTCCTGTGCATTATGAAGCTTATTACCTCTCCCACTCTCGAACGTCTTCCTGGTTTGACTCACTCGGTTTACCACAAAATCCACTTTGAAGTCAAGTGAATGTAGTTTACTTGGTCTTACACTCTCCTGCCTTCCTCTGCCAACGCCTGCCATATCTGCAAGTAATGCATCTTCCATAGATGTTTATTAATTCAACACGGGCCTTGTAAGCGATGATATAAAGTTGGCACTAGTAACTAACATCTTCATAACCTTAATTACTAATCCCACATTAAACAATGACTGCTTCTCTGTCGTAATATTATTATAAATTTCAATTTAGTGAATAGGGGAGAGAAGTTAGGAGAATCATTTTGTATACGTTAAGCATTGCGGTGAAACCGGAATTTCGAGTTGTTTTAACTAGGAGCTAACATCGGACCCCAGGGAGTATAGCTTGCCGAAACTTCTGTCTTCAAAGGGACTAATAATTAAGGTGGGAAAGCAACTTCATTATCGAAATATGATAAGAGAAGGCATTGACGCCTTCGTGTGTCGTAGAAGAACACTATAAGTAATATTTATTTTGAAATATACCGTAATGTAACTTTAATTATGCAGACCGTTTACAACAGAATCTGTATTTTTAAGGACAAGAAATTATATAAGGAGAGTCACTCAACTCTACATTGACATTCTGTAAACTTAAATATGCTGTATTAGTGGTCGTTACATTTTTCACATTACAGAAATAAAGCGCCGATGTTCTATGCTTCTTACAAAATAGTTCGCCTCCTTAGTATAGGGAAGAGACATTGAAAACAAAGGGTGAGTTGGATGTAATGTTTTATCATAAAGCCAAGAATATGCTACAGATGTAAATAAGTAACGTACTTAAATAGTTCACTGTTTAATAAACCTGTCAAGAGTTACAGTTTACTTTTCGGATATTTTAGAAAACCCCACATCGTATTCTGACCTTTCAAGTAGCATTAGCTACGAACTTGCCATATTCAGCCGTAATAGCTGATGACGTGAAAAATAATTGGAGGAAACTGTTTTAACGATAACATCTCAGTTAAAATAAACATAAGCATGAACAAGCATGAACTACACGGTGGTTTCTAGACGCCTACACAATGTTATGAACGAATATCGAACGTCCATTTACTTTCACAGTTCTTAGGTTCTGAAATGTGCACCTTACACGTTACCACGGGTTTACTTTAAGTATCTTTAAAAGAAGGATTAACACTATGAATATATCTTTGTGCCCGTAATTTCGCATTTCATGCTGTTCACTACAATGTATTTTCAAGAAATTAAGAGTTTTGTAAATATCACTGATAGCGTTCTTTTATTTGTATTCCTAATGTTGTTGTTATCTTTTAAGTCTGAAAAACAATTGACTGTCTATGCACGTATAACACTGTGAAGCTTTGGAATATCTTGTAGCCTATTAATTCGATTCAATTCTTCTTTAAATTCAAAACCACAGTAATACGGTTACCCGTTTTCTAAAACTTTGTATACCATGCATAATAAAAAATAGAATTAAGTTGTCCTTTTTATGGATAGGGAACGTATAATCAAAATTAGTTATACAGTCTAGTACCTTAGAGGAACAACCTTATTCAATGCACTTTGATGTTTGGCGACAAAATGTAACATAACATTGCTGACAGGATGAAGAACGAGATCTGTTACATCGGCTTCATTTTGCACGGACATGTACCTAAGTTTTTGTTTAAAACTAGTTTGGATTTAATTTAAACAATTTAGAATGCAAGTATAAAAAAGGCTTGTAAATTTTATCTTCCCTTTGGTGGATCTAACCTATGAAATCTTTGCCCTCTGTCTTCGTTCAAAATAATTTGTCTTCCCGTCTTATTTCTAAGAACCTGAAGATTAAAATATACAAAAAAATAATTCTGCCTGTTGTTTTGTATGGGTACGAAACATGATCTCCCACTCTGAAAAGGAATATAGATTGCAGATGTTGAAAAAAGTCGCTGTTTCACGGTGAATTGTTAGAGGGAGTTGTAATTTGCAGAATGGTATGTAGAAAACCTTTGGCTTAGAGGGTTAATATGCAAGTAAATGAGTGACAGAAAAAGGGCAAACATTTAGCAGTACTTAAATATTGGTAATATAACCTAGTTATTGGCGATAGTGCTTTGGTTTAGAGTTTTCTAGTCTTCGTCAAGCGAAAAGTTCTACTGTAGTTTTGTCAGAGTTAAGGGTGCGAAGGAATTTTAATTAGAAAGGAGGAATTCGTAATAACATCGAACTTGTGCTTTCTGACTAGCAGACAGATGGTGCAATATCATGTAGCTCTTACACATATACAATTGGCTATTCTGGGCAGAGCTGGTATGCCTGCTGATCCTGTTACCTTGTTATCCTGTTTGTGTTTAGTCGTGTATGAGGATGTCTTTGTCTACTTGCTGTTCTCACCCTGCATGAAAGAAGGAAGCAAGTTCATTACGATGGATTCCGTTTGCTGACTTGTTAGTTACCAGAAATTGGCCTTCCCAAACAAACATTCGTATCAGTTTTATAGATTTTATTAACTTTTAAAGTATTCATGTCAATATTGTTCGTTGCGTTATAAAAAATATTTTATACGATAGAAATGATTAATACAGCACAAATTCTATGCTTACAATGATATATAGTGCAACATTATTGCCGTACCAAACACAGAATCCTTTTATAAAACACAAATATGCACTTCTGTTAATGGAGACCTCAACATGTGTAACTCGTGTACACCCACATTGATGTTCTTCAAAATATCCCTGATCTAAAGACTTGATTTGGAACGAGAATCGAAATTCAGTTCATGTCTTTCGTCTTCCAGTCTGTCTGTTCTTTTAACCTAAGTGATAAAGACAGGTTAATGCTGTCTGAGGACGGAACACTGACAATGCTCACAACTTAACAGGATGGAAGCAAGGTTGAAGAAAGTTTCATAATAAAGAACTCATTAGATTTTACTTTTTGCCAAATATTATTAAGGTGAAGATGGCTGTATTCTGGGTTGTTACACCGTGTAGTTTGGTAAATGTTTTCCGACGTTTCAGAGGTCCGTGCTGCCTCTATCATCATGGACATGCTACACGGCGCAACAACCCAGAAGACAGCCATCTTCAGACCCATCGCCGTGAAAACCTCAAATCCTACATATTATTAAGGTTATCAAACGAAGCATTCTGAATTGAAACTCGGAAAGTGATGATTTGGGGGCCCATAAATCCCTCCAAGTACTCATTAATACTAGTGATAAGTGGAGTTTAAAAGAATATTTTAAGATAAACATTACAAATTACAATTCGAAATAGAAATGACTAAAAATAATAACTACGAGCCTCAAGGCGGAAGCAAGATGGTACATGCCATTGTTTGGCGGTCTTCCAAAGCTGTCTAGTCAACCCAGCGCGTGTACTTGTAGCGGTCAACGAAGCACGGAGATATCATATGAGCTCTTGGTCCAGCGCCATGATCCCTTCTTCCACTTACGAGGATGTGTCGTGCCAGGGATGGATTGGAATGCTAATGTCTTGTTGGCAGCTCTAAACCGATTGACTACGGCGACACAGTATGCAAGAGTTCCAGCGAGACAAGTTCCATGTAACACTGGAGCTATTTGGTTCAGAGATCGCCTCAACATTCACAAAAGTGATCATATTTGATGGGTCATAATTTGTCTAATATTCTACACAGAACTTGACAAGACCCTCCGTACCATAGTTTATGTAGTTTTATTGAAGTAAAAGTTTATATTACTTGAACCTGTCTATAATTCAAAGGAATAATGATGCAAGAACCAAACCTGTACCGATAAAACGTATTTCGGTGAGATTCCGGGGTTTAACGGCGGAGAGTTTGATGATGACTGGCTTCTGGGATGTTGCGCCGTGTAGCCTGATAGAAGGTTACCGAAATCTTATCATCATAACAACATTTTCCTGTACGGTTTGTTTAATTTATTCTTGCAGCTGATGAATGCATTTGTATATACTGGGAACGACCCGTTCTTCAAGTGCCTGAGCACTGCGGGTCCCAACTTTTCCTTGGCTTGATCTATAGACATTCGGTTGGACTCCTTGGGCGAGGGATCGGCCCGTCGCAAAGCCTCTACCTGTACACAGGACAGCACAAACATCCATGGCTTGAGTGGGATTCGAACCCACGGTCCCAGCGACCAAGCGGCACAAGGCCCACGCCTCAGACCGCGCGGCCACTGCAGACCTCATTTGTATATTGCTGGTCTGTTATAAGGTTCTTTGCATTAAGCTACTTAACCTTATTCTTCCCAGGAAACATTGCGATTGTGTTTTACAAAATTAATACTTTCTAGCTCTTCTTGCTAATTCCACTGCGGACGTTAAAGGTAAACGTATAAATTTTGTTCTCCTTAAAATGCTGTCTCTTTTCATAGTCTGCTGTGTTGACTTCTTGTTTCGATGGGGCATACACTATTCCGATAACCTTCTTGGTACAATTTATCTTTGTCTTTCTTTCTGTTGCCTTAGAGAAAAGAAAACTTGATGATGGAAAAGGCGATTAGGATGTTACAATTCTTTATTCTAAATGAACTACTCCATTTATCTCATTACAGATATATATTATACATAATTTGTATTAATTTACAACAAAGTATTTCGTGGTGGGTAATGTACGGAATAATTTATATTTTAAGAGTTTTTGCCTATAGAATAAACACTGGAGGTATTTTTAATCAAATAATATTCCAATGTACACTTAATAGTGAGGTCTTCCAAGGACATGAATACAACATTTGTTTAATTTTCTTCATTGAATAGAACTAAGCGACAGGTTTATTTTTGCCTTGCACTGCGATTTATATCACTTCGAGAACTGAAATATACTGGCTTGGCACCCGAAAAAAATATATTTAAATTTTAAACATAAGGTTTCTATTGGCAGAGTTTGTTTTGGTAAGTCTTAATACGCTTATGTGGCGAAATAAAAATAAATGTTTTCGACGGTGTACGGTGCTTTTATTGAGTGTAAATTCCGTAGCGAACTCATGAGGAACCATCGAATTCTAAGTTGATTTTCTTGTAGACTACAAATACCTCTTCAAGGAAGAGAGTTTTTGTTTAATCCTCTAAAAAGCATCCGTAAAGTTATCGAAAGTGCTGCAAGCTTTAACACACACAGAAAATAGTTTCCGTGCCGCCGAAGACTATGTACGGGAAACTTTGTACCCAATTGTTAACTACAGTTTGATACATACGGCCCACTCACCGAGTTCCTACTTCGTCCTTTTATGTTGGAAGACTTCTAAAGATCATTGTGTTGGCCTATTCCATGAACTGTGGGAAAGTTAAGGTTTGTAAACGAAACCTCTGACTTGCCTATTCATGGGCCTAAATATCCTATTGTCTTCCTCTGCTCGAAGCATAATGATACAGATTATTTATAATAAAGTATCAAGCCTTTGAAAACAAGCATGCAAACGTCAGTCACAAATGGGAATAGAATTTAGGTTACCACGGCAGTGAGTCCAGAGATGTCTGCCGAGTTGTAGTGCCTGTAATATGTCTGAAGCTTCACAACATTTCAGCGATACCTGCTGCCTCCATCATCAGGGTCCTGAAGACAGCCATCTTCGGAGCACAAGCAAGTTTCAAACTAAAACCACAAACGTTATTTCTTTACACTTAAACTTGTTTAATTTATGGAGATTCTTAAGCATTCTAGCAATACTGCTTTTACTAATGTTAAAGTTATTGTTATTGCAGTTCAGCATACGATAATCTATCCATCCATCCGCACACACGTACACATATATAGAATATGCACACATTAAAATGTGTTCTAAATTTGTTTGTTTGCAGGTTCTGTGGTATTTGACACTGCGTTGTGGAGAACTGGGCACGTTTCCCGGTGGGAGTAAGAAATGCATGCAGTTGGGTGAGTATATCTATTACAATACTATCATTACATACTCAATACAAATGATATTTAAAGGATCGTAGGGAGGCAAGTCATGAGTACGCGAACCTTTGGACGTGCTTGTGATCATGTCCGAAAGGAATGTTTTCTTGTCGAGCCCTAAGGATTCTGTAAACAGAAAGCTGGTTAGTTTTCTAATAAACATTTTAAGTAATTCGTCAGTATATACGGATTATGCCACACATTTTTGTATGCCGTTCGAAAAGTTATTTCTGTATTTAACAGGTACCTTCGTGTAATAAATTGATTATGGATGCGATTGTTTACATGTTTGTATATGAAACAGTATGAGTATACAGACACATACAAAGTGTTCCATGACCAATGGAAGACTATGTTCTAGTTGTTATCGGAAAGGAGAGGGTCTACGCTTGCATCGGGGCAATACGGCCTCGGGGACAGCAAGTTGGATAATTGTTAAGTCCAAAGTTCAGAGCAGTTAGTGTGATAATGAAATATGTAGATGTACCATCAGTATATAAGTGGATTCCTTATGCTCTCTCTGTCAGATATAAGTAAGACCAGTAGACATTTGTTGGCGCCATCCCTTACCCTAGGGACACACATGCTTCATACCAACCATTAAACATGCGCCGTTTCTTAATAGATACGACGTTCTGATATTTGAATGAACTGGAGCGGTCTTGAATTTTATAATCGGAGTCCATGTCGGTTGAAGAGGAAAACCGTTTAACTAACTCTGAGGAGCAGAACAGAGTCCTTATTTACAATTTAATAGTTGTACAGCTTTTATATAATCCGAACTTCACTGTCGTATATGCAAGAACCGCTACTGGACGCTGTTCTTAGCCAGTTGAATCCATTTCATATCCTAGCACACAATAGAAATCCATGTATGCTAACCATGTAAGGTGTTTTTCTGTAACCACAACACGATGAATCATCTGGTCTTGGAAGAAGACAAACCGGATATGGACGGTAGCGAATATATTGAATAAATAGTCGCACGCAAACCATAAGAAATTAAGTTTTTACGTGTAGGTCTGAACACTTCAGAAAGTTTTGATCATATTTAGTGTTTAATGCTATAATACAGGTATTCCTTATAAGATGAATTGAACTTCATAATAATTCGCTAACCGTACAGAAAGTAGATTATATAGTTGTGTCTGTAACGAGTTACAATACTAAAAACTTCTTGGGAATTTCTTGACTGACTAAGCGAATATAAGCTTCTCAACAAACACATTTCTTCATGGAGTTCGATGTAGCACTTCTTTCCCATTTATATAAATTCATAATCATTTAAATATCAGCCATAATCTTCGTAATTCTGATAACTAAGATACGTCGTGTAAGTATAAATTAAGAGTAAAGTGTAGTCGTCATTGCATTCTGAGTATTAAATGCTGATAAACCACTTCGTAGACAAAACACGTTATTTCGAAGCACTGTTGCTAATCTCTGAAGTCAAAGTTAAAGGCGATGTAGGCCTACTTGAATCAGGAAGTTAACAACTATCTATAACTATCTGGCGTCGCTGGTAATGCAGAAACCACAGACTGTGTATTTGAATTTCGAACAGTTTCAACTTAATGACCTTGTACTCGTGGTAGCATGCCTCGGAATATATATATCAGTGGCGTACAATACTACGGACGCTGAAGCGCAGTGGCGTTCGAACATTAAGCTGAATTACATACAGCTGCCTTTTAATTAAAATGAAATTATAAAAGAATTCATTTATTGAAGATTAAAACAACGAAGTTGTTTTTCTAAACAGGAAAGTAGAATTCTTATAAGATTGAAAAATATTATATTAATGTCAATTTAATACGTAATATTTCAATTAAAAGTAAAACCAAGTTAAATTAAGGAGTAGTTTAAAAACTTTCTGTTTTTCTGGACTAAATCCATCGTTCAGTAAAATACGATGAAGCCACAACGTTTCAGGGGCTGACACTGCCCCCTTCTCAAGTAATAAAACAGTATGTTGGGTCCACACGAAGGGGATAATCCCAAGTTCTCGGAGTAGGCCTAAAAAATGTTGAATTAGGCGACGAATCTTGAGAATGCAAATACCAAGTAAGACGCAGGATACACACAGAGGGATACGTTTACGACCTACTCAAGTATTAGTGCGCTATTTTTAATTGCTTTCATATTCGAAGTTCTTATACGCAGAAGGTCCACGCAGCAGTAACGTTCTGCGTATCCGAGTTGTCAGTCTAATATCGAGACAGTATCTGTAAACAGTCTACAGTCACCTCCTGATTACTTATTTGGAAATCCTTCCCTACTCTCGATTCACAAAGTGGCCCTCGTTATTTCACTTGACTTTCAACATCCGCACCCAATGAGAAACAATACCTTATTTTCAATATGTTACAAAATAGTGACCAATGTTTTATGACCAGTGTTCTTAATCGTCCATATAGTTTCTGACATTTTATGTTATATTATATATCCTTGTCAGTAATAATGACAAACACCGATAGAATAATAATACAATTCACTTCATTTATCGAAACAGTGTAATGTGTGATAACACTAGTATTGGCCCATTCAGGCTTAAACACGGCTGTTATTAATAATAATTGAAATTGTGCTAATTCGTATTGATATATATTGTATTCATTTCACTAAGTCAGATTAAATTACATTTAAAAATTGCATGAAGTCGTGTCAGGATTAAATTTCCTAAGTCGAAATGTTGTAAATCTTTATGGATTGTAATAGATTACCTCAGAAGGCTGGTGACAGACTTTCTTTGGTGCTAGTTTGAAACCAACGATTCCTGAAAATAATTGTATATAATAAATTAAATTTCTACTTTTCTCGTATGCAGTGTACGTATGCATGCAGAGGATAACCCAAAACTGTGGCACGCATAGTCTAACATTAAGGGGACGGTTAAGGAAAGGAAGAATTTAGAACGACGTATTTGCTTTTCCTTAGTTTAATGCTTGTTTACTCGTGAAGAAAAAGAAGGAAAGAAAAGATGAATGTTTATGGAATCATCAATAAAAGACGGATGAGAACGGTGGTCGGGGTGATGTGATATAAAGAGGTCCATTACTGTAGCCACAAACTGAGACCGTAGTGTGAAAACAAACAGAATAAAAGTATATGGGTTAAACGTCACGAGTAGTGCCAAACAAAAACAGTCCATTAGCTCACACATGTAAAGCTTCTGTCACATATAAAAGCTACATTGTGAAAGGCGTGGAAAATGAGAGGCGAACCATTTCTGTGACTACTTTAGGGTTGCCATTGTATTGAAGATATTAGTTCGTTGTGGGGGATTGCCTTGTAATGTCCTTGGCCATAAACAGGTATTTTCCACTAGTGGAAATAATGATGGGTATGATGCTGACCGAGTCATAATGGTTTGTTTCGTGGGAGCTAGAATTATTGTAAAGACTTCGTATTTACGTCATTTCCTTCCTGCATGTGCTGTTTGTCTGTTCATCCTCCTAATAACTCCATATCTAATGGAACAAATTTATTTTCATTGCTGCAGTACACACAGCATATCTGTGGTGACGTCAGTTGTTTCTCTGTTCGTCGTAGTTAACTTTACAATCAATTTTCAGTATTTTATGAAACTCGTTTAGAATTTTTATAACTTTTGATAAAGTGAGTTTAGCTACTTAAAAGCATTCTAATTTTAACTTATGGTGAAACCGAACGTCCGGTTCCACGGGTTACTACTTTTACTTAGTATTCGTGGGATTTAGATGGGGTGGGGTGGGGGGTTGAATCTCGGCCGGAATTCGGGTTGGATGCTGGTGGAGTAGCTTAGAGTATATCTCAGTAATTCCTTCTATATCCTTCTCAGTTCATTATTCATAATTACCGTGCCAATCAACATCATTCAACACAAAGTTTTGTTTTACTAGGGATTTTTTCACCTTGGGACCAGGAAGTTAATAAATAATTACAAAGAGGTGAAATGGGAGAAGAAGACGAGGAACCAACTTCGGGAAAGGGAGGTCTTGAAAGTGGAGGACGCAAAGCAAGAGGATGAGAAACTTGGTTTCATGAAAATGCAAGGAATGTAAGTAGTAACGAAAAATGACAAGTGGATCAGGTGATTAAGAGAAATGAAAATTTATGGCGAATAATGAATAATTTTTCAATTGTTCTTTTTTATAACTGAGTTTAGTCCTTAAGTAAAAGCATCTACTGGCTTTCATAAATCGTATCTACATGAAGGAAACATGGTGATAGACTTGCATGTGCCTTGGCTCCGACTGTTGGAAAGGAGTAACGATTCAGAAGGAACAATTTTGCTACAAATCTGTGTGTACCGTGTACGATCTATTGGCAGCGGTTACCTGCTGAAACAGCAGCCAGAATCAGGAAAAGAAAACGGAAGGAACAAATAAAGACAGTGGCAGAATCAGCTAGTCCTACTATAGCCACCTTTTTTTAATGTGTCCTGTACAATGGCGTGCCGCTTTGACCGTTTTGCAAGTCGACACTAACACACGACGTTCTGAATAAAAATAGCCCCTCTCCGCACAGGTTGGGCAGTTTTACACCACAAGCAACGCCGAAAAATAATGCATTTCAATTTTTTTTAAATGTGTAAGACTTGAGGTTCTCACAGCGGTGAGTATGAAGATTTCCGTCTTCTGGGTTGTTGCGCCGTGTAGTCTGGTTGATGTTAACCAACGTTTCAGAGGTCATACTGCCTCCATCATCAGGGCGATGAGTATGAAGATTTCTGTCTTCTGGGTTGTTGCGCTGTGTAGTCTGGTCGATGTTAACCAACGTTTCAGAGGTCATACTGCCTCCGTCATCAGAGTATAAAGATTTCTGTCTTCTGGGTTGTTGCGCTGTGTAGTCTGGTCGATGTTAACCAACGTTTCAGAGGTCATACTGCCTCCGTCATCAGGGCGATGAAAAGTTGGTTAACATCGACCAGACTACACAGCGCAACAACCCAGAAGACGGAAATCTATTTTTTTAAATGTCTTTGCTTTAATATTTGTCGTAATTTCACTCAACTTGAAGCTGCCTTTTTGTCGTTCTCGAATTAATGTTTTTGTTCTAGCTTCTTCCTTCATGTAGAAAAATGGAGTATGTATTCAGGTGGGGAAGGTCATCGAGAAAGATCTTTCGATATCTGTTTCCCTTCAAATGTTTCGCTCTGTATTTTCATAATTTATACTGGATAATTATTTCACGTTGCATGCAGTAACTGTCAAATGTTTTATTGTCTAACTCCTGCTTCGATCTTTTAAGGGTCTGGCCCTTACAGAGATTCCTTCCAAGTGAATACCGCTACTGTATAATGAGGTAGACACCTACCGCCTCCTTTCCTATTCCCACCAACTTGTCATTCACAATTTGAAGTTATAGACGTATAAGGTACGAAGTTCAGAAACTAAATCAACTGAAATAGAAGGAAAGGCAAGGATAAAATGATTGCTGCTTGTTAACTAGCATTCCTCTGTTAATGACTGATTTAATCAAACACAAGAAAGTATTGACGATGATATGTTCTTGTAATCATATGTGAAAATTTTCACGTCTCTGAATCTGGAGAAAGAGACCGGAAAATTTTTCTAATGGTCCTTTTCTGAGCAGGATCTGGAAATATTTGTTTGTGTGTACAGAAATTCTACTTAATTTCAAAGTGGGTGACATATTCATAACAATAATTTCATGCAGTATATTAAAAATACGGTGCTGCCTTTTTATTTATTACCACGTATTTTAAATTTTGTCTCCAACAATATGTATTGTAGTTTGTTTCTCAGCAGTTTTGTAAGCTCATACCATTTTATTTCCCTTATTAAACTAAATCTATTTTACACTCACAACTTAAAAGCGTAGAAAATATCTGCCGAACAGATATCACCGTGAAAGTTACATCACTAGTCAATCTGCATCTAGTTCGAATCTCTTCTTTTGGTAGCTATCGAGTTAAGTAACACAGGACCTTGGAAAGTTTCTGAGATACTGACTCCAGTCGATTCATTTTTGGTTGAACCGTGACTGATGAACTCATCACAATGTAGTACAACAAAAAGAGCTTAAATATGTGTGAAAGTGATGACGGAACTACGGTCTTAAAAATTAAATAAGAGAATCATCTGGCCAACTGAGGAACTATTAAGTATTGCTTGTAGGATCATTGAAGCCACATTGAGAATTTGTTGTACAGATAAATATATTTATTACTTAAAATTTTTTGAAACGCCATTTACGTACAAACTAATCACAGTAAAAGGGGCTGGCATCATAATTTTGAATCCAACTCGAGGCGTGGAGTATCTCAGCGTTTTCCTGTCCTGTTTAAGGAAAGACCTCGCGAATGGCCAATTCCTGTTGCTGGGAGTCCTGCCAAATATCTAAAGGGATTCCTTGCTTCGGAAGTTAATTCTGAATTGCAACAGACCGGACGGCATAATGAATAAAAACTGGAGAAGAAAAATGGCGTTTTAATTATTTCTTTGCGAGCATGTCAGACGGTGTGCTCATGATTTATTTCAGCGTCCACAGGACATATAATCGGGATCCCATCCTATAAGGCTAGAGAGCTCGCGTTTCTGTGGACAGTCATAAGCCAGAACGGTTGGCGACTACACATAAAGTAGCACGTAGAGGTCAAAATAAGCATCAGTGAGTTGGAAAGGGAAAATAGGAATGAGGGGGTGTGGATGTTGAGAGATACAGAGAAAAAGAGGCGAAATGCTTGTCCAGATCAATATTAGCTTCTTTCTCTCTCTCTCTTTCTCTCTCTCGGTCTTGGTTGCTTCTGCCACACCTAGAAGCAGAAGCTGTAACAGCGTCATCCTGCTCACATATTACTTACCGTAACGCAAGATTACAAAACCGTTATCAGCATTACGATGTAGAAATGTGACTTATATGAAATATGGGGTAGTATTTAAAGTCACTACTTTGTAAACGAATATTTGATAAGTTAGTAATGCAATATAAATCTTACAAAGATAATATAAGCGAATTGGAAAAATTGAATCATAAACAGTCGGAACTTTTGTAGTCTATTAAATTGTACCTTGTCTCCATGGTGATTCAGTAATTTTGAAAATAAATCGAATCCTTTACTTGGATATAAACCTGCATAAGCTATTACAATATTTGTTGGTTGTTCATAAACAATGGTACCTAAGTACAAGGTACTACGAATTGTTCTGTTGTCATTATATTTTGAAGCAATTTCAAACTTGAAGCTTGCGCTCCCCATGGAATAAGTTACGACGGAAGGCACTCATCTTGCACACACAAAATAAATTGAAAAGTCCCTATTTGAAAATTATAGTATTGTAATTCTTTACTAAGGAACAAAGGGAGTAGATTTGTTTCAAATTATTCTCTTAAATGTACAATTTAAATTTCTCTTTGATTTATTAGTGTTCATTTAATTCCTTCCCATTTTCTTTGAATCATTCGGATATGGGAACAAACAAACTGTTTTCATAGCAATTACTTTGCGCTTTGCTCTTACACATCCCTTAAAATTATGTCATTTTATGGAACATAATTTACGATCATGACTCAAACACAGTTATATTAAACAAATGTTGCAATAATCATTCTTCTTCCAAAGAAATGCTTTTTCCCCATTCGGGCAATGACAAATTATTTATCGTTGACTTTTTCAGAAACATTAATTCTTTTGTTTCACAAATTATGTTAAGTTACTTGGGTTGTGAAACCATAAATATCATAAAGGAGAAACATAACATCCGTATTAAGAGATTGGTCAAGAAATAAACGTAGAATAAACTAGATAGCCGTTATATTTACGTCTAGTCATGAAAATCATAATAGGCCTACAAGTGTGCCTAATAAATCCTTCTAAAACTCTAAAAATTTCAAATATCTGGGAACGACGTGAAAAAATTAAACTGACATTTCTTTAAAGCGTCTCAGCATACCTGTTCTGGAAATCATAATAGTTAATGATGTAGGAATAGTATAGCATTAATCGCTGCTTAGTAATAAATGTAAAATGTGTCGATTCTGACGTGACTTGAAAGAGAATGCACAGTTTTATCAGCTCTTAAAATGTCACATGAGTATGGAAAACCTTTAGAGAAACATAACGCAGTGGTAACACGTTCCTAACCTATACGGTGGCATTAAATATTGCCCACATGTGAAATAAGTTTTAAATTAAAGTTATACGAATCGTATTATTATGATCATTGTGACATAAATCATTACCATTGAAAGAAATTCTTATGTTTTGTATATTCTAAGGTTAACGGAGAATTCTTAGGTCACGTGCGACTTGTTAAAAGTAAAATTATAAATTCATCGCAGAAACTGCCAGCGAAAAACAAATAAACATGCTGTCGGGAAATGCAGATTATTAAAATTTTAAATCGTCATATTACATGAGAACAATGAACCTCTTTTATATTTTAATTGATCCTTTAATGTTGGTTTCGTTCGTTTCTTCTTTCCTTTCTAAAGTTATTTTAATTTTGGCGACAATTATTACTTGTCTTTCTCCTTACTACATTTTATTTTGTCTTTATTTCTTATTTCGTACTTCGTCGTTATTACTATTGATATTCTCAATATTCGACCACTGGCTTCTCCATCCTTATCTCGGACCGCACAAGCCGTCAGTTCATCGCACTGGGGGCTATTACCCCCGTCCTTACAGTTTTCTCTCACCTTCAGCACAAAAGTTAGGGGGTGAATGATTGGGCGAATGTCTGGCTGGGAACTGTCAATGTCCACGAATCAAGAGATAGACCTTGCAAGAGAGAGACAAGAAATTCCGAATAGACAGACGTACTAAATTTTAAACATTCTACGAAGTCTGTACGACGTATTAATGACAGCGTAAAATTCCGTTTCGTCACTAGAATTGATTTATATTTTGCCCGGTTACCTCCCTGTGGCTATAACATATTTCATTAAGCCTGCAGAACCATACCTATGTCCAATAGTTAGGATTCCTGCTGCGTGTTGGAAAGCTTCCGGCTTAGAACATTATGTGAGGCCAATGTTTCCGATGGCTCTCTTCTGTGAAATTCGACAGAATTGGTGAGATACTCCCATCGAAATTGCTAGTGGCGTTTTCTTCGCCATCGCTTTCAGCAGCTATCAATCGTGGCTGAGCTAGTCTATCCCCACTTCTTCGGAACCCGATGGTTCACTACCATGTTTACAACAGCTCACCACTGGTCCGTAGGACTTTCCTGTGCCCACCAGTCGTTTAATTTTGTGCACTTCGTGCATAGGCCAGAAAAACAAAATAGACTATAAATATTCAGTTGTTGAAAAGCGTTAATGACGTGATAAATATGGAACATAGCAGGCGAAAGGTTAGCAGTCTTGCTTTAGATTCTCGAGGTCCCCGGTTCAGATCTCGACCCGCTGACCTGGTATACTGAGTGTACTTGTCGATTTCCTCAGTCGCTCAAGGCAAAAGCAGGGAAATAAATTAAGCCACGACACATTCCTTTCATGTCCTTTCAAATATTTTATTTGTTAATCACTTTATCATCTGTCGCCACAGAATCTGAAGTACAGACAGCGTCGTTAAACAAACCTTAAATAATTTCCGGACATGCTGATTGGTGTCTTCTAACGTCCATGATATAAACCATCTAATGAATTTCTTTGTTTCTATTTTAGTAATTTTAAGTCTATGATTAGTTATTTCTGATAAACCTTTTGCTTGAGAAAAATGTTTGTACCTAGTGAAGGCAGGTAGCACGTGGAGAGCAGCACTTAGAACATGAATTCTGTGGTTTCGGTCGAAATATCAGAAGAAAGATGAATTTAAGTCAATAAAGGACAGTGGTTTAAAGAGTCGTATACATTGAGTTCTATTACTTATAATCTATTACTTATTCACGCTACAGTGAATGTAAAATACAAGGCTTTAAAAAATGCTTAACCAAGAATTTGGGTGGAAGGAAATAAAATACGAACTGCATATATCAATGAATAATTTATTTAATTATGGAACTTTTACGCGAAGAAACAAAGGAAGAAGTTGTAGGCCTATTATAGTATTTGAATAGGGAGATGTTTCAATATTCCTCCATTTTCGTCTTTGGCAGAAACGATTCCGGCAGACTGTTCATTATCCAGGCGGTATTCACAGTGTTATAGGGTGATACATAAGTACATATTCCACAGAAAGAAAGTTATTTGAGTGATAATCTAACAGCGTTGAAGCATGGAATACATTAAGTTCATGAAGTTAGTATTCGTAAATATTATTTACAAATTCAGTTCTTACCTCAAGTAAAACATAACGAATCCACATTGTAAATATCAGCTGGTTAATGGTGTTTAAGGAAATAATCTTACTTTGCTCTGAGAATCATGAGAATCCCAAAACGCACAGCTGCGAGTAAGTACAGCTTCCCTACGTAAACTGTAAGTAGCTGCCTCGGTGAGCATGTAAGGCGTGGGTACTAGTAACTGTTGTTGATTGGATGCAGTGCTTGATAAATGGCTGTTCATTGGCTTTTTCTTTTGGTGTATTCAACGACGCTGTCACTAGTTCATTCTACAATACATAGCATGGAATGGTAGTATGATTAATGATGAACAATGGACTGAAAATGACGTGGGGGTGTTTTTGACCTAATTTAAGCGATTGTCTCTGCATCTGCAAGGAAGGCTAAGTAAAACAGTAAGAATGACCGATCTCATGGCCGAGATTTCAACCTGTGACCTCCGGAACACAAATCAGCACAGCGATAGTAGCCGTCAACATCTTGCATGCTTCAAGACCACGGGTGAACTTTCACTTACCCTTACCGCGATGCTCAGTAACCAGTATAGCATAGCTACCTTGGCGACTCTGTGAGTTCTGAGCTGTCTTTACTCGTCTGTGTTCCCCTGTTCATGTTGCAATGTTGTATTACTTTACGTTAAAAAGGTAAACTTCCAGTTAATCTCTATCACCGGTCGAGTGATTGAGGTTAGCTCTTTGTATCGGACCCTACTGAGTAGGTGACCCTCCCCACTTTTTAACCTGAGGACGGAAGCAGATCCAGCTTCTGAAACATATGTTCTTTTTTAAAAACACAGACAGTGGACATAGTCCAAGCATTTTTGGTACTGGTTGTAACACATCATCGTTAGTACCTTTTCAAAAAAGGTAAATTTCTCTTGCTGTTATTGCTTCGTGTTTAAACACTATTCACCTGGCTTCTTTTTTTAGTTTTTTTCCATTTCTTAAACTGAAAGAACTTTTCATACTCTTAACTCCTAAAGCAGCCGCAGACAGAATAACAGCGGGAACACTTCACTATTCAGGGAAATGGCATATTATAATCAAGCTTGGAGGTTATCCAAACAAAGTTTTGTTTGCGTACTGCTGTACTATTAGAATTATGAGGATAACAGGGTTCCGGAATGGAACGGGAAGGGTAGAATTGGTGCTCGCAATAGTGTGAACAATGCGAACAGGAATAGGTTATGCAAGCTAATAATAACACACGGCTCCCGCTTCTGCTCTCTTGTAAGCTCGCTTGTTCCAACGCGTCGCTTCGCGCCACTACGCTTTGCCCTTGTTTACCACACCCTCGACTCCAGCTTAGAATAAGTTCAGGAATGTTGAACAACATCACACACAAACCTTACTGTAATAGCCTGAAGTAAGAAGGCGGAAGATGCATGTCAGCTTGTGATGGTAATTAAGTAATACGTAATCTGCTTGCATTTTAAAATGAGGCTTGATATCATTATTCATAAGTTGTTGCCATCTGTCACAGAGACTACAAAGTCTATTGTACACACGAACAGCGTGGATTAATATTCTAAAACTGAACAGAAATTCTGGTTTTATAACCCGCATAATTCTGTAAACTGTAAGAGATTTGAGGTTGTCTCAGCGTCCAAGATGTGCGTGTCGGACTTAGGGTTCTATTGTCATGCGGGCATGTAGGTGGAAACAAACGTCTTCTGGGTTGTGTCGCAGTGCGGTATTATAGTCGATTACCTACATGACTGCACAGTCACAATCCAGGACACCATAATCTATATTTTGACTAAAATGAGAAACTGAATTATCATGCAGAATTTGTTAATTTCTTAATGCATTTTACTCGGTTCAAGGACATACTGTCAGAGATATTACGCACATGAAGCTAAGAGTTTATGAGTAAACATTTTCTCAGTTCTACCCTTTACATAGTTCTGTAAATGCCATTGATAAAATTCGTAGGTTTTTCTTATGTGGTAGGAGCAATTTGTCTGTATGAATTATACGTGTATGTGATTACTCGGGACGGTAAATTAAATAAAAATTCGACTAGATGATCTGTCGTTTCTCTTTCGAAGTATTATAAGGAATTAAAAGTGTGTTGTGTTGTCGTTTAATAAAATTTGTGAAAATCGTAAATAAAAGTAGAATCAGGTTTACCAAATTTCGCGCACGGAAAGGATAAAATGTAAAGAAAATAAGGAAGGTGGAAACGTCGGTATAGGGAAGTCTGTGGTAGCCAATCTCCTTCCTAAGGTAATTTTCCTCTGTTCGTTACATTTGTACGTTACATGAAAGCAAACCTTCCTTCTAAAATTAAATTAATTAAGCCTCCTTCCCTACCCTCTTCGTTCAGCTCTTTTCTTTACCAGATAGAGACAACTACTAATTATTTTGTTCAAGCAATCGGACTTCTGTTCATCTTTATCGCTTTCTCTAGTCATTCTTTCTCCTTTTAGAGCAAATTCTGCTCTCACATTCGCAGAGAGATGCAGTATACTACACTTTTAGATTTCCGGTGGAAATATCGGACACCGTAGAACTAAAACGGAATAAGTAATTATTTCTATATTGTGACTCACATTATACATGTACGAGTAGAGTGAAGAACGAGAATCAGAAAGGAAGTGGATAGCAGACGTTGCTAAAAGTCCTTAATGTGAGCGCTCAAAGAGCCTCCAGTTTTTTTTAAACTTGTGCAGTGTAATGGGAAGAGATGTAGCACGCCACAATCGAATTCAAACAATTAACAGAAATGGGCCGAACACTCGCTGAATTGAGCAAGAGGGTAATGACGAAAGCTTAGTAGTATTGATTTCTTTATTCTTTGTGTGTCCACATACGCTTTATCGGAATTTATAGAAGGTAAGAATATATGTAGAAGGCGTTCGATTTCATATACCGAATTGTCAAAAAGAAATTGACCCTTGCAGGTTTAGCTACTTCGAACAGATGAGTAACGTAAATTCTGGAGGTGCCAATATAATTATTGCTTAGCATATTTAATTTCTGAATAATTCCAGATTCCTACACACTTTAAATAAAGTAGCATGTATATGGCCGAAAGTTTATGGTGTAGGAACGGAAAATACGGCAGAGTTTGTAAGATTTGAGGTTTTTACAGCGGTGAGTATGAAGATTTCTGTCTTCTGGGTTGTTGCGCTGTGTAGTCTGGTCGATGGTTACCCATCGCCCTGATGATGGAGGCAGGATGACCTCAGAAACGTTGGTAAACATCACCAGACCACACAGCGCAACAACCCAGAAGACAGAAATCTTCACGGCAGAGTTTCTGTACCTACTCTGTAATATTCTGAGTTTATAGTCTGAGACACTTGCGTAGCGTCGTCTTCCATCTTACATGTAGTAACGTTATTTGTCTTGCCAGTAGATACGTACACGAGGCCTTTCACGTATATAGTTGAAGTTACATACAATAAAGTTGTGTACAGTAGTAACAAAAGATCCAACGTGGATTCCTTTTGAAATGTTGGCTGAATACGCTGAATGCGCTGCCCAGTACGTAATTAGTGGACTTCTAATGACACGGTGCTAGGAAGGAAGGAAGAAAGGTTAAAGAGACGGAGACAGAAACAAGGGAGTGGAAGCAGAGCTTCACTTCACAAATGGAAATAAGTGAAAAGAGTAGTGCAGAAAATTACATACAGGAATAAAAATACAAAATATAAAACAGCATTAGCACGGTTCATCTGAATTGAAGAAAGGACTCGTTTGTATAAACGTGTTATTGAGTCACAAAATAGAGTTTTAGAAGGGGAAGCAGATAAGACATAATTCCTTCGAAAATTCTACTTTTCAAGACTACGTTTTAGCAATATAGACGTTGTAATTACTTTCTTTTTAAGTCAGCTGCAAATTATAATTCTTCTACCTTATAATTAAGTATAAGTTCGTCTTTTCTTCATCACATTGTGTTTATTTAAAGCACAGTTCTTCTAATTATATTGCCAATCTAGTGCCATTAATTATTGTAAAAGACGTCGAGAATTTTAAACGAAATTCTCTGTGTAGCTTATCAGCGTTTTAAGCTACCTTAGTTTCTAATCTTTATAGCAGGTTCAGTAATTATATGAGTAACTTCGTGTCGCGTTTTGACAGTTATTTTCTGTGACATGTATAAAATATAGTCAGAACGTTCTTCCTTGAAGGTTGTCTCATTTTGTTGTCTCATATAGAAAATATAAACGGCGGTCTCAGACTGCAGTGGGAAAACGCTTTTTGGGATTACGTCTTTGAATTCATCTCGTTTCTTGCGTCTGAAACGTTTAACGGGCATTCTCATACCTCAAATTTTGTAGTATTAAAATCTGTATAGATGTGTATGAAAATTAACCAAGTAATATATTATTTGATGGTAAGCAAATTTACGTACAGTCTGTAATAAAAAGGTATTTTCTAAAAATGTTATATTTCTGAATGGCAGAATAATTGAAAATAATAGCATAGGGATTTCATACTCGAAGTACTTTATTTTATATATCGCATGTTTAATGTAGAAAGTAATTTACAATATTTTGTTAACGTTTGTGGGTCGTTTGTGGGTGTTATGTCTGAAGACGGCGGTTTGAGCAGTGATGTGATGTTCGTCAGTTAACTGGCAATTAAACTCAAAGTAGATAGTGTAATTGCATCCTATACAACGGAATGCTTTAACCAGTCTGCTTCATCATATTCAATTGTCCCTAGATACATTTCAATAATAATGTTCTTGATTAAACCTCTGATTTCCAAATATAGTGTTAATACATTTTGCAGCATCTTAAACCTTGCCATAAAATTAATGTATTAATAATATTATATCGTGGATGGACAATTTAATTTATTTAATTCCCCACTTTGCACTTTTCCAGTCACCTGATATGATAATATTAGCGAGGATATATAACAAAAAGTAATTAATTTTATGCATGTTTAAGATATATTGGGCAATGTGAGATATTCTGTGCATGTTAATTACTATATGCCTACATAAAAATCGTGTAATCTCCAAATTTATATCCTAATATAATGTTCTAATTTAGTTTAATAACAAATTTATCCAGGTCCTCTCACGTAGACCTGTCAGCTGTGGACGGACTGGTCGACATACTCCATAAGGTACGGTATCAAGTGCTCGTTGTAAAGAATGCGATGGGTAATGGGTAATAAAGTAAAAAACTTCAGGTGAAATATTTTCAGGCACTTTGTTAAGAGAATTTCACAAAGTTTTAATTCAATTCTATATTTATTGGCTGCAACAATAAGCCAAAAAGAATGTTTGTAATATTGTAACATCTGTTACGTACCAGTACGTTACTATTTTCAGTGAAATCTATGGGTAAGACTGAATACAGGGGAGTGAAAAATTGTACCCGTTAAGAGGGATGTGGATATATGCAGAAATATGCAAACTGCAGCTAAACATATGCAAACAAGGCAGTGATGTGCAAATACATGCAAATTTTAAATACGGAACACACAAAAAGTATTGGTTAACCTTTTCCCCCAGTGATGGTATGAAAGCTGCTTGTGTCCAGGGTGCTGTGTGTTACAACGAAGTGCGTAATAGAATAAAGCCATCGCAAGGTGTAATTGTGACTGCACGAGACTGCTTATTTTACATTGCGATTTACAATAGGCACCGGTTCTTACTGGTAACGTAAAGGCTTTTACAGAGCTACTGAAAAGACTAACTTGGCGCTCATGTGTACAGTCCAGCAGGTTTAAAAATTGTGCATGTAATATTGCTACCAGAAGCAGTTAAGATGGAATTGAATTTCACTGCTTTATACTCTAGAAACAAAATAAGAATCATGCAAATTGAAGGTTTCATTATGCGAAAATCTTGTGTAAGATTAAGAATAGAGGAATATATTTCATTCGAAGTCAGTTAAGACTAAATCAAGTACGTGTCCTACATCATAGTGACAGGACAGCTTCACGCTTTGAAATTCTTTCACCAAACTTGGGAGTATAGTGGAGATCACTCTTAATTCTTATTCGCTAGATATCTTTCAAAATCTAAGTTCTAGTACCGACTAAACTTACTGATTGTCCTCAGTCTCTTCAGGGGGAGAATTGTCTTAAAATTTTCCCGCAACGGTTCCTTCTTCATTCTTTCTAACTTGTCTAACCATCTTGCTATATAGCCTATTTATTAGAAAAAAGTTATTAAATAAACCGAGAGCAGAAATACATGAACATGTTATGACTTGCATGAAAATAACTATCTTAGTCAATCTTTAGACATTTTGTAGGTCAAAGATACACAGATATTGCCTCTCATTTTCAAAAGTGCTCTTGAATGGCACATTTAATAAATCGTTGATATTACAATGTTCAAAGTCACAAGTCTCTGGAATATTAATGTACATTGCGTTAGGCGCATATTGAATACAGGCTGATAGACTGTTTGCACATTGTACCATATAGACTACTGTATGTACATTTTGGCCCGATATATATATATGCATGATTACGCGATATGAAATACATAGTGTGTGTTTATATATTTATGGTACTATACTGGTCTTGAGTAAATTAAATTAAAATTAAATTAGGCTTAATTAATTAAGTGAAGGCAGTCGCCCATGGTCGTATGCGGTTTCGACACAGTACAGAAGCCCGCTAAGTAGGGTGGAAGTTAAAAGGACTGCGTGTTAGCAGTTGTGGCTTTTAAAGTTATTCGTTTCCGCCTGTTAACAGTGGGACATGCAATTTTAACTGCCGTAGGGACTACAGAGCTGGAGAATAACTGAATAAAATTGGTTACGGAATATTGTTATAATGATTATTTTTAAATTGTCTTCGTTTAAGTAACAAATTACGAAGGAAAATATTTAAAATCTGAAATATCCTATTATTGTACCTTATTTGTGATAACGATACAGAGTCTCGAAGGTTACGTAAGGTATGTTGTCACTGTTAAGTTAAAATCCATAACGTTTATAATATGGAATGTGGAAATAATTCCTCAGTTGGTGTTATTAAATAAATAACGTAACGGTTACATTTTATTCCTGGAATAGTAAGAGAACTGCTCATCTGGTATTCAGATATTTCAAATTTAGTTACAGGCTTACACATTAAAACATATTGTGATTATAATGAGTACCAAGATCCTTTTCTCGTTTTAATTGATTTTTGATTTGTTTAACAACACTGTTTCAACGCTTCAACTGCCGGGGTCAAATTACGTGTTTAGTTTGATATGAATAACGATCAGAAAATAACTTTTAAGGAATTGAATAATAACTTCGTAATTCGAAAACAATATTAATGGTGGGCCTACATTAATATTTCATTATGAATTTAAATTTGGTATGACCGCACAAAGTTACGTTGTGCACCTTTACATACTAGTATGCCTACTTCCTGGCACTGCTTTTCTACCCTCAAGACATCAGGTAGGGTGACGTGTTTTCAGATCATTAAAATGTAAAATATTAATTAGTGTAAACTGTAACATCTATTCCTCAACTTTCAGTTGAATTCGTGGGGCTAAGTACCTGATTTGGTTGTTTCCTATTTCACTTAAAGAAGCTCTTTGAACAGGTCAGATTGTGCTTATGTGAATATAAGTAACTTGTGGAGGGTAAATGAAAAGGGATGTGGAAGAAAGTGGCCGTGGCTTAATTTAAGATGTTTTCTTTTGCGTGGGGGACCGAGGGATACCAAGACAAGTCATAGTGACTTCAGCTGACTTCCGGGCATGTATTTGCACCGAGATGATCCAGAATGTAGTAAAGAAAGTTTTAACTCTTAACCGCCGTGTTTATTTGCAGAATATTGGAACCCAATTTCCTATTTGTGATCTGAAGTTGTTTCGCTATGTCTACTTATAAAATCACGTGAATTCAACTTCTACCTCCGACCCAGTTATTTGTATATTCCTTTCAGTTGTGAATTGTGTGAAAGTATGAACTACTCGTCTCATAAAAGTACATTTTACCGTAATGCAGGGTGTCACTCTCGCGAGGAGAAACATCATCACTCAGCCGTCGTACACATGTGTAAAGAAGGGCACACACGTGCCGTCGGAAATGTTTGTGATGGCCCTTGAATACATGTAGTTGGTTAAATATTCATCAGGGTTGTGCATTCATTAAGAATTCTGTCAGAGGGCTCTACATTTCTTTAGGACTACGAAAAGAAATTACTATAAGTGAGACTGATAGTGCCTGGGTAATTTTCTTTTCGAGGCATCCAATCCACTGGCTTACAGACGTTTGCTATATTTGCATCAGCATTCATCATCAAAAGGGATCTGACATACTAAATACGAGAATTATAACATACTTGAAGTGATGTGGTACATTTTCGGGCATGTAAGTTAAGAAAATATTATTTATGTTTGAGTATTATTGTAATAATTATAATAGAAATTATTTCCTCGTATTTTTATGACACTGTTAGTCTGAGCATATCCAGTAGGTCTATCAGAGACTGCTATGCTCTAACTGTGCATCGTACAGTCTGTAGGAGCACGGACATCTTTAATGCAGATTGTGTTTTGTTTGGTGATGTTAAGTCAGTTTTTTTTTAAATTACCGTATTTTCTTCTTTTATTACAACTCCCCTCTGGTTTATGTTCTATTTTATTGTGACTTTTATTTTAGTGCTGTTTGTAATTGACTTTTTAGCTTTCGTCAAACACTTTTATAGATGGATTGAATTGAATTATTACTGTAATTATAATTACTCACATTATTGAAACAATTACAGAACTCCGGTTCAAAAATATAGAATCCTAATATGAACCGTGAAGGTAAGCAAAGTTCTTGCTTCAAAAGTAAGAGTACGTATATCTTTATGCATGCACTTTAATAATGTTATATTTTCATGTGTATTATATTGTTTGTGTTAGCATTGGCATCTTTTGTAACTTCTACAATACATGAGTGCAGCACAACATAAGCATGTCCTGATGTCAATATAGGAAATTTGATTGAAACTGCAGTGATATTTTTAAAGTAATCCTATTCAGTCATTATGAACATTGTAAATTTCACGGTAATTCGACTCAACATGCAGTGAGTAGTAAAACATCTTACCTTGTGCAGAGACATAATAAGGAAAATATGAATATCTTGTATTTTTCAGGTTAAGAGCACTTAAGAGCTAGTGTGCGGTAAGGTCTCCTTTGTTAAATCAACTTCGACTTTATCAAAAGGTATAAATATGTAACCTTAAATAGAACTTCCTAACTTTACTAACAAAGCTCAAGGTGTGGCAGGATCTAGGGCTATAAATTGAAATTAAACCATAAAGTACGTAATCAAATGAGCAGAGCTCTAGCCGTAATATTGAGAGACAATGTACTAACAGTGTTAGTTCCACTGTGCGTAATATAATAAGCTATTAAAGATAGTCTATACAAAAGGTGTGCTTTATATACCAAAAACCGTACAAAGACATTACGAAGAGCAGCTGCAAATGTGCGCGTTAAAAACGGAAGCAGCTATGTTTTATCAATTAAATGTGCAGTTCTATACAGTACAGGGTTCTTTATTACGTTACGTCTCCATTTACACTAGGAGAGGCATTATTTGTTACGTTATTAATGCGCATATGCGTACATATTAAAAAATACTTATTATACGAAAATAAATTTATTATTACGTGAAGATGATCAACTATTATTGGTAGGAATACAAAATTATATGTAAGGGATATTTACATAATTGCATTAAAGTGTTTCTACTTTCTATAACAAGATTCTAATATAATTAAAACAGTATTAACTAAAGGGGAAGAATAATAATAAAGTACAAGACTCGAGTATATAAAGTGTTAATAAGGAAAAGTGTTAGAATTTGAGTATTTAAGAAACATAAAGTTCCCTTTCTTTTTATTATGATTGTATGATTATATTAGTTTTCGAGACCATTCTCAACTTCGACAGGAAGAAGCTACACGACCAGTTGACGGCCAAGTTTGAAATCATGAACAAGTGACAGTCAGTGCGTCTTCATCATTATGTCTGTAATCTAAAGCGTATCCTGTAGAGACGTTTTAGAGCGTAAAGTGATGCTTGTTATAACCTAAATTTCTGCACAAATTTGTAGTAGCCTATATTTTTATATTTTCAAAATATCGAATTTCACAATTAAGATTTATATTTCTTGGTTTTTTTTAATTTACAGTGGGATATGTTTAGCCTGAATCCTAATAAAAGGGACTCAATAATTAATCATACAAATGTGATATGTAATTATATACATACATCAATATTGACAGGGATAAATGCAGAAATGCGTTCACGAAAAGCGTAGCCGAGAAAGCAAACACTGGTTCTTCATTTCGAATCCCTTTCTTGTGATACACGTCTCGTTTCGTTTCACACAACTTCTCTCTTGAGTAAAATTTCAGGTTAAATAAAAACACCCACAACGATCTTAAATCACTCGAATTTGGCAGACCGGTAAACAACTGGAACAGTCGACTTACTCTGGGTGATTTATGAATCGTTTTTCTGACCTCGTGCTTTTTCTTTAATGATACGTGAGTTGTATGCCCAAACACAGCAGGAAATCCACAGTACAATCACTCTGTAACAATTGAAGCTCCGGTAAAGAAACATTTACTTATTTTTTAGAATAAACATAAAAATAAATCAGAAATGAAAAAAAGCCTTACGAAATATTTCAGAATAAGACTTTCTCCATTTTTCTGTTAATTTTGATTGTCAGATTTCAGTTAGTTGTTTATCAACAGTATTAAATATTTTTGTAGACAGCGAAACACAGTGTATATACTGATCATCTTATCTATTGTTGATCATTGCAAACCTTCAGTAGTTGGATGATACATTATATATGCCTAACACTTTAACCCATACAATAGTCACAAACGCTGAAGTGAGATACCTAAATTTTAAGTTACATGGTTGTACGAAAATTATGCTCATTTACTTACATAACTAAATACGACATGTTGTGAACGTAGTTACTGGGCTACTGGTATGCCGTCCACAGCAACTGTAAATCAGGGGAACAATTATGTCATGCCTCCGGGTTTATAGACAGTTTGCAGTAACATTTGAAGTAAAGTGAACTTCTAAATCCTGATTCTGGAGAGGTGATTTACAAAACTTTACTTCCCGTTTTGATGTCCTAATTTAGTGGACATGGGGCAGAAGTTAAATCCGTGTCTACAGTCAATTACCTGCGTCACACCACGTTTCCAGGAATGTAATTGTTGAAGACAAATTTGAGAGGTCGACAGAATGTTATATCTGAATTGTTCATATTGCACATTTGCATAATTACGAAAGAATAATTGCTGAATCTTTATACACAGTGCATGTAGTTGACAGTATGTACTGATTTTATAAACCTCGGGAAGTGAAAGTTTTAAAACACAATAACCCCTCATTATCCGTCCACTCTGAATCTGTCGTTTTTAAATATCCGTCAGTTACGCTTTAGCTCTGTGGTTTATGTAATCGTCGTCGGTTTCCTTTATGAGTCCACCATTAATCACTTGCTTTTGTAAACACGACACACGGAGCGTTTTAGTCTGCCGACAGCAAACCTGTTATTTCGCGAGTCAGTGGTAGTGTGCACTGGCTATTTTTCTTATTAATTTATATTTACGATAGCATCAGTGGTCATTTCTGCCCAGTTAATTAAGAAAACCTGAGGAGAAAACTCCACTGGGGAGACCTAGACGTAGATGGGAGGATAATGTCAGGCGGGATCTATGGGAGATAGGAGTTGAAGGAAACTGGATTTTGTTGGCCCAAGACAGGGTCCGGTGGAGGGCTTTGGTTAATTCGGTGATGAACCTTCGGGTTCGGTAAGCCATCTAGTTAGTTAGTTAATTAGTTAAAAGGGCAATAGTAGCCACGATTTTGTAAATTAAACTGAAATATATGGAAATGTACAAGTTGATCTTTGTTATTACGAGGAAGTCCTCACTGGAAAGAAGGCTAGAATCCATCCGACGGTAGATTCTTTTTCAAGAAGACGGATGATTTACAGACCTCAATTTCTGTACTCAAGGTTTATCTTAGAAAATATTAAAATGTTACATGATATATTTTCTTAAAATGTAATTCTATGCATATCGGTAGTATAAAATGTATATATACGTAATAAAATTATGTAACTAGTATAAATTCTTGTGCTCATTTTAAAAGAAACACGATTTTCCCGGAAAATTGTCATTCTGACGTAGGATTCAGTACTTCTGTATCCGTCTTTATGCGTGGAATTTTTAAGGAACCGGTAAACGACGGATTTCGAGGACATATTCTGATGCCACTATCAGTGATATCTGCGACACAGCGTCTGTGTGTGTACAAGACTGAAACTAGGAACTGATAATAGCATAGGAATAGACCTCGAAGTCCTGCAATAATATCTAAGAAGGTACTGAACAGCTTCTTAAATGGTCACTACACGGAGTACTTTGCGTGCTGTAACTGGAAAAGGAAACTTTTGGGAACCTATGCTCACATGAATTCCATGTGTTTTTTGCTATATAGAACTTGCCTCCTTATTTGTGCACTCTTTTAAGATACATTATGTATTTTAAAAAATGCCCAATACTGTTTAATCTCTTCATACGATGGAAATTATTTAAACTAAAGACTACTTTTAATAGTATCAGGGTAACAAAATTAATGGCTGTGTTAGGAAAGGAGTAAACAGCAATATTTACACTAGGAATTTGTTAAATTTTGTTTATATGACAAGAAAATGTGTGAAGCTTAGTTAATAAAAAATCTCTGCTAATTGTTTTGCAAATAATTACGGATTAAAGGATTCTTAATATAAAATACTTCAAAGCATGTTTATATGAACAGGAAGTATTGCGCAAAGTTGCGTACTTATCCCAGAGACCTGCAGTAAGTTAGCAGTGTTAGTAATGTTGCTAGCACTGAGTAGCCAATTGCCACATTCCATAATTCAGACAGGAAACTTAACAATTTTGGATCCTATTTCCTGTTTGCCCACTATGTTAATGGTTGAGGAAATGAATGCGGTACTAAGTACAAAGAGCTATAATGATATAACAATGCACATCTGCTTCCATCCTGTAATTAAAACGCGTTAATGTGTAGCTGAATTATGTACAGGAGTGAGATGAGTAGTTTCGCCATGCAAAGGCATCAATAATGAATAAACGGAAAAGTAAGGCTCTTAGCTACTGGTTAGAAATGTTTTAGCTAATTGGGTTGATCGTGCTTAGAATTTTACATAACATTTCTACATGTTATTTAAATCCACTCACTTTGTAAAATAAATATTCATGCATTCATTTATTTAGCTGAGATCTCAGAAAACAGTGTCCTTGAACATCAAGTTTCTCTGGACCACAGATTAATAATGTTGTCTGTAATGGCGATATTATTTTTCTACACAGGCTGTATTCTTATTCTTAGAAAACCTAACCTTACCTACCCTATTCCTACTTACATTTTACTAGTTTTATTCTCTCATTTACCTTTTGCCTTATTCCAATATTTTCCAGCAGTCCTTAATTCTACAGCATTAGCAAAAGCTGTCACATCCTTACAAGCTATCAAATCCATTCCTAATAAACCATTTTTACCCAAGAAAATTACTTCCTTTTCTTGATCATCCCGAAATGTACGACAACCTGTGTTTCCCTAACTACATAATTTTTATATCAAAATAGCATATTAATGACCTCACCCCTTTTATCTGCAGATATATTATAAAGTAATATTTAATTGTGTTAAATACACATGAAGGGAACTTAACATGAATGGAGCACGCACATTAAAATCTTATTTGAAAAAAAACAAAAACAAGTCTCCTAAACGTTGTGCGAACATCGAACGAGTGTTACTCACATGGGGAAGGCTACATAGTAGAGTCCAAGGGTTAATTATCCTAAAACATACCGTGTAGTTTATTGGAATATAAAATATGCATACAAACAGAAACGAAAACATGCTTTTCCAACCTACATATAGAATGGTAACGCTCGACATTTCTAATTTATACACAAATATTCCAATAACAGAAACATTAGAAATTATAAAAACAAAATTAGAACTGGTCGACGAAGAAACACAAAGAGAGATATGTGACCTTCTCGCAGTAACCGTTAACCGAAATTTTTTCGAATTCAGTAACACTTGGTGGCAGCAACATGATGGTACACCGATGAGCAGCGGCCATCATACCAGTGGACTAATAACTAAGTACACAATATAAGTCCTGTGCAACCAACATCCGATGAAGTGTTACTTAATATGGTTTTGTAAAGAAATTACCTTTATGCTCTGTTAAGAAAACCATAATATTTTGAATTATATTATATGATTTAACTTTTTTGTCACTTATGGTGACCTCTTGAGGTCAAAACGCTTTTGGCATTAGTGTCCTTCATAGTGTAAACAGTTTTGTTTGTATGCATATTTAATATGTTAATTAACCTAGTTCAAGTATCCCGTAATTTTCTGAAACATTTTTAACGAAAATGTCAATGTCACATAAATACGTAAAGATATTAGGTAGTTCCTAAATAATTTTAAAGTTGCTATGTTAATTTCAGAGGACACTTATTGTGAAATGAGACGATAGAATATTAATGTACAGTGAGATAGCAGCGGTTGAACCTGTTTCAAGATACTAATCCCGGCAATAGTCTGGAATGAATATTTACGTATTTATTGTTTTCTTATGCTGTAACTCTGAATATAGAGCGACAAATGACAGAATGCTGAAGTAATTAATTTGAAAGACCACGGAAGGAAATGGCCGTGACCTGATTTAGGGCACTGTCACCTCGTAATGGTCACTCTGCTCCACGGAGCTCTCAAAACTACAGACAAGCTTGTTTCTATTTCTGCAGTGACGCCGAGAGCAATATTCTGCCCTTCAGCAGACTAGGGATATGTGGGGTTTAAAATGCCATTGCTGCAGTTACCATTTCTGTACTCTTAGCCGAGTTTATTCCTCCAAGTCCACAACACGGAGTTATCTGTACCTCAAGTTTCTTGTTGTAGAGACCACCACCTCAGCGGTGGAGCTAATTACCTACGTGTTTGACTAAAGCACTCCCTGTAATTATGCTATCCCACCGTTGCTGTTGACTAATTCCCTAGGGCCAATTCTATTTGGTTTTCGAACACACCCGTGCCCTTGTAGTAGCCGTTTAGACACACTTACACCCCCGCATCCTCCAACTGTTTGGACGTCACGCTGTCATAAGTACACTTTCAACTCCATAACTAACTCCAGGGAGACTTTTTCCTCTACAAAACTCCATCACACATGCCCGAGTTATAAGCATGCCACTGAGAAAGTCTAAGAAAGAGTGAACGCCATTACTGCCTTGTATCTTCTAATCGGCGTTCAGATGGCGATGGCAGGCGATAGATTTGCGTCATCCTTTTTAGAGAAATTTGTCATGAATTCATGAAAAGTAACAAGTTGATGACATGGAAACAATTAAATATTCAGATATACTACTAAGATTGTTGCGTCAGAACGACTGTTATGGATTTCTGGTCTACCAGTTATTCTGTATCAGGCTAACTCATAGTTTTTATTTAGCAGTGGGAAATTCGTATGAAGTCCAGAATTCTGGATCTTTACAGACAATATTCGCTGATCATAATTATACTAATAACATATGTATATTCGTAAGGTTATCTTAGCTAACATTAGTCTGTTTTATATACACTTATTTCCTACATTTTCGGTCGTACTCAACAAAAGTGTACGTTTATATCGGCGTAATTTATGCCATACACGCTTAATGTGGCTGTCTGAATCGAAGGTAGAATGGGTAAGAAGAGGCATTCTGAATTAATAAGGAATTTAGTAGCGAACTGCATTAAGACGGTGCATTGAAATCATACTGAATTGTTTAAGTAGAAATATTTACTGAATATGTGTAATTAAAATTAAATTTCTGTCGGCATTTTTCTTTAGTTATGATAACGTTCAGTCTTTAAATGCAACCTCACATTTCCTCATACATAAATTCGTAAATTGAGATTATTTGTAATTGGGTCTTTGTGTCTTGACAACATTTTCGGGTTCCAAGTTCGGAATCACAGAGATCGCCCAAGGATAATCGCCTCAAATCTGTTGAGAAAAACAGACTTCTCTCTTGGTTAGAAACGCACGGACGTACGTATGGACTGGTGGACAAAGAGACTCACAGATCGATCACAGCACATGCCTTAATTGTTTACGAATATCACCATGTCTGGGACGCAAAGAAATAGTGGAATAACGTCTCCTTTGTTTATAATTGCATCCTGTTATTTCCTCGATTCGTACAATTCTGTGAATCAGGATGGCTCAGTCAATAAAAAAGAACTTGCTACTTCTCCATCGAGTCAAATTCGGCTGTTGGGCCCACAAAGCGTGTCTCAGGGCCTCATATTCCTAATGTATATCTCGCGTGAACAAGGGGTGTCGGACGCAAACTTCGGCCAGAATGACGTCAGCTACTGTACATGCAGCCTCTGTTTTGCCTCCTCTACTCCCCTCTGCAGACATCTTGCGATTTCGAGCGCTGTACCATGAAGAAGGTAGCCCTTATTGATACGAGTAATAAAGAGGCCGGATCATGGAATTTTCCGTTCGTTTCCATATAGTTCCGAGGCTAAGAACTCTTGAATCTTCAACTTCAGATAATTGTAAATTGACTCACAGATGTAAACAAGCGTCTATTTGCTTGTTTTTGATCTATCGACACGCAATAACCATTTTCTTAAGCATAAACAACTGATGCGGAGTGTTTTTTTTTGCGTACACAAACTGAGTAATTAGCCCGGGTGAAAACCAGGGCGACTGGGAACTGCAACTCCGCTCTAACTCCACCGCAACTGAACAAACGACGTGCAGTAATATGGCGCAGGTTACACCTGGGGAACCCGACCGCAACTGGAGGAAGGTTAGAAAATTAACTGCGAAAAAAACTCGGCATCCAAACTTCTTGTGAGTTTATTTCCCGGTCAGTTGTACAACTTAGAGTCGAATAGAAATATCTTTGAGAAATAAATATTTTATTCGTTTAATTAAATGAGGAGACACTTTGCTTCTTTAACAGATTATTCTAGGCGAGATAGAACTCATCCTGCGTAATGGTAGATTGTAGAAATACTCAGAAACTGACAGATAATACGTTTCCTCTGCGTGTACGCATTCAACAAGCACCCGGATTTCCACAGAAAATGCGAGTACTTGAAGCCGAGTTTCAGTTTCAAGTTGTGTTGTTGTGCACGCTGCCTTAAACACAGTCGACACTGCAGAAGATAAGACATGAATGTGGAACTTCTCAGTATGGCTGTCAAATGGAATTCCTGGCCACTAATAGGCTTAACAAAGGAATTACCTCAGTGCGCTATTGATCTTGAAGGAGGTTTTCGTAGTATTAATATGACGTCATGTAGATCGCCTTTACCAGCTACGAATCTTGCTTCGTTGTTGGGACGCTTGTAAGGGAGCTCACGTTCATTGTTTATATCTCGTGAACATTGTGTTCAAAGAGGAATCCTGTGAAATGTTTCTTTCGTCCCTGCAGAATAGGAAGGCTATATCACTCTGAACATTCTGTAAATACTCCTTTGTTTTCCTTAGATCGTATGATACAAAAGGAAAACTGTGATATAATTATCATTGAGTCATCGAACATGTATAGAACACTGACAGACATATTCTATCAGCTCCAACTGTATTTTCATTTTCCTTTACAAGTTGGTAAAGGAAATCCTGACTTATGAAATTCTAAAGTTCATTGCCGTGTTTACAAAAGCACCAATTTTGTACTCTTTTTAACCAGTTTAATATTATTTATTCGAGAACCATCCCTTCTACTCCTGTTTTTCATAGGTGGTCTATGCAGATAATCTTACCAAACTTTTGTATGAATACATCATTTCCGTCAATGCATGTCACATGCTTCCGCACAAAATCCTCCTTGATATAATATAAGTTTTAATATGGCGGAAGAGTGAATTACTATTATTAAAAGTCAACTTACGTAACTGGAAGATTTAACAGTATTTTCATACATCTGCCACCAAGATTTTCTCCTCTGTTCTTTGGGCATTTTACCTATTCATGAGAATAAAATTGTAATGTGCGGCGTACATGCTGATGGTAAATGTGGGACTGGATGGGTAACAATTTATAATGTGCGAGTTTGTATAGTAGAGTATGTGTAGAGGATTCCAGCTTAATACTTACAAAATTTAGAATATTTTCTACTTCAGGAAACCACGATTACATAACATTTTCATAAAGGGGGAGAAAGGGTATAATAGAGAACTTTCTAAATATACAGCACTGTTAGATTGTATAGTTAGTTAAGTCGTTTTTTGGTGTTACACGTCAATTCGTTTAATTTTAAGCGTCATATAATTGAAACGATCTGCGAAAAGATCTTGAGTTTTAAAGGATTACGTGCGCATATAACGCCAATAGAATTATCCGGAAGGCCTCTGTGAATAATAAAATTCTGGTAGAGCTTTAATTAAAAATAATTCTGACTAACAAATAACATGTTTAAATTTACGATACAGAAATATACAGTGCCACAGCACCCATGTTTTAGGTCTGTGTATACTTGGCATTACTTGGTTCAAAATTACTTTTTTTAATATATTAATATTTTCTTAGCAGTGGTCTACCTATGCGAAAGAAATTATTTGATACATTGAAGTGGGCACAGTGGAACATGAAGTGACTATAAGAGTAGATGTACATGGGTTTCTGGTTCTTTCCTATTGACGTTTTGAAGTGATTTCAGGCACAGTGCAATCTGTTTCCTTATAGTACGTTTCCCTCTTTATAAGTTCTATTGTGGCGTATCCTGTACGTGTTGGAGTGAACCCTAACTGATTGAATTCTGAAATGAAATAAAATGAAGCCTTACTTCTGAACGCTTTTAAATAAGGCATTCTATTCGACATGTTTATTGTACTCTACAGAAGAAGCTTCTGCTTTGTACATGAAATTAACTGTATTTTGATGTTCTGGGGTCCTTTCGCGTCCCAGAGGAGTGTCTATTACAATCTGTCTGTCCATATGTCTGTCTATCTGCAGGAAAATTTTCAGAACAGAACAGTATGATATTGGGGAGTTTACAAAAAAAAAGTCGAAACATATTAAAATATTTCGGTTTGAAATTTTTTTAATGACCCTTAGAACATAAAATAAGCAAACAAACAAACAAACTAATAACACTATAAAAAAGACACTAGTGTTAGTGTTAATAGTTTGTTTGTTTGCTTATTTTGTGTTCTAATACATTACACGATATGCAAAGTTTTAAGATTAATGACAGTTTTGTTATTAGGTTTTATTTTTATATAATGTTATTAACTAATGGATCTTTGCAGTAGCTACGCGTTGTATGTGATTTTTAGGTAGGAACTGAGTTTTCATGTAGGAATTCTGGCATGAGACTAACATATATTCCACTGGCACGCTAACGATATGTCTTACGAAAACCTTTAGCACTGTACTGTTTATTTTAAATGTAGTAAACCTTTGGTTATCTCTTAGTGGTAGAATGTCCATGCTCGTCCAAGTTCCGTGTTTGTGAGAGAACAAAACGGACTAAACGTCGAGTGGCAGTAAAAGAGAAAATGTACCATAACTAATATCTTATGAATAAGCGTCCATACTATTTAACCACTGCCGTTCGTAAGCGAGTAGCTGCAAACGGATTTTCAGTAAAGATACGTTTATTCTCAGAGAAGTAGCCTATACGCTGTAGAAGCTGAGGTTCTCACGATGGTGAGTGTGCAGATGGTCGTCTTCGCCGTATTACCAGACTACACGGTGCAACACGCCATAAGACAGCAGCCTCCAGGATATACATAGTTCAGATTGTGACAACTTCGATCATGACATGGTTGACTAATTCCTTTAAATTAAGTTGTTTATAGCAATTTTCGATTAGTGTGAATTAAGCCTAAATGTGAGACTTAAACCTTCCTTGCATTCTCAGGGCAATTCATTTAATTGTATTAGAAGCTCATAGTGAATCAATAGTGAATATTATTTTCCACCGACATTTCAAAACATATTATAGTTTCATGTGTATGTGACTTTTCAATTAGCGTCTTCCCAAATTTCAACACGTCGTCATACTGTGGAAGCCAGACTGGCGCTGGTACTATGTCTTTCCGTCCCACACTCTCTTATCGCAGTTCAGCCAGGAACTATCTTGACCGCGTACAAGAGTAGGCCCATTCCCTAATCCCTGTTAGCCATGAATAATAAACATACCGAAACTCTACCATTTCTAGGCTTCCGATATAATCCCACGGCTGAATACGAAGCCAAGGTTCTGCTGGGAAAATGCATGAAGGGTTATAGTTCGGGAGAAGGAAGAAGTCTGTAGCTTACCTTCCGCGTACACCATAAAAACATTTACTTTTAAAAATGTTCTGCTTAAAATCCATTATCCTATAAAATCTGTACTGTTATTTGTATATGCCAATTAGGTAATTATGTTCAAAGTACAATTTATGTAGCCTACTTATTCCGTGATTTTTATTTCACTTTGTGAAACATAATTGTGCTAAGTTCAATTAAACAACTGCATTCACATTATATTAATTTAGTCAGATAAAATTAATTCCCTAAAACTCAGTGGTAACTATACGCGGCTCCCGTTTTTAACATTCAGTAATTGTGTAGTAGGAATTTCTAAATATAATATAGAAGGGCTTCCGGCTTCAAAATGTTACAGGACTTAGAAGTTTGGTGTCTCCACTTTGTATACCATACATTAATTGTCTTCTTAATCGAAATAGGAAATATCCATTTATATGTGGTATTGATTGTATAAAAGTAAGGGGTAGAAAATTTTAATGGAAATAATAAATGAGGTAAAGACGGTACCATATTTTGCGCACGCTTGTTTTGCCGACTAATAGCAGTAATACGGCATTCATTTAATTAAAAACATTCTGTTAAAATGCGAAATAAATATAATAAGTTATGATATAAATTTTAATTTTAAACAAAGTTCTAAACTTTTTTATAAACTTTTTTATAAACTACTTTCTACGAATTATGAGGTTTTTACATGAGGAATTTCTGGTATTTGCTTGTTTGTGAAACGCTGTATAATATTTCAACAACTAAAAATTTATACTGAAATTACAACAATAAAAGTGTGGTAAAAAAGAATATGTATTTACACGAAAGCACATAATCTCCCATATATATCAAATTCTTGTAAGAGAATGGCTACAGAATGGCTTATTATGTGTCTTGGTCACTTTTTGTGACACAGTTCACTTTTCTGACTTTTCTTTTATATTATTCCACACTAATTATCGTCTCTTCCACTGCCCGCTATTACCAGTCATTTTATAATTAAAATATTCTATGTGGTGTTGTGGCTTACATTTTCTACATGTAGATCTACTGTCCATTTATTTATAATTATATATCGTATATATTTCCACATTTCTAACTCATAAAATGTCACCATTTATTTTTAATCGGTTCCTTTATATCATTTTACATTTGTAATTTTTAAAAATAAAAATAAATACACCTCCAATTCCACATTACATATTTTAATTCAGTTAAATTTTTTAATAATTATGAATTTTACCATAATCCTCTTAGCAGAGTAGACCTATATTACATTCAACTACAAAATCAATTAATATTAGTATTGTGAAGCTTTAACCCCATAGATACTTTTTATTTTTTACGTTTTAAATTAAGACTATATTAAATGTTGAAAGACAGAATCAATTATATTGTTCCCTCTTTGTGGGAATAAGAGCATTCTCCTCAGGCTTACGGGTGACAGTTCCCACTGAGCTTCAGTGAAAATGAATTTAATTTCTTTAATATCCGGAGATTGGATGCGATCAAAAACTCAATTATTCGATGTAGTGTGATGTCGGATCAGTTCCAAGAACCGACTCTGAGTACAGTCACTGCTTAATGAAACATTATTCGTTCGTAAATCAGGCGTCAGACTGAAGCTGTTAATGTTTGCAGTTTCTGTTTACTTGTTTATTTGTTTGCTTGTTTTATAGTGTATGCAGCAATGCTATGTTAATCCTCTTAAGTATGCATTTCAACTAAATATTGTTTAAGAATTTAGCTCCTACCTCAAAGAAAACACAACGAATTTACAGAACAAAATCAATTCTATATTGCTGTTTAGAGAAATCGTAGCTGTTTATCCTGAGAATAATCCAAAGTCCGCAAATAGAAAAAGTTGCGTCAATTGACATCAGATCCCATACAAGATGCGCTAAAATATTTACGAAGAATATGTTCTGACTTAACTTTAAGTATTCTGGAATTTTGCGTAGGAGACGAGAAAGTTAGGAAAATTTTAATCAGGACGCACTCAAGTGCAGTAAGCCGGAATCTTGTACGCGAAATAAGGTAACTGATCGCGGATGAGGTTCATGAAAACGATTACTTCTGTAGAATTTAAAACGTTGACATATATTTCAGCGTAGTTTGGCACAATGTTAAATCCGTGTAAATAATAAACAATAATCTACGAAAATTATTGCTGAATAAACAAGGGAAAGTGACGATTCTTTAAGTTCTTATATACTGAGCTTGTTATTCCTACCAAATCTCACATTGAATCTCCCTTAATTAGATAACTTAACAGACAGTTCTTCGTGTGCATTGTCGTGGCTTTTGTGTTAAATTTTAGCTTATATTTCATAGACTATACTTTTTGTGGATTCTTCCGTTGTTCCTTCATGGTATTTAAGTACTTTAAAATTATATATCACTTGTGAAGTTTTTTTTGCGTCCGTAAATAGTGCATTGATTCCAGTATGACATTTTGCAACGGTAAGAGCATTTAACAGCTGATTATTACATTTATATTTTTTTCTTTTTAAAATACTGCACTTTTCATTACAAAGAATGAATTAACACGTTTATGTGTGAAATATGCAACCGTTTTAAAACAGCGTTTAACTTGAGGCCGAGATCTGTAAAACCTAAACCCTTTACGTAAATTAAATTACACGTTAATGCACTCTAAATTATATATTTATCTTTTTAATGGAAAATACTTATTGAACTGCAGTACTCAATTTTCCTCGGTCAGGAATTGTACATTGTAATTCGCACCGCCATTTTGCATCTGTGTATCCAGAGTCCTTTAATCCTCTTTAAATTGTCCTTGTTCTCCGCTCTGTCGTTCTTTCTCGCATTTTTCTCTCCGGTTAACCGAACACCGCAGTTTCTGTGCCGTTTTTGGCTGGGTGACGTTTTAGTCCACCATTCCGTGTCTGGGATCCCTATTTTTCACTGCGAAAAAAGGAACACCGTAAAGCGATACGAAAGTTCAGCATGATACCAGTAGGAGCGGAAGCCGTATTTCAAAGTTGTAAATCCTAGCAGTAAATATTTTGAACCAAAGTTTCAACTAATTTAAACCTCTTATCCCGGCTCCGACCTTATATATGTAATGTTGATTTTATTGTCATGTTATGTAATAAGCATATAACGAAGTCAGTGGCAGAATACTGTTTTCCTTGGAGAAACGCGTGTCTTTTAATTAAATTTCCATTAATCGCCGCACCGATCGAATTCATACGCTGAGAGTATATTTCATATTCTAGCTATATTTTTACTTGAATAATTTCTATAGTACTTAGCTAACATACCTTAAAATAAAACGACACAGAATTTCTAAATATCTGTCCTGAGGAACTTGGGTGTTTAATCCGTCTGTTTCATTATAAGGGCACTAAGTTGAATTGTATTATTAGTTTTTTCAACACGCTGTGAAATAAAAAAAAAATATAGAACTCTCTGTGGTATTGAATTTTCGAAAAAAATATTTTCATTATTAATTAAACTTAAGTTATTTAGCTTACTCATTAAGTAATGTAAATGTAAGCGTTGAATATTTTGTGGTATTGAAGATTATACAGGAAAACTACTATGAAGCTACTAAATGTTGGTTAGGCATCAGCCATTTATTCCCCATAATATATAGAATCTTGTTGAAGATGTTAAATGACCTTTCGTACTCTTACAATAATTCGAATAGACATAAAAATATTTATTGGCAAGTTTGGTAGTTTATTCACCTTTTAAGGCACTTTTAGATAAAACATACTGGTTTAATTTGGATGATCCTAAAAGGAGTGAACGATTAATTTTTTTATATCGATTGTTGTCCTGGCCAAGTGTTGTAAGACAGTCCGAGTACAGAACTGAGTGCGATGTTTGCCTGTATGAGCTGTTTTATTTCGTCGGAGTTGGCAGTTTACTACAATTTCCTGGTTCTAGCCTGATTTGCCAACCATTAATATAACATATTGCGACAGTGTTGTCTGTATATCAATCTCATTAGTTTTTAACAATACCATACTATCGTGATTCGCTGCAGAACGAAATTTCTTAATTTTTAGTTTCCATCACAAAACGCGAAGAGGCATTACTTTCATTAAAATAAACTTATATAAGCAAAATAACAGACAACAAAAATCTTTCCGTGCATGATATGGAGACTGTGAAATGGTGATCAATTGAATGGTAGACATGCTAGAAGCAAAGGTACAATGTCCGCCATCCATACCAAACCCGTGGAATTACAAGCGACTGAATCCATGCTCTGACACTAGAAACTCTGAAAGCCGCCGCTAGATGGAATAGTAAGGCTGGATGAAGAAAGTGGATTATGGACATTTTATTCGAAGGGGTGGAGACATTTCTTGCAAGGAGAAAAAAATGTGATGGAATGTCTCCATCAGGAAGAGTAGTTTGGGGAAGAAAATTGAATCAGCTAAGTACAGAGTTGCAGTTTTTAAGCTCTTATCAATAGACCTCTTAACCGGAAAGTTAAGATTGGAATCCGGTAGTTTGGTGTATTGGTGGTCGTCGAACAGAATAGGGGTGAGTGGTAAAGGAACTGGTTTGAGGGATTGGAGAATCACGCGTCTAGCAAGAGTACACTGGTTTTTATTTCCTCTATGATTCAGTTTCTGACGCCACGGTCCATCATGTATTATGTTACCTTTCGGTCTCGTACACTTTTGCAGTTTTCGTCTTCTGTTATTTGAACTTACAGGATTCTTGTGAGATTTTCCAGTCAATTTACTGGTTACTTCAAACCCCAATGTCGTCGTGTCCTCAGAAATCCATGAACTCTTTGGTTTATGTAACAAACCTAGAATATTTGCTTACGTGTTGAAAAGTTTCTCAAGATTATTTTTAATGTGGATGTACAGTCACTTCTTATAAACCTGTAACACTAACTACGCACTGTTTGGATGCTGGAAAACGTTTGTACGACAGAACGACCTAGTTCATTGTTGGGACACATTGTTACATTGAATATGATCGTTTATGCCATTGTTGGCTTTCTTACTTTTCTATAGGAAGAGTGATGTAAATCCTCAGTTCCTTTGAGTCGTTGTTAACCAACGAAGCAACGAGCTGACTTGGCCTTGATATATGACGTCAGGAAGACCTTTGGAATTTCGGTATACTCCAAAGAGTACATCTTTTAAATCTTGTAATTGTATTTTGATTAGTCATATTTCCATGACACATTTATTACGACAGCTCCGTTGCTAAAATGCAACAAAAAAGAACACAATTTGTTACCCAACTTTTGTGGTCAGGGAGGAACGAGTGAAATTTAGTCTAGATTCTTATTTCAGTACAGCCATTAACTCTGTGAGCCACAAGAATACTTACGAGTGATCCAAATGAGGGAGAACAGATATTAGAGCAAAGTTGTTATCCTCCGTTTCTGTAACGTCACAGTTTTCCTAGATATGGCCTATAGGCGGACAAGGTTTGAAACTCACGTTAAAACAACCAAATTATCCTTAAAAATATCTGAAACCACGCCTCTCTGTGTGTGTCTCAAATGTTTGAGCATGAAGTATGCCGGTCCCTGAGGAGGTTAGTCGACTACTTCTCGCCGCGGTGGCCCAGGTTCACGCACAGGTCAGTTCGCGTGGGATTTGTGGTGGACAAAGTTGTCCTGAGGCAGGATTTTATCTTAATTCTTCGTTATTTCCTGTTACTATCATTCCACCGCTGCTCTGAATTAACTTTTGTGTGTCATTGGCGGATGGACACTGGACCCGTTGGCAACGCAGTTACACAGATGTTGTCTCACCCCATCGCAACTATAGCAATGACAACGAGAACGGCGTCATCATGATGAAGAGGTTATTATTGTGGGAGCAGTGAAATAAAAATGCGATCAATAAATGTTAGTTGGAAGTACGAACAATATCAGAAAGTTCGTTGTTTTATTTTATTATATTTTCAGTAGTCCAATGAAAAACTGTGAAGATCAAAGCAATTTTCAGTATTCATAATAACTCATAGGACACATGTATATGGTTTTATCTACCACCCATATATAATTAAATGTGCTTCCTTTGAACAAAAAGAAGTAATATTACAAATTCCTTTCGATTTTATTAAAACGTAGGCAGTATATTGCTATTCGCAATGAATCAAACAACATGTTTTGCTTTGCGCTTCGAAGCCTTGCTTTTATGAAGACCAGAAGTTTCAATAAAACTGAGATAAAATGTCCAAGTGCACAGAAACTAATGGAACTAAATAAAATGGATCACTTATAACAATTTTCTCGTTTTTATTTGTACGCCTTTATTGGAAGTCAGGATAATGGCTTTTGTTAGGTGATTAAAATAACTGAAATGCAAACGGAAAACATTAATTAAATTTTTAATCGTTAATCGATTGACTTTTGTTAAAAACTACTACAGAAACATGCCTCATTCAACAAAGCAAAAATGCCAGTATCTCAGATTCTGCTAGTGACTTATGTAAATGACATGCAAATATTGACTTCGAGCCACGTGGTAGTTTTGTGGGTGTTTTTCCTCTCGTCATAACGTGAAATGCTCTGCCGTGCTACTTTTGCTTCGAAATTAATTTAACTAGTTACAAGTGTAGTAACAGTATACAATCTGGAATGTAGCTTGAAGAAGTTTAAACCTGTAAAGCACCACAATTTGTTCCGTAACAAACAAAAGTGTAATTATTTATTCCAGACTGAAAAAATATTTTCCAAAACCGTTCTTTGAAAATTTTTATTCCGCATTAGTATTGACGTTTATTGATTGCAGATAACGTTTCACTGGCGGCAAAACTAACATTACAAATACCACACTGGGAAATATGTACAAAGTACAGTTAATACATTGAATGGTAATTCGTACTCTAGAAGTCACAAGTTGGGATTATTACCTGGTCCAAATTTTTCTTGGCTTGGATCACTTCCGCCGAACGCTGAATTAGTTGTCATTTATAAATAATTCGCAGTTTAGAAACAGTCGTTAAATAAATAAATTGTTATTCAAGCAGAATTCAACAACGAGACTGAAAAAAATACACAAAAATCAGGCAAGTTAAAATCTTCGTCAGGATTTCTTCCTCTTTGATGTGAAAGTCGCCGAAATATTAGAAAGAGTTACTGTGTTGTGGTAGGAAGTGTACAAGCACACTGGTATTTTTCCGGTGCAGAACCAAGGAGGAGATTCAGAGTGTAATTTGAAGCCCTGTGAAACAAAGAAGTCTTACATCTTGCTACTGATGGATTTTATTACATACACTAATCATCCTGAAATTTAATTAGACGCTGTAAACTGCTTTGAGTGAGGATACGGCTTAAGGAAATAAAAGGTGAAAGACGTAGCCTACTTTAATACTGAAGAATTCAGGAACAATATTTGTGGACCGTAAAATATGCTGCGATCAATGCTTTGTGCAAATATTTCCAAATAAATTGAGTCTTGTGCTGTATAAAGAAGAAATGTGTTCCAGCAGAAGTCTCTCACACTTAATCGTTGTTTTTGTTAGTGCTGTAAAGAAAATGGTGAATGTACGACAATGGAACTTACGAACTCAGTTCATCGCGAAGGAAAAGTTAATTTGATCACGTGCTTCCTAAACATTTCTACATATCTCAGACCATTTCTATGCGAGTGGCTTTCATAATCTGCTCGTCAGTGAGACCAGCCTTTATTAATTTATTGCTGTTATAACGATTATGAATATTTTTATAACTGACTACACGACATTAAACTGGCAATTATAATTCAGTTTGTCTTAGAATTTGTTGCCAAACTACGCTATTTACATATAAACCAGAAGCCCATGTTTTACAGTGAATTTCTTAGAACATGCTTAATTATATAACATATTTATAATACGAGGCGCGTCCCAAAAGTAAGTTTCCCACTCGTCCCACAGCTAGCAAACCTTATATTGCGCGAAGCGACTGTGCGTACGTGATAGAGCAATGACGTAGCAAGGCGCATGCACTAACGGTACTTCCCGCGTTCTCACAGTAGCATCGTTGCAGCTGTTGAAGATGGAGGTTCTTATTCCAGCTCCCGCCGACTGTGAACCAAGCAGCAGTCAATGCATTGGCGTCACAGTGGATCTCCCTGTAAGACGAAATTCAAGCAGACGTTGTCGGCGCGGAAAGTGATGTGCACGGCGTTCTGGGACAGACGGGGCGTTCTCCACGTCGACTTCCTGACCAGAGGTGAGACGGTGAATGCTGAGCGTTACTGCGAAACACTGCAGAAATTGCGACGGGCCATTCAGAACAAGCGGCGCGGGATGCTTAGTGCCGGTATTGTCTTCCTGCACGATAACGCTAGGCCGCACACGGCTCGACGGACAGCAAGTCTCCTGCAGGAGTTCAGCTGGGAGGTGTTTAATCATTCACCCTACAGCCCGGACCTCGCTCCCAGTGATTTCCATCTTTTCCTACACCTCAAGAAATTCCTGTCCGGTCAGCGTCAGCGTTTTGAGAATGACAGAGAGGCGGAGATGGTTGTCACACAGTGGTTCCAATCCCAGGCGGCAGACTTCTACGACACAGGTATTCAAAAGTTGGTCCCACGGTATGACAAATGTCTCAATTCCGGTGGCGAATATGTTGAAAAATAGCTGGACACTTGCTGTATCTGTTGCAATAAATATTTCCATGAAATTGTGTTTTGTTTCTGTAAACGGCCCCAGGGAAACTTACTTTGTAGACCAGCCTCGTAATATAACAAAATCCTCTGGGTGAATTCTTTCGAACCTGGCTTCTAGGTCATTTGTGGTATATATTGTAAGGCATCGAGCACCTCTAAGGTGGATTTTATTATCAGTCTGTGTGATAAAATAACTGGTTTTTATTTTACTATAACCTCCAATCATCTTCATAAAATGTTTGTTTATTTAGTCACGGATTAGACCCTCGGCCTTGTCTGACTACGAATTTACGAATTAATTATGAAGAAATTAGTTGTTTTGGATATCATATAGAATGACTTTTCGGGTCATGGAATCATCATTGTCATCGCTGTTATGACTATTACTATTATCGATCTCGTAGGTCCATAAACCTCTTTGCCACGCTCCTGGCGAGAACTCAACAAAGCCTCAGAAATGAATCCAGATTTTCACCGCCCATTAAAATCTGTAAGTTACTGCATTTCTCCCAGAACCTAAGGCATTCCAGTAACCGATGATGCAGTTACTTCCCAGGGGCACCGGTGTTCCTGGGAACACCTCGCTTTATATTTCACGTTTCCTCGTAACCTCACCACAGTACGAAATCGTTTTAAAGAAAGCCTTCGTGCTCTTTTCCAGTAAGCAATCCGTTTCGGTGTCTAGGTACCACACAGCGTGTATATATATTTTCGTTTGCTACCTTAGTTTCTGTGATTGTTTATCATTGAAGGGAAGAGAAAACGTTGGAGCTTTGCCGGTAGAGACTTTAACGTGGAGAGAAGCCAAACTGTAAGTTAAGAAAACACAGACTCGGAGCGAGTCCAACTGGGTTACTGGGAATTTAGTAATCACTCTTACCTTACTCGAGTCTAGTGTCTTGTGTTTGTTTTAATTACATGACTTTGCTATAGTGGTTTAATTTTGTGTTATAAAACGGTAATAAAATGCTGATTTATTCGTTTATATAATAAAAATAAATCTTGAAAAATATTTAGACCTTACCAACCAGCTAGACATGTGATCGCTAAGGGCTAATTTTAAGCATCGCTTCTCTGATCTGTTTTCTCTTTAAACATTACTTCATGAAACCAATTGCATTATGTTGTTAGTTACGTAGGGTTACGGGTTTTATGATAAGCAGAAAAGCATGGGTCTTCGGTTAGCGCACAGATAACATGATATCATGATTCATCTGTCGGTCAAAACAACACTTTCCATTTGAAGGAAAATAGTAATGTTTGTTCTTGCCGTTTGTTGTGTACTGACGAGTTTGACTTTATCTGCCGTCGGAGTTAAGAGACGCGAAGCCCTGCACAGAAAAATCACTGCCTAAAAGAAAGATTTTGTACAGCCAGTAGGCTCTGTGAGTGATCCCAGACGAAGGGGGAATGGGAAGCTTGATTCGTATTGATACAAATTCTAGGAATGAAGCGGATCCGACATACATAAGCTATGCCATTTCACATTGTGACGCATTGCAACCTTTCCGATATTTGTTTTTTCGCTCTCTTTCATTCTCTCATACCATTTCCCCAACCACCCTTCTTCTGGCTTCTGTCCTCCGCACGCCTCATTCCAATGGGTGTAAGGGAAGCTGCTATTTTAAGGGATCGATACTATATCGGTTTGGCAGGAGGTGGGGGCGTTCGAGGCTAGAAGTTGTGACGTCACATCTACAGTGAGGGGTACAGATATTTCGTCACATTCACTTACATTCCACTTTTATCACACGATTCGTTGCCTTCCTGCATTAAGCTCACTTCACGCAGTCACGATGGACTCTAGTTGTATGTCCATTTTGACGTGGGGCTGTTTGTGAATAGAGCGGCACACCTGATGGTCTCTCCGGAATTGTTGTAATTGTGTGTCGCTATACTCAAATATTTACACGTCATCATCTGTAAAATAAGCGCTAAAAACTCTGAGTCTGAGACAGTGTCGTTTAAATTTTAAATAATTTAAATTTTGCAATAAGTTCATAAAATGAAATTGTAATAAAGAAGTGATCTGTTTACATTCACCCACCCGTATGTTTTATGTCCGAATTGTTCAGTAAATTTCTGTGGAATTATTAAATGACATACAAGGCGACATACATTTTGGTCCGTTTAGATAAAATATTAATCATAATTAATATAAAACTGTAATTTAGCTTTATAAATTTACTCTGAAACGTTTTAACGTAGTACATATCTGAAATATAAACCCAACGAAGGTTTTTAATGTGTGTTTGGAACAATCTTCAATATGAAGAATAAGAAAATACGGAAAGAAAGCATCTCTGCAGGCGGGTAGTCGGTTCGACTTTAATCAGTATACACATTTCTGTCTGCGACGTCACGAAAACAGCTGCTGTTGTTAATTTATGTAATTCTTTCGAAGAGAATAGATCTACATATTCAGGGCTATATATTTAAAGTCATCCGTATATGTAACTTAAACGATTTTCTTGATTACGTAATAAAAGTGAATAAAATGCGTTCAAGTTCGTGTATCTTCACTGAGGGTACTTAATTCTGAATCTGATAATTTTAAATGCTTACACACCCGGCCTCTTGGTCAAAATTACATTCATATTTCAAGAAAAATGACTTTATTAATCACACGTTTACACATAGCTTCCCAGTCAGCTGCACGCATGTCCTAAAAGTTTGTCACGAGTGAGAATTTGAACGGTATGAAGTTTGTAGCTTGTGGTGTGCATTTTTCTGATCAGTAGAAAGTGTATTTTCAATAGGATAATGTTCAGCGTGGTAAGCAGCCAATTTAACAGCTATATGACCGAGTCTCTGTGCGTGGCATAAATTCTGTATCTTCTAAATTTTGTCACATTTATTCGAAGTTTGTAAATTTCAGGGCGAACACGGCTTTGTTCTTGAAGAGCCAGTCTTTCATCTGTTACTTTGTTTGATTGGAAGTTGCAGAAGATTTACAAAAAAAGAAATTATGATATGAATATTGTGCAGAACTATGAACGAATGTGGTTGATAATTTCAATCAGGTTTGTGTTTACGCCGTTGTGGTAAACCATTTTCTCCTACAGCATGAACAATATTTAAGTTTTTAACTTTTTTTCTCAATCGGTGGTGCATGGTACTCAGAAGTGCTTCCATCAGTTCATCCTTTACTGTGTAACACTTGAGGTTCTCACAGCGGTGAGTGTGAAGATTTCCGTCTTCTGGGTTGTTGCGCTGTGTAGTCTGGTCGATGTTAACCAACGTTTCAGAGGTCATACTGCCTCCGTCATCAGGGCGACAACCCAGAAGACAGAAATCTTCATCCTTTACTATTTCTGTGGCTGCTATAAATTACGACTGTCGACTTATTCCTTCTTCCGCCACCTGAAAGTTTTTTTTTCCGGAGTAACGGCCATGAAGATAATAGTTGAGGTTTTCTGTAACATTATTCTTGAAATGAAATTCCTTGTCATTTATCCCGCCTCGCGTTACTATGGTGACCTTCTCGTGTAATGAAATTGGCTTCACCACTATCACCACAACTCCTGTGTATAATAAAACACACCACCGCTATTTATATTGCTGTATTGCTGTTACATTTCCTTTTGACGTAAAGCTCAGAGATACAGCGAGCTTGTTTTGTAGTAAATCAGCCTTCGTTTCCACGTATTGTGGAGCACAGACTGCTTTGGTTTATTCGTCATTTGGTGGTGTGTAAGTTACGCATCACGGATTTCGTTCCCACACGATCCTAATTATAAGTTTTTCGTGAACAGATCAACACAACGGTTGGTGCCGGCAACATCACAACTGTTTGCTGCTGAATACGTTTTTTGTATTTTTTTTATTTTGTTCAAAGTATTTCGTGCGGATTTTTATTCAGTTCTTCGATAAACGAAACTTCTCGTAACAGAACGAAATATAATTTCTAGTGCTGCCCCAGTATTGAATGTCGTTACAAAAATTTATACACTCGCTTTGTTATACTCACCACAGATGCTCAGTCTTACATTGTAATTATTCCCGAAACATAACTACATGAGACGTGAATGCATCGAAGAATGTAATAAAATATCTATTTCTCTTTCCACAGACACGTTGAGTAATGTATTTAATGTTTCTATACATATTTGCCACTAAAAACGTGAGTTAGAAGAAACATTTTACCTGTAATGGGTAGAAAAATTATGGCGATAATGTAAAGAATTTATGGTATCCTTTACATCTTCATGGCCTTTTTGCAGATTTGCGGGTCTTCGAACCTGCTTTATTTGCGTTAACGGCATTGGAAATCATACCTTCAGAGTCATTACACGTTTAGGTTATACACTAGACCACGTGCAGAGTACTTTTTGAAAAGCCGTTAGTCGCTCAGCTAGTCAATAAACTCCCTACTGTATATGTAACCCCTAAAGTTCATTACCGCTTTCACAAGATCTCGCCACTGGTCCCTATCGTGAACCACACGAATGAAATTCGCATCCACTTTTAAAAAAGTAATAGAAAGACGAAAATCTTAATTTAAATACAAATATAATTTCTTGTGAACGATATAGTTTGTGCCGCATGTCGTGTGCTATTAAAAATAATCCATATAAACCTGTACGTTGGTTTGTTAATCGCCACAGTTTTCGTCGTCCTCGACATCACGATCTACATAACCTGCATCTCCAGGAACCAGTTTTCCGCATCAGTAAGAAGTTGTTATTGTTAAACCTATTGTCATAATTCCTGTTGTTATTCCTTGTAGCTGCCTTTGATGTTTCCGGCACTCCTGTTGATTCGCTGGTACAGAGTAAATCATCTATGCCTCTGGAGGACCGGGACTCCCCCCAACGTGTTTAACTCCTTACGGGGCTAGACTGCTTCTGGGGGCGCAGTCCCCAGAAGTGGCCTTGGGACGCCCCAAGGTATTCCCCCACGCCTACTCGCAACCCGGGTACTTTATTTAACACCTGGGGCTTTACCACTCACGTCGGTCCCTAGGATACTTCCTTCGCACTTTAGCACACACCTCGACATCTAATATATCAGGGTAGATCATCCTGGCTTCAGGAAGATCTGCATTGACCGCGAGAAGTTTTGGCATGCACCGAACTAGGCAACTTTCGGGGGACCCCAAGGTAATTACCCCAACGCCTATTCCAGACCAAGATGAACTCCTGGGACTTTACCCCCCGGACACCTTCACTAGGTTGCTTGCCTTCTTCGAGCCTGCACTCCAACGACAGTTGCTTCCATCTTGCAGCTGGAGATATTTGCGCAGTAGTGAACTACGTGATGCGGCTTGTGGAATATCTTTGAAATATCAATGCACTTTGGTCAGTGGCCATCAGGTGGCAGGTTTCGCATTTAATTTAGCCCAACATACCGTAGGCTTTTTTATCCGCATATAATAGGAAAGTTATATAACTCTGCAATTCTCGGTTCGTAACACTGGGATTTGGGTGCACTGAGGAAGTTTTCTTACTGGATGGAAAGCAAAGATACCATACTAATGCAGTCGTTTTTATTATGAGTTTATTTCCTTAATTTTTACACAGCATACATTGAATGTGGGCGCGCGTTCATTAATAAACATCATCTTTTACCAATAAGCTTCGTATATTTGCCCACAGATAGCGTCACTGTAGTAGTTTTTAGTTACACAAAACAGTCTCATAATTGACACACATAGGTCACATTAATGTTCATAGCATGGTAACCAGTTCATCATCACGTCAACGTTTCCTTTCAGAATTTAACATTATTATCTAAAAACGTTACTTCATCATGGTCATACACAACATTTGGCCCCCTAATCTTATTTAAATTCGATTGTCCGGGGAACGCTTTATAAATTCGGGTTATTTTTATTTGCAATATAAAATTTCAATATCATACACATTTAAAGTAGGCCCTTTTATTTAAATGCTGTCGTACGTCGTATGTACTGTCCACCATTCTTTATACCGTGTTTCCATTTCAGATGTAGTTTTTTGCAGTTTTTTGCTTACAGCATTGTTAATGCGTTAAAAAATAAAATTTCCCACATTAAAATATTCTTCATACACAACTTTCGGGGCCTGGAATTGAATTTGATATGATATGGTCCTTCCTTGCTATGCCATTTGAAGTGTATACGTTGGTTGCACTAGGAGACGGTGAAATCTTGTCAAGTTTACTTCTTGTAGGTGGCAGTGGGGGCGGGGATGTTGGTGCACTTGATACGTATTCTGGAGACGTCAGTGCAGGAGACATCTGCTGTAATAGCAAGTAACTAAATTATTCTTTCTATAAGGACATTAAGCATTTATTAGGTGATTTAGAGTGAATGAAGTAGAATGGGGACTCAGAAAAAGTAATTTCCGGCCCTTTAAGTTGACTCGTGAACACGAACAGGAAATTGTATTTTATCCCTCATGATACAAAATGACACATAATTTGACATTAATGTGGAACTAAAATTAAAATTACTTTTTATATCTGTACGGAGCTGCTGTAGTTCTCTGTCAGCATAGTGATTAGGCTACGGGATTAAGATTGCGTTTAGATTCCCAGCAGGGTAGGGCATCTCATTGCTTCAACGTTCAGACCAGCTCTGAGGCTGACAAACCTTCTCAGAGGGTACCAGGATTCACTTTTCGGGGTTAAAACGGCAGGGAAATACCAGGGTACCTAACGTCTTGAGAAACTGATAGTCGCCCAAGCTCGTTAAAATTATATATCTACTTAGATGAATCCAGTGCATATCCAATTTTCGACTAGGTCTTCCGATTTGTATCTTTCCTTCAGACTTTCAAACTAATATTTCCAGAGTACCTGACTCGTTATAGAACCACTAAATTATTTTGTAAATTAAGCCAGGAAGATAATCATTAATCGTGAAACTGAGAGAATATTAGCATTTTTTTCAATAAATGACATTGTAAAACTCATAGCAATCTTGGGGCAGGGCGAAACCTGTCGGTGCCACGGCAAAGGTATTAAGGCCCAAAAATGATTTGTGTAAGTGACTGCTGGTTTCATACTTCCTGTAGTTTAGCGAAGTTGGCACTTAAGCCTGAAGTTCATTTATAAATTGTGTAATCGTATTTGCGTTGTATGATGATTAATGAATAATCAACTGAAAATAATACGGAAGTAATTGTTAGTTCCTTATTTTAATGTACCTTCCCGGAAGTTCCCTAGAAGGACTGAGAAAAACGGAAATCATGAGTCAAGATAGCTGCTCTCCGAGCCGGCATTTATTGTTTTAACAAAATTTTATACTAATTGTAACAACCTTTAATATTAAGTTGGATTTGAGGTTCTGGCGGCGGTGAGTACGAAAATGGCTGTCTTCTGGGTTGTAGCGCCTTGCCTCCAGCAAGGACCTCTAAAACGTCGGTAAACTTCTACCAGACTTCTTGGCGCTACAACTAAGGAGACAGACATCTTCGAAACTTTGATTTTCATAATTTGCATCCGGTTATGTCCCTTCATTAAGATGATTATCGCTGAGGAAATTAGTTGGTACTTACAAAGGTAGCTGGTACACCAGACAGGCGTCTACTAGAATCCATCAGAGCATCTCTTTTTACTGGAAACAACACTTCAGGCCTTTGGAGAGGAGCTTCCGCTATCACAGTATCCGTTGCTGCAAATGAGAACGAGGTTTATGAGCACGAAACTAATTAGGATGATATGTAGAGCACCAAGGTTCGCGATCACAGATTTCCATTGGCATTATTAGACAGAAGAGCCAGGTATACGCTTCGGGAAGAATCATTTTGAAGACAATATCAAGCAGTTATGCTTTTTCTAGACCTACTTGTAATACACTAGCCAATGTTTGTCGCTGTTTCTTCGATGTTGGAGAACCTGAAATTAAGTTCTATCCGTGGTAATTCTGGCAGTAAGAAAAGCAAACGAGACTGTGGCGGAGCGTGTGGTGAAGTCTGGCGGAATCTGCGTTTGGCGAGAGTCTGAAGTTCGGAGTAAAGCTTTGGTTTTGTTTTCGCGCGTTTCTCTAATGTGGCTTCAGTCGACGTGAAGAGATTTTTACATTTGATTGACTATAATACTTTTTGTAGATTTTACACTTTCAATATGATTTTCAGTAAATTATATTACTGTTCGAAACAAAATTGCTTCATTTGCGTTAAGATGGGACTCGCTTTTAAGTGTCAAGTAATTATCGCTCTTTTCTCGGGGCACATCTCTTCTGAACGTCACTTACCTCGCGGAGTGTTGAGGATATCCGGCTGTCTTTCCGAAGTCTGCTGCTGACCGCATTCAGCTGCTGACTTGAGTGTGTAAGATACAACATACCGATGCTCGCCGTGGTTTATCTCCAACAGTGAGTTGTGTCTGGATGCTGACTGTAGGCCGCCGGAGGGGGGCACTTTCTGTTGCTTCGCTCCTTCCAGTTCCATCTGGTGGGGCGCACCGTGACGATGGTGATGGTTGTGAGGGTCTCTATGTCTTCTTACCGCCAGTACAGCGACCAATAGGACTGCGATCCCCAGAGTGAGAACCGCACCAGTTAACAGCGCCGCTAGTGGCACAACGCTCAAACCACCGCCATCTCCAGACACGGATTCTACTATCAGGATAGAAATCGTGTGTCACTGTTGGATATTGCTCAACAGTCCACAGACGAAGGCTACCTCAGGATTTACCTGGGTGTGTGCTGTATTCAACTGACCCTCATCCAAAGGGAGACATATTCCTCAAACAGGTAAGAACAACAACAACAACCACTTTCTCTTCCGTTTGTAATTTACAACAACGTTTCTATCATTGTTTTATAAATTACAATAACACTGTGTTGTTAATTACCCATTACGTGAGTTTGATATAAACGATGTTTCGGAAGTTGGCCCTACTCCCACCATGATTGGTTGTCATGATCCTGATAATTTTTGTCTCATTGGTGACAACGGTTGGGACAGAATCTGGGTCCCTTCAAATGACAGATTAAAACGCTAACCAGCAGAGAAAAAAGTGTCACTTAGGTGACTTACATTCTCTCCTCACTTGTAGGAGAAATTAGAAATTTGGCTGTAACAACTATACAATTACTGATTTTTGGACATACTGTTAGCTGTTTTAATAGGCTGAGCCCCGGAATTGTAATTGTTATATTACAAAATATTCTCCATTATTCTCTAAGACCATACGTCCCATTTTCAGTACATTTTAACCTCAAGATCGACAGGACACCATACCTGTTTACAATTCTCTGCCACATAGTTAAGACATTACGCATTTGCCAATAGACAGCTTTAGGAATGAGTGTGCTCAATTTATCCGAATAGGTATTGGTAAATTAATTTGATAAGGTCAGTTACTCTGAACTCAGTTTCACGAACCAAATTTTGGTGTATTCTGTGTGTTTCCACCATATAATTTCAATCGTACCATACTTAATATTATTTGACTTTCGTGGATTTGATGCCCGTGGCATATACCAGTTCGTTAAAACACCCATTTACGTCGCAGCTCATAGTTCTTCGCTTCCCGTACCAACAGAAGGAAAGGTCTTCCGTGTCTGCATCATATGAAGATTGTTTCGTAACAAAAACAACTAAAAGTTTCAGAATAGAAAGTCACGTGCAGAAGCTTCAGAGATAACAGGAACGAATGCCCTGGAGGCGAACGGCTGTGGAACGCCAGTAGTACAGCCGATCCATAAAAACTGTACTTGAAGACGAATTTTAAAACATTTACAAATTTCGAAATATAAGCATGAAATTACGGAAATAATACATAAAACTAGTATGATTATGAATATGCATTGAACGTTGAAAACAATTTGGTAATACATTCGGTAATTAATGTGACCCGTAACAGCTCAGTCACTAATGTGATTGGCTGCATATTGACAGCTCTGGGTCGATGAAGGTTCGATTCCCAGAAGGGGTTCTTCGCTAATACCGCATCAGCTACGACGTTTACCAAACACTTTATTCAAAGAGTCTGGAGGGCTCTTTCCGTGGGGGCAAAGTGGCTGGAGGGCGAACGTCCTCACACATCTGAATCTAGTATCAAGACGTGTAATGCGGGCAAGTATACTTTCAAGCCACCAATGTGCATTAATATTTAGACACAGGACAAAATTTATATTTTAATTTTCTCAGTAGAGACATAATGAATGTAATGTAAGACTTGCTTTAGGCAATTTATAGGGTTGAGACAGTTACACATGCAAACGTACACTTTTGTTCAACCTGTTAAATGTGTTTGCAGAAATCAGCCCCTTCATTTAATATAAATATGATGACGTACACGGATTGAGAAATCTCCCGGGATTTTTACATACAACCACGACTGCTTTCTCGCTTCATGTACACGGTGTGAGCGCGTGATAACTTTGAACTATACCACCGGGTGGTCTGCTGTCGGCTCTAATCATCTGTTTATTTTTAAAAAGCCTTAATACATATTAAAACCTTTGAAAATAATCACTACATTTTTAAGGGTGAATCGTCCTTCGTCTGCAGCTTAAAAGGTGGGGGAGACATCTATTGTATTAGATCCGGTAAACAGAACTATTCCCGATCTGCTGTGGACGAGAAGAATCAGTCGATTGGGTTTTATAGTACATCAGTCTGAAATTTTCGACCGCTGAGAGTCGTGAAACGTACAAACGTGTAATGTCTACCTGCTACACGTCTTCTTTATAGAATATATACCTCAAACGGGAGAAGAAATTCGGAAGCCACGCTTTTGTAATATTACAGGTGCATAGGATTTAGAAGGTATAGGAGTGTTAGAATGCAAGCAGAACGAAAATATCCGCTCACTTTACTGCCAGGAACTTGTAAAGATTCGTACAAGCAAAGTCGTGAGGCGAGGCTTGATTTTGTGCGCAGACCCACTATAATTCGGTTAAAAACTTCCGTCTCCAAATTGAGAACCGTTGGAGTTCCATGACTCTTTGCAAAACTCTTTACGAACGCCAGTGTCCACCGATATGATGTAAAATCTTGAATGGTTTCATGTCCCGCGTAAACAGGACTTAGGGTCCAACATTCTGCATAGATGCAGGATTCGTTTGCCAAGCCACTTTGCCGTCAGGGACGTTGCCCAGGGTGCACCACAAGGAGGTAGGTCTACAATGGAAAGAATCACTACTGAACATCCCAGATTGGCCCAGGCATTCCGCTTAAATACAGGACAAGATTTTTTAACCAAGCACCTCCACCGGATTGGCATCTACACCGAACCATCCTGTGTTGTTTGTAACCAAGGAGAAGAAATGTACAGTCACCACCTACAACAATGCCCAGCTTTGAAGAGCAGCAAACTTTATGATCGCTACTGGGAAGCAAGATGTGTTATGGGTCAAGCTGAAATTCTATGTACCTGCCATTTGACATAAATAAATAAACATTTTGCATAGAGGTCAAATATTCAGTGGTACCACCAGTATAGTGATAGCCATTTGCCTGAAGACGAGAGCACAGCTAACTATGGAAACGTCGAATATACAGAATTCCCGAAAGTGTTGTATGCACAATATATTATTCTTTATATCGATCTCTGTTTGTCGTGTATACGAAAGACATGGACTATGGTCATTTTGAATACGTAAATTCGTTAAACTACTCGGTGCTAATGCTGACTTATGTGATGGTCAAGTTTTTAAAACGCATTTATTTCATTTATTGAATGTGTTTATACACCTTTTTTGGACACTGTATAAAATATTCTTCAGAAGATGAAGAGTTCAACACAATTTTGATGTAGAAAATTAAAATGCCACTCCTCCACAATTTTCAGTGTAGACTACGTATATGTTGGTTCAAATTCTATATGTAAATGCTATAGTACACATACGTCATGATCTTGTAACTTCGAAATCGTGTTTCGATCAGTATACGTCTACTTTAACCGTCCGAAAAGCCAGTCATGTAAACTGTTTAAAAATGTTCTTACCAATAAGAAACCAAATGTAATTACCGTTGGTAATGTTGAGTATGTTATGTTCCTTAGAGATGTTATTGGTCGTCCTGAGAGTCAAATGAATTCGTAAAGTTAGTGAGGAACGTGCAGAGAGATAAACGAAAGTGATACGCGTATTTATCACTGGCCTATAAATGATTAAACAGGAATGAATCGATTTAGCTTATCGTGAACCTTGTGAATGTTATAATACGTAATGGGATCTGTGGAAAGGAAGTGTCAAATGGACACGGTGAAGAACGAGGTGATTTCAAGCTAGGCCTGTGTTAACAGGGAAAGGTGAAATCACTGATGTTTACTGCTTTTCGGGCGAGGTCATTAATAATTTGAATTTTAGTTTGTGTTATAGACTACGTCAATCGAACACAGTCCTGTTGTAGAAGTTAATAGACGCTTAGCTTCGCCGCCTTTTACGAAACCCGATTGACTGTTTTAACGTTCACAAGAGCAGGACTGCAAAGAGTTTGTCAACAGTATACTACGAATAACGATTAAACTAGATAGTCATTTTAAAATATAATGTTGCATAACACTTATTTCGTTTTGTGTTCCAAGATAATGTTTGCACAAAGTGGATATTCGCTCTCGTATACACATTCACCTCTTCGTCACACTGTGGTGGTTGAATCATTCGCCAACTGAGCGAGTATCGATTTTAAAGCTGTGGGTCGATTAGTCGCTACGAGATAGATCAAACGTTATTGCCGCTGTAGTAGTAAATCGAGTCTCAGCCACATGAATAGCGCTCCAGCTCCGATATTCACAAGTTATCAGCGTATAGGTGGTAGCTGGGCGGATTGTTTAACGACAGATGGCTGGAGCCGGGCGTTTTATTACGTGTACTGGGGAGAAATAATGGCAGCCTACAGAAGAAAATACTAGTCAGCGTAGGAAATATTACTGGCTTTTCGTTAATGTTACAGGCAAAGATTTGCATCTCTAAATTTTGTTGTTGTTTTTTTTTTCAATACCCCACTCCTATATTTAAAAGTCAGACAAATTACGCTAGTTACAATTAAAATTTTGAAGTAATTGTTACTAACTCTGTACAGCAGAGCCTTTTTTGAGAAGCTAACAGTATTTAATTTGGTCAAAGAATAAAAATGAGAGCAGTTTGTTGTTTAGTTATGCTAGGATTTGTAAATTAGATTAATTTTTACAGTTTGTGACTGTGAAACTTGGCCTGTCGTGTTATTGGAATAACACAAATTAATGATGTTCGAGAACAGGGTTCTGAGAAGATATTTGGACCTAAGAGAGATGAAGTTGCAGAATGTTGAAGGAAATGTCACAATAAGGAACCTCATAACGTGTACTCTTTGCCAAATATTATGAGTATGATGAGTTAAATGAAGATGAGATAGAATGGTTGGAAAACCTGAAGGTAATAGGCTACTCGGAAGATTTCGACGTAAGTGAGAACATAATATTCAACTGGATATTTGGGGACTCAATATAAAGGTGTGGATTAGATTCACCTTTCTCAGTATTTGACTCGGCGTTGAGCTCTTGTGAATACGTGAACAAACATTTTGGTTCTATAGAACGCGGGGGATTTATTGATTAGCTGAACTTAGGATCAGTCTCTCATGAATGTTTCAGTTTCTCACGGCTGTGAGTGTGAAGATGAAGGAATTACCTCTGAAATGTCGGTTAACTTCTACAAGACAACATCCCAGTATTTTCAATTGTCGAACACGAGTTAAATATGTTTTCAAATATGGAGCAGAAATGCTTTGCTATATCAATCAATCAGGGATTTCAACAGTTTTAAACGTCTTGCTGGTTTGTTTTCATTAAATGCACCAAATAGGTCTGAAATGCTGAAATTAATGCAAAGCGCTCAGTTGTGAAACGGTATAGCATTCGAAGTTTATTTTGCTGTATTATGAAGAAAGTTTTTTTGTAATTAAAATGTTTACGCGATTTTTAAATATTTTAATGCGCTATCATAAATGTAACGAAAAATTAACTTCCTTCATTTATCGAAGAAGGAAAGTGTCCGGTTAATATCCCTTAATGTTATGATCGACATAAGATAGTTCTACGTTATATTAGTACTGGAATGTGAAATATCATGTCACAACATTACCAGTTCTTTTCTCGGCGTCTTTGAGAGTGATGTCTTCCAGTACAGCGACCTCGCTGCGTCCCTTGGGGTTCGAGGCGTAGAGTCGGATGTGTAGAGTGGGGGTGTGAGCTGGAAGCAGATCGTTGAGGTCAAGTCGGAAGAGAGGCGAGTCGGAACTCATGTTGAGACGCAACTCCATCGTGCGAGATTCGTAAGCCTCTAGTACGAAGCGTTGTGGCAAACCACCGTCGTACCCCGCCACGCACTCAACCTCCAGGGCATCGGTACTTTGGTTCGTCGCTGCCCGCAACGTACAGTTTCGCAGCGCGCCGGGCTTGGCTGCATCAACAAAAATTCCTGCTACACCACCTATTTAGCACGAGTAATTAGGACACTAACAAGACCAGTGTGTTATAGGTCTCTTTATTTTGAAGAGAAATTAACCAGTAAGGAACTTCCTCTTATTTAGCGGCCTGGGTATAGACCCAGCTGTCTGGTTCAATCCGTAACACAGTTTATTTGCATTCGGGAAAATTCAGTTACATTTTCGGATTATGTTTCCGCCTTTTATAACTATGGCTATACGCGGTTTTACTCAGTCGCTGCGGTCTTCGTCCTGTCGCAGTTTTCTTCAGTTCCAATTTATATCACTGCAGTAAGGAGAAGTTCCTTTAATATGGGAACTTGGAAACAAGCATTTAAATCTCCTTGTGTTTGGTGCCTACTGTACCGTAACAGAGTTGAATAAGACCTTAATTTCACGTTAATTAGTGCCAGTACGAAAGCCAGTTGCAGAAATATTATTGAGAAATGTTAACAGACATTATGAAATTAATAGTCTATCACCCACAAATTTTTGCGTGTACTAAAATACAAACCTACTACGGTCGTTCTACAGTAGTCAAAAAATAAAGGTTGCTTGAGGTAGGCTGTACAAATGAAGAAGTAACTAAAGGACAGTTACAACGAATTTTTATTTAATGTGATTGCTTGGAACATTTTCAATGAGCTAATTTTTGGACTAGCACTGTTAGCTTCTCAAGGATGCTGTTCCGTGGAGGTAGTACTCTTTAGTTGTATAATACATTGCATAAGAGTGTACGTAATCTTGTACACATATCCAGTCTGACATAAAATCACCCCTTTAACGCTTTGTGTACATCAGTCAAACTCTATAATTTGAATGTTGTTCTTGTGAATAAGCTGACGACAGTGTTAATAATAAAAGAAAATCAGCCCAGATATTTCTGTCACTTAACGCAAAGATAACATTTCAATGTATGTAAAAAGAACACGAAGAAGAAGGTGTACGAATTCTGCTGTATGTTATTCATTTACTCACATCTGAAGTCCATGTGTCTGAAACACACGAACACAATGCGCAAATTTCGCCCTCTGTATATTTGAAAATATACAAGCCTGTAATCTGTGATATACCGAATATTATCTTCTCAGGTGCAAAAATAGTGATGTATCATCTTAGATCTTGAACATGGTACCCTACTGATATTTAAAAACCCGAATTTAAGCGGTGCGCGCATTTTAAGTATGCGTTGTCCAAATGATATAAGCAATCAATGAGGTATTAAAAATCGTTTATAACCCGAAAGTTAATCTTCTCCAACAAGAGTTGGTTCTAGACCTAATTCAGTTCCCAGTTACAGAAAGTTATTTCCTAAAGATAACTTCACATTTAATAATCATCTCTACGTTTTTCCCCGAGAAATCTCTTTCGAAGACGTTTTATCACATAAATTTAATATAAATGTCTTTCTCCCATCCGAGGTACATTTCCAGCAGATTAAGACTTTTTTTTATTTGTGAAATCTGAGGGTTTCGCGGAGTGTGGATTGTAGTCTTACGTGTTATGATGTCGTTTGGTCATGGAGGTAATTACCAACTTATCGGACCAACATATCGTCAGAGCCATACAAAATAATCGGTCGAATCGGCAGTGACAACAGAGCGTCACAACTAAAAAGAACTCAGTTATTTGATATACCTTTGTCATTAGTATAAGGAGTTTCTGGAAATATAGTTTATTTTATTACACTGATAATTCATGTTCGTAGATTTCAATTATTTGCCTCCTTCGTTATTGTGTGATATCAGTTAGTGTTTGTCCCACGAGGGCTCTTGTCATAGTTACGCAAAAAATCGGACGAACAGTTGCATAATGTTAACTAGTTTTGTTACCTGCAGGAACTAACTGAAAGACGCATGGTTCAGCCTGCCGACCAATGGCGTTACGCCCCCAACATGCCAGGGTCCCGTAATCTCTTTCTGACTTCGGTGTATATTTGAGGTCACTAGTGCTACCATTCCCCGTGCCGAAGCGGGACTTCTCGACCTCAAAACTCTCTCCACTGTTGTTGAATTGCCAAACGAAACTGACATCACTCGGATCAGCAGTCACGTGACATCTGACTCTCAGCACTTCGTCCAGCGAAGCCCCTACCACGGTAACATCCTCACTTTTGCAGACTGGAGCATCTGAATAAAAGGAAAACAACACAGTACGGTTATCATCGGATCACAAAACTGATTCTATTTGAATCCAGACCTGTCAGCATAACTGATTCATGTTTGATACGTATCAACGAAAAGATTGCATCACACGGTACCGCTCGTGGCCTGACTGGAACATCGGCTATTCAGACTATGGCAATTTCGTTGTTTACCATAGAACACAACTTTCTTCAAAATGTTTCAGTTTCTTCGAACATAATCATATAAACATGTATCAGATATCCACTTCATTACCAAACAACTAATTACCACTGCGTGACAGAGTTAGCGCTGTTGTTATTAATATAAAGGGAAGTGTTGTTCTGGAAGGTAGTACTGACGCGTGTACCCCTCGCTTGTCTTAATAGTTTCCCTCCAAGTTGTTTAAGGAGTAATAGAAAGCTCAAGTGACTCGGAAAGCACGTTGAAGTGAAAAGAATTGTGGGAAATCGTTCGTCATATGTTTCAAGGTACTGTCCCGGAATTAGAAAAATCGCGATGCTGCTTCGAAAAACAATTATTGTTCAAGTGCTTCATTACCTCTCCATATTTTTTGTTTCAGGATTTTTTCTTTCAAAAAACCAGGCGTACTCTTGAAAATACAAAACATCCATCGCCATCATAATGATCATCAATTTAGGCTACGTGTTTCAATTTTTCGTCTTCAGTTGTGCAATCTTCTCTACAAAGTTTGTTCTTGTATTCTTGTACCAGTAGGGTTTATTTCAGCATGAATTTAATGAGTGATACTGAATTCATGCATTTTGAAAATATGAATAAATTTTATATTCTTTGACTGTATATTTTCTATTTCGCCTCATAAATATTATTGCAATAGTTATAATTATGGATTCGTATTCAACCTTCGTTGTTGGGTTGTCACTTTATTTAAGAAGTGAGTCGGAAAAATTATTAGACACAGATACGATATTATAGTTTATTTATTTTTATGAGGTTTTATTTGTTGCTTATTTTAGACCTACACTTTTTCTGAAATTCTTGTACGTATGTATTAAAACAATTTTCTCCTTCATACGAGAACATCCAAGACGATTATAGATTAGTGTCTACTGTTAAATTTTAGTGCTGATCACTGTTACACCTATTATTGTATTTGGTCCTCGAAATATGCACTATCGTTTAATGTTGAAATGGTCTTCCTACACTTGTATATTAATTATTTTATATTAATAATCGGCAACAACAATAACTGGTGGTAGAATTTTTTTGTTGGTATTCAGTTTCACACAACCAACAGAGACTGAAATTATACGTCACAGTGGTGAGTTTCAATGAAGCTTTTGGGTAATCGATTTCAATCAAAGTATAGACGAAGTAACGATATGTGACATGAAATAAGTTCGTAAGGCGGAAAAGTAATGGGATATGTAATGACGCTGTCGTTAAATGTGTGTTTTCAAACTTCATCTTTCACGATATATGCCAGGGATTTTCAAAGCCGATTAGCTGTCAAGTGTGCTGTAACGTTTCCCGGAAAATGTTTCACAAGGTCATTATCAGAAATATGTTACGAAAAGCAGGAAATAGAATGTCACAATTGTCCCTTTCACTGTCAACGTTTCAGAATCATTGATACCATCATCACTGTCTCACGCCGAATATTGTTTTAAGCACATTGCCAATAAGACAAAAAATACTTCTGCATGGTGGAATATGAAGGTGTGGTCAGAAATTAAACTGTATGTAATCATGGAAAGAAATAGTCTGAATAAGATTCATAAAGCAGTAAATTTAAGCTTTACAAGAACTTTTGTTTGTTCTTGTGTACTTGGGAAATTATACATGAACTGATTTTAAACATGTCGCTATTCTATATCTATTTTCCTTACGAATCTAACTGAAATTTACTAATACTGTTCTAGATCAGTCGGTTGACGCTGTTGGGGAAATGATCATTGTTTAATCGAAGAGTCATAAGAAACCCTTAAGTACAAAGGTCAGAGTTATTGGACGTTACATTAGGTGGACCGTACATCTACCTCTTTAATTTGAAAAATTAAACAAAGTTTAAATTTTTGTCATTGCCAATTTGTGCTGTACCGCATGTGTTCTAAATGCTACCGCACAAAGTTCTTGGTGTCGCCATTCTTAGAAAACATGACAGCCGAAATATTGGTAAGTTATTCTGGTTTGAAAGTATTAGTTTAGCTAATAGACTAACGCCATTTCTTGCTAGTAAATATTTAATATTGACACAAATTATGCAGCGCAAAACGCTATGAAGACACTACATAATATGTTGAGACAGAGTGCTTATTTCTGACAAGTCAGAGTTATTCAAAGAAATTCGTCCATCTAAAGAGATAAGTTTGGAAAAATTTTCACAATTTTTCAAAGGAATTCTTCGACTTAATAACATGTGTTGCGTGTATCGCAAACTTGTTTCCTTATAAATCTTCAGTATGTTACAATATATTTAGAATCAGACTGAAATATTTAAAATATGTAAGAAATGAACTTAAATGAATCATACATTCGTCTGTGCTGCTCTAATATGTATATGCCAGAGAAAGATGAAAGAGGAACGAGAAGAACAAGCAGGAGATGAAGACTGAGGAAGGAAATCAATTCGTTTTGAGAATAAGAAAGAAGAGAAAATAAAAGATGGAGGATTTTGTGCTAGAGGAAAAGGGCGCCTGAAACTGACGTGTTGATGACAAATGCTCAACGACGGTACGTTTCATCTTGGCCTCCCTGCCGCCTACCCGTCTATCTTCTCCGTGTTTCGAGTAAATATATAGGAACTCCCGAAAAAATTGCATGTTATATTATCTGTTACTTACGGACCATAGAAGTGAATATGTCTATTTCGAGTGGCTCAAAATGAACAGCGACTTGTTTATTTTATTGTCACTACTGAAATAATGATTTAGATCACTAGTCATCTGTTGGCATCTAGAATGTTGGACAATGACACTGACTGAAACATCGTTGTCATACATGGCATTGGTAACATTACCAAATAAATTAATTAAAGATATTCATAAAAATAATTATTGGGTGTTCAGACACGGAGAAGCACTCCTTTCGTCACTTACTACTGCAGGATTGTTTCTGAGATTCTGAGAGATTTACGAACTTACTAAAATTATTTTAAGTCAAGGGATTGGTAGCACAGTTATACTGATAATGAACTTGCAGTTCATGTAAGAGAACTAGTAATTTATCGATATGAGTCTTCTGGATAAGTAACGCCGTGAGGATTTGTAGGTACATACATATTGCCTCCATCTTCATCCCCGAAAACGAAAGCAGGCAATTTGCACCTCCGAAATGCAGGTATCTACGTACAAGTCTACAAGCTACAAACGAGGAGAGAAACATGGACGTATTCATTCCGTGAGAACTTCAAATCCCGTATAATAATTAATAACAGTGAACGCAATTAATTCAAGCTATATACTGCTGTTTCACCTTCACTGTTTGAAAGTGTAACCCATCGTGATTGCTCACTTAAGTAAAATCTATCTGGTTATTGATCAGGTTTGAATTAAATGCGGACAAATTTAGCACTGATGTTACCACTACGATTTATTCGGCTGTACCACTCATCCTTCTATATTCTTTCTTTCTTTCTTTCTCTCACCCTCTTTTAGCCGTAGGTGTCGAGGTTTTATTTATTTTATTGATCTATTTGGACAATGTTACGATCCTTGGATGAGTGATCAGCCCGACGCAAGGCCTGTACCTATACAAACACAGAAATGCGCGGAGTGGGAATCGAACCCACGGTCCCAGCGGCCAGGCGCATTCCTCAGACCGCGTGGCCACTGCGGAGCCTTCTATATAAACGGGTAAAATGGCTACATCCTCATTAAATAATATATTAACACATACAATTTGCTTAGCTTCTTTCCCTTATTTTACACTACTGTTTTCACACGTATCGGAGATTATTTAAATAAACCATGGCTTATATACACCTCCATGTCTTAAATTAACCTCATCAGCAGTACCGGTAAATTGATCCAGACAAGATTAATGGTATTAATAATAAGCCTATGAATTCATGCACGTTAAAATAACCCATTTAAAAACGTATGTTTTAATCCGTATTTATGAAACACGATGTCAAATTGTGAACAAACATAGAATCCGCAGAGATAAATGAAGTTCATAGTTATAGACAGATGAAGGTGCACTGCACTAATGGCACCCAGTCTGTTACAGTGCTGTAATGCTATATCGAATAAGATGTCTAATATCAATCGTCATTAATGCTATATTAATTTCAAAATTCTCCACACCCGGTCTCAGCCAGACCCGGTCTGTACCAGTCAGGGTGTCTGGTGTAAAGGATTTCAAAATTCGAAATTTTTTCAAATATTTCAAAAAGATCGTAATTTTCAGTTTCCTATCCCTACTTGAACCGATCTCTGCCACACTCAGTCCCTGCGAAACTCGGTCTTTGTTTCACCCTTTCTCTGCCGGACTCCGTCTCTGCTTCACTGGGTCTCTGCTTCAGCCGGTCTGAGCCTGCCCCTGCCTCTTCAGTGACGCACCAGCAGAGCGGCTCATTCAGAGAACAGACCGTACGGAGACCGAGTCAGGAAAACACCGGTTCCGAAAGAGGCAGGGTACGGCGGAGAACGGGTCAAGCAGAGACATGTTCTGGCAGGGATCGGGTGGGAATATTTTTCAAAGAAATTTCAAATTTTTCAGACTTTTCGAAAAATCAAAAAATGCTGGGAATATGTCCAAATAGCGCACAAAAGTAGAAATTGAAAAATTTGAACTTCAAATTTTTTCAATCATTTCTATTTTTTGTTCTGTGCGCACTTTAGGGAATTTCCAGCATTTCTTGTTTTTCCGAAAATTTTGAACTTTTCAGTACCCTATCCCTAACAGATCCGGTCTCTGCGTGACAGTCTGCCAGACTCGGTCTCTGTTTCATCCTCTCTGCAGAAATCGTTGATTAACTAGATCTGCCTCACAAGAACTCTGCTTCACTCGGTCTGTGTCGTACCCGGACTTTGCAGGGACGCTGCAGGAGAGCGGCACATACAGAAAGCGGATCGTGCAGACCTAGTCTGGAAGACACCGGTTCCGTCAGAGACATGGTACGGCAGAGAGCGGGTCAAGCTGACACATGTTCTGGCAGGGATCGTGTGAGAAGGTTCTCCCCAATCGATAGGTGCCAGAACCGGTATCTAGATGACGCCGTCTCTACCGCAACCTGTCTCTGAACGACCCGGCCTCAGCCGAACTCTCTCTCTGTACGGCATAGGCCGTGTCCGCAGAGGTTGGGCGAAGCACAGAGCGAATGTGGTTGGAAGTGTGAGGCTGATGCAGTCTGGCAGAGACCGGGTCCAGGAGAGAACTGTTCTGATAGGAATGGTGTATATAAAGCTTAGAAAAAAATTCGAATTTTTCAAAATTTTCGAAAAATCAAAAAAACATGCAAATTGTCTGAATAGCGCACAATACCAAAATTTTTCTAAAAAGTCGTTAAAATTTTCAAAGTCCGAATTTTTCATTTTTTTAGTTTTGTGCGCTTCTTGGACGTCTCCCTGCATGTTTAAATTTACGAAAATTTTAAAAAAAATTTAAATTTTTGGAAAAATTGAGAAATGGTTATAAATGTTGTGAAAAGCTAAACTAACTAAAAAATTTCGAAATTTTCGAAAAAAAATTCAATTGAAAGTCTTCAATTTTTTGTTTTGTGCGCCATTTGGAAGATTTCCAGCATTTTTCGATTTTGTTTTAAATTTTGAAAATTTGCCTCAAAACTCTCCTCACCCGGTACCTGCCAGACACGATTTCTAGCGTGGCCTGTCTCTGGCGAACCCTCCCAATGACTGATGGAATTCTGCTGTACACAGTATCTAGACCATCCGTGTCTGTATGGCCCTGTTCCTTACGCGCCGCCGTTGCAAGCAACGCTTCCGGCGGAGACCGGGTGAGGTATAGACGTCCGCCAGAGAGACTGCGAGGCAGACAACGCGTCCGGCCGAGACCTTGTGAGTGTAACGTGGGTCGGGTTTGCGACCTTGGATTGTCAACCCTGATTTATTCACATCAAACTAAATCAGTTACAGTGGTCTGCACATACAGTCATCTCTCTACAACAACACACTCGAGTCTCTCTCTACAACAACAACACACACATTCTCTCACACGTCACTGTCCATCGAGTCTTCTGGTCCCCGAGCTCCGCTCTTCAGACTCTTCTCCTACACGTCGGCCCGTAGCACCCCACTGGACACACGCTGGCCCCTCGGCCGCCCCGGTCCACGTACCCGGTGCCTGCTCACGCAGCCGACCCGTCCATACTCGTCGTCGGCCCGTAGCACCCCACTGGACACACGCTGGCCCCTCAGCCGCCCCGGTCCACGTACCCGGTGCCTGCTCACGCAGCCGACCCGTCCATACTCATCGTCGTCGGCCCGTAGCACCCCACTGGACACACGCTGGCCCCTCGGCCACCCCGGTCCACGTACCCGGTGCTTACTCACGCAGCCGACCCGTCCATACTCGTCGTCGTCGGCCCGTAGCACCCCACTGGACACACGCTGGCCCCTCAGCCGCCCCGGTCCACGTACCCGGTGCCTGCTCACGCAGCCGACCCGTCCATACTCGTCGTCGTCGGCCCGTAGCACCCCACTGGACACACGCTGGCCCCTCGGCCGCCCCGGTCCACGTACCCGGTGCTTACTCACGCAGCCGACCCGTCCATACTCGTCGTCGTCGGCCCGTAGCACCCCACTGGACACACGCTGGCCCCTCGGCCGCCCCGGTCCACGTACCCGGTGCTCGCTCACGTAGCCGACCCGTTCTTACTCGGCGTCGCACCAGACCTCTCGTTGTCTCCACTCACTCGACTCCACCAATGTCCGCAACAGCATACCGCTTGCAACTCACTTCTACATCCTGACTCAAACACTCTTCCTTTCCAACTACTCTTCAACACTCTCCCTTTCCAACTACTCTAAAACCGCTTGTCATTCGGCTTTTATACAAATACAACAATGTCATTAAATAGACACAACAATTATAAATGAATACAACAATGTCATTAAACAGACACAACAATGTCTAGCGCAACAATGCTAAACGCAACAATGCTAAACGCAACAATGTCTATAAACTAACAACAATGCCAGACGCGACAATGTCAATAAACAGACTACTAAACTGTTTATAGACATTGTTATGCTGCTCTCAAGGCAACACGTCACATGAGGAAGTGACTGGTTAAGGCAGGGAGCTGATGCGGCTGTCAACGAGTCATGCAGGGACCTGCTGAGATGGAGACGAATTCTAGCAGAAAGCTGTTCTAGTGAAGTTCGGGTGTTGGGAATTTTGAGAATTTTTGAAAAATTTCGAAAAATCAAAATATGCTGGAAATTGTCCAAAAAGCGCACAAAACCAAATTTTTGGAAAAATTCCACTTTCAAATTTTTTTTGAAAAATTTCAAAATTTCTTGGTTTTGTGCGCTTTTCAGACAATTTCCATGGTCTTTGATTTTTCGAAGATTTTGAAAAATTTCAAAACTCTCACCAAGAGACGGATGCCAACCTCGGCGAATGCCTCACCCTGTCTCTGCCGGACTCGGCCTCGATCCTTTCCGATTGCTGACTGCCTCGGTTTCTGCACAACCGACCTATGCAGGGCACGATGCGAGGCCGACCGTGTCCCTGCAGGTCTCGTTACCTGCCTTACGTGTTGCATCCCTCACCTCGGCTTATAGTAGACGGCACTAAGAGACCGTGTGAGGCACAGACCACGTTCGTCAGAGACACAGTACATCGGACACAGTCCGACGGCAATCTGTCCTGCATAGCATCAGATGGGGTGAAATTTTTTCAAAATTTTCGCAAAATCAAAAAACGCTGGAAATTGTCCAAAAAGCACACAAAATCAAAAATTTTTGAAAAATTCCACTTTCAAAATTTTTTTGAAAAATTTCAATTTTTTTTGGTTTTGTGCGCTTTTCAGATAAATTCCAGCGTTTTTTTATTTTTCGAAAATTTTGAAAATTTTGAAAAAAATGTCAAAACTCTCACCAAGAGACGCATGCCATTCTCGGCGAATGCCTCACCCTGTCTCTGCCGGACTCGGCCTCGATCCTTTCCGATTGCTGACTGCCTCGGTTTCTGCACAACCGGCCTATGCAGGGCTCGATATATGGCCGACCGTGTCCCTGCACGTCTCGTTACCTGCCTTACGTGTTGCATCCCTCACCTCGGCTTATACAAGACGGCACTAAGAGACCGTGTGAGGCACAGACAACGTTCGTCAGAGACACAGTACATCGGACACAGTCCGACGGCAATCTGTCCTGCATGGCATCAGATGGGGTGAAATTTGAAAGAAATTTTGAAATTTTTTCAAAATTTTCGAAAAATCAAAAAACGCTGGAAATTGTCCAAAAAGCGCACAAAACCAATAATTTTTGAAAAATTCCACTTTCAAAATTTTTTGAAAAATTTCAATTTTTTTGGTTTTGTGCGCTCTTCAGACAATTTCCAGCGTTTTTTGATTTTTCGAAAATTTTGAAAATTTTGAAAAAATTTGAAAACTCTCACCAAGAGACGCATGACAACCTCGGCGAACGCCTCACCCTGTCTCTGCCGGACTCGGCCTCGATCCTTTCCGATTGCTGACTGCCCCGGTTTCTGCACAACCGGCCTATGCAGGGCTCGATATGTGGCCGACCGTGTCCCTGCTCGTCTCGTTACCTGCCTTACGTGTTGCATCCCTCACCTCGGCTTATAGAAGACGGCACTAAGAGACCGTGTGAGGCACAGACAACGTTCGTCAGAGACACAGTACATCGGACACAGTCCGACGGCAATCTGTCCTGCATGGCATCAGATGGGGTGAAATTTGAAAGAAATTTTGAAATTTTTTCAAAATTTCCAAAAAATCAAAAAACGCTGGAAATTGTCCAAAAAGCGCACAAAACGAAAAATTTTTGAAAAATTTCAAATTTTTTTGGTTTTGTGCGCTTTTCAGATAATTTCTAGCGTTTTTTGATTTTTCGAAAATTTTGAAAAAAAATTCAAAACTCTCACCAAGAGACGCATGCCAACCTCGGCGAATGCCTCAGCCTGTCTCTGCCGGACTCGGTCTCGATCCTTTCCGATTGCTGACTGCCCCGGTTTCTGCACAACCGGCCTATGCAGGGCTCGATATGTGGCCGACCGTGTCCCTGCTCGTCTCGTTACCTGCCTTACGTGTTGTATCCCTCACCTCGGCTTATAGAAGACGGCACTAAGAGACCGTGTGAGGCACAGACAACGTTCGTCAGAGACACAGTACATCGGACACAGTCCGACGGCAATCTGTCCTGCATGGCATCAGATGCGGTGAAATTTGAAAGAAATTTTGAAATTTTTTCGAAATTTTCGAAAAGTCAAAAAACGCTGGAAATTGTTCAAAAAGCGCACAAAATAAATTTTTTTTTGAAAAATTCTACTTTCAAATTTTTTTGAAACATTTCAAATTTTTTTGGTTTTGTGCGCTTTTCAGATAATTTCCAGCGTTTTTTGATTTTTCGAAAATTTTGAAAAGATTTCAAAACTCTCACAAAGAGACGCATGCCAACCTCGGCGAATGCCTCACCCTGTCTCTGCCGGACTCGGCCTCGATCCTTTCCGATTGCTGACTGCCCCGGTTTCTGCACAACCGGCCTATGCAGGGCTCGATATGTGGCCGACCGTGTCCCTGCACGTCTCGTTACCTGCCTTACGTGTTGCATCCCTCACCTCGGCTTATAGAAGACGGCACTAAGAGACCGTGTGAGGCACTGACCACGTTCGTCAGAGACACAGTACATCGGACACAGTCCGACGGCAATCTGTCCTGCATGGCATCACATGGGGTGAAATTTGAAAGAAATTTTGAAATTTTTTCGAAATTTTCGAAAAGTCAAAAAACGCTGGAAATTGTCCAAAAAGCGCACAAAACCAATAATTTTTGAAAAATTCCACTTTCAAAATTTTTTGAAAAATTTCAAATTTTTTTGGTTTTGTGCGCTTTTCAGACAATTTCCAGCGTTTTTTGATTTTTCGAAAATTTTGAAAAATTTTCAAAACTCTCACCAAGAGACGCATGCCAACCTCGGCGAATGCCTCACCCTGTCTCTGCCGGACTCGGTCTCGATCCTTTCCGATTGCTGACTGCCCCGGTTTCTGCACAACCGGCCTATGCAGGGCTCGATATGTGGCCGACCGTGTCCCTGCTCGTCTCGTTACCTGCCTTACGTGTTGCATCCCTCACCTCGGCTTATAGAAGACGGCACTAAGAGACCGTGTGAGGCACAGACAACGTTCGTCAGAGACACAGTACATCGGACACAGTCCGACGGCAATCTGTCCTGCATGGCATCAGATGCGGTGAAATTTGAAAGAAATTTTGAAATTTTTTCGGAATTTTCGAAAAGTCAAAAAACGCTGGAAATTGTTCAAAAAGCGCACAAAATAAAATTTTTTTGAAAAATTCTACTTTCAAATTTTTTTAAACATTTCAAATTTTTTTGTTTTGTGCGCTTTTCAGATAATTTCCAGCGTTTTTTGATTTTTCGAAAATTTTGAAAAAAATTTCAAAACTCTCACCAAGAGACGCATGCCATCCTCACGAATGCCTCACCATGTCTCTGCCGGACTCGGCCTCGATCCTTTCCGATTGCTGACTGCCGCGGTTTCTGCACAACCGGCCTATGCAGGGCTCGATATGTGGCCGACCGTGTCCCTGCACGTCTCGTTACCTGCCTTACGTGTTGCATCCCTCACCTCGGCTTATAGAAGATGGCACTAAGAGACCGTGTGAGGCACAGACCACGTTCGTCAGAGACACAGTCCGAAGGCAATCTGTCCTGCATGGCATCAGATGGGGTGAAATTTGAAAGAAATTTTGAAAAATTTTCAAAATTTTCGAAAAATAAAAAAACGCTGGAAATTGTCCAAAAAGCGCACAAAACCAATAATTTTTGAAAAATTCCACTTTCAAAATTTTTTTGAAAAATTTCAAATTTTTTTGGTTTTGTGCGCTTTTCAGACAATTTCTAGCGTTTTTTGATTTTTCGAAAATTTTGAAAAAAATTTCAAAACTCTCACCAAGAGACGCATGCCATCCTCACGAATGCCTCACCATGTCTCTGCCGGACTCGGCCTCGATCCTTTCCGATTGCTGACTGCCGCGGTTTCTGCACCACCGGCCTATGCAATGCTCGATATGTGGCCGACCGTGTCCCTGCACGTCTCGTTACCTGCCTTACGTGTTGCATCCCTCACCTCGGCTTATACAAGACGGCACTAAGAGACCGTGTGAGCACAGACAACGTTCGTCAGAGACACAGTACATCGGACACAGTCCGACGGCAATCTGTCCTGCATGGCATCAGATTGGGTGAAATTTGAAAGAAATTTTGAAAAATTTTCAAAATTTTCGAAAAGTCAAAAAACGCTGGAAATTGTCCAAAAAGCGCACAAAATCAAAAAATTTTGAAAAATTCCACTTTCAAAATTTTTTTGAAAAATTTCAAATTTTTTTGGTTTTGTGCGCTTTTCAGACAATTTAAAGCGTTTTTTGATTTTTCGAAAATTTTGAAAATTTTTCAAAACTCTCACCAAGAGACGCATGCCATCCTCGGCGAATGCCTCACACTGTCTCTGCCGGACTCGGCCTCGATCCTTTCCGATTGCTGACTGCCGCGGTTTCTGCACAACCGGCCTATGCAGGGCTCGATATGTGGCCGACCGTGTCCCTGCACGTCTCGTTACCTGCCTTACGTGTTGCATCCCTCACCTCGGCTTATAGAAGACGGCACTAAGAGACCGTGTGAGGCACAGACCACGTTCGTCAGAGACACAGTCCGACGGCAATCTGTCCTGCATGGCATCAGATGGGGTGAAATTTGAAAGAAATTTTGAAAAATTTTCAAAATTTTCGAAAAATCAAAAAACGCTGGAAATTGTCCAAAAAGCGCACAAAACCAATAATTTTTGAAAAATTCCACTTTCAAAATTTTTTTGAAAAATTTCAAATTTTTTTGGTTTTGTGCGCTTTTCAGACAATTTCCAGCGTTTTTTGATTTTTCGAAAATTTTGAAAAATTTTCAAAACTCTCACCAAGAGACGCATGCCAACCTCGGCGAATGCCTCACCCTGTCTCTGCCGGACTCGGCCTCGATCCTTTCCGATTGCTGACTGCCCCGGTTTCTGCACAACCGGCCTATGCAGGGCTCGATATGTGGCCGACCGTGTCCCTGCTCGTCTCGTTACCTGCCTTACGTGTTGCATCCCTCACCTCGGCTTATAGAAGACGGCACTAAGAGACCGTGTGAGGCACAGACAACGTTCGTCAGAGACACAGTACATCGGACACAGTCCGACGGCAATCTGTCCTGCATGGCATCAGATGGGGTGAAATTTGAAAGAAATTTTGAAAAATTTTCAAAATTTTCGAAAAGTCAAAAAACGCTGGAAATTGTCCAAAAAGCGCACAAAATCAAAAAAAATTGAAAAATTCCACTTTCAAAATTTTTTTGAAAAATTTCACATTTTTTTGGTTTTGTGCGCTTTTCAGACAATTTCCAGCGTTTTTTGATTTTTCGAAAATTTTGAAAAATTTTCAAAACTCTCACCAAGAGACGCATGCCATCCTCGGCGAATGCCTCACACTGTCTCTGCCGGACTCGGCCTCGATCCTTTCCGATTGCTGACTGCCTCGGTTTCTGCACAACCGGCCTAAGCAGGGCTCGATATGTGGCCGACCGTGTCCCTGCACGTCTCGTTACCTGCCTTACGTGTTGCATCCCTCACCTCGGCTTATAGAAGACGGCACTAAGAGACCGTGTGAGGCACAGACCACGTTCGTCAGAGACACAGTACATCGGACACAGTCCGACGGCAATCTGTCCTGCATGGCATCAGATGGGGTGAAATTTGAAAGAAATTTTGAAAAATTTTCAAAATTTTCGAAAAATCAAAAAACGCTTTAAATTGTCCAAAAAGCGCACAAAACCAATAATTTTTGAAAAATTCCACTTTCAAAATTTTTTTGAAAAATTTCAAATTTTTTTGGTTTTGTGCGCTTTTCAGACAATTTCCAGCGTTTTTTGATTTTTCGAAAATTTTGAAAAATTTTCAAAACTCTCACCAAGAGACGCATGCCAACCTCGGCGAATGCCTCACCCTGTCTCTGCCGGACTCGGCCTCGATCCTTTCCGATTGCTGACTGCCCCGGTTTCTGCACAACCGGCCTATGCAGGGCTCGATATGTGGCCGACCGTGTCCCTGCACGTCTCGTTACCTGCCTTACGTGTTGCATCCCTCACATCGGCTTATAGAAGACGGCACTAAGAGACCGTGTGAGGCACAGACCACGTTCGTCAGAGACACAGTACATCGGACACAGTCCGACGGCAATCTGTCCTGCATGGCATCAGATGGGGTGAAATTTGAAAAAAATTTTGAAAAATTTTCAAAATTTTCGAAAAATCAAAAAACGCTGGAAATTATCCAAAAAGCGCACAAAACCAATAATTTTTGAAAAATTCCACCTTCAAAATTTTTTTGAAAAATTTCAAATTTTTTTGGTTTTATGCGGTTTTCAGACAATTTCCAGCGTTTTTTGATTTTTCGAAAATTTTGAAAAATTTTCAAAACTCTCACCAAGAGAAGCATGCCATCCTCGGCGAATGCCTCACCCTGTCTCTGACGGACTCGGCCTCGATCCTTTCCGATTGCTGACTGCCTCGGTTTCTGCACTACCGGCCTATGCAGGGCTCGATATGTGGCCGACCGTGTCCCTGCACGTCTCGATACCTGCCTTACGTGTTGCATCCCTCACCTCGGCTTATAGAAGATGGCACTAAGAGACCGTGTGAGGCACAGACCACGTTCGTCAGAGACACAGTCCGAAGGCAATCTGTCCTGCATGGCATCAGATGGGGTGAAATTTGAAAGAAAATTTGAAAATTTTTCAAAATTTTCGAAAAATAAAAAAACGCTGGAAATTGTCCAAAAAGCGCACAAAACCAATAATTTTTGAAAAATTCCACTTTCAAAATTTTTTTGAAAAATTTCAAATTTTTTGGTTTTGTGCGCTTTTCAGACAATTTCCAGCGTTTTTTGATTTTTCGAAAATTTTGAAAAATTTTCAAAACTCTCACCAAGAGACGCATGCCAACCTCGGCGAATGCCTCACCCTGTCTCTGCCGGACTCGGCCTCGATCCTTTCCGATTGCTGACTGCCCCGGTTTCTGCACAACCGGCCTATGCAGGGCTCGATATGTGGCCGACCGTGTCCCTGCTCGTCTCGTTACCTGCCTTACGTGTTGCATCCCTCACCTCGGCTTATAGAAGACGGCACTAAGAGACCGTGTGAGGCACAGACAACGTTCGTCAGAGACACAGTACATCGGACACAGTCCGACGGCAATCTGTCCTGCATGGCATCAGATGGGGTGAAATTTGAAAGAAATTTTGAAAAATTTTCAAAATTTTCGAAAAGTCAAAAAACGCTGGAAATTGTCCAAAAAGCGCACAAAATCAAAAACTTTTGAAAAATTCCACTTTCAAAATTTTTTTGAAAAATTTCAAATTTTTTTGGTTTTGTGCCCTTTTCATATAATTTCCAGCGTTTTTTGATTTTTCGAAAATTTTGAAAATTTTGAAAAAAATTTCAAAACTGTCATCAAGAGACGCATGCCATCCTCACGAATGCCTCACCATGTCTCTGCCGGACTCGGCCTCGATCCTTTCCGATTGCTGACTGCCGCGGTTTCTGCACAACCGGCCTATGCAGGGCTCGATAAGTGGCCGACCGTGTCCCTGCACGTCTCGTTACCTGCCTTACGTGTTGCATCCCTCACCTCGGCTTATAGAAGACGGCACTAAGAGACCGTGTGAGGCACAGACCACGTTCGTCAGAGACACAGTACATCGGACACAGTCCGACGGCAATCTGTCCTGCATGGCATCAGATGGGGTGAAATTTGAAAGAAATTTTGAAAATTTTTCAAAATTTTCGAAAAATCAAAAAACGCTGGAAATTGTCCAAAAAGCGCACAAAACCAATAATTTTTGAAAAATTCCACTTTCAAAATTGTTTTGAAAAATTTCAAATTTTTTTTGGTTTTGTGCGCTTTTCAGACAATTTCCAGCGTTTTTTGATTTTTCGAAAATTTTGAAAAATTTTCAAAACTCTCACCAAGAGACGCATGCCAACCTCGGCGAATGCCTCACCCTGTCTCTGCCGGACTCGGCCTCGATCCTTTCCGATTGCTGACTGCCCCGGTTTCTGCACAACCGGCCTATGCAGGGCTCGATATGTGGCCGACCGTGTCCCTGCTCGTCTCGTTACCTGCCTTACGTGTTGCATCCCTCACCTCGGCTTATAGAAGACGGCACTAAGAGACCGTGTGAGGCACAGACAACGTTCGTCAGAGACACAGTACATCGGACACAGTCCGACGGCAATCTGTCCTGCATGGCATCAGATGGGGTGAAATTTGAAAGAAATTTTGAAAAAGTTTCAAAATTTTCGAAAAGTCAAAAAACGCTGGAAATTGTCCAAAAAGCGCACAAAATCAAAAAATTTTGAAAAATTCCACTTTCAAAATTTTTTTGAAAAATTTCACATTTTTTTGGTTTTGTGCGCTTTTCAGACAATTTCCAGCGTTTTTTGATTTTTCGAAAATTTTGAAAAATTTTCAAAACTCTCACCAAGAGACGCATGCCATCCTCGGCGAATGCCTCACACTGTCTCTGCCGGACTCGGCCTCGATCCTTTCCGATTGCTGACTGCCTCGGTTTCTGCACAACCGGCCTATGCAGGGCTCGATATGTGGCCGACCGTGTCCCTGCACGTCTCGTTACCTGCCTTACGTGTTGCATCCCTCACCTCGGCTTATAGAAGACGGCACTAAGAGACCGTGTGAGGCACAGACCACGTTCGTCAGAGACACAGTACATCGGACACAGTCCGACGGCAATCTGTCCTGCATGGCATCAGATGGGGTGAAATTTGAAAGAAATTTTGAAAAATTTTCAAAATTTTCGAAAAATCAAAAAACGCTGGAAATTGTCCAAAAAGCGCACAAAACCAATAATTTTTGAAAAATTCCACTTTCAAAATTTTTTTGAAAAATTTCAAATTTTTTTGGTTTTGTGCGCTTTTCAGACAATTTCCAGCGTTTTTTGATTTTTCGAAAATTTTGAAAAATTTTCAAAACTCTCACCAAGAGACGCATGCCAACCTCTGCGAATGCCTCACCCTGTCTCTGCCGGACTCGGCCTCGATCCTTTCCGATTGCTGACTGCCCCGGTTTCTGCACAACCGGCCTATGCAGGGCTCGATATGTGGCCGACCGTGTCCCTGCTCGTCTCGTTACCTGCCTTACGTGTTGCATCCCTCACCTCGGCTTATAGAAGACGGCACTAAGAGACCGTGTGAGGCACAGACAACGTTCGTCAGAGACACAGTACATCGGACACAGTCCGACGGCAATCTGTCCTGCATGGCATCAGATGCGGTGAAATTTGAAAGAAATTTTGAAATTTTTTCGGAATTTTCGAAAAGTCAAAAAACGCTGGAAATTGTTCAAAAAGCGCACAAAATAAAATTTTTTTGAAAAATTCTACTTTCAAATTTTTTTGAAACATTTCAAATTTTTTTGTTTTGTGCGCTTTTCAGATAATTTCCAGCGTTTTTTGATTTTTCGAAAATTTTGAAAAAATTTGAAAACTCTCACCAAGAGACGCATGCCAACCTCGGCGAATGCCTCACCCTGTCTCTGCCGGACCCGGCCTCGATCCTTTCCGATTGCTGACTGCCCCGGTTTCTGCACAACCGGCCTATGCAGGGCTCGATATGTGGCCGACCGTGTCCCTGCTCGTCTCGTTACCTGCCTTACGTGTTGCATCCCTCACCTCGGCTTATAGAAGACGGCACTAAGAGACCGTGTGAGGCACAGACAACGTTCGTCAGAGACACAGTACATCGGACACAGTCCGACGGCAATCTGTCCTGCATGGCATCAGATGCGGTGAAATTTGAAAGTAATTTTGAAATTTTTTCGAAAAGTCAAAAAACGCTGGAAATTGTTCAAAAAGCGCACAAAATAAAATTTTTTTGAAAAATTCTACTTTCAAATTTTTTTAAACATTTCAAATTTTTTTGTTTTGTGCGCTTTTCAGATAATTTCCAGCGTTTTTTGATTTTTCGAAAATTTTGAAAAAAATTTCAAAACTCTCACCAAGAGACGCATGCCATCCTCACGAATGCCTCACCATGTCTCTGCCGGACTCGGCCTCGATCCTTTCCGATTGCTGACTGCCGCGGTTTCTGCACAACCGGCCTATGCAGGGCTCGATATGTGGCCGACCGTGTCCCTGCACGTCTCGTTACCTGCCTTACGTGTTGCATCCCTCACCTCGGCTTATAGAAGATGGCACTAAGAGACCGTGTGAGGCACAGACCACGTTCGTCAGAGACACAGTCCGAAGGCAATCTGTCCTGCATGGCATCAGATGGGGTGAAATTTGAAAGAAATTTTGAAAATTTTTCAAAATTTTCGAAAAATAAAAAAACGCTGGAAATTGTCCAAAAAGCGCACAAAACCAATAATTTTTGAAAAATTCCACTTTCAAAATTTTTTTGAAAAATTTCAAATTTTTTTGGTTTTGTGCGCTTTTCAGACAATTTCTAGCGTTTTTTGATTTTTCGAAAATTTTGAAAAAAATTTCAAAACTCTCACCAAGAGACGCATGCCATCCTCACGAATGCCTCACCATGTCTCTGCCGGACTCGGCCTCGATCCTTTCCGATTGCTGACTGCCGCGGTTTCTGCACAACCGGCCTATGCAATGCTCGATATGTGGCCGACCGTGTCCCTGCACGTCTCGTTACCTGCCTTACGTGTTGCATCCCTCACCTCGGCTTATACAAGACGGCACTAAGAGACCGTGTGAGCACAGACAACGTTCGTCAGAGAGACAGTACATCGGACACAGTCCGACGGCAATCTGTCCTGCATGGCATCAGATTGGGTGAAATTTGAAAGAAATTTTGAAAAATTTTCAAAATTTTCGAAAAGTCAAAAAACGCTGGAAATTGTCCAAAAAGCGCACAAAATCAAAAAATTTTGAAAAATTCCACTTTCAAAATTTTTTTGAAAAATTTCAAATTTTTTTGGTTTTGTGCGCTTTTCAGACAATTTAAAGCGTTTTTTGATTTTTCGAAAATTTTGAAACATTTTCAAAACTCTCACCAAGAGACGCATGCCATCCTCGGCGAATGCCTCACACTGTCTCTGCCGGACTCGGCCTCGATCCTTTCCGATTGCTGACTGCCGCGGTTTCTGCACAACCGGCCTATGCAGGGCTCGATATGTGGCCGACCGTGTCCCTGCACGTCTCGTTACCTGCCTTACGTGTTGCATCCCTCACCTCGGCTTATAGAAGACGGCACTAAGAGACCGTGTGAGGGACAGACCACGTTCGTCAGAGACACAGTCCGACGGCAATCTGTCCTGCATGGCATCAGATGGGGTGAAATTTGAAAGAAATTTTGAAAAATTTTCAAAATTTTCGAAAAATCAAAAAACGCTGGAAATTGTCCAAAAAGCGCACAAAACCAATAATTTTTGAAAAATTCCACTTTCAAAATTTTTTTGAAAAATTTCAAATTTTTTTGGTTTTGTGCGCTTTTCAGACAATTTCCAGCGTTTTTTGATTTTTCGAAAATTTTGAAAAATTTTCAAAACTCTCACCAAGAGACGCATGCCAACCTCGGCGAATGCCTCACCCTGTCTCTGCCGGACTCGGCCTCGATCCTTTCCGATTGCTGACTGCCCCGGTTTCTGCACAACCGGCCTATGCAGGGCTCGATATGTGGCCGACCGTGTCCCTGCACGTCTCGTTACCTGCCTTACGTGTTGCATCCCTCACATCGGCTTATAGAAGACGGCACTAAGAGACCGTGTGAGGCACAGACCACGTTCGTCAGAGACACAGTACATCGGACACAGTCCGACGGCAATCTGTCCTGCATGGCATCAGATGGGGTGAAATTTGAAAGAAATTTTGAAAAATTTTCAAAATTTTCGAAAAATCAAAAAACGCTGGAAATTATCCAAAAAGCGCACAAAACCAATAATTTTTGAAAAATTCCACCTTCAAAATTTTTTTGAAAAATTTCAAATTTTTTTGGTTTTGTGCGGTTTTCAGACAATTTCCAGCGTTTTTTGATTTTTCGAAAATATTGAAAAATTTTCAAAACTCTCACCAAGAGAAGCATGCCATCCTCGGCGAATGCCTCACCCTGTCTCTGACGGACTCGGCCTCGATCCTTTCCGATTGCTGACTGCCTCGGTTTCTGCACTACCGGCCTATGCAGGGCTCGATATGTGGCCGACCGTGTCCCTGCACGTCTCAATACCTGCCTTACGTGTTGCATCCCTCACCTCGGCTTATAGAAGATGGCACTAAGAGACCGTGTGAGGCACAGACCACGTTCGTCAGAGACACAGTCCGAAGGCAATCTGTCCTGCATGGCATCAGATGGGGTGAAATTTGAAAGAAAATTTGAAAAATTTTCAAAATTTTCTAAAAATAAAAAAACGCTGGAAATTGTCCAAAAAGCGCACAAAACCAATAATTTTTGAAAAATTCCACTTTCAAAATTTTTTTGAAAAATTTCAAATTTTTTTGGTTTTGTGCGCTTTTCAGACAATTTCCAGCGTTTTTTGATTTTTCGAAAATTTTGAAAAATTTTCAAAACTCTCACCAAGAGACGCATGCTAACCTCGGCGAATGCCTCACCCTGTCTCTGCCGGACTCGGCCTCGATCCTTTCCGATTGCTGACTGCCCCGGTTTCTGCACAACCGGCCTATGCAGGGCTCGATATGTGGCCGACCGTGTCCCTGCTCGTCTCGTTACCTGCCTTACGTGTTGCATCCCTCACCTCGGCTTATAGAAGACGGCACTAAGAGACCGTGTGAGGCACAGACAACGTTCGTCAGAGACACAGTACATCGGACACAGTCCGACGGCAATCTGTCCTGCATGGCATCAGATGCGGTGAAATTTGAAAGAAATTTTGAAATTTTTTCGGAATTTTCGAAAAGTCAAAAAACGCTGGAAATTGTTCAAAAAGCGCACAAAATAAAATTTTTTTGAAAAATTCTACTTTCAAATTTTTTTGAAACATTTCAAATTTTTTTGTTTTGTGCGCTTTTCAGATAATTTCCAGCGTTTTTTGATTTTTCGAAAATTTTGAAAAAATTTGAAAACTCTCACCAAGAGACGCATGCCAACCTCGGCGAATGCCTCACCCTGTCTCTGCCGGACCCGGCCTCGATCCTTTCCGATTGCTGACTGCCCCGGTTTCTGCACAACCGGCCTATGCAGGGCTCGATATGTGGCCGACCGTGTCCCTGCTCGTCTCGTTACCTGCCTTACGTGTTGCATCCCTCACCTCGGCTTATAGAAGACGGCACTAAGAGACCGTGTGAGGCACAGACAACGTTCGTCAGAGACACAGTACATCGGACACAGTCCGACGGCAATCTGTCCTGCATGGCATCAGATGCGGTGAAATTTGAAAGTAATTTTGAAATTTTTTCGAAAAGTCAAAAAACGCTGGAAATTGTTCAAAAAGCGCACAAAATAAAATTTTTTTGAAAAATTCTACTTTCAAATTTTTTTAAACATTTCAAATTTTTTTGTTTTGTGCGCTTTTCAGATAATTTCCAGCGTTTTTTGATTTTTCGAAAATTTTGAAAAAAATTTCAAAACTCTCACCAAGAGACGCATGCCATCCTCACGAATGCCTCACCATGTCTCTGCCGGACTCGGCCTCGATCCTTTCCGATTGCTGACTGCCGCGGTTTCTGCACAACCGGCCTATGCAGGGCTCGATATGTGGCCGACCGTGTCCCTGCACGTCTCGTTACCTGCCTTACGTGTTGCATCCCTCACCTCGGCTTATAGAAGATGGCACTAAGAGACCGTGTGAGGCACAGACCACGTTCGTCAGAGACACAGTCCGAAGGCAATCTGTCCTGCATGGCATCAGATGGGGTGAAATTTGAAAGAAATTTTGAAAATTTTTCAAAATTTTCGAAAAATAAAAAAACGCTGGAAATTGTCCAAAAAGCGCACAAAACCAATAATTTTTGAAAAATTCCACTTTCAAAATTTTTTTGAAAAATTTCAAATTTTTTTGGTTTTGTGCGCTTTTCAGACAATTTCTAGCGTTTTTTGATTTTTCGAAAATTTTGAAAAAAATTTCAAAACTCTCACCAAGAGACGCATGCCATCCTCACGAATGCCTCACCATGTCTCTGCCGGACTCGGCCTCGATCCTTTCCGATTGCTGACTGCCGCGGTTTCTGCACAACCGGCCTATGCAATGCTCGATATGTGGCCGACCGTGTCCCTGCACGTCTCGTTACCTGCCTTACGTGTTGCATCCCTCACCTCGGCTTATACAAGACGGCACTAAGAGACCGTGTGAGCACAGACAACGTTCGTCAGAGAGACAGTACATCGGACACAGTCCGACGGCAATCTGTCCTGCATGGCATCAGATTGGGTGAAATTTGAAAGAAATTTTGAAAAATTTTCAAAATTTTCGAAAAGTCAAAAAACGCTGGAAATTGTCCAAAAAGCGCACAAAATCAAAAAATTTTGAAAAATTCCACTTTCAAAATTTTTTTGAAAAATTTCAAATTTTTTTGGTTTTGTGCGCTTTTCAGACAATTTAAAGCGTTTTTTGATTTTTCGAAAATTTTGAAACATTTTCAAAACTCTCACCAAGAGACGCATGCCATCCTCGGCGAATGCCTCACACTGTCTCTGCCGGACTCGGCCTCGATCCTTTCCGATTGCTGACTGCCGCGGTTTCTGCACAACCGGCCTATGCAGGGCTCGATATGTGGCCGACCGTGTCCCTGCACGTCTCGTTACCTGCCTTACGTGTTGCATCCCTCACCTCGGCTTATAGAAGACGGCACTAAGAGACCGTGTGAGGGACAGACCACGTTCGTCAGAGACACAGTCCGACGGCAATCTGTCCTGCATGGCATCAGATGGGGTGAAATTTGAAAGAAATTTTGAAAAATTTTCAAAATTTTCGAAAAATCAAAAAACGCTGGAAATTGTCCAAAAAGCGCACAAAACCAATAATTTTTGAAAAATTCCACTTTCAAAATTTTTTTGAAAAATTTCAAATTTTTTTGGTTTTGTGCGCTTTTCAGACAATTTCCAGCGTTTTTTGATTTTTCGAAAATTTTGAAAAATTTTCAAAACTCTCACCAAGAGACGCATGCCAACCTCGGCGAATGCCTCACCCTGTCTCTGCCGGACTCGGCCTCGATCCTTTCCGATTGCTGACTGCCCCGGTTTCTGCACAACCGGCCTATGCAGGGCTCGATATGTGGCCGACCGTGTCCCTGCACGTCTCGTTACCTGCCTTACGTGTTGCATCCCTCACATCGGCTTATAGAAGACGGCACTAAGAGACCGTGTGAGGCACAGACCACGTTCGTCAGAGACACAGTACATCGGACACAGTCCGACGGCAATCTGTCCTGCATGGCATCAGATGGGGTGAAATTTGAAAGAAATTTTGAAAAATTTTCAAAATTTTCGAAAAATCAAAAAACGCTGGAAATTATCCAAAAAGCGCACAAAACCAATAATTTTTGAAAAATTCCACCTTCAAAATTTTTTTGAAAAATTTCAAATTTTTTTGGTTTTGTGCGGTTTTCAGACAATTTCCAGCGTTTTTTGATTTTTCGAAAATATTGAAAAATTTTCAAAACTCTCACCAAGAGAAGCATGCCATCCTCGGCGAATGCCTCACCCTGTCTCTGACGGACTCGGCCTCGATCCTTTCCGATTGCTGACTGCCTCGGTTTCTGCACTACCGGCCTATGCAGGGCTCGATATGTGGCCGACCGTGTCCCTGCACGTCTCAATACCTGCCTTACGTGTTGCATCCCTCACCTCGGCTTATAGAAGATGGCACTAAGAGACCGTGTGAGGCACAGACCACGTTCGTCAGAGACACAGTCCGAAGGCAATCTGTCCTGCATGGCATCAGATGGGGTGAAATTTGAAAGAAAATTTGAAAAATTTTCAAAATTTTCTAAAAATAAAAAAACGCTGGAAATTGTCCAAAAAGCGCACAAAACCAATAATTTTTGAAAAATTCCACTTTCAAAATTTTTTTGAAAAATTTCAAATTTTTTTGGTTTTGTGCGCTTTTCAGACAATTTCCAGCGTTTTTTGATTTTTCGAAAATTTTGAAAAATTTTCAAAACTCTCACCAAGAGACGCATGCTAACCTCGGCGAATGCCTCACCCTGTCTCTGCCGGACTCGGCCTCGATCCTTTCCGATTGCTGACTGCCCCGGTTTCTGCACAACCGGCCTATGCAGGGCTCGATATGTGGCCGACCGTGTCCCTGCTCGTCTCGTTACCTGCCTTACGTGTTGCATCCCTCACCTCGGCTTATAGAAGACGGCACTAAGAGACCGTGTGAGGCACAGACAACGTTCGTCAGAGACACAGTACATCGGACACAGTCCGACGGCAATCTGTCCTGCATGGCATCAGATGGGGTGAAATTTGAAAGAAATTTTGAAAAATTTTCAAAATTTTCGAAAAGTCAAAAAACGCTGGAAATTGTCCAAAAAGCGCACAAAATCAAAAACTTTTGAAAAATTCCACTTTCAAAATTTTTTTGAAAAATTTCAAATTTTTTTGGTTTTGTGCCCTTTTCAGATAATTTCCAGCGTTTTTTCATTTTTCGAAAATTTTGAAAATTTTGAAAAAAATTTCAAAACTGTCATCAAGAGACGCATGCCATCCTCACGAATGCCTCACCATGTCTCTGCCGGACTCGGCCTCGATCCTTTCCGATTGCTGACTGCCGCGGTTTCTGCACAACCGGCCTATGCAGGGCTCGATAAGTGGCCGACCGTGTCCCTGCACGTCTCGTTACCTGCCTTACGTGTTGCATCCCTCACCTCGGCTTATACAAGACGGCACTAAGAGACCGTGTGAGGCACAGACCACGTTCGTCAGAGACACAGTACATCGGACACAGTCCGACGGCAATCTGTCCTGCATGGCATCAGATGGGGTGAAATTTGAAAGAAATTTTGAAAATTTTTCAAAATTTTCGAAAAATCAAAAAACGCTGGAAATTGTCCAAAAAGCGCACAAAACCAATAATTTTTGAAAAATTCCACTTTCAAAATTGTTTTGAAAAATTTCAAATTTTTTTTGGTTTTGTGCGCTTTTCAGACAATTTCCAGCGTTTTTTGATTTTTCGAAAATTTTGAAAAATTTTCAAAACTCTCACCAAGAGACGCATGCCAACCTCGGCGAATGCCTCACCCTGTCTCTGCCGGACTCGGCCTCGATTCTTTCCGATTGCTGACTGCCCCGGTTTCTGCACAACCGGCCTATGCAGGGCTCGATATGTGGCCGACCGTGTCCCTGCTCGTCTCGTTACCTGCCTTACGTGTTGCATCCCTCACCTCGGCTTATAGAAGACGGCACTAAGAGACCGTGTGAGGCACAGACAACGTTCGTCAGAGACACAGTACATCGGACACAGTCCGACGGCAATCTGTCCTGCATGGCATCAGATGGGGTGAAATTTGAAAGAAATTTTGAAAAATTTTCAAAATTTTCGAAAAGTCAAAAAACGCTGGAAATTGTCCAAAAAGCGCACAAAATCAAAAAATTTTGAAAAATTCCACTTTCAAAATTTTTTTGAAAAATTTCACATTTTTTTGGTTTTGTGCGCTTTTCAGACAATTTCCAGCGTTTTTTGATTTTTCGAAAATTTTGAAAAATTTTCAAAACTCTCACCAAGAGACGCATGCCATCCTCGGCGAATGCCTCACACTGTCTCTGCCGGACTCGGCCTCGATCCTTTCCGATTGCTGACTGCCTCGGTTTCTGCACAACCGGCCTATGCAGGGCTCGATATGTGGCCGACCGTGTCCCTGCACGTCTCGTTACCTGCCTTACGTGTTGCATCCCTCACCTCGGCTTATAGAAGACGGCACTAAGAGACCGTGTGAGGCACAGACCACGTTCGTCAGAGACACAGTACATCGGACACAGTCCGACGGCAATCTGTCCTGCATGGCATCAGATGGGGTGAAATTTGAAAGAAATTTTGAAAAATTTTCAAAATTTTCGAAAAGTCAAAAAATGCTGGAAATTGTGCAAAAAGCGCAGAAAATCAAAAAATTTTGAAAAATTCCACTTTCAAAATTTTTTTTTAAAATTTCACATTTTTTGGTTTTGTGCGCTTTTCAGACAATTTCCAGCGTTTTTTGATTTTTCGAAAATTTTGAAAAATTTTCAAAACTCTCACCAAGAGACGCATGCCATCCTCGGCGAATGCTTCACACTGTCTCTGCCGGACTCGGCCTCGATCCTTTCCGATTGCTGACTGCCGCGGTTTCTGCACAACCGGCCTATGCAGGGCTCGATATGTGGCCGACCGTGTCCCTGCACGTCTCGTTACCTGCCTTACGTGTTGCATCCCTCACCTCGGCTTATAGAAGACGGCACTAAGAGACCGTGTGAGGCACAGACCACGTTCGTCAGAGACACAGTACATCGGACACAGTCCGACGGCAATCTGTCCTGCATGGCATCAGATGGGGTGAAATTTGAAAGAAATTTTGAAAAATTTTCAAAATTTTCGAAAAATCAAAAAACGCTGGAAATTGTCCAAAAAGCGCACAAAACCAATAATTTTTGAAAAATTCCACCTTCAAAATTTTTTTGAAAAATTTCAAATTTTTTTGGTTTTGTGCGCTTTTCAGACAATTTCCAGCGTTTTTTGATTTTTCGAAAATTTTGAAAAATTTTCAATACTCTCACCAAGAGAAGCATGCCATCCTCGGCGAATGCCTCACCCTGTCTCTGACGGACTCGGCCTCGATCCTTTCCGATTGCTGACTGCCTCGGTTTCTGCACAACCGGCCTATGCAGGGCTCGATATTTGGCCGACCGTGTCCCTGCTCGTCTCGTTACCTGCCTTACGTGTTGCATCCCTCACCTCGGCTTATACAAGACGGCACTAAGAGACCGTGTGAGCACAGACAACGTTCGTCAGAGACACAGTACATCGTACACAGTCCGACGGCAATCTGTCCTGCATGGCATCAGATGGGGTGAAATTTGAAAGAAATTTTGAAAAATTTTCAAAATTTTCGAAAAGTCAAAAAACGCTGGAAATTGTCCAAAAAGCGCACAAAATCAAAAATTTTTGAAAAATTCCACTTTCAAAATTTTTTTTAAAAATTTCACATTTTTTGGTTTTGTGCGCTTTTCAGACAATTTCCAGCGTTTTTTGATTTTTCGAAAATTTTGAAAATTTTTCAAAACTCTCACCAAGAGACGCATGCCATCCTCGGCGAATGCCTCACACTGTCTCTGCCGGACTCGGCCTCGATCCTTTCCGATTGCTGACTGCCGCGGTTTCTGCACAACCGGCCTATGCAGGGCTCGATATGTGGCCGACCGTGTCCCTGCACGTCTCGTTACCTGCCTTACGTGTTGCATCCCTCACCTCGGCTTATAGAAGACGGCACTAAGAGACCGTGTGAGGCACAGACCACGTTCGTCAGAGACACAGTACATCGGACACAGTCCGACGGCAATCTGTCCTGCATGGCATCAGATGGGGTGAAATTTGAAAGAAATTTTGAAAAATTTTCAAAATTTTCGAAAAGTCAAAAAACGCTGGAAATTGTCCAAAAAGCGCACAAAACCAATAATTTTTGAAAAATTCCACCTTCAAAATTTTTTTGAAAAATTTAAAATTTTTTTGGTTTTGTGCGCTTTTCAGACAATTTCCAGCGTTTTTTGATTTTTCGAAAATTTTGAAAAATTTTCAAAACTCTCACCAAGAGAAGCATGCCATCCTCGGCGAATGCCTCACCCTGTCTCTGACGGACTCGGCCTCGATCCTTTCCGATTGCTGACTGCCTCGGTTTCTGCACAACCGGCCTATGCAGGGCTCGATATGTGGCCGACCGTGTCCCTGCTCGTCTCGTTACCTGCCTTACGTGTTGCATCCCTCACCTCGGCTTATACAAGACGGCACTAAGAGACCGTGTGAGCACAGACAACGTTCGTCAGAGACACAGTACATCGTACACAGTCCGACGGCAATCTGTCCTGCATGGCATCAGATGGGGTGAAATTTGAAAGAAATTTTGAAAAATTTTCAAAATTTTCGAAAAGTCAAAAAACGCTGGAAATTGTCCAAAAAGCGCACAAAATCAAAAAAATTTGAAAAATTCCACTTTCAAAATTTTTTTTAAAAATTTCAAATTTTTTTGGTTTTGTGCGCTTTTCAGACAATTTCCAGCGTTTTTTGATTTTTCGAAAATTTTGAAAAATTTTCAAAACTCTCACCAAGAGAAGCATGCCATCCTCGGCGAATGCCTCACCCTGTCTCTGACGGACTCGGCCTCGATCCTTTCCGATTGCTGACTGCCTCGGTTTCTGCACAACCGGCCTATGCAGGGCTCGATATGTGGCCGACCGTGTCCCTGCTCGTCTCGTTACCTGCCTTACGTGTTGCATCCCTCACCTCGGCTTATACAAGACGGCACTAAGAGACCGTGTGAGCACAGACAACGTTCGTCAGAGACACAGTACATCGTACACAGTCCGACGGCAATCTGTCCTGCATGGCATCAGATGGGGTGAAATTTGAAAGAAATTTTGAAAAATTTTCAAAATTTTCGAAAAGTCAAAAAACGCTGGAAATTGTCCAAAAAGCGCACAAAATCAAAAATTTTTGAAAAATTCCACTTTCAAAATTTTTTTTAAAAATTTCACATTTTTTGGTTTTGTGCGCTTTTCAGACAATTTCCAGCGTTTTTTGATTTTTCGAAAATTTTGAAAATTTTTCAAAACTCTCACCAAGAGACGCATGCCATCCTCGGCGAATGCCTCACACTGTCTCTGCCGGACTCGGCCTCGATCCTTTCCGATTGCTGACTGCCGCGGTTTCTGCACAACCGGCCTATGCAGGGCTCGATATGTGGCCGACCGTGTCCCTGCACGTCTCGTTACCTGCCTTACGTGTTGCATCCCTCACCTCGGCTTATAGAAGACGGCACTAAGAGACCGTGTGAGGCACAGACCACGTTCGTCAGAGACACAGTACATCGGACACAGTCCGACGGCAATCTGTCCTGCATGGCATCAGATGGGGTGAAATTTGAAAGAAATTTTGAAAAATTTTCAAAATTTTCGAAAAGTCAAAAAACGCTGGAAATTGTCCAAAAAGCGCACAAAACCAATAATTTTTGAAAAATTCCACCTTCAAAATTTTTTTGAAAAATTTAAAATTTTTTTGGTTTTGTGCGCTTTTCAGACAATTTCCAGCGTTTTTTGATTTTTCGAAAATTTTGAAAAATTTTCAAAACTCTCACCAAGAGAAGCATGCCATCCTCGGCGAATGCCTCACCCTGTCTCTGACGGACTCGGCCTCGATCCTTTCCGATTGCTGACTGCCTCGGTTTCTGCACAACCGGCCTATGCAGGGCTCGATATGTGGCCGACCGTGTCCCTGCTCGTCTCGTTACCTGCCTTACGTGTTGCATCCCTCACCTCGGCTTATACAAGACGGCACTAAGAGACCGTGTGAGCACAGACAATGTTCGTCAGAGACACAGTACATCGTACACAGTCCGACGGCAATCTGTCCTGCATGGCATCAGATGGGGTGAAATTTGAAAGAAATTTTGAAAAATTTTCAAAATTTTCGAAAAGTCAAAAAACGCTGGAAATTGTCCAAAAAGCGCACAAAACCAATAATTTTTGAAAAATTCCACCTTCAAAATTTTTTTGAAAAATTTAAAATTTTTTTGGTTTTGTGCGCTTTTCAGACAATTTCCAGCGTTTTTTGATTTTTCGAAAATTTTGAAAAATTTTCAAAACTCTCACCAAGAGAAGCATGCCATCCTCGGCGAATGCCTCACCCTGTCTCTGACGGACTCGGCCTCGATCCTTTCCGATTGCTGACTGCCTCGGTTTCTGCACAACCGGCCTATGCAGGGCTCGATATGTGGCCGACCGTGTCCCTGCTCGTCTCGTTACCTGCCTTACGTGTTGCATCCCTCACCTCGGCTTATACAAGACGGCACTAAGAGACCGTGTGAGCACAGACAACGTTCGTCAGAGACACAGTACATCGTACACAGTCCGACGGCAATCTGTCCTGCATGGCATCAGATGGGGTGAAATTTGAAAGAAATTTTGAAAAATTTTCAAAATTTTCGAAAAGTCAAAAAACGCTGGAAATTGTCCAAAAAGCGCACAAAATCAAAAAAATTTGAAAAATTCCACTTTCAAAATTTTTTTTAAAAATTTCAAATTTTTTTGGTTTTGTGCGCTTTTCAGACAATTTCCAGCGTTTTTTGATTTTTCGAAAATTTTGAAAAATTTTCAAAACTCTCACCAAGAGACGCATGACATCCTCGGCGAATGCCTCACACTGTCTCTGCCGGACTCGGCCTCGATCCTTTCCGATTGCTGACTGCCGCGGTTTCTGCACAACCGGCCTATGCAGGGCTCGATATGTGGCCGACCGTGTCCCTGCACGTCTCGTTACCTGCCTTACGTGTTGCATCCCTCACCTCGGCTTATAGAAGACGGCACTAAGAGACCATGTGAGGCACAGACCACGTTCGTCAGAGACACAGTACATCGGACACAGTCCGACGGCAATCTGTCCTGCATGGCATCAGATGGGGTGAAATTTGAAAGAAATTTTGAAAAATTTTCAAAATTTTCGAAAAATCAAAAAACGCTGGAAATTGTCCAAAAAGCGCACAAAACCAATAATTTTTGAAAAATTCCACCTTCAAAATTTTTTTGAAAAATTTCAAATTTTTTTGGTTTTGTGCGCTTTTCAGACAATTTCCAGCGTTTTTTGATTTTTCGAAAATTTTGAAAAATTTTCAATACTCTCACCAAGAGAAGCATGCCATCCTCGGCGAATGCCTCACCCTGTCTCTGACGGACTCGGCCTCGATCCTTTCCGATTGCTGACTGCCTCGGTTTCTGCACAACCGGCCTATGCAGGGCTCGATATTTGGCCGACCGTGTCCCTGCTCGTCTCGTTACCTGCCTTACGTGTTGCATCCCTCACCTCGGCTTATACAAGACGGCACTAAGAGACCGTGTGAGCACAGACAACGTTCGTCAGAGACACAGTACATCGTACACAGTCCGACGGCAATCTGTCCTGCATGGCATCAGATGGGGTGAAATTTGAAAGAAATTTTGAAAAATTTTCAAAATTTTCGAAAAGTCAAAAAACGCTGGAAATTGTCCAAAAAGCGCACAAAATCAAAAATTTTTGAAAAATTCCACTTTCAAAATTTTTTTTAAAAATTTCACATTTTTTGGTTTTGTGCGCTTTTCAGACAATTTCCAGCGTTTTTTGATTTTTCGAAAATTTTGAAAATTTTTCAAAACTCTCACCAAGAGACGCATGCCATCCTCGGCGAATGCCTCACACTGTCTCTGCCGGACTCGGCCTCGATCCTTTCCGATTGCTGACTGCCGCGGTTTCTGCACAACCGGCCTATGCAGGGCTCGATATGTGGCCGACCGTGTCCCTGCACGTCTCGTTACCTGCCTTACGTGTTGCATCCCTCACCTCGGCTTATAGAAGACGGCACTAAGAGACCGTGTGAGGCACAGACCACGTTCGTCAGAGACACAGTACATCGGACACAGTCCGACGGCAATCTGTCCTGCATGGCATCAGATGGGGTGAAATTTGAAAGAAATTTTGAAAAATTTTCAAAATTTTCGAAAAGTCAAAAAACGCTGGAAATTGTCCAAAAAGCGCACAAAACCAATAATTTTTGAAAAATTCCACCTTCAAAATTTTTTTGAAAAATTTCAAATTTTTTTGGTTTTGTGCGCTTTTCAGACAATTTCCAGCGTTTTTTGATTTTTCGAAAATTTTGAAAAATTTTCAAAACTCTCACCAAGAGAAGCATGCCATCCTCGGCGAATGCCTCACCCTGTCTCTGACGGACTCGGCCTCGATCCTTTCCGATTGCTGACTGCCTCGGTTTCTGCACAACCGGCCTATGCAGGGCTCGATATGTGACCGACCGTGTCCCTGCTCGTCTCGTTACCTGCCTTACGTGTTGCATCCCTCACCTCGGCTTATACAAGACGGCACTAAGAGACCGTGTGAGCACAGACAACGTTCGTCAGAGACACAGTACATCGTACACAGTCCGACGGCAATCTGTCCTGCATGGCATCAGATGGGGTGAAATTTGAAAGAAATTTTGAAAAATTTTCAAAATTTTCGAAAAGTCAAAAAACGCTGGAAATTGTCCAAAAAGCGCACAAAATCAAAAAATTTTGAAAAATTCCACTTTCAAAATTTTTTTGAAAAATTTCACATTTTTTTGGTTTTGTGCGCTTTTCAGACAATTTCCAGCGTTTTTTGATTTTTCGAAAATTTTGAAAATTTTTCAAAACTCTCACTAAGAGACGCATGCCATCCTCGGCGAATGCCTCACACTGTCTCTGCCGGACTCGGCCTCGATCCTTTCCGATTGCTGACTGCCTCGGTTTTTGCACAACCGGCCTATGCAGGGCTCGATATGTGGCCGACCGTGTCCCTGCACGTCTCGTTACCTGCCTTACGTGTTGCATCCCTCACCTCGGCTTATAGAAGACGGCACTAAGAGACCGTGTGAGGCACAGACCACGTTCGTCAGAGACACAGTACATCGGACACAGTCCGACGGCAATCTGTCCTGCATGGCATCAGATGGGGTGAAATTTGAAAGAAATTTTGAAAAATTTTCAAAATTTTCGAAAAATCAAAAAACGCTGGAAATTGTCCAAAAAGCGCACAAAACCAATAATTTTTGAAAAATTCCACTTTCAAAATTTTTTTGAAAAATTTCAAATTTTTTTGGTTTTGTGCGCTTTTCAGACAATTTCCAGCGTTTTTCGATTTTTCGAAAATTTTGAAAATTTTTCAAAACTCTCACCAAGAGACGCATGCCAACCTCGGCGAATGCCTCACCCTGTCTCTGTCGGACTCGGCCTCGATCCTTTCCGATTGCTGACTGCCCCGGTTTCTGCACAACCGGCCTATGCAGGGCTCGATATGTGGCCGACTGTGTCCCTGCACGTCTCGTTACCTGCCTTACGTGTTGCATCCCTCACATCGGCTTATAGAAGACGGCACTAAGAGACCGTGTGAGGCACAGACCACGTTCGTCAGAGACACAGTACATCGGACACAGTCCGACGGCAATCTGTCCTGCATGGCATCAGATGGGGTGAAATTTGAAAGAAATTTTGAAAAATTTTCAAAATTTTCGAAAAATCAAAAAACGCTGGAAATTGTCCAAAAAGCGCACAAAACCAATAATTTTTGAAAAATTCCACCTTCAAAATTTTTTTGAAAAATTTCAAATTTTTTTGGTTTTGTGCGCTTTTCAGACAATTTCCAGCGTTTTTTGATTTTTCGAAAATTTTGAAAAATTTTCAAAACTCTCACCAAGAGAAGCATGCCATCCTCGGCGAATGCCTCACCCTGTCTCTGACGGACTCGGCCTCGATCCTTTCCGATTGCTGACTGCCTCGGTTTCTGCACAACCGGCCTATGCAGGGCTCGATATGTGGCCGACCGTGTCCCTGCTCGTCTCGTTACCTGCCTTACGTGTTGCATCCCTCACCTCGGCTTATACAAGACGGCACTAAGAGACCGTGTGAGCACAGACAACGTTCGTCAGAGACACAGTACATCGGACACAGTCCGACGACAATCTGTCCTGCATGGCATCAGATGGGGTGAAATTTGAAAGAAATTTTGAAAAATTTTCAAAATTTTCGAAAAGTCAAAAAACGCTGGAAATTGTCCAAAAAGCGCACAAAATCAAAAAATTTTGAAAAATTCCACTTTCAAAATTTTTTTTAAAAATTTCAAATTTTTTTGGTTTTGTGCGCTTTTCAGACAATTTCCAGCGTTTTTTGATTTTTCGAAAATTTTGAAAAATTTTCAAAACTCTCACCAAGAGACGCATGCCATCCTCGGCGAATGCCTCACACTGTCTCTGCCGGACTCGGCCTCGATCCTTTCCGATTGCTGACTGCCGCGGTTTCTGCACAACCGGCCTATGCAGGGCTCGATATGTGGCCGACTGTGTCCCTGCACGTCTCGTTACCTGCCTTACGTGTTGCATCCCTCACCTCGGCTTATAGAAGACGGCACTAAGAGACCGTGTGAGGCACAGACCACGTTCGTCAGAGACACAGTACATCGGACACAGTCCGACGGCAATCTGTCCTGCATGGCATCAGATGGGGTGAAATTTGAAAGAAATTTTGAAAAATTTTCAAAATTTTCGAAAAATCAAAAAACGCTGGAAATTGTCCAAAAAGCGCACAAAACCAATAATTTTTGAAAAATTCCACCTTCAAAATTTTTTTGAAAAATTTCAAATTTTTTTGGTTTTGTGCGCTTTTCAGACAATTTCCAGCGTTTTTTGATTTTTCGAAAATTTTGAAAAATTTTCAAAACTCTCACCAAGAGAAGCATGCCATCCTCGGCGAATGCCTCACCCTGTCTCTGACGGACTCGGCCTCGATCCTTTCCGATTGCTGACTGCCTCGGTTTCTTCACAACCGGCCTATGCAGGGCTCGATATGTGGCCGACCGTGTCCCTCCTCGTCTCGTTACCTGCCTTACGTGTTGCATCCCTCACCTCGGCTTATACAAGACGGCACTAAGAGACCGTGTGAGCACAGACAACGTTCGTCAGAGACACAGTACATCGGACACAGTCCGACGGCAATCTGTCCTGCATGGCATCAGATGGGGTGAAATTTGAAAGAAATTTTGAAAAATTTTCAAAATGTTCGAAAAGTCAAAAAACGCTGGAAATTGTCCAAAAAGCGCACAAAATCAAAAAATTTTGAAAAATTCCACTTTCAAAATTTTTTTTAAAAATTTCAAATTTTTTTGGTTTTGTGCGCTTTTCAGACAATTTCCAGCGTTTTTTGATTTTTCGAAAATTTTGAAAAATTTTCAAAACTCTCACTAAGAGACGCATGCCATCCTCGGCGAATGCCTCACACTGTCTCTGCCGGACTCGGCCTCGATCCTTTCCGATTGCTGACTGCCTCGGTTTTTGCACAACCGGCCTATGCAGGGCTCGATATGTGGCCGACCGTGTCCCTGCACGTCTCGTTACCTGCCTTACGTGTTGCATCCCTCACCTCGGCTTATAGAAGACGGCACTAAGAGACCGTGTGAGGCACAGACCACGTTCGTCAGAGACACAGTACATCGGACACAGTCCGACGGCAATCTGTCCTGCATGGCATCAGATGGGGTGAAATTTGAAAGAAATTTTGAAAAATTTTCAAAATTTTCGTAAAATCAAAAAACGCTGGAAATTGTCCAAAAAGCGCACAAAACCAATAATTTTTGAAAAATTCCACCTTCAAAATTTTTTTTAAAAATTTCAAATTTTTTTGGTTTTGTGCGCTTTTCAGACAATTTCCAGCGTTTTTTGATTTTTCGAAAATTTTGAAAAATTTTCAAAACTCTCACCAAGAGAAGCATGCCATCCTCGGCGAATGCCTCACCCTGTCTCTGACGGACTCGGCCTCGATCCTTTCCGATTGCTGACTGCCTCGGTTTCTGCACAACCGGCCTATGCAGGGCTCGATATGTGGCCGACCGTGTCCCTCCTCGTCTCGTTACCTGCCTTACGTGTTGCATCCCTCACCTCGGCTTATACAAGACGGCACTAAGAGACCGTGTGAGCACAGACAACGTTCGTCAGAGACACAGTACATCGGACACAGTCCGACGGCAATCTGTCCTGCATGGCATCAGATGGGGTGAAATTTGAAAGAAATTTTGAAAAATTTTCAAAATTTTCGAAAAGTCAAAAAACGCTGGAAATTGTCCAAAAAGCGCACAAAATCAAAAAATTTTGAAAAATTCCACTTTCAAATTTTTTTTTAAAAATTTCAAATTTTTTTGGTTTTGTGCGCTTTTCAGACAATTTCCAGCGTTTTTTGATTTTTCGAAAATTTTGAAAATTTTTCAAAACTCTCACTAAGAGACGCATGCCATCCTCGGCGAATGCCTCACACTGTCTCTGCCGGACTCGGCCTCGATCCTTTCCGATTGCTGACTGCCTCGGTTTTTGCACAACCGGCCTATGCAGGGCTCGATATGTGGCCGACCGTGTCCCTGCACGTCTCGTTACCTGCCTTACGTGTTGCATCCCTCACCTCGGCTTATAGAAGACGGCACTAAGAGACCGTGTGAGGCACAGACCACGTTCGTCAGAGACACAGTACATCGGACACAGTCCGACGGCAATCTGTCCTGCATGGCATCAGATGGGGTGAAATTTGAAAGAAATTTTGAAAAATTTTCAAAATTTTCGAAAAATCAAAAAACGCTGGAAATTGTCCAAAAAGCGCACAAAACCAATAATTTTTGAAAAATTCCACCTTCAAAATTTTCTTGAAAAATTTCAAATTTTTTTGGTTTTGTGCGCTTTTCAGACAATTTCCAGCGTTTTTTGATTTTTCGAAAATTTTGAAAAATTTTCAAAACTCTCACCAAGAGAAGCATGCCATCCTCGGCGAATGCCTCACCCTGTCTCTGACGGACTCGGCCTCGATCCTTTCCGATTGCTGACTGCCTCGGTTTCTGCACAACCGGCCTATGCAGGGCTCGATATGTGGCCGACCGTGTCCCTCCTCGTCTCGTTACCTGCCTTACGTGTTGCATCCCTCACCTCGGCTTATACAAGACGGCACTAAGAGACCGTGTGAGCACAGACAACGTTCGTCAGAGACACAGTACATCGGACACAGTCCGACGGCAATCTGTCCTGCATGGCATCAGATGGGGTGAAATTTGAAAGAAATTTTGAAAAATTTTCAAAATTTTCGAAAAGTCAAAAAACGCTGGAAATTGTCCAAAATGCGCACAAAATCAAAAAATTTTGAAAAATTCCACTTTCAAAATTTTTTTGAAAAATTTCACATTTTTTTGGTTTTGTGCGCTTTTCAGACAATTTCCAGCGTTTTTTGATTTTTCGAAAATTTTGAAAAATTTTCAAAACTCTCACTAAGAGACGCATGCCATCCTCGGCGAATGCCTCACACTGTCTCTGCCGGACTCGGCCTCGATCCTTTCCGATTGCTGACTGCCTCGGTTTTTGCACAACCGGCCTATGCAGGGCTCGATATGTGGCCGACCATGTCCCTGCACGTCTCGTTACCTGCCTTACGTGTTGCATCCCTCACCTCGGCTTATAGAAGACGGCACTAAGAGACCGTGTGAGGCACAGACCACGTTCGTCAGAGACACAGTACATCGGACACAGTCCGACGGCAATCTGTCCTGCATGGCATCAGATGGGGTGAAATTTGAAAGAAATTTTGAAAAATTTTCAAAATTTTCGAAAAATCAAAAAACGCTGGAAATTGTCCAAAAAGCGCACAAAACCAATAATTTTTGAAAAATTCCACCTTCAAAATTTTTTTGAAAAATTTCAAATTTTTTTGGTTTTGTGCGCTTTTCAGACAATTTCCAGCGTTTTTTGATTTTTCGAAAATTTTGAAAAATTTTCAAAACTCTCACCAAGAGAAGCATGCCATCGTCGGCGAATGCCTCACCCTGTCTCTGACGGACTCGGCCTCGATCCTTTCCGATTGCTGACTGCCTCGGTTTCTTCACAACCGGCCTATGCAGGGCTCGATATGTGGCCGACCGTGTCCCTCCTCGTCTCGTTACCTGCCTTACGTGTTGCATCCCTCACCTCGGCTTATACAAGACGGCACTAAGAGACCGTGTGAGCACAGACAACGTTCGTCAGAGACACAGTACATCGGACACAGTCCGACGGCAATCTGTCCTGCATGGCATCAGATGGGGTGAAATTTGAAAGAAATTTTGAAAAATTTTCAAAATTTTCGAAAAGTCAAAAAACGCTGGAAATTGTCCAAAAAGCGCACAAAATCAAAAATTTTTGAAAAATTCCACTTTCAAAATTTTTTTTAAAAATTTCAAATTTTTTTGGTTTTGTGCGCTTTTCAGACAATTTCCAGCGTTTTTTGATTTTTCGAAAATTTTGAAAAATTTTCAAAACTCTCACTAAGAGACGCATGCCATCCTCGGCGAATGCCTCACACTGTCTCTGCCGGACTCGGCCTCGATCCTTTCCGATTGCTGACTGCCTCGGTTTTTGCACAACCGGCCTATGCAGGGCTCGATATGTGGCCGACCGTGTCCCTGCACGTCTCGTTACCTGCCTTACGTGTTGCATCCCTCACCTCGGCTTATAGAAGACGGCACTAAGAGACCGTGTGAGGCACAGACCACGTTCGTCAGAGACACAGTACATCGGACACAGTCCGACGGCAATCTGTCCTGCATGGCATCAGATGGGGTGAAATTTGAAAGAAATTTTGAAAAATTTTCAAAATTTTCGAAAAGTCAAAAAACGCTGGAAATTGTCCAAAAAGCGCACAAAATCAAAAAATTTTGAAAAATTCCACTTTCAAAATTTTTTTTAAAAATTTCAAATTTTTTTGGTTTTGTGCGCTTTTCAGACAATTTCCAGCGTTTTTTGATTTTTCGAAAATTTTGAAAAATTTTCAAAACTCTCACTAAGAGACGCATGCCATCCTCGGCGAATGCCTCACACTGTCTCTGCCGGACTCGGCCTCGATCCTTTCCGATTGCTGACTGCCTCGGTTTTTGCACAACCGGCCTATGCAGGGCTCGATATGTGGCCGACCGTGTCCCTGCACGTCTCGTTACCTGCCTTACGTGTTGCATCCCTCACCTCGGCTTATAGAAGACGGCACTAAGAGACCGTGTGAGGCACAGACCACGTTCGTCAGAGACACAGTACATCGGACACAGTCCGACGGCAATCTGTCCTGCATGGCATCAGATGGGGTGAAATTTGAAAGAAATTTTGAAAAATTTTCAAAATTTTCGAAAAATCAAAAAACGCTGGAAATTGTCCAAAAAGCGCACAAAACCAATAATTTTTGAAAAATTCCACCTTCAAAATTTTTTTGAAAAATTTCAAATTTTTTTGGTTTTGTGCGCTTTTCAGACAATTTCCAGCGTTTTTTGATTTTTCGAAAATTTTGAAAAATTTTCAAAACTCTCACCAAGAGAAGCATGCCATCCTCGGCGAATGCCTCACCCTGTCTCTGACGGACTCGGCCTCGATCCTTTCCGATTGCTGACTGCCTCGGTTTCTGCACAACCGGCCTATGCAGGGCTCGATATGTGGCCGACCGTGTCCCTCCTCGTCTCGTTACCTGCCTTACGTGTTGCATCCCTCACCTCGGCTTATACAAGACGGCACTAAGAGACCGTGTGAGCACAGACAACGTTCGTCAGAGACACAGTACATCGGACACAGTCCGACGGCAATCTGTCCTGCATGGCATCAGATGGGGTGAAATTTGAAAGAAATTTTGAAAAATTTTCAAAATTTTCGAAAAGTCAAAAAACGCTGGAAATTGTCCAAAAAGCGCACAAAATCAAAAAATTTTGAAAAATTCCACTTTCAAAATTTTTTTTTAAAAATTTCAAATTTTTTTGGTTTTGTGCGCTTTTCAGACAATTTCCAGCGTTTTTTGATTTTTCGAAAATTTTGAAAAATTTTCAAAACTCTCACCAAGAGACGCATGCCATCCTCGGCGAATGCCTCACACTGTCTCTGCCGGACTCGGCCTCGATCCTTTCCGATTGCTGACTGCCGCGGTTTCTGCACAACCGGCCTATGCAGGGCTCGATATGTGGCCGACCGTGTCCCTGCACGTCTCGTTACCTGCCTTACGTGTTGCATCCCTCACCTCGGCTTATAGAAGACGGCACTAAGAGACCGTGTGAGGCACAGACCACGTTCGTCAGAGACACAGTACATCGGACACAGTCCGACGGCAATCTGTCCTGCATGGCATCAGATGGGGTGAAATTTGAAAGAAATTTTGAAAAATTTTCAAAATTTTCGAAAAATCAAAAAACGCTGGAAATTGTCCAAAAAGCGCACAAAACCAATAATTTTTGAAAAATTCCACTTTCAAAATTTTTTTGAAAAATTTCAAATTTTTTTGGTTTTGTGTGCTTTTCAGACAATTTCCAGCGTCTTTTGATTTTTCGAAAATTTTGAAAAATTTTCAAAACTCTCACCAAGAGACGCATGCCAACCTCGGCGAATGCCTCACCCTGTCTGCCGGACTCGGCCTCGATACTTTCCGATTGCTGACTGCCCCGGTTTCTGCACAACCGGCCTATGCAGGGCTCGATATGTGGCCGACCGTGTCCCTGCTCGTCTCGTTACCTGCCTTACGTGTTGCATCCCTCACCTCGGCTTATAGAAGACGGCACTAAGAGACCGTGTGAGGCACAGACAACGTTCGTCAGAGACACAGTACATCGGACACAGTCCGACGGCAATCTGTCCTGCATGGCATCAGATGGGGTGAAATTTGAAAGAAATTTTGAAAAATTTTCAAAATTTTCGAAAAGTCAAAAAACGCTGGAAATTGTCCAAAAAGCGCACAAAATCAAAAAATTTTGAAAAATTCCACTTTCAAAATTTTTTTTAAAAATTTCAATTTTTTTTGGTTTTGTGCGCTTTTCAGACAATTTCCAGCGTTTTTTGATTTTTCGAAAATTTTGAAAAATTTTCAAAACTCTCACCAAGAGACGCATGCCATCCTCGGCGAATGCCTCACACTGTCTCTGCCGGACTCGGCCTCGATCCTTTCCGATTGCTGACTGCCGCGGTTTCTGCACAACCGGCCTATGCAGGGCTCGATATGTGGCCGACCGTGTCCCTGCACGTCTCGTTACCTGCCTTACGTGTTGCATCCCTCACCTCGGCTTATAGAAGACGGCACTAAGAGACCGTGTGAGGCACAGACCACGTTCGTCAGAGACACAGTACATCGGACACAGTCCGACGGCAATCTGTCCTGCATGGCATCAGATGGGGTGAAATTTGAAAGAAATTTTGAAAAATTTTCAAAATTTTCGAAAAGTCAAAAAACGCTGGAAATTGTCCAAAAAGCGCACAAAATCAAAAAATTTTGAAAAATTCCACTTTCAAAATTTTTTTGAAAAATTTCACATTTTTTTGGTTTTGTGCGCTTTTCAGACAATTTCCAGCGTTTTTTGATTTTTCGAAAATTTTGAAAAATTTTCAAAACTCTCACCAAGAGATGCATGCCATCCTCGGCGAATGCCTCACACTGTCTCTGCCGGACTCGGCCTCGATCCTTTCCGATTGCTGACTGCCTCGGTTTCTGCACAACCGGCCTATGCAGGGCTCGATATGTGGCCGACCGTGTCCCTGCACGTCTCGTTACCTGCCTTACGTGTTGCATCCCTCACCTCGGCTTATAGAAGACGGCACTAAGAGACCGTGTGAGGCACAGACCACGTTCGTCAGAGACACAGTACATCGGACACAGTCCGACGGCAATCTGTCCTGCATGGCATCAGATGGGGTGAAATTTGAAAGAAATTTTGAAAAATTTTCAAAATTTTCGAAAAATCAAAAAACGCTGCAAATTGTCCAAAAAGCGGACAAAACCAATAATTTTTGAAAAATTCCACTTTCAAAATTTTTTTGAAAAATTTCAAATTTTTTTGGTTTTGTGCGCTTTTCAGACAATTTCCAGCGTTTTTTGATTTTTCGAAAATTTTGAAAAATTTTCAAAACTCTCACCAAGAGACGCATGCCAACCTCGGCGAATGCCTCACCCTGTCTCTGCCGGACTCGGCCTCGATCCTTTCCGATTGCTGACTGCCTCGGTTTCTGCACAACCGGCCTATGGAGGGCTCGATATGTGGCCGACCGTGTCCCTGCACGTCTCGATACCTGCCTTACGTGTTGCATCCCTCACCTCGGCTTATAGAAGACGACACTAAGAGACCGTGTGAGGCACAGACCACGTTCGTCAGAGACACAGTACATCGGACACAGTCCGACGGCAATCTGTCCTGCATGGCATCAGATGGGGTGAAATTTGAAAGAAATTTTGAAAAATTTTCAAAATTTTCGAAAAGTCAAAAAACGCTGGAAATTGTCCAAAAAGCGCACAAAATCAAAAAATTTTGAAAAATTCCACTTTCAAAATTTTTTTGAAAAATTTCACATTTTTTGGTTTTGTGCGCTTTTCAGACAATTTCCAGCGTTTTTTGATTTTTCGAAGATTTTGAAAAATTTTCAAAACTCTCACCGAGAGAAGCATGCCATCCTCGGCGAATGCCTCACCCTGTCTCTGACGGACTCGGCCTCGATCCTTTCCGATTGCTGACTGCCTCGGTTTCTGCACAACCGGCCTATGCAGGGCTCGATATGTGGCCGACCGTGTCCCTGCTCGTCTCGTTACCTGCCTTACGTGTTGCATCCCTCACCTCGGCTTATAGAAGACGGCACTAAGAGAACGTGTGAGGCACAGACAACGTTCGTCAGAGACACAGTACATCGGACACAGTCCGACGGCAATCTGTCCTGCATGGCATCAGATGGGGTGAAATTTGAAAGAAATTTTGAAAAATTTTCAAAATTTTCGAAAAGTCAAAAAACGCTGTAAATTGTCCAAAAAGCGCACAAAATCAAAAAATTTTGAAAAATTCCACTTTCAAAATTTTTTTGAAAAATTTCACATTTTTTTTGTTTTGTGCGCTTTTCAGACAATTTCCAGCGTTTTTTGATTTTTCGAAGATTTTGAAAAATTTTCAAAACTCTCACCGAGAGAAGCATGCCATCCTCGGCGAATGCCTCACCCTGACTCTGACGGACTCGGCCTCGATCCTTTCCGATTGCTGACTGCCTCGGTTTCTGCACTACCGGCCTATGCAGGGCTCGATATGTGGCCGACCGTGTCCCTGCTCGTGTCGTTACATGCCTTACGTGTTGCATCCCTCACCTCCGCTTATACAAGACGGCACTAAGAGACCGTGTGAGCACAGACAACGTTCGTCAGAGACACAGTACATCGGACACAGTCCGACGGCAATCTGTCCTGCATGGCATCAGATGGGGTGAAATTTGAAAGAAATTTTGAAAAATTATCAAAATTTTCGAAGGCAAAAAACGCTGGAAATTGTCCAAAAAGCGCACAAAATCAAAAAATTTTGAAAAATTCCACTTTCAAAATTTTTTTGAAAAATTTCACATTTTTTTGGTTTTGTGCGCTTTTCAGACAATTTCCAGCGTTTTTTGATTTTTCGAAAATTTTGAAAAATTTTCAAAACTCTCACCAAGAGACGCATGCCAACCTCGGCGAATGCCTCACCCTGTCTCTGCCGGACTCGGCCTCGATCCTTTCCGATTGCTGACTGCCCCGGTTTCTGCACAACCGGCCTATGCAGGGCTCGATATGTGGCCGACCGTGTCCCTGCTCGTCTCGTTACCTGCCTTACGTGTTGCATCCCTCACCTCGGCTTATAGAAGACGGCACTAAGAGACCGTGTGAGGCACAGACAACGTTCGTCAGAGACACAGTACATCGGACACAGTCCGACGGCAATCTGTCCTGCATGGCATCAGATGGGGTGAAATTTGAAAGAAATTTTGAAAATTTTTCAAAATTTTCGAAAAGTCAAAAAACGCTGGAAATTGTCCAAAAAGCGCACAAAATCAAAAAATTTTGAAAAATTCCACTTTCAAAATTTTTTTGAAAAATTTCACATTTTTTTGAAAAATTTCACATTTTTTGGTTTTGTGCGCTTTTCAGACAATTTCCAGCGTTTTTTGATTTTTCGAAAATTTTGAAAATTTTTCAAAACTCTCACCAAGAGACGCATGCCAACCTCGGCGAATGCCTCACCCTGTCTCTGCCGGACTCGGCCTCGATCCTTTCCGATTGCTGACTGCCCCGGTTTCTGCACAACCGGCCTATGCAGGGCTCGATATGTGGCCGACCGTGTCCCTGCTCGTCTCGTTACCTGCCTTACGTGTTGCATCCCTCACCTCGGCTTATAGAAGACGGCACTAAGAGACCGTGTGAGGCACAGACAACGTTCGTTAGAGACACAGTACATCGGACACAGTCCGACGGCAATCTGTCCTGCATGGCATCAGATGGGGTGAAATTTGAAAGAAATTTTGAAAAATTTTCAAAATTTTCGAAAAGTCAAAAAACGCTGGAAATTGTCCAAAAAGCGCACAAAATCAAAAAAATTTGAAAAATTCCACTTTCAAAATTTTTTTGAAAAATTTCACATTTTTTTGGTTTTGTGCGCTTTTCAGACAATTTCCATCGTTTTTTGATTTTTCGAAAATGTTGAAAAATTTTCAAAACTCTCACCAAGAGAAGCATGCCATCCTCGGCGAATGCCTCACCCTGTCTCTGACGGACTCGGCCTCGATCCTTTCCGATCGCTGACTGCCTCGGTTTCTGCACAACCGGCCTATGCAGGGCTCGATATGTGGCCGACCGTGTCCGTGCTCGTCTCGTTACCTGCCTTACGTGTTGCATCCCTCACCTCGGCTTATACAAGACGGCACTAAGAGACCGTGTGAGCACAGACAACGTTCGTCAGAGACACAGTACATCGGACACAGTCCGACGGCAATCTGTCCTGCATGGCATCAGATTGGGTGAAATTTGAAAGAAATTTTGAAAAATTATCAAAATTTTCGAAAAGTCAAAAAACGCTGGAAATTGTCCAAAAAGCGCACAAAATCAAAAAATTTTGAAAAATTCCACTTTCAAAATTTTTTTGAAAAATTTCACATTTTTTTGGTTTTGTGCGCTTTTCAGACAATTTCCAGCGTTTTTTGATTTTTCGAAAATTTTGAAAAATTTTCAAAACTCTCACCAAGAGACGCATGCCATCCTCGGCGAATGCCTCACACTGTCTCTGCCGGACTCGGCCTCGATCCTTTCCGATTGCTGACTGCCTCGGTTTCTGCACAACCGGCCTATGCAGGGCTCGATATGTGGCCGACCGTGTCCCTGCTCGTCTCGTTACCTGCCTTACGTGTTGCATCCCTCACGTCGGCTTATAGAAGACGGCACTAAGAGACCGTGTGAGGCACAGACAACGTTCGTCAGAGACACAGTACATCGTACACAGTCCGACGGCAATCTGTCCTGCATGGCATCAGATGGGGTGAAATTTGAAAGAAATTTTGAAAAATTTTCAAAATTTTCGAAAAGTCAAAAAACGCTGGAAATTGTCCAAAAAGCGCACAAAATCAAAAAAATTTGAAAAATTCCACTTTCAAAATTTTTTTGAAAAATTTCACATTTTTTGGTTTTGTGCGCTTTTCAGACAATTTCCAGCGTTTTTTGATTTTTCGAAAATTTTGAAAAATTTTCAAAACTCTCACCAAGAGAAGCATGCCATCCTCGGCGAATGCCTCACCCTGTCTCTGACGGACTCGGCCTCGATCCTTCCCGATTGCTGACTGCCTCGGTTTCTGCACAACCGGCCTATGCAGGGCTCGATATGTGGCCGACCGTGTCCCTGCTCGTCTCGTTACCTGCCTTACGTGTTGCATCCCTCACCTCGGCTTATACAAGACGGCACTAAGAGACCGTGTGAGCACAGACAACGTTCGTCAGAGACACAGTACATCGGACACAGTCCGACGGCAATCTGTCCTGCATGGCATCAGATGGGGTGAAATTTGAAAGAAATTTTGAAAAATTATCAAAATTTTCGAAAAGTCAAAAAACGCTGGAAATTGTCCAAAAAGCGCACAAAATCAAAAAATTTTGAAAAATTCCACTTTCAAAATTTTTTTGAAAAATTTCACATTTTTTTGGTTTTGTGCGTTTTTCAGACAATTTCCAGCGTTTTTTGATTTTTCGAAAAGTTTGAAAAATTTTCAAAACTCTCACCAAGAGACGCATGCCATCCTCGGCGAATGCCTCACACTGTCTCTGCCGGACTCGGCCTCGATCCTTTCCGATTGCTGACTGCCTCGGTTTCTGCACAACCGGCCTATGCAGGGCTCGATATGTGGCCGACCGTGTCCCTGCACGTCTCGTTACCTGCCTTACGTGTTGCATCCCTCACCTCGGCTTATAGAAGACGGCACTAAGAGACCGTGTGAGGCACAGACCACGTTCGTCAGAGACACAGTACATCGACACAGTCCGACGGCAATCTGTCCTGCATGGCATCAGATGGGGTGAAATTTGAAAGAAATTTTGAAAAATTTTCAAAATTTTCGAAAAGTCAAAAAACGCTGGAAATTATCCAAAAAGCGCACAAAATCAAAAAAATTTGAAAAATTCCACTTTCAAAATTTTTTTGAAAAATTTCACATTTTTTGGTTTTGTGCGCTTTTCAGACAATTTCCAGCGTTTTTTGATTTTTCGAAAATTTTGAAAAATTTTCAAAACTCTCACCAAGAGAAGCATGCCATCCTCGGCGAATGCCTCACCCTGTCTCTGACGGACTCGGCCTCGATCCTTCCCGATTGCTGACTGCCTCGGTTTCTGCACAACCGGCCTATGCAGGGCTCGATATGTGGCCGACCGTGTCCCTGCTCGTCTCGTTACCTGCCTTACGTGTTGCATCCCTCACCTCGGCTTATACAAGACGGCACTAAGAGACCGTGTGAGCACAGACAACGTTCGTCAGAGACACAGTACATCGGACACAGTCCGACGGCAATCTGTCCTGCATGGCATCAGATGGGGTGAAATTTGAAAGAAATTTTGAAAAATTATCAAAATTTTCGAAAAGTCAAAAAACGCTGGAAATTGTCCAAAAAGCGCACAAAATCAAAAATTTTTGAAAAATTCCACTTTCAAAATTTTTTTGAAAAATTTCACATTTTTTTGGTTTTGTGCGTTTTTCAGACAATTTCCAGCGTTTTTTGATTTTTCGAAAAGTTTGAAAAATTTTCAAAACTCTCACCAAGAGACGCATGCCATCCTCGGCGAATGCCTCACACTGTCTCTGCCGGACTCGGCCTCGATCCTTTCCGATTGCTGACTGCCTCGGTTTCTGCACAACCGGCCTATGCAGGGCTCGATATGTGGCCGACCGTGTCCCTGCACGTCTCGTTACCTGCCTTACGTGTTGCATCCCTCACCTCGGCTTATAGAAGACGGCACTAAGAGACCGTGTGAGGCACAGACCACGTTCGTCAGAGACACAGTACATCGGACACAGTCCGACGGCAATCTGTCCTGCATGGCATCAGATGGGGTGAAATTTGAAAGAAATTTTGAAAAATATTCAAAATTTTCGAAAAATCAAAAAACGCTGGAAATTGTCCAAAAAGCGCACAAAACCAATAATTTTTGAAAAATTCCACTTTCAAAATTTTTTTGAAAAATTTCAAATTTTTTTGGTTTTGTGCGCTTTTCAGAAAATTTCCAGCGTTTTTTGATTTTTCGAAAATTTTGAAAAATTTTCAAAACTCTCACCAAGAGACGCATGCCAACCTCGGCGAATGCCTCACCCTGTCTCTGCCGGACTCGGCCTCGATCCTTTCCGATTGCTGACTGCCCCGGTTTCTGCACAACCGGCCTATGCAGGGCTCGATATGTGGCCGACCGTGTCCCTGCTCGTCTCGTTACCTGCCTTACGTGTTGCATCCCTCACGTCGGCTTATAGAAGACGGCACTAAGAGACCGTGTGAGGCACAGACAACGTTCGTCAGAGACACAGTACATCGTACACAGTCCGACGGCAATCTGTCCTGCATGGCATCAGATGGGGTGAAATTTGAAAGAAATTTTGAAAAATTTTCAAAATTTTCGAAAAGTCAAAAAACGCTGGAAATTGTCCAAAAAGCGCACAAAATCAAAAAAATTTGAAAAATTCCACTTTCAAAATTTTTTTGAAAAATTTCACATTTTTTGGTTTTGTGCGCTTTTCAGACAATTTCCAGCGTTTTTTGATTTTTCGAAAATTTTGAAAAATTTTCAAAACTCTCACCAAGAGAAGCATGCCATCCTCGGCGAATGCCTCACCCTGTCTCTGTCGGACTCGGCCTCGATCCTTCCCGATTGCTGACTGCCTCGGTTTCTGCACAACCGGCCTATGCAGGGCTCGATATGTGGCCGACCGTGTCCCTGCTCGTCTCGTTACCTGCCTTACGTGTTGCATCCCTCACCTCGGCTTATACAAGACGGCACTAAGAGACCGTGTGAGCACAGACAACGTTCGTCAGAGACACAGTACATCGGACACAGTCCGACGGCAATCTGTCCTGCATGGCATCAGATGGGGTGAAATTTGAAAGAAATTTTGAAAAATTATCAAAATTTTCGAAAAGTCAAAAAACGCTGGAAATTGTCCAAAAAGCGCACAAAATCAAAAAATTTTGAAAAATTCCACTTTCAAAATTTTTTTGAAAAATTTCACATTTTTTTGGTTTTGTGCGTTTTTCAGACAATTTCCAGCGTTTTTTGATTTTTCGAAAAGTTTGAAAAATTTTCAAAACTCTCACCAAGAGACGCATGCCATCCTCGGCGAATGCCTCACACTGTCTCTGCCGGACTCGGCCTCGATCCTTTCCGATTGCTGACTGCCTCGGTTTCTGCACAACCGGCCTATGCAGGGCTCGATATGTGGCCGACCGTGTCCCTGCACGTCTCGTTACCTGCCTTACGTGTTGCATCCCTCACCTCCGCTTATAGAAGACGGCACTAAGAGACCGTGTGAGGCACAGACCACGTTCGTCAGAGACACAGTACATCGGACACAGTCCGACGGCAATCTGTCCTGCATGGCATCAGATGGGGTGAAATTTGAAAGAAATTTTGAAAAATATTCAAAATTTTCGAAAAATCAAAAAACGCTGGAAATTGTCCAAAAAGCGCACAAAACCAATAATTTTTGAAAAATTCCACTTTCAAAATTTTTTTGAAAAATTTCAAATTTTTTTGGTTTTGTGCGCTTTTCAGAAAATTTCCAGCGTTTTTTGATTTTTCGAAAATTTTGAAAAATTTTCAAAACTCTCACCAAGAGACGCATGCCAACCTCGGCGAATGCCTCACCCTGTCTCTGCCGGACTCGGCCTCGATCCTTTCCGATTGCTGACTGCCCCGGTTTCTGCACAACCGGCCTATGCAGGGCTCGATATGTGGCCGACCGTGTCCCTGCTCGTCTCGTTACCTGCCTTACGTGTTGCATCCCTCACGTCGGCTTATAGAAGACGGCACTAAGAGACCGTGTGAGGCACAGACAACGTTCGTCAGAGACACAGTACATCGTACACAGTCCGACGGCAATCTGTCCTGCATGGCATCAGATGGGGTGAAATTTGAAAGAAATTTTGAAAAATTTTCAAAATTTTCGAAAAGTCAAAAAACGCTGGAAATTGTCCAAAAAGCGCACAAAATCAAAAAAATTTGAAAAATTCCACTTTCAAAATTTTTTTGAAAAATTTCACATTTTTTGGTTTTGTGCGCTTTTCAGACAATTTCCAGCGTTTTTTGATTTTTCGAAAATTTTGAAAAATTTTCAAAACTCTCACCAAGAGAAGCATGCCATCCTCGGCGAATGCCTCACCCTGTCTCTGTCGGACTCGGCCTCGATCCTTCCCGATTGCTGACTGCCTCGGTTTCTGCACAACCGGCCTATGCAGGGCTCGATATGTGGCCGACCGTGTCCCTGCTCGTCTCGTTACCTGCCTTACGTGTTGCATCCCTCACCTCGGCTTATACAAGACGGCACTAAGAGACCGTGTGAGCACAGACAACGTTCGTCAGAGACACAGTACATCGGACACAGTCCGACGGCAATCTGTCCTGCATGGCATCAGATGGGGTGAAATTTGAAAGAAATTTTGAAAAATTATCAAAATTTTCGAAAAGTCAAAAAACGCTGGAAATTGTCCAAAAAGCGCACAAAATCAAAAAATTTTGAAAAATTCCACTTTCAAAATTTTTTTGAAAAATTTCACATTTTTTTGGTTTTGTGCGTTTTTCAGACAATTTCCAGCGTTTTTTGATTTTTCGAAAAGTTTGAAAAATTTTCAAAACTCTCACCAAGAGACGCATGCCATCCTCGGCGAATGCCTCACACTGTCTCTGCCGGACTCGGCCTCGATCCTTTCCGATTGCTGACTGCCTCGGTTTCTGCACAACCGGCCTATGCAGGGCTCGATATGTGGCCGACCGTGTCCCTGCACGTCTCGTTACCTGCCTTACGTGTTGCATCCCTCACCTCGGCTTATAGAAGACGGCACTAAGAGACCGTGTGAGGCACAGACCACGTTCGTCAGAGACACAGTACATCGGACACAGTCCGACGGCAATCTGTCCTGCATGGCATCAGATGGGGTGAAATTTGAAAGAAATTTTGAAAAATATTCAAAATTTTCGAAAAATCAAAAAACGCTGGAAATTGTCCAAAAAGCGCACAAAACCAATAATTTTTGAAAAATTCCACTTTCAAAATTTTTTTGAAAAATTTCAAATTTTTTTGGTTTTGTGCGCTTTTCAGACAATTTCCAGCGTTTTTTGATTTTTCGAAAATTTTGAAAAATTTTCAAAACTCTCACCAAGAGACGCATGCCAACCTCGGCGAATGCCTCACCCTGTCTCTGCCGGACTCGGCCTCGATCCTTTCCGATTGCTGACTGCCTCGGTTTCTGCACAACCGGCCTATGCAGAGCTCGATATGTGGCCGACCGTGTCCCTGCACGTCTCGATACCTGCCTTACGTGTTGCATCCCTCACCTCGGCTTATAGAAGACGACACTAAGAGACCGTGTGAGGCACAGACCACGTTCGTCAGAGACATAGTACATGGGACACAGTCCGACAGTTATATGTCCTGCATGGCATCAGATGGGGTGAAATTTGAAAGAAATTTTGAAATTTTTTCAAAATTTTCGAAAAATCAAAAAACGCTGGAAATTGTCCAAAAAGCGCACAAAACCAATAATTTTTGAAAAATTCCACTTTCAAAATTTTTTGAAAAATTTCAAATTTCTTTGGTTTTGTGCGCTTTTCAGACAATTTCCAGCGTTTTTTGATTTTTCGAAAATTTTGAAGATTTTGAAAAAATTTGAAAACTCTCACCAAGAAACGCATGCCAACCTCGGCGAATGCCTCACCCTGTCTCTGCCGGACTCGGCCTGGATCCTTTCCGATTGCTGACTGCCCCGGTTTCTGCACAACCGGCCTATGCAGGGCTCGATATGTGGCCGACCGTGTCCCTGCTCGTCTCGTTACCTGCCTTACGTGTTGCATCCCTCACCGCGGCTTATACAAGACGGCACAAAGAGACCGTGTGAGCACAGACAACGTTCGTCAGAGACACAGTACATCGGACACAGTCCGACGGCAATCTGTCCTGCATGGCATCAGATGGGGTGAAATTTGAAAGAAATTTTGAAAAATTTTCAAAATTTTCGAAAAGTTAAAAAACGCTGGAAATTGTCCAAAAAGCGCACAAAATCAAAAAAAATTGAAAAATTCCACTTTCAAAATTTTTTTGAAAAATTTCACATTTTTTTGGTTTTGTGCGCTTTTCAGACAATTTCCAGCGTTTTTTGATTTTTGAAAATTTTGAAAAACTTTCAAAACTCTCACCAAGAGAAGCATGCCATCCTCGGCGAATGCCTCACCCTGTCTCTGACGGACTCGGCCTCGATCCTTTCCGATTGCTGACTGCCTCGGTTTCTGCACAACCGGCCTATGCAGGGCTCGATATGTGGCCGACCGTGTCCCTGCTCGTCTCGTTACCTGCCTTACGTGTTGCATCCCTCACCTCGGCTTATACAAGACGGCATTAAGAGACCGTGTGAGCACAGACAACGTTCGTCAGAGACACAGTACATCGGACACAGTCCGACGGCAATCTGTCCTGCATGGCATCAGATGGGGTGAAATTTGAAAGAAATTTTGAAAAATTTTCAAAATTTTCGAAAAGTCAAAAAACGCTGGAAATTGTCCAAAAAGCGCACAAAATCAAAAAAATTTGAAAAATTCCACTTTCAAAATTTTTTTGAAAAATTTCACTTTTTTTGGGTTTTGTGCGCTTTTCAGACAATTTCCAGCGTTTTTTGATTTTTCGAAAATTTTGAAAAATTTTCAAAACTCTCACCAAGAGAAGCATGCCATCCTCGGCGAATGCCTCACCCTGTCTCTGACGGACTCGGCCTCGATCCGTTCCGATTGCTGACTGCCTCGGTTTCTGCACAACCGGCCTATGCAGGGCTCGATATGTGGCCGACCGTGTTCCTGCACGTCTCGTTACCTGCCTTACGTGTTGCATCCCTCACCTCGGCTTATAGAAGACGACACTAAGAGACCGTGTGGGGCACAGACCACGTTCGTCAGAGACACAGTACATCGGACACAGTCCGACGGCAATCTGTCTTGCATGGCATCAGATGGGGTGAAATTTGAAAGAAATTTTGAAATTTTTTCAAAATTTTCGAAAAATCAAAAAACGCTGGAAATTGTGCAAAAAGCGCACAAAATCAAAAATTTTTGAAAAATTCCACTTTCAAAATTTTTTTGGTTTTGTGCGCTTTTCAGACAATTTCCAGCGTTTTTTGATTTTTCGAAAATTTTGAAGATTTTGAAAAAATTTGAAAACTCTCACCAAGAGACGCATGCCAACCTCGGCGAATGCCTCACACTGTCTCTGCCGGACTTGGCCTCGATCCTTTCCGATTGCTGACTGCCGCGGTTTCTGCACAACCGGCCTATGCAGGGCTCGATATGTGGCCGACCGTGTCCCTGCACGTCTCGTTACCTGCCTTACGTGTTGCATCCCTCACCTCGGCTTATAGAAGACGGCACTAAGAGACCGTGTGAGCACAAACAACGTTCGTCAGAGACACAGTACATCGGACACAGTCCGACGGCAATCTGTCCTGCATGGCATCAGATGGGGTGAAATTTGAAAGAAATTTTGAAAAATTTTCAAAATTTTCGAAAAGTCAAAAAACGCTGGAAATTGTCCAAAAAGCGCACAAAATCAAAAAATTTTGAAAAATTCCACTTTCAAAATTTTTTTGAAAAATTTCACATTTTTTTTGGTTTTGTGCGCTTTTCAGACAATTTCCAGCGTTTTTTGATTTTTCGAAAATTTTGAAAAATTTTCAAAACTCTCACCAAGAGACGCATGCCATCCTCGGCGAATGCCTCAGCCTGTCTCTGCCGGACTCGGCCTCGATCCTTTCCGATTGTGACTGCCTCGGTTTCTGCACAACCGGCCTATGCAGGGCTCGATATGTGGCCGACCGTGTCCCTGCACGTCTCGTTACCTGCCTTACGTGTTGCATCCCTCACCTCGGCTTATAGAAGACGGCACTAAGAGACCGTGTGAGGCACAGACCACGTTCGTCAGAGACACAGTACATCTGACACAGTCCGACGGCATTCTGTCCTGCATGGCATCAGATGGGGTGAAATTTGAAAGAAATCTTGAAATTTTTTCAAAATTTTCGAAAAATCAAAAAACGCTGGAAATTGTCCAAAAAGCGCACAAAAGAAATTTTTTTTGAAAAATTCCACTTTCAAAATTTTTTTGAAAAATTTCAAATTTTTTTGGTTTTGTGCGCTTTTCAGATAATCTCCAGCGTTTTTTGATTTTTCGAAAATTTTGAAAGTTTTGAAAAAAATTTCAAATCTCTCACCAAGAGACGCATGCCATCCTCGGCGAATGCCTCACCCTGTCTCTGCCGGACTCGGCCTCGATCCTTTCCGATTGCTGACTGCCTCGGTTTCTGCACAACCGGCCTATGCAGGGCTCGATATGTGGCCGACCGTGTCCCTGAACGTCTCGTTACCTGCCTTACGTGTTGCATCCCTCACCTCGGCTTATAGAAGACGGCACTAAGAGACCGTGTGAGGCACAGACCACGTTCGTCAGAGACACAGTACATCGGACACAGTCCGACGGCAATCTGTCCTGCATGGCATCAGATGGTGTGAAATTTGAAAGAAATTTTGAAAATTTTTCAAAATTTTCGAAAAATCAAAAAACGCTGGAAATTGTCCAAAAAGCGCACAAAACCAATAATTTTTGAAAAATTTCACTTTCAAAATTTTTTTCAAAAATTTCAAATTTTTTTGGTTTTGTGCGCTTTTCAGACAATTTCCAGCGTTTTTTGATTTTTCGAAAATTTTGAAAATTTTGAAAAAAATTTCAAAACTCTCACCAAGAGACGCATGCCATCCTCACGAATGCCTCACCATGTCTCTGCCGGACTCGGCCTCGATCCTTTCCGATTGCTGACTGCCGCGGTTTCTGCACAACCGGCCTATGCAGGGCTCGATATGTGGCCGACCGTGTCCCTGCACGTCTCGTTACCTGCCTTACGTGTTGCATCCCTCACCTCGGCTTATAGAAGACGGCACTAAGAGACCGTGTGAGGCACAGACCACGTTCGTCAGAGACACAGTACATCTGACACAGTCCGACGGCATTCTGTCCTGCATGGCATCAGATGGGGTGAAATTTGAAAGAAATCTTGAAATTTTTTCAAAATTTTCGAAAAATCAAAAAACGCTGGAAATTGTCCAAAAAGCGCACAAAAGAAATTTTTTTTGAAAAATTCCACTTTCAAAAATTTTTTGAAAAATTTCAAATTTTTTTGGTTTTGTGCGCTTTTCAGATAATCTCCAGCGTTTTTTGATTTTTCGAAAATTTTGAAAGTTTTGAAAAAAATTTCAAATCTCTCACCAAGAGACGCATGCCATCCTCGGCGAATGCCTCACCCTGTCTCTGCCGGACTCGGCCTCGATCCTTTCCGATTGCTGACTGCCTCGGTTTCTGCACAACCGGCCTATGCAGGGCTCGATATGTGGCCGACCGTGTCCCTGCACGTGTCGTTACCTGCCTTACGTGTTGCATCCCTCACCTCGGCTTATAGAAGACGGCACTAAGAGACCGTGTGAGGCACAGACCACGTTCGTCAGAGACACAGTACATCGGACACAGTCCGACGGCAATCTGTCCTGCATGGCATCAGATGGTGTGAAATTTGAAAGAAATTTTGAAAATTTTTCAAAATTTTCGAAAAATCAAAAAACGCTGGAAATTGTCCAAAAAGCGCACAAAACCAATAATTTTTGAAAAATTTCACTTTCAAAATTTTTTTCAAAAATTTCAAATTTTTTTGGTTTTGTGCGCTTTTCAGACAATTTCCAGCGTTTTTTGATTTTTCGAAAATTTTGAAAATTTTGAAAAAAATTTCAAAACTCTCACCAAGAGACGCATGCCATCCTCACGAATGCCTCACCATGTCTCTGCCGGACTCGGCCTCGATCCTTTCCGATTGCTGACTGCCGCGGTTTCTGCACAACCGGCCTATGCAGGGCTCGATATGTGGCCGACCGTGTCCCTGCACGTCTCGTTACCTGCCTTACGTGTTGCATCCCTCACCTCGGCTTATAGTAGACGGCACTAAGAGACCGTGTGAGGCACAGACCACGTTCGTCAGAGACACAGTACATCGGACACAGTCCGACGGCAATCTGTCCTGCATGGCATCAGATGGGGTGAAATTTGAAAGAAATTTTGAAATTTTTTCAAAATTTTCGAAAAGTCAAAAAACGCTGGAAATTGTCCAAAAAGCGCACAAAATCAAATTTTTTTAAAAATTCCACTTTCAATTTTTTTTTGAAAAATTACAATTTTTTTTGGTTTTGTGCGCTTTTCAGATAATTTCCAGCGTTTTTTGATTTTTCGAAAATTTTGAAAATTTTAAAAAAAAATTGAAAACTCTCACCAAGAGACGCATGCCATCCTCGGCGAATGCCTCACCCTGTCTCTGCCGGACTCGGCCTCGATCCTTTCCGATTGCTGACTGCCTCGGTTTCTGCACAACCGGCCTATGCAGGGCTCGATATGTGGCCGACCGTGTCCCTGCACGTCTCGTTACCTGCCTTACGTGTTGCATCCCTCACCTCGGCTTATAGAAGACGGCACTAAGAGACCGTGTGAGGCACAGATCACGTTCGTCAGAGACAGTACATCGGACACAGTCCGACGGCAATCTGTCCTGCATGGCATCAGATGGGGTGAAATTTGAAAGAAATTTTGAAATTTTTTCAAAATTTTCGAAAAATCAAAAAACGCTGGAAATTGGCCAAAAATCGCACAAAACCAATAATTTTTGAAAAATTCCACTTTCAAATTTTTTTGAAAAATTTCAAATTTTTTTGGTTTTGTGCGCTTTTCAGATAATTTCCAGCGTTTTTTGATTTTTCGAAAATTTTGAAAATTTTGAAAAAATTTGAAAACTCTCACCAAGAGACGTATGCCAACCTCGGCGAATGCCTCACCCTGTCTCTGCCGGACTCGGCCTCGATCCTTTCCGATTGCTGACTGCCTCGGTTTCTGCACAACCGGCCTATGCAGGGCTCGATATGTGGCCGACCGTGTCCCTGCACGTCTCGTTACCTGCCTTACGTGTTGCATCCCTCACCTCGGCTTATAGAAGACGGCACTAAGAGACCGTGTGAGGCACAGATCACGTTCGTCAGAGACAGTACATCGGACACAGTCCGACGGCAATCTGTCCTGCATGGCATCAGATGGGGTGAAATTTGAAAGAAATTTTGAAATTTTTTCAAAATTTTCGAAAAATCAAAAAACGCTGGAAATTGGCCAAAAATCGCACAAAACCAATAATTTTTGAAAAATTCCACTTTCAAATTTTTTTGAAAAATTTCAAATTTTTTTGGTTTTGTGCGCTTTTCAGATAATTTCCAGCGTTTTTTGATTTTTCGAAAATTTTGAAAATTTTGAAAAAATTTGAAAACTCTCACCAAGAGACGTATGCCAACCTCGGCGAATGCCTCACCCTGTCTCTGCCGGACTCGGCCTCGATCCTTTCCGATTGCTGACTGCCTCGGTTTCTGCACAACCGGCCTATGCAGGGCTCGATATGTGGCTGACCGTGTCCCTGCACGTCTCGTTACCTGCCTTACGTGTTGCATCCCTCACCTCGGCTTATAGAAGACGGCACTAAGAGACCGTGTGAGGCACAGACAACGTTCGTCAGAGACACAGTACATCGGACACAGTCCGACGGCAATCTGTCCTGCATGGCATCAGATGGGGTGAAATTTGAAAGAAATGGCCCTGTTCCTTACACGCCGTCGTTGCAAGCAACGCTTCCGGCGAAGACCGGGTGAGGTATAGACGTCCGCCAGAGAGACTGCGAGGCAGAGAACGCGTCCGGCCGAGACCTTGTGAGGACGATATTGTGTAATGCATTGAGCTGGTGCGGATGTCAACGAGTCATGCAGGGACCTGCTGTGGTGGAGACGAGTTCTAGCAGAAAGCTGTTCTAGTGAAGTTCGGGTGTGGAGAATTTTGAGAATTTTTGAAAATTTTCGAAAAATTAAAAAAATGGTGGAAATTGTCCAAAACGCGCACAAAACCCAAAATTTTCTAAAAGTTTTAAAAAAAATTTGAAGTGAAGATTTTCAATTTTTTTGTTTTGTGCGCCATTTGGAAGATTTCGAGCATTTTTAGATTTTTTGAAAAGTTTGAAAATTTGCCTCAAAATTCTGCCCACCCGGTACCTGCCAGAGACCTTTTCTGGCGTGGCCTGTCCCTGACGAACCCTCTCATTGACTGACAGGGGCTCTGGTGTACACAGTGTCTAAATCATCCGGTCTCTGTATGGCCATGTTCCTTACGCGCCGTCGTTGCAAGCAACGCTTCCGGCGGAGACCGGTTGAGGCATTGACGTCCCGGCCTCTGCCGAACTCTCTCAATGTACGAATCGGTCATACTGTGCCCCGACATCGAACAGGGCCTCGCTGCAATGACCTATTTCGACGCACGGTGAAGCACTGAACGTGTGAGGCAGAGACCGAGTCAAGCAGAGACCGGGTGAAGGACAGAGCGCGTCAAGGAGAATCCCTGTTTGACACATGCTGTTTCAATCACAGGTTGTGTGAAGTACAGACACTGTCGACACAGGCGGGTGAGGCTCAGACCTGGTTCGACATACGGTGAGACAGAACGAGTGAAGCAGATCTCGTATGAGACAGAGACCGCATCAAGCAGAGACACTGCGTGGCACATTCCGGGATCGCAGAGTTTGGGTGAAGCACAGACACTGACATCAGAGCTGGGAGAAGCAAAGAGCGAATGTGGTTGAAACTGTGTGAGGCTGATACAGTCTGGAAGAGACCGGGGACAGGAGAGAACAGTTCTGATAGTGATGGTGTATATAAAGCTTAGAAAAAATGTCGAAATTTTCGAAAAATCAAAAAAACATAAATTGCCTGAAAAGCGCACAAAACCAAAAATTTTCTTAAAATTTTGAAAAAATTTATATTTTATTTTTCGAATTTCTTCCACCATCCATGCCAGAACGGGTCTCTGCATGACCCGGTCTCTAATGCACTCTGTATATGACGGACGCTTTCTCTGCCGGCTCGGTGACTGCTCGAATCCTTCTCTCTCTACCCGATATCTGCCAGGCCGTCTTTGCAAAGACCTGTTTCGACAGAGACCTGGTGAGGCGCAGACCGAAGCAGAGACAAGTGTGACACTGACAGAGTCAAGCAAACACCGGGTGAGTCAAAGAAAATGGCAAGCAGAGACCGGGTGAGACAGAGACCGAGTCAAGCAGATGAACTGTGCAGCTCACACCATATCAAGAAGATTCCGGTGAGGCGCAGACCGTGCCGCTCACGGACCTTGTGAATCAGAGACCGAGTAAAGCTGAGACCTGGTAAATCACACACCGTGTAGAGCAGACACCTGTTGAGGCACAGACCGAGTCAGGCTGAGACTGGGTGAATTAGACAGTGGCAGAGACCAGGTCCGGCAGACTAGTTCTGATAAGTATGGGTTATGTCTAATTTAGAAAAATAGATTCAAATTTGACAAAATTTTCAAAAAAATCAAAGAATGCTGCAATATTTACAGGTTGAAAGTTTTCAAAAATTTTGAGTTTTGTGCGCGTTTTGGGTATTATCCTTCAATTTTTGATTTTTCGAAAATTTTGAAAAAATTGAAAAACGATATAAAGGAAACTGCCTATGTTAAAGTTTTCTCTTTCTAAACGAACAGGCTATGTCTAGCAATGGAATGAAACCTCACTCAGGGTGTCTTAAACAATTCCCCCCTTTCCACGTCTTCCAGGTTCCAGCATTTGTGAATTTTCTGAACTCGATCGACGGCAAATAATTTTTCTGGCCCATACAGCGTCTTTAAGTAATTCATCAATAAATCAAGAAACCGAGGTCTCGAATCATATGTGCGCCTTTGCGAAAGTTCTGCATATCGTTTTACCGGCAAAAGTGTTCTTTTACATGAAATATCCGACTGATAAACTTGAATTGCAGCTTAGCAGTCACAGCAGTGTTTGAATAGCTACAACATATTCGAGGCCCCCTACTGTTTGTTTTCCATATGACTGAACATAGACAAGTTTTCTTACTGAAAGGATCATGAAAAATGTATGGACTTATTTCTAAGTTTGAATGTTAACAGAATACCAGGTGCAGTGAAAATTTTTGACATACGTAAATTGAATTAAATCCACAAAACACTCTCCCTCCCGAGAAATTATTAATCACGTGACAGAATTTTCTATAGTGCACTGCATATTTTAACTTTGGAATATTTCCTGCATTATTTCATCATGGAGTTGTAAGATACAGAACATTAACTGTGGAAGTACATATTAATTTATTGAGCCTAAGCTGGGAATAGCGGATACAATTTATCATAAATCTAACGCATCATTTTGCAATGCGTATGATGTTCAATCATGGATAAGAAAAGTATCAAGATTTTTGTTTCATTCTTCCTAACATAATGTTTCATACCATCATGAATTTCATAAAATGATTATTATGTTTGCCATAGGGCAATGTAAAAAGTAAAGTAAAGTTTGTCCCACTATACGCCATGTAGGCGTTTGGGGTGAGAGGAGGTATAGCTCCTCTCTTCCTTGACCTCGGCACTAGATGGGGGTCGGATCACTGCTTTGAATCCAGTTCCGGGCATGCATATTTTTGCGTTATTCTATACTGTTTTCTTGTGCAGCAGAATTCTCGCGATGAGCAGATCCCCCATCCAAGGAGTGTACACAATATAAAAAATTAATATTTCCAGCGGTAATTATGAATCGTAACAGGCAAAGCGCTTAGCTCTTGTAACAGAAGAATAACGTAGATTTTAATTCATTCTTCTGGTTCGAAGGTTATTTACTGACATCGATTCGATTTCTTGTAATAATTGGTGCCGAAGATATGTTAAACTGCACATGAGAGAATAAATGAAAGAAGTTACGCAATTCAGACACACTGTGTGTATCATTAAAAATATTCATAAGTGACATTTTTGTCAACATTTAAACATAAACCTCAACCATTCAAAATCTGTCAAAAGAATTATGTCTTTGCATATCAGAATAACAAAGCACGGAAACCTAAATTGTCATATACTGAGGACATCTACGATAACTTTCAAACTACGCCTTGAGAAAATTATTCCTGTGCCATACGTCATTTGTAAAATTTGTCGTGGATTCGCTTCAGCGAAATGTTTGAAACGTTGCTTTTCATGCGGAAGATATTGGTAAAATCCGCAACTAGTGTAGGAAGAGGAATATCAGTGAGCCTTCTTCTGCATCACATTTAAATAAGCTCACATCAATACTTTTCATGACTATGTGCTGAAAGTGAATTCCTGAAACGAAAACTGCGTCTCATGTCGAATAAAATAAGAAAAATAAAAGGCTCAACCAACGGTATCATCATACCCAGCATTATTTTCTCTCGATAATTTTGAACCCGTTGATGGATTATAATTCAAATTATAGGAAATGTCTAATTAGACTGTTCCAAATCCAAAGCCTGTATCTACAAGTGGTATTTTATTTTACCTACATTTTTGTGATATAATCTTTTAGAAATTCCTGTCTTCGTTTATTTATGGGATGATGGTGCTGTAGAATAATGTGATGAATGTTGTAACTCTACAGTGTGAAGTCATGGGAGAGAAAGGTAGGCGTAAAGTGAAAGGCAAATTGGTTTTCATAAAACACGTCGTCTACAGACGATGAACCTTCGGCTTCTTTATAATGACCGGAAATTTCTTGACCAGATTTAGTAACTATCTTACACTCTCACTCTATGGTGAACGAAATGCTTCGAAAAGTCGATTGTATACTCGAATTGTCAAAGAATGGTCCACTGTCTTTATGGAACCCGAAAGTTCATCACCGTGCTTAGAAAAGCCCGTCACCGAACTATCCTCATCTATCTGCATCCAGGTCAGCTCATGGTCAACAGTTCAGTAACTATCTACATTTGAAAATACCCTTCACTTCAGTACTACTATAGCCAGTTGGTTGGTTGGTTAGTTAGTTAGGTCAGTTAGAAATTCCTTCATTTTAATACATGCGATTGTGTTATGACTGTAATCATGAAGCTTTGTACATTCTCAATGACACATTCGCACTATTACCATACAGTCTGATAAGTCGTAATCGATCTTATCTACATGCATGTAAGCTACAGTTCAACAGACTTCCAAACCAGAAGAAGATAATTAACTTTGAAGTCGATGCCACATTTTGTCAGCGGTAACAACAAAGTAAAGTCTACTTACAAGATTAAGATGAACTGAATATTAGTCACGTTTTTACGTTAAACATTCTGTTTTAACGTAAAACCACCAGCGACATGACAAACCATTCAAAACTATATATTTCGTATTCCTTTTAATTTTTCACGGTTATAATTCCAAAGAGGGTTAGAAATCAAAAAGGTTAAGTATGGAACTACGGAATTCCATCATCCTGAAATGTTTTCTGGGCAGTGATTCAGTAATGTTTTCACTCCAAGAACCGCATCACTGAAAATCAGAACGCTCAAGCCCGTTTCGAATCAGTGATGTTTTTCTGTGTGTCTCTTTCGTGAAATCCCTTTCGCCTGTCTCCTATGATCATTTAGACTACGTTTCAAATATAATTTATTTACTAAAGTACAGAGTGCTACTGTGACTTCACAATGCTACAATTTCTTTCTAAAACAGAAACACCGAGAACTGCGATGTGCATATATACGAATTTTCTGCAAAATAACCCGACAATAAAAAACATTCTTTCTCGCATTTTTATTTTCTTCAACTGAACCATTTAGAGTACTCCGACACCGTTAAATACATTGCTTTATGACAAGATTGAAGTAAAATATGTACATAATAGTATTATAAGACTGCTACTGTGTACTTACATTGCACCCTGAGGTTCACTGCTTTGCTGGCCGTCTCCCCTTTCGAGTTGGCAGCAAGGCATGTGTAGCGACCACCATCGTGGCGCGACACTCCCTGCAGCACAAGACTGTGCGTGCTCAGTATCACGCCCGACGACATGTTCTGCGTTACTGTCGCATTCTGGAAGAGGCAAAAGTAACTATAATACTCCGAGAAGGTTCACGTAGCGTTAAAGTTACACTCTTTTCTTTAGGATGTAACTAGTAATAATGAATACGTCGAAATATGCTGAGGCAGACTTTATTTATATACGTATATTCTCTGTTAAAACATTTTTCAATAACAGCAAACGCAAAACTTTAAGAATTTTCTGCAGCTGAAGCAGTGTCTTTTAGCAACAAAGTTATCAGTCCATCATTATGTGGTATGAGAAGTTCTCAAGGCGGTGAATATATCGAGTGTGCTCTTCCAAAGCCGTGCAGTTTTGTAGATGTCGCAGGTGAGGAAACCATGGCCATTGACAATAAATCTCTGGTTAATTTTGTTGGGGAATATAAGGTTTATTTTCAAAAAAATATGGTATACTGAGAGCGTGCTCCAGTTATTGTTTCGTTCAACCCATCTGTTGGGAAAGGCCAAAAAGTGCTCTCTCCTCTCTGTGTGGCAGTGGTTAGGTTAGGTCGTAGTAACATATTTCAAAACACAGGAAGCTTTGCACTTTTTCTCTTTTCCTACATTTTCATGGGAGAAACATTTTCTGATTTTCTGCATCATTCGAGTTTTTGTTATATTGCTACGTTGCTGGAAGCTTCATCTCTTTGATAAAATACTGGCGAGTGATTTAAAATGGCACAGAAAATAACTTGCTATTTCTGTAGCTTCTATCACAGCCCTAAATGGCCTTGTTCACACAATAGCTAATGTCACAGGATTCGCATTTACTCAAAATCGTGGCAAATTTCAATGAAATAGACCGGCCTTACACCATTACAATTTTTTATATTTTATTGAAAATTGCACTTATGTAAAAATTGGTTTGGAACAAAGTTGGATTTGAGTTTCACACAGCAACGAGAACGAAGATGGCTTTATTGTGGGTTGTAGCGTCGTGCATTCTAGTAGAAGCAACTTCAAGTAGACTGCAAGGCGCTAAAGCCCAGAAGACGGCAATCTTCATACATAGGAACACTTAAAAAGGGAAATGTTTTATTTTATTGGTTACAAAATTGTTCCACTCAGCTCATAACATTTGGTACTGACATTCCAGGAATATTAGTCTGGCTCCACATAGTGTCTAGTAGCCGGCTCTTGCGAACACGTGTTACATACAAGGCGGTGAATTTTTTGACTAGCTCATAGAACCTGTATCTTCCCAAGAAATATTCTTCTGCATTAATTTAATTATTGAACACATCAAACTATATTCGCTAACTCATTCTCGCAAATGGAGAATTTCCTGTGCGTTACGGTCAACAGTTAGAACGCGTATTAAGTTTTGTTGCAACGCTTTACTTGTTAAAACAACAACAAACACACAGGCCTAGACAAAAACACTTTCATACTATATATATATATATATATATTTCTTGGTTAAAATGCTACTATAGACTGTGGCAGTCTGAATATATTTCTCTTTACTCCATTAGCTTTATATTTTGTATGTCCGAATATATTTTTTCTTTATTCCGCTTACTTTATATTTTGTATATGCGTAATACAAATTAAAGTAAAATTGTGTGATTTTTCATATGTTAACTACAAATCTGAAATAGTACCAAAACAATGGGACAAAGTGTTATCACCCAGACTTTCTACACTTTAAGAAATAAATAAAATAAACGTTTCTTTGCTCTGGTTACTTTGTGTACGTAATATAAAACGAGACTGTAAACTTCTGTTTAGCTTGTAAGGGCGTAAAATGCAATTTGTTTCATGCAATGTGTCACGCTTTAGCCATTATCACAATTCTATGAGTCATTAAGTATTTTACTCTGACTTCCTATTAATGCGAACTGTTAGGTAGGTAGTAGGTACATAAGGAACAACAAATGTAGTCGGTAGATCTATAAGGCATACTTGATATTCAACGTTTTAGGACATAAAGCTGAATGAAGACAATTCATGCACTGATTCGATGCGCGAATGTGGATGGAAAGGGAGAGTGTAAGATGAATCCCTAAAGGATGAGTTCACATACATAGATGAATTTACATATTCTGCTTTCACTCCCATAACTTTCTTGCTGCCATTACGTCCTTACGACTCAATGTTCAAAACGCAGTTACGAGGGCTTCAAGGCTACAGACACTGGTCCTTTCAACCTCATACGTCTCTCCACCCTCATTCTGACATAACCCAACTGTCCCGAAAGCTAACATGAGGAAGACAGAGATGACAAGGCCTAGACTGTGCGATGGGTACACCGAGTTTAAAGATAAGTTTCTGGGATAAACGTTATTGAAACTGATATCTCTTCCCTTGGGATGCGTTTTATGTGAAAGTCGACTCTAAAACGAGATCTCGGTTTTGAAATAGGCCACAGTCGGCCACATTTTACTTTCAATATATGTGTTTCTATCTTGTACTTTCTCATAAATTTGAAGGAGATATATAGCTTCCTGGATATGTCTTCTTCTGCTTTTGATGCCACAAAATGAATTGATGTACTGCCAAGTTCTTTACTGTGTATGTCAAATAAGATTATTATGTCTCGTTCAATGTCGTAACTACTGATAGAAATTTGTACTATATAGAATCCAATTCGTATAAGAACACGTACAAACAACTACATAATATGTGGGTAATACACTGACTCTTCATGTTTCTGTTATTTAACGACTTTCTGTTAAATTCTCTTCCAAAATTCACGAAGAGAAAAGAAGGAAATCAACAAAAACTATTTTAAATAGTTTTAGTGCGACCCGAACATATATTCCTTGTCATATTTCATAATGGTAAAGATTATTACCTCTCCTAACCCTTATTATACCCAGGGACATGTTTAGTATTAACATTCATAAATAATGATGCGATTATAAGAAACATTATATTATTATAACCTTTAATTTGAAGAGAACTTAACTCTAATAATATTTTGTATGACATTTAACCAAGTGTCAACAATTTTAGCGGTGCATGACACTCTAAGAATAATTAATTCGTCAATATGGAACACTGTTTTATGTGGACGTGTGGTTCCCAGGAATGTAAATTTAAAACAACCTAGTATCTATACGAAAACAATAATACATCTATTTCAAAATCGATAAAGTTTGATGGATTCGATTTATACAAAACAATTCGATTATATTGTAAGTAAAATGTATGTAAAATAATTTAAAATATCGTCTTATTATTTGAAACAGGTATTCAGGCACGTATCATTTCCACATCTTCAGTTTAGTAAACTATCTAAACTTATATTATCTAACAAGAAATCTCAACATACAATCGTAAATCCACCGCCGGGACCGATTTCAAGGCAGTTCGATTAAATTCATAACCTTTTAGTACGTTACTCTAAAATGGATTTGAATTTATGTTCGCATCTCCATCTCAGCATTCCACGTTGACAGGTATGGAAGATACATTGTCAAAATTGCGAATATTTTGCTTCACTATTCACAATTATTTAACTTTATTAACACTATCTGTTGCGGTAAAACTCTTTATTCGGAGCTTCATGTAATTATTTTACGTACAGATATTTTAATGACACTTCCGTCTTCTACTCTGTAATACATTCTACGTTGTTATCTAAAAAAATGGTATTTCACGATACAAAAAACTGATGCTGCTAAATTAATGTTCCAAATATAACTTCTAGGATCATGGAAAGCAAATGAGATGGATACAAGTGGAAAATACGGTTTAAAACTGAATAAATATACGAAATACGTGGGAAAATATATTTTACGACTCCTTATGCATCACAACCTTATGACTTCACAGTACAGTCCTAACCATGCATATTGCCCGTTGTAACTTCCAGGAGACAAGAACTTTGATGAAATAGTTTCGTTTGTATTTCCGGCCAAGGAATAATGACTTCCTAAAGGGCAATGAGTGTTCTGTTGAATGTACGGAACGAATGTGAAGTCTTAAAGTTTATTACTGCAAGGTATTTACATTACTTCGTAACAAGGAAGAATGTGTGTACTCACATTGTGGAACCATGTGATTTTGTACTCCTTAGGGTTGGCTCGGATGTTACACTCAAAGTATACGTCATCGTTTTCCTTGATGGTGTCAGGGTTGAGCTCGTTGCCTAACTGCAGCGTCACCAGTGGCGGATCTGCAAACATTTAAGGAAGAAGGCAAAGCGAGACGTTTAACTGTTCAAATATATGTGTGTTCACACTGAATTCAATTAAACTGGTCTCACTGATGCTTTCATTCTAAACAAAGAGTAGTACAAAATCAAATTGCTACCTCAAGGATTATACTGACGCCGAAATATTATCTTAAATGCATTTATTTTTACAACCCTTGCATCACGTTTATTTATTAAAGAGGTGAGTAAATTATTTTCTCTCTATTAGCAAACCAGGCACACACTTCTCATTACGTAAACCGGAAACAAAGTCCAGAAAAGAAAATCAATCTAGGTAAACATTTTCACGGGCTATAAATTATAATAATAAGGTTGGTTTATTATTGACAATTCAGTTCTTTATTTCAACATCCCAACTCAACAACCAATAGTAACTAAGCCAAATTCAGTGAACAGAATAGTTCTTGAGAAGCAAACAATGCACAGATGTGAAAGAAACGAGCTGCCTGTCACAAACCAGAAGTTTCATTAAACTGTTTACAAAATCCTATCACTAAACTCTTATCTTGATCCACTCAAATCCAATCAATATTCTCACACACGTCCTTTAATACCTTCTTATTATTAGGCTGTTCTATAACCTTCTTCAAAACGTAAGCTTCCCTTCAGTTGTACCAACTGTGATGATATGCAAATTTCTCATCTCTCCATTATGGACCGCTATCGCATCCTAAAAGTATTTGGCGGAGTGTAAATTATGAAGTTCCTCGTTATGTAGCTTCATTCAACCTCGTGTTACGTCCTGCCTCCTTAACAGCCTTGCCTAAAAATTAAAATTACTCGTACGTCCTTAGAGATAGAGCTTAACATCCCTGCAAAATTAAGGCAAAGTCATGATTTATCATAGAAGTCTGTTTTTTTTGGGTTGTAGCGCCGTGTAGTCTGGTAGAAATTTGTCAATGCTTCAGAGGTCCTTGCTGCCTCTATCATCAGGGTGATGAGTGCACTATCTTGTTTTAAGGGCGTTAATCTGTTTAATCTCATAGTTTATTACTCTTTGTCAGACTCTATACTGATAAAAACAGAAAAACGCACCAACACTATATTACCACTACTTCATTCTTGTTTATTAGTTTCGAAGGTTACTGAGACACAATGTGCTAACTTAAAGTTACGGTCTGATCAACGATAATACACTGACACTCAGACAGTAGGCCTGTTATACAGGTGGGTGGGAAGTAAGTAGGCATTGAGAAATGGTTATAACCTCTATATTTCCAATGTATAGCGATTATTTAATGCCTACTTACTTCTCACCCATCCTGTATATGGGTAAAGAAGCCATAGCGGCCTATTTAAAGGTCTCACACTTTTCGATTGTATCATAAACTAGATTGTGATGGCGAAGGATATATGCTAATGTTGGATTCTTCTAAACATGATGATGAATAATTTACATTTGAGATTCTCACGGCAGTGAGTACGAAAATGTCTTATCTTCTGGGTGTAGCCTGGCAGAAGTTTACAAACGTTACAGTGGTCCTTCCTACCTCCACAATCAGGCTGGTTAATACTTATCGCACTGATGGCGGAAGCAGAAAGGACCTTTGAATCGTTGGCAAACCAGACTACACAGCGCTACAACCCAGAAGATAAGACATCCTCATTAAAAATACAGTAATTCGTACACTCAACTCAAGAGGGAACAATTAAATTACTTGAATTCTGTTTTAAACATTTAATATTACGCAATGACGGCTATAAATCAATATGCCTTCTTAACTATAACATTGTGGCATGATGTAAGACAAAATTACTCCCTCATTAGGTAACAAATTAAATAGGTGGACGATGTGAAGTACTAAAACTGCTCTGAAAACTCCTGTTCTACTTTTATCAAACCCTAAACGGAAGCTTTAATTTTTTGGCTCGATTGTTCTCACACAGACTATTAAAAATATAGGCCGTGCGGAACTCTCTGCCTGATAGCTTAAGTCTTTACTGTTACCTCCTGAAAGTGAATCTTTTTTAAAGTTTTCTTGTCTGCTTTTCAGTCTGTCAAAATTACGTCATACCAACTCTTTTAATTATGCCTTCCTCTTCTAGTATTCGTTAAAAAATTATTTTCGCACAGAAGGAAGTTCTGCTGCGTTTTAATTGTTAACCTTAACTGTGCATTCGAAGCAGTCAAGTGTAAACATTTAACAAGGATGGGAATATTTCAGAAATATAGCAGCAGTACAATGAACACGTGCAACGGTTTAAGAAGGCGTCTAAATACTACTTTGGTTCAAGTATAAATTTTGATTTGGAAGGTGGACATGTATCGTCAGTGGATAACACATGGCATTACAAAGAATATATCACATGTAAAAAATCAGAATATATATATATATATATTGGTGTGTCATTTTAAACCCATATTTTGGCCTTCAGTACCCATCATCAGTGTTATCCATATATTATGCCTTTAAAATTTGTATTTACTTTTTAAAGTTCTACGATGTTAAAGTAACGACAAGTAATCGGATTTTTAAACATGCATTGTTCATTGTTCTACAATTTCCTGAATGAAAATCAACTGTACCTTCTACTTTTCACTCGCCTGCAATTCCTGTACTGTTATTTTTCCAACACCTACGTTGTAACTTTCCGACTTATAATTCGTGTATTACGGAATGTAAGAAATACCATCTTGCTGAAGATAACTCAAGTGTGAGAAACATTTCTTTTGCCCTCCCTTATCACAACAGAGAGAATTTTTTTCTATTTTCTTCTTTTAGATTTCGGTGGTTCCTATCTCTCGTACAAGCTTACTTTTTTCTTTATGTTACTAATTTAAACACAAATTTAATAACGTCGAATAACTACAAGGGCTCAGCTCTCTTTGTATGCGTTCTACCACTAGCGAAAGAAATTTGCATTGTGAAGTCCAGTCCTATGTCTGGACCATGCTGTAGGCTGTGATTAAATTACTGATTCGCACATACAGGGTCCACTGTGCGTGTGTTTACTACATACGTGTTGGTCAGTAGAGCTGGCAGCTACGTGTTCGATCAGTCTTTTGGTCCAGACTGTACGTGACGTGTAGAAATTCGCTTGTCTCGAAAACGGAACGTGATTCTTCCAGTTTAGTTCTGCTGGTCTTGCTTCTTTTCTCCTGCTTTCTCTTTAAAAGGGGACACGATGGAAAGAAGAGGGCAGAATGAAATACAGAAAGAGATTCTGAACTCGATTTTCACCCATCGCCTGTTCTCTTTATACTCTTTCCACATTCAACGACTCTTGGGATTCTGCTGCCTTTCTGTAGCACCTACGTCTCTTTCTCTTTATCTAAGAGATTATTTTCCAACTTCTGTATTATATATCTTCTCCCTTTTATCGTCCATTCCTTCGTATTCTTGTTCTACAGAGATTATGTCCGTTCTTTATTTCTTCCAACCGGTCTCTTTTCCTTCATCAACGCTATCGACCGATTATCATTTCTATGTATTTCTGTGACTTTCTACTCTGTCTGATGTTTAGTCCCATTTTAGGATGGTGGTGTTCTAATGTGCTTTACTATAGTCACCGAAGACACGAACATTTTAGAAATAAATGTTCCTTTAAAATGTAACTCAAGTGGGACAGTTAACGTCCCAGCTCACTTACGTAGCTCATGCAAACATAAATATTTATGAAGAAAAGTAATTCGGAAGCATTGTGAGGTAATGACACACAATATATAATTTTTTTCTGGTTTTTTTGAAAACACAGGTTGTCAGAAAATGCTTTGTTAACATCTAAAATAAAAGACCGTATTAGGACGAACAAAAGTGCTTGGAATAAGAATCATAGATCGTACACATACACCCAGTCAAGAATTTATATCTGAAAATTACTTGGTTCTATGAGAGAGAAACTCCTCAGGAATGGGGAAAATTACTTATCGTCTTCTTATATAGCTAAGGCAATGAATTCATGAAGGTGAACGTTTTATGTGAGGGATAGAAAGACGCTTCGGTAAGTTAAGACTATTAGGTTTAGTGACAAGATGAAATGAAACAAACGTTCACCATATAAGACAATATCACATTATGGAGAAAAAGCGATGATATTAAGATAATTTGCTTGGATTTGTAGGACGAATAACTAAGATAATTACAAAGGAAACTAAACACATTAGTATATTTGTAATAATAATTTAAATAAATTAAGGAAATTAGACTATTATAGAATGTGATGAAATGTAACAATTTTCGTCTCGAATATGTCCAAATCCCTGCAGACAACATTAGCAGCTGATGCGCATCTAGCAGAAGGGCTGTTTTTGATCAAAGGGCTAAAACTGAACATAGAAAAATCTCTCAGATTTCGAGCAGGAATGCGGAGACCGACGGCTTTGAGAAGGGAAGGACAGTATTTAAGACCGCGGTAAACCTGCGCAAGGAATATTGCATCACTAGAGTTTTAAATACTCTAAATCGGAGTTTGGAGTCAATAAATATTCCCAGATTTTTAACAGTGTCGGTACGTGTTACAGAGGACTGAAAAAGTTTATAATCAAGGATCAATATAGTTGTTTTTCTGGAGAAGGAAATTACTGTAGTTCTACTAATAACAACACCAGCACCAACAACAAATGCCACTCACTTTCATTCGTTGTTGCTTACTAACGCACATCCTTTAAAGGGGAAAATGCTATCTTCACTTAATAACGTGCATCAACAACTGCTACTTCAACATCGTTAATAAAATTCTCCTGCTTGCTGCTGAAACAGAATCAATTCCCAGTTCTTATACTAGAAAGCTGCTCATTTTTGCCCAGCCAGCCTCTATCTCACCGCATCATCCCAAGCCCTAAGGATACCCCCCACATCATCATCTCTTGTCTGAATGACAATGAGGTAAGGGACTGTGCCGGACATTCGCGGTTGAAAATATGGAGAAGAATCAGTTACTAGACTGTCTTCCGGTATACTGCAGTAACCTTAGAAGTTGTTACTGCAGTAACCTTAGAAGTTGTTATACAGACGTACTAGTGCTTAGACTAATAGCATCGACGTATTTTTAATTTATACTACATAATAAAATCTCAGATCACCTAGACCAGTGGTATTCAACCTTTTTTGTGCGCGTACCCCCAGATATAATTTATCTTCAACTTTGTACCCCCAAAGTTGTTGGTGTATAATTCAAGTTATACATAGTATACAATCTACATCTAAAATAAATTAAATAAATTACATTACTGATTATTCAGTGTTTATTATAAAATAATATAATTTTTTTTAATTTCACGTACCCCCTAAGATGTCTTCGCGTATCCCCGGGGGTACGCGTACCCCAGGTTGAATACCACTGACCTAGACATAATATATATATCAATGCCTGTCTTTCGGATAGTTTCGTAGTGTGGACGTACCGCCACCTTGATGTTAATACTCTGCGTTCTGGATCTATGTAGATTCGTTGGAAGAAAAATCACCAAAAGCCAGAATATCATCATCATCATCATTCTATTTCTTTATGACCTAAGACTAAAGATGAACCAAACTTCTTTCAGTCACAATTCCACAAATCAGCATCAGCAGCGTTACGCGCTTTCGATTATGGATTTACACTGTTCGTAGAGACTACAAACACACACAAACACATTGATTTTTAAAACAGTACACATAATCACGTAATTCTGTAATATTATGAAGTGTCTCTCTTTGGGTTATTCAGATCTTTGTTTCCCCATTTTTATGGGCGCAAAATGTTAACAGCCGTGTTCAGAATATCTTGCCAAAAGATAATACGCTATCCATGCTCCCAGACGTCTTTTCTTTATCCCTTTAACGCCGAAGCTCACCTACACAAATTTGATATTAAGTTGAAATTGTGGGATAATGAGCTTCTACACTTACAGCCCGAGAAAGGATAAACCTATTTTCTACAAACTTCGGAATGCTATTTCTTGAGAATAGGAAGAGATCTTATCAGGGCTAAAACTCCAGAGGGAGTGTCCTGATTTCGATTCCCGATGAGGGCGTTCGCCGTAGTTCGAAAACTAAGTACAACAGAAGAATGGAGACTAGACCAAAGCAGTTGGTTTGGAAGAGATGCAAAAACGAAGTCCGGAACGCAGAAAAATTACCCTAGGTTCGATTTCCAGAAAATAATATTACTCTAGTTCGGGTAACAAACAGTACAGAATAACGCGCCAAGAACGAAGTTGTTTATTTCTAAGACGACGTTACACAAACAAACAACAGACCGGCGAAAACTCTCCTCGATTCGAGTCATGACGAGGAAGTTGTGTATATCCCCAAAACTAAGCACAAGACGATGAGGGCGAAAAGTCAACATTTGTTCTTTTCGGAGAGGTGACGACTGGCGTAGCTACGCTCGTCGTCGTTTTCAAGTGTCAGTTTTGACATTTTCCTGAAGTCTCCTTCGGTATCTTTGGTGTCGTGCCGAAGCATCGCTATAATCGTTATCTCGACGCTTTTCATCGGTTTTCCAAAGTCTTCTGCGACGTCGTGCCGGTATTTTCATCCAGTGGCGACGTCGCGACGATTGGCTTCGTGACGCTCACTGTCGGCTTTCGAAGCGTCACTCTAAATTCCACTCGGAATCTCGCCTACGGCAAGTATTCTGCATCTCGAAAGCGTAACATTAATAGGCATCGCGACACACGGCGTCGTTTTTCATACTTCGATTCCATTTGTTTTCTCACATATGCGCCAGAAATTTTCTTGTTGCGGAATTGCGACTTCTTGTCCAGTTATATCCCTGGATCACCTATAATACATATATCATCTTTTATTGGCGTCGCAACCGGAATAGGGCATACTTCGTATCGTTGACGACATATGTAAATGCCTTGATCATGTTAGTAGAACTCTCAATCAAGAGACAGCCTGTTGAATGGCGATCGATATTTGACAAAGTAATGACACTACGCATTACAATCATAAAGGAAAGCTATTATTTGCTCTGAATTTGGAAATGCATTAATTTACGTTTCACTGAATCATAATATGAGGAGACTGTATTCCGAGCAGTTTATATAAATGAAATACTGCAGTACACGTGGTAAATATACTTCCATATAACAAATATTCCTTTGGCCTTCTTTCATCAGGAGGAATTGCTTATATGAAGAGTTTCAAAGCAGGTCAATGAAGCAAGAAATGAAACTAGAAGAGATTAAATGTGCACTGAAGCATTTTTGTGGTCTAGAATTCATGCCCTGTTTATGGTATTACAAGCTCTACTCTTCGAGTAGCACCTTCTACGATGTGTTATATAATGCGAAACAGTTCTGTGAGCGCCATTATTTCTTTATCTGATCCAACATGCAATGAATGTCTGTGATGAAAGTAGGGAGTGATTCCAGACTGATTAAGTTCTAACGTGTCTCGTATTCCAAGGTACCAGTTAACTTCCAAGGTTTAGTCAAATCCGTACAATTAACTCGTCAGACATGGAAACAGCCAACCACTAATATTTAAACGAAGAGTAAAAAAACAACAACAAAGTATCTATTAAAACTAACTGATGGTGCAGCAGGAAAAATAAATGAAACCAATTCCGCGTATTCCGGGTTGTGACGCCGTGTTGGTGGCTACGAACATGTTGGAGGAAGGTAACGTCTCCATATTCTGATTATACGCAGTGTGATGTTGTAGATAATTACCAACGTTCCTCCAAAACGTCGGTAACACAACCCGGAAACGTCTTCGCCGCCATGAGAACCCCAAATCTCATATTCACGAAGATATTTCAGATCGTCTTTCAAAGAAAAGGACACCAGAATGCTGAATTGGACCACACTCAATTCGGTTAAATATAATGGCTACAGTACTGATTGTGCGTACCAAACATATGGTCATTACAATTAGTAATACTGAAAGTAATAGACCATTTTTTCAGCCAATATAAAAGATTTTGTTACAATTTAGAGATTAATACTGGGAAAAACAAGGAAAAAGCTGCTGTGCACACTTCTCCCTTTAAATATTTCCCCTTACTGCACATAAAATCACGAACCAAGTCCATAGGGGTGGGGAAAAACTTTTTATTTATATATCCGCAGTCCGATAGTTGTAATCCCCTTGCATGTCTCCTTTAACCGCTTGTATGAACACGTTAATGTTGTAACACCATGAAGATACAGAATAACCCATACTCTGGAATTTGCACCATCAGGACTTTCAAACATAAATATTTATTTCAACAATGTCACCAGATATATACATTGAATGTCAAAACATGATTATGTGAACCTGTTCCATAATTATGTTGCATGTGACATTATAGCTTAATAGCGAATCTAAATATCCTTGTACTATTTGAGGTTCTCGCGGCGCTGGTACGAATACGGCCGTCTTCTGGCATATAGCGCCGTTTAGTGGTAGAAGTTTAAGTGTAAGTGACCTTAACTTAATCATCGACCCTGTAATGTAGGCAGCAAGGACCTCTGAAGCGTTGGTAAACAACGTGGCGCTACAACCACCTTCCTGCATTTCCTTACTAAGTACAGATTCAATATTTAGGAGTCAAATGACATAAGCAGTTTTGTGAACCCCAGGTTCATAGGACGATGATGTCGTATTTTATCATGTCCGTCGATTTACGTTTGATTTTAGGGTACAGCCTTTTCAGTACACATCTAACAAACTGACTCACTTTGTTGCCATCGGCACATCGGAGCACCATTTAGGAATTTAATTGAATGCTACCAATGTAGTGTACACGTTTCTATACTACAAATTATGTAAACCTCGTTTACATGCTGATCAAGAAATATGATACAGTCGTGTAGAGTTAATTTATCTGGCTCAGGACAAGGAAATTAACTTTACTCAAATTCAAAAATAAAGTATAAAACTCATTTGTTTTTCAAAGTGTTTCGCCTCTAATTCTTGAAGCAGCCATAACTTTTGCAATGCGTTACTTTTTCAAGTTTTACCATTTCTTATCGGATTTTTCTTCAATTCTTTTCCCGTTTCATGCCACGATTCAAAATTTCCAGAAATTTTACATTTTTTTAAATTGACTGGCTACAGACTGGACGATGGGTTCCGATTACGTCACTGATCAAAGTTTCTTCTTGCCGCTGCGTGACTTTTCCATTCGACAGAGTGTGAAGCTTACCATTCGCCTTTATCTAGTGATGAGAAACGGGCGAAGTTTCATCTCTTTTCACCCACAAGTCTTTATATTGTGGTGTTTAAGACCACGAACAACTTCAGAATTGTTTGTACGCATTACGTATTTCAGACTACTAAAACACCATGAACAACCACCGAGCTATTTATCAGTAAATTAAAATGCTTTGTGCATTAGCATTACAGGGACTTCAAAAGTCTTGTTTCACTTACAGCTCACGTATAAAGAATGGAATTAATTTTTATGAGACGTTGCAAAAGAGTTTACCAGGTTGGAACAAAAACGTAAAGGCGATAAAACATGCAGATCCAACGCAACGTAAGCTGTTATTTTAAGAGAATACGCCTTTAACCCAGCCTAACTTCTCTTGTTATTACTACGGTAGGGCTGTAGGACGATAAATCATGGAACATTACTGAAGTCATGATAACCGACCTCTTACTAAGGACTTTAAAATTATTATCTACACTTCTTCATATTTCTTTTCATTTTTTATGGTTTATTCCCCTCAGACGTCAGTAATTACACGCATTGTAGACAAACGAAGAAATATGCAGACATGAAGAAAAGAAGAAACAGGAATTGTAAACTATCTACAACGGCCAGTCTCTGCTTCTGCAAGCAAATTATTTCCTTAATTGCGATTGCTGTAATATGCGTAATTTATTTTTATAACTTTTAATATATTAATAACAGAACGGCCCAACATACAAGACTCCGTATATTTTATAGTAACCTATTGAAGTGTATCCATACGAACTTTGGATGACATCCAATGTCGCCTTTAACCGATTGTCACGAGCTTATCATCAAAGCTTTATTTTTATATTAGTTTCTCGCTGTTACTGTCCATCTCATTTCTCTTTCTGCGTTTGTCTGTAAATAGTGAAATCTCCCTTATATTTACATATCGGGTTCCTCATCTTATCTACAGTGACAACTCTTTTTAATCTCCATATACATGTTCTTAGGCCTGTTGTTACCGCCTCAAGTACTCAAGTCAAGACGAATATGGAGATTAAATCATGTTCCTCTGTGTTCGATACATAACTTTAATTTCAGCAAAGCCTATTACTTACTAATCTGGGTTATTGTGATGCGAAACAAGTTTCCTGACACCGTAGTTGGTTTGAGAACTTACAGCGACTACACCTGGCCGATTTTTCCCAAAACTTGGAACAACTGTGTTACCATCCATAGCATACAAAACCAAACGCAATGTTAGTATCACCAACTTGTTGTTAATTTAATAAGACCGAGAAGTTTCCACACTTATAAACTTGGTCATAGGTATGCAAAATGTATCCTTTGGAGATATTATTTAATATTTCCACTCCGCCCACCATGCTCCCATAGGAATGCGCAGTACTAATAATGTGAGTAAGCTGGTTAAATTAATCTGTCTTAGTCTGAAATCGCTCATTCGTCCGTCGTTTCTAACTTCAAACCCTTCTTACCACTTGACCTCCCCGCTAAAACAGCCGCATTCATACGTTTCCGGCTTTATGCTTTTATAGGTCTGTTAGTATTTACCTTTTTTTATGAAATGTCTTTATGTACTTTCATTTCGACAACTTTATATATACCCATATAGGTCTGTGTTTTTTATACTGAAATTTTCCCTTTGAGTGACTGTCACGCCTGCTTCACATTCCTGGTTCAAATCTTGGTCTGGAGGCCGCCTATCATGTCTGTTGTTTTCCTAGTTTTACTCATTCCCCCAAAGCAAATGTAAAGTTTACTTCAAATTAGAAGACGATCACTTCCTTCCACATTCTGTACAAATCATTATCACAAATTTCGCTACCAATAGACGTTACAGGCTACAGTCTGAGCTCTGAGACGTTGACAACGTCGTTAAATAAACCACAAACTACGCAGATATTTTCAATATCTGTCACAGACCTACGCAAATTTTGAACAATCGTCCTCCATGTCACTGTGCCAAATGTTTGCAGGCGTGAAATGTGTTTCGCGTTGAAACGATTTTTTCTCCTTTAACTTACAAAGCTGAAACTCGTGAAAAAGCTTACATATATATAGTGTACCAAAAAGATGTCTACACAGCAGCAGCAGCAGCGGCGGCTAGTCAATCAGGTGCCCTCCGCTGTAACTGTACCACGAAGCTAACGGTGGTCATTTGAACACCTACACTACATCCAAATAGTACCAATGGTGACGTATGTAATGGTTTAGTTTTCTAAAATACCTTTGTTTCGTTCATTTAATATGTGTATATACTTTTTGGAACAAACTGTATTTAACTGAAATTATGGGTTTAAGTTTTGTTCAGTTATAGCTCTAATGGATATACCGATATTCACGAAACTTGGTATATTTATTTCGTGAGATCAGGAAGAGATTATCGAGTCAAACCTCAGGAAAAGGAACAAAATGTTGAGGCTTCCCTCATAAGTCTAACACAACTTCAAAAACCCGATCAGGTACCCAGTCGCCATATTCGTTATTAGAGCAGCAAAATGACTTCCTGCTACACTAATAGCCAACGAGTGACTTTACAAAACAGAAGTCATTTAACAAGAACCTTCTTCTATAAATGTCAATAGTACCAGGTTTGACTATGTGCACTAAGGAGTACGGGGGGATGTAAGAGCAGAACTTAGCAAAGATATCTTATCGTACATAGTTAATTTGTATCCGCGAGTTAAGTTTTTTTTTTTAAATTTTACGCTGCTCTCATACTTAGATATGAGCACTTGGTTGTTACGAAAAGAAAACCTTTTTATTTTTAGGAAATGATTCTTTGAGTTCAATTTTGTAAACTGGACGCACGTCACATTGGCACTAGTAAAACATTAAAAAAAATACGAAAATGTCTGCACCCGTAATGAGAAAAATGCGCTGTTGGTATCCGACTGACTGACTATGACGCAATAGCACAAGCCGAGCCTTGGCCTCCTCCCATGTGGGAGGTTTCTTTGTCTTTGAAGCGTGCATTTATGAGCAGTGAGTGACAAGCCCACTGCCTCTGCACAATTTCTACTCAAATTAGAGCAATCTAGTAGTGAATCAAGAGAGACTTGGGTGAGAAATTACCGCTGAATTTTGCTTACGAAACATCTCGTACATTCTCGTAAGATTCTTTTACAAGCCGTAAATCTACGACATGGGACCGCTGGCTTTACTTCTCCTCCGAAGGAAGTTGTGCTATAGATTTTTAATCACCCTTAAAAATCCATCGACCTCGGCCGGGTTTGAACCCGCTAACCTTGGGTCCAGTGGCGAGCACGCAAACCTCTAGTCGACCGACGGCGACGTGTTAGTACCCGTATGAACAAATTTTAACCATTAACAGAACAAACGCAGGTCAATACAAGATCTTCTGCAAAGTGCCAAATCCTTTTTCTTTTCGCCGTTGCGTGACATACGTCATTTCATAAAGAAAGGTTTCTCTTCTCTTGCCGCCGTCTGTCTGCATTACCTGAGAGAAAGATTTCAGAACGCGTTCATTAACCCACCCAGGGTAACAAAGGAAGCGATACGCCAGTTTTAATGCTACTTTCTTATAACCAAACCCATCATCCCTCAAACATGAATTCAGTACCAAAATATTTTCATATTTATTGGATAAATCGTAAAGAGAACGAAACACTTTCAGGCAAAATACAGCCGAATTTGAAGGATTTTCACTCAGTTTTAAAAAAATATTTGATCTTAGCTCGTACGGGCACTAGGATCGTGGGTTTGAATCTCTTTCAAGGTATGGGTGTGTCTGCTTCATTATGTATTTGCTGTCCTATGTAGGTAGAAGCCTTGCGTCGAACTGATTACTCGTCAAGGAGACCTACTGTATGTCAAAAACCCCAATTCGTAAAACCTGAAGAAGAAGGCACTTCAATATTCATAATTACCTACGTTTTATTTTCCTAGTTTTAAATTTCTTTGTTGGTTTATCGACTCTTAGTTTATAAAAATCACAGAATATTACAGAAAAAAGAACCCATATAGTTGAATGTGTTAACACTCTGACTCTTATAATTAGATTCAGAAGAACGGTGAGAGATAAAGAGTGATAGAAAGACAGGAGGAACGAGAATAAAAGTCAAGAGAAAAGGAACACACACAACGAAATCAAGTAAAATACGAACTAAATCCGAGGGAACATAATAAATTTTGAACTCTAAATGTAAGTGTTCGTCGTGGCGTAAAGTATATTGTACATGAAAAATACAAGTTGTCAGCTTTTATGAAGCAATGAGCTGAGAAAACATTGCAAATTTATTGTAATTAGCCAGCACCATTTACTTTGTTCTCATCTAAAGCTTTACTGTGCGGCAGTTTGTGTACCACATTTTGGCGACAATATTTGTGTGTCCGTCGCAATATTCTTTCTGCTGTGGGCGGAGAAAAATAAGTCGAGAGTCCAACGTACATAATAAAAAAGGGAGAGAGAGAGAGAGAGAGAGAGAGAGAGAAAGAATGAGAAAGAAATCGAGCTATATGGAACACGGAACTATTGCATCTGTGCGTGCTACTGGGTGGACCGGAAAGCATCATCCGGTAAAAATAGGAACTTTAAATGCAAAGCGAAGCTTAGCTTGCTCCAATACGGTTCCTGACATTTATTTCTCTCATTTTCAACAGATGTGTGTTTAAACGTCCACTGGTCACGGAGAATTTACTTTAATGTAATTTACGTAGAATGTATTACACACGTAAACAGCGTGCAGGCTATAAAAGAAATCATGGATTTCCACTTATGTTTAATTCTTTGTAATTTGATAAATCTGCCCCAAGTTTAAATGATCATAACTTACGGAATCGCCTACTACAATTTCCCTGTCGTTGTCTTGTGCATATGATTATTATTGTCATTATTATTATATTCTACTTATTATAATTTGTAATTGGGAGATAAGGAAAGAAAATATAACAAGGAACTTTATTTTCAATTGAAAATAAAAAATATTCCATTACAATTTGTGGAATACCAACAACTTGGATGATCGAAAAATTGAAAACTTAAGAGAGATATTAAGTTTCCTCGATATACTTAAATATATGAAATATACCAGCAGGGTTATAAATAAGTTTGTGAGCAGACATAAAGATATTTCGGCAGTTGACCATTCAGCGTGAACATCAAAGAAAAATAAACAATAATTGCTCCAATAATGGTGAGTTGCCAGAACAAACTTGAAAGTTCGGAACTGGTAGGCTACTACAGGCTTAACTCCAAAGAGTTTAGACGAAGAAAAGAAATTAACTAAAAGTAAAGAACGATTAGGTGACAAACATACGAACTGCGATTTCAACAGGAGGAGGAACGCATTCAGACTGCGTAAAGGGAATTTTCCATTTGAAATCCTAAAGCGATCGTGACCTATTTTTACCGCTCCGTATTCAACACAGAAGACTGAGGAAGACACAGAAACGCCGTAATATCGACGTACTTTGTAACTGAATCAAGCATTTCACGAATGAACATTATATTTATCGCTGCGTCACTAGGTTCTGTGAAGGACTTACGAATTATTTCTGATTGCCTGACCATAATGAAATAGGAATGCAATTGAAGAACTTCAGCCACTAAATATATTGAAGAATTTCTCGAGAGATAATAGCTGAGTTCATTCCATGCATTTTGTGAAGTTCTTCTAAACAAATTAAATTATAGACATAATTAGTCCGTACATATAATTTCTGCTCATGAATGTTAGAATGTTGTATGTTAGGTCTGAAACAAAGCTTAAAAAATTTTAAATTAAATACCTGGACATTTATGAAAGCCTCAATTTAACGCGCTTGTCCGGCTTTGTAAAGCCTGATCTACTGACAGCTCCGTTAAAGAGACTACAGACAAATAAAAACTGAAGAATTTTACTAAATCGGGTAGACATGTAAGTGGTTGGCCTACAGGAATGTATATCGGCAGTTCATTATGCTCTGAACGCATAATATATATTATTTAATAGTTTATTACATTATAATAATTATTGATAACACTGTAGTATTTCTGTAAACCTAAGCCCTAAAGTTTAATTACAGGTTATTAGAAATTCGAGAAGAAAGTAAAGTAAGTCAGCTAAATAAGCACGTTTACTTACAGACCACATTGAGGCTGAGAGAATCTTCCAGGCCGGAACCGGAAACCATCGGGTTCTCCGCTTTACATTTGAGCACGTGACCGTCATCGTCGGGCTTCGGGGAGAATGTCACAGTGCTCATTACCACAGTCTCGTTTCCCGACTCCTTGAACTGCGGATAAAAATTACATTTCTTAAATATCGCTGTAACATCAAACATTTCAGAAGAAGATTTCTGTCTTCTGGGTTGTTGCGCTGTGTGGTCTGGTCGATGTTCACCAACGTTTCAGAGGTCATACTGCCTCCGTTATCATGGCGATGGGTAAACATCGACCATAGTACACAGCGAAACAACCCAGAAGACAGAAATCTTCATACTCACCGCTGTGAGAACCTCAAATCTTACATTGCAAAATAAGACGCAGTAAATAAACCCAAACTGTGTCGTGGGTGTTTAGGTATAGAGGCCTACGTCATTTATTTGTATTCACGATATACCGGTTTACGTTTTATGTTATAACATTACAGTGAAGAGTGGCATTGTGATATTTAAGAGGAAGAAGATATTTTAGGAATGAATTTTGCTAGTAACCGATAAATTACATGCAGTTTGTCTAAGCCTGCTCTTCTGAAACAACCTCATTAAGCGTCTCTCATAATTTATTCATTACCAATAAAAAGTAGTCTATTACTCTCCTAATTCTAAATTCAATTCAAGTTAAATACGGAAAGTCGTCTAAATTATTTTATGGTACTTCTCAGTAATAGCAAACACGTACCTGATTCTAATTATTTAGACTGATGCAGTATTCATAATACGACTATTGCAGTAGCTTTGAGCTGGTTGTAAATATGTTTCTACGGATTTTATTTCAACTAAAATGTGTAGGAAAATTAACGATTTAAATTTTCGCAGGAGAAATACGAAGCACAGCAGCTCCTTAAATGCCATGCACTATTTGAAATTATAACAGATTAATAAACACCACTAACTCGTTTGTCGACATTTTATTACGAAAAGCCACAAGGAACATTATACAGAAATAATTCCTACAATTTTATATACGATAATTAGCCGTGATAATACTTCATCCGTACTTATTAGTTTCACTTTAATAAAAGCTCCTGTTATAACATTTTTCACTAATTGCTAATATATTCACAGTCTAATGCATTTTCAGCAAGTACATAAACATTACTAATCGCCAATTTGTTGTAATGCAGCGTTATGTATCTATAAAATGGTGTTGACGTAAGGACATGGCTTTAGTCCAATATAACATGTGCGTCTTGTAGCGCTTTTAGGTTGACACCAAAAACCCCAAAACATTACGATGATTCTAAATATCCGCACAATTTATTCATATAGGGAAATGCATGTATCTAAGAGCTTTCAAGAATTATAATACGCTCTCGTTATTGTTTCAAAAGGCGTGTGCCCTGAGGCGGTGAGATATACAGATTTTTATTTTAAAAGCTGAGAAGTTAACTGCGATTCGTATTGCTAAAATCACTACTTTCAAGTCCGATATAATTGTTTACCAAACAATGAAAATAAACAAAGCGTAAACATTTTCCGCCATGTTCACGACGCTGACAACCTTAACAATTCGATATAATGTCCCATCATTACGCCTCTAAACAGTAAAACAGTTTCTGTATAAAAATATTTATTCTCACTAGTGTGAGACGAAGTTTTTATTTTTCCAAATATATAACCGAAAAGCCATCTGAAGTTCTCACGGCGGTGAAGATGTCGATTATCTTCTTTTTGGGTTATGACGAATTCAGAATTTTGAACCATGAAGATGGGGGCAGCTGAAACATTGGTACATGCATCCGAATTTACACGTCGTCAAAGCCCAGAAGAAATACATCGATATATAATATTTAAATTTTAATATTTTTAATAAATTAAAGCATTCTAAGTTTAAGAACAAAAAACATTATTTTATATTTATATACATTTTACTTCTACTCGTACATTGTTTTGCCATAAATCATGAATTGAGTGACAAAAAAGTCAGCGTTTTTGTTTGCTTCTTAATGAATTATCCTAAAATTATTGTGAGGTTATTTAGAAAAGTATTAACCTTCTTGAAGGTTCGTTTGTAGGGCCTTCTAAATCGAATTTTGACTCGCTGTACAGTTATAAAAATCGCCTCTGAAAACATATTGCAGCGCGTCTGTAGTCTGTGAATTCAGAGGCAGATCACGATAGAAGAAACACAAGTTTCACCCCGTATGCTGGTTTGGCTGTGTCCATAGCATTTGGTCAAATGGGTGGTTCTCTGCACAATAGTACGTGATGTATCCGGAATACATGTAGTTCACCGGTAATCCAGTATCAACACCAGACTCAACATTTCCTTTCTAAGTTTACTCAGAAGCTCGTGGCTTGCTGTTGTAGAAGAAAGCAATGAAAGGAAAAGAAAAGAAAAGAAAAAGGATGGGAAGAAACAGAATTTGTCACATTGATTGTCTTCTGTTTGTTTTTCGTTCCCCTCTAAGCCTCTGGGGAAGTATGCTAAAAAGTTCCAGCCGTCTTCTTTCAGCAAATAGGCCCCAAAGGACCGTTCACAGTTTTCCCTAGTGTGTGGGGAGACAGGGAACAAAAATCCATGGAAACGAAAGGGAATACCTCGGTTCCTAATGCACAGAACTCTTAGAATCGCTGTGTCACTGGTATCAAGGTTCGACGACAGATAATCAGATGGCATTCTTGTTACTTCGCGTTCCAGTTGCTCCTCAGAAGTTTCTGCTATCGCTCTAACAGCATCCAAGAACTGTCTTTTCGCGTTCTCTTTACTTGTCTTATTACAACATTTTCGGAAGCTTAATTAATTATTAACTACTATTTCAATACAAAAGACATTTAAACTAAATACATGTAAATCAATAAAATCTTCTCGGGAAATCAGCCGCGTTAGGTGGTTACCGTAGTAAACCGACGTTTCGGGAACAAACTCTGTCCCCATCTTTTCACAGTCGAAATGTTTAAATTTATGTACTCGGTTGAAAACTGTATATGCCTACTAAAAATAAATAATTTACCTTAATATCTCACAACTTTAAAATTGAATTCCGTTCGAGAAACAGAAACTTATTCACCGTCCTTTATTCTGAATGACTTCTTACACGAGGATTCTGCCCTTAACATGTCCTGAAAGTACAACAGAGAAAAACGAGGATTCTGCCCTTGTACATACGTTGAGAGTTACAAAACCGCAAAGCCAGTGATCGAACAGATGAAGAAAACACGCGCCTTTTACTTCACTTTTACGGGTTATTCCTCAAGAACTCAGCTGAGAGAAGAATATCCTAAGTAAGAGTGTTTTTAAAGTAAATGCTTCATTTCATTTAATATTTTCACAAAGCTGATTTCGAGAAAATTATAGTTACTACGATAGCTCCTATCACCTCTCGTAGCATTTAAAAATTCAGTTCCCTCTCCAAAGAAAACACAACGCGTCTCTATAACAAAGATGAATTCATTTGTGCTGTCTAGAAAAAATATCGCTGTTTATTCCAAGACCCCGCACGAAACCCATACACGGTCATTTGACGAACAGAACTTTCACTGATAAGTTTCTGATGTTACCCAAGCTCCTCCGTTCACCCTTCCATCTAGCTGAGGCATCCACTCAGTTTACAACGCACTCACTGGGTATTACAAGGCTCAGAAGCCAATAAATTTCACGTTATTAATCTTATTAAAAATAAATAAAAGTTATTATTATTTATCGCCAAATTAAATTATCATCAAAGGTAAGTACAAAAACTGTTTCATGAAAATCTTGCTTGAAAACTTAATTTACATTGAAATAACACGGTTTCAGTATCATAAACAATACACAAATTGAAAATATCAATGTTACTGACTTCTTAAATGGCCGTACCTAGATGTCAGGGTGACGTAACGCATAAACAAAATGTTCGTTCACAACACTAATAATGCATCTGCCTTGTACTGTTACAACAATTTCTTCCTTTGTCATTGTTGTGTTATATTGTTGCCTCGAAAATTAACAGCAGCGGAATGAGCTACAAAATACGACTACTAAATAAAATATCAATTATTCCTTTTTGATTGTAAGTAACTTTTACATTGAATTTAAAACAAAAAAATTCTTATTGGCCGGAAGTCTACCCACGATTCTCTACAAATCTTAAACGAAGGACAGAATCGTAAATTAATTACTAGTATTTACCACAAGAGCTACTAATCACCCCCACAGGACTAAAGACTTTAACGAATGCCAGCCTACGTCGTCAGCGACCGAATTGCAATTATTATAAACAGGCCACAGCATTCATTGTACAGATTCTAGAAACTGTGTACACCTGCAGGAATTACGGCCTGAAAACGGCAGAACAATGGCTCTAACGAGGGTAGGAAGTTCTATACAGAGTTGTGGTCTGTCTCATCTGCCTCTCGTCGTCCAAACTTTCGGCCTTGAACTTAATCATCACACTCAGCCCACCACGAGCACAGAACACTTCACTCCCAGGTTTACAATGACACAGAAATTATTTGGGATGGATGAGCAAAATCACCTTCCGCTTAGACTCCATGCACTTCTGGTTCCTTACTAAAATGTAACGAACACAGCAGGTTTAATTTGCATTATTGAATAACGCTGGAATTCGAAACATATTCGGTTAACTCTTCTGCAATTAAGTCACTATTCTGACAGACTTATGTATTACTACGTCTTCTGATGTGAATATAGGGGCATGATCTTCAAGTAGGCCCCTTGCTTTTAGATTCACTAACTATACAAAACCTACGAATTTCATTTCATTAAATGACATATGAACAGATAATTACAAATTTTATTTCGGGGTCAGATTACGGCGTGTAAATTAAATAAATTTAATGTAGCTTCTGTAGTGTTACGATAATTACAGGGTAAACAAGTAAGCTCCAAAACACTTATGTCGACACCATAACATGTCGAGATTATTGAAATATTATTAGGCAAAATAAAACGTGCTCGAAACTACACCAGGCTCTAAACATTACGCATACATATTCGCGTTAAGTTCTTGTGATTTCATAAAGGCCATGCATTCCTAGTAAACAGTCTATAATGCTGTTGTATCTGTTAATACACTGCAACCACACGAGGTTTTGTTAATGGTTAGTTCGTGTATCCAGAGCAATGCAGATTAGATCACGTCTTTGGTCATTCTCTATTCACCTCATCACCATTCAATGAGGCCACGATCTATCCTGTCAATTTACGATTCATGATCTACAAATCTAAGCTACTAACAACATTAGACTAGCAGCACTGCGATGTGCATAAAGCAGCTCCCGTTTGTCATATAATAAGTAACAGACTGATTACTGTAGATATGGCTGCTCGGCTTGAAGATAAAATCAGTTACATTCATCTTTAAATTCAACACGGAATGGCAAGATTTCTTTCATCACCTGATCTTTCAAACCTAAAATCACCACCATCAATTAAGGATTCAATTAAAATTTAATGTCATGGTTTATCCGTTTCTTCATGTGACTTCCAATCTCAGTCTCTTCTCACTCTGGCGAAAGGGCTTTGAGGTACTTGCGAATAGATGACGAGACGTTCAGACCCAAGTCAGAGTAACTTACCTGAGTTATACAAGGCTCAGCTTTGTAGCTTATCGCTGCGGTTGCCCGTTAAATGACATCTATTTAATGAAAATTGCTTAAATGGTCAAAATTGATTACTAAATACACACGTAATTAATTATTCTTCTATGATGTAATAAGAAGTAAATGATCCCCCACAGACAGTTCCGCTAGGTCGCATATGGAACGTACTGTTTGAAATATATTCGCAATAAAAAAATCTGTTTTTGTCTCTAGGACCTAAATTTCGTCACATATCCAAAGATTCGAAAATATTTTACACAATAGTGGTAAATTGGAACGAGGGTTACGCTGTGGTTTTATTTAAAATATCGGTACGATAAGGCATCTAAAAAAAGTAGTTGCGAGAATCACATAGGCCACAAGTATATACTTATCACTTTTACATATGAATTATTCCAAGAGAATGTTTCCTTGCAGAACCCATTATCAGTTTCCGCCAATAGATTCTGAGCTGAAACGTGAGGATATTATTGATTGATTACAATTATAAAAACGTATGGAATTTTTTTAATTTTCCCAAGGCACTACAACTAAAATCAATTACGTACTGCGTGATTTGTGTCTAATTATGAATTAAACTGCCAAAGCTGTTTAAAAATAACGATATCCTTCCACAGTAATCCACTCAAAGTCCTGTTGTGCAGGATTTCCATGCCCCGAATTTATTTAATCAACAGTAACAAACGACAAATGAAAAAAAAAAATCCCATGAAATTTACTTGTCACGTTCTAATACAGCGCTTCATTCTCTGGGATTACAGTATTTACTAAAACGACTGAATATAACCGATTGGAAATTTGATGGGGATCAACTTTTAAACTCACATTTTATATCAGACATAAGAGATTAACTTTATCACGGAAACGTCGTTGATATCAAATATACTTCAGACAATGGACGGTGTCCAACAGTGTTCTATATTGTCCTACAAACAATCACGGACTCAGATTTTCGTTATTTATCGCATTCATTAATTCTCTGCAAAAGATACCATAACAGATATCCGTCTTCTGGGTTATTGCGCTGTGTAGTCTGGTCGATGTTAACCAACGTTTCAGAGGTCATACTGCCTCCGTCATCAGGGCGATGAATATGCCAATAGGGTGTGAGGAGCTGGATTTATAGGTCGGGAAGTGAAAAGTGTAGCCTGCCCCGAGCCAATGGGAGCAGGTATGGGAGTGGACCAATGGTAGCACGTGGGCGAGAGTGGGAGAGGGAGAGAAAGTAGAGAGAGAAAGGCGAGTTTGGTTAACATCGACCAGACTACACAGCGCAATAACCCAGAAGACGGATATCTTCATACTCACCGCTGTGAGAACCTCAAGTCTTACATAGATACCATAACACATCGTAACGTAACACACTTATCGTAACGTTTCTAAAGATTTCTACAAAAGTTAAACATTGCTTACTTCACGTCCCTAAACATCATTACAAAGATGATAGAGAAGTGTTTTAATCTTTGCTGTTTGCACTAAATTCGATCGTATTACTGAGAAATGCCTCAGCTTCAGCCTACACTGCAGGGAGAAACAGAAACTACCAGTAAGTTGAAACTGTTACGTGGATGAACAACAAACCAAAAGACGTTCTTTTCTCATCGAACGCACACAATCTCTGTAAATCAAGACTGTAAAATGTTTCAGAACAAAGCAAAAGCACAGAAACGGACTGACGCCAAACTGGTGATTAAAAGCCAGTATGCATCTGGAAGGTCCTGTGGTCTGCTAACTCGATCACGTTCTTCGGTAGTTTCCCTCGGTCCTACAGCAAATGTTGTGTTCCTCGTTACTCAGGATACCTCTCCAACAACCCTCCAAATAGGAATATAAATACGAGCCTAAAGTAGCTACCTCCACGTTGATATAAGAATCACCAAATTCCGCCCTTCCAAGTTTGATGACAAAATTCTAAATTCCGACCGAATACATTAAGACTCTTCTCAGGTTCTGTCCTTGCTTCACATCTCATCTTTCTGCCAATTCACCTTCCCAAAACCTGACCTTCTCTTCATCCTACCTTTACCAAGAGGAACGAACGAGCACTGTCTGAGACACTTCATACCTAACCTAACCTAGGAGCTTCCCCCCGTTCTCTCCACGCTCATCATTATCTTCTGCCGCCTTGTATGCCTGCACACCCAACAGCTTCAGAATTTAGTCCCCTCTGCAGTACTCACCTTTCCCCTGCGGAGTAACTCTTTGCCTCGGTGCCACGAGATCTTCGCCTGGGGACGCGAACCTACGGCCTCGCATGTAATATTGTATTCAGTGTCTGCCATCAGTACTTTTGGCTTCTCCAGGAGCCGAACAGACAATGGCTTCACTGAAAAACAAGAATTAACGTTTCTTAATACACCGGGGTTACGCCCGTGAATCCTATTTTTCACGTTTTCACGTAGACCTGAAGCATTTGGTCCAGCAAAACTTGTTAGCATTGCACTTTTCCGTAAGTAAACATTCCTTTATAACGTTGTTTTCATGATTTTCTAGTTCGTTTATTCGCTCGCTAGGAAAACTATCAAACTTGGTATCAGTGAGAGTTTAACGTACTTGTTATAACTGTTTTGTTCACTTCTTGTACAGATTCAACTGAGCACTTAGTTCATAATATAACATAAAGTAGGTTTTCATGTAATAATTCCTATAAAAATGGATAACTGCACATAAATATCAAAATAAAATACTAGAAACAAAACTGTCAGTCCAATGTTCCACAGGTGGGCATTCTTAAGGCGCATTTATTAAATAACTAAATGCATTTACTTATTTCTTTGCGTTTTTAGCGTAATAAGTATACATTTATTTTGACGCAAAATATATAGTTCTTCTAAACACAGTTGCTTGAAGATGTAATTACGGCTAACACCAATTCCTAAATGCACTGTTAAATATGCCTACGTAATACGTTTCAAAGGGGACTGCAAACGTTGGTGAAATAAATAAGCCCATTTCTGAGTGCACTTCCTAACACGCCGTATCGTTTTAGTGGTTATCTATTGTGTGCCATTTAATAAGAAACTTATTCCTGAATTTATGGAAACTGCAATGAAAGATAAAGGAATCGTAAGTTAATGAATACGATTAAATTTATTTTAATAGATGTAGTCAACAAAATAATCATTATTGTATGTGTTTCTTTAAAATATAAGAAATTGTCGTGAGGAATGCTGTACGTCGTCATTGCATTACTTCAATTCTCTCGAACAGACGTACGAAGTGGGACATTTGTGTGGCGTAAGTTGAACAGCAAGTTCTCAGCTTACCATCAAAATCCACTTACGAGTTTTACGTGGGCGTATGCCTGTAAGACTAAGCGCTGAGTAGGGTTGTGAGTGGGTGAGCTGCACGTGACTGGGGTTGCACAAATACGACTTATTAACTGAAAACCAGTAATTTTAGGGGAAAATATTGCAGCAGAACGCTCACAACAGTACAGAGTTTCAGGCAGAAAATTTTTCAATCTTTTCGGATTGTTCTTTTTTGAATAAAACCTAGTACTACTAAACTGAAATGGTAAATTATAATTTTTGTCGTTAAGAAGCCACGAATAATTACCACTCAACTGTTGAAATGTGACGGGAGATTATTTCAATATTTTCAACAAAACATAAATCCACGTTATAAGATAAGAACCTCGCTCGTGGCGTGCTAATGGAAAATAAAAGAGTGCGAAAAGCAATCAAGAATCTACCATAACATTCTGGACAGAATTATACAACCTCCGGCAAATCTAATAAACGTGCATTTACAATTGCTAAAATAGATTGTATAATTCACTATTTTTTTTATTTTATTAATAACATTTTACCATTTTCAGAGATATAGGCCTACTGCGTTAATTTATTAGAAAATGAGGTATTATTACACCATCTGAAAGTGACTAAGTAAAACGAGAGGCCACAGTCAGTTTGTCACCGCTCTGAACTGTGCCACGAAGCTAACGGTGGCCACTTTGAACACCTACATTAGATTTGCTAATTCACTGTGTGTTAATACTGACAAATGTAATGGTTCGATTTATTAAAATGCCTTTTTATCATTCATTGAACGTGTGCATAACTTTTCTGGGACACTCTGTATTATGTGTACTGGAGTGTTTTCATTCATTCCTCTGCGTTTACAAACTCGCCGTGTACCTGCGGTGACATCTGTCTGTGACCACCAATTCATCATTCGTCTCCAGTTACTGTTACCGTTTCATTCCTTCGTCCACGCGGAGTGACGTAGGACGTGTCTAACATTATTATTGAAATTCCTACACAGCGCAGAATATTACGAATTTGTATGTTTCTTATGTCAATGCTTTTCAAGCAAAATCACTTTTAAATTAAGAATTATCGACCGTAATAATTCACAAACGAAGTAATTAAAACAGTAATTTTCATAACCGTCTTTATACGCCTTAATGTACGTGTTCTGGGTCCCTACTGGGAACTTTCATCTTCTCTGTGGGTGGCACAAAGCCCCTGTCAGACGTTTAGTAAACTACAGAAACTAAACATTCAGACAATGCTTTCTGTCTGCAACAACAGCCATTGTTTATGGAAAGAAAATCTACTTTAAACAGTTCTCTGTCAGGGTAAGGGAAATGTTTATACACATTCTTAGCAAAGGAGTGTTACTTAAGAATTATTTATTCTTTTAATAAAGAACAATGAAATCCGATAGAAGTAAAACTCGACCAGTGAACTAGATATCCTGATTGGGGAATTCTATGTTGTTTCTTATATTCGGTAGCCCACGAAAATTTAATTTTTATTCCTCCATTTGTGTTTAAGAAAATATTTGTCAGTCTGGTAAGAGACAGAGACAAGGCTTACCAGTACTTTTCTGATGGAAGAATTGTAACGGGTGAATCATGCTTTCGGGAGCGTTCCCTACTTGTGGCCAAGACAAGGCCAAAATGTCTCCATCTCTTCAGCATCCGTTTTAATTCGCTTATAGACTTGCCGGGAGCCAAACTACGGACATCGGCGTTTGTTAATACTCACAGAATAACTCCAGGCGCACAGTCTTCTCGGTAGGTAACGTGAGTTTGGTGTTGCTGGCCTGACACTTGTAGGTGGTGTTGAGGTGTTCCCGGGTCACGCGTGACACCTCCAGTCGGTTCACAACTATGACGGGTTGAACTGACGTCTCCAGAATCCCGTCAACAAGCTTGTCATTCACGAACCACGATACAGTGGGAATCGGATTCCCTGGAAACAGAAAGCAGGTAGGGTGTTGCAGTTCATTTAGGTGATTAATCTGCTGGATACTTTCAAGATACTAAGTAGCACGGCAGTTTGCATTTAGAAAGTTCACATACCGCGTCTCCACAGAGTTGGCATACACACGGACAAGGGGTTAAGGGAAACGTTAAAACGGAACGAACGTCAACGCATTAATCGATTTTTTTCCAACGGTTAGGAACACAACGTGGACTTGTGGGCACGGGCCAAATTTTCGGAAGAACAGTCTGCTTCCATGTTCAGAGCTTCAGGCTAAAAAACAAAAACCTCATCTTCACAGCCGTGAAAAACTCAAATCTCACACATGTTATAATAAATACTTTTTCATCCAATAAAATGTTTCGTAATAAGAAGAATAAAAGTACAATTTCCTCAATAACAAATATATAACTTCTACTGACGCGTTGGTTATTTAACGATGTTTTTCAAATCTAATGGTGATATAACGTTTGATACTGGCACAAATGTGAATGGTGAGTTCGAAAGAAGATGTAAGGAATCAATTATGCCCTATTCTAAGGCAAGCTTCGTCTAGAAGGAATCATAATCTCTATATGAAAGCTGAGTCAGAACATCTGGCCTGGGGGCCGAGGTTCTAATCCGTGACCTCCGAAATAAGAAGTGAAAACCATTCAACACTGGCATTCGGTAAAGCAATTCGTAGCGAAATGTGATTTGTTACGTTTTGTTTATTCTATAATTTCATAGAATTTATTACCAGACCATAATTAATTAAATGAATTCGATAAAACAAATATTTAATCATGATATTAATGTAAGCAAGCTAGTATATCCGAGTACTGTAATTCAACTCGGAATCCAATGATACTGTTTATGACAGCGCGTGCTTGCTTTATGCATTACTAAACAATTCTTTAGTAATGACATTAGATGACAGAACGTTCTATTTTGCAAGTTCGGCCACAATCAGGCAACTCTTATAAGGAACTGTAAAGGAGGATGATATAGGAAAGGAATATAATAAACGAAGGAAAGGGTAAGAGCTGCAGATAAAAAAGAAATTACTTCCCGTTAAATTTCAATGGACTATTTCCACTACTTGTTTTGTTGTAGTTGTTTTTCTTTTGTCATAATCACAGTCCGACTCGAATTCACCATGTAAAATGTATTTCAGTTAATTTAAGAGATAAAGAACTGTGATGCATTGGCGCAAGATTGAAGTAAGTCAAAATATACAGTAACTGCGATGCTTTAATGAGATAATAATTACAACACTCGCATTACATTGTATAAAACATATTTATTTTATCTAGTGATAAATCTACAAAATATTTCAGGCAATATACGGCAGTCCAGAGCTCTTTATTGATTTCAATGCGGCAAATCCTAATCCATAATTTTAAAGCATATAATTTGTGGTGTGAAATGCAAGGGTTCAAAACCTAAATAACTAAAGTGTTAGAAACTGGTTTTTTAAAGAAAATACCAGTTAATTTTGCCTCTTTTTCAAATCCACTTCTTGTACCTATATTATTTTCATTCTTCTACAGTGTCAGTCGATCAATTTACCATGCGTACAGCTGAAGTATTGCAAAATGAAACACATACCCATACGCTATACGCTACATAAACTCCCTTCAACAAAGAGTTGAAATATGTGTGGTATTTGCACTGATTTTTTTTATTAGTTCTCTTATTTAAAGAGAGGCGTTCCATGCATTTTTGTTCGGTCGGCTTTGTGATGTTTAGTATTATATACGGATCGGAATTCAAAGAGTGTGCGAGCCCTGTACTGCTTATGTATAATTGAACTCAGTACAAATTTGTTAAGACTACATACTACAAAGAGAATTCACTAGTTCACTCCATATTATATGAAATGCATACCACGATTCGATTTACACAAATCCATGAATGTCTAAACCCTTGCACATATTTAATTGGTAACCAATATTTTGAAACATAAAATGGAGAGAAACGAAAATATTAGTTCTTTCAATACAGATTTATAAGAGTAAATAGTTAAACGAGTCTCGTTTAAAAAAATGTTCATGGTAAAACGATTTAGAAGAAGGCTTATGATTCAGAGAATTGCTTTCACGTACTATATGAGTGTGACGTCAAAATCTTCTTCGAAATCTAGTTTCCATAATGAACGCCTAATTCTAAGAATAATAGAGTATTTATGTTTGTTGCAAATTAATCTTCTTATTTTATATATCATCATTGAATGTCACAATGATGAATTAAAAATTCTACAATTAGGTTATAAAACTTATAACACATATCTTTTCGTAGCTTGATTGTTCTTGTACTGTGAAAAACAAATTTGTAATATGCACTGGAGTGAAAGATTTAATTAACGTTGGAGTGACGTAAAAAATTAAGTACGCTCTCTGATAATTTGTTAACACAAAGGTAGTTCCCTACAAATTCGTAATCACATTTCGGCAAATTCAAAAGGCACCAGATAGGATTTACAATGACACAAACCACAGAGAACATTCCTTAGCTCACCTGCCTGAAGAGGTTCAAAGGAAATGAATACATGAATAATAATATTTTTATACTCGGACTGTACCTGGGAAGTTTTGTTGGGGCAATATATCTGATCGGAATTTTGAAATCGCAGAACAGAACGAAAACTGGGACAAACAGCGATGGGAAAAAGAACATTGTATATACGTGGTTGAATAGATAAAGCTCATGTAAGTATACGAAATAACTGTAAGCAAAAGCAATGAAGAAGAGACGGAGTTTTAAATCACATACCAGTGTCCCCGACGTTCACTGGCCTGTCGCTTAGCTATTCGTTTCACTCTCCCCATAAGCTTTGCCGATCTGTTTTAAAGCCGCCTCTTCTTTCAACGTATTTTAAGTAAAAGCATCATTCAGTGCGTTTCAGTGAATTATAAGCGATTACTTCCCTAAACAGCATTGACACTAACATTAATCTTAGCTATGGAAAAGCTTCCTGTTTATTTTGAGGTAGGAACTGAATTTTTAAATAACATTCGGATGAACTTCATGGTTAAATACAATTTATAGTAGCTATAGTCAAACTGACATCGGTGCCTCAGTGATGCACTAAGCAACTCATACCTAATGACAACGCCTAATACTGATAAAATAAGGTGTAATTATAAAACTTATTAGAAATACGATAAATACTTCAACCATAAGACTTTAGTCCACCAGGGCACTATGATTATGCATTCAAAAATCTATCCTTGTACAGATTCATAAAAATTAATGAGCTTATCAATAGTTATGACATCTTGACCTACTGAATGGAATAACATTCTGATAATCCCAGTAATGAGAAAATTATTTATAACTCATAGAATGAATAAGAGGAGAATCAAAACGAAAACATTTCAAAAAGGTGAGTCCCTATTCCATTACGTCCTTATTTTTATTGGTGGTTCAGTGTCTAACACTGCCGACGTGTGACGTCGATGTTGTCGTTGGAAGGGTAAGTGGAAAAATTATGGTGGTCCGTATCTATACTCACTTCAGAATATTGTTTCAGTAACTGAGGAAAACACGGGAAAAGTCACAGAAATTAAATCAATGCGCCTTGAGATTTCTAGCCAGACAAATTAAGTGCAGACTTGATTTACTTCGTAAATCCCTCCCTTAAACACAGATACAAACAAACGCATTAGATCACAATACAGGCTTGGGAAGAACGGAGAGAAATTCAATTAGTCATCTGATCTGAACTACAGTTCTTGAAGGAGCTGAAAAGAAGAACCGAAAGCAAAAATATGATTGATTGAAATTTCGTTGCGTCAAGAAGGAAGTCAACCTTGAAGACGGAGAAAGTGAACTCATCCGAAACGTTGAAGAGATGAGCTGTACATCTACTATGGAAATTTCTCGTATTTTCCTCTGGTTTCGAGAGAAAAACCTAAGGTACTGTAAGCTGTGTCATGATACGATCGTTGAACCTGTACAAAGGAGAATGAACTTGCGTCATTGCTTCTCTGCTGCAATTAACAACGTTCCAGTAAATCTGAATGTAGAAAAATTGTGTAAAAATACTTTATATAAAATGCTAAAAATTTAGATATTTATTTTACGAACATTTCTCTTAATGTCTGCATTACAGGTTCATAATAAATCTGCGCAATGCTTCCTACTATGCAGTTAGGAACCTTTCTGCCTTTCACTCTCCTATTTAAAAACCTGAAATTTAAAATATTAAAAGCTGTAATTTTCTATATTGTTTTGTTAAGTGTGTGAAACTTGGTCTCTCACGTTGAGGAAATAATACAAATTGATGGTACTTGAGACAGGATGCTTAGCAGAATATTCGGAACTAAGAAACACGAATTAACAAGGCTGTAGATAATTGTATAATAAGCAACTCCATAATTTGCAGCCACCAGCCAGATATTTTTAGAATGATAATATAAATAAGGATGATTTTGACAGAGAATATGGCTTTCATGGGGATAATAAATCAGTATAAATTTCGGCTGGAAAGCCAGGAAGACCTAGGAGTAGACAAGAGAATAATATTAAAATTAGTCTCAGAGAAAAAAGGTTGTAGGGTGTAACTAAATGCATGTGCCTCAGGAAAGGGACCGGTGGCGGGCATTTGTGATCACAGTAATGGACGCTTGACTTTCACAGAAGGTTGTGAATTTCTTGGAGAGGTGAAAGTAGTATTAGCCACTACTGAAGGACCCCATTTCTTGAAGTTTATGAGTAATTGCAGGTTCAGAGTTTCTACATTTGTATTTAATGTGGACAAACAGAAAGTAAAAGATATTTGAATTTACAACTGTAAGATTTTATGAGTACTAAACTGTAATATAATAGACCACTGTGGTCCAATATTGAGAACAATACTAATTAAATTCTGATAACGCGGATTACAGTAAATATAACAGAGTCTAAAGAACTCGCCTACAATTATATTTCTAAGATAACGATAGATTTATGTAATGACACGAATTCAGTGATTGTTGAAATGTAAGATAATTCAACTTCACTTCCTGTTCAACTCGGAGTGTATTACACGAAACAGGAATTAAAATTTAAGAATTAAATCTATGTAATTTGTTGATATTCAATGCAATTACAATTAGGATGATCACTTAACTTCTTTCGTATAGCTTAAGTGTTAATATATCTATAAAAACGTTGTCTTTAAAAGAGAATTAAGAAGATATCTCTAAGTTACCAGTGAGATAGTTTTTTAATGAGATATTGCGCAATGACAGACGAGAGGAAGTGTGTGCAAGACAGAAGTAAAATAAAAATTTCTGGATCATATTATATTTAGGAGCTTGCATTATAGTTTTGGGAAGTATTTTAATTCTTTTTTCAATAGTGTTTTTACGTTTACCACATATAGTAAATGAACAAAACTGCCTCCAAGAACGGACAAAATCTCCATTGACGACACGCGTTGAATTCAGGAATATCCGCCTTTAATGTGCAATTGTGTTGCGCCTGGATTCTGATAGTTAATATTCCAATGATGTGCACACTACGTTAACTTCGAATCATATCACACAACGCTACGAAATGAAATAGAGCCCTAGTATCGGTGGCGTGAAACCAGATTTCCCCTCTGCCTTCCAATTCCATGCATCTTGTTAATCTGGCGTTTATGTGATTACATTTGTCAAGGAAGATGGAGTGATAAGCTCTGTTGCCAGTGTTTCCTCCTGTCTGTTCGTTTGGCAACATTCAGCGAGAGCCTATGAGGTTCAAAGTGTTTGTCCGTCCGGTCGTAGTACTAAATCTTTTTAAATGCATTTCATTTGTGACTGTCAATGAAGGAGTGCTCTCAGGAGTAATGTAAAGGTTTATATTTGCTTTTAATTTGGGAAAAATTTAATAACTAAATATGGCACACACAACCTGTTCTATTTCGATAAAACTATGTTTCGTATGTTTTATAAATACCTCGATTTAACAAGTGTCAATGAAGTGTAACCTTTAACGTATTCTATGTCACGAACACCATCATGAATTATTACTCAAGGGAGTAATAATTTCGGACACTATTAAGAATTTTGCTGTAGTATTTAAAAAAAAATTCCATACTAGACTTACAATCATACTGTTGGTTATTTTTCGAAGTTTACTTTTTCAACATCCTCTCATTGTTAAGACGAACATTTAAATCGTGATGCGTGGGATTGTCCAACTCGCTGGGAACCACGTTTGTGCATGTAAGAACACTGAATATCACTGCTTCTTTATGATATTACCGTTATTTAAGAACATCAGACAGTATGAAGTGTGTTAGGGCCAGTGTTTCTAATGACACCAAAACTCGATTAGTCGTTTTTATGTGAGACGCAAAATATATGATAGCTTGAGCCACTTCATAGTAAGAGGGAAGTGGATGATGGAAATCACATGGCGGAACAAGATGGCTCATGGGCTATCGCTTAACCCCCCCCCCTCCGTACATTAGCTGGTCGGCCACCAAAATCTGTATTTTTAAACGTCAGAGAAACTCGGAGATATCTTTTGACAATTACTCAGACAATGGGTCTATACACAGTTAGGATATAACTCAGTGAAACTATGAACACTGAACGAATAAACGAAAAAGAATAATGAAGAAAGACGGGATTAATTCAAGAAAGAGAGAAATGTATATAATTATCTATTATAATTAAATACAGTGTTAAGAATTATGGTGGAGAAGAACAAAACTTTTCCCGTACACACTGAGATTTCTCTAAAATTTCGTAGTGGACTCTATTTAATAGCTGTCAACATAACAAAGCTTAGATTTCCAGTTATTGAACCAAATGAATCTTTCAATATACATTAATATCTTGGCCTTAAATAGTGAAAGAATGAATGCTGGAATCTGATATATAGGCCTATTTCTGAGTATAAAAGTAATGACTCATCTCACTACAATACCAGATGAGATATGAGAAAGTTAGTCTTATTACAAGAAACCCTGGTTAGTCTGAAGTATGATAATGTCTCTCAGCTATCTGCATTAGAGGTACAAAGATGGGCCTCAAAGACAGTGGAATACAAGTTACGCACGCTACAGTACGTGTATTACCTGACTGTGCAGCCATTACTGAGGAATGAATACCTTATCTGAGAGTCTTAGAAAAGCAACTGTGGCTGTAAATGAATTAAAGTTAATTTGTGTGCTGCGAGATTACAGTTGCAGATCACGCATTTTGCTAATATAAACGGGTCTTTGTATTCGTTAAATTATGTTCCTAACTCTAGCACAGATATGAGGAAGTTGGAAACATTACTACAATTCAAACAAAATAGCAGGAAGGAACGTGTAAAAACGGCCCGACACTGGAGCGGCAAGGACACAAGTTATGACCGCATATTCTGGAACGACAAACTGAAGGGAGAAAAATACTCTGATATTATGACAAAGAAACTATCGGAGCGTTGTGATCATTTCATGTTTTAATTAATGCTTGCAGAACTTCGTCAGCACGCAATGAAACCGAAAATAAAATACCAAATTAAGATTTTAGGTTCTCTCAGCGGTGAATTTGTCGATTGGGTAGTATCAACACGTGGATCTTCTTCTATCTGTGCACTTCGGGGCCATTCTGTGCAGTAACAAGTGTTTCAGATGTGAAGTTCGTGGAAATATCAGAATCGTTCAGCAACAATGATCAGACGTAGAAAGATCGACAGACTAAAGGGACAGATGTTTACTATTATACCATTCGAATGGAGTGGGGATATTCCATCAACATTCGAACGTCTACGTGTTCATTCCACGTTCCTTATTCTTACTCCCACACAGATTTCATGGTTCAGCCTCTCTCTTGAAATTCATGCTATACATAAACAAGCAATTCCAGTCTATCATTATTAATTTACGAGTTCAGAAACTCTTTAAAAACCGAAAATGGAAATGAAAGGTCCTTCGCTAGAATGTAACAGTTTACAACATTGACCCTAATTTTGGACTCATTATCTGTAAACTTTCCTCAAGGCACATTATATAAACCTTCAAATTGCCTTTTAAAGTTATAGATCAATTTCTAAACACTTGGAGAACTTGGAATTACGGATAAATCCGAGGCCTTTTATTATGCGGTAAGCAAAAAGCTATTCCTTGTGTGCCGAACTACTACTGCAGTGTCTAGAGCAGTGGTGATCAACCTGGGGTACGCGAAGACATCTTAGGGGGTACGTGAAATTTAAAAAAAAATTATGATAAACACTGAATAATCAGTAATGTAATTTATTTAATTTATTTTAGATGTAGATTATATACTATGTATAACTTGAATTATACATCAACAACTTTGGGGGTACAAAGTTGAAGATAAATTATATCTGGGGGTACGCGAACAAAAAAAGGTTGAATACCACTGATCTAGAGCATGTGGTCGACTGATAGGTTACATAAAATGAGTTCCTCTTATCTGATCTAATAGCTTTTAGTGACGATATGCAAGAGTTTATTACATTGTGGTTATTTTAAAAGGTGGTTTCCTCTTCAACGTATAAATGCCACATTGGGATGTAATGATATGTAATGTGATATGCCGTGTAGCAATAACAAAACGAATTTCATAATTTTGACGAGGTCTGTAACTTTCTGACGTAAACAAACTGATATTTCATTGACTGCATATAGGATCCAACCTCTTCATAACCCGTAAAATTTTTAAATAATAATGAGAAGTTCAGTTCCTGTCTTAAAGAAAACATAACGATTCTCCTTACAAAGATAAAATGGTTAATGCTGTTAGGAAAATTACATCTGTCAGTTCCAAGAATCATAAAGAACCCATAAACACACACTGTGGGCTAAATAAAGAGTAAGTATATGTTACAGTAAGCGGTGTATGACTTACAGTAAGTAAATACTGTCCTGTAAGAAGGATCATTTTACTCCCGGTGAAAGAGCTGCCGCATTTCACTGAAGAGAAAGCTGGGAGGGCTGTGACGGCTACATAGCCATCAAGACCACAGCTTGCAACTCTTATTATAAGGAGCAGGACTCATGAGTCAGGTAGGCATAAACTTATACTCCGTGTCCGTATTACGTTCGTATCATATTATATTAATGCCAAACAATTCAGTTCGAATCACTCAGCAAAATCACAAATATACCTCAGCTTGGATTCGAACCGGGTTACTAACAAACAGTACTGTAGCTAACAGATAGTGAAGTCGGTGATATCTGACGAGATTTCTTTTTGCACATATAGGCCTAGGCCTGTTTTATATAAGTAAGGGTCTTTTTAACAGCAAACACGAACAGTTATAATTGTTTCAAATATCGCTAACAGACTGATTTTTCTGAACATAAATTTTGCGTATAGAAATTTCTGAGTCGATTCCACAGGTGCGGTTGCACTGGCTTAGATTTCCGTAGATCGCGTATGCTTCTCTCTCTCTCTCTCTTTCCCTTGTGTTTCGCTCCCTGTCGCCCTATTGTTTTCTGTGGTACTTTCCCATCCGCCCCCTGAATGTGGTTTCTGTGGCTTTCGCCAACTCTTCACATCACGGGATTTGTGGTTGTCAGGAAACAAGACCTTGAAGAGAAAGTATTAAAACGCACAAAACCAAAATGTGAAAATATTCAGCACCACCAAAAGACGCAATGCTAACAGATACGATTTAACCACAAGTGTCAAAGCCAGAACAGATTGACTCATTCATTAACTCCACAGTCAATAAAATTGGAAGCACCACAGACATTCAAAAGGAGGGAAATGGAATAGCAACACACAAATATATATATATTTCTGTGCCGAAAGTATAATTACAAAACTGAAACAAGTTTTATATGAAACAGTAAATTTGTACCTCTTGGAGTACACTGAAATTCTAAAAGTGATCTTCACGCCACATAATTCGCTTTGACGTCAGTAGTTTGATCCAGGAAATGCACTAGCGATATTAAAGGCTACAATAGGACCCAATGTCATTTTTTTTAAAAATCTGACAAGCCATTGGTACGGCAATGTTATGCAACAATACCCCTAGTCCATACTGTTGCAAACATATGTTTCGGATTTCCGTCCTTCTTCTGACTTACATACATATTTTGTGTCTATTTTCTGGAACCTAGAAATCAAATTATTCCTTGAACAAAATTGCCGGCTTCAGAATGAAATAATCGGAATATTTGACGTCGGCTGCCCTAACCACATACTCACATACCCGGAAAAGAATTTAAAGACTGAGAATGATGTGCGATGTGATAAAAAGCAATTCGTGACGCTTCGCGATCAATAAGAGGGTACAGAACCAGCAACGGCCATGTGCAAAAGCTAGCTCAGAGACAGGGGTTTTGATGAGTGACACACAAGATGGAATTGTGATAAATGAAGAACTGGTACTGGAATCGCGGATTATGCCCCGATTCGTTTTGGGAGATAGAAAAAATTCCGTACTGAAAATGGAGTACGTCATTCACTTTCATGATTGATGATAGATTTCTCAACTCGATGTTAAAATAGACTAATATAGAATTACGACAACAAGAGAGAAAATATTAATACCACTGCATTTATGAAACGGTTACTTAAATAAGTCAGAAACGATTTAGCGTAGGCCTATGTGAAATAAATTGTGAACACTTTCAGAAATACTTATAAAGACAATAATTCCTTTACTTCAAATTTTTTCAGTGCAGCTATGTAACGTATACCTTATCATACACCTAGCTACTGAGAGCGTAAGCCATTTTAAATTTAAAATTTAAATAACATTTGAATTCCTGGTTCATATAACGAGGCTGTCAACAGCGTAGACTATATAATGTCGGCTGAAACAACGATATTAAGAAGTAATAACGAGGAAAACATACATGGAAAGCAGCGGTCGTGATATAATTTACGTTTCTGTCCAGGAATTTTACTGGAGTGACTGAGGAAGAAACCAAACAAGCCTCATTAATGAAAGGCTGTCTCTATGCCGAGGATTGAACCCGGGCTAAAGGGGACGAATAAGGAGTGCTAACCACTTGACCCCCGATGTTCAGTACACACTACGTATATTTTAAATATTTGTGTTAATATTATAGGGCAAATTTTTATGATCTATTTATTGTGAAATATGTCGATTCTTCAAAATAACCAGCAAGCCCATTCGTAACAAGTGTGTGTAGTCTACTTTCAATGTTTCTAGACACAAAATGAACTGTTACTTAGGAGACTGAAAAATGTGAACATTAACACGGAAGAGCCACTGCAGCTGATGTTTGAAGAACGAAGTGCCTGTCGGAAAACAAAGAGTGAAAGAGAACTTTAATTATTAATGATAATGAAGAACGATCAGAAGAGGAACAGGACAGATGTTCTGCAGCCGGGAATCAGTGTAAACAGGACGAGTGAGATGTTTCCTAACAAGGGAACTTCTCTTTACAGCTGCCCGCACAGTGCCGTGGCCATAGAGCTGCAGACTTTAAAAATGTGGCTATTGCTTAACATCATCTAGCACAAACGTGGAACTACTACTGAACTCAATTAAGTCTAGTCGGACCTATCACAGAGCCTCGAACCTTTCCTTTATTCCGTACGACAAACGAATTCGCTAGTGTTGAAAAATACGATGGTCTCCTTTACTGCCAATTCATAAACGACGCTGCCAGTGACTAGCACTTTACAGCATCGAATGACGGGGTGATTAGTCAGTAATGAATGATGAGTTGGGAAGGAAGTCGTCGTGACATAATTTTAGGTTCTGTCGAGGCATTTGCCTGGAAGGACTGAGAAAAATTACGAACTCAAGTCAGGATTGGTGTCTGGGTCTAGATTCGATACCGAGTCCTCTCGAATACAAAGCAACTTCTCCAACCACTCAGCCGCGACGTTTTCAAACATAAAAATATTGGGCCTCTTTTTTATTGTATTATACAACAATTATGTTTTTGATTTTTTTTTACAGAATTGTGACCTTTAGTTGTTAGGAGTGGTTGTTTTTGTGGTGGCTGTTCTGATTATGGATGTATCGATTTTGGTGATTTTTCTGCTAGTGACGGTTGTGTTGGTACTTAAAAATAAGTAGTCATATGAATTGTGTTGGTAATTTCAACACAAACAGCTATTGTGATGTTGACATTTGTGCTGATTACAATGGGAGTGGTGATAATGGTGACAAATGCAATCATCATAGTCACACCTGAGGTTGAATTGATGGAGGTTAATTTACTGGGCACGGGTATTGAAGAAGTCAAAGAAAGTACTTTACATTCTTCCAGCAGTATCAATACCAGTTGAGCCATTTCGGTATTTTGAAACATCATATCCCTTAGTCTTACATCAGCGTTGTAATTACTACTTGTACGACCAAGCCGCAACTCTAGTAACACTTTATCGATTCTTATAGGAAAACTGCGTGATAATTATCGATTGTCGTTATTAAGAGACAAAAGTTTTGGGAGAAGTTTGAATAAAACAGGCCATTGGTCAGCAGGAGAATGAACTAATAAATTAGAATATATCGGATTGATATATAAATACAGAATGTGAATTCAGAATACGACTGAAAATTCTACATTCTTAATATAAAACATATACTAAGCCGAACAGGCAGAATGCAACCTAATTAAATGGTTCTAATTTAAAGATATTTAATGTCAGGATTGATACTGCAAACATCAGTGGCTGTTACTGTTTGCAGCGTCAACATTCAGCACTGTGATTGTGCATCATTACACTTACAGACGTTCTTTAAAATTCTGAATAAAAGTATTATATATTATTCCAAGATTCATCAGAAGACAAGAGTTTCATAAACAGGGTCGTCTAGAAATGAACCTCAAATTTATCTCATAACTACTTAATAAATTCAAGCACTCCTTATTCCTTAAACTTTATTGAAAGAAATTGTTTGCAGAGACATTTAAAAACTATTACTTAATCTTAAATGTAACGTCTCATGATAAGTAACATCAACGCATGACGTAATCTATCACAATAAATCATTCTTTTGTTAAATGTTTAATGCATTTAGACCGACGATACAGGTCTCCGCGAATCTTACGCGGCAGGTTGGCGTATAATAATTCAATTCAATTCAGTTAATCTATTCGTCTGCGTGACAACAGCCTAGCAAGGGCAATTATAGTCAGGCACAAATAATATTAATATAACCAGGATTCTTCGTCTTACAGCGTATCAAAAGAAGCATCAAACGTGTGGAGCTACCTCAGAATATTTACAAATAGTTTCAAAAACAATAAATCCCCACTCCCAACAAGCATATATCTAAATACGAACATGACACTTTATATAACAGAATTATGTTATAAAATTAATAAAAACAATCAATTTATGTTAATTATTTCTGTCGTACTTAAGTAAGCTTACATGTATGCATACAACTGTTAATATTTTAAGTAACCTGTGCGTATTAATCAAACCTGTCTATTATTGTTTAGACTAAAATAACAGGAATTTCATGCTTGTTGTATTGAAGTTTCACAGTAATGATGGCTGGAAGGTATGGACAGAAATCAAAGATTATTTATATTACTGGGACATCAGTAAACAAGGAAACTGCGCGCAAATACAAAGCGTAGTTGTTAGTCTCGTGTTTCAAAATCTGTTTGCGAAGCGCCTTTTAATAACGTGTAAATGTCACTCAAAATTGTGCATAGCTTAATAACATGTGAATATATGTGAAATTTTTATACAAATAATCAAATTTGTATTGTCCTTTATTTATAACATGTAAGATTTTAATACTCGCACATTGAAATGGCTTAAATCTAAATTTTTACCTTGTACACTTGGGAAATAATTTTGACATAGCTTTGGTAATATTTGTGCGAGGTGCATAAAGATTATGGACAAGCTATTTTCATGTGTTTCCGCTATGTTTATGTGGGTCGTCACAGCAATATTTTCGAGATGGAAAAAGTCAGTCAATAATGAAAACTGAAAAACAGTAAAGAAAGAAATATACAACAAAAATTCTCGTTTGTGACGTACCGAGAGTAAATAAGAATGAAAACCCTAGACCCACTGAACTCCCATTATACATATTGTATTAGGAATGTTAACTATGGGATGGACAATCAGGGCCTCTGACTGCTCGTACACTGAGGTCACTAATTTGAATCTGTTCTCTCCTGCGTAACTGAGCTCATCTGCAACATAATATCTACACAAATTCCAGTGGAAGTACCAAATGGTATAGAAAATATACAGGATTAAATCACTGAAGTGCGTATCAGTCAACAATTTCAGAGACACAATCCTTATCGTTATTATAAAATTACGTTTATTTCGTTCGAACATAGGATGAAACTTATGGTTTCACGCTGAATTAATTTAGAGGGCACCATTTTGTTATCATAACAATGTATTTTACACGATGTTAGCTATAAAATTGCTTGATTAGCAATCCTCCACTTACTGGAATGATAATGATAAACCGACTACTTTCTGACTCGTAATAGTCCATAATTCGTAGTCTATATTAACCGCCCATAGGTGTGTGCCTCAGACATATAACTCTGTTAAATCAAATGTTGCCATCCATGTCTCTGAACAAGTTAAAAACAAAACTTACAATAAATAACGCGATCCAACAGACAAGGTTTAGATCGGATAATTCAGTAATTCATTATTCTACGAACGAAGTGATCAACGGACTTGATATACGCTGGGCTGCAGAACCGCCAGGATTACCAAGTAGACAGCCGTCGGCTCAACATTGGTTTGCACTCCGGTTAATTAACAGTGGACACATCCGCCTACAGTACCCGTCCTGCAGCTACAGCAACACACACATCATGTGTACTGAAGGTCAGTCGACATAGTCAGTGTGACATTGAGAAGAAAAAAATACGAAAAAACAGATGTGTTCTAATGAGCCAGAAATATGGGCACAGCCTCCTATGCACATATATATCTTCCTGTTGGAAGTTTGAGCGGATTGTCAATACGAATGAAATTATATCTTTCTCACAGCCACTTCAAACTATATTAAATTTGGTATATTAAATTTAGAATATGTGTTTTAAGAGGGCATTTTAACATTACTAGAAACGTAGTGTAAATAAACATGCACGTGTGGGTGCAAGGTCAAACCGCTGGTGTTTTATCGACAAAGTTTAAGGTCAACTCCCTATTAATACAGGTTTAAAGCACTGTGTAACGATTACCCACACTCCAAAAAATATATTCACATTTAAAAAAATTACACCAACAGTTATGTCCAAACACTGGGCCTACTTATTCCACTACACTTGCATATTAAGGTCGGAAACAGTCTAACAACATTTGGAGAGAAAAAAATGTGAATGATACACAAGGGTTTTTAGATTTACCTCAGTTGTATCTTGGAACACGCTGGAAAGTCGTTCATTTTTTATAGGATCTACTTATACAGACTGATTCAGTGTTCCGACAGAATACCCAAGGGCAGATCATTAGAAGCAGAAAATGTAAATAACCTTTTTCAGATTCGTCACCGTTTAACACTAAGTTTCTACGACGATGTAACTCTGAATAATGTTGATCATTTGACGTGGCGCTCATCGCTGATACTCAAAGTAGTAATAGCTCGACTGAGACGAACAGAAAGTACTCAAAAATAAGTACCATGAAATTACGATTTAAAATTGCTACAAATGCCTGATATTTCTTTTCTTTATTGCAAATAAGGAAATTAATTAATATGCTAAAACTAACTGCTCCTCTCTTGTGAAAGTCGACAATAACAGTAATGAGATATAACAACGTGAAAACCGTCGTAGCTCTGAAATAGTGGAAAATCCGAAGACAAACTTTATTTTTGCTCAAAATTGTCTCAAACCTCCCCACCTCCATCAGGTATTGCACTAGGGCTCTGAATAAATATGTATGGTTGCACTGCATGAATAATAACAGGATATGCAGGGTTAGACTACCGATATAGGTCTATATCGAACTTTGCAGCCGAGTGGTTAGATCTCCTGCCTTGTAGTCGGAAGGTCAGGATCTCAAATCTCGGCCCGGGGGCTATCCTTCCAGGGAAATGTTGACGTAGTACCTTAAATTATTCCAGGAAAGATTATGTCCATATGATTTCCAGTTCATTATTTATTCATAATCCTGCCTTTCGACGTTTTATAGTTCGAGTTACTGACAGCGTTGTTACATACAGCACAAATAAACACAAATCGATGTGGATATGGTCTGAATTACAACTTACCTCCTCTCACCTCACACGTCAGGACGAGGTCACTGCCTTCAGTAAGTGGGCCCACAACAGGTGTGCTCACATCACGCCCCGAATTTTGGAAAATGAGCAGTTGGTGTGGTGGAACTGTAATTCAGAATAAATACTGTTAGTATTTAAATTTCGTTAACACCATTAATCGCATGCACTAAGTAGTCTGAGATTCGCTTCTCGGTTACAGCTATGATAACAGCGTCTCATTTTTTGTACTATCGTAGACAGCTGCACACCTGCGTTAATTTATAAAGCGCTATTTTGACAACTAAAATTGTACCGAATCTCATACCAGGGAAAAATGGTTAATTAACCTTCAACATTTTAAAATTTCTGCAGTCTGAGTTTACACTCTCATAAAGTATGTTTTAATATCAACGTATAAAGGACGTTTCTGTGTTGTAAGAATTACGTACACGTAAAATGGTCACGTTTATTTTAAGAAATGTAGGAAGAATCACTATAGATTCTACGGAGAATCGGTGTAATATAAATGACGACACAAAATTTGCAGAAAAAATAGTTAATGTTTGAGATCATTAGGGTGAGAAAGTAATGCTGTGTACCTTACTTTACTTTACACTTACAGGCTTTTATAAAATTATACATGGGGAAATGTTACACTTTCATTGTCCGATTCACTTCCACAAAAAAGTAATCGTCTTCAAGACTTTTGAGTATGTTTTTAAGCACGCGACCTCAACTGCCGACGTGCCTATTGTGCAGATGTCAAAGTCAGGACTCAGTATAAACTGATTGTATTTTAAAAATATTTTTTTCAATTTTGTTATTCTCTTTGCCGCAGATTTGTGCTGACGGTATGCAATAATCACGCCATTAAGCTTGCAAGACCGAACTGAAATGGTCCTATTGTGTGGACGTGACGGATGGACACAGAGAAAAATAGTTGCCGAGTTCAATGTAACCATCCGGAAACCATCCGTTCGTCCGAGACACTTGGAACATAGGCAACAGTTCGATTTACGTTAGTGATAAATAAAACAAGTATTTCGAAGGTAACTAATGCACGATAGCAAGATTGAAGGTAATAAATTATTTAACTTTTGTAAACAAGGTGATGAACATTCAAGTTCCATAAAGAAACTGAGATATTCTTTGACAAGCCGAGTATACAACTTTTCAAAGAATATCCTACATCACATACTGAGTGAGTGAATAAATTATTTATAGGTTATGGGCTGCATGCCCCAAACCAAGTGGGCTTATCAGGGTTACTCTGAACGTATTAAAATATGCGTAGACAAATTTAAATATTCTCCTAACATTTATCTACAGGGACTATGGCACTGTGGAATACTTTATCAAACCCTCTAAGCCGAAGTTCGTCTAAACAATATTAAGACTCCAGTTCGTACCTATAAAAAAGGGTTCTGTGTCACAAATGTCAACTGGTCACTGTGTCTGAGGGAAGAAATTCCTGTTTATAGTGAGAGTCCTAACGATACCCATAAATAAAAAATGCAATTACTGATTGTTGAAACAGATGGGATTGTGTTTTGTGATGGGGGGGGGGGGGTCCCCCCACAGACAAGCTACAAGGCAGAAATACTGTTCAGCTCGTTGTAACACTGATTAAGCGTAATAAACATTGCAACAATAATCTTGGTATGGATTCCAAATGTATAAAATGAAAGACTCATCACGAACTAAAACGAAGAACGTTGTATGTTCCACCCAAATAGGCTATTCGTGCATCAAAATAATGAACAAGTGCATTATTGATACAATAAAATTTTTAATTCAAGAGGTTATGAATATTTTGTCATTTACGAGTTAATGACCAGAATATTGCAGTATGCTCTTTTGTCATCAAAAAACATTTGTGTTAGAACGACCACCATACCATCCCATAACATATAAAATACAAACTGCTCTTGTGTATAACAATCATAAAACGTTCTGTCCATCGTGTGGTAGAGTTGGTATACGCAATATTTTAGATGTGGTCAGTCATCCCATAGCCTACAAACAGAAAACGGAGTTTCGGGAGTTTGATCTACCACCGCCTTCGTGCGTTCTGTTTGGAAAGAAAAGGGAAAAGAAGAATACTCTTCTGTAGTTTTCATACTTACAAAGACAAATGGGGGCTGGATTTAATGTAATATTTCATAATCTACAAGCATAAATGATGGTTTAGAAGACTGATATGTCCCAGTGTTTAGAAAAACTGTAATTGCACTCATCCTTTATAAAACTACCATTTATTGAGCAGAATACAAATCAGACTTTTAATTTAACAACAGAATACAAATAAAACAAATATAATGTGTACACATAAAATACAGACGAACCACCCAAAGAGAAGAATGGTGGATCAGCAGAACAGTCCTAGGCACCTCTGTCGGTTCTCTGCCACAATTCTAAGCCACAAAAAGACTGACCTAATTTAGTCCAAAAAAGTAGGAGAGACGTTACGCGTCCGACCACCGGGCAGATACTGACTCACACCGCATCGCAAAACAGGAGGAGACGAGGGAGCACTCTGACGGGAAATGGCAAGGTTAGACAGAACAGGTTGATAGAAAGGAAAGGCACGAAAGTACAGAGTGGGACAAAGGTAACGTCACAAAACAGAGAATGAAAATACACAATCTTTCAAGTGAACTGTATGCAAAACCAAGTAAACTTCTTAGCTAAAAGATATCACGTTTGCTTTGAAAAATAAATTACATTCGATCTCACATGTTTTGTTGTTTAATTCGATTTCAGTATATTTACTCTTTCTAATATTGTTTAAACTCTCTTTATCGGCAGGATGCATATGAAATTAATATAATATAATCAACGGTATTCTTTTTCCCTTCGTAACATTCGTTCATTGCAAAGCAGAACAAGTCACATACTGTTCAGAAAGTCACCGTTCTTGTAATCAGAATTCTGATGTGCACTGTGTACAGAAAAAACCTTTCCTGGCCGACTGAGTCTTGCCGGTTGCGTCTGTGGATTGTTGAGAACTGCAGCTCGAACTGAAACTCTGCTTGCGGGTCATGTACAGTGAGTCAGCCATTCTCTTCACTGGCGCTCCTGCTGCTCAGTTAACTTAAAGGACTTACAGACAAACTTGGCGTAAAATAATCGTGTTTATTTATTCCGTATCAAATTACAACTTAAGGGCATCTTATTCAAGCTGTAGGGTAGTGAAATATATGAGGATACCAGCAGAAAGAGATAAAGAACATACAACCCTGCCTAGAGACCTATTCGAAAATGTAACCCATTTAATCCACTGATAGGAGACTTTGCGAGCATCAGACCGTGAAGTCACAGTGTTACGTTTAGCACTATGAGAATATAAAGAATGGGAAGCAATGTTTGTTTCCCATAATACTGAGTTTTATCGCGAACCAAATATGGGTTCGTACACAAAGATTGTGTATCCTCAAAACCTCGCTCATAATCGCAGAAATTTATTTCATTGTACTTATAGAATTTTAACGAAAACTAAGTTGATCATTTACCTGACAAGTTTATTACCGTTAAACAAATTGGAAGCAGAAAATTGTATTTAAAATTAACTTTTATAGATTAATACTTTACTTTTTAAGAGCTAGAAGGGTCTCACTCATCCACTCACTCTATAGAGCACGGCTTGTCAAAGAATAAACACATTCTTTATGGAACCTGAAGGTTCATCACCGTGTTCACAAATGGCTCCCACCGGACTCTATCTTGAGGTAACTGCTTCCAGTTCCCTCCATCGAGCCCTCTCGCCCTAAGGTCCAGCTTAACGTCATCCTCCCACCTTCGCCCAGGTCTTCCAATATTATTGCAGAGAAGTATATAATCAGATTAAAGTTATTAAATTACCATGTTTCGAAACTACCAATTACAATTTCTAATAACAGATCATGGAATTGATAGTAACCATAATGTGTTATTAAAATACTTTTATATCCCTAAAATTACCCCACCTCTACTTAGGGCGTAATGTATTTGGTCACTAAGTCAATACTGCAGTACGAAAATAAAAGTCTGAAGAATGGATCTTATAGAAACCTTTTTCTGCATTGCAGTAGTGCAACAGATTGAACAAAACTGAAAGAATTCTTACTAGAGATGGCGGATTTGGCCATGGGTGGAATCCTGTCTTTCAGTTCATCGAACAACGCTGACCAACAGTTCAAGAGGTCATGCTGTCTGACGTGCCCCAGGAGAGTCTCAAGAAGCTGGAAAGAGGTCAGGAAACCCGATCCAAATCGCAAAGGAAGACACTAATTGCTCAGAAGGAAAGAAAACCACTTTCCCCATTTCACAACCTTAAAACCCAAATAACAGTTCAAATGCTAATGACTACGAAATACAAAATACATATGTCTATCGTATTTTAAACATTTTCGCAGTTTTAAAGCTCTTTTATTTCTAAATCCCCGTAAATACTAGCGTCGAAGATACGGATTTCTTTGATGATCATGAAGAATTAAAACCGTCTACAACTCTCATAATTTAGAAATTAGGCAGCTAATGTGTCCAGCGTCACCACTACATCCAGGCGTCAAATCCTATCACAATTACCAGACTCTGGTTTACAACTCACATTCCAGTAACAGCTCTAGTAAAGCCTTACTAATTCTGGTTTTTTTCTATCCCATAAGTTAGTAAGAATACGTATTTCCCTTTCCGAAAAAAATTCCCTTCCTGATATGGTTTTGTTCAAATAAACTGTATTGATATAATGAAACAGTTTATTATTACGACAGTCTTATGAATGAACATTTTGATTTACCACAATAGAGCCATACTCGCTTAATGTATTAAATGGCTAGGAAAACTTAATGAAGATACGTCGCGATTTTCCTATACAGACAGGTTAATATCGCCTACCAATCGCATGGGAACACAGGAAAGGAGAACACTGAACTAAAGGACCTTTATATATAAAATATTCAGATTCCTACAAGAGGTGAAGACTATTCCATGAATATATTTTGATACCCTATGTAAGTGTGGCTGCACTGAAGAACGGGCCCTGTGGCTGACTCTGAAATGCTTCATTACGTAGAATGTTTCCTTCCCTTGTCTTCATTTTGCATTAGTCCCATCATTCTTCATTACTGAATTACACATAAACTTCAACACGAAAACACAACCTTTCTCTTCTATCGTAAATCAAACAACATTGATGGGTAATAAGTGTCCATAGTAGGGCGTTAACATAAAAAACAGAGCTGTGGTGCGACGCAATAAATTCTTATCAAATACATGTAACAGTTTATTTCAATGTAACATCATCATCTTACAGAGAACTGTCTCAATTTTATTAACCTAGTGCTAAAATTTCTGGATGCAAACATATCCAAGTTAATTGTCAAGTAGCTTCTCATAAAATTCTTTCTCTTGCCTGCACAGTAACTATTATGGCGCACGACTAAACAAATATTTTAAAATTAAATTTTAATTGTGCCTCAGGTACTCTGATTTGAAAAGAAAGACGTGCTTCTTATCTGTGAAAACAGTGACATTCAGTCTCAACCCATAGATCATGGAATGCACAAAGGTTTTGTTACCGCTACTTTAACCTGCTGCATCAAATTGCTGAACTTTGATAAATTTGTAAACGTTGCAAAATAAATCACGAATAATTTTATTCAGTTTGATTCATCAATTGTAGCATGCATTATATCTGTTGCCAACGCTACTCGTAAATTCACGGTCTCATCTTAGAAATTAAACTCCGATTTGATTGGCAAGACATATAAATGTAACTTTGTAAAATATGAGTTCTCTTTATCAAATCGTTTAATGTACGTAAAATTGAAATTTATTTACGTCGTTACTCAAATAACGGAAATATTACTTGGAACATCAGTAGTGAAAAGAAACAGTAAAGGTACTTTGGAAAATGAAAATGTTTTTGTTTTAACTTAACGCGTTGGAAGCCTATCATATAAACCGAGATTAGTGAAGCTTTGATACTTGTCAGCTTTCCCTGTAATTGAAATACAAAGAAGCCATCTGTGTCCACACGCAGGGGATCTCATCAAATTTTCATGCATTCCTCGAGTCATGGGATTTCCAGGTCACGTTTACCTCTTTTGAAGCACGAGTCATGTTAGAGGATACAGAAATCCGGGCATTGACACATCTGTTAGCTAAAGCAAACAACATTTTACAGTGAGTTGTGATTGCAATGAGATTAGGCACAGCATGCCTGCAAAATAATTCACTGATCCAAATTTGAAATTTTAAGATGATGGTGAGATATAATTTGTAAAACTGTTCCATCTAACTACAAGAAACAAGATTGAACCTCAGTCTCCTTCCTGACACCTTCTTTAAGACATAAGTAGAACATCAACTAACTTAACTGAACTGGTGACCCAAAAAGTACAACAGACCCTGCATATCAAAACCTAGTTTTTAATCTATTTTCTTAATATCCTTGTTGGGGTAACGAAATTTTCCATTTTCAAAGTATGCAAAATTAGCATTAAATGAAGGACTTAATACCCCCGTGGGACGTGTTTCTCCACCCCTGACACAAGCCATCATGAAAGCAGCCTTTATATCCTGCCGTACATTGTCATTTATATGTGAATTGAGTTACGTTGTTGACTATCACTTTGAAGTGCCTGAATATGTTAATGGCGTTTACTTGAGAAGAGACTGCAAAGAATAATTCATCAGTGTGTGTAGTCCGTTATTCCGCCCACAGTAAGGTGTGACAAAACGTACTCAATAATGCAAGAGCGACCTATTTACTACTCTATCCCATTTATTCCCTCTTAACTTTCGCCGTCCTCTCTAAATACCCACCTACAAGTTCAGAGACTGACGGCCTCATGTGTAACCAATCTGCTTGGCAGCTCTTCGTCTCTTTGAGCAGTAAATGCAACAATGACGCGGAAGGGTATTTTGTATCATCCTTAGCTCCAACATCTTTCGTGATGTAGGGAAATAGTATGGAAACAGTGGCTAAGAGTTGGAATAATAGTACGTATCTTAAATGTCAAATCCGTGTCAATCCCAAAGCATGACCAGTATTGATACTGGAAAGATTCTTGGGGAATCAAAAACTTTCTTTGATTCTATGGTTTCGGTGACGTCAAAGCAGATGAGAAGACGATTATGAATGATGAGCTAATAAGGAATTGGAAGAAGACGAAAATTGACTATTATTAAATTTTTTATGCCTTAAAATTTCGACAAGAAAGCCTGAAGGAAACCACAAAAAGTCTCAGTCATTATAAGCAGTGACCCAAAAGATATTATAATGGGATTCCTACAGAATACAGATCTAGAATAGAACCGTTTACAACAGCCTACTCGATATTTGTATTAAAAACGATAAATTATGAGTAACGTGAGGTTATAACATTAAATACTCTTGTTTCCATGTTAACAATTAGTATTCCGGTGTGAATAATAATTCAGTCGTTTGTAATTTATAATGTATAATCGTGAGTAATGCACCACAAACACGTGTAACTGCTCGCGAATCAAGTGAAAACTTCTCGCAATCATTAGTTTTGAATATGAATAAAGAAAGTTTTCTTTGCCGGCTCTGTAACCACGAGCCTTAAAAGTTCCATTATTTAAGCAATTTTTTGGTTGCGAGATGGCGTAAATCTGTCCTTCCAATTTCAATTACAGCGTTCTAGACCTTTTACAGACCTCGCACCATATCAGCCACCTTTATCGACTCGCGGCAGCAACCACGTATTAAATGACAATTTATTGAAGACGCTACTAACTTACTATTCCAAGAAAACTGACACATAACTCAGTCATTTTTTCCGGCAGAACAAGTCACCAATAATACGCGTCTCATTTCTGGATCTGGTGTTTTTCATTAAACTAAGCACGACGAAGTTAACAATTTGTTTTCAGAAATCAGATAATTCTTCTTAAACATACAGAACACAGTATTCTGAAAATATAAGCGGGCTGCACAAACAAAAGTCTCATATTCACAACCCTTGAATTAGCTTCAGGCAATTTTTTCAAGATTTCGGGATATATGACAAAATGAATGTTTCTCCAGTAAAAATAGAATCTTGGTTTATTAGAGGCAGTTTTATAGAAACGATGAGAGACCTCGCACACCTTCAACACGGTGTATTTTCTGAAATCAAATCTACATAAATTAGCTTTACACTGGTGCACGATCTAGGAATAACAGCTACAAGTTTGTTTACTTATACGCTTGTGCATGTGAACACGGCTTGCCCCGCCTGGCTGGGTCCGTGGATAAATTAACACGTTTAACGATCGTATTGCTTAAGTTAGCGCTTGCTAATTCTCCCCAAGGGAGCAGGTTATATCAGCCGAATCCCAGAACCGCAATTAGCGAAGAAAACTAGATGCTGCTCACAACTACCTCAGCTTTAACATTGAGGAGACTCTGCAGTTCAATCCCGCAGTCTCTGTCTATATTTGCATGTCTTATACATGTGACTTATCGGTACATAAATTATCGACACTTAAGCCGTAAACTGGACTATAATTTTAGGGTGGAAATATGATCTCTATTAAGCATGGTCTATAGATGCTAAATCGCCGGTCTGAATCCTATTCGGGGCGTGTATATATGTCGTCCATAAGTAGCGTTTTATTCTGCCCTTGGATTCTCGTGAGCCCTCTCATCCTGTCGAAACACTTTTCAGACGAAATATTATAACTGAACCTCCGCACATGTATGCATAAGATGGCTTATGTTTCACTACACACGTGCTTAAATAAAGAAACAAAAATCTCATATCCGATTAGGCTACTACAAGAGATTAATAGACATAAACATACCAGGAAGTGACTGGCTACGAGCTGGGCGATCGGAGTTCGATCCCCGACAGAGGAAGAAGGTTTTCTTCTAGGCTCTGGGACCCACCAACCCTCCTGTCCAATGTGTACCTGACTCATTTCCCGAGGGTAAAGCGCCTAAGTGTAAACACTAACATGTAACGGGATGGTTTATTTTTTACACATAACAGGGCTTAAGTTTGAATCGAAGTTCATCACTTAAGAAAATCTAAGTGTAAAAATATTACTGTCGTCTGGGATGTCGAACCGTCCAACCTGGTACACGGCGCAATATTCCAGAATACATCTTCATACTCGTCGAGGTAATAACTTAAAATCTCACAAATCTAAGTAAAAAGTTCATATTAAATGTTAATTTACACAAGAAATCTGTAACGCAACGGAGATACGTTCTGGTATTCTAACTGTTTGATGTGTTCCAAGTAATACATACGTATCAGTAGTACACTAAAATACACATATGTTCCAAAAAATTATTTTATTTTAATATAACCTCGGATTTTTAAATTTATTCAATCTCTTCGTTAAATCTGCTTTCAAGACAGTGACAGTCAAATACTAATCCGAATTTCACGTACATAACATTCAACTTTCTATGAAAATTTCAGATTTCGTCTGCAGGATTTTACGTTAGTATGGTGTTAAAATCAAAGACAATGAGACTGACGGGAGAAAAAGGTAGAAGTGGCTGTGAGTAGTGCAGACTATATAAAATTTTAATCGAAGCCTGAGCGGAAGAGACCACTTTGCAGACTGTGGCGAGAGGAGGCGGAACGCATTAGAATATACGTTCTAATGGCGCGTTAACACGGAATGAATCTTTCAGTTAAAAAAAAGGGCGAGCAATTTCTTGACCAGCTGAGCGACCTCTGAATTCTGTAAAGCTCGGCTGCACTGAGTTCATGGATTAATTAGAGAAACAAGAAGTTTTTGGAGAAAATTATGCAGTGCCAAATATTAATGTATGCCCCTGAAAATTAGTAGATTAATTGGATCAAGAACAAATGTTCAGAATATCCGGCGGCGTCAGATATCCATATCTCCAAAAAGTGATTGAAATGTCTGATAAGTTTAGGCCCACATCTAATAATATATGAAGATAAATTGGAGTTAGCCGCCTTTACTTGCAACCCGCACGGATCGATTTGCGTGCAATGCCTGGCATCTCAAGACGGGAGCAACGCCAGGCAGTCACAGCGTGATGAATTATCCGCTGTTTCGAATCTGTCGCAAGAATCATTAGCGTTACATGCATACACCTTCCTCTCCGTCCTACTTTGAGCTTCTATAAAGCTTTTCGCCTAATTTAACGAGCTTTTGTTAACTCTAGAGGAGAAGTAAGTAATCTGCCTCTATATATAGCTTCGTATGTCATCGGCAAGATGCCCAACTAGAGGCAGCTCCTTGCCCGGATTAATGACTTCTTATCTTCAAGAGTCTTTACAGTCCAAGAGCCTCACGCACACTAGAGACAGATATAATTCAAACAGTGAAGCACACACAAACACAGGTAATTGCTTCTACAACAAACACGAAAGCTACACTGTTCATATCGTGACACCATAATCTTACACCCATCAGTTACCGATTTCGTTAGGAGGAAACGGAACAGATATGCTGTGTCAGTCATTAGTGTTACAGAACATTTGTAATTCAGGAATGAATCGTCTAATTCCAAAATGACATATATAAGATTTATGTCAACATGTCATTAATGCAATAATAATTCTACCCGTTGTTATATACAGGTAGGGAACACGACCTCGCACTGTAAGGAAACATGAAACATCGATTGTATAGTAACAGCCAAGAATATTATTGTCCTAACAAGAAGCATGATATTTCGTGTAATTTTTATGAGTGCCTTGTATACATTTAATTCATAATAGGGAAGGCGTGCTCGTATGAATTACTTCACGGGCGTTGCATGTACTAAACTACAGATAGGATATAATTAAACTTGATAATGGGGTATTCACTTAAAGCTGAATAAAGAATTTAAATTAGTACAGATAAAGGAAGCATATACTTCAACTTAACCTTCGAAACACGATGGTATCAATATATACCGCAAGCTTAAACAATCACAAATGCTGCATCTTGCTTACTGAAGGTTTTTCTTATATGGGGGGGGGGGGAAGGGGGGTCAAGTAATTCTTATAATAAACAGAGAAAATTTCTTTAATCAGCATTTTTAAAATAATCCTGTAACGGATATGCATTTTTAACGTAACGGCTGCATTTTTAATATTATTTACACGAATTCAGGGCTTAAAACTATTAAATAAAGCTAAAGTTTCAGTATATCATTTTCCTCTTAAAAATCCCATCGTATAAAATATTTGGACATTAAATAAAATGTAGTTCCCATGACGTTCTACATGTTTACTATACGTACTCTTCAACGTAAACTTATTTAGTGAATATTTTACCAGATACTCCGTAAGGTACCTATGTGCAATGCGGTAACTATAGAGGAATAAGCTCTCCAACCACATGTTTGCGTTTGTAGTAACTTCGCATTATGGCCACTGAGGTGTGAAACTGGTAATGCATGACTTGTACACATAGTCAATTTCGTCCGAATATTTTAATACGAACACAGAAATTTTCTTATTAGAATGGGACTTTCATAGATAGAAATAGACCTATGTATGGTGCCGTCCAATGGCATTCATTACAGAAATATTTCAATTTTTGCCCACGTACGAATATTTCATCGCCGCCCGATAAAGACATGTATCGATATAATACAGAAAGGTAGTTAATTAGGAAGAAAACAGTTTGTTACAATGATATGCATGATTTTCTTAATATGCTGTCAGTAACTGAAGAATATGATATTTTAAGAACAATAGACTGGGAAATTAAAATATAAATCAACACCTTCAAGGAGTCGTGCATGAAAAGAATCAAAATCACGAACAGCTGACCTAGGCAATCCACACGATTATACACACAATTAGTTCCAAAGAAGGAATGAAGGGATAAAGGGAGCGAAATTACGAAATAAAATAAGAAACGAGATTTATTCCTATAATAAGTTCATAACCAGGTGCCCAAAAATTAAAATAATTTCATGGTCAGACTATCAAAACCATCAAAATTTGCGCAAAATTTTTATCCTATATCAAATGGCGGTATTCGGCTTATCTTTTCATTATTACAAACCCTATTAAATTCATCCCGGTAATAACCGATAACATTCTTTGGCATAAGAGGAACTTACGACACTGCTGCACCCACCCTATACTTAACAGTATACGCATGAAACCATACATACACTCAGTACGTACAAGCATAAACGCATGCTTTCAAAAGCATATACACGTATACATACATATATACATTCATAAATACACGTACTTCAGCACTTAAATTTCCTTTTAATACGAGCGGCAGAAGTGAGCATTCATTCGAGCTCTCTGATTTATTGCAGCAACAGTTCTTTGTGATTCACAAAAATGTAAAAGTGTAACGTCATATGTGTTCCCGATCATAAACTGTGTTCATTCCCGAACATTAATTCGTATCAAAATTGTTTGTTGGAGACCGTGAGGAATTTAGTGATACACATCCTGACAAGGAAGTACCGATTGAGACAATTCATCGACTGGTAACACACAATTTCGGGACACAGGAAATCCTTGTGACAGTTGTTCATCGAGCGACGAAATATCTGAAATTACGGACGAATTCAAGCAGAGAATCAGCTGGAACAATAGAATTCGGCTGCGAGGATTCAAAATGCTATTGGTTTCGTCTCTTTGTGTGTTATGGCGGTCATGTGTAGTTTTAGGGTCGCGTTTTAAAAGGCATATTCTGTATATAGAAGTGGGCATCTCTTATAAAATATAAACAGAATTCTTAACTCAATTCTGGAAAGGAAGGCATCCCAACCGCTGCAATGAAGGATATTACAACCCTAAGGGAAATACGATATTATTATACTATATCTATCTTCTATCACATCTCTTAGAATGATAACGTTATGCAAGAGCTGTTTCTTGTTGAATCTTCTACTCGGGTCGAACCTCGATTTCCATACGCTGGCTTCTCTTAGGTATTAACTAACTTTATGGACTAAATTTTTTCTTGAATAGCGGTTAGTCAATCAGCTGGCCAAGAAATTCTTCGCCATTTTATAGAATTCGAAGTTTCAATGACGATGTTCAAAGATCCCGCCAATGGAGCCAGATTAATTTAGTTTATATCTTAACACCCTGTTTCGCTGAGGTCCACTTCAGTAATATTTATCCATCTATGAATATGTGTCTCGAAAGGTTTCTTCGCTTATCATTATCTGGCTATACTTTTGTAAGCTCAACAGTTTCATTATAAGGAAATACCATGAAATATATTAAAACTGACATCATTAGGAAGATACTATGTATACTGAGATAATGATATGTTAAATTCTACTCCGCACTCAGTCTCTTATGTCTCCTATGTCTTCTTTCTACGTATAATAAATTACGTATTTCTTAATGTTCATCTAAATTTTAAATTATTTGGTTCTATAACCGGCGTAATATACATAGGGAACTCGGTCGGAAAGCCGGGATTTATAACTATTTTAACCGGTAGCAAATTAATTCGTTAGACTCCACTGTCACAGCTTACGTTTTGCTTTCAAAAACTCCGACATAAAATAGTTTTCCTGTTGATAATATGTTCGTTGAGATTGTACAAGCTATTTTATTTTATAATATTTAAGGTCTGCTCTATTATGTGAGGCTAGAGGGAACAGTTTGTACAATTACCCCAGACTTGGAACCGTGTAATAATACAATGAAATCTTGAGTGAGGTATGAGAAATGAAACATGTGATGTTGACTTTGAATCGTATACGTTTTCATAACCCTGGTGGTAGTCGTTTAAATAATTTCAAACTCGCTCTGCTTCAGTCCTTTGTACTTCGTGGTAGTAGGTGGAGGAAGTGGGCGTTAAAGGACGATGACGAATGCAGACGCTATGTTACCGCTGTAATGAATCATACATTTCCATCTGGGACCTTATTAAAATAAAATATAGCACTGTAATCGCGACCCTTCCAAAGTATATATTGATAAAGACCTAGATTCTTTAACAAAATTTCGTAAAAAATTTTATGCCCTCCGCCCTCAATTTTTAAAAATAGTTTTGTGTCCGCATTCGTTGGTTTTGATAAAATCGAGTCGGAATTGTTTAGTATTAAACTGCAAATGGATAGCCAATGGTTATGTAAATTACACTAAACTGAAAAATCCCAAAGCCGTTTCTATGTAATTACTAAATGTTTCTAAATATTTCTGTTTCTTGAAACTGGTTTCGATTTAAAAAGGAAATCCATGCTATAAAATAAAAAATGTGTACATAATCACTGTAATCGTGTCGACGTGTTTAAATCAATCAACGACTCAAGTCTGTGTGACTTATTTGCTTTAATTATTTCAGAAAATATATGTGTGAAGTGAAGAGAAATATGATTAAATGTAGGTAAAGTATAACTGTCTTTTGCAGTCTGATTTGAAATAGTAAGAATATGAAACAACTATAAAGGAATCATTATAAATATTATTTATCAGAACTAAAAAACAATTAAGCCAAAACCCACTCATAAAATTAAAAATTAATTCGCCAACACAAATCCTTTCAAATTTTCCTTGCTTGAGACTGTACTAATAAGTTTAAATCATTTAACTGTCAACTGATTTTAAATCATCTATAACGATTTATTTAAATTTCAAAGCCCTGATAATTGTTATCACTGATCGTTCATAGACGAGAATGAAATATATTAATTTGTAATTTAATTTATTACTAATTCCACTGACGTGTGAATTACAAAATAAACAGAGCAATTTACAATATAAATGATAGTTACTTCAAATTATCTCCTGTTTTAAGCCTTTCAAATCCCCAAGAAAGTAACTGATGAGATAATATTTGTCTTTGTATCGTAAGTAGCAAACACCGATATCATTTCGCCTACTAGGATATCCCTCGTTTAAACGATCTTATCTGTGGGCGAGGGCAGTGGTTTCCTTAAGGCGCGAAGTCACCTGATCCATGACAGAAGGGAGCCCCGAGATTATGGATTTTCTTTGTTTATCTTCAAGACCGTGGAGCCGAGCCACCCCTTTCTTCTAGACGCCCTCCCCCTGTCGTTTATTTTGCGTGAAAGCTAAAATTTCTCGACTGTAATAAAGGGGTTTGTAATTAAAACGTCGCGCATCAATTTACTGCAAATTTTCTTGTGGGGTTTAATTTAAAATAAAGAGAGTAAGAAAGATATTTTGCTAACGAAAGAGAGAACTTGTAGCCACTCTATGACTGCCTTAATCAAACTGAAGTTGGCTGTTGTGGCACTAGATTGCCATCTTCAGGAAGTGTCAGTGCCCGTTTCCTCTAATACATCAACAAAAATGCTACTGGAGGAAACAGCTGAAGACTTGTGCTTAACTGTCGCTCAAAGCATTTCCCATTTCCTTATTTTAAACTGCATCTCGACTGCTGCAAAGGAAATATATTTTTCGGATCTTGGTTTTCACTGTCGGACTGACAGAAGGCTTCTTACCACAGAAATTGTAGTTAAGCGACTTCCTTAAAAACACGCGATCTACTGGTACATTCCGAATTCTTCCTTTAAATGTAGAAGATCGAAAGAGCCTTGGGCACGCTACCCTCAACATAAGTTTGTACCGTAACTGTATTCATCATTATTCAATACGATCTATATGTACGTGTGTAGTTAACAGGAAACTCTGATTCTGTTTACCGATATCCAAATGAGTGTGTCTGATTCAGTAGTAGCCTTGCTTGGAGTTTGGTTGAATTAGAAATTTTGAAGGGGTTTTCTTTCCTGAAGCTAACGTCGTAAACATACAAACACCGCTTCGCCTCTCCTTTTCATTGTCTTGTTACTGACTATCTTTGAATAACTGTTTTATTCAGCTCGCGCAATTCTCAGCCTTTTTAACGTCTTTTTAATTAAACGACTACATGTAATGAAGTGAAGTAATTGGTTTCTGATTTATACGACGCTGCCAGTAGGCGCAGACTATACAGAGTCGGATGATAGGACGATTAATGAATTGCGATGGATATGAGAATATACGGTCGTGGTCTACTTGAAATACTTCCCTGGAATTTTCCTGAGGGGACTGAGGAAAATCACCAGCCAGGATAGCCGGTATCCGGGCCAAGATTTGAAGCCGGGAGCTCCCGAATAAGAAGCAGGCTTGTGACATTCGGTGAAACGCGATATAAAACCACAAAGCATAAATATACTTCTCAATATTAACTACAACATGAATGTCCTGACATTGCAAGAGAATAAGGTGTGTAAGGTTAACGGTCCTTCAAATAAAAATGACTCACACAGCAGGATATATAAAACTCCAGGTTATTGTTTTGTGTAGTTGGAAAGTAAAACCAAACAAAGCGTATGTAGTAAAGATAATGATACAGCAAGAGAACGATGATATGCTGTAAACGAAACTACTATCTTACAGCCACGCTTTCAGCAATATACAAACAACCATATTTTCAATTTTAATCGGCGTAACCTTCAGTGTCGAAGCGAAATAGTAGATTAAAGAAAGGAAATACGTTAAGAAGTATGTTTTTAGTCACTGCGAATTGCAAAGGCGAAGTAACAGTGAAGTTAGGGTCAATATCATTACACCTAAAATCCTCCCAGAAGTTCCCAAAGTCCGATCTTTTCTTCGGAAAAGTACATGATCTCGAGAAATCAACTTTTGTTCACTAATATTATAATAATATGGAAATTTAACAGCAACGGCACTTGAACCATAGGATGCAAATTAATTCCCTGTATTTTTGTTTACTGCATTTGAATGGGAATAACTTATATCTAACAAATCAAGAGAAAAGCGACACAATTCTAATTCTTCACACTACAACACTCCGTTGCCAGGACACCGATGTTAAAATTTTATGCTGTCAACGAATGTACCTCTTCATACAAACAAAACAAACTAAAGAAATTCCTTGCTCTTATTTATGGTGGTCGTTAAAATTATCCGATTCAAATGAAATTCATATTGTACGACAGTTTTATGCAAAAATCTCCAAAAATAAATTTAATTAAAATCGGTTTGTCCTTTCTGGAGTTGTTTCAAGCGCATGCGTACATACAACTGGGCTGAAGAAGGGGTTATATCAGGCTTGCAGGGTTGCAGACATGCCTAAAAAGGAAGGAAAGACGTAAAACATAGATCATCACTATCTCTAGTTCCCGAATATTATGTTCGATACCCACTGTCATATGATGTATACTTGATGTAGGTTTACACAATGTTTGAAGAATTCGCTGTTCACCATTTTCAGATGAGTGGCTATGATGAGAATACTAGCCTAGCAGGAAGTATTCTATTAAAGACTAATTTTGTCTACAAGATCCACAGGAATAGAAACCTATTTACTTTCCCGGAAAAGGAAAAATTCGAACTTCGAAGTGTCCTGAACTTTCCTACAACTTCTTCCATTATGTTCATATTGACATTGGGGAAAGTCCGAGAAGTGTAGCAGAGTCTCCTACCGTAACTGAAGTAGGGGGCTTCAGTATTAAATTCGTTTCATGTGTAACTATAGTTCGGTAATAATGAAATGGCACATCATTCGCTTCCAAATACCGTACTATACAAACAAACGCTTTTGGAGATTTTTAATCTTTCTATTTATCTGGAGGTCCCGCGTTTGAATACCAGAGAGGAAATCGAGTATACTGTCTAGGTTTCATGGTTCCTTCTGTTCTTCCAGCCAAACACTAGGTTACGCAGACTAAATAAAAATAAATAACACGTGTTTTTTGCCACAATATTTCTAATTTGTTTTTGCAGTCATCTTGGCATTGAACATTACGTACGGTAATCTATGCACTTGGAAAATGTCTTAAAATTATATTAAATTAAAATCAAGATATCAATATAACTGTTTGAAACAAAATTTTCGCTATAAAATATAATTATGTATGCCGGGAATATTAATAATTAGTGGCGCCAGTACTTTTAATAAACTTTGAGAAACAATTTGCTTTCTCGTTATTGTATTCTATGGTTTATTGTTCATATTGAAATAAAAATGTCACACGCCAAAAATGTTGTGAAAGATCCTCTGTGAACACGTAATCGACTCGTTGCCCGTAGTGGTCACTGCTTTGCTTGAAAAAGCAGAAGACAATCCAAAACAAGGTGCTTGATAACATGAAACTAGTTTACAAACGTTTGGCCGCAATAGAAGCAAGCGTGAATGTGAGTGTGTCCTGCGATGAAATACGGCAGAGAATGTTTAAAATGAAAATGGCCTGCATGAAAATGAACTAAGATTAAAACTTTGTACAAGTAATTATTTTATCGTTTGTAAAAAAGAAATATATTCATGAAACATGAAAGGTTATCGTTGATTAAAGGAGTAGTATGAAAAGAGAAATAAAGCCTATTTCTGTAGCAAAGATTCTGCAGTACAAAGGATTCTGTCTGCGACAGCATGAATTTGGATGAGGGGAGTAGAAGAGACAAGGGTAAATGTATTATGATATAACAAAGGTACGGGAGATAGAAATTAAAACAGACAAAGGGGTAGGAAGAGAGAGACGAGGTGATAATCGAGAAAGAAAGGGCGAGAGATTAATGGAGTTACGAATTGTGGTGAAATAATGCAGAAAAGGAGAGAATAATATTTCGAAATCAGAAAATTTAGAAAGGGTTGTAAGTCAGACAATAACTGTAAGGTTTACTTTACCACGAAAGTTGGACGGAATATTGAGCCATACTGAGAATGTGACTTTGTACCTTTTATTTCAAATTCCAATGATTCATTTCAGCTGAAGGGAAGGATGGATGAGAAGCAAAAGAGAAGTGCTAGAAAGTGTAATGAAGGAACTTTTGTAAAGAAGGAAAAGCAAAAGAGGAAAAGTTTTTGAAAGACCAGAAACACTTACACTGTGTCTACAACAACTTAACTTCTTGATAGATGAAGAAGAAGAAGAATTAACAAAGCAAAGAAAGAAGCATTTGTGGGGGGCAAGACGAAGAAGCTGCTCTATGAAAGAGAATAAGACAAGGAAAGAAAAAGTGGGGTAAGGTAGGGGTCGGCTTAAAGCTTAAACACACGAAAACTTTTTAAGTGAAAAAAGTGCACATAAAGAACAAGTTAACCACAGTTTCCACCCCTTGGTCTTTTCCTTATCCTGCCAACAAAAGCGTTATACCACGAAATCTCATAAATTTAATCTTGGTGTGGGACTCAGTTTTAAACAGTCTAAAACACACAGTATATCTCAAGCCTTACCTTGCCGCAAGCGTGAAATCGTCATTACTAGTTGCACGCGGGAACAACTTCAGCGACAAAGACCAGGAACTTGTGACAGATATCTCGATTCCGAAAACCACACTGGGTTTTGCTCTTTGCTCTGGATTAGGATAGATTCAGAGATTAACGCCCACGTAATCGTATCGCACCTCTTCACTAATTTCAAAGATTGCGTTCAGTCTAGCTGTGCCAGTGGCTGATGCCACATACAACGGACAGATAGCTGGTGGCTTCCTTCCGTGCTGTGCGTTTCGTATCAAAATCATTACTTTCTAGTCTACTGTACATGAACGAACGACATGCTTTGAATGTTGCAATTAATCCCACCTCAGTGTTACGCTATCAGGATTGTATATCTGCACAAACATCATCGGCAACGGGTGGTCTGTTCCGAAACTTGCATGTGGCGAAAGGCGCAGATAGTGTGAACGCAGTGTAATAAACTAACAAGTTAAAAGACCAAACTCCTCACAAAGAATCTAAGCAAGGACGGGGATTATGGAACCGAACAGATGAAATTAGCGGAGCGAAAGCTTGGAGGGAAGACTCTACTCAAAAGGACCAGGTGTAAATGGGAGGATATTATTGAAATGGATATTTGGGAAATATTGTATGGGTTAAATGAACATCATCTCAATGACAGCTCTCGTGAACAATATAAGAAAAACTTTGGATTTCATGAAAGGTCTAAATTTCATAACAGCTAAGTGTACTACCTGCTCCTCAAGATTGATTCTGTTCCATGAAATTTGGAGTTAGTTAGTTAGTTAGTAAGTTAGTTAGTTAGTCTGTTTCCTGCAGACCATACTTTAATCAGACACTATACTACAGTTGTCACTCCATATTCGCAAATTCGCTATTCGTGGTCTAACGTCGCGACGGTCCGCGTCTCGTAGATTTACACGCAAAATCCCCCGAAGTTTTATCATCTATTGTAATGTTAGCAATGCAAATGTAAGAGTCTGGATAGAATGAAAATACATAATTTATAGTAGTTTAAAAACATACAGGCTAGTTATCAAGGTTCAAGACCTTAATCTGGATTATCACGGGAACGTATACTTAGGCGAATATTAATGTATGCCTTTGTAATTCAGTGGTCGTAAATCTAACCTCTGCACCTTGAGAAAGTATACTTAAAATGACCGGAGTAATTGATGACGTACAAGAGAAACAATTAAAGAAGCCAGGCACATAGGAGGTTCACCTATTATATTGCTAAATTCTGACACTGTCAACAAAACGAAATTTACTGTCGTGTCCTGTCTAAAACAATTAAAAATTCGTTAGCTTTAAGCTTCTAACACATTCATCTACATATTAAAATGTAAAATAATCTTAAAATAAACAAAAGCAAGTCAACTATTACTTAAATATTAGATTTGTCACTTAAATGGATTCTAATGCGTATATGTAAAATCGTTGTTCTAAAACGGAATAATTATTCTGCTGGTTTTGTTTAAACACTTAAAGTACGATACATTAAGTTTAAGTTAATAAGAGATATATGTTCTAACATTTTCGGGTGTTACAAGATTCATTAACCTGTTCTCAATTTTATGGATTCAGTAAGGTAAGTGAACCTCCTTTTGCTAGAAGATGGTGGCAAAGTCATTTCTTGAAAGTCAAGAACAGTGTTGGCTTAACACATTTATAATGAAGCAGTGAATGACAATTTGAACAAAAACATTTTAGGATTAAGTGCATTTTATAAAACTGAGCTGGAATAAGCACATAAATAATCAAGTGAACAGTCCTAGTAGTACAAAACAAGATACTTAAATATGTATACAACTCATTTTCACTAAGTAATGTGGCTGGAAGAGTAGCCAGAGTCTTAATTCTATATTATAGCCTAACTCAATATAGGTCTATATTTTAGACGTGTTAAAACATCACTCACCACGCTCCGTGTTGCTGAATATTAACAAAAACAAAGATGAAACCGTCTTTGGTAAAAGAACTATAATACTCGTCCGGTGGGCAGCTTTTTGCGGAGTACATTATGCCCCCACCCTTCAAAATCTCGTTTGGAAAAATGGTAAGAGCTTTGTCCATTTTAGTTCTCGTGTATAATTATGAGAACATTATATTGGAGCGTGCTCTCTCATCCCACACCCACAGTGGTTCTTGTGTGAGAATACACAGTTTTCATAGCCACTTCTGCTCCACATACTGTGAATCAGCTCGGGTGGTTATGATCTGTTCACATAATGTAAAAGCTGTAGTAGCTTAATACATACATGCTTCATACATAACCAGTTTTGTGACCTATCAGAATTAAATAAGCCGACTGACTTCTAATAAAGTACGTAATTCTCATGTATAAAGTGAGGCTTTCGCGGCGACTGAAGTTCATGAAAGACTCTCGGGTTACAAGCCGCGTCAGGTGGCTGAACGGTGACTAGACGATATTTTCTTCTTACGTATTTCTCATAGGTAAGGTAAGGCATTTCGTAGTTTGTATTATAATCATTTCAGTTTCATGAGTTGCATTGAAAATCATTAAAACAAATTCGTATTTACTTGTATATAAAATGTATTTATAGGCGTAAGCTGTTGGTGTGTCAATATAGGCCTATGCGACATATGTCATTATTGCCGCTGTCTCTCACTTTTTGAATTACGTTTCATCCGCATTGTCCAGTACTGAATCCACAAAAAATCTCTATCCTGTGTTTGTTGTACGCCAGTTGCTTATTTCTCCGGTTTTCGTCATTCTAGAGAGGTCCTTACTTATAGAGAAATTCTTCAAAATGGCCCTTCACAAATCAACATCATATTTTCAATCGTATCACAATATCTGGATTTCTTTTATTAGCAATATACAAGTTCACGAGCTTCGTCTTCAGGGTATTCAATAGCCTGTCCTTTACATAAGATCCACATAAGTTTCGAGTAAAACATTTCATAGTTTCTTATTTCATTTTGTTGTTTTAACATTACACATTCAGCGCAATTATTGCACACATTCCTGCTCCATTTACCGCCTCATGTCTTGCCGGTAGGGTATTTTATTAAACAAATGTTGCGAAAGAAGTATTAAAAGTCAGGGTAATTTATGTTTAAGTTAATTTTAATTAATGAAGACTACGTAAGTTATAGCTAAAGTTCGTGCTAGACAGACATGCATAACAGGTTTTTCCATGCACTTCTCAACTTACATAAAAGGTTTGGATGCAGAGTTTATCGGCGTTATGAAAGATCTTACTAGTTTATGCATTCTTGCAATACCAATGATAATAAAATTACATATCATATATTTCGAGTGCCGTTACTATTCATTTTATACAGCAATAAAACAATAATAACAAGAAAAATAATAATAATAACTGCTGCTTTTATTCTAAAACAAGTTGTCATCGTCATTACCCAAAACTGAATGACGCAGAATTTGCACTCAACTGAACATCATCCAATGAACCTTTTTTTTAATAATGCTTATCGCTGAAACTCAGAAATGTGTCGGGAGATGACGTTTAACGACAACGTTTTTGTAAAGACGGAGACAGGAAGCAGGCACGCGGTCTCTTTTCTTCTCGAAAACGAGCTTAACATTTAATTCTGTACAACATAATGGAAATTCCATGAATTAAAGGTAACACATTTGTGGCAAATAAGCGTAATGAATTGAGATTACAGACATTTAACTGACGTACATATTTGTGGTGCTCACTTGGAATAGGTTATTTGAACATGAAAGAGTATCAGTGGAATAGTTTATCATTTGTGTACTTTACAGTCAAATCGACAACACCGTAAGCTGCACTGCATTGTAACATGTAGTAGATCAGAATTTCTCCAAATGACGTAATTTCGATTTGCGTCATATCTGCCAGCCTAAATTCGGAACAGATGTCCCAGCCTCAGCAACATAATGCGATTTTATCAATTCAAAATTACGGTGCGTCTAAAGCTCACTGCTAGTAATTCAATCTTAATATTTTCAAGGTATGACGATTTATAAAAGTTATAAATTGAAGAAAGATTCATCTTTGGAAGTAGCCTGTGAACAGGCTATCTCAAGAGAAAACGCATCTGTGTCACATTCGGATATTGTTATTTTAAAAAAACATTCCGTTTTAATGCCTGATTAATGCAATGCAGTTGATCCAGTGCAATTTTTTTCCCCAGTCCTTCCTAGTTTGCGCAACACACACATTTCATTATATATTAAGTCTTAAATAATTTATGTATTGGTCTCTTCCGATTTACAGTAGGAATTCATCTTCATTTGTCTCCTCTTTCCATCATTCCAACCCAACCTAACCTAACCTAACCTAACTTAACCTAACCTAACCTAACCTAACACTCGGTCGCCGTCTCTTCCACCTTTCTGGAGACAAACTCGGGTACTGTTTGAGCCATCTGTTGTCTGCCATTCTTTGGAAGTGTCTGTACCATACAATTTTGTTTTTATGTTAACCAAAGTAGAATTTAGTAAATTATTTGCTCTTTTACAATAACATGATTTGTGATATTGCCTTTCCTTTAGATTTTTACCGACATCCAATATTTTACTGCGAATAATATTTTTCTTTTTCAAAAACATACTTGTGATACATATAAAGCAGTCATGTTATTACTGACTTGCAAATATTGTGTTTAATCTTCCTTGTAACTCTGTTCATCTCCACATTGAATTATGCACACATAGATCGTATATTATCCCGAATTTATTCTCTTCCAGATTTTTTAATCACGTTTTAAAAAAAATGTACGCAGATTACATAAAGTAATTAAACGACAAAGGAACTACAAGCTTCCACACAAAGGTAACTGCAATTTAACTTTAAAGATATAATTCAGAAAGACACACAGTTATGAGTTCTCATATCACTGCAGTTTTCTTACAAGAGATACAACGTAGTCGCGGATGTACTGCGTAATTGCTACTCGGGTTAAAATAAATTGTTCAAAGAAATTCACAGTTTGTTATATCATTATGTCTGCAACGCTGTGTATCATAGTGCTTGGAAGCCATTTTGTATTTCATTCTCGTTGGTAGACCAAAATAAAAAAAGAGGAACGTACACAATGGCTAGTGTAAAAGTAAAATTAAGGATGCGATAATTTATGTAAGGAAGGAGATATAGTACCGGAAATTTCAGGTAGGGTCAGGAAATGAAGTAGCCACGCTAGACCAGAGCTAGCACCACCTAGTTTGCGTTTGTCTAACTTCACTCGGCGGGTGATTAAGAGAAATCTACAGAAGTTTCTTAGTTCTATAAAGCCGGAACACATAACATTATTTTAAAAAAGCGGGCAATGAAAAGCAAAGAATGAAAAAACAGTTTCGCGTGGTAAAATGAATAGCTTCAAACAAAGAACAGTAGCTACACTCAGCAGTTCCTTATTATTCTCTGTTTATGCACAGTGTTACGGTGATTTTATGCTCACTCCATTTATTATTTGTTAAGTGAAAAGTTAATTTAAAATTTATCTCAGATTACGCGAATGCTCTTAAATTGTTAAACTTTATAACAATTTTAAATTTTATAAATTCGACAATAAATTCCAAAATATCCAGTGAAGCGATATACTTTAAATAGGTCGTACTAGTGCATGCGAATGAGTCGGGATAGCTCAGTCAGTATAGTGACTAGCTACGGGCTGGACGACCGGGGTTCGATCCCCGACGGGGACAGAGGATTTTTCCTGGGGCCCACCCAGCCCTCTACAATGGATACCGGGTTCCTTTCCCGGGGGTAAAGCCGGCCGGGGCGTGATGCTGACCACTCACCCCCATCTAGTGCCGGGGTCAAGGAAAAGAGGAGCTATACCTCCACTCACCCCAAACGCCTACATGGCGTATAGTGAGACAAACTTTACTTTACTTTTACTAGTGCATGCGAATAATTTACGAAATGTTTCTTCTAGCATTCTGTATGTTTTCCGATTACATTTCACTGTCATCTTCTACTTCTGCTACTTAAGAGGCTTTATCATTTAGCTCGCTTCGTTTTCGAATAGACAATGTGAAGAGTCCTACCAACACTGAATATAATAAGTGACCATGACAACACAGCACAGGAAAGCAAAACAATATGAGTGATCCCTCATTAATATATACACTCCGCCAAATCACTGCGTGCGAAATAAACTACTTTACCCGCGAGATTGCCTAGTAATTGTATCAAAATAATAAATAGGGCTTGTAATTTTTAACACTCTGTACACCGATTACGCATTCCACTCTCGAGTTCAAGATAAAAGATAGGGGAGAGGTCAGAATCGTGATATTTCCAGCAAGTAATTCTCGGCTAAAAGTTTTGTTAAATGGATCCTATGGGAACGAGTAATGGGGAAAAAGTTGGTATAGGCATAACAAAGTGGAAATGCAGAGTTTTGCAGAAAACCAAAGGGAAAGCAACCCGCTAATTGTGTAGCCTATACACGTACATCACGGACGAGAGCTCGAAACCTCAGCGGTAACACGCTCTAGAGATACTAGGTTCGAATCTAATTCGGACAACATTCTAACGTAAGACGTTTCCGTGGATTTTCTCTGTCCCTCTAATGCTGGGATACAGTATCTTCGAAAATACCACTATCACTTAATTTTAAATAGTTTTTGTTTATTCCATAACATAAAAGTCAGGGTCACGTTCATACCTACTTTCGGTAAATAACCCAAGGCAAGCCTATTTGTGATATTGCACAATTTTTCAAACGTCTTAAATCACTGAATGGAATATTATCATGTCCTTACGGAAGGTTCAATATGAATATAGTAACTTCAAATAACTAAAGACAGCCACAGATAAAACTTCAGCCAAACATGTTAATATTTGGAAAATGTCATATCGACGGATAGAAGACGCTGGATTCTTATTGTGTATGTCAGGGTTCCGTTCCGGGTGACAAATGAGACATATAGTAGGCGAAATGGCTCTGGAGCAAGTATTTCCCCCCCCCCCCCAAGTTCTTCTGCTCTCAGTTGCTACGCATTATTCCACCACTGCTCCATATTAATCTGTCACCACCCCCATGAGGCGTGCAATACCGTAACCAAGCAGCAGATTATCATAACCTCGATCATAAGTTACGGGGCATCATCTTTGACCAGGTACGTTACTGGTCTCGGAGTGAAATGTAATTATTATTAGGTATACAAATTACAGTCAGAAAATTATTCATATATTTTGTCATTTAAAGTACTATGTTGTGATATTATATTTACCGGAATATTGGATGCTACTTACCAATGACAGTAAGATTGATCTGGAAGTTTCTTGTGGGCGAGTTCTTGAAATCGACGCGACACCGGTAAATGCCCTGGTCGTCGAGTTGAACCGATTCAAGCGTGAGTCCAGCTGGATTCGATCCGGTCACGAAATATGCCCTAGGACCAAACGCGTTGTTGTCCGACCAGTAAAGAGCCTTGGTAAACGGCCGACCTCTGACGTCGAAACTGAAAAATATGAAGTAAACATAATTAAGAGCTACTGTGTATTAGGTGAAACACGTATCATCGGCTTGGCCTTAGAAAAAGAAAGAAGTGAAGACAAGACAAGAATCACCCATACACATGGCACTCAGAATCACATTGAACTTAAGATACTAGCAGTAATGTACTTTATCAATGTTTACGTCTTCGTGTATAGTGAGGGCAAATATTTTAATGGGCCCAAATAAATTAAAAATGTAAATAACGAAAATCATGGTGTAGTTTCAGTAATGTACGTGCCTAATAATTTAATTTGGTAATCCAACTACCGGGTATGGTAGTTTCTACCGTAAATTATTTTTAAACGTACTTAATTAGGATTTGATGTTTTCACAGCGGTGAGTCTGAAGATGGCTGTCTTCTGGGTTATTGTGCCGTGCGGTTTGGCAGACGCTTACGGACGTTTCAGAGGTCCTTGCTGCCTCCACCATCAGGGTGATAAGTAAGCCGCGCGTGTGGAAACGGTTAGAGTTATAGGAAATTGACAGTCAAGGTAGCATTTAGAGCGAAAACCGCTTTGTTCCCAAATCGTACGAACCTTAAATGAGTGTGACTAGCGGACGCGACTCACCTGCAAAACGGAGAGGAAGAAGTAATTGATTTAAATTCGTTTCGTAATTATATTAGAGTCATATGACTGTTACTGATTCACCCTGATAAAAGTTCGTTTACAGACGAAAATTAAAACACTGACCTCAATTCGGGCGAATCTAGAGGGCTTCAAACCCTAAACTCATCTGTACCTAACCTATAAACCGATTAACCATTGCTAATTCAATGGGTCTACACGAGATGCTCACAGTATTAGTACGCACGTAGAATTGATAGTTAACTGAAATGTCACCAGGAGCGCTATTGCATGCAAATTGCATTTATTGGGACAGATACATTTCAGGGAAAGTAAAAACTTCTGAACTTTTTATACCCCAATCGACCATGTAGAAGTTATTAATCACATAATAATTTGGAATGCATGGTTGAGTTCTACCTTTTTGGAGTAAAATTATGTTTTCAGCAGGCAATATGTAGGCCGACGCGTATGTGTATGGGAGAGTGAAAACAGTTGCTGTGTGGGGGAAGTACATGGAGGAAACACGATATTTTTTACTTCCCTCTTCACGCATGAATGTGGGAGCTGACAGGACGGGACAAGAAGCACATTTTTTAGTATCTTTATCCAACGGCATCAACACTGCATTCATAATAAGGCACAACACAAGAACTGAATCAAAATTTGTTTTGTTAAACACTTAGATTAAATGTTAGAAACAATACACAATACATGGTCGAGTTTAATTAAAATATACAACATTTAAATAATTTATTTTTATTATACTTTTTATAGTGCCAAGTTATCATGTGTTTGCAATTCAGCCTCAATTATAAAATCTTCCCCGTAATTAGGCTATGGACTTAACATTAAAAAAAAAAGGACAGAAAGTAAACTGTGCAAGATTATGACCAATTATGAACTCCTATACAGCAGGAAATACGAAGCTTCTATGAAAAACAAGAGTTTGAGATACAAAAATTAGGCCTACGCACATTATACTTCATAAAAATTACACGCATTAATGACAAAAAAAGTCCGGAAACGTACAACGAATGGGTAACAAAGGAATATCTGAAGCTGCTTTGAAATATAACCCGAAGCACGAAGAAATGAAACGATACACTGCTGAATGAAACCAAAATAGGTACCGTTACATCGTAACCTGTTAAACTTACAGAAGAACAAGGAGCTCAAGGCAGAACTCATAAGTATACTTCTCCACTGCACAGACTTACGCTATCCTTGTGTTACTAATATTATATGCAGGTAATAACTAAATGTTACGCAGATTGTGAGTTAACGTGCTGTTCTGGTGTGCTCTTACGACTGAATTCCACTTTCGTCATATTCTCTTTATTACTCCAAACAATTGTGAGTATCCTATAGAATGCCGTTACTGTAATTAGCACATTTTTCTGTTGTTATTATTACCCCTTGTAAATAACATATTAACCTTATTAGGTGACAATGTGTACAATTTGTTGACCTTTACAATATTTCTGTATCTGAATTATAAGTGTGTTTAAGACCAACTCCTGTGCCAAATTTAAAACGTGGAAGTCAACTGGTCCATTAGTTTTCTCTGTGAAACTGAAATTGGAATCGTGTTTAATTATACTTTTGGACTTGTCCCATTGTCTAAGTAATACAATAATAAAATTACGACCGCCATGTTGTCATTTTATTTTCTGCAAAACAGATACCTCAACAGAAGTTGCATATATTTCTTCCAAATACCATCATACCTAATTTCAGGATCCTATATCAATTACACTATCCCCAAGTCATAAGTGTTCAAGTCCGCCGTGTAGTTTTTACAAATTATTGAAAATTAAACGTAATCCCTCGACGTTAAGATGGCATCATAAAATTTTTGCGAAAATCAGTGAGCTGGTTCAAACACTGGAAGAGGTAGCATGTAGACATACATACATACAGACAGACAGACAGACAGCATGGTGACCTCACAATTCCCTCTCACTTTATAAACCGAGAATGGGTTAAAATATCACGACAATTTATTGTACAACTTAACAGACCTGCACACTGACATATACGATAAATAGACTTTCTGGTTCCCCAACATTTTTGAATCCGTCCTACAATATAGATTAAAAGTATTTTATGAATTATGCCTGCCACTGTTTTGTTGCAAAGGTGACATTACATGCTTTAATGCATTTACAAAGATATCGTAAAGCGGTGCAAAGGAGGCAACCAGCGGAATATTCAGTGTAATATCTCGTATTATTCCATTTTATAACCCAGTTTTAAATAAAGCACGCAAGATTCGATATCCGCTTCAATTAAGAGGTCAGCCCTTTAAATCCCAACGATAACTGTACGTACCTCCTGCCCTAATAACCGTTAACTATGTTCCCACAGAGTGTACTTGTGCGTTTTGTATGATTCCCAGGGCAAACATGACTTTTCCTTAAATAGCATGAACGTAATGGCGACGCGTTGTGTTCTGTTTGTGGTATGACTGAATTAGCACCATTATCCGTCACTCTACCTTCACCGCATCAGAACACCTTACATTTTCTTCAACAAAACATTATGAGATCGAAGAGAGGGGACTACTTATTCTCACGCCATTTCGTCTTTTATCTGTTATTCATTCATGTATTCCGTTTCAAATGGTTAAAGTACTGTGTTATTCTGCATCTATTTTAAGCTTGTAGACAGACATAGTAGTTTATTCTGACCTTCTGGAATATTACGTCGTGTGATCGTGTTCAAGACGATGCGGCTTTATAATCCAAAAGACCCCAAACAGCAATTTTACCGCAATAGGAAACTTAAAGCTGTTATCTACATACGTACAAGGCTGGTTTAGTGTATACAGAGTTACGAAATTCGTAAGATTTTATTACAAGTGTGTGTTTATAAGAAATGAGGAATTCTAATATTTCATTACTCTTTATTTAAAAAATTTCCAGTGAATAAAGTTCTCTTTAGCTAAACTCTTATAAACGCCAAAATGCTCTCACATGTTTCGGATTTTGACCTTAATAAAAATAATTCTGACGTACAGGCTTTACTCTTTCATTCAACTGAACTATATTTTTGTAATGACGCATCCAAATTTCGAAACTGTGCAAGAGACCATCTACATAGAGGCACGAGAATCAAATCGTATTACATGTGTTACAACAAGAAGTTGCTTTCTTCTTTGTCCCTACAGCGAACACCCGGAGCCTAAATCTTCCTCTTCCACCTCACCTCCTTGTCCCTGCACCACACCGCAAAACTCTCCTCAAACTTCCATTATTGGCCCCCAAGGTGCGCTCCACAGTCATGCATATTGCATAACTCACCCCTGCAGCAAGGAAACGCCTATAACACTATTTCAAGCCTCGTCCGCTCAACACTCCCTCTCATACACACACGACACTCGTAGGTCACTCCGTCCAACGCGCATGAAAACGAGGTCACTAAACCACCCGTCCGTCATACTCTTAATTAATTTAATAGCTTGTGAAGTCACAAAGAAAAAAACATCTCTCTGATGAGAAGTTGCAATTTGCTAACGTTTTACAGAAAGGTTAACGGTAGAAGAAAGATTTCTTCCACTTTCACTTTTTCTGAATCCATTGCGGAAATATATCTTTTTATTTATGTGTACAGTTTCGCGAAACTTTGAGGCTTCCTTCTCACTGTAACGCCTAGTGGAAGAAAGTCGGTACACAATCACAGAAAACTAGCTTCAAGTTTTCGACACGGTCTTCAACACACGAACAGAAACTTCAGGCCAGTACACATTATTCAGCGTCCTGTTTTTCGAATCTTCACAAACTTAGCCATTTATAAAACATTTTTCTCTACTCTGTTCACCCCTCATAATATACAACATAAATAAACAATTGCATCCAACTGTTTAAAATTACAGCTTCCACCCTGTTCTGGATCAACAGCCCAAAATCTGCACTTGCTCAACTGAAATCTTAAATAAATAACTGATCCTATAAAAGATAATCATCAAATTACAAGTGCATATAAATGGGCTTCATTGTCTGCATTTCGGAACGTGTCAGAATATCTACATATAATTTAAATGGCACTTCAGACATTCCTAGGCAACTTTAAAAACGTTTTCATTTGGATTCAATGTTTTAATGTTTTGTGCAGCTTTAATAACATGACAACCTAAATTCACATTCACACAAAAAGGTTACAACTACAGTAGTTCTAATGGGATTACAGAAAATATCCATTTCCATGTAGGCACGTAATTGCACATAGCTCGGGGTTCGTCCCATCTGCCCGAGGCATGTCAGTCAAACATCATATGACCCTGTGTCATGGTAATTAATATATTTAGTTGTGTGTGACGAAAGAATTAACTCTGAGATCAGTAACTTTCAGAATATAGCTTTGTGTCATGTTACACATTACAGTTCACAGTGTGGCGAGCATTATCTTAACCGGCCTCTGTGTACACGTAGGTAGTGATCAACGCATGAATGGAAGTGGCGAAATTTGCTAATAAAAATCGTTTTGTTTATTTATAGTATGTTAGTGACAGTCTGTAGCTTGGCGTCGATTGATGAAATTATTAATGAATCTGAAAATATCAGGAATTTGTTGTGGTCTGCTTTAAGGCACGGTCCCGAAATATTCAAATGAATTTTATCTATACGTTACGTACACTTACGTTTTAGAACGCTTCGATGTTTTCATACCTTGGAAATAGCAGTATTGTTAATGACAGAATTTGAAGTATCAAAATGAGTTCACCGCTAAGTATAAGATATTCATACTGAGTTTCAAGATAACCAGGCAACTAGTGTCTAAAACATCGATACAGACCTAAAGATGCATACAGCTCTCTGACAGGGTTTTAACGATTAAATAGGGTGTCTTTACAACCTTAGAAAAGGAGATTCCATATTTATTAAGCAATAAATAACTACGCAATGAAAACTTTTCCGGCAAGCAGCCGTGTAAAATTGAGCTACCTTCAACCTCGTTGACGAAGGTAAAGACAGGTCAGAATGTTGGATTACGTGTCATTCTCATACGGCTGATCGCTCGAAAAAGACTTCATTCCACTCAGATGCAGAGAACACTTCAAATATCAAAATCTATGTCACAGATAAAAATGCCACCGTGAGAATTAAACCAGAATGTGGCGGTAAAAGACGAATTAGAAGAACTTGCCTTTACAAATTAAGCTACCTTCACTCCAATACTAGGCTAGTGACAGGTCAGGGCCGACGTATAACAATGCGGTGCTTGGTGAGGGATGTCGAATATCTCATGGGGCGACGATAAATCAGGACGGAGCACTGGCAGAATCATGGTTAGCGGGGAAAATCGAAGAACTTGGAGAAAAAACTATTCTAGTGCCACGACAAATCTATCATTTTAACTCGCCAGGTACTGAACTTCTGTCTCCGCTGTGGGAAGTCAGCGCCTAAACGCCTCAGTTATGGCACGACAGATTAAATTCATAACTGAATTTAAAAAGCAGAATTTATTGGCTGAAAAACGGCAACCAATACGTATTAAATTCTGCACTCCCTGTTGTTTAACAAATATGTGGAAAACATGTGAGCTACAAGCAGATATGGATTTAAAATCCAGGTTGACAATATATATTCAAGCGGTCGAAATAAACTTAAATAATCGTATCAGATATCACACGGCGAAGTTCAAACGATTTCGTCTAAATGAACTGAAGTAAATATTGCAGAAACACTGAAATATTAATTTGTCCTCTGATGTTCAGTATGCCGGTTCCCAGTTCATTTGATTAAAAAGTGACAGTGGAACCACGGTTCCGGAGAATTTGACGTAAATACGTCTATACGGAGAGGAAGTTTATATATTGGCTTTATTCTAAATATTTCCTTTATACATGCTTTACAATTGCGTAAAGTTTGATTAAGACATTGCTTATTTAACTTGAATTAGTTACGCTTAAGATGGGTCTGTGGTAGCTGAATGTAATGTAATGTAATGTAATGGAATGTAATGTAATGAAATGTAATGTAATGTAACGTTTCCTAGGTGACAACAATGCCGAGTAAATAGATGACGTTTCCTAGGTAACCATTGTTATCGGATCTTACAGATGACGTTTCCCTTTTCGTTACACTTTTTGCCGAATGGCCCTTTCTTATAGACGTATTTACGTCAAAAATCATAGTTTTGATTTGCTACTCGTAAAATAAAGTAATACTTTAAACCCACAACGTCGTTATTCAGATTTACGTCTACTTTAACGTATAACTATATAACTCTGAACTAACGCTCTGCAGTAGATTCGTTGTTGAGGAACCACTAGTCGCCCAACAGCTTACATATTATGGTTCCCGAAGGCGTGGTAAGATATTTTCTAAAGTAATTCTTACAGCCCACACAGTAAAATAACAAAATGCATCCGTGATATATCTGAACTTAGTTTTTCGTTCAATAGCGGAAAATCAATGAACTACTGAAACTATATATGTTAAAGTGTGTCTGGAGAAAAATACTACGCACAACTACAAGTTATACATAAAATCATTTTTATGTTATTATAATATGGTGACGGCGCGAAACACTGAGGTTATATACGGCACATTTAATACAGATTAATCTGTAACGCTGGGAGATATGAACCTGATCATTAAATCGTAATATTAGCCTGTTAAATTATAGTTTTCCAAAACCACGAAACAAATTTGAAGAATAGTACAAATCACAATTTGTTCCCAGAGTTTGTATTTAATAATTACATAAATGACCTGATGGAAACTATAAATTAAATCAAGACTATAGAAACCAAATATGACGAAAAAAGAAATGGTCCCTTACATGTCCACACTTCATTTCAAACTATATTCATCCTTAATATTCCATCATCCCCGCCTACAGTAATGTCTGATGGTCATGCAAATTGGGATCATTTGTTATAAGCAGCTAAGGCCCGTTTTATGGAGCCTCTAATCGTGTAACATATATCACTTGTTCGCCCTGACTGGAGTAGCCCCCGGGAAATCTGTAGCGAGACATACCTCGACCTGTGGAATGGCTACACAAACATTAACAAACAATGTAATTAAGCCCGCTGGGAAACAATGCATCATGCAATGCTTTATTGAGCAGCACTAATAAACTAGCACTTCTCGAACAAGTGCCTCTTTGACGGAAACACAATTACGGATCAACTAGCTACCATGTAATCAGCTTGATATTGATAGTAGATACAGTATCATGAAAACAAGTTACATCACGCAATTTATTTTTATGTTCTAAGAGGATGTGTTATTGTGGACATATGTTAATTACCTAAGTATAGTGTGAGAAATCAGCTTATTAGACCTAATTATCGCATTTTATTAATGAACTTATTAGTTCGTTATAATTGAAATTACACCTGGTACATTATAAGCACAAGCATGTTTTATTAGTTATAATTTTTCCTCTCTAGACAGCCTTGTTGTTTTATATAATGCTGTAATTAGGTCAAAGCTTGAGTATGCCTCGGTCGTATGGAATAATCCTACACAGATAGATTCTAATAAATTGGAAAATATTCAGAGAAAATTTGTCAGTTTGTGCAATTACCAATTTTTTCAGTTTAATATCCCACGCAAATATGAATTGATACTATCTACTTTAAATTTTGGAACACTTTATTCCAGATGACGACATCTCGATGAGCTATTTCTTGTTAATGTCTTTAAGGGCATAATAAATTGCCATTCTATTATAGACGCTGTTGGTTTACGTGTGCCGACGAGGCAAATAACAGAATTTTCTACTTTTAGTGTGAGCAGTGCGCTAAGACATAGTCCTTCAGCCAGGTGCGTCATCGCTGCAAATGACGTATGTAAATCTTTGGACGTATTTAGCGTAAACATTTTCTCCCTTGAGGGCACGTTCTCAATAAGGGAAATGATCTAGATAGGTTGTCTTGATAGATGATCTAGCTTCGTTATCTGTATTTTATATTCTTTAACGTTTTACAATTATATTAGTGTTCCCTAGGTGGATTATTTGCTTTTATTTGTATTTATTCATTTATTTTCTTTGTGTATAATATTGTTTGTATTTTGGGTTTGCCTATATTTGGCTGTTATATTTCATACTGTACATATTTATGTTTAGTTAATTTGTTTGTGAAATATTTTTCATTATTATTTCATTATGATTGTATGTATGTATTATCAGTGTTTGCCTGTTATTGGCTTCTTGATATTGGCAAACACTTAAATAAATGAATTGAATTGAATGTTTGTCTAAAGATTTGTAGCATGTGTGATTCATTACGTTGGAAATTGGCCTTTTTTGGATACATGATGATTTATGAATTGACTCTGCTGTCTATACAGGTGGCTGATTGTCAATATACTGACATCTGCCTTGTTAATATATAATTTAAAATTATTTATTTCAGTCGGGAATGGAATTGGGAACTTAAAGTCAAAATGAACAAGATTTGTTGAGTGTGGCAACGGACTGCATGATGACGAAACTGAGCAACTCCCAAAACGACTTGTAGGCTACATAACATAACCTATACTTAATAGAATGGGCAGTGGCGAACGAAACGTTAGTAGGCCTATAATCCTAGTAATCATCTTCCAGAAATAAATTTACCATATTTTGTAAACTTACTGCCGGTATATTGAGGACGGCGTAACAATTAGGAGGGCAAAGACTATAAGAACATGCATGTACTGGTCAGAATTTCAGACAGGACTGATCTAGCTTAGTAAAACAGAGGCTTATTTATTTGAGTCTTCCATTATTTTTCTGCAAATTTTACAATAAAAAAACTAAAGAGATTTTGGAATATGACAGGTGGGAGTTTGACATTTGAATGTGTATCTTCATCAACCCACAATGTCTACTGAGGAAAATAGGCCTACTTGAAGCTCCTTATTTACCGTCCCGTTACATAAACCAAGCCGTAGCGAGCCCAGTCAAAATCACAACTGGGTTTGAGATACGAAGTACATTGACGCAGACAATATTATTCGTGGCCGATAACCCTGAAGCAGATGAAGTGGCTTCAAATGGCGTGATGTTCATTGTAAGTTCATCACAATATACTGACATTTTCAACGCTTATTAACACAGTCACTCAGACACGATGCTACAATAAACCTGTATTTACTTTTAATGTGAGAGAGAAAAATTAATTCCAATGAAACATTTTTGATTAATTTAATTTGACTGGACCGAGTCAGGATTTGGTCTAGTGACACGTTTGTTAGCAGGGCGCTATTCACTAATCTCCGTCCCTCAAAGGAGATTTAGAGTTTGAACTTCCTGAAAAGTACCACCAGCCTCCCAGTTCATTCCATGTTTAACATGGATTTATAAAGAATTAATCGCCTCTATTTTGACCCTCCTAATTACTCGAGGAAACCATTGGCGCATGAAACTCTCGGTACAATTCCAGACCAGAAGCGCACCAACAGAGATCATGCATGCAGCAACCACCGACTGCTCGAAACATAATTTCTAGATGTGGTAGGATATGATTCGTGCAATGAAGTCCTCTCGAGAGACCAGCCTCGGTCGATACAGACGACGTATCGACACGAATGCTAGTTTTCAAAAACCTTCAATTTGTGTTATTCCTTTAATATGAAAGACAAAGTTCCTCTCACATTCACACAAACCATCGATTTAACATTTTAATATATGATGACAGAATAATCTAAAATACTCAGAAATTTCTGCATGCCTATAAGTACATATACCTGAAGAAATATTACAAAGAAAAGTGTTTCTCCTTGTTCTATTTATACAGCACGAAACACTTTTTAACTGCTTACAGAACTGGTTATAATCCATTCTGTAAACAAATGACGTCCATTTCCACACGCATAGATGAAATGCATTACCGAGTATAAAACGTTTGCTGTTCACGCCGTTTGGTCGCCTGCAGCGGTTAAGTAGACACACATTTCAGCTGCTAAAATTTGCATTTTCCTCTTCTCTTATTGTCCAAATTTCCGATCTACATTGCACAAGAGCAACCAACTGCCATCATCAATGTTTCACGATTCAGTAACTGAATCCAGTGTACTGAGAGAAGTGTCACTGAATTTTATGGTTTGCTGGGAAAAGGGGTTATCGAGTTTTGCGTAAAACCTGTGCAGAACTCGACTCCAGAGCCACTTCAGTTGCATGTAAATGTTATATTATTGCCGTACTGAAAAATGTAGCATGTCGTTTCTTTACGGTACCATATCCTTTTAGCCTCAACGATCTTAAGATTGCCGATTCATAGTTTATTATTAACGCTGTCTCAATTGAAATGGTTACAAAGTGGCGAATTAAATGGGAAGACGATCATGAGTAATGAGTACATTAAGGTTCGGAAGGAGACAAACGTGGCTTATTTAAAGGTACTACTCCATTATCTCAGTATGATTACATGTTTTATTTATTTTTATGAATAGAGACAAACCTAACAGTTAAATAAGCTTCTACACGAAGTTCCAACCATAGATTTACAATGGAGCCTCAATCTGTATTTTCCAAATGTGTTTGAATTACTATTCCCATATTTACCTCAAGAGAAGTAATGTTTAAACGTTATTGTCCGTTAGTACAATTAAGCTACTAATATGGGCGCATTTCTATAAGCTGTAAACAAACGATGTAGAATTTAAATACATAGGGTTATAAAAAGGATTAAACAAGTATGTAGACACCGGAATCGTATATTCGGTTACCGGTAACCGGAAGTTAAAGTGTACAGGGAAGAGAAGCCCCTACACAGTATTGAAAACCAACACACGAAATTAGCTACCACTATAGCGTGTTAATATAAGCCACTGAAACAATAGGAACAGTAAAACAATTCTGCCAAAATTACAAAGATGAGCTGGATGGGAGAGAGTAGATATTACAAAAGAGATGCCTGTTTATTCATCTGAATACATTAATCACTTTATCTTACGTTACAACATTGCTGCGTGCAAAGAAGTTGTACAACTATGGTATTTGGAAATCTAGACATCAGGAATGCGTAAAGCAAACTAGCAACTCGCGATTTCCTTTTTAAGTTACGCTCGCTTTTAAGTTTAAAATGTAAAACTTCTTGCAAACAACAGAAGTTACTCATTTCACTTCAAATAAGTGACCATGCAATTAAATATTCCTGTTGAGGAGGACTATACTAGTAGTTTTATTTTACGTGCAATTTATATGTCTCTAGAAACACTTTTATAAATTATCTGTTCAACTACAAGGAAATTCCATTGCAATCTGTACGAAACGATTGATTGATTGATTGATTGATAAACCCCATTAAGTTACAAGTCCAAATAACATTTTGGAATATACTGGTTAACCAGAAGTTATGTAAAGACAAACCTGAGGGCGATGTGTTCAAGAAAATACATCGATTAAATATTACGGATTTAAAACAATTTTAAAAGATTCATTCTTAAAATTGCGAACCTAACTGTTGAGTCCAACTCATCAGCATTTAAAGCAAGAAATACTTCGATTTCCAGCCGAAACTGAATTCTGAATAATATTTGGAATTCAGTTCTTAGCTCAAGGAAAGCCCCACACTTCTCCGTTAAAAAAATAAAATGGTTATTGATGTTTAGAGGAGTAACTTCTGTTCGCCCTGAGAATAATACGAAATTCATAAATGAACTCTCGTCAAAATACAATTGGTACAAAATTTTCACTCGGCATTTCACGGCTAATTCTTACCACATATTTCACTTTAAAATACCAGATCACTACACAATATTTCAAAAGTGCTTACATAAATGAAATATCATAATACAACGTTTTAGCAAGCAAAGTCCCTCTGCCGACGCCAAATTACTTCAATATCTAGTGATATTATTAAACTATAATTAGCATCTACTGTTCTGCACGGACTAGTCTCACGTCCAGTTACCCTGATACGGCTGATAACACCAAGAAAATCGAACGCACCACAACAAATATCACAGCAACATATGTGTATTACAAACTCGTACACAGCCGCAGTAGTGAGATCACCCTGTCTCGAATGCGGGTCATGTCCATGCTTGGATTTGAAACTGCAGATCGCCTGCCACGTGCAAGGATAATGTTTACAGAACCATATACAAACTGATCCTGATCTCTAATAACGGTCTTACCTATAGACACCCTACCGTATTCCCGACATTAGCGGCACATATCACATACGCCCACTAATAGTGCCCCTTCTTATAACATACCATGGACTCTATTTCGTTACACATGAATGCATGTGATATAAATTTCATTTTAATTTCTGTGTTCCCTGAAATTGGAATGGAAATATGAGAAATAAACAAAACATATTTGTTAAAAACACAAAGGAAAGAAAACAATTATGAAGTCTAGGCGTGCATGTGAGGATAATATTACAGCGATATTAAAGAAATATAGCTCAGGTTTGGGTATTCGAGAACATGGTAGGCTTAATGAACCACCGCATTTTGTAAAAGGCAGGATACTTGTTTGTTATATAAAAGGTAGCATATTTGTTTACGAGTTTATATAGAATCACATTCTAAAGAAATATTCCGTTCCATGCAGTTAATGAACGAACATTACAGAAACATTTTGATTGACACTGTCCATTGTATGATATTTGATATGTATATCAAATATACGGTAGACAATGGACAATGACCTACATAATGTTCCTACAATGAATAAACCATCAAATTCATTAGTTATCGAACAGAGTTATTGTACGTTAGCATACAGAGTGTGAGAAATTCCTTTCAATCTCGGTCATGGAATCAGCATCGTGAACTTACACGAGAAGATAAAGATTTTCTTGTATGTTCAAATTTTGTCAGACAGAAAATATAATAGATCAAGAGCGAAATACACAAACATGACAAGAAAGTCTTTCCATATGTTCCGAAACGAAACACTTAAAAAATTTTGGACAAGAAAACAAAGCGTAATACGGTACAACCGAACAGCATGCCATTAGCACCAGCGAACTTATACGATCATTACTAATGAGTTACGCCATATTTATTTGAAAAGGACATAATTTATGTAATGCAATTCTCTTGAGCTCAGCGTGGAAAGAATCACTTACTTCCTAGTACAATGGTAGATAATGAGAAAGTATGGGTTACTGCTGCCCAATGTATCCTCAGATTCAGACCTGTTTCAATGCGACAGAACTGAAAAATGGTACTTCATTTAGACAGAAAAAACTTTTCGTGTAGGCCTATCCCTCCAAGTTGAATTGAATAAATTGCTACGACAAACACAACACATTTTACTAATTAACAGAAAAAAAGCTGTATGTAACAAAATAAAGCAACTGTTTCATTATGTACATTAAATAATTAATTCAAATTTAGGACTTGAAGTTCTCACGGTGGTGAGTTTGAAGAAGGCTGTCTTCTGAGTTTTTGCGCCATGTAATCTGGTAGAAGTTTACCGACGTTTCAAAGGTGCTTGCTGTCTGCATTATCGGGGCGATTTCAATGTCCTGATGATCACTTTTGGGATTCTCCTTTCAGAAACTGGCACGGTAGTACTTTGAAAATAGCCATGATGGCTTCCATTTCATTGTACATTTGGCATAAGAAACTTGTGTTCGTATTCGGAAGCTGAAATTGTAAATGCAAAAACCACGATTTCATAAATCGAAATGCAACTGACAAAAGAAAACACTATTGTAACACAATAAATGAAAGAAATATTCGTATTTACAACGATTTTAAATCAGTTTACTTAACGGGAAAGATAAATATTTTTTTTCTGAGTGCAAAAATGAAATACAAAAATATTTTTACAGAGAAAAAATGCATGTAAGCCCACAAGCTTTGGTCTCGATAAACAATATGAAGGTAACTATATCGTACAACCACGAAACGTAAAAAATTACACTTTTGTCAGCTAAACGTATTCATATGTATTCAGCATTGTAGCTAGCATACAAATTAATCAGAAATATGTTTTAATAAGTGTTTAAAATGTTGATAGCGTATAGCGCTGCTCAACTAGAAAGAAATTAGTATCACGTTCATAAATTACACCTCGTATAATATCTGAATTAATATCTTTATCCCGTGTTATAAAAGCGCACATAATGAAATCAGCCATTCAGAAACATTGAAAACAAAGTTTATTCTTCTTATTCGAAACGTCAAAGAAAATTACTGACGCAAAAATATCGACAGAGTATTAAGGAGTTAACTGTTAGGTCCATAACATTATGCATTCTTCGGTAAAGAAAAGAACACAAAGTCGCTGAGAGCTCAACTGACACTAGGAAGTAAAACGTAATTTAACAGGTTTAATATAAAATGTTTCTTCTCGCTAAATATAAAGTATGGTTCTATATTTAAATTTCTATATTGTAATTTGTTGTTTGTTTTCTATCTGAGATAACAAATAAACAAATTAACAGCTGCAGCACGTTTGGTACACTGGGAAATACATAATTGCAAAGTTTCACCTGGCTACGACATTGCGAACGGGAATATATTACTAGCTTTTCGTTTGTTCACTCATCCATTATGGTAGATTACTAAGATACGCATTATTTAACAGTGCACTGTACTAGGATGTCTTCTAATGCCATTTTTATCAATTAATAATAACATTTTTCGGTGTATTTTACAGATTTTTGGCAATCTAAATTGAGGCTTGCTATTAGTTCAAAGACAACCAAATTACAAATATGGCTGATGTAAATAAAAAAAATGGCACGAAGTTAATTTATAATTATTAGACCTGCGATCTATTGATGACAATTGTGTAAGATACAGAGAAGAAGCCAATCAATTTGGGTCAATACACTTACAGACCAGGTTAGGTTTACTTACCTTCGCCAAAGATGATTAAAAACGTCAGCACAGATGGTCACGTGACATGGAGAAAAGAACACAGTGCCGAAGTAATTGCTAGAGATCTGAAGATGTGTGTGAGTTCATAGAAATCTATACTGTGACGCCGAGACTCGTTCTGGTGAGATTCCATTAATCAAACTGTTACTTGGTTCTGAATGTCCCCTTTCTCCTGTGATGATTAATTATGACAGATTATCGACTTCAGGAAGGTGTATGTTAGTCAGTAACCACATATATACAGAAAGTTTCGAAATTCTATTAAAAAGGAGAAGAAGACAGAAAGGACTTTATTTTAAAAGTAATTTTCATTCTTCGCTTAGACAAAAACATGTTGTATTTTAATACACTTGACTGATGGTCACCGATTCATTGATTTTAGGTGAGTATTGAAGGACAAGCATTCACAAAGAAAGATGGAAGGAAAGAAAGAAACAAAGGGCAGAAGAGATAAAAAATAAAGGAAATTAAAATGTGTGGTTAAGTTAACTGTGATTGGACTCCTACCGTTTGGATCCCACAAAACGCTCAAAAAAATATCTCTAATACTATTCTACTTGTATCCCGCAATTAGGTTGCTTATTTAATAAGTGAGCAGAATTTGTAAAAAAATTTCGTTTAATATGTTATACAGCTGATAGATATTCCACTGGAGGAGATGGCAAAATCTATATTACACACCCTGTCGTTCGAGTTCTGGGCCACTGTTTAATGTAAGGGGCGGTGATGACGGACATACCAGAGGGTGGAAATGATTTAAAGACGAGTCATTTACTCCTCCAAAAGTCATTGCTTGGAAGAGATTTCGGGAATCTAATAATCCAAATTTTCTCAAGACTGTGAATTTGACGCACAGTCCGTCACTTCAACAACTACTCGGACAAAAGACGCTATAATAATGTGTGTGACGGAGTAGAATTTTAAGTTTTTTTTTGTGATCTTAAAATTCATATCAGTTATACACATCATATGTCCTGTAACACGATGTAAGCGTATTCGCAAAATGTGAGGTGAAAGAGATACGGAAGTATGCGATCGAGGTTCAATGTCAGGTAACATCACACGGCCTCAGTCGGAATATGTAACCTTAAAATCGGCTACGCTTAATTCAGTCTTATAACATAACGACGAAGCAGCATAAGGTTAATTCGATGACATCGTTAAAAAGCGTGACAACAGCGAGGAGCCTGTAACAGGCGAGGACTGTACTGACTGCAATGCGGAAGAAGTTGCAGTGATTACATCCAATTAAGATGTGGAGATGATGATAACTTAAGGAGAGGACTAACAAACAGAAGTAACTTTTATGCTGAAATTGAAAGCAATGTAGGCTCGAAGTATATATTGTCATTCAGTTTAGAAAACTGCATATTCACATGAGTCCTCAAATATGATTTTTATATTACATGAAACGCTTTACAGAATAATAACCTAAGACGCACAGACTTCTATAATTCCAACAGCGTCACTGCTTCTACGTCACGGAGAAACAGGACTTGGACTGGATGCAGTTCTCTCTGAATACGGTCCAATATTTGGCTTTTGTAAGAACGGTTATGAACTTTAGGGTTTAATAAAAGCTGTATATTTCTTGACCAGCCGACGATTTACCACGTTTTCAAGAAAGACTATGGGTTATGGCAATATAATAGGACACAAGAATAGTACAGAACTGAAAGTACTTTTGTATTAACGTGAAACACGTTTCATGGACACCACGTTTATGCGTTTGAAAACTTCCGTTAAAACACAGTGAATATCTATTTTAAACCATTTCTTTCTGAGTAACCACTCTCCCTAGCTCCGTTCGAGAACCCTTTTTGCAAGCTAACTCATTAAAAATGTGCGTCTACCTAATAAGAAATGGTGGCTGTTACGGTATGTCGTGTTTCTCGTTTATTTTCATTTTAGAGACAACCCTTAGTAATAAGCGACGCTGCGATGACACTAAAAAAAAAATGTTACAGTGAAATCAGTATTTCACGCACGGAAATGTAGAGCACTTCGTTGATTCGTATGTATGGAAATGTAATAAGTAAGTTCAACTAACAGAAACATGTCTGCAAGAGTGATGAATATCTCATTTGTTGGTGGGCCAGTTGACTCTGGCCGAAATAATAACTGTACGGTCAACTATCTGGATAAACAAATTCAGGATTAAACACAATCTCAACTTATTACAGCAGTCTTTGAATGTTCTGTCTCTAGAATCCAACGTTTAATAGCTTCAATTAAAAATCCCACAGTAAAATCTTTCTGAAACATTCAATTCTAGATAATTTCACATCTATGTTTTCATAATGTTTTACCGCTCGATGTATATTATACACTGTGTACATTTTATTTGAAAAAATTTGTTTATGTTAAATAAGAGTCATTTGAGGTCACAGAATAAGATATGTCATTTTGTATATTACCCGTAGGTAATGCAAAGTACAAGTCTTAATGCTGGAGCAAAGCGTGCTATTCCCCCTTGCTACTAGTATGATTTGAAGCTACTGTCACACAGTCCCAGGATTAGAAAGCGACCTCATTTTTAAAATTAGATCTGTCAAAAGTCCTAACCATCACCATTATTTTGAAGAGAAATTGAATTCTCACGCATGGGAGGGGTGATATCGTTTCCTTCTTTACTGATTCGTTATTAATGGTAGTTCGTGAGGACGATACATATCAAGAGCCTATGTATTGTTTCTCGGAATCAGTTCGTCATTAGAACCAAGCTGCTGGCCTCATCGATGATTGCTAATACATATACAATATGTACACGTCTCTCTTGAATATATCTGTCGTTTTTGTACTGTACGTACATAAAGGCAATACACAATAGAAGTGTAATTAGTGCATATCACCACAATGCATATAACATGAGGAATCCAGTCTCATGTCAGAAGAATCAATATTTATGTTTGCAATACAGGATTACACAGATTGTTGTTACACTTCGTGGTATCCACAGATTTATAACTTCTAGGTTAAGCTGCTTAAACACTTTTGGAGGATTAATTAACCTTGTGACGCATTATTGCTACATGCTTATAAGTTGTGGAATATACTTACCATGTGCATTTGTATGTATCAGTGAATACTGTAAATTATAAGTTACCCAGTACCTTATTTTCATTAAAGATACAGATGAAATACATTATTATAATATATCAGTAAACGTTTATGACGATTTTAAGCGAAACAATTTAAAATTTTATCTTTAAACGTCCATAAATTCTTTTCTAATCACCCATTATGTTATGTATTATCTTTAGTCTTCATTTATTATTAATAATGTGGTTTGGCGCTTGATTCCTGGTTCCAAAAACTGGGATTTTCTTGGAATTCCTCACAAAAGCCTTCGTATAATACATTCCATAAGGCATGACTGACGGCAAGACACATCACTGAACACCTTAATAATAACGTTGAACTTTCCCACTGCGTAGCTGTTCCTTCGGAATGTGTTTTTTGTTCGTTTGCTTGTTTGCAAAGAAGAAGAATAACAAATTAAAGCACAAAGAAGTGTGACAGTGTAAGGTAAAAGCCCGGACGTTACATTTCCCAGAGTCCATCGCGGTAGGGGAATAAACTTACGTTTTGAAAGAATGAGTTCAGAATTCTAATGCTTTTCGCGTGTCTCTATGGAACTCTAATAGGATGGGAATTCGCTGCGCCAGTGAATCCAGAAAGAGAGTGATTCCCGGAAAAAGGCTGCAGACAGACGAGAAAACGGGGAGGAGGTACCTATACAAACTATGTGATGTTATAAGTGTGTTTTGAGACATACGTATCTCCAAAATGTTATTCCTTAATTGTATTCACTTTATAAAATATTACGTCCAACGACCTTTGCTTCTCTCCTTCGCTAAGTGAAAGTTAAAACAATAATGTTCATGTTCACAATCTTACATACATTTCTTCCTAATTATTGCTGCAGATTAATTATTTTACACGTTTAACTTAATTATAAAACAATTAATTGCTATATGCCGTATAAGACACCGGACTGGAAGTCTAAACTTGATAACAAAGGATGAAAAGGAGATATGTTGGTAGAACGAGAAAAAGATGGTGCGTTCAAACAGTATAACTGAAGTAGGCTGAAATCTCACTTTCCGCCAATTTGATAAATGATATTGAAGACAACAGTTAGTGAAAATGTGAACTGGGATAAAAACTACATCCTTATGAAACAAGACAAATGTGGCGATAAGTCATTCTTTCTGGTGCATAGGCCATATCTACACAACCGGGGTTCGAATACCGGCAGAGCAGAATTTCGTCACAATGTCCAGAATGGCTCTGGGACCCACCCCGTCTCCTATCCTTTGGGTAGAGTAATACTTTTCTCTGACGTAAAGCGTCCAAGGTGTGAAGCTGTGTATTCACCTCACCCTGTGCCGAGGTTTAAGAATGTGTGGATCTGTATATCCATTCTCGCATTCGTCTGCGTGGCGTGGTGCTTAGTTCAGTAGCACGGACAACGTTGCAAAAAAGGAAATCGGAGAAGAAGAGTTTCCTGACAGCTTCATAGTTTGACGTTCGAGGGAGATCCTCAGACACAGAATACATTAAACAGTGATTTTATTACACACCTGTTGTTAAAGTCTAGCTCGAAGAGTACACACACTAAAGAGTCTGTACATCATGTACTTATGCTCCTGCCCAAAGGACTTCATCACAGCATATAACAGCAAAGCAAGCAGCAGACACGCTCCATAAGAAACTGTTTCATTCTGTTACGACTCTCAGAATCTATTATGCTCCTTTCGGGCGGTTCTCGATGCCTACATAAAATGTTAATGTGTCTATAAAATGACAAACAGAATGTGTGATTTCAAATAAATCTGACATTGTAGCCATTAAATTTGTTACGCTAAACTGAATGTCTACATGAAGGCGTCTCTGCCTACATGGGAATCAGTCTTCTGATGGAGATCGTAAAGGTCAGATCAACGCCATGGAATAAATCGCTTTAGAGCTGAGCCCTTCAAAAGCAACTTAAGTCTATTTTACGTCATTTGTATACTTCGTGTCTCTCACACTTGGGACCCTGTATGATGTTGAAATGAAGAGAAATGAGCTACTGACTAAAATCTCCATTTTGTATTATGAGTGGGTCAGACAGGTTCTCTGAGGAAAATAATTGTTATTTTACACGAACAATCTATATTTATAATTGAATTATTGAACGTAATTGTTAGTTTAAAAACTTTTACGGACAGAAAGAGTGAATTAAAGAAAAAATAGAAGGAAGAAAGCATATCAGGATAGATATAATACTAACACACTGATATTTCAGGTGCATTATGAATTTGTCTCAGGTTCTTTAGGTCTAAACATACCACTAGAACGGAAAACTACTAGAGATGCTTTAATTTTAAGACACTTTAGGGCCTTTCATAATATATACAATAAATGTGCAAAAATTATTATTGCAAAATTAATGGTATAGTTACCTTAATAGTTTCAACATTCATTTCAAGGTACCTACTGACTTTTATTCTGAAAGTGTTTGTTATTTGGTAAGACATAAAATATTATCTTCCACAATATTTTGGCAGATATGATTATTTTTGGGTAATTTTATACTCATACATGTGTTGTAAGGGACGAATTAACTTTCTTAAGACATAAATTTAAAAATATACTTTTAAGAAAACAAGTTTGAAAATTATTTTATTCGACATACTTTTGGGAACTTTTCGTCAATGACGAGTAAAAGTGTTTATAACGTTCATCTTTCCATTATGTTCTATATTAACCCAGTCTCCACAGAAACACATTTTTTCCGTTAGTATATGAATCCTGACATAAAGGCTTATATAATAATTTGAGGGCATTTCCACTAGCGTAACTTTTTTATTTCCTCACTTGAGGAAAGCTGACCTTCACTGTACCGCTGTTAAAACAATTTATTTTTGAAGATATTAAAAATGTCTTTTCCTATTTTAAGTGTAGGCGTAAATTTTTTTAGAAACATAGAAATTAAGACGCTCATAAAGAGGATCTCAAACCTTAAATCCGATCTAGGGAAACATCCTCAGTACTCTGAAATTACTGAAAACCACAGAAAGCAGACAAATATGTATCGAGATGGAGAGTCAAATGGGTGAATGCGGAGAAAATATACTAGGAAAGCGCTGAAAGAGAAACACGCATGTGAAACTTCTTATTCTAGACCGCCAATTCAGATCAGTACAAACCACAATGACAAAAGGCATTAGCGTCTGAGACATAATTAATATAACTTTGCTCAATATATTTTGTTTTTGTAAGCACCAGAATCCTACGAGGTATTACTTGAAAATCTATCTACCTGTTTTCCTTCTTCTTGGTATGCTGCACATCGAAACAAACATGCAAATTAAAAAATCAAAGTTACCACCTTGTTTTGCGCTTCATGTAATACATATACGGAAAATAACGAACAGTGAATATATATATTTATAACTATAAGACGTTTAATAGTTAATTTCCCGCACTACATCTGGGCTTACACGAAAAGAATTACAAATGTACTATACCCGACTATGAGTCCTGGCCATTATGCAGAATTTTCTGCGAGATTTCGACATCTGATAATACTCCGTTGATGAGGAGTCAGCCCATCGCAAGGTCTTTACCTACACGGGGCACCACAACAAATAATAAACAAACATCCATGCAAAGAGTGGAATTTGTTTAAGAACACCCTGTTATATTTCCCTTGCAGTAGTTCGCTATCCTCTTTACTGAGTAAATGGTAAGGGGTGATGTGAAAAGAGCAAATGGAAAGGTCAGCCGGTTAAAATCCAAGAGATCACTCGCGTTACGTGAAATGTCTATTGCGTCCGTGCAAGAAGGTTCTACCTCTATTTCACCATAAGGTTTATAACCTAGCTACAATACACGACGCACTTACGGAAAGCCATACATAAAACGATACAAGTTATTGGCAGTAACTGAAATATACTCTCATTTGCAAACAAAAGTTGGAAGTGCAATTCCTTTTAAGGAAAGAAAGGCAAGAAAAACACGCCACAAAGAGTACGCATTCACCTTCAGCCCTAGTACGCGTTCAAGCTCTACGGAGTTACATCCCTAAGAAGTTAACTCGGACATTATCGTGCACCCTGGCAACTTAATGCATTATCCATACTCACCTTGTTAAATCTGACATAACTTTAAATCTTGTTAAGGGTTCACGTCGGCTATGAATGCGTCACGACCGACTCTATCATTTCATTAAACTCATTTAGATTTAAACATTACAACGTCATTTCAGTGGACTCGACAATCTATTAAATATTGAGATCCTGACCCGAGATCCAAAGAGACCAAACCTATACATTGGCTTAGAGTCGCTGTATGTTATAGCATAAAACGCAAGACTTTACAACTATAAAATATATTTACGCGACAGAATTAAACCTCCACTCTTCATGCGTGTTAATCCCCCCCCCCCCCCTTAAACAGAGTCCTTAGTCGTCCTGCAGTATAATATGTCGGTCTTAAGCGCTAGTTCTGCAGTAATAAGGCCTTGTTCTACCGTGAAGATACAGGCTACGATGCCAACGTTTCGGATATCCTTATTATCTCCATGTTCAACAAGAAGCCAGTAACGTCCCTCTAAACGTCGGCAATACAATGTAAATGTACAAGATGTCATCAGTCAGGAAAACGATCTATATTGTCGATGTTCTGGGCTTCAACACCATGTTCCTTCGAAAACCAAACCTGATGTCTTTATCGACATAAAAATCTCATGCATGATTCATATATCTTACAATATCATTTTAAACAATCAAATTTAGAACATTTGTGTTGTCTGTGAGCAAACATGTCACGTCCTGCTATACCAATATGAGTCAGAATTTTCCTGCTCTGTTTATAGTTATGGGCCAAACGTTATCTGATGCGCAATCAGAATTTATTCTCAATGACAGGAACTTTCAACTACAGCCATTTAGAGCAGAAATTGTTAACTGATTTCCAAAAAGCTCGAAATTCAAAACGATAACATTATTGATCTAAAGGAGATTCAAGCTTCAAACAAGATAATTTCGTTATCGCATGATCCACCATTTTAATACCCTCGACCACAGCGCAGCGGCAGGTCACGTAACTAAGAACTGAGTTTGTGTAAGCTTACTGCTGTGTTCCATTGTATACATTTATTTTTCTTTCTTCGAAACTTTCTGAGAAACGATCTGTAGAAAATAATAGAATTTCCCACAGATGAACCCGAAGAGATGTACGGAAGGGATGTATCCAAACAGCGGAATGTTTCCACGAATATGTATGGAAAACATAGTTCTGATGATGGAAGAACTGAATGTCCGAGCTCTGTCTATTGGAGGATAACAATGCTGACAAAACGAACTAATAAAGAATAAATCAAATAAGAGAATCGTTCCCCTTAACAAAAACTAGTTGACGAAGTCCATTCTTCTTCCTTCTATCTTCCTTTCATGCGAAGAAAATATAAAAGTATAAAAGATAAAAAAATAACAGCAGAAGAAAACAAGAATTCAGTTGAATGACCTTGAAGACGTAGTAAAGAATGAAAGAAGAACATGACAAGAAGAACGGACAATTGAAGGAGAAAAGAAATAACGTATTACTTCACATGACAGAGGATGGATAGCTTCATATGAAGAAAAATACTACATTCCTTTTTCTAAACGTCCTGACTGTCCAGCCATAAGCTCAGGTTTGTCCACAACCATCCATACCTAAACGAAATCTCGCAACTGATTGAGAACGCATCTTCCAAATATCCGCAAAACGTACGAGGTGCTACCCAAACGTTCGGGGAATTTGAATATAAAAGACAATGGTCTTTCCGTCACAAAAATAAACTTGCATGGTCTTACTTTTCAAAATCCGATCATGATCATCAATTTCTAAAAAAATTTAAAAAAGGGGTTTTCGAATCGTTTCTTGTGAAAACAAGCTCGAAGGTCATGAAAAGGCATTTTCAAATTTGAATTGGAATGATATTGCTGTGCATAATGTGGCAGAATTAAGGTTCCTAAGGTATAAGTTAGTAACTTAAAGAGCCCTTCGTAGGGCTAATGTGCCCTGAACATGGAGACAGTATTTTTCTCCGAAATAGACCGACATCGATATTTTCGCCGCCGTAATAAACTGAAATCTCACATCAGTGAGAAAACAAATTCAATTATTTAAGAAATATTTTCGAAATACTTAGGACGGTTTTATCTGAATATTTGTACATACTGATGTCGCCAAAATTACGTAGTATATTTTTGCAAACTCCGTCTCCACGAAACAGACTAAAAATCTGAGATTGGAGGAAAAAACCATAAGATCGAATTGTACATATTGCGTTGTTTCTTTTTGTTCACGTGTATATTGTTTTAAGATGTGACAAATTTCAGAGGTACCCCAGACCTTTGAGTCTTTAAGTTTTCGAAATGATCGCTATGGTTGGGGTCACGAGAGTAAATGCGAATTTCTCATATAAATTCAACTGAAGAGAACTTGCCAGTGAGATATGTACTGATAGCAATTATAAAATCTCCGTATTACACCATTCACACTAATAAAATCCTAGGGTGTTCAACAAATTCCTTATAAATTCCTTATTAGTGTGTTCAGAAAGAAACAAATCTCGCGGATGAAAGAGACTAGAGAAATTGATGGTCATTACACAGGCCTTCGACATAAATAATAATATGTACGTTTCAAAAATGTTTTGTGAAGAATGTGCATAATTTTTGTAGTTAATGAAATGGAAGAATGTGAAGGTTTTGTCAATAAGTATCTTCTCTTTTAGGCTTTACTTTATAGTGGAATTATTTCAATGTTAAAGAATCATGCCAGTATTGGAGGTTTTAAATTGTTAAATTCATTTAAGTAACTTGTATTAAGTTATTAACAATTCCAAGAGTTTAAGTGCTTTATTTTATAGCTACAAAATGTTTACATGACCTCTCCAGTACTTTAACTTACTTCATTACTGTTACATATTCTCATGTGCTTGATGATGAAACGATGTTTTCTGTATTACTAAAAGCTGTTGAAAGACCTATCGTAAGGTCGTAAATTATTAAAGTACAGTCACAACAGAAACAAATCAAGAACACGTTCGTATTTACAACATACCATAAGGTAAGGATTTACACATGTAATCCTGCAGAAATCAATTTGTTGTGAATGCGATTACTGAACTTTTACATGAAGACATTAGACTAACGGTGTTTGAGAATAGGGAGTTGAGGGGATTATTTAAAAAAAAGGAAGTAACAGGAAATGAATAATATACCGTAAATCAGAACTTCAAAAATTGTACTTCACATGAAATATAATTCCGAAGATCCAATGATAAATAATAAGATGGCCGGAGAATATATGACACAAATTAGAGATGAGAAATACGTGAAAATCGTAGTTGAAAAATGTGAAGAAAACAGACAAATCGGCATAAAAGGAGTATAATATTAAAAAGCATATTAAAAATAATTTCTGACGGTGTAAAATGTCAAGACAGGGTTCAATGGCGGGATGTTGTTGAACAGCAGCGAACCCCCTTCGAGTCCTATATCGACATCGGAATTCTGGAACAGCCTTGTGGCTATTAGATTCTCAAAAGGGATTCTTGGTCATGAAGATGATTATTTAACTAAGAACTGCACTCTTTTAGAGTTGTGCATTTCATGCGCTGTTCAGGACTAAGATCTTATTTATTTACCCTAAGAAGGAAACAGACATCTATCGAATAACTTAAAAAATATTGCTCAGTTTTTATGAAGAAGCGACTGACTAGAATAACTTCTCTCTCAGAACCTAGGCCAACATGAATGCCGGAAATTCAAGAGGCAATTTATCTCCAGTACTCATTATCGATTTATTATAGCCTCTACAGTAAGTTTGATCTTTCCTTCACGGTAAGTGCTCTATGTTATTTTAACCAGAGTCGAGTTGGAAATTAATTTGATTTGAGGCGCTAGTTCTTCCGGACGAGCTTATTCCACGCCAGCTTTTTCATTCTCTTCTCTGTGTAATTCTCCGTGCAGTTTCATCTCTTGCCAAGAACAAACTGCCTTTTTATTCAGCAGATTACCATAAGTGATTACATTCGTATAATGAGCAATGCGAATCACACTCTCTGCACGATAACATTCGTTGTTGTACCAGCAGTTTATGTTATGTCCAACAACACTAAAACAACGGAAATAAATGAACTTTTAACAATGCCCACTTTACAGTATGAATCCCCCTTATTATAGAATTAGATTTTAAATGGCGTCCCGAGATACTGTGAAGCATTTATATTTATCCAAATGGGCAGATTTATAAGGGATTATCTGTTACAAGTAAATAGACGAGGGAGGAGTTGAACAAATATTTGCTCCGAAATTAATTACATAATTGAGAGCAACACAAAATGACACTTCGCTGCCAAAACTGTGCATCTTAACAGAGATACTGGGTGTCCAAAGTAAGGGAACAGAAATAGTAAAACAATATATCCCACAGAATTACTCTGTAAATGTATTATTTAGAAAACTTGTAATTTATTCTTTCTTTCTTTCTCTCATCCTCTTTTACCCGTAGGTGTCGAGGTTTTTATTTATTAATTTTTGATCTATTTGGACAATGGTAGGACTCCTATACAAACACAGAAAGACGCGGACAAACATCGATGCCTTGAGTGGGACTCGAACCCACGGTCCCAGCGGCCAGGCGCACGAGGTCCATGCCTCAGACAGCGTGGCCACTGCGGCCGGCTTGTAATTTATTACTGTATGAAATATATGCTATCTTTCCCTGTAATTATTCAAGGCCTTTAAGTAAAGTTTTTAATCTGAGAGCATACAGCTTTAGAGAATTAAAATCTCATATTACAACAGCTAACTTCTTCTCTCTCGAGAAAAACAAAACAGAAGCAGACGGAGAAAACTCAACAGCTAAGCGCTAAAAAGTAACTATATGTATTCTGTTACTAAACCCACGGAGTACAGTCCGTCTTCAGAAGATGGGTTGTGACGACAACGGTAGGTAATTCATAGGTAGATGCTAATGATTCAGGACGGAAGATGTAGACAGTATGTTCATACGAAACTTTATGTACTTGCGAGTCCACATGACATCACAGCCCAGAAAGAGAACAGATATTTCTGGGATTATTCTTCGTAGCCACAGCCACTGGAGCCGCCCACCTACACAGGCAATTGGCACTGGGGGCTCTTTGTCCTGGGGATTCTAGCAGTTGCGAACCCATCCGCATGTCTGCATAAACTGATTCTAATTTAACACTTAATAAACTGATTTTTTAAAAAAGACGTATGATATTTGAGTCCCTTACTAACAGTTCCCGGAAACATCCTTGTGTCTCCTACTCACAGAACTACTGCATGATTAACATTAAACAACAATTAATTTTCTATTTATACTTAACTTAAACTACGTTAAATGCAATGAATCACATTTCAAACGCAGATACCAGATTCCAATGGAACTGAAGTAAACACAACACAAACACATTTAAAACTTCAGTCGTGTTCTTATCGGAAAGCAAGTTTAGTCTAACTATTGCAGTTAGAGACAAATGTGCCGCGATATTACTTCCTGCAGTACAGATGAAGTTGCTTCAACTGAAACTTGTACGTAATTACACAGAAAGTTATTTAATCCTACACAACAGGTGCAAGAAAGAAGCACCAGCGACCACCACTCGCTCGTCAGATTCTCTGCGTGATAATTAGAACAGGAACCGCTCTTCGCCCTACTTTCCAACACATTCTAATTATTTGAGCAGCTACAGTGATAATTACAAGTTAAGTGTCGAATATACCAACATTTAGCAGTTATTACTCCAAGAAACACTAACTCCCTTTACGTTAGTCCTTTAATATAATAACTTCCTTAATCTAGGACAGCAATTAAAGTTTGTGTATGTTGCGTATATCCTTCTGCCTTTTCAGCGATTCTAAAGTTCGTACACAGAGATTACATTACCCTCAGAATAAACGTAATTACAAAACAAGCAAATTAAGAACATTAAAGTTGTTTAAAGTGCATGAATGTGTAATTTGTATACCGTGTATATCTATAGCAGACAGTGGTTTTCTGTGTCGAGTAACGTCCTTTGCGTGAAAGAGACCTGGCGATGGACCAACTAACCAGGCGCGGAGACCTATCAGTTGTCTGGTAGATATTTACCAATGTTTCAGAGGTACTTACCGCCTCAATCGTCAAGCTACAACTCACAACTCGAAAAAAAAAATCAATAGACACACTCAAAGAACGAAAACATATTTTGCTTCTTCTAAATTTAGAAGTGGGCGTGTCAGAGGCATGACTGACAGAGTAATGAACATCTCTGAGACTTATTTTAAGGAAATTTTGTTAAATGAATGCAGAGTTTCTCTCCAAGCTGTGAGTTTTATCACGTACAATAATGACCTTCTATATAATGCCTCAACATATCGGCTTTCTGAGTCCGATGGTGGAATATGACGGAGTAGCACAGTTAGGAACTTTATGAAAAGTTGTGTAATTAATCTTACGAAGAAGTATTTTTGTTATTATGGAACATTAGTTCGCCGAAACTTTAAGAGAAATTTGCATTTACAGCTGCAATATATGTATTTTTGCTCGCCTTTAGAAATCTGTGCTCGTTTTATTAGACATTAAATATCAGGAATCAATAAACATTTTTGTGGTATCATTTAAAACTTTCCCGGATATTCTTTATAATGATTGGGATGAAGGTTTTAACAAAATGAAACCTGATTTTATATTCTTCCACACTATAGCGTTAAGACATTTACCAATATTTTAAAACTGTCTGTGCATATTTTTTTATCGAAACTGCCTCTTACCTATAGATTAATGCCTCAGATGACGTAGAAACCAGTAGTGCGTTAATTAGCCTTAAATTATAGAAACTACTTACAACTTAATACGCATATTTATTTGCGTTTCGCAAGGTTAATCGAATACAAAACGAAAGAGTGGGTACTGTCTCAGACATTAAGATTTCTGGATGGACTACAACTGGACAGTTAACGAAGACATTCTCCATCCAGACTTTTCTATGAACATGATATCAAAAGTTCATTCTATGTATCATGATGTAACTTTTAGAAAATGTTGTTTGGGGCTATGATAATAACGGTGCAGAGGCGGCAAAGATGGCAAACGCGAAGTGCGCTGTACTCCACCTGTCTCTACATTGAATCATGATCTAAATTTAAGAGCAACGGACTAAAACTCGCGATAGTCAAAGGAATAAACTGACACTTCTTAATCCATAAATCTAAAAAAGTAACTCCCAAATTTTCACTACCAGTAATAGATATTTTAATTTCCGAATACAGATATGTCTGTTACTATTCTGCCGTCTAATTCCTCATAAATAAAGACGTTTATAAACATTAATTCGTGAACACATGAATAAGCATCATAATAATATAAGTCACCTAATATTTGCATTTATTTCCTGCCAATAATATATATCAGCCTAGGGAGCCACAGTACACTGGCGACATAATTTAGAGTGGAAACACATTATGTATTCTAGAAATACATATTGTTGAGTGAAATAAAATAATAATTTCAATGCGTCCCGGGCAGACTTTTCAGGTTGTTAATTTTGTTCTCGTGCTGATGCCTCTAAATGGATAATATATCATGCGAGATAAATGTTGGACAACGGTAACAATTATACTAACAAATGATGGTCCCATTATAAGATTACGAAAGGCAAGACTAAAATTCCCACGAGTCCCAGATATATTATGGGAAGGAATAAATGCTTCCCTGGTACAAATTTTAACAGAAGGAAAACAAAGACGTCACGTCCCACTCGGCGTTTAAAGGAACAGGTTGATATATAAGACGCCCATTTGTGCACATTTGTCAAGAGAAGAGAAACTTTGCAATTTCAGGAATGTTTTAATATTTTTGGGACTTGAACGTATCTGACTTATCATCCTCCCAGCATTTTTTCCAACTGCAATTCTTTATAAGGAAAGTAAAGCACCAAACCATGATAGTGTATTTTAGCATTTCGACTTTGAAGAAACTCCATGAATTATAGAATTACTATTAACTTCAGTTTTTCACCTGTAACTCTTTAAAATTAAATAAAGCATAAAAAGTAACAGTAGTTGATAAATTAAATTAAATTTGTAAGTGTGTTTTAAAGACAATCATGTCCATGATGTACTTACGTAAAAATATAATTTTTCTAAAGCTTATAATTAAAATCATCAAAGTCCGTTTATGATAACGGAAATTCGACAAAGTACCGAATTATTGATGACTTTATGACATAATTCGAGCTAAAAAAATAATGGAGTAATATGAGCTGCCTATATTAAGTCCTCTTCACCTTAAAATGTCAACAATAATTGTGTTCAAATATCACGTTTGAGTCACGTGTTGCCAATGTTATTGTGGTATATTTTCTACATTTATTCCCATAAATTATGACAAAGAATAAAGAAAATCAGGTAAATTGTTAATTATTTTTAGATACTGACTTGTTAAACTCTCCAGTTTGCGGTCACTTCCAAACGGACGAGCAAAACCCAGAGTAAAATAATTGCCTGCCCGTTTTAAAGCGTCGAGTTATATGAGCTTATGATCAATTAAAGTTGACTAGAAAGAAGTAATCCTAGCCAAATCAAGTAATGCTTACTATTTCGACATTCGCCAGCTGAGTCTGAGAATAAAGAAAGCAAACATACGATAACACTATTACTTCCAGAATTCAAATTTTCTGCGTTAACGGTACACTAACATACTAAATTATATCGTCAGTGTTTCATAACATTTTAGTTGGTTGTACTATCTAGCTTTATTTTGAAAAATGTTAGATTTACATTTAAACGCATAAGTTAAGTTTTGCAAAGTTATTTTTGATCATTACGATGAGGTGAGAACTGCAAAACGCACATCCCCAAAATTATCCATGAATATACGTGACTATGGAAAAGGGGTGGAGTGATACTGACGGGAGGAAACCAAACGACTCGGAGAAAGCTTTGTCTCAGCCACCTGTACCTGTCTCACTTCGACCACCACAAATCCCACATGAAATGCCCCGAGAGCAAAGTCTGGTTTTCGCGGTGAGAATTCGGAGAATAACCCCCGAAGCTATGACACGGTCGGAGATATTAAAATATCATGATGATAATACTACATACTTTTTAATATACTGTGGAAAACTCCATCACAAGGAATGGATGATGGAATCTGGAGTTCCCACAGCGAAAAATTGACTCATTATTTACCACTGACTTAAGGTACCTAAATCCCATTAACCTTAACACAGGCTGTCCCTATATCACGGCCTTTAACATCCTTTTCTTACCTGCACATCATATTTCAACGAATCTTAAGTGTATAATTGAATAATATGTTAAAATGTTCGAAGCAGATATGAGGTATAACTCCTGAATATTTTTGCGAAAAACAATAACAAAGTCTTCCTGTTCAAGTTAACCTCCTCCTCGTCGAGTTGACGAGGTCCATTTGTCCACTGTTTGTATGGTTCCTACATAAAACAGAGTAATTTTGTGCTAAAGACTTGGTCGTCAAAACTGTTAACTGTATAATTACAAACTTCTCCTACCATGTTGACGTAACATGGACCCATACATGCATTAAATTATAGAAATTTGTTTATGCATAAGGGAAAGATCATAAAAATTCATAAAGATAATATACCGTTCTCCTTACGGACCGCGGGACTTTTCCTTAATTTATGTAAATGTCGCCATACTAAAACTTGGTTTTGTGTTTGGCAGAGAGAAATAGTTGAATGTGCGTGCATTTGTGTGTCAGGAAGACGTGTCATATATCGTATTATGCTATTCAGACGGATAGGCGAATGCATTAAATTGTTAAGAGACTTCACACACGCACATAAGCGGCTCACACATTTTTAGTAAGAGTTGCAGTTAAAAATAAATGAGAAATAAAGCAGCTAACATTACAAACGAAATAATAATGCACTTTCAGGTTTTCGAATTGTAAAACATAAAATCAGGCGTATTTACTCTTTGAGGTTTAGCTAAAACATTCATTTCAGATATTCTATACTTGAGATAAATTATGCTGTAAACATGTATATAATTCTATCACAACAAAAATGATTTAAGTAAGAGGAATTTTACACTAAACTAGGAAAATAGAAAATGTAAAAGCTCCTTGTGCGGAAACACCGAACCCTTAACTCCTGCAAGTAGGGCGCCACACATTTTTAACTTCAACAGCATAGCTAAGCGAGTGGCAAACTTCACAAACCGACTGCTTGACTGCTTTTCCCCGGGGAAACAACCCGTGCTCTCTATTGGTATGGAAAGTAAGGTTATGTTGCACAACATGTCTGGAGACAACAAGAAAATTACCTGCCTGCCCCAACCGGGAAATGATCTCCACCCTCCAGATCTACTTTCATTAATGAATGCGACATTAATGCTTACAGATTGCGTTGTACTTTCTTAAATATAAATGAAGATTCATGAAGGAATGTGGCCGGATATCATCTGACATTTTACGTTGAAGTTCACTACAGATACAGACACTCGCTGCACGCATGCAACATTCAGAACTTTGTACAGGTTATCTTGTTCTGTAGTCTTAGAGGTCGGCGGAAAAGTGATTTCCGAACGAAAGTGGCACAAGTTCTTGTATTATCAAAGTACCACGCATTCTTTTAAAATATAAATAAACTTAGTAACTACTATAATAGCAGAATAAAATTGTAAAATTTGGCTACCACCTCGAATAAACACTGTAAAAAGCATCAGTCCCACAGTTTTATTAACTAGTAACAAATCTTAATAGTCAGAACACTCAAATTAGTTAACAACACAGCCACATGAACCGTGTATAATCACAACAGAAAAGTATTGTGAATTAAACAAAAATATTATCCCACAGAACTTGTAGTAAAATAGTGTGGAATAGATTCAACTGGCTTTAAAATACAGTTTAGTGATGGGCTCCTGAACACGACACTTAACCGCGGGGTTCCATAAACGTGGATAATTTCTATACCAGGTGAGTAACTATAAGCTTTTGAAGAGACCATTGAGTAAATTCAAGGAACATTTATGTCCGTTAGACACAGAACAATATGAAACGAGCTTGTGAACGGGCCTGGGCCGTCGACACCGGCGTATTGATCCGTGAAGATACAGCCAAGTCAAGAAGCTTCTGACGATATGGGTCTAGCAACAAGGACGCCGAAGACACAAACACAAAACTTCGTCTTCAAAGGACAATCCCCTTTGAGGAATACTTGAAGTGTTTGTGTACACAGCAGATTTAACTGACTATTCTCTTCGGACTGGTCCATACTGAATATATGATTGTAGAAAGATACATATTCCTTTAGAAAAAAATACTTTAGAATCTGGAAACTAACTAGTATTTTTGCTTTATATTCCTTTACATGCCTTTAAAATTATTACAGAAGCAATTGTTCACTGCCCCATATATATTTTCAACTTATGAGTGCTATATCCATTGAAGTTTCAGTCACACTGCCTATCGCCATGTGACATTTATCGGCTGGGAAAGTAAATGGTGTTCATTAACTAAACTGATTAAGTGTTGTTAGGACGGCAAATGAAATTAAAATATGTTACAGAAACACTACAAAGAATACACAAAATTAAAAAAGAATCTTCTGTTAGTAACTAAAACTTAGAAGAAAATAAGATCCATTTCCGATGTGAGATAAGATACCGATTGTTTAACGATGGTGTATTAATTCCGAAAATGTATAATGTCTAATTAGAATTTTATAACTATCTCAAAGTAACAGACTCCCTCTTGAGAAGCAAATAATGGCTTAGCCAATCAATCAATTTCCCGATTTTGGGACCCGAAAAATGTTCATCGTATTCACAACAGCTCGCCACTGCAGTAACATTCGTGAGCCAAGATAATTCATTCCATATTCTGAAAGTCTGCTTCCTTAAAATCTTTGATAATACTGTATAGCCTTCCATTAAAGTTAAAATATTCCACAAGACTTCTTTCTTTCATGTCTTACAGCTGAAGTTGTAGGTCTGTATGCGTTACTCTTCTCTCCCATGCATCTCTTATGCTCCACCGATCTCTTCCTCCTATCTTAGAACATCAGTATTAATATCTAGAATATATAGTGGTAACATACCTAATGTTTTATATATATATATAGAGTATATGTTTCACAGTTTCAAGGCTGCAACATCTCTGACACCACAGTAATGAATGTAGGTTAATTATTTGCTTTCAAACACGCACGCAGTTGAAGAAGAACGCTTGAGAGACACCACCGACAAATTATATAGTGTTGTGAGAATGCACCTTCTGTTTACAGATACTTACTCTACCTCATCAAATCTTGCAAACACGCTGTAAAACTTAATGACGTAAACAAATTTTGTCATGTGCTTTCCACTCATGTATTGATTCGCTTGGGATTAAATTGGCTTTGAATATCTAAATGACGAGACCATTTTTGTGTCTTGAGGCGGACATAGACATTTCCAGCAATCTAATTATATTCATTTGACAAATTGTGTTAAATAACTCGTTACATTAAACGCCTCGCTCCGAAGTGTAATTACTTCAGAAGTTCCATCGATGCGTTTGCTAAACAAACTTGTTAACACCTGCTTGGATAAAACATGAGAACTATTAGTTGAATAAAATATTAAATTGTTGAAAGCTTGAAATAACGTTCTGTAAATAACAACAAGAATTTAACAATATACTTATTAACAAATCAATGAGTGATTATAGTTAACATCGGTAAGAATTTATTACACATATGAACAGAATTTTGCTAAATGATGTGTTTGAAAAATTTTAATTAAGTGAATTATGATTGAACAGCAGCTCTTTAAGATTGTAAAACGAATAAGTCTTGCGAAGTTAAGAAAGGAGGGAGTCATTTTACGCATATAAGTTGATAAAGTTGTACTAATACATTAAATTTATTATTCATTAAAACATAAAATTTAAAATCGGACCAAGTTGTCTATTTACAATGAAAATCATTTAAGATTATTTGGTTTAAAAACTTTTTATATTACTTATTTTTTTCATAATTAACAGCGCTGTCAGAAGGTCAGACTGTATGAATCCAGTCGAATGATGGGCTGACTTACGCAGAAGGTAACATTATTAGTATAATCTTTGAGCTTCACACACGTTATTCAATCAGTAAGTAAATTTTTCAGTTGTGGTAGCGACAAGAGTGTACTTTTGCGTGTAATGTACGTAACTGATCAGGTAACGTCTTCTTTATATACACGTCATGGATTGAAGTGAGTGTGTGTTCTAATTACAGTCGTCCACGTGGAAATGGGTTCTTAATGACAAGTGAATAACTGAGGTATTCTACGATTATTGACGAAACAAGTACACTTAATTGTGGCAAACGTGAACCTTCTCGTCATTTCGTAGAGAGACTTTATGCAGAGGAAATTAAACTGTCCCACTCGAGAAAACCACATGCTATTGGCGATCTCTGGTGTCCAGCCGAGAAAGCCAATCTTGTTTCAATGCGTTACTGCAATTGTTTCAGACGTAATTTTCACAGATTAAAGACAATGGTAACCGTAGTAGCTTAAGATATTATGACAACGTGTTGACTCCAAACAGACCTTCTGTTCCCCAAGTGTGTTTGAGTAGATCTGGACACGAACCTTATTTAGGGTGGCCATAAACCGCCGTTAGTGTACATGTCCACAAATTCAAGTACACTTAAGCCAGTATATGTATCTTTCCAGCTGTTAAAACAACCAATTACTTGTCTATGTCATTAGAACAAAAGCTCAAAACGTAGGCGTTCTTTGCAACTATAGCAGATGTAAATCCAATAACAATGTGTCTTTAATTATATGATTTGTTGTGTTTAGGTTATTAAATTATATCGTATAAACTTATTGCACTACTCAGCGCCAAAGTGGCGAGAGGATGGTAGATTTTGCACGATAAACTGGAAAGGATGGGGAGAGAAATGTGTGGCCTATTTCAAGGAACTGTTTAGGTATTGGCCTCAGTCAGAATAACCGAATACATATCCAAGATATAAATCGGGCACCTCATAACATGCAATTGATTCATGTAAGCAAAGTTTAGTGTGACGTCACAGCTGCATCAGGTCTTGAACACTTAAAAGACCCAGTGGTAAATATAAGGATCACATTCTTGAAAATAAGTGATTTTGCATGTTGTATTTAAAGTTTCTGCGTGATTCTGACAGTAAACGGAGATTATTTACTTAAACAGCATTAACTTATATATCTCCAATGGAGATGTATTGCGTATCCTTCTCGGTACGGACTGAAATCGTAAATATTATTCAGATGAGATTCGGTTCACGTTCCGATCTTGGCAGAATGGGCGGATAGAATTTAATACAAGGCAGTCGGGAACAAATATTATCTCTCTTTCTCCCTCTGGTATCATAATCCGAAGATGTAACACGCATTAGAAGTTGCTGGTTCTGTTACCATAACCAAGCGCTGACCCACATACATGTGTATATTTACATTTATTTACTCTTTCATCTGAACAATGCATTCTATTATAGCTTTCAAATTAGTGAGAATTTCATTTCCATTTAGTGAACTTTCACCGAACGACTTCTAAAGGAACGAACACAGCGTACACACATTTCGATTAAACAAAAATAAAATAATACATTCATTCTCGGGTTAAAATAAATAATATATAAATGGCCAGCAATGTAAACATACAGAATATGAAACCATTACCATTAAATACAAAGGAAAATCGGATTTGATGCGGTTCGTAAGTTTTAATATACCCTCATTTTACGGATAGGTCCGTACTGGTAGTACGGTTGTCGAGATGCACCAACAGTGTTTGCCACCACCATGGGCCGTAGAGTCCGTCAGCGGATAGGAATGCCCTCTGGGATTACAATGCATGACATTTCTCATGGGACATGCAGGCACTGGACGAATTCCAGACCAATATTTAGCAAAGCTTAGTCTGGACACGTGTCAGGTTTACACCTGCTACCAGATACCAAGGACCGCCCTCCCTCGATCCGCCGTCTCCACTGAATGAAATGCCTCTTTGTTGATACCAATGTCTATTGATTGAACTGAGGGTCAGTCAGGGAAGAGAAACATTCATATAAACTGAACGTAATAGGGTGATGAACAATTTCAGTCAATTTATTTTGCGTATCGCATGGCGCTTCTGTGATCCGACATCTATTACCCGAGGTCTCAAGTTCTGTTATACTGAACAAAGTTTATATTTATGTGTTTCTGTGTTCCTCAATTGCATTGCTTAGAATATGGGCAGTATGTTGTCAGCAATCACCTGGTTTCTTGAATCTAGCAAGAATTTGAACACCTCAAAGCAGCAAACAAAGAAAAGATGGCGCTGGACACGAGACAAACCGGAACCAGAAAACCACCCCAGATGTCTGAGATCCACAGCTTTAAAATGAAAGTTTGGACAATGTTGAGGATTAAATTGGTGTATAAACATTTTCAAACGTAATAACTAAAGCTCCACTGGATTGTATTATTATGTAGATAAATCCAGAAAATATTGATTCATAGTATTTCTAAGAATGTGATTAATAACAAACTCTAAATCAAAGGAACTAAGAATAAAATCGAATGTTAAAGAACTTTAAGAATTTTAAGAAATTTCTACTAAACGGGGAACAATATGTTTTCATTTTGTACAAAACAAATTATTTCAAAAATTAAAAAGACTAAGCACCAACAGACAGATCGGAACTGATAATACAGATTCCAGTCGATATGCATAACACAAAGGCGATCCGTCACATAACAAATTATTCTTCCATAGAGTATTTTCCCATAAGAATTTCACTTCTTAGTTTATGTGTTTCTTGTCACCATCATGGTTCACACACATAGAAAGCATCCTAAGAACAATAACATTAAACACATGGAAAAAATAGTGTTACAATGTAATAGCAAATATAACTTACAAATCTTACTTATATCCTGGTATAAGAAAACAGTTGGAATATATGTGAACAGATAAACGAAATTTAACACTTTTACTCTTTGAAGTTGAGTAGAGAAACACAGTACTTACCATCGTTTCTCGTAGCTCGGCGGTAGGTTCTATAAATGACTTTTGAAGTATTATAATTGGGAAACGTGGATATAGCCCAAGTCTGCAATGAAGTTTAATGAAAGGAAAATAGATACAACGGGAAAGTTTGAGATGGGACATATCGAAAACCGTCTTATTGAAATACGTTTAAAGCTTATTTAGGTCTTAGTAGTGTGGTCATTTAAATTGTGTGATAAAAACGAAAACAGTAACGTCTCTACAATTCTTTGTGAAATTCTCCTGCATTAAATTGAATCAATGTTGGTTACCTGCTCTCGAATTATCATGCGTACGGACATACACGCAAAAGGATAGAGCAATAGTAGGTAACATGGTGTTTAAAAATAAGTTCCGGTAACAAAGCATTTGAAAGAACGAAATTATATTTTTTATGATTTGATGTTAATAAGGCTATAGATCAATCAGAGTTCAAGTGAATGACCATAACGCCAAAGTACCGATGTGTGCGTGTACATGAATTAAAAACCTGGATACATGAAATCAAATATCGATGTTGGCTGAACGGAAGCAGTGGATGATATAGAGGGACTGCTGTATTCTGGTTAAAACTAAATCAGAGGGCCACAAACAAAAACCTGTTCGCACAAAGAATTTAAAACAATATTTTTACAGTGAAAACTAAGAACAAAAATGAGCAGTTTTATTTACACAGAGATATAACAACTGTGGTTTTGTGTAATTTTCTTTAAATTGCTGGAAAAAACACTGCATGTTTGTGCAGAATGTTCATACCACAACTGAAATGATAATTCAGAACTACATTTTATATCCAACTTGTTGGTATTAATGCCACTTCTTTTTGTTTCCATGAAATTATATGTTTGCATCTTTGTTTATTCAAGCCTCCATAAAAATTCATTAATTGGCATTGCACTCTGTACAACTTTTGCTTTTATCCATTTGAATAATAACATGACTGTTGACTTTTCTGAAATGTGGTGGAGTTTCATATTTTAAATCATACTTCAATACCAGACTTTGAGAACACTAATTACATTTTACATCCAATAATTTATTAATAGTATGTTTACTATGAAGTAAATAATTAATAATTCCCGGAAAGTCATTTGTGCTGTTTACACAATGTTGTATTTGACACGCTGAACGCGATACAAATGTTTTGCTTGTATTTCACAAAACATTCGTCGGAGTGCTACATCCCAACAGCTTCGCGTCGCCCACTAGTGACCATTGTAATCGTTGTCAAATACTAACGTGGAGCCCTCACGATTATTTCAATACAAAATCACTTAAAATAGTAAGTGGCTCGTGTTTCATTATCTCGCTGATTAGATCATTTTTACAAAACCCATAATCGGCGAAATAAGTCATAACCGAAAAACCACGAATTAGACTGTAAACACGAAAAAAATATTTTCATCAGAACAACCTAGATGATGCTATTAATAATATCTAGCAAACGCTCACGTGTGTCTACTTTTCTAGAAGTTTTTCTAGACCAATGATAATTCTTGGCTGAAATTAATTTCTTCACCCGCAACTCTTTCGGATTACTACATCCCCTGGGTACAATAGACGGCAAGACAATTTATGGAAACATTTCTGTCAACTAATACCATCATATTTCTTATATATATAAATTGCTTACAGAATGGACTAAAACCAGGCGAAAAGTCCCTTTCCGGATACATTTTTAGTTCAGCTAACTAAACGAAAATTTATTAAATTTAAATATGATATATCAGAGTGTGGAACAACAAACAGTATATCATATTACGAGCCCGTGCTTACAGTTTGCCACTCAAGTAAATACACATTTAATTATAATTAATTATCAAAACTTTAGAAATGGGTCGAAAACATAAAAAAATCCTAGTGTTATTTGCTTAAGAAATTCAGTATTTAATCCACTGACATGAATTATTTCAAATGTCTGGTTATCATTTATAACGGAACGTAAAGCTACATGTTTAAAAATATTTACAAGATATTTTTTTATTGTACTTAATATAAAAGTTCTGAAAAATGTAAAAACGTCGAATAGCCTGGATGTGTACAGGTGACCATTACTGCTCATTGTTTAATATTATGGCTAAATATAGACACTTTGAAAGAACTTGCTATTAAGCGACACGTCTATTACAAGAGAGGATAGATAACAAATGAGTTGACGTGTTTTATGAAGTGACTGGAATGTTTGCCACGTTGGTATAAAAACCCGTACAAGAAGCAGACCATTGAAGTGACAAGACAAACAAAGATAGGTTTAACTTTTAGCTCTCGTGATTAACAAGAGACCACATTTTAAAAACATGGATTTAAGCTACAAACTTCTTATGTGATAGGTGTATGTCAGAAAATGAGAAATCGGAACCAAAATTTATTAGTCAATAAAAGTTTAGCAGCATGATTGAAAAGTAACTCTCTAAATAATTCGGACATGCTCATTGCCGATCTGGGCTTAAAAATTTTGTTTTACGTCACAATTTAGGAAAACAACAACAGGAAAGTTAAGATGACTTTGTTAATATTTGTAAAAAAAAACTGTTTAATGAGCTTAGAGTCAGAACAGCATGGGTTTTCGCTTTTATATTTTTCCGGGTGTTTTTGAGTGTCATATATGCAAATGCAGTGTGATCTGGTGAAGATTTAATAGTGATTCCAAGTTAATCTCGTCTTTGAAACTGCGTAACAAGCGATACGTAAGTTCATATATTTTAACAAAACATAAATTAAGTGAAAACAAAAACCTTTGCGCATTATAAATTCTTTCATCATATTCATGATAAGCGCTTACAATTTAGTAAATAAAGCAACTTGCTTCGTCCATTTCTCAACGAAAATTACAAATCTGTTGTGCAATGTTATCTTCTATCCTCTAAATTAACGCTTGATCAGGCTGACACATAAATCTTTCAGAGATAACTTCTACTTCAAAGGAGAAAAAAAATGTGTCAAAGTTTAAATCTCACGCATGCGCTTATTTAAGGCCAACCTCTCCTTTCAACCAACTTCTATATGGGAAAAAGTGCGGTCGAACCAAAACTGTATCAGTATTTTCACTCATACGACAGTTTTTCTTCCTTATATGACCATAAACTTGTTCCATGTAGGACACACGCTACAGAAACATCATGCAGTATCTTATGTCGTCCTCCTTTCTGCGTCTAGGGGGTTCTTCCTGTCTTCTCCCTATCCTCTGTCTTCCACGTTCCACCTTTGCACGGTCGGATCGTTAAAACTAACTCGAGAAACGTATGGCGGCATTCTAGGACCAAAAAGATATAAAAAAAGTAGAAGAAAAACATTTTTAAGGCTAGATACAATTTTACTACAATGGAGCAAGTTAAATGAGGCTTGAAAGACAAACCATGCGAAGACGGACGTCTCATCTGAGTCCAAGTGCTTTTTGTGTTTTAAATTACCTATGACGTGAATGTCAGTATTTTGTAAAACCATATGAAACAGGCTGTCGAGTGGACTATGTGGATACCAACGTTTCGGAAGTACATACTGCCACCTGCTTCAGTAAAGTTTTAAAGAAGAAAACTGTCTCCATCTCTAAAGCTGAAGACGGTGGCAATGGATACAACTTTCTACGAAATGTTGGTATCAACATACAATTCCATATGACGTCACGTACAACCCAGAAGAACAACGCAGATAACTTCACTGTCGTGAAAAAACTTAAATGTTAAACTCTTCATGTGTCCCAGAAATTCACGTGTGTTTGTACTTTAAGTTGTATGCCGACAGCGCATTAAAATTTTGCATTTTTTTAAAAAAACAATGTTATAAAGTAACGGTTCAACTGTTTTAAATTAAACGCATGTTTTCTTTTGTGCCACGTAGGCAGACTACGTATGCTGTGGAAGGATCTGAATCCACATGGAAGCTATTTGACAGTACTAACCAGCCATTGAATAAAATTAAAGGACTAAGAAGAAGGGAATGGATAAGAAGGACGATACAAAGTACTCGGAGCTACTGACATTTTAGTGAGAAGATTATTACAGGGCACGAATGAGACGGAGGGCTTTCGACAGACGTACGACTCATTTATTCATTAATTACCTTGATATTTAAGGCACGTTTCATGAAAATACTTCGCTCTTTCATGATATGATTTTAGGCATTGTCTATACGACGAAAGGAATCAATAATTCAGGTTTCAAGCTTGCTTAATCTGCAATGAGTTTCACACTCTCACAGCCTGCTTATCATCCATTTCTGTGGTCAGCTGCAGAATGAGGTACTTCTGTGAAAACGTAGCGTTGCGCCATCTTATTCCATTACACCCCATAAACAAAGTTTCTATAAGATTTAACAAATGCGAGTAGGTCTACATAATTCTGCGATTTTCTGTCACAAACATTTCAGTTACCCCGGCTAAATGAAGAGAATCTGTAACTCATAAAAATGTGTGGCACATTGATCAAACTGGTTGCTTTTAATAAGATAAATATTAAATGTGTTCACTATTGGTATCGTTCATTTAATGGTTCAAGGGGATTAGATAATGTAGGTAACAAGATAAGTAGCAACTTACATATATGCAACATGTAACTGTCACCAGGTACCTCTGCTCCTTTATGAATACAAATTAGGACAAGACGAAATGCGTCATATATATATATATATATATATATATATATATATATATATATATATATATAACAGGATTGATATAAGACGGACGTACGATTTGGCGGAAATTCCCCGAGTGTGGAAAGTTGAAGGGCCTAGAACGGGAGATGGAAAAAGTGTGCACCCGATTTGCGGATAATTTTAAACGTTTTAAGTTTTAGTGTAGCAGAAGTTTCAAATTAGGATTATTAGTGCAAGAAATGGTTACATTAACACGAAGATATCTGTTTCATAAATGTGATAATAGAGTTACTCCTATGATATAGCAAAATATATGTTCAAAGCGAGAGACAAGTGGAAGAGAGACGCTCAAAACTGAAATAACCTCAGTAAACAATGCTAATGCTGATAACAGAGCAAAGTATCGTCGTATAAACTGGTTTGACTGCATGTGTTGGCTAATGCAGGTCCTTTGCCATGCGACAACCAGGGGTTAGGTACAAGAGCTGATCAAAATTCTTTATCGCTGAGCAAGATCCGATTTTTTTATTTCCGTATTAAAATTGTGTCTCGGAATGAGCGAAATGTCTGGCCTAGCACGAATGTCTAAGTTGCTTATGGCGTGTGGTAATACCACAATGTCATTGCAAGCGCGGTGATACAAGAGAGAGCAATAGTATATAGCACGTTAGGGAGTTCAAACATCATGTGAACAGAATTTTATCCATTTTATTAAAGTATCTTTTACATGAACGTACCATAACTCAGGCGCCTAGACGCTAGCTTCTCACAGCGAAGGCCAGCGTTCAAATCCCGGGTGACTTCAAGTAATTCGCGGTAGACAAAACGACATTGAAGCACGTTTTCAGCGAGCTCTTACACTTTCCCCTTCAAATTGCCATTCTGCCACCGTTCCATAGCTCAGGCGGTTAGTCGCTGTGTTCTCACTGGGTTCATTCCCATGTCAGTCCATATGGGATTTGGTGTGAACAAAATGGCGTCCGAGAGGTTTCTCTCCCGAGTCCTTCGGTTTTCCCATGTCAATATTATTCTGCCACCGCTCCATATTTATTTAGTCGCGTATCATCTGAGAGAAGAATAATGTGTCCGTTAGTGACCCAGTTAACACCGCGGCAATGGTATCTGCGTACAAATTCACACGGAGTTTCAAGTCTGAAGATCAGAATTGGGAGAGAAAAAAATGTCCTAATTCGGACGATGTATGTCTTTTCGGACCGATGAGACAATGAGCTACGACGTGTCCATACCATTCCCACTTCCCTGTCTAATTTTCTTTCCGGCGTCTGAGAACGAATTGTTTTGTTAATTTCTACTAATGGATGACTGCCAGCCTTGAGACGCTTTCGACTCCAGAATTATATTCTTTTTCAGAAACACATTGATACAGACTACAGATGTTACAGATACAAGTGGAATAATGACCAGCTATACAGACTGTGGTACTCACTTTTATGTTCCTACGCATTGCTTGAAGCTCACGGTACACGTGTTTATTTTAAGTGGCCGAATACAGTGCGTTGCTATAGCCAGAGGTCAGTACGAGGTTTGGTAGTTCGACTGACACGTAAAACGAAAGCGGCTCTGAATTTCAAAGTTACATTTTATCAGCGATTGACAGTGCTTTTATGAGCGTCAACTCTTTTATTGTCCTTTCAGGTAAACTTTTAGAAATAAGAAATTTCAACTGATCATACTTTCACCTTCTTAAACAGCTTCCAGTGATTCCAGGAGGAATGACCATCGACGGTGAAGGACGACTGTTCTAAAGAATTCGGTTTCGCGGATCTAATCTTTGATTCGGAGAACAGTAATTCAGTAGTAAAATCAGGGAATCGAAAGCGAATAATCAAATATCGCTTTAATGCATTACCTATAGAAGAGTCCACATTTTATAGCGAAACAGAACATCATTTAAGAAAAAAGGAAAAGAGTGTTGATCAAATTATTATGTCAGCGGAGAAAAACGAGCTTGAAGAAATGTCAACTGGTGTAACATACCAAATGATACAGTTAGATTCGAATTTATTTGGAACGAACTATATTACAAACCAAACAGATGTAGGGATACAAAAGGAGTATTAAAGACACGAGTATGAAATCAGAGCAGGGTTGTGCCGGGTCCGTGTATGGCATAAGAAGCAGTTCGTTGCCTTGGCAGTGAATGATCTGCAAACGCGCGGATTATATTCGCATTGTTACATAAAACACCATTAGTCTGGGCTGAAAGTAGTCTAGCAAACTGAGCGAGTGAAATCGATAAATGTCGGCCCACTGGTCGGGGGGTTAGGTTGTGTGCACAACAGAGGCAGTGTGACGGTGTTCGGTAAACAAGGAGAGCTGACTTATGTGGCAACGTTTTTCCACTGGGGGTCATATAGAAGTAACGCGTAACAAGCAATATCCGGCCTTTTTATGGAAACTTCATTATTTATTTCTTTTAAAAACATGACTTTATGTCATTATGCCTATCACAGCATGCTATAAATACGCTTAGACCACGACTTGCGGCTTAAACAACTGAAAGAACAAAGACTTCTGGGCCTATATCATGTATCACTTGTCCACTTAACATTCTCGTGTTTTTTCACATGTTTATATGTGTATCCATTTAAAGTTAAAATAACAATTACTTGTAATAAATACTCTGTCACTGTCAAAAATGTGGCGTAACGTGAGAATAACAGTAAGGAAAGAGATTGGAAAGGTTTCTATAAAATAACAATGGACCAAGTTCTGGCGCCCTAGAAATGTCATAGTTTTGAGTCCACTATGGTACATGCATTTTTATCAATAACCTTTGTCAGTCGAGCCTTCATAAACCTCAATGCGAAGGTACAGTAGGCCTAACTATATAAAGTGAAATTGCAAGAACTTCATTCCTTGAAACTAAATGTTAAAATTCGGCCCCATCCACACACTGCTTCACGTTCCGGAAATTGATACCTGCACCTATTTTTAGGTTTCAGCGTCGCACTTATTTGGAGATAACATCGAGGTATCTCTTTAATAGGGGCCGAATGCAGGAGAAGATTAAGTCCAATTCATTCCGGCCTTTTTTATTAAATAAGTAATTAGATCACCATTCCAGCGCGGGGCAACCGACACGTTTAAAAACCAATTTTTGTTTAACAAATCCAAATGGTAAATTATAAAGCCTGAAGAGTAATTGAAAATGGCCGTCTTCTGGATTGTGGCGCCGTGTAATCCAGTAGAAGTTTACAGACGTTTCAGGGGTCATCGCCCTGATGATGGAGGCGGCAAGAACCTCTGAAACGTCGGTAAACTTCTATCTAGATTACACGGCGCCACAATCCAGAAAACAATCTGGATTACTAAGGTTTTGGACTTTGTCCATCATTCACACCATAGGCAATACTCCATCGTTAGGGACCTTAAGAATCAACTCACACAACAGTTTTCTTCGTACTACCGCCGTGGGAACCTCAAATCCTACCAAAGAGAAATTGTTTTATAAAAACTTCACATAGCTGACTTTAATCATAAAACGCTGGACTGTGCATCTACGCACATAAATAGAATGATATCGGAAAATTAAACTTCATATGCACGTGAAGACCTTATAAATCCATAACATATCATGTGATGATTTAAACCATAAAACGTGCTTACAAATTTGTGCAGTTTTCCATAGAAGTTAGCTTTACCAACAGAAAAGCATATGCGGTTCGTGTCTGGCTACTGTTTTTTACGTAATGCAAGTAATTTAAAGAGGATGACGATTAATTAAAACACAAGTAAAATTGTGGCTTGTGGCTTCCAAAATGTAAGTACGGTTTAGGGTATGCGTGATAACTAACTATAATTCTCCCTGCAAGCAGTAGGAGTGGCTATAGTGGTATTTGAACTTCACCGTTTTAATGACCTGGCAAAAGAACTAGTGCAAAATTAGATTACGCTTCTATGTCGAGATATAATGTTGACATGTAAAACATAAAGGAACTTTAAGAGGCCTAGTTTAAAGTCAAATGCACGCATGGGATGCCTTAACGAAAAGCAAAATACGGATAAACGCGAAATACAAAAATTCGAGGAACACAGATAGGCTTCAATCCGCCGCATTGCAATAATTTCCCAGATACCTTATAAATGAACGCCAAGTGCTCTGTCCCTGAACTGAAGCTACAGGCATGATTTATTATATAAAACGCTGCAAAATTTGAGCATTATTCATTTTTCACGTTCAATTAATTCGCCTTATAATTATTTCACCAGGTTCCAGTTAAACCTGAATATCATCAGCGCTAATCAAATGTGTAATTAACTGAACAACCAACGGACAACAAGAAGAAATTTCGTGAAAATAAGCCAGCACATACAGGCGGATTCAGGACGCTGAAAGTTATTCATACTATCTCAACAGTGCGTATTTTTTAATCGTGTGTTAAAGAAGCGTATTTCAATCTTTGGAATTCTGAAGACAAGTTTTTAAAATTCGATAAATAGACTACAGAACTACGGCGGCCGTAGCAAAACACAGATCTCCGCAGGCATTTTCACCACGGCATGCTAGATACAGACTTGTTAGATACAGGGGATACGATAAGATTACGAAGTATCACGACAGCATTTACTAATCAAGGTGAACTTCTAACAGCCACCCTCATCATCCATTTCGCAAACCTGCCCCACACATGCCATAGGAGGGTCACCTTCTTCCAACCAAGTCTCAATGAAGGATATTTAATGCGATGTGAATCTGACCTCCACAGATGTATGTAATATCGATTAAAAATGTAAATATCACTTCCTGCAAATGGATATAGGCTACGAATAAATAAAGGAGAATGAAATGCGGATTTTCGAAATATATCAGAAAAATATTTTATTATTTAAACCTAAGGGATCATTATGTTAAGAAGAAATAAATGTTAAGTTTTCAATGACAAAACTTGTATCTGCAAGCCATGTTAGATATCTCAAATAATAGAGATATTATCTGTAAAGGACGTTTAATCCAATATCAAGTATATATACACTTTCACCCTTGTATAAGTTCGGTTGAAATAATTTCTCCGTGTGTTAGGAGGCAAGTATACTTGGCTAATACCCATTAACTAAGCAAACATCCGTTTCATAAACAAACTTCTATCGAATGCAAGAAATGTTGTCTCTAACATCTGCGAGGAGTAGACGGTACCTCACTGCAGTTTATGGCGTCCGTCTGTCCGTACACACATACAAGAAGTGACAAATAGAAGTTAAGTCTGTAATTTGCGTTTTGTTATAGCCAATTACTATGAGGTTATCAAATTCGCAAAGAAAAATGAGTTTCTAAATAAGAAGACTACGTACCTACGTGCTCCCAAATATTCAGGTGTTTTCATCATCAAGGTTCTTTATTATGTTAATTTAAAGTTATGTCTATTAACTGACACGAGCTATTGATAACTGGTTTAGATGCTGTCCAGATATAAATTCCAGGACATTTTTATTTCATCGTAAGAGCAATGATATAACTCAAAACGAAAACGCTGAGAAATAGCAGAGTAATATTTCATAAAACTTTATAATAACGGGTCATTATAACTCAAGACACTATAGGGAGGAAATATGACAAGATCCCACCGTGATATTAAGTACAGACGAACTCGCCTTAAGGCAGTTGCATCACGCAAGGACGACATTATGACGTTAGGGAATTGCAGGTAGAGATAGAAGAAATAGGCAGAGCTGCAGTCTCTAGGGGTCAATTACATTAGAGGTGTATCCCATGTTACAAGAGGGTGACAAATTGGGACAACTTTCACCCCAACAAGTGATTATACGACTTGACGTAGAAATCTAGGACTACTCCGACAAATTTAGAGACAGACGCAATATTAAAGAAGTTTTTTTATAGTGAAAGTATGTATAATAACAATGAATATCCCATTGTCTGAAAAATTTAATTTGACTGTAATCAATTTCATGTATATGATAACAGGGCTGTTTATTTTCCAACAATGGCAGATAAATATTCGTAGCAACATGGCCGTGACCAAGAGAGGAAGCTGCTCCTATGGCAGCATGTTCTACACAATTCTAGAATTCTAGAGGTAATATCACGGACCGCGGCCATGTTGAGAAGACTAGAGCCGGCCCGAGGCTACTTAAAGTTTACCCAGGCCTGGTATACACAAAAGCGTTGTTTCTCCCATAAGTGTATATAAAATACAACAAGCTTACGGTAAATGTAGAGTTTGGATAACACAAGGTGAAACTGTCTCTGGTGCGTTAGTACTCGTAGATACCATGCATATACACGAGTGCTGGGGATTTCACAACGTTTTGAAGACGTTTATCATATTCATTCTTTCTTATTGATTCAAGGCCCACGAGTCATCAAAAATGGAAAATAATCAATAACTATTAAGTTTTCTTAAATTGGTATTTCTTTTAACATTTAAGTTTACGGATATAAACATTTAAATCAATAAACAATAAAGGATAATTTATGTCTTCACGTACAGTGGCACTACTTGTCAGTCTGAAATTTCTTATATTAACTAACAGCTTAGGTTTCATATCCATTCAGAAGGCAACATAACTTTAAAGCAATTATATAGGCAACAGAAATACAAAAGATATTGCATTTAATGGCAGCAAATTTTCTTGAAATTAATCTACTTATAACGGAATGAAAATTTAATTTCTTCCTGCTGTTCCCCAATATCTAAGTTATTAATATGTTCAAGCTTAGAGGCATGTCATTAGAGCCGTAGAATTACTTCTAGGCAACTCGATATATAATAAAGTCACAAAGATAATTGAAATGAGAGATAGTCTTAACATTCATAAATATCTTTGAAATGTCCTGAGTTCAAGCCCAGATGCTTCAAAGTAGGTATGAGCCTTCTATTAACGTCAGTGGATTTTGCAAATAAAAGCACCACACTCATTTATTTGTCATAAATGTGATATCGAATTTATGGTTAATGCTATAAATTGCACTAAATCTTCAACTGCAACTTCTTCAGCGTACATAATAGACGAGGAGAACATATATTACGAAACTAGAAATGCTGTGTGACTGGTTTATTTTAAAACACAAATTTATGCAACGTATCTAATCTTTTATGTGGTGTATATGATCGTTTCCCCAGAATATTATTAGGCGTAATACAAGTAAAAAATAGGGCACTGTCTTAGTTCAAATAATAACAGCATCTACAATCCATAATTTGCAAAATGTCTAATTAATACTACTTAAACCTTTCATAAGGAGCCACTTGCGATGAAAACAAAGAACTTCTCACGAATCAGCGAAACGAATGCAATCGGATTGTAGAAGGATCATGAATCTTCACATACAAAGTCACGCGATGTTTCAAATTAAATCTGGACAACCCTGCTTACTTGAATAAGACTTTTAATTGGATTTTAAAACTTGCTTATTGATGGTTAGCGTAGTAGCTGAGTCCTAAGGTGCTGATTCAGTGGATGAGAAGAGTTTACTTATTTACTTTTCGACTCGAGAATCTTCTTCCTGGTCATTAGGAAGGGCTGGCAATACAACTTGCACAGTAGCTGCCTTCTAGTTAAAATTCTTTAATTGCTTAAGATACCCGTTATATTAAGAAACTTTGTGCAAAGAATATACAAAGAATATGATCGAACGGACATTTTATAAGGCGCCACGAAACTTTACTCTGTATGCGGTTTATAAGATGATGAAAGAAACTATGAATATGTTTCAAATAGATTTTATTATTAAATATTAGAACTTACTTACGACCAACGATTATATTAGACGATCAGATTAATAAAGTCCTACAGTGATTTCCTGTGTATATATAAACTAATTTGTTTTCCTTCAGTGTCAAATTCTTTATAAAACATGCTATTAAATGAAAAACTTATATGTTAATGAACAATTATGTTATTATTTATGGGTAATAATTTGAGTTAATGTAATCAATGAAATTTCCCTTTGATTACCAACTAAACTGAATGCTTCATTTGTCACGAATGTAATTTCATAACAATCGTCATCGAATTAAATTCCATACTTTGTTTACAAAAAATCTCTATTATTTTTTCCTTTCTTGGGGAAGGGAAAGAAGGCTAATTACAATGTTTCTCTTACTAGACAACAGTGAAAGTTTGATTTAGTTGAAATTTAGGGTGCTAATATTACCAACTTATTTCATGGAGCGTGTCCCTTGAAAGATAAATACTACGACTGGCTAGCCGAGAAATGTAGCATAATTTATGGAATCCGAATGTTCACTGCCGTGTTCTCAAAAGACCGGCAACCCTATAGTCAGCCAGATGAATCCAATCCAAATCCCCAAACCTTTCCCCCTATGATCCATCCATTTTAATAAGAACCTTCTATCGACGCGTAGGTCTTCCAAGTTTACTCTTCCTTCTACTTGTTTCAACCAAATTCTGTACTCATTTCTAATCTCTCACATTCGATATAAACTCTTAATTAATTTTAAATTGGCCCGGTTGTTTGAGGAGCAATTTGAGTAAGAATATGAACTTTACGCAGTCCAAAAAATATAGAATTTGTAATAATCGACGCATCACCACACGTTCTTAACTTTAATTAAAGTGTTATAGCCGTGTACTTCTTAGTCGCCAGCTACCTCATAAGCTAGAACAAGTTTAATTGTATGCCTGAAATTTATCACTTCCGATACCCCATGTTTGGAACGTAAGGAAAGATGTTAATATCGACATATCGAAGAGCCAACACTAAATACGCGTATCTCTGTGTTATAGGAGTTAGCATTTCCATTACATAATCGTAAAAACAATATGTGTAACAACAAATGCTGAGGCAAGATCTTAAACTCACCTCTCGTTTAGATGCGGAATATTGGGTCGTAAACTGAAAGCATATTGTAAATCTGACAGGTGCGTATCAGTTACAGCTTCTACAACATGTCAGTATATATGAATACATAATTGTTTGATAAAACAAAAACTAAAAAAAAACAAAAAACAACGCTGGAATTTGCATAAGGGATTCACAGTGTTACACAGGCGTATCTCTTTTTGTAGCGCACAGCAGTGAGCATACAGGATTAAAGTAAACAAAAAATCAGAATGACATGCGGAAAATTAATGCCCGCAACAAATGTGCGTGTGTGACCACCTGCGAAGATTACACGGAACCACGATAACAACACAGCGCTACGTGTTGCAGCGAGACTTGGCCGAATTCATTCCCGTTTTATTTCATTTTCTGTCTTCCTTCTACTGTTTACACCAAGCAAACATTTAGACTTCTGTTTTATAAATAGTCGTTCACTTAACACGGTCCTCGTGTAACTTACCTACACTCCAGTCATTTATGTGCTCTTTTTTTCTGTATGTAAACTGCATGCCCATCTGAATTAAACTGGTGGATATTATGGTAACTAACTTAGAATGGTCGGAGTTATGCAGCACTGAAATTGACGATGGGAACCGAAGGAAACTGATGCAATCTAAAGTAGAACTGCGACACTGTGTTGTTAGAAATACTAAATAAACCTCGCGTTTCCAATACATGAAGTACAGTTTATGAATTAATTCGTGAATAATTTACATTCGTTTCTAACTGTTGCGGTGGTACAGCGTCAAGTGTGATGGAGAGATGTTAATGCCCGGAGAGACTGGATAAAATCATGAAGATCCTGCTACCTCAGTCGATATTTCTACCTTGTTGTTCACGAAGACAGTTCCAAGTACGCGAAACTGCTCAAAGATGGACGTATTATTTGTCTTTCCGGCGGATACTTATGATTTTCCTACAAGCTCTAGCCAGGGAACAGAAGAGTAATTTTAAGAAATATATTACCTAGATCAACACCCAATTGAAAGTAACTTGAAGCACTTTCTCCGAAATTTTAACATTTTAAACAATAAAAATTCAGACGCTGGTTTACTCAGTGTTATGCTGCATTCGTCGATGTTGTCAGAAATAAAACAGACGTAAGTTCATTCTCACGAAGTAGCTGGAAGTTGTCTGCATCGAAAACTGTATTCGCAGAAAAATACCACCATAAAGACCAAAAATAATATATTAAGATTTCAAAATGTATCTATTACAGTCGCATTAACAATATAACTTAAAAGTGTTATTTGAGAAGAACATTTACGAGAAGCCAAATAACAATTAAGCCCTAGCTTAGTGTTGGGAATCTGGACGAACATAGGAACAAACAGAAGCCACCCCTCCCCAGTCTGCTTCGATTTCGAAATGTTTACATCTGCACTACTGTACGTAGTCGCCACACACACAGAAGTTACACTACAAAGGGAATTGAATATCTTGTTAACCCCTTATATACTACGTTAATTCCTATTAAAATTAGCCCAGCTATTGTATCTATTTTCCCTAAGGCCTCTCACCTACAAGTTGGAATTTACAGCATAGCAGATGAGGTGGTACCCTCATGTCCATACAAGCTAAGTTAGTAACTAAAACGATGTTTGTTGGCAAAAGGGCAGAGCTGAAGGGAGGAGAGCTATGTAGGAAGTGAGCTGCATGCATTGTCTGTGTTTAAACAGGTAGAGAGTCTTCTGTCGTCACAGCCAGCCGGCGCAGACGTCAAGAACAGAATTTCTCAACAATACCGTCATGTACATAGCAAGAGCCACAGAATGTAAAAGGCAGTGACAGTGGCCTCTACATGCTACGGACGAGATATATCGCAAAGACGTGTTGTTGAGTGATTAGCCGTGTTAGCACTGTGCTAATATTCAACGCTTCAGTGAATGCCTCTGATGATGGCGACAGAGGCTGTTTCCGAAACGTTGGATATTAACTCCATTCTCACATGGCTGATCGCGTGAGAAGACTTCACTGCATTCAGTCGCCGTGAGGCTTGAAATATTACTCAGACAAAACAAGTCAGAAACAGAACTCATATGATGCGGCCTGCTTTATATGAGCAGTTTAATAGAAGCTTTTTCTAAATCAATTTTCGGGTCTTCACGGTGAGTATGAAGAGGCTGTCTTCTCGCTTGCTGTGGCCTCTAGTGTGGTAGACGTTCAATGGCATTTCAGAGATGGTTTGCTGTCTAAGTCATCATGACAATGGGCCATGACTCACGCGGCGCATCAACCCAGAATATTGTAATTTTAGGTCTTATTTACTTCTTTGGTTTTCACGGTTGGAGTTCAACCATTTCGGCAGCCACTGAATTTCCACCTTCAGAGGGAACTGTAAAGTTTGCAAAAACGTTGAATAATTCTCAACATTCGACCCACCTCACCACCAAAAGTCAAAGATATAATCGGCTTCAGTTTCTCGAGAGTGAAAATTATATTATGACAAAAATGTAGACAAGTGTTTAAACAAAATATTCGCCAAAGGGTTAATTAAATAAAGATGTAGTCACGAATTTCCTACATCATTTCATTCTTAACGACTAAACGGTGATAGGCCTACGCTAATTTATCGCTTTACTGGAGTTCAATTAACGACCTTTGTGTTAAGGCGTTAAAAACTTCCTTCCCCATATCTGGGAATAATATATAAAATACACTTAAATGAAGCTCCTCCCTTGTTATATATCGTCATGAAATAGATTCTGTGGTTAATAATTTATTTCAACCAATCAAATAGATAGCTGTTAAAAGTAAAACTGCATGAAATTGGTTATTTAGCTTCAACCGTAATATTCATATATACATGCTTTTGATACGGCTACGTAGACCTGTTATTGGTCGACCCATACACCTACTGGCTCATATTCGCAATGGCTTTTATTAATAATTAGAGCGGGCAGGCGGTGGATTGCCTTAATAAATATAACATGTCATATTAAAATTTATAACTTATAAGGGAAACGTTATATCGTTTCCACATATGTCAAAGTCCATTTTAAAATCTGAACCAGAAATTATTCGGTTATCAGGATCAGATGGGCGTACAACGCTAAATGTTTTATGTACTTCAAAACACGGCGAGGAGATGAAAGTAGACAAAATATAAAACGCGTCATGTTTCGAACCTATTTACTGAAAAATGTAATTAAGGCTCAGATTTATAAACGAAAATTAGCTATTCTGCATCACGACTTAACTAAACCAAAATTTCATACGCAGAATAGTAGACTGAGGTGCATAGCAATAATTTACTGTCATATATATATATTAAATTCTAACCACCATTTAAATTCGTTGCCATATTCTGTCAAATGCCACATTAAACTATTAAGCAAACGCTAAAAGAGTAATATATTAAGTGAAAACGTAATGTTGTGTAGTCTGGTAGGCGTTTACTAACGTTTCAGATGTCCTTGCTGCCCCCATCAACAGGAAAATTGTCGCAGTCGAATTTCATGGACATTTGGAGATACCAACATGCATAAATGAAAACAAGGAATTTTGAGGACTACTTCATGAAGTTATTTTTGGTAACTACACTCCAACGTTCCGTCCGTGAGCTGTCATGGAACTGTGATCAAATTTAACGCTGTTTTTATAAATAATTCATCGCATTACTAAAACTGTTCTCTGGTATTACATTCATTCACAGTCCTGTCCTGATTCCAATAAAGACAGTACCGAACATCGTAGTCGAGTGGTAGGCACTCCTGCCTGGGTTCAAATTTCGGCCCCGGAGACCGGCCATCCTGACTGGTTTTCCTCAGTCCCTCCAGGCAAATTCCAAGAGAGTACATTAGAGTAGTTAACGACCGCTTCCTTGCACATGCTACCCAATTCACTGTTCACTGTAATCCTCATTCGAAGCTGTATAGTCTGAGTTACTGAAAAAGCGTCTTTAAATAAATTATAAATAATAATAATAATAAAAGGCGGTATATCCATACGTTGTATTTAAAAAGATTTTTCACTATAAAAATACTACATGTTTAAACAGATCAGGTCATCAGAAATAGCCGAGCAATATAAAAGGCAGAACGGTGTTCAGATGAAGTAAACGGTATATGTTTGTTCGGTTCATAAGTGAAGATGGAAAAACTTATGACTATAATGACGACGGCGATAATCATTAAAATGGAATAATGATTATGACTGCGACTTTATAGTCGCTGTCGCGTATAAGTCGTCTGGTTACCTCTACAGATATCAGTACAAGAGTTTTAGTTTACCCTATGAACGTTGTAATATCTAACCTCTAAGTTATTAAACAAGTTTGAAACCCTTAGGACTTGTTATAAACTTATAAATCGGAAGAGAGAGTTGTACACAGCTAACAATTCTAGAGAAAATTAATTACTGAAACGTAAGTTAATTCTAGATGTTAGTAAAATTAAAGAAGTTAAATACAGTCTTTTTCAGAGTTTATCTTTGAAGATACGTTTCTAAATACAAATTTATTAATGAAATGCAGCAAAATATCCTATAATATAAGGTGAGAAACGAATACAGCATACGAATGAGTCCATAATTCTCCCACATAGTTAACTTCTGACTCTGACAATTCCATATTCACAAACATCACACTTTCTATTTGTAAATATTTTTGTGATTATACACCCTCACAACTGGAAAAGAACTTTCTTCCACGGATCATTCTCCAAGGAACTCGTCTATAACATTTCCATTATCGATTTCCGTTTAGGTTAAGGCTAAAATTGTAATTGTGTACAAGAAGACATTTTTGCAAGAGATAATCCTCTCTAGAGGTTTATCACGAACGTGTGTCATTAAACTGACGCACGTTTTTGAAATATTCCTTTATCTATTAATTTAAAATTTCTACAATGTAGTCGGTCTACTGGGAAGAAGGACTGAGATTAGCCGTTTCCAATGACCTAAAGTGACTAGCTTCTTTGATTTCATATGATGATGGGAGAAGAATCGGTATCTCAAACGTCGTGTATTTTTCAATCAACAGACGAAGGAAAATGTTCAAAAATATGCACCAGGTTCATTGATTATCCCGTAAACTACACTATACACATTCTTCACTTGCAATTCGAACCCCTAGGAAGACAAACCTACGAACAGCAAGTATCTTAAAAGAAGCACTACTTAATTTCTTGTATCTCTTTCTTGAAACGTTAGAACATCAAATATCGAGGACAGATGCCAAGTATTTCTGACCTATCCCAAACATAAAACCTGGAAGTTTTCCAAATCCTTATTGAGACTAGCTGCACGACTCCTTCATTGAATAGCAGATCAGAACAAAACATGGCTTATCAGTATACAAACGCGAAAAATGTTTATGGCTTGAGCAAGATATGAACCGGCGATCTGTGTAATGAGATTATGAGGGAATAGGTCTTCACAGCAGGATAGTCATATTTAAGCTGACCACTTACAAATCCTCTTACAGAACTTACCACTTACATGCATCTAACACTACTGGATAATAATAACAGATCTGAATGTAGTCTAGTTAAACATGGATTGCATTCTTAAAATTTACAAAGTGTTGTTTAGTAAATTAAAAAAATCATCTGGCAGATGTAAGACAAATCATCCATCACGTCCAGTACTGAAAGACTGAGACCTTGTATGATAAGAAACCAGAATAAATGTATTACACTGGCCTGAAATCTTTTCCATCCCCACAATTTTAACAAATATTACTCGCGTTGAATAATGTATAAATAAATATGGTCGATTTATATAATGGCATCGTTATCCCACTGCAAGTCTTCGTTCTGTTATCGTTAACAGTGCTTCTGCTTTAGTTGCTTTAACGCCAGAGTTCATGGAATAGGGAACAGCCCAGCAAAGGTAAGCCCCTAAAATGAACGGTCGTCGAGGATTTAGAGACAGTGCGGCACAAACCACACAGTCTCCTGTTCCACGAGACGCTAGTAAAAACACTGTGGTCTAGAGTAAACTACCAGGGGATGTAACAAGCTATTTGTTGTTGTATTGGGTGTGAAGATAGAATTTACCACATAGGCCTAAAGATGAAGTTTGGTGGGATATCCCTTGTTCATTTTATCTTGGATACCTAGACGTGATGTTTGCAAAAGCTCGGTTCGGTAGCGACGCTTTGAACATGTTTACGTAAAACTACATAAATCTATCCAACTGGACATTCTAATGAATTGTGTGCTTGATTCCTGTTTCATTAACGTAAAATGCATACAGAAAACCTTAGACTCGTTTGACGAAATGATCTACGATTATAGAGTACAACCACAAAAATCTCAGCTAAAACGGAAGATAAATCACGTTCTGAGACATTATTTTTTAGTCGAAACTTGGACGAAGGAAAATGCCGATGAATGTTTAGTCCTATCAGCGCCTGCTAACACGTCACTTAAAGGGTTTAGCCTGTCCTTACAAGAGACGAACAGATTAGGTATTAAACAGTGCGTTCACTGATAAAGTTGAACGCAGCTGTAACTTCCCGGCTCCCTGCAGCAACAGCAGTAATATAAATATGTTGATTTTGTTCTTATAGAGCGATGCTCGTCTCGTATAGGGAAAAAAACGTGTATGGCGTGGCGGTGCCATGCATTTTATGTTATTTTGACGCTGGTTAGCGATTAGCAAGCATACTTCTAACTCCAGAGGTTAGGAATTCGAGTCAAGGTTCAGACGCTCGCTGTTCTGTCTAACGTTTCTCACGGACTTCCTCAGTTTCTCCATAAACCACTGGCTCGAGAGCACTACCTTCTGAGCCCCTTAAAATTCAACCTAATCTGTTATCCTCACACGGCACGTATCAAAACCAACTAAAAATTACCCGTCAGGAACGATGGGAAAATAAGAAGTAGTGAATGTTTATATTTATATTGTAACACTGTTATCACATTTATAACACGACTTTCAAAAGCATCAATAGACATGAGGTTATAATAACTGAAAATAGTGATTTTAAGAAATGTTCACCAGAAAATCAACACACATATTTTAAAGCGTTTCATTTGTCAATCCGAATCTATGCTGTTCTGTCGACCATCAGTTTTTAATGAATAATTGAAATAGCAGAGAATAAAGAAAATAACGTTCAAAATTTGTGCAAATTTATTTCCCTGAAATATTTGGAAGTACGTACATCAGGCTACGTTAGATTGAAATTCGCTAGTTAGTTTTGTTAATCAGGTGATACGAAGGTAAGTGTCGTTAAATAAGTCTGATACTGAAGATATACGCTTATGTTTTTACATTGCATGCAGTCTGAGAGTGATTTTTAAGAATGATCACCCGCCAACTAATGCAGATAACAGAGAACAGACATTCCCATCAAAATACGGATGAATAAACGAATCCCCAAGACCAGTGGTATTCAACCTTTTGTGTTCGCGTACCCCCAGATATATTATCTCTTCAACTTTGTACCCCCAAAGTTAATGGTTTATAATTCAAGTTATATATAGTATATAATCTACATCTTAAATAAATTACATTACTGATTATTCAATGTTTATCATAAAATAATATATTTTTTTTTAAATTTCACGTACCCCCTAAGATGTCTTCGCGTACCCCCAGTTTCAAGACCACTGCCCAAGGCCACCTTTCTATTCAGAACCTCCGCGGATAATTACACTGAAGGTCTTCTTCTTATTCTTGAACTAGTCAGAATTTGGTCTTATAACACCTGCTCCATCAAGTCTCGTCCAAGAACAGGTATCTTAAGAGGTGTTTTTTTTACTATAATGAATTCTGAGCTATGGAACAAAAATTGTAAGGAACCACGAGGGTCTCCACTTGCTTGAAGGATGGCCTGTAGTAACGCTCTAGCAGACAACGAGAGAGGAGGGGGTTAGTTGTCTGCTGTGCCGATTAATATGAAGCTCATTCTGCAACTGGACACTTGCTGTTAGCTTATTTCATGGCTACGCGTGCTGCTTTGACGTCGGACATCAGTCACAAACTACTAAACTGTGACTTGGTGACCACTATCAAAAGTTACCGCTCATTACTCTAACCTCACACGGAGTAATTCCCTAGAGCAGAGAGTATGTATGACGTTAGTGACATTCATCATAAGTTGGTATCATGTTTATTTTGTGCCTGAAGTTATAAAGAGAAACACGATTTAAGTATGAAATAAGTCCCAGGGTTTCTCTGTCAGACCATACCTTTTTATCGCCCAAGGTCTTTAGTCTATCTAATTAACTAACTCCAAGAAGCAGACTTATTCCTGAGAAGCTAACAGTCTCTCAGCAAGTCAATAAACTTCATGTGTTTCTTTGAAGACGAGGGTCCCTTATCGTGTTCTCTATGACCAGCCTTTTATTTTATTCGGAGCCAAATAAACCTTGCTTATACACAAAAACCGAATTTTTAATGCTGATTTTTCGGTATCCTCCTTTCTGCTCGTAGGTCTATACAATTCTCTTCCCTTCAGGTTTTCTCATTGGTATTTAAAAACTTGTTTAACTAAACGATTGTAAAACAGAAGTGGGTCGAATTTGGAAACTACCTACGCACCATAACATAGAAACGAGAAAATTCCATGTGGTTCAGAAGCCGGGAATAAAAAAAAAATGGTGTTTGGCTGGTGCCATATTCTTTACGACGGACGATATGCAGCATTGCAAGAAATAAATATTTAATTTTCCTTCTGAAAATAAAGCAGGATAAAACAAACCTCTATATTACTTTAGCTGAACGAAAATATAGCCACATTTTATACATTATTCGGGCCCAATTCTTTGTCGTTCTATCAGAACTGCCCATGTTTTCTAGCACTAAATAATCAGTAACTAATAGTTTTTGTATGAATTACGTATTGCTGTAATCGCAGTGAAAGAGATAAACGTCTTTTTCTGTGCAATTTTCGGTCTTTTCTGTCATTCGATCCTGCACATGTTACAACAAATCTTCAGCAACAAATAGCATATATTGTCGTGAAATTCTAAAATCTTCGCACCGTTTCCGAGTTAACGGCGTTTATGCAACTATGCTACAACTGGGTGCAGTCGTCTACTAATGCTCTATTGGGAGTAAACATTTTCAATACTTTAATTACTGATATGGTTTGAAATATTTTTAAGACAGTAACACTGACTGAAACTACAATACACTTTACGTTCAACCGGCATAGACTTCTACGATTCCAACAAGTATTTCCTCTAGATCCATTTAATAGTATCCTCTCATCTGTGATCAACTCCTAAGTATTCAATTCCCTTCAAATTTTCCAACATTGATTTTGTACGTATTTTTCACTGTCCTTCCATTCACCAGTGATCATCCTAAAACATAATAGGTGAACAATAAAAATATGATGGTACTCTTTATTAAAACAGTGCCGGTACTTATTTTGAAATACCGTAGTAAAACGTTTTAAGAATATTTAATGGCCTTACTGGAGAGAGTTTCAATAGTTATCTTATATTTAAATGAAATATCATTTATAAAATGTCATTATGAATCTCATGACTTGCTGATACCTTATAATAATTTAAATGTGTGTAAGGTTAGAATGATAAGTTTTCAGGTTCTTCCTTCATTAAACCTCACCAAAGAACTCATCTCAAATATGAGATCACACGAACGAGTTTTCTTTATATAATCACAATTCATAAACATTACTCGCTTCCTTACACAAAGAAGTATTTGATTGAGAATATCTGGGAACCTATTAGGCCTCGGGGTGGTGGCGGGGTGAAGGTTTAAGGAGCGATATCTTGGTAAAGCATATACGTGCACGGGGAATGGAAGCAAGCTTATCTACATGAAACTTTCCTGTATACCCAGATGTGTTCCAATTACAAATGTTTATCTATTTTCTTTAATTTTCACAATATTCACTTGCAACATCAGTGTTGAAACTTGTTCATACACCGAACGGTGTCTTAATTTAAGTCGAAGTTGTGTCTGTTTGAAATTATGTTTTCTAACATTGTTCAAAATTCTGTGATTTCGAAAAAATTAACGTTTGTTTCCAAGTTATTTCCCTTTTCTCTTCATATGAAAACTTCGATCACGTATATGTAGACACATTTATTTTTTTCCAATAGGCTATAGTACTATTAAAATTTTGCTTTTGATAGAAGCCTGTGCATTGAATGTAATATTTTAGATTTTACAAGAGACATTTCAGTTAAAGTTATTTGTAGTGTTGTATAAAAAATATAAAAATTTCAAATTACAATACAATGCAGGTAATAGGTTTCCTTCCATACTGCAGGAACAAGTATGGTATTTTCTGTTTAACATTAAGTTTACGGACCTTAAATCAGAAGAGTTTAATAAAACGGAAAATCAGCTTATAATTCCACTTCTTTAAAAGCTTGAAATATGCTCTTTCTTAAGTCTGTTCCGATAAATTTATTCATTCAATCACGAATAACAGTTGTAACTTTTACCACAATACTGGGCACTACAACCCAGAAGACAGCCATCTCCACTTATAACATTGTACGAGGTACGATCGGAAAGTTTAAAGACTGTGTCAATAGCGGGCGAACCGGATGTAGTACGAGCTTCTGCCGCTAGGGTGTGCGGCCTACATTCATAGTGAATTAGTGTGCCAGCCGGCATCATCGAATTAGCATTTGTTTCTTAGTTACGGGCGTTTTGATAGTGCATTACACCGAACCTCCTGCGATTTCGGAATGGCGTGTGCATCAAATTTTGCCAAAGACTCGCCAAAACGGCTACGGAAACCTACGAAATACTAAAGCAAGCATTTGGAGAGTCCGCAATGGGTCGTGCACAAACTTTTGTGTGGCATTCACGTTTTAAAAATGGCCGAACCTCTGTCGATGATGACGAGCGTTCTGGACGATCATCTTCGAGCACAACGCCCGAAAATGTTACGAAGATCGACGTCGTACCATCAACGACTTGTGCGACATTGTTGGGACAGGCTATGGGACCTGTCAGCTGATTCTAAAGGAAGAACTCCACATGCGACGCATCATGACAACGCGCCAGCGCACACCGCCCTCAAAGTTCGGCAGTTTTTGGCCTCAAACACAATGGCCGTCATCCCGCACCCTCCTTATTCGCCGTGTGACTTCTTCCTCTTGCCAAAGATGAAAACTCAGCTAAAGGGAAGAAGATTTGAGACGATAGAAGAGATTCAGGCAGAATCGCAGATGGTGCTTGACAGGCTGACAAAGAAAGATTTCCAGGGATGCTTCCAGGCTTGGCAGCGGCGCTGGGATCGTTGTGTTCACTCCCAGGGGAACTACTTCGAGGGTGATGGATGAATTTAATACCTGAGATAAGTGTACGGGTTTTTATAGGCGCAGTCTTGAAACTTTCCGATCGCACCTCGTATATACTGAAGCAGGTGTAAAGTTAAAACCAGTCACCTTCAACTGTTTTCCTTAATGATTTATGATTTCGTTGTATCCTACTGATACGAATGTTGTTTGAACATTGCAAGTCTCGCAGTTTGCGTTCTCTGTTGTCCACGTTTCATTTGTATTCATAATTGGAACGTTCAGACAGACACTGCGTGACAGAGATAGAATAAAAGTTCCGCCACAATGCAATTTTAAAGGAATCCTGAATTTAAATAAACCTTAAACTTTTTTATCCAGCTGTGGAATATTACATTCACGTTTCAGCCATTCAGACGTTTGCTCTACCAAATATAGATCGTATGACTTAGTGACATTGCGAATGCAGTAAGCACCTCTACGTCAAAAGCCAGTTCAGTAAACGCACGTTATGGTCTATAAAATGTTTGGAAACACAGATTACGTACTGTTATGGCTCGCGGCAAGTTTCATGTACCTAAACTCTAAAACTGTTCTACTCCATGGGAAATAAAACCACTAAATATTCTGCCTAAATATCATAATATTATTAGAACAGTGACAGTGTAACATATATGTTGGAAATAATGCATCAGATACTGAAGATATTTATCTAGTCCACAATCTCACGTCATATTTCTCTATGATTCAACTTATTATCCTTTTCTGTTATAGGCGTATGTTTCTCAAGTATTCTCCACCCTCCAAATTTACGTTCATAGATCGTATAGAGTTTCATAGCGACAGAAGTTCCCCTTCTTAACCAGTCCTCGTTCCACCATTAAAGATGATGATGGCAACAACTAACTAACTAACTAACTAACTAACTAACTAGATGGCTTACCGAACCCGAAGGTTCATCACCGAATTAACTAAAGCCCTCCACCGGACCCTGTCCTGGGCCAACAAAATCCAGTCTCCTTTGACTCCTATCTCCCATAGATCCCGCCTGAGATTATTCTCCCATCTACGTCTAGGTCTCCCCAGCGGTCTCTTCCCTTCAGGTTTCCCAACCAGTACCCGGTGCACACCCCTTGTCCCATCCATGCGCGCTACATGCCCAGCCCATCTCATTCTTCTCATTCAAGAATGTGTAGGAAATAGGCCATGATGAGTTACATGCTGATATTCTTTAATGACACGATATTATTGTTAAAACAATTTATTATGACAAACTTTGAAGTTTCATATGAGAACCATACAAGACTGATATTCCATTCTTCAGTTCTCGCTTCACATAGCTGAGTTCAAAATTAACTTTCCCTTTATGATAATAATATGAACGTTTTCCCCAAATAATAACATAAGATTCGGAAAATTTGTCTCTGGCTTTCATATCACCAGAGAGAATAAATAAAGACTCGGCTTGCTTACTGCAATCGGATATTGGTTTTCTGAATAATTTCTCGTAGAATAGTGAAAGGGAATATCTCGGTAACAGCTAAACTTGATTTAAAGACAATTCAGCGTAAGAGTCAATATCGTTTTCCAGACAAGGCGTACGCCTAAGTGTGTTTTCGTCAGCGATTGTAGACAATTCCACTACCAAAATAGCAGCCAGTTATTCTTGATATATGCAAATACACAGAATATAGGCTGAACCGAACCTAGAAGGGGGAGAGACAGAGGCGGTGGAAAGGGGAACATGGGAGTGGTCTAGAAATTGCCTTGTTTCAGAGTTATATGAGCCCCACAGATGGAAATCAATGGTAAAGGTGAAGGAACAATAAGAACGACTACAAAAGAGATAAACGAAGTCAAAGATGGCAGCTGAATTGCAAGCGCACACAGGGACAGATTAATAAATAAGTTTTTCCTATATTTTCGAAAATAATACTTAGAAATCTAGTTTATAAATATTCGAACTATTCTTTATCTCAAGGAAAGGATAATATTAAAATTAATCATGATGGAATACGGTGTAAGGGCGTGGACGTAATTTAACTATATCAGGATACAGTATACTGCTAAGATATGAACACGATAACAAAAATTATTCCATGAAACACTAGGTTTAAATTGTTTGTGATTAATCAATTAATTCATGACTTCATGTTATAGCGGATCTGAGCCTTGCCCTTAAGACTCAACGTTACACACAGATGGAAAGACTCCTTAATCATCACATCGCAACGCTAGCCCCTTTACACGAAAACGCAGACATTAATGATATGTTATGCAGATCACCCTGTCATAGGGATCGGCAGATGAATGAAAAGGTTTTTAAACAATCTGAATTATCTAAATATGAGACACTTAAGATAAACATGAGCTGTGGTATTTTGGCCAGCGATTTAGTCGCTTTGCAAGTATGATACAAGGAAACTGAGAGAGAAATAAGCTAGAGGAATATATTTTCTGTGGTTCAAATTTATTGTCTCCCTGTTCGTTTTCCTTCTCTGTCTCATGGTTACTAGGAAACCACGTACACAACTTTAAAGTGATTTGTATCCGTCGTTGCTTTCCAGCTACGAAACCACACAAGTTAACGGTTTAATGCACCATAACATCCATTTAATATTTACCAAGATGTCACGCGGCAGTGAAGAGGGCTTAATATAAGTAACAGAAGCGATGTGTGGCGCCACAAACTTTCTTTCCTGCGACATGAATTTAATGATAACAGTTCAGAGTCTGTTTTCTAAAGTGTAATAACCTATACGCGTCTGTTAAGACTAATTGCCCTGATGCTGTTAACATTGTATATTACGTTTCTTAAAAGAATTGTACAGTGTACAAAATTTTAGTCGAGAAACATGAATGCAGCGACTAGTTTTAATCTTAACTACATGTATCAAATGGTTTAATAATCAACAACTCTACATTTTGTCCACAGAGCGTGCATTTCTCATCAGTATACAGCAATTATTTCCTCAAACAAGATCAACCAACTGGTGTCTGAAGAAGCATTGCGTTTTGTTTGCAGCACGGACTGAATTTTTAAATAACATTTATCTGTGCTTCGGCTTAAAAGTCTTAATGCAAATATGTATATGGGAAGACAACTATAAAATGAATTTTTAAGAAGAAGGCGTGAATTGTATACTTCTGGCTCGGAACCAGGGCCATGTGGTGAGTTCTTTAAACCAGGCTCAACAATACACCATACAATTAATTCGCCATTACGAACGACATATCTGAGCCCAATAATCCTTACAAGGTTTGATGAAAATTATTCACATTTTATAAAAATGCTGATTGGTACGTCGTATGCTGTTAAGAAGGTTAAACAACGACAGCCTGGACATGTAACAAGAATTACCAGCCCCGAAATCAATACCAATTGCTATGAATCGATTTATTTCAGAACTGAATATCATTAATACCGAATTCCGATATTGTATTAGATTCTGAGTCACTTACGTCCAATCGATATTTGAAAAGCCTGTATGATTATGAATGAATGATAATCACAAATTTCCATTAACATTTTATTTATGAATGTCAATTTCCAAAGGTTTTCACCCACGAAAATATTGTTTGCTTCCCTTGTTTCTCGGCCTTTAATACTATCCCAAATTATATGATCAGAGCAAAACTGGACAACGGGAGAAACGGTCCGATTACTCTCAGTTTTATAGACTCACCTGTCCGCGACACAGCAATTACGCTATTGCATATTAACCCAATATTTTCTCCACTCAGTAAATACACGCGTTTAGTGTGTGTCCTCGCCCTCAACACACTATGTTTCTAGTGAAATTGCTTCCACTGTTTCCCCAGTTATGGTAATGATGACATTGGTGACTTATAGTTGTAATATCGGCTTATTGTTTCAGCGTGTGTGGAAACAAAGACGCTAAATATCGAAATTAGCGTTTAATTGAAATCCGTTCCGCCAAGTTAGTTGAACACGATCAATTCTGTGGATTCACGCACGGAGATTTCAGAAAATTATAATATAATTATAGTGTCGAAGAACTGATTGTGTTATCACAGTGATATGGATTGTCCAATGATTTTTCCTAGACGGATCAACCACATAAACAAAGTTATGTGATCTATTTCTATCTACTTACATGTATATATCCACCGATCATATATCTACCTATGCAATTTATTTAGAACTGAATAATAAAATACTTATTGATGTAAAGATAATATCAATTTACATTTTGAAGGTGCCTGGTTCGATTATCAGCTAGGTTCTTGGATATTCTGAATTTATTAGTGTGTGTTTTTCATCATACTCTTACTGGTAGATTCAGAGCTAACAGCCATATTTATTCAACTCTTTGTCGCGTCTGAAACAAGCTCACATAATCTTACTGCTTTTTCGTGTGTTGATCTTTATATATCTGTGTGTCCTAATTAATCGAAATGCACGAAATTTTATGAAAAAGCTATTCCCTTGGAAGTCACGCCAATATTATCTATTAACTTACAAACAGCTATCCTGGCTGTTTACTGGATAGTGTACTAGCCTAATATTCAAGCAGTCCCGTTCGAATCCGAAAGTTTTTTCTAATAATATCCAAATAAAGAGAATAACTAAGAAGGCTCAGTATAACGACAACCACTCACATGAGAAAGAGGGTAAAGCCAGCTTAATGAAAGCTTTGTCAATCCATGGAGAAACAATGTACAATATCCAACACTGGATTATAATCAGATTAATCTTGTACGCCAAATATGTCTGATATGAATTTGACAAATTTGTAAGATAAATTTTATTGAATACTGTTGCTTGGGTGGAATGGAATCTTTAATTATGATAGGAGGTAAACTTTAAATTGAAAAGGAAGTCTTGTAATTTGTTGTGATATAATACAAACTTAATATGTTGGAAGCCTCTAAAAACGGTCTGACAGCCTCCATAATAATTGATCAAGTTTTAGAAAACTAGGGTTATTCAACACAGTGTTTACAATTCTCGTGTTTACAGACCGAACATAATAGAAACACATTTTCTGATTTAATTTGATGTTGGGAATGTTTTCGTTTAATCAAGTATTTTCATTGTTAGTATGAAGAGCGGGGGAAGGGTTCGGGTTATTTTCTCGACAAACTTTCGAGAGTTAACATTTAATTTCTGGGTAGAAATCGTTCTTACAGTCACGAAATTCTTAAACTTGCAGTAATATCGAAATCATACCCACAATAGAAACTTGTTTAAGAAACGTGTTTCATCACTAAAACACTAGGAAGTTTTAATTTGATCAAGATATTTCTAATATCGTTCTAACTATCGATTTCTGCATGGCCCAAATGGAAAATCATATATTATGAAAACAGGGTGACATGTATTAACAACATTTTTGCTTCTGGAACGAAGATACAGGACAATGGGTAAATAAATTCTATATATTTCGAAGCAGTCGACCAAAAAGCTGGTAAAACTTCACAGCTGTGAATATATGTAGGCCTATGTAAACGTATGTGTCTTGTGTGAGACTCTGTCTGCCTTTCGGCCAAGAGGATAATCACAGTGTCATCTTTTGCGTTCCTGTGAGAAATTAACAACACGAATATCTGAATTGCAAGTTCTGCCGTGTCAACCTCGTTTCAGAAGCATACGCCCTTAAATGTAACCCTGATGCAGCCGGATATACATAGAGAGAGAGAGAGAGAGAGAGGTCGAACTGACTAGGAACATGCGCAAAAAGCTATTACAATGAATCAAATGCTTTAAATGTTTACTTGATTTTTAAATAACATATTTTAGTTTGAAAGAGAGAATATTTGCTGCTTAAACTTATTCATGTATGTCTGAAGTCCAGTAATGTCTATCCAGAGAAGATTATAGGTTGAAAATTATATTTTAAATAAACAATGCGACGTTATGTCACCCTTGATAAAGGTTTAGTGCGTTATATTAGTTTTATTCTTCACACGGAGGTTGTGATCACAAAGGAAATTTTTCCCACTAAAATATAAAATCTTAGTGTGATGCTTCTGTTAACACAGTGTGTAGCATACATACAATCTTAGGCCTACAGTATGATTCCACAATAAATCTGTTTGAAGGAGAAATTTTGTTTATTTTAAATTAAAACGCGTTGCTTTGAAAAGCAGAATTCTTTTTTCGTAAGTTTCATATATCACTGTCAAAAGTTAATGGGAGAATACGATGCTATATAATGAAAACATGATTGCAGCAGAGTAGTAAATATCTGGTCAGTAAATTCAAACAAAGTGTAGTACTCCTATAAATGGGCCAATTCCTTCTAAAATTCAGCAAGCATTTAGACCGCCTTGTAAATAATATAACGACCTTTACAGGTTCCCTATTAATCAACACCAAAACGTAACTTATCGTTAAAGTGCTGATTTTATTGGTACATTTCGTTACGAAACGTGTCCCTTCACAAGTCTAGTGTCATATCATGAGAATAACATCAAGTCTGTATAAAACTTAATGAGACCTTCCATAAACTGAAATTCAATCTACATGAGTATCCACACATTTTTAACCTGTTTAAAACAGTTTGTATTAAATTTTTTTCAATAGTAATCAGATCTAAAAAGCAGAAATTCTGACCAAATCAGTTACCCATAAAACCGAGTTTCGTAAACCACCCGATTGAAATAATGGTCTGTCCTTATGACAAGTTATTTTTGAAAGTATTTTACCACAAAGAAATTTATTGCTTGTCTACTAAATTTCGGATGCTATGCTGATTTATATAACAGTACTTTATTTGTGTGAATCTCTTATAAAGCATACTTGAAGTATCTCCTGCCCTTTATATTGAAAGGCAAATTTTAAATTATACGACCCTCGTAACTTCCTATAAGGTGTCAACGTGTATGCTTGGTAGCGTCTATAAAGAGGGAAGCAGGTAGCAAGAACAGTTTCAGTTTATAAGCACGCACATGTTATGGCGGTACCCTAAAAAGAATTTATGCAGGAGGTAAAATTTCTAAAACATAACATCCAGAATTTGCACATTTTTATGTATTCTCTTCTTTTTGCTTTATAACCGACCATTGATTTTCAACATTTCTGTACATTCTACCTGATTAGGACACACAAACGTCTGGTCTATGTTAATCATGTTAAATTAGTGGCCCAAACCAAACCATTTTAACACAAATAATAACACAGAAGATCAAATAGAAGCCAGTGTAGAGGTACACGCATAGAAAACTAAGGGCAGAGTGTACCATTTAAAACGCAACCCAACAACACCCACGCGATACACTACAAAAATTAAATTATAAGCAGGACCAGCCCCGTTTGATAGATTCTCCCAACATCCCCGTACTTAAGCAGGAGTTGAGATAGCAGCCTTCTCGGTTATAGCGCCGTGCAGAAGCCCTGGCGAAGCAGACAGCAAGGACCTCTGAAACGTTGATAAACATCTACGAGATTGCACGGTTCTACAACCCAAAAGAGTCGTCTTCATGCCTCGTGACACTCAAGTCAAAGTGACCCATGTATTTAAGCTGCTCCACAAGCTAGCAGCGCCAAAGCTGTGCAAGTGGGAATATGGAATATTCACTAGCAAAACGTGTGTTCATTTTGAATCATTACTGAGCATCGAAATCGGTCGTAAAGAATTTAGCAGTGCAAATACTAACAAGAAAATACCAGAAGAGACAATACTCTGGCTGTAAAAAAAAATCGGGACACAGGAAGTGTTTGCGACAGGAAACATGTCCGTTGTCGGACAGCGTTGACGGATGAGACGCTCTGAATTGTTAAAGAAACATTAAAAAAGATAATTCATTTGTATTGTTATACTGAAGTCACAACAGTTTACAGATTACTGTTGTACATGAAACGATAGGTATATGCTGATTGAGCATGTTGGAGAACATAATTATAAGGAAAACATACGTGCATAAGAGGAAAAAAGATGCAGGAGGGTGGAGGTAAGGGTGTGACGAGCAGCTTCCCATTTTGTACCGTTCGCCAAACGTTATTAGTGTGACCATATTAAAGAAGATGAGATGGGCGGAACATGTGGTACATATGCGAGAGATACACAATGTTTGTTGGAGTGATTGAAGGTAACAGATAGCTTTGAAAATCTAGGCTTAGCAGGGAGGATAATATTAAAACAACTCGAAAAGGAATGAAGTTGGAATGTATCGACTGATGTGACTCAGGTGACTGATTGGTTGCGGTCTCTTACAAACATTAATGGGGCTTATGATTCTACAAAAGGCACGGAAGTTGCACAGGCGACTTCCGAGGATCCGATCACATCAGAACCCTGAAGATGAGGACAGAATTCGTTCCCGAAACATCGGTTTACTACGGTAACCAGTTAACGGGGCTGATTCCCGGGAAGATTTTATTGATTGTACTCGCCGCGAAAGTTTCAAATCCTATAAGAACTCTTCTCCATGGAGTTATTCAGTTATCATCGCCAAAAGACAGGCAAGTATTTTAATAGCTTTTACCAACTCTGTACAGATGGAACTGACGAGGAGGAAAACTACGGGCAATAAGAGATCGCTAGCAACTGTTTCTGTATGACCCTTGAACCCGGCTCACGGAATGTGAAACATCAGAGATGAAGTCCATTTTTTTCAGTATCACGGAAGTTGATTCTCTGAGCCTTTTGTCGGTAAATCTTTTTCATTAAATCTTCTTTTTTATTTCCTCTTTTACACTCCACATATTTTCTTTGGTTGCCTCGTCTCTCCCATCATTTCATGTACCCTTCGTTCCACTACTTTCATCTCTGTCCTCAAGTCTTTGTCGTCCTTTTCCGTTCTCCACTGCACTTCTGTTGACCCTTTTTCTTCTATATTTTCAACCCGCCCCATCCATTTCTGACACCCTCTCTTGATTATCACCACCCCTTCCTTTTCATCCCCATCCTATCAGCTATTTTTCTATCGTTCAAAACATCCTTTCATCCCCAAAACACCCTCATCTGGTTCTCTTTCTATTCCACATAATACCGTGATACACTCAAAGCAGTAGAAAACGTCATAACGAAATTGTCCTCTTTCTTTCCTTCATGACGTACCTACACCATAACATTCCAACCAACCTTTAACTCTGCCCACAACCATTCGTAAGCAATGAGAGGCCCTCTCCCATACCACTTTACTTCATAATCTGCTCATTCAGAGCGGACATAGAGCCGAATGTTTCTGAAAAACAGAACCTTCAATCCAGCTGTCTCTTCCGGGGAACCAAAACAACGTCATTTGTGTAATACAAAATCGACGCAAACAACAGAACAGAGCGAACAAAGAAAGGATAACGTTAATATCGACAGGTTGTTTTTTTCCTTAAGCAAAGAAACCATGAAAACGAAGAGTATGTATTATGTCTCGATACAGGTACCTTTCATCTGCAGATACCGATGCAGGAGTTTCAGAGAGTTTGATAAAATGTAATTGAATTTCATAACAACATATAATCCCTGCATCGGTATCTGCGTATGAGTTTTACGTGTAATTATTTTGGCACATATTCTAGATAAAATGAACTACAGCAAGTTAGTAAATGCACGCATAACGTAACAATTATCGCGCGTTCTTCTATTATTGCCTCTAGATTTTCATGTCGTGAAAGCTGATATTTGACATTTATAAATGTATAAACCTTGCTGGCAAGCACCTACTATATGAAATCTGACAAAAAATAGTTCAACCGTATTTGAGTTATTACATGATACAGCAGAGTAATTCCTTTTGTTTACTTATCTCACGATCCATAAGATTCCGCAGAAGTGTATTGGGCATTTAATTCGTACCTACAACTTCGGATCGAAATATTTTATATCTATTCTCAGACTTTCCACCTAGAATACGATGAATGCCTCTTCACCCCATAATTATGTGCATTACGAATGACAGAAACACCAGGAATTTGATTAAGCCAATGAATTTAATTAATTACGGGAGACTGTAAGTAGCATATGGAATAACGCAGAAACCCTGCAACTTCGTCCAGATGTCAATATAGATCAATATAAATATATAAACATGACAAGGAAACAAAATCAGTAAGAAACAATCATAATAAGTAGTAATTATATTCTAAGTAACAAATTATTTGAAGGGGTTTGAGGACAAAAATATCTGGAAAGTTATGTGAGAAACGCAAATTAGGTTCAAGATGATATTAGTTTAATAGTTTCATGACTTTTTCTTAATAAACAGTTCGATGGCCGTTATTGTCTTATTTCGGCCCAAAATTCTTTAGTTCCCACCCCTTGAGGAACAAGAACTCTACACTAAACGATAACAGTCTGCTCTTAAATATTTTAGAAGACTTATTTTACATAATCTGTCTGTGTGAAGTGTTTCGATTTCTGGGGGAAGAAGTATAAATGCAAATGTTAATTGATCCCTCATAATGCCATTCAACGATGAACTGCTTTTAAATGCATGACCCATAATACTTGTATAAATGACCCGAGCTCTTCATTTTCCTGTACAAAGAGGGGTTTTATGTTTGAAAGACTGCCAGCAAATTCTGAGTAGATGGTAACGCTTGTTTCCACACTGAACAACTTGTTGAATTAAACTGTAGGGGTGTGAAGGGGATTGTAAAGCGAATTTCTCTTGCGCATTATTCAAATGTAACAGCAGAGTGTGTGTCTGAACTGTATGTTACTTATCAAAGTCATAGATGCTCCCAGTAATTTAATCGGAAGCCGTTCGTGCATTTACATTTTTAATCACAATAAGCGCAATACACGCGCAAACCGCGTAAGGACAGCAATAGTAACGCACTTATCCATAAGAAGGCTAGTAAGTACTGTATGGCTATTTCTGACTTCATACTACTTAAAATGACCTGGACGATCAGGTTTCGATCTCCGACAGCGGCAGAGAATTTTTTTCTCTAGCTTCTGCGTGCAGACCGGCTCTGGGGCCCACCAAGCCTCTTATCCGATGGGTACCGGGGTCCTTTCCCAGGGGTACAGCGCGGCCGGGGCGTAACGCTGACCACTCACCCCCATCTAGTGCCGAGGTCAAGAATAAGTAGAAGCTATACCATCTCTCCCCCTAAGCGCCTACATGGCGTATAGTGGGACAGCTTTACTTTACTTACTATTTAAAACACCTACTAAGTCTTTCCCTCGATTCCTTATGGTATAGAATCCTTTTAGAGAATTAATAGTCGCTCAGCTATCAAACAACAGCCGAGATTTAAAGGAAGCCGAAGGTTCATTGCCGTATTTACAAGGACGCGCCACTTGTGACTGTCCTGAGACATCGTCACAATATAATCCTTTAATATTTACTTTAATATTATCCTCCCATCAACGCCTTGAGTTCCAAAGTTATGTCTTACAGTCAGACGTTCGGATAAAAATTTTGTATATATTTCTCATCTCACTTATGCTCTAAATTACAAGCCAATATAATCCTTCTTGACTCGATCAAACTGATGCTTGTTGTATAATAACGTACAAAGCATGAGACATCTCATTACAGGTACATTTTTCTCCAGTCTCCTTTAACTTCCTCCCTTCTAAGTTGATACGTTCCACTCAGCATACCATGTTCTTCTCACAGACCTTTAATCTATGTTTTCCGATCAGATTGAGAGGCCAAGATTCACTCCCAAATTAGTGTTGTATATATTTAACATTTATGTTTTTAAATGGGGAACAGAAAGGCTAAAAATTCAGAAATGGATGCCATTTTGATCTTTTACCTGTCCTCAATATATATATTCCCCACAATTTTGAGAAATTTACTTGGTAACTTTACGATTTCTTCTTCCACAGTGGTGACGATATAATTAATACAATATTGTAAGATCTAAAGCTTACTGTAAACGTACAGTACCGATGCTGTGGTGTGTTTAAATACGCCTGTAGTATTTAAACAGTGCAAATGGGGTTATTACAGCGTCATTTAACTTCCAGTCTAATGAAGGTGGTGCCAGGACGTGAGAAGGTTATTATTGCATGCTCTTCACATGCTCCGGCTAATAATATTCGTACTCCATGGCGCAGAATATCCCCTGACAGATAACTGCTTTGCTGTCCCCTTCCACAAATCAAGCCATAACTATCCGAGTTAAAATCATTATAATGCAGTACAAATGCCAAGAAAATGACATGGACAATAGTCTTTATTGCCAACATTATACATATTTATTTAGCGCTCGGTAAAGCAGGAGTAGATTTAAGGCAGAGAAAGACTCTTCGAGAAATCGTTTGTCCTCTGAATAAAAGCCTGCTTAAGCTGAGATTCACAAGAAGCAAAAACAGAGAAAATTAAAGGCCACAATTTGTATGTTATTTAAAGCTATTTACACTTATTGAATGAACAAGGAAAATGTTCATGTAAATTCTGATGTGTGCGGGAACGGACATTATTAAACAAATTAAATCTGCTAGGTTACATAATAATAATATCATACTGCAGTATCTTTTTAAAGGTTCTAAAATTATTTAGTAAAATACAAATTAAAAATTACACACATTGGAGTTTCAATCGTGTTGGTATGGATACCATTGATTCTTCAGTCAAAATAATCTCAAGTACTGGAAGAAAGACCCGCTCATACAACAGTGGCAGCTGGAAGGCCATTTTGTGTCCTCATCTTGTAAGCAGGAATTTTCTCTAAGTCTTACACAAACAGCTGAGTAAGGCAATTAGTATTCCCCCAGCAAATTGCAGTAATAATAAACTACACATCGACGTTTAATATGCTCTCAGAACAAGATCAGTTCCTTATCATTAACATAGGTAATGCACTGATGCTCCCCTACCTGTACAGAGGTTTGCCAGCATTATCTCTGAACCACAGCACCATATATACTCGATCCTCACGGGTCGTAGGTTCGATGTCACATGGCAGCGTCACACTCCGACCCAGCACAGCATCCACACCTACGCTGCTCACTGTAATAAGCATCAAAAATGGGCATGTTAGACCAGAAGGCTCACGTAATATAGTACAGACATAATCCCAACCAAGGTTTTTTAATGTTCATATATGGTAGACCGTCATCTATGTTTCTGTAGCATAAAACAGAGCCATCTTTTATCTATAACTGATCTTAAGGACAGAATAGAAATTTTTAAAGAAACTGAGCCTACGTATTGATTTTATATAAAGTGGCAGTCAGAAATTTATAACGTATCACACACAACTAAATGCTGTATTACCAAATATTTCTGTAATTTAATGTAACACACAGATTGTTAGAAAGGATTTCAATTTCTAACGGTTAGGTATGTTCCACGTGCAGTAACAGCTGACTTATATTTCATTACACAGGCAAATTAAAAAGTTTTATAAAGCTCAAAATATTTGTGTTATATTGCGTCCTCCATACTTAACATAGCTTAAAGTAAATTCAGAATAGATTTATCTGAACTCTCCAACATTTCACAAACTGAAGAGCTATGTTACTCATTAGTACTAGATTGGTATTTCACGTTATGTAGATAGTAAGGTTTTCTAGAAGAAACAAAAACTCGAGTTCTATTAATAAAACAGTAAACTACATTTGTTACAAAATCTGAAATGTTATATGCAAAGACAGCGTCTTTATGATCTGCAGCAAAACATAATAAACATTCTTAGAGCCATTACTCCAGTCTTACGACGCCGTAATAGACTGTGTATAATCTTGTCATTAACACAGGTTCTTATATTACTTATGTATTTAATAAACTTGTCATTTACTTGAAATGTGACAAACGCGTATACGCGTCACTCGACACAGAGCACTGCCGATCTAGCTCTCTCAAAGACTGTATAGCACACAGAATGATCTGAAATGTAACGATGTACATTACAGCTATTAACAAGTGCCTCTGTTAGATTCGTGTTATAGCGCTCTGATGGCTCCTAGTTATTGAACAAACTGCCGACATTATTTTTAGAAGACATAATTATCTGACTGAAAACCGTTCGAATGATTACCATTAGCTGCCAAACTATTTCCATGGCATGCGATAAGTGATAGCTGTGTTTGAACACCTTCATTTTTCTCAATTTCCTACTTCGGGACAAATATCGTACAATTGGAAAATAGTGAAGAACACTACTACATATTCGGCATAATGTAAATAAATATACATTATTAAGAAATTATTTATGTACAGTGTAATATTTTTAATGTTCCAACAGTCAAGCCTGCTCTTTAGGTAAAGGATGAACAAACAATATATGAATGTGAAATTCATTACTTAAATATAAAGTGGAAAAATACCGACATTTATCCATCTCACCTCTTCACGTTACAAACAAATCCAATGCAACTTACGTAAACCATACCCCGTTTACAACCACACGTGAAATATCGGAGATAGATGACATCACTTACGTTTAAATTAATTTAACCTGATCAAATGAACAATAAATACAACATATATGTACACATTAAGGCAACATCTTTACGAACGTGTTTAAGTGTACCTCATATTTTCAACAGTCATACATAGTTTTATACAGATTGTCCGAAATTTCCAGATCTTAGGGCTACAGAATAGCTTTTAGACTGAACCCTTCTGGCATACGCTCAAGGAGAGGAAACTGACAGGTGCCTTAAGCATTCATTTAAACAGCGGAAGTTAAATACATCCTGTCATATTTTGGACAGTGGTATGGTAGATAAAAGTGTAGCAGGAATCACTTGGACAGATGGTTCAAAATTACGTTATCAGATTCAGAGTGACACAAAGTGAGAGTAACTCGTACTTTCAAAACTGCAGTTCCGTACGTGCAAGAACCAGCTTTCATATTCAATTGTACAGTTTGCAAAGCTGATGTAACAGGCATAAAAGTTCCAGTTTTCTCATCATGTGTTTTATAACTGCTGCAATTTAAGCCTGGTTTAATTGAAACTGACACTGTTTTCTCGCCTGTGTACAAATGTAACGGGAAATTCGCATTTAATACTGATCTTCGTGTGTCTACGACAATTACTTAAACATATTGTCCGTGAGGATTTAAGACAGCGTATGAAAATGGTTTAATTAAACGATCTCTAGTTAATTCTAAATTGTCGTAGACCATTATAAAATGGCAAACGGTTAATACATCAGAACACAGTTTAATCATACTAAGTGTTCAACATTTCTGCTAAATAACTTCAGATGTCGGATTTCTGTATAAGTGTTTTCGCTAAGATGCTGATGTTCTGAAACGGAATGATACAGGTAACTTTTTAGCATGATTACAGTAAATGACATATCTGTTTCCTGGACAAGTTCCCTAGAATCTTATTAGGTGATTATATCGACGAGAAAAGTGAGCATGTCTTTGGCCTATAAATGGTGTATTGAAAGGAGACACGAGATACGATTCAAGTTAGTAAAGAAGATTTCACGAAAGTATTCAATTATCTAGGTAAAATGTTACACACAGTAACTGCATACTTTGTTCACAGACATTTTCCATTTATCTAGGAACACAGTGACTGTGAAAGGAGATGGGCAGGTGCAGTCTGAGGCTCTCATGTTAAGCAAATGGCAGCATGTACCATTACACAGTGATCTACAGCTTTCAAGAAATATAACACCCTGCAGCGTACAGTATGCTTAGCATATACGGATCTGAAGAGGGTGGCAAAGACTGCATGCATTTCAAAGCATTTTATATACAAATAATTTATTTCTATCCTATGTCAAGGGACGTAATTTTCCTTTTTAGTAACTGATTTGCTTACAGGGAAATATGCATTCTAAATTTCAAACTTACAACTAACTGGTCTATAGCTGTAATTACGCTGCAAAATTGAAATTTTGTGGGGCATATTTATATTCACGACGTTTTGGGAGTTGTTTCATTATCATTTTTAGGTCACTAATTTAAGAGACTTTTTTATTTTCGATGTTAATAAGCAGCAGACGGGATCTACAGCGGAACCCATCAAATATCCAGGGCAATCTAGTGATTAAAGGACTCGTATAGAATCCTGAGTGGTCGAATGGTTAGCAGGCTATATAAGATCTGAATTTTGTGGACTTTGGGTCTGACTGTTGCCACTGATACAGAAAATATCAAATAAAAATATAATTCGGTACAAATTAAAACTTGGTGCCTGAGAGCGCGAGTGTGGTCAGTCCCCTAAACGTAGTTTTTATTGGTTACATCTCAATTAATGAACAACGTGTAACATAATTACTGTTTAAAAGGTCACCCGCAATCACAAACTCTTCAGGATGTGTGTGGTATTGCATTACACAGAATTTAATATCCTCAAAAGATCATAACACTTAGGGGATTTAAAATTGACTGGAACAAGGAAAATTAAACCCAAAGAAGTCGGGCCTATAAAAATATTCAGAAATTATAAAATTCCATCCAAAATCAAGCAGAAGGACGCAGAATGTTGAAAGAATACTGACTAAACCTATAACACCGTAATCTTAATCATGATCAGCACTCACAGTTAAGACACCAGAACGGGTTTCACATCCTAACTGAGAAAGAAGTAATTGGGCACTGATTCTAATATTGCAGCTGAGTGTAGACATCGTATCCGAAGTTCATAATTATTATCACCCTCTAGAAGGAAATGTCACGACAATGTCTTCTAACACTTTATTACAGCGGTCTAGAATATCCCACCCAACAGAATGCCTCCAAACATTTTGCATTTATTATCTGATAGCTGACACTTTATTGAGGCACTACAGAATCTCTATTGCGTATTAATCATCAAAGCTATATAATTTAATAAATAGAATAATATTACCGGGACTTTTAAAGCAATTTCGTTTCAAATTTTGTAGCGAATCTTTGGAGTACAAATGTAAATTGTGTTTGTTTTAAGCATCAGGTAAAATAGTTTAAATCTTTTCACACATAAGTATTTTTTAATCCAGTACACTTAACATAAAAATCAGGTCCCTTTAAGGGTATAATAAATCATAATTATATTATCAGATCTATGTGAGGGTATAGAGTCTTTAATTACGAAACAAGAAAAAATTATTAGAATTTTCACGAAAAATACAAGTTTCAATATCAAAGCTAGTCCGGTTCTGTTAATTTTATAAGCCTTTATAAATATTTCATAGTTCATCACAAGCGTAAAATGGAAGGAATTATCCAAAACTTAATTATCATAAATTGTTTTAAAGAGTCATTGTGTTTATTTGGGAAAGGAATGAGTTCCAGACTGATTAATTAATGCATGGTGTATTAAATCACAAAGTCTAAGGTGTTACTAATGTGCTGTCGCTTGCGGGTATTAAAAACGTTACAACACTTGTTTGTGACATGTTTCCTATTGAATATATTACGTTTGTTATAAGTTCGTCGCTTACTTTTAATCAAATTTGCTCACAAAGTTCCTCATGAGTGTGCCACGGTGCACCTCAGTCTAATGGTGCAGATAATTCAAGTACTAACAATAGTTTGCAAATTGTGTAAATACTGATAAATTTTCTGTGCTTTCCCGCCATCAGGTGGGTCAATTAACTGTGACCGGACGAATATTAAACATCATCGCATACATGAGTAATTACAGTGGCATGAGCTACTTTATTACAACGCACCTCACGGCGAAATGCTTGGCACCCATGAATCGTATTTTCGGCCTGGAGTACGGCTATCAAAATCGATAATTTTTGTGGCTTTCCACAGATTTCCATCCGAAGGTTATCATTGAATAAATAAGCCACAGTATACGATTTGAAGTTTTCGAGGCGACGTAACTCAATAAAATGTTCTCTGGCTATCAGCAGCGTGAAATGGTTAAAAGACGAAACCGACGTTTCTGGAACTATCTCTGTCCCCATCATCAGGGTTCTCCTTACAAATCTACTAACTCAATGTTGAAAATTACTTTTCTATTCTATTCTATGTCTGGTAAAAATCTTAGTTAAATAAACTGGGACACAGACAGTTGCAATCTCGTTTGGTCCGAAATTGTTAGAATTCAGTATCGTACGGGTAACTAGAACGGTTTTCGACAAGGTTTTTTACTTGGAAAAATGGACTATGAATATAGCATACAATTTATACCAGTCTACTGACTTACACAGCGGAATTTATCACCGACCTAATTTGAAAGTTCACAGAATTCATTTCATGATGGACAGCATTTTCTGCTACAATGTTTCCGGATCTAAGCTTTCCAATAAGCAAGACACGCTTGTGAATTGGTTTCATATAGCCATGTTCGTCCCTTTAACAGGGAAGCACCAATTTAAATGGTTTGATTTCATCGAGATGTTACACGAATGGTTAGTTATATCGGGAAACTGTCCGATTGACAGTGGTTATAACTGCCATTTCAAAGTTACACTTCATACAGTCACAGTTAAAGTTTCTAATTAGGAACAGTCATGAGTGGATGCGTTAAATAGTAACATGAAACAAAACCTGATACAGTATGTCCAACATTTGTAACTTGTATATGCGCAGTATCACGCACGGGGCTATAAAATTCCCTAAGTCAAATTACAGGGTAGCACCTTGATTAAAACTTCGCACATGTGTGGTTATCATTACTGGTTCGTATTTGCAAAGCAGAAACCGAATTGATGCATAAAATGGAACACATAATCTAAAAGAGTTACATTTACGACAGACATAGTGCTGGTTAGTTAAAGATGGTAATGGCATTACACTGCCCGAACTTAAAATGTTAGTTATAAACAGTAGCTCACTAATGAATGTTAATTGATGTAGCCCTGGAATCCACTCATTAAATACGTATCTACACACATGCAATTGTCGTATTACATAGTTCGTATTCAAATGAGCCAAATATAGTATGCACACGTACATGAGTATGTGGAAATATATATATATATATATCCATATGTATATACATACACACAGGCATACCAACTTGACCACAACGTAAACAGAATAAAACAAAAATGAAATGAAAAGTTGGGTGGGAGTGTGAGTTGAAATACAAACAGTAGAATGAGTTCCCACGAAAGGGTTGCAGAAGGTAGAGTGCAGTGACAGTTCTGGGAGGGTGAAAGGGGTTGGTTATTGCTACAAACACATCAAAACCTGCATATAGCAGCACAGGAATGTTTACGTTGGCAACAAAAGTTTTATTGCTGCTAGCTGAAACAGGTCTGTGGGACATTTTGCTGCACTTTGTTGGTATACACTGAGCATAACAGTAGCTGCTACTATGAAATGTTTTAAAGCTTATTTTCTGCTCTACTGAAGTCTGCACATTCTGGCAATTTGTTAGCAAAATAAAAAATTATAACTGTGTTTATCCCTTTTTGGTAAGCTGGAATAGAAACATTTTCGGTTACATTATTTTTACAATGACAGAATGTTCGACTGAATAATTGAAGGATATGGTGGAGTAACTATCCATGCGTTCTGCGGATTATGAAGCCCTGTGCGAGAAACATTTCTAGTCCCAAGTTTTATAATAGAGTAAATGGGCTCCACGTAAAAAATCAACTAATGTTTTATCTTCTTTGTAGTACGAGTTGAAATTTCACTGGCCATATACATTTTGTATTTAGGATTTTCAGATTTTTTTTTTAGTTGGGGCTATTAAACTAGCCTGCACGCAAAAAGAACCAGGATGCATTTGCCATTTACCTGTGAAACGGGTGAAGTCTAACAGGTCTAGAGTTCAACGGTTGATACACGAGTGCAAATATGTACACACTACCGCTACGACATTAAGATAGCCTTTTAAAGCTCGTACAACCTCAGGGATTAATATTTAGATTAGGCTTTACACATTGAGAATTTACGTTATTTGTAATTATCTCCTGTCATGTATAAATGAAACTAAATTACGCATATTAATAATTTATTTATACAATTATACGTGATTTCTTTCTAGCAGAAAGCAACGAGTCTCAAAAGAACCTTCGAGGCCTACTTCATTAAAAATGAAACTATTTATATTACTTTAAATACAAGAAGCTACTTAGAGAGTTTTGCCTTTTGAAATTCAATTTCGTAATGTTGGCAAACTTTCCAGAATTATTAAGTTTTACAACGAGAAGTCAATTTTTTTACATTGCAGTATCATCATAAAAATGATTATTCAGCAAAAAACAACAAATTCTGTCCAATAAAGTGATTTTTTTTAGAGAAATATCAGAGCTACCAGTTGGAAGTTTACAGAACACATGACTGAAGTACTATAATAAAATTTGTATGGTTAAAATTGATGAGGACCACCGATAAGAATCTCTATAGCAAAGATCAACCGATTACACACTCGCTTGTTCTACATGAAACTGACGTAGTGGGGAAGGGAAAATATAGATTGATGAAACACATTCTGATATACTGCGAGCCAAATCGTTTCTTCTATTGTAAGTGTGAATCGTTTCCAAAGTAAACCTGCATTCCCTGCATTCAAGCCGGTACACGAGGTGTGACAATCAAGTTCCCGGAATGCTCCCGTAAAAGCGGTATTTAATTACTAACAACCTAAAAGTTGCTGTCACACTCGAAGTAGTCTCCTTGCGCACCAGTACACTCAGTGAATAGAAGTTTCCACTGCTCAAAACATTACTGGAACTCCTCTTATACAGTGATCTCCAGGATATTTTCGCATGTCCTCGAATGTCGGCAATACGTCTGAAAATCTGTGGCTCTTCAAAGCGGTCTTCAGTTTTTGGAACAGCCGAAATTCGCACTGCGCAAAATCTGACCGATATGGTGTTCCAATTTCAATGTCGATTTTTTAGCCAAAAACTCCCGGTCAGCGAGAGTATCATGACGCAAGATCCAGGCATCAGGCCAAAGTTCGAGTCGTCTCCGGCGAACAGTGTCACGTATCCAAACAGCAATGCTAGTTCACTGTTCGACAAATTCAAGTGAACATTATCCATCTGACAAAACAACAGCATTGTCGTGACGTCTTCCCGACTCTCTTTGAATCTTTTATGCCACCCAGAGACATTCGGCGTTTTCACAGCATCTGCACCATAAACCTCTGAAAGTATCTGCAGAGTTTCACTAGAGCTTCAGCTTAGCTTAGCACAAAAATTGGTGTTAATACATTGCCCTAACAATCTATCACTCATTTTTTGCCAGGACGAGGACGACACGGGCTTGTGTAACTGTGCCAGTGGTTTGCTAATACTGCCTTAATTGTTTCACCAAACCATAAGACGCAACATGGGCACGTCACAACACTTAGCTACTTATTTACTGACCAGGAAGAGTATATAAATCTGTTACTTATGCTATTTTTACACCAAGAGCATAAAATGAACGCACAATACTTAAGCTGTGATTATCAATTCATCATTAAGTGCGCGCACTATATCTTTCAAACTACTGAACATATTACGATAAAAATTAGTTCTGGAGTACAGGCCCATATTAAAAGTTACAGATTGAAATTAAGTTTTTGCTCGTACAGGTCAGTGATATAGAAACTTCACTTTGCATGAGGCTCGAAACGAAAAAATCTGTTTCACCGAAAATACACGTATATTTTCAACACAAAAGACCTATAAAATGCAGTTAATTTGTATTTCTTTGTGAGGACTTTTACAGGTGTATTTAAGTATTTTTATGAAAATAAAATAAAAGTTAATTGAATAAAAAAAATTATTCACGATTTAAACTTACGACCTATGGATGATACCATGGGCCTAATAATAACCGGAAAATAAATAAATAAAAAAGGAATCACGCTGAACTAAAGATTTCCTGAGTGATAATCTATACTACACAAAATTTATAACCTGTTCCTTTAGTCTACGTCTACTTTGGCAAAATGAGGATATGGATTAATAATCTTTCGACTAATAATTAAATTACCTCTGCTTCTACTGTCCAAGCAAGGGCATTATTATCTTAAAGCTGACACAGACTAATGACTACTCACTTACTTTGGAAACCTGTGATTACTTTATATATTTATTGTGATCAAAGGATATAAAAGACGGCAATGAACAATAACTTATAAATGAATATGTTATTACTCCAGTGAAGGCAGAACCTGTTTTATCACACAGTTTGTAACATGACGTACGTATCAACGCAGAATGACGTGTTTCATCATTGCACTGTGCTGGTATTTTGTAGTTAATAATAAACGTCGAGCAAATGAGTGTTGCCCGAGTAGCGTAAGGAATTTCACGACTGACACGAGCGCCGCCTACCGGACGAGATTTATGATAAGCTCACCGGCCACCTTCCTCACCAACCCCGTTGTTGTGAGAGACGCGCCATGGCAAATTCTTTCTCTCTTTACGCCTTCGCGAAATCGTTAAATTTCATGTTCATTCATCAATTTATTTTTCCAGTTTTCCATGTTGCATTCATTCATCAAATGAAGGCATGCTGAAATTTATCACGACATTACATGTACACACCTTGTGTGATGCTGATTTATTTGTTTGTTCGCGGTTTACTTAAGGACGTTGTCAGCAACTCAGACCATATACCAGCCTGTAGTAACGCATGATTGATGAACAATGATTTCAAAGGGATATGGAAGTAAACAGTCGTGTACCTGAGTTAGGATAGCCGATCTCTAGGCCGACATTTTTATCCAGGGCCAACAGATACGAAGGAGTGCTGACCATTGACTGCAATGCCGATGAACATCTGATCTGCAATCGGCATAACAACTATTCGTATCTTGGTCTGAGAATGCGTAGTATTTTTTCTCGGCCACACAAATTATGACGTTCCTCATTTTATAATTTTACGAATAAAAATACAATTACTGGCCGAAGGCAAAACCTTTCTCGTATTTCGTTTTAAGATCAATTTTTAAACGTTTGTTCCTTGTTGGAAGATTATGACTTAAACAGAGCATTTGAACTATAAAGTCTAGCGTCTGTTTTTGTAGCAATATTTCAGTTGTCTACCAATTGAATACGCATATATCGGCTTCATATACATTTTAAAGCAATATTATACAAATGGTGAAGACATTTACAAATAAAATTATACTTATTAATCACAGTTTTGAACACCCAGTACAACTTTTCGTCCGACCATAGACGCTGGTGGTAAACTGCATGAAATGTAATTGAAAATTAATTGATTTCCTCCAAGTAAATCTGTATAATTACCTACCGTAACAATACCATTAACCATTCAGTCGTGTATGTCGACAAATCAGTATTAACACCAAAACCATTTTCCTCGGCCACGCACTGAAATGTAACGCGGTGCGCTACAATCACGAAACATTCACTACTCACAAAATCTCCGTCATTTAAAACGCATTATCATTATTAATTAGGATTTGGAAACTGTCACGGTTGACATGTCAAGCTTAGTGTGATCCAACTTTGCTGAGCATCAGCAGTGTTCGCTCCTCTGTTCTGTAATAGCAACAAAGTCTATAATATGTTAGTCTTACTACACTAAAGAGTCTACATTATGTTTTCATACACTTCTTGACATTCTTTGCTAATATCTCTATACAGATAATTATCATTTCGTAAGCTCTTCTCACATTTTAACGTTAACCAGTTACGTTTAATTTTTCATAACGACCATCACTTTCACTTTTTCAAGCATTATAACTTTATATTGAATCCTCATAGTAAGTTCAATTTTAATACTCAGATTTAAAGCACTGGAAATTGCGCTAGAATAATGAACATAGTGAAACCAAAAAAAATTACAACTTGAAAAAAACCGTCTAATTAATGACGGTTCACTAGAGCGCTAACTTTATCGAACACATTAAGAACAAAAAATAAATAACATTTTTATTTCATTAAAGACGGATTTTCATACGTTCACAACCAAACGTAGAAATTGACCCTATATTATTTTTAATTTTATCTGTAGATTCTAGCATTAAAAATTTAAAATATTCAATAAGTGTTTATACGTACCGGCCACCCCATCCTATCTTTAATCATAAACTTACATTCCATAATTCTAATTATTACATTTTAAGTTTCATGTATCTTATCTGAATAGATGCCTTCAAGCGAAAGCTGGCGCATTACTAAATGATTATTTCCAGAAGTATCTCCTTGCACTGACTTCATTCAGTAACTTAGAAATTCAACTGAAGTAGGACAATGCAATTGAAATATTTTCCTGGTGCTCCAGTTTATCACATTTTCATATGTCGTAATTTTCTCTGTGCTTCGTTTCACAACATAAATTCAAATGCTTCGTCAGAATGGAAAATAAATTCCCAAGCAAAAAAATAAAAAACCCAGTATAAAAATGGGGGGAACTGAGCTGTTTGTTTCATGTATGTAATATACATGCATTCTGTGGCCATATTCACCTAGGTACCGTGGAGAGCGAAAGAGGGGGGTTCAGAAATGACATGAATTTACTGCAATTTGTGCACTAAAATGGAACAAAGTCGTTTATTAAACATGCAAAAGTGATACAAACCAGAGGTTTTCCTAAACATTAGTGTTACGTAAAATTAATATTTTCCCAGAATTATTCATAATTCTCAAATATTTAGTGTTATGTGTGCATCACAGATCATAACAAGAGCTTATTATTACAAAAATAGACAAGATATTGCGAAAAATGTTCAAATATAATTGCTTCTAAAATATTAAATAACTCACGTCACTTAAACATTCGTAGCAAACTTACTTCTTGTTTCATTTATCCAATAAAAAAAATTATAATTAGTCCGAATGTCTATATAAGATGTTAAATTGTTTCGTACATACCGCGCGTAGTAGCTGAGTGGTTAGCACTCTTGGTTCGTAATAGGAATGTCCCGTGTTCAAACTTTAACATGGAGACCAACTCTCATGACTGAGGTTTTCCATGGCTTTCCTCAAGTCCCTCCAGAAAAATACCGTATTCTTAGCGTAAATTAGGTCACGGCAGATTCCTTCGAAATCCTTTGCAGTTCATTATACATCTTTTCATTCGACTCAAACATTTGAGCTACTTACAGCGTCTCTAAATTAACCCTAAATAAGATCTGGAAATTTAACTCGGTTGACAAAAATAAATGCTTTTAGACTGAAGACCACACAATTTTTTTGTAAAAAGGATATTCATCTCTTCCTGCCACGTCCTTCCGAATGAAGCGTTCATGCATCCAGACGTTAAACAAATTCAATTAATGAGGCGTAGGTAAATAAACCAAGACACATTTAAAGTAATAAAAAATGTTCAACGGAACATTTATTTTTCAAACAGAAAAGCGAATCATGTTACTAGATTCGATATTAACCTTGTTCCAGTTGCCTAATTTATTTATTGTTTAAAGGGTTTATGTCCGATTGCAAAGTTCAATTATTCACATTCATTTATGTGCGAGAAATAATCTGGAAGTAAAATCAGTTGAGTTACTTATCAGTGTATGCATAGCCGCATTATGCCACAGTTACGTGATATTATGTACAGAGGTAGCAATTGAAGCATGCTTTATGCTCGGTGTTACGTATAAAATATCTAGCGGTTCTGTAAACCAATATATTGTTATAAAATACTGTCGCCCTTAACGCAACAAAACGAATGATTATACAAGCAATGGTGATCATATGACTTGTTACTTTTTATAATACTGTTCAAAAGTAAGTTGCAATAAATTGTTAAATGGAGTTTCTAGCCATAATTATAAATCTCACTATGGTCCTGAAACATAAAACTGATGTTCGCCAAAAATTGTACCAGACTACGTATAGATAGGTGGTAAGTCGAACACAAAAACAAAACGTCTGTTGGAATATTACAGAAAAGGCGAGAAGGTGTGAGAGATAAAGTCGGATTTCGAACGGAGGTGAGAGATTTAAATCCCTTCCTAGCAGAAAGGCTGTAATTCCACGGTGGCTTGGGTGAAACAGCCCACCTTAACATTCCCGCGGAGATGAACGGTGGACCATAGAGTACCACGTGATGTGTCTATTGTGGGGAAACCATCCAGGCTACTCGATCTGTCTCCTACTGCTCCATTACCCCACCTCTGTTCTATTTGATGCGTGACTCCAAACAGCCGTGGCACAGAAACGTGTCCTGGTTGCAGACACGTGGAACAAGTGTATGGCATAAGCACCTTCGCGAGCTGAAATAATGTTTCGGAATTTAAAGTAATTACATCACGATGCAATCACATCCAGGCCTATAACTGCTTGTCTTGTTTAACATGTGAGTAGCCTAATGCTGATATGCCTGTGTATTTCTTAATAATAACTTACTGTGAAGTATGTGGGGCCAGTTTGTACTTGTGTATCAATTTAGGTTTTACTGAGATCGTTTTTAAGTTTAGGTTGAAATTGCATAATCGCAATTCTTGGCTCTCAAGGACAACTTATAATGCAAAAATATGTTACTCTTTACATTAATCTTGCTATTACTATTATTATTTAATACTTCACCGCTGTATTTACGTGGCATAATAAATAATTATATGAATTAAACTAATAAATGAAATATTTAGCTGTTATTCTGGTATTGCATTAATATGACCCTAAGTAACATCGTCGTTGTTCCTGCTGTTATTATAAATATTTTATTACATATACAGAGAGCTTCAGTTTGGCGGGACACGGAACACGTATGGTAAATGCGTAAAAGAAATGACGGAATGCTTGAAGAAACGAGACACAAATCCAGTTCACGTCACACTCAGTTCCTCTAACACCTATTTTAAAATATCACCGGGATAACACACTAAGAGGCTCTTGGTTTCGATACCAACTGACGTTGCTAATATCGAAAACAGAAATTACAACATAATGAAATTAAATGTGTAAAATAGGGAGTCAATTCAATAAATTTAGTGAATACTGCAGGCAAAAGACAACACCCAAGAGATTCCTGTGTAATGAATATAACCTTCATTAATACCAGTTTTCAAATATGCAGTGATCAAGGTAAAATGTATTTCACAATGAAGAAAAAGACTACCTGACAATTTGGATGAAATAATATAGTTCAAGGAAACTAAACTACCTTAAGAGCTGCAGTGCTAATTATGTATCTACGATATAATAAGGCGATAATACTGATTCTGTCATTAAAATATGGACGAAAACCACGTTCATGGGATTGTAGTTAAATAACAATGACACATAGATGACCTACCACTCGAGATTTCGACATATTGTCCAATTACACACGAACAAAAATATATAAACAATTATTCTTTATCTTAGAAACCATTCAGAAAAATGGTGTCACTGATCCTTTTGTTATTTTATGAAAACACAGTAAAACAAAAATTCAGTGTCCTCGCCCACATGCGTATATGCTTAAGAAGCATCGTCACTAGATAGAGGTGAAGGGTTCATTCATGATTTGGTTGCTGCATCTATTATGTACCAGGATGAGTGGGGCACAATACAGTTTTAGTACAGGTAAAAACGCTGCTACATAGATTCCGATTCGGACAACGAGTCCGTTGCTAGTCACTTACCTGAGCTATTCCAACTGCAGGAATTTATGTGATAGGCGGACACCACCCCCTACCCCGCCGATAAACAATATAGTAAATAAACCAAAGAAAAATTTAATCCTACACCTATGCTTACAATACCGTGATGTAAGCTTTAACGGTGAGATAATATAAAAAAGGTAAAAATTATTAGCATATATTTTTCAACAAAAATAAACTGCAGAGTAGGGTTTAAGGTTTTTACGACCGTGAGAACGAATATGGCTGTCTTGTGGGTTGTAGCGCCGTGTAGTGTAGTACAAGTTAACCAACGTTTCAGAGGTCCTTACTGCCTCTTACCATTTTCGTAAACTACTGAGTTCACTTACCACCAAATGAGATAAAGAGGGAGTATATGTGGTGGAAAAACGTCACAATGACCAATTTTAGTGCACTGTCCTCGAAATTATGTGGAATGAGAAATATTACAAAAGCTCGTACTTGGTGTACAAGGAGAGTCTCGAACTGGGTACCTCACAAATACAAGGACCCCGTGTTACCGATAGAACTTAATTAAATTTACACTTAGGAATACATGGGTAAACATGTTTTGTTTTCAACGCTTGAAGTGTTATCAGTCTAAATGTTTTGTCGAGAACAACCCGTAAATATTTAGATGGGAGCTACCAGTTACCTGTAAAATAGATTTTAACATGCGATTTTGATTTGTACCTGCAGCTAGTGCATGGTGAAATTGCTTTATTGATACAACCATCCCATTTATAAGCCAGCAAAGCAGAACAAAAAATTAAAAATTGGTCATTTTGTAGTTTGTGTTAGATTAACTAGTTTAAAGAGATCGCAAGATGCATAATATACGCAGAGTTTTAAATTCTTAACTAGGTTTCACATTTGATATATTTCAGTATTAAATCTGAAATAATTATAAAGCTGACGGTTTTTAAAAACTTCAGGTTTAAGTAGAAAAAGAATGGTCGTAACAACACTAAACCACGGATAAACAACAATTACGACAAATAATTAATGCAAATGTGATTTGGTCTGACTACAAAAACGTTTTTACAGAAAAAGCACATTATTGCGCTGTTTTATGAAAGCATCAGGAAATGTCAAATAATTATTACATATGGCCTAAGGAGAGCAAATGAAATCGAGAAATATAATCTTTCACGGAGCACATAACTTTTATCTGCAAAATGTGCGAGATTTCATACCGCTAGTGCTCACCAATGGGATTTATGTGTTTTACTATTTAAAGGAAAATTCTAAGATCATATGAAGACGAAAGAGATGAAAATCGGGATTTAAAATTTAAAAGAATGTGTAAGAAAGTGTTGTGGTCTAGGATAAGGCACTGCCTCGGTAATTATCTTGAATGCCTGAGAGAACCTAGGAAGAATCAGTAAGAATGGTCGGTTTCCAGGTAAAAATCTGAACCTGAGACCTCCCAAAAGTAAGAGTACTAACCACTCGATCACCGAAGTTCAGTAGTTTTGTAACCACTTTATTTCACAATGAAATGTTTATAATGGTTAAACAGACATTTTGAACAAAACAAAACGTATGTTATTCCAATTGCCTGCCCTATTTCCTTCAAATTATCTCCTACAGCAATTCACAACTTTTAAGACTCCTTTCTTAAAAACAAATTTATTTTTTATATTAACTAATTTTACATAGTTAATCATCTAATCTTGCTTCTCGTGGCATCCGAAAATTCGTAAATGAGATCGAACCTCGAATAATGTTCTGTTGTATAGTCAAGCTTTCATTGTACTAACAGAACTTTAATCGACTGCATCTCATTCACCGAGCCAAAATGTAATTACCACCGCACATTATCGCCCACTGCATGATGTGTGATATTGACTGTGAAAAAGGTAAGCTGGCCAATGACATCCCACGCGGATTGCAAAGGATCAGATTAGCAAGAATCAATTTGTCAGCACCAAAGCATTTACTCTGCACTACGGATGATTTCGGGGTTGAGTGGGGTGGAGACCTCTCATTATACTCGATTCAGAAGGAGGTTATGATGCCACATGTACTGCACAGCATGTACAAGTGAAAGTTTATGTGTCAGAGAGGGTAAGAGATTTACTCGGAAGAATTCAGGTTCATATAAAATTTAGTGTAAATGTAAAAAGAATAGTATAATAAAATATAATTTGTTGCTTAGTTCCTAAATTATTAGCATTTAATAGTATATGTGATATAAGTATAACTGCTTCCTTCATGGAAATATAAATATGCAACCAGCGTCGCACAACAATAAAATTATTCTTAGGAGTTTAATATGAACACAGATAAATGAGCTGATCACAACAAAAGTGGTGTCAGTCAACGAAGAACCAGAAGGGTTTATTTTTAGGTATGTTTTTAACTTATTCACTGTGTTAAATAAAAACGTTTTGTGCCACAGATAATACAATTTATTAACAACCACAAAAATTACACTGAGTTTTTCCTTTGGTATTAAATAGAAGCAAAATTTTATACAACATCACAAGAATTTTATTAAGACCACAACAGCTCTTAAGTTAAAATATTAAAGTACGTTAGGCACGGGTAACATTTTAATTAGTCTCCAGTTTCTTCATAATGACCGCGGGACATGATATTACGTACCAAGCAAGTTATTATCAGTATCTGAAAGGAGAAGGATTCAAAAATCGAGGCTAATGTAATGATCATATAAAATATTACATTATTTTCTACTTAATTGTTGAGATATAGTTCGTTATCATTATTGTCACTAACCAAGCATAAGCTTCAGGGCAACATAATTATGAGTAAAAGTGTGAAAATTCAAAGAGGAATCAGTGTTAATATGTCACTGAATAGAATATAATTTATACGCGGATATTTTCTTAAAAACTGCTAGGCGTATTTCATGTTTATATCCTACGATCTGGAAATAGTATTGAGAATCAGTACTCTGTATTCTCACGATAATTTGTAGCAGAAATTTCAAACGTAACTTGAATTTATTGAATAATGTTAAAAATCTTACTCATTACTTTTCAATGACTTGTACTGCCATATACTCACACACAACAGTGCAGACTCCGTCTAGGAGACGTGTGATAAATTGCCAGATTTTCACAGGACACTCAACTAAAATATGTTGTTTCATTTAATTATCTAGTCCATTAATATGTTCCGAGCGGTTCTCCTTTATGCATATACCAGTAGCAGGATCTGAGTGTGTATGTGTACACCCATGCATGAATCATGAAGCTTCTCACACACGCAGTGCTGGATTAGGTATGTCCACATTTACACTACATATAACACACATACCTACCTATCCAGATCCGTTTGCGTAGCTGTCAAGTTCACTTCATACTTTATCAGAATTTACACAATGCACTAGAAATTAAATATATTACACGAGTTTTGGTAACTAGATAAAAGGGGTATAATATTATCACATGCGTTTATACACAAAGTTTTCAACACTGAACAACTTCGCAACTGTCTGGCTATTTTATCGTACGACTGAAACAAATAGATACATAGTTAGATAATTCTCCTGTTAACAACGGGAGATACAAGCTTCAAAATTATAACTTACTGAAAACATTGTTCCAACAACACCATTGTTATATTAATCTAAATTTCGTGTACCTATACGATAAATTGTTGATTATAAAAAACTGAAGACACACTAGGCCTCCCGGTAATCAAACTACAACTGCGATGAAGATGACCATCTTTTGGGTTGCGCTGTATAGTCTGGTAAAAGTTCACCGACGTTTCAGGGGTGCTTTTGCCCTCCATCATAAGGGAGATACAAGAATACACGGAGCAACAACCCAGAATACAGACATTTTCACACTCGCCGCCTTCACGACGTAAAATCCCACAATATCTACCTGGTTCAAACAATTACCAAAGCTGCTAAATTATTACATCTACCTTTCATCAACGAGGTTACTTGGGCATGAATAATCAGTGGGAAAATTATCCCGGAATGTTCATCTGAGTTTTGTAATCGAGTTTGCCGTTGGTTGGATTTTCATAATAAACTCCAAGACAACAACGCAACTAAAAAAATAGAATTTTTTAAAGCATGTTACAAATAAGGAATCCGAAACTTGATATAGCTGTTTCTTTTTCACAAAATTAATGTGAAGGAAAATGCATTTATCATTTCGTGCATATCTATACGGTTTTGCAGTTCCTTTGATGTTGCAGACAGAATGTTGGACTCCATATCCACACAAACATACGGAAAATGGGTCAGTGATACGTTTACAGACACGACATTTCTTGTGATTTGTGTGAAGGCTTCCTCTATACACGCATCAGTAATTTTTTTTCATCATTCAATATTTCTGTTGTTGCTGAAGGTAAATATACAATAATTCACAACTCCATATACAAATAATATCACTAATGGTGTTAATCAAGCATTCGCCACTCAAAAGTAAGCATACTAGTGAAATACTGACAGCAAGAAAATATCAATTCAAATATTTCTTCCTACGAATACATACACAAACACACACAAGTAAGCTTTCGTTTGTTTGTTCTTTTGTTCTGGACGCAGTTGTAAAAATAAGCTAAATGACAAAGAATGGCCCTATAAACCAAACTTGTTAAAATAAATAGGGCACGCATATTTCAGCCTTCGTTTTCCAGAAAGCATAGCCTAGATTATGAACAACATCGTGAATTTAATTTTCTTAAAACTTCAGCTGATAATCCAGGGAAAAGTATTCGGAAAGAGGGGACCTAGCAGGCCAAGAATCTCCTGGCTTCAGAACCTAAAAACTTGGTTCTCGATGTCCACCGGAGGGCTGTTTCAAGTAGCAGCCGGCAAATCTCAAATTGCTATGCTGATCGCCAACATCCGGAACGGATAGGCACTTTAAGAAGAAGAAAACTAAAACAGTAATACTAAATTAACTATCCACCTGACCACAGGTAAAAGTTATGAAACTTCAGGTAATACAAAGGAATACGTTCCACTTCACTGTCAAGCAGCGTCTGTCTGTCTGTCCCCTGATTTAGATACAGAGACTAATATTACAAAAAGTTAGTGACCTGACTGGCTTCAAGATCTTCACAGTCTTTAAATTTCTGTAATCAACATGGCGGTGATACGAACATGTAAGGGGAAAGGAACACTGGAGCTTATTAGTTCATGTACGGTGACAGACGACTGAACATGTATTTATTAAGATATTGTTAGAGGCATTCAAATAACCAAATGGCACTAGTGCGAAATATCTTGTTTCACTGGCAATAACGCGAGAATCGGTGTGATTTGACCTTTAAAATGTACATGATGACACAACAAAAACACATTTTCTTTATTGCTTGTGATATTAAAACGTACATGATCAAAAACTTCGGAACAAGAATTGTGTTACGCGAACACATCCTAACTTGTTTAAAAATAGTAAATTCGAATCTCAAGTATTCCTGAACATTAAAAGTCTCTGTGCTACAGAAGAAGATCCTTAAGGGACAATTATTCTGTAATTATCGTCGGCCGGAGTTCATAAATGTCGACAAATGTCATATGGGTCAGACAGGATATTAAGAAATACGATAAAATGCAAGACGAAACAGCCCAAATATTCTCGAGCAATTTTTCGGTAATATTTTTATTTAATCTGAAATGCATAAATTCCGACTGATGTTACGGACAAATATAGCACAGAAATGGGATTACTATCCACCCTAGAAGTAACTGAAGAACGAATTTTTTAAGTGGATTTTTGTTTGTTTGTTTGTTTGTTTTGATTCCACGATGCACGTAGATCAGGTTTAAAACTTAAACATAATGTTAAGTTTTTGTAATAACTTTTCATTCTTCACTTGTCTGTACAATACTCATGTTATCCGCCCATTGAAATGTTTGACTTGTAACTGTTGGTGCGAAAAATCAGTGGATTGTATGTGTCAGAAACTGTCTAGTTAAAAGCAACTTTGCTATACACATTCAATTACTTCACATAAAAGCAATTATTGTTAAAGCTGAAATTAGTGCACTTAAACTTTAAGCTGTACTGATATTCAGGAATTTGCTAATGATTAGACGTGGAGCGTTCCAAGATAATTGAATAGAGCAGAGCATATTAGTACGTTTGTCTGGTATATATGTACGCACTATAAAATAACTCAGTGTTGTGTTGAAGTAATATCTTACCTACGGGAACATTCATTTTACAATTCTGAAGGTATCTACCGTGTTCAGATTGCCATACATATTTAATTTGAAACTATATTTAGGTCAAGCGTGTATAAATCCCTTTAGTGTAGTCTGTGTTTGCTAATGAGTGCCAGATGCCAATATAAACACTTAATATGCCTCAGTTAGCCCCTGTGTAATGTACAGTCTAAATATTTAGGACAAAACACATAACATGTAGCGTGATTAATTCTGCAAACTCTCATATTGAAGAAAACATTCTCTTTCTGGCATTTTAAGCATCCGGATAGTTTACAATGTTATTATTGTATTTTGCATGCCGTTCAAAAATCAAACAAATTTCTCTTCGTTTCACCTTGATTTACAATCAAGGGAAAAAGTAACATCGAAGGAACTGGTCCGGTATTCGAATCGCTGTTATCTGTTCGGTTAGATCGAACATATCATGTGTGTATAGAGTTACAGATTTAATTTCACTTAAAATTGCTTCAACAGCATAACCGATGAACGGAAAATTATTGTTGACGATATCGATTGTCTTGGTCCCCCACTCCTCCATCCATAGAGACTTAACGTTCAGGGAAATTCACTCCTACTGCGGTAGGCAAGTTGAAATGAGACCGCTCTTTGTCGAGACTGCCAGAGAACAGTGCAACGTTGTTTTCGACACATGTCCGATAGCAGGCCCATAAAGATCAGTGTGTACAAAGTTTGTGTGAATGTCACATTGCATTTTGCCTCTACAACTTTGATCAGCCCCTTATCAGAGTGTTAGCATTCTCAAATAATGATTTTAATGATTAATCTCAATCCATATACCTCAAACAGATCGAGTTCGGAGGTTATATTTTAATGCAATATCACATAGTTAGAACTTAATATACTACCCCAGGTTCAGAAAAGGAAAATCACCTAAATACTAAGCCCACGTAATGGTCCTGTTTTCCCTTCTACAAAAAAATAAATAAACAACTCATGCTCTTCATGTCGTGCGTAGGCGAACTGAAAAAGGTTGATTTCTATCTTTGCCACTCAAAAATGAAGACCTGCAAACACTTTACACCAAATGCAAACAAAATATCATTTTGAAGTTTATGTAGGACATAAAAAGCACACATCAACAAAATCTGAGCTTGACAATAAGTTGAAAAGGAGCGGTCAGTTACATCTAACCCCATAAAATGGCCTTAACATGTGTGCATTTCTACAATGGGGACTTCAGGTGACTGAACGGTGGACGTCATAGCAAAGACAATAAACGCCCCTGTCAAAGCTTGAAAATCGATTGGTTTGTATTCAGACACGTATCTGATGCAATCATTACGGCTTATGTAAAATCAACTGATTGTTTTAACTTATACAATAAGCCAAAAATCGATGTAGTGCAGTATTCAGTACTGGAATATCACCCAGGACTAATCATCTTCACCGACATACAGGTTAACATTATGGAGGAGACAATGAACTGTTTAGAAAGTCAAGGCAACATAACGTTATTATTATGGTCTGCGTAGAGCTTAAGCTTCAAACCACCATGATAAAATCCGCTCAACAAATATTTAAGCAGAATGGAAAGTAAACCTACAAAAAACATGGACATTATAAAAATTCCAGTTATGCTTTGTAGCTTCAAAAGTTCAGTTCTTTTGAGTTACTTTTGGAGAAACATTTCCTTATAAAGCGTTATTATGGGAATAACGGAATCAATATAGAACATGTTAAGAGACAATGGAAAAGTTTTCCTACCGAATTAATATAAGAAGAAACAAATATGAATTAATTTTTCGTACGTCTTAGCATTTTTGTTGCCTTGATAATTTAAATTCAGATAATATCTCACATGAACGTGACAATAGTTGCCAAAAATTTAAATCAAAACCCAGAAACATAATAATTTAATTCCTTGATCTCAGTGTTATAACGAAGTATGTGACGATTCTAATTTCATCCAATTTTACTTCTCTATTTCATCCTCTAATCACTTTATAAATTTTCCAAATATCTAGTACGTATGGATAACATAACAAATGACTGTACAGTCCGATAAAACACACACTCATAGAAACTAAACTTTAATACGTTCCACTAAAAAAAACATTTTTACACTCTGTACAATTTATTTCTCTTTTAGACTAATAACACACACGGAAAATCGATTTAACTTGGAGTATGTCAGTGGTCCATGTTAATTCACCCACTGCAGAAACACAGTACAACAAATAATAGAATTTGGTTACCGATACACTGATTTAAAGCGCAATACAATGGGAGCATACATACTTAACAGCATTACAGCACTTCATTGTCAGTGTATATTAAATACTTTCAGCTTGGCTGGTTACACGCAAGTACTAGCCAATCTAGTCGGGAGCAATTCCGCTTCCCTAAATGGGTGAGACTTAGATGGAGTGAACACCCGACTCCTGGTGACCGCGAAAGGCATTACACCACTCCACATTTACGATGAAAGGACAGTCCTCTTGTCTCCAGAAAACAGTTTCTTTCGTGCGAAAGTGTTCTTTAACACATCACTTTTCTGGAAATATAAGCCTAACGACCATAATGTTTAAAATGTACTGTGCAGTTTCGAAATGAAAACTTGTTATTAAACATGGAAACCTAATAGTTTAGACGAGGAATCACTAATTACTTACGACATAGATTGAATACGTCTTTATATGCTGTAAACTGTCTCTGTAAACATAAATTATTGCTGAACCACCAGTATGACACTATATTGCGACTGTCCCTTCAAAATTCTACCACAATTCTGGCGGTTAGTATATTATTCATTAGGGACTTGTACAGTCTGAAGTAAACACTTGTGTCTTGCAACACCCAGGAGTTGAAATCCCATACTGAAATAAAATCTCTCTGCCTGCGTTAGTAATCTTCACGATGTTTTAAGACATATGAATGAACCAGAGGAGTGAGAAGAGAATGTACGTTGGTCCCTACTGGCCATGTCACTGGCATGACGAGTCGTGAAACTGTGGAGGCGAACGCCGTCAAACCCGACGAGAATTCCTACAATGTTGTGTAAGCTACAGAAGAGAGCCGACAAGAGGCGGTCCGACAATTTTAAGGTTGTTTGTGGGTCTAACAACACCTCACAAAAATAAGCTAATATGGCCTACTACGAAATACCACACATCTGTTAATTACCTGAGCAACCACCATCTTTTAAAGAAAAATCATGTCTCATGCAGTTACTTGAATTGCGCTATTTCAAACATTTCTTTTACAGAACCATCACTCTCTAAGATTTACTGATACCTTAGACGGGAAGAGGTAGGAACTTAGGGCAGTGGTTTACACTTCCTTTGTTTTTCTTCCTTAATGTAAAAGGAGACTGCAATAATATTTGCAGTTTTCAAACAAAATATAAATTTTTAATCATTTTTAATGTGTGTGATATTTTTGTCAGAGCTGACATCTGATATTCAGTCTAGAGGATCGGGTATCCGATTCCCTGAGTTTGGTAATAAGAGTATTAATCATTACATCACACTATATAGAATGATATGGTCTATTAATCTCAGGGCATTGTGGTAACTAAGGGACATTAAGTTATCAAATATTTAATGCCGTTATCACATTTCTAGACCAGATCACAAATCATTTAACCTGACGATTATTTTCGGCCTTTGTTACCCCTCTACGCCATGATGTTTTTATAAAAAAATAATGATGCTGTGACTGTAAGTCCAAGTTTTGCTTAATTCGTTTCTTTATCTTATCTGTTAAGTAATAGTACATCTTCTATTCATGTAAATTGCTCGGCATTTTCTAAGGAACGTCCCAAGAAGACGCACACATATATTAAATGAATGAAATAAAGACAATATAATAGCGACATCATTAGATACATCAGCATTGGCGCTCAGTTAATTAGCGAATCTAGTGTATTTGCTAAAAGTGACTACCGTTAGCTACGTGGCACAATTGAATGCAGTGAGAAACTGATTGGTAATCGGCCACCAAATTTCCTGTTGGGTATACATATTTTTGGGGCATCTGTACTACACGAAATTTGAAAATCCGGATGTACATTGTTATTATCTGGCGAAAGAGAGAGTAGCTCTAGGGTACCTTAATCATCTAGAACAAATAAAAAATATTCAACTTCTGGAAATTCCTTAATATGGATGAATTTTAATGTACCATTCGTGAGTGCTATATATTCATTCCAATACTAACCCAACGGGACAGTAAACTATGTTTTGTTTCACGTTATAGGCTAAACGTGAAAAAATATGTAATTCGAAGTGCTCCGTTGGTAACCTGGTCCATAATGAGGTTAATGTAATGATACGTCAATGCCATATCATTCACAGTGCTTGACATATAGCTATAGACTTTCAAATGCACATTTATAACGGAGGATTGTGTAGAAACACAATCGATTGTGCTGTTGTATAAAATTACTCGTAGTTATTAGATTAAAAATTCTATAACTTATTCATTCACAGTTGGACAAAACTTCGACCCGGGGCTAAAGTCCCAGCTAGTCGGATCTATCGTATTTTACATCCACGTGGGGGCAATGGTGCAATTACGAATTTCCTACTAAAAACGAATCACTTTGCATCAAGACATCAATCAAATTTGTCTTGACCGATTTCAACAGTGTTGATACAGACCTTCCGTGGACAATACACGCTCGTTTATTAACAACAGATGCAGTGGGCCCTGTGGTTCTAGACTTCATCTTTCGTGCCTCAACATGAGTGATTCCGAGTACTCGTTTTTTATGGTCGACGGCCAGTCCACATACAATTGTGTGTCGTGTGTTTTACTTAGTCGTGCTTCTAGCCCTAAGAATACAAGAAGAAGAAGCTTGAGATCTGCTTCGACTTCGGAGCTTCCTGTGAAGGATATATCTCCGGATGGGGCGAGTATGCCTTTGGACCCCGAGTCTCTCGGCGTTCAGATCGAGATGGTGCGGCGTAATGGTGCTAGCACTCATAAGCTTGTTGAGAATCTTGTACAGATGGTTCTCAAACTCTCCGAAGATGTTCAACTACTTCGGAAAGATAATGGTTATCTGAAGAGTCAGTTGGCCAAGCTTGCTTCCTGTGCACCTGCTCCTGCAGTACCACCTTCCATTCAGAAGCCTAGTCCCTTGGTTTACGATAATGCGGCACACAAGGCCGCCGACCCAGCTCTTTGTTCCGTTTCAACCAGCGCCGACGCCGGATCCAAATCCTATAAGGACATCCTTTCGGCTGGTTTGAAACCGAAGGTCTCCGGTGCTGAGTCTGAAGGTTTTATAACAGTCAGTTATAAAAAGAAGCCCACTTCCGTGATGCCATCGGTCAACACTGTCAACACAGTTCGACAACGTAGGCAGCCGCTGATAGGGGTTAGGAATTCTGCCTCTCTACCCATTGTGTGTAAAAGGGAAAGGTCTAAGGCCCTTTTTGTGTCTCGATTTAGTCCTGGGGTCTCGGCTGCAGATGTAGAAAAGTCGTTAAAGGAGCAATTAAGCCTCAAAAGGTTGGTCTGCACTAGACTTAAAACTAAATTTGATGCTTACGCGTCGTTTCATATCTCTGTCAATGAGGTGGATTTTCCCCTCATTAATAACACTGGTGTATGGCCAAATGGGTGCCTGATTGCTCCCTTTTACGGTAAACTGACCCCTGATCAAGTGTACTCCTCCAGTACACCTCAGTCTTCAGCGGTATTATCGCCTGCAGGGAATATACCTATTGCGCCGGAGGAAGGCTCTATTCCCCTGTGATCATGGCTCATGTCGTCTGTGATTTTGATATATTCTATCAAAATGTTAGAGGTCTGCGGACTAAATCCTGCGACTTTCTGGACAATGTCTATGCTAACCAGTCCAAAGTGTATTGCATCACTGAAACCTGGCTAAACGACACCTTTTTAAGTTCCAATCTTTTTCCCAACACGTACAACGTATTTCGTGCTGACAGGGACTATTTAAATTCTAACAAGAAACGTGGTGGCGGCGTACTTACTGCTGTCTCCAAGTCATTATATGGGGTCAAACGTAGGTTCGATTTGGAGGTCACGGAAGAATGCGTTTGGATTGAAATTCCTGTTAAGGATAAATTTAATTTACTTATAGGAAATCATTATTTTCCACCTGATTGTGATGTAAAAGTGGTTGAAAAATATTTCAAATTCTTAGAATTAAATTTAAATTCTAATCTCTGCCGTGTAATTATGTTAGGTGATTTTAATGTACCTAACTTTGATTGGTCTAAAGGCACCCCCCTTCCTAACTCGTATTATTATAACAAAATTAAAGGCAGTTGTATTTACGCCGCCTCATGCTTTCTTGGGCTTAGTCAGCACAACAAGTGTGTCCCTAATAGCGCACTGCTCGATCTTGTTTTTTCTAATTTCAACGATCTAAGTGTCTCTGTTTCAAAATCTCCTATGGTCGCTCCTGATAAGTATCATCAGCCTATTGTTCTCGACTTTAAACTAATATTAGACATAATACAATACAATTACTTTTCCTCGACGTAACTTTAGTAAAGGGGATTATTTGCTACTTTACGAGACTTTGCGAATCACTGACTGGTCATGCGTTCTTAAAGAGAATTCTGTTGAATCTGCAGTTGAAAACCTCACGGCTGCTGTGTCTGAGGCTATTAACCTTGCTGTCCCTCTTGTTAAGCCAAGGAATTCCGCCTATCCTCACTGGTTTTCCAGTTCTCTTATATATTATATCAAGAAGAAAAATCAGTATTTTAAGAAATTTAAGAAAATTAAATCTGATCATGATTATAGTATTTTCTCCTACTATCGTAGACTAGTTAAAATAACTATTGAGGCTGATAGATTGGTTTGGTTGAGACGTATCGATGCAAATTTAAGATCTCAACCTAAGCACTTCTGGAAATATATTTCTAAATTCAAAAAGAAGGATCAGTCGGTTACCCAAATTGTAGTTGGAAACAGAATTATTACGGAGCCTCAATTAATTGCCGAAGCCTTTGCTGACCATTTTTCTTGTGTTTTCAAACCTTCTTCTTGTGTTAACACCCAGAATAATTCTGGTCATAATTGCTCTGATTTTATTAATATTCCATCCATCTCCGATGCAGATGTCAAACGGGCGATTTGTCGTCTTCGCTCGACGACTTGCGCCGGACCTGATGGGATCCCAAATTTCATTATTAAAGGCTGCTCCGAGATATTTACTCCACTCTTATGCCACATATTTAACCTCAGTCTACTCAGAGGGGATTTTCCCGCTTCTTGGAAGCAAGCCGCTGTAGTGCCGATTTTTAAGAAAGGCAACAGTGCCTTAGTTTCTAACTATCGGCCCATTTCGATTTTAAATAATTTCTCCAAAATTTTGGAAAGTATTGTACATGATCATCTTTCATTTTATTTCAAATTTAAGTTACACCCTAGTCAGCATGGTTTTTCCAAATCTAAATCCACGGTAACTAATTTAGTCTCCTACCTCACTGATGTTCAGCCTTCTGTTTGCTCACAGGGGCAGATTGACTCTGTATACTTCGATCTCAGACAGGCCTTTGATTCAGTCCCTCATTTCTCTCTTTTAGGAAAGCTTAATCATTTTGGACTATCCTCTCAGTACGTCAAGTGGGTCCAAAGTTATTTATCATCCAGATCGGCCTTTATTCGTATTTTAGGGCAGTCTTCCTCTCCTTACTCGGTGCTTTCTGGAGTCCCGCAAGGCTCTACCTTGGGACCTCTATTATTTAATATCTTTATCAATGACATTTGTGACAAAATTAAGTTCTCGAAATTTCTCTTATTTGCTGATGACTTGAAACTATATCGGGACATACATTCTGTGGATGACTGCAAATCTCTTCAAGCCGATATTGACTCTGTACATCAGTGGTGTGAAGATAATTCTATGGAACTTAATGTTGAGAAAACAAAAATTATATCGTTCACACGGAAAACCAACAGTATTTACTTTAATTACTTTGTAAGTGGTATTTTAATTTCCCGTACTGACTGTATAAAAGATCTTGGTGTATTATTAGACAGTAAACTTTACTTTCACTCTCATGTAAATTTTATTTATTCTCAGGCACTTAGGACATTAGGGCTTATTCGATTTATTACATATAATTTTTCCTCTTTCGACAGTCTTGTTGTTTTGTATAATGCTTTAGTTAGGCCAAAGCTTGAGTATGCCTCTGTCGCTTGGAATAATCTTACACAGACTGATTCTAATAAATTAGAAAATATTCAAAGGAAATTTGCCAGTTTGTGCAACTACCGGTTTTTTCAGTTTAATACCTCAGATAAATATGAGTTGATTTTAACTACGTTAAATTTTAGAACACTTTATTCCAGGCGGCGACATCTCGATGCTTTATTTCTTATTAATGTTTTTAAGGGGAAAATAAATTGCAACTCCATTATGGATACTGTTGGTATTCGTGTGCCGTCAAGGCAAATAAGAGAATTTTCTACGTTTTGCGTGTGCGGTGCGCTTAGACACAGTCCTTCAGCCAGGTGTGTCATTGCTGCTAATTATGTTTGTACATTCTTGGACATTTTTGGTATAATCAATGTTTCTTTTGATGACACTTATTCTATAAGGGATAATACCTAGAGTGGATCTTATTGGTTACTTTTGTACTGTAAATTTGCTTTTTATGTTATCTATTAAGTTTTTAATGTCTTTTTTTCTTCCTTTTTCTGTGTTGTCTTTGTATATTGTTTGTTTGTTTGTGTTGCCCTGTCATTGGCTATAGCAGCTGTGGGTTAGTACATTAAATAAAGAATTTAATTATTATTATTATTATTCAAAATTCTTCATTTTGACTATATTTTATGGTATTTAATCTTGTAAGTCTTTTCTAGTTTTTTATTGTTTATTGTTCTTTTAGTATTAATGAATTGAATTATTATATTACTTAGGCATATTAATTAGCCCATTTTCTTTTGAATTATCCCTCAATAAAGGATTGGAATTTAATTATTATTATTATTACTAATATGATACACTTTTATATTTAGTTTCATTTGTTTGATTTTGTATTTGCAATGTTTTACTTTTATTATTATTGAAATGAATGTAATCATTGTATTATATTTTATCCTGTAATGTTGTTCAGTGCTTGACTGTTATTGGCCTTACCTGGCTGTTGTCAAGCACTTAAATAAATTAATTGAATTGAATTGAATTGAAAAATACGTCATACCTTGTAAACAACGGAACTGCAAGTCACCACAATACATCATTTATTGTATTACAATATCAACTGACGGTGAAACTGAGTCAGTGTACGATAAGTAAAGCAGGAAGATAGTGGGGAAGGGACTTGTGTCGCTTACTGTCATTGACCGCAAGAAAGATGGACACGAGGGTTCGATCCTCATTGGGGGCGTGGAGATGTCTTCATTTTTGTTTTCCGACACTAAAATGGTAAAAGCTCCGTGTAATACGCATGCTGAATGTACAGCAAAACTAAGCACTAAGACACTTAAGACTAAGAAGAAAGGAATGACAAGTGAATCAACGACAAAAATTATTTCATCAAATTGAAATAATGATTACTGTCGTTATCTGCTCAGAACACAAATTAATTCCTTCCTTAAAATCACAATAATGTAAGGCACTGTGTATGAATTTCCACTTGAAAGAAATACTTAATTCAGATATACATATGTTAAAAAGCCAATTCTAAAAACACACCATACTGAAGAGGAAATTACAAGGAAGTAGCCACACTATATAAATAAACCATATGAGAGACTGGGGCAGCAAGTGAGAATGTAATACATAGGAAACAAAAGCAGACTCTGACATAGATAACGGACCCCAAGCTGAGCACCCATTGTTACAGACATGTTCCATCTCTTCCAACCCTATTCCTCTCATACTCAAACCCCTAACCGTCCCATCCCCCCACCTCTGTACATCAAAGGATGCAAATTTTCCAGCGGGTGACTGACAAATGACTACCGCATTGCGTCCGGTACACGCCATTAACACGGGGGTGAGATGGAAACAAATGGAGAAGGGTGCAGAAGGGCAGGATAACGGGGTGGTTCAATATCATACATACGTGGGAGGAACAAGGATGGACTGCGATAGGTAAGGGGAAGCAGTACATGCCGATAAACTCAGCGACAAATGTAGAGAAAGAAGGGGAAATTCTGATTGCACTGGAATTACATGCAAACTCTAACAATGGATTGATACGGTAGTTTTGATACATAATCGGGTAGTTCTAGGTTCGTTACAGTGTCACAGGCCGACACCACATATAGTAGATTATTAGTAAAATAAATTTTTACAGCGGTTAGCTCAATTGAACACTTCATTAACTTGGAGGCCATCCCTTTGTAGCGACGAATTAAAGCTTTGGGTTATGAAATCTCTTCCTGGTCTGTCAGGATCCCAATAAAATTATGTAGGACAAAGATTTAATTACTACTGGTATATCACAACTCTACTCCGATGCAGATCTGAACTTGTTTCTGTCCAGTGGTTCTGGAGCCAATCCCGAAGACCCGGGACAATATTCGAGTCGTCTTCTTTACACCTGTAAATCCTACATCGGGTAATTATTTCATTAACGACATATTTCAAAATAGATTTTTAACAGGGTCAGAGAGTTTACGACGTAATTGTAATTAAAATATCTTATGATTTTTATAGTGCCTTACGTACACTTCTTCGGAAGACCAGCATACCCACAAGCATTGAAAGTCATGAATCTGCTGTTGGCAGCCTCAACACTTTCTTCGCTGTTGTCAGTCTCAGAAGAAAGTATTATGCATGTATAAGGCAACAATCGAAGGATAAGAGGCAATTGCCAAACATACTGGGGGGGGGGGCTTTACTGGGAACGACCCGTTCTTCAAGTGCCTGAGCACTGCGGGTCCAAACTTTTCGTTGGCTTGATCTATAGACATTCGGACTCCTTGGACGAGGGATCGGCTCGTCGCAAGGCCTCTACCTGTAAACAGGACAGCACGACACAACATCCATGGCTTGAGTGGGATTCGAACCCACGGTCCCAGCGACCAAGCGACATAAGGTCCTGGGCCGTTTCCCACTTCGCTCTACCCCAGTTGCCGTTGATGTTCTTATTTACTGTAAAGTATCTTGTATTTTCAGCTTTTCCCCCTACAGTTTAAGACACTTTACAGTGTGCTGATGGCTCCACGTCTATAAATTTCCAAATATCATACAGCCTAATACATAATTTTATAGACACATGGCAAAATTCTGTTACGCGCAAGATTTCGACCTTCAAACAGGTGCCTAAAATACAGTTTGTAAGAAGAACAGATAGAAATAATCTTAGGAGTACTCATCTCTGAGTATGGCCGATCTGACACCCTACCTTCCGTTGTATCCATCTATCGATTCATTCAGGAGAACTTCCAATTATTATTTCCGTCGAAATTCCTTCCTGTACACCATTCACAAACATATTCGCACAGCAGCCATTACAACCAACACAACTTGTGCTCCGTCGAAATGGTTAAGTTAAAAGTAATTCCTACGTAAGCTCTTCAATAGGAACTCCAGTGTTATTATATTTGCATCTGAATAAAGATCAGCAGTTCGTCTAAGAATCAATTAATCAATCATTCCCACTTTGTGGCAAAATACATCAGATTTCAAACCTAGTGGTACACCAGTCCCATAAAATAAGTTTACAGCTTTTATAGTCAACATCTACGCCGAACACGTATAAAAGATAAAGAGTGTATAATTTAAAAACAAAGTTTCTGTTTAATTCACACGTATTCTAAATTTAAAAAAAATAATTTATTATTTACTGTATTAGTGGCAGTAAGAAAAATACTTTCACTGATCGTTGAATTGAACTACTCTGTACAGAATATTTAATAATGAATGTTATACGTTTCTAACTTTCCGCCTGTCACGGTTGTGATCTACATTTCCAAAGCTGTTAAATGCAAAGCATGATACGAAACGTTTGATGCGTGAAGCATAATTGAGAGGTGGCATTTTGTTGGGGCAATCATGTGTAGAGATCAAAGCTAGGGCCACAATTGCGAGATCTAAGCATACGCTTAATTGCAGAAATGTGCGAGGATATGTGCCCTGCATGACAATCCAGTATGATGAAGAGGCCCTTCAGTGTTATTGAGGTATAAGCTCTTCAGCCGATCGGAATAACAGCAGAGATTTTGTTCTGCTTTTTAGAAGCCTAAGACACTTCGTTCTTCAGTTTGTGATCACCGGCATAATTGCAGCCTAGCATATATTCTTAGATATAAATAGGTTTATTTATGGAACAATAACGTTAATAAATCGATTTTACAGCAAAGGATTTAGGTTTTTTGATAACAGGATGTTGAGGAGGATATTTGGACCGCAGGGAGAGAAAGAAACCGGTGGCTGGAGAAACCTGCACAATGATTTCCATACTTTTCTATTTTTTCTATATATTAAAAAGTTAGTTAAGTTAAGGAAACGAGATGGGTGGGTCATGTAGCAACATGTAAGAAAGTCAAGACGTGCATACAAATATTCAGCTCCAAAAACTTAAAAAAATAAATCACTCTGGAGACTGCGCGTAGAGTTGAGGGTAATTCCGAAACTGATCTTCAATAAACAGCGTGAGAGATGAGAAAGTGGATTAGGTACATCTGACTTAGGACGGGGTTCAGTAACAGGTTTTTGTGAGCATGGCAAAGAATCTTCAGGATTGAAAATGGAGGAATTACGTTACTCCGAAACGTAGTCTACCTGCTTCCTTTGTCTTCAGGGTTGAGGATAGAGGCACAATGCTCCTCCGAAAAGTTTTTATCCACCGACTACCTAAGTTTTCAAGGCTGAGGATGGAGGCAGTATGTCCCTTCAAACGGTTGGTATCTACTTATAAGTCCACACGGAGTTATAACCCAGAAGATGAACACTGACATTTTAACCTCAGTGAGATATTAAGATCTCATATGTGAGTGATAATGTCTTTAGCAAAGTACTTAGACCCGACAACACGCGAACACAGCGATTACAAACGAATCTCGTGCAGAGAGGATGCGCTCCATCAGTCAGCGGCTGTAATTTCAATTAAGATGAAAGCTGACCACCACGAGGGGAAAAAAACACACAGGCTATATATCAGATACAGGCTGGAAATGAGAGTGATTTATTAAGCATTGCCAATGAATTATTACTTACTAGCAAGTTAACAAAAATAGTCCAATTTCGACGTAGACTATAAACATTTCTAGCGAACATTAAAATCCAACAGCTCATCGGACACCTATCTACAGTTTACCATACTGCTAAATGGCACATGCCAACGTTAATTCTCTCCCGGTCCTAAAATAACTTACTACACACAGGGGTATATTGATTGTGTCAGTGCACTGACTGCCACTGCCACTGCTTTAAAAATTCAGACTCGTCGCACATGTGCACAATTCTTTTTTATGTTTAGTTAACACCAGCAGATGAAAGTGACGCAACTGAGTTAGGAATGAACGTTAGAGATTTAAAGTCATTGTCAATGAAAAGCGGAAAAGAGCCGAGCCAAAGGCAACGCACAGCGTGAAAGCGAAACTGATAGGAAATAAAATAGCGAGGCGCTTAAAAGAGAGGACGAATTAAGTGCGAGAGAAAAGTGAACAGCGAGGTTGGATTTAGTTTATAGTGAAGCCAGTAGATAAAATGAGGACGGTGACAAAAGAAAAAGTTTGGAAGAGGAGGGGGGGGGGGTTGGGATTGAGACGGAAGCGCTGAGGATGGGGACATCAATTTGTCTGCGCCACTAATAGCATGAAATTAGCGCCAGTGTTGTACGCGTGCATGTTCCTTCTGTCTCTTACAGACCGTGCTCTCGCTTTGAGAGAGACACACCCACTACAACTATAGTTAGATTCAAGAGTCAGTTCACGTGACAGAGACTAAAACTGCCAGGCATTTCTTATCAACTACAGGAACGCGTTCCATGTACGGTCCGAAAAGCAATACCCACTGTTGCATTACTGAACTTTAACTCGGAAATCATCAGATTTTATTCACGGTTAGAATGTTCACATTCGCTCCATTCTGATATCTTAAGGTACTGCCTAACAATAGTGGACAGCTGGTCACTTGCACAAACCACTTCATCGTTCAGATGGGAAAGCGCCGATTAGTACACAAGAAGAAAACGTACAAGATATTAAAAGATTCTCTGTGCGTTAGTTACGTAATTGCAAAGCCTGCACATACAACGATTGGAAACATAGTTAGTTTTTGCCTAGGTTGGTAGTAAGGATATATGACACTTGTTATCTGCTGACATGACATTTCGTGAAAAATTGACTTCATTTCCAGTACATTTGTTGATCATGAAAATGTATGTAAATATTTTTTTATAACGTATATAAGCTTTCCGAACATTCTGTATAAGCAATGTTGCATTTGTGTAATGCGTAAACCACATCTGATAACAGTAAATTTCACGTGACAAATTAGTTACTCAAAATGTTGAATTACATGACAGATATATTTTTATGTGCGTTTATTTCAGACCCCGTCACGTAAGCTTTTTGGTGGCTCTAACACACTTTCTGAGATTATCTTTGGTGGTACGCATTTTTTAAACATGAGGTACTGTCAATATCTGAGGTGTCCGAAACCCGTAAATCAAATATTTCAAAACATCCTGTATAAACAACCATTTCCTGTTTTAGCCTGAAAATTGTTGAATGTGTTCACCCCATCATTTCAAAATCGAACTACAGAGTTCCGCTGGAGCTGCTACGCGTACGTAAGATGCCTGTAATTTACGTTATAAAGTAATTACACGCATACGTCTCACTGCACAGACTGCGTAATTGAGGCAGAGTTCAACTCAATTTAACCAAGATAACACAACTAAATGGCAAGGAAACGTCAACGTAATCTACAGTGAAACACTGATTTTCGTTCACAAAATCGTGTAATCAAAGCGCTGGGATAGTGTTTACATACAAACGTAACGTAATTGACAGCCTATTACAATGCTTATATCTCAAGTGTTGAAATTCTTTACCTAGAACGGACCGTTATGGCAATCTATACACAATCAACAGCAAACTTTTACGAAAATATTGCCACGTTGCCATGACAGTTCCTTTTCCCTTCGTGCTTCCTGTTGTACCTGCGTCTCCGTACTACCGTTTGCCCTTATTCTGGAAAGGCATCTCCTATCCATTGGCAGGGCAACACCAAGTGCAACGTTTCATTGCTGACAATGGGTAGTGCCGTGTCGCCTCTTCCTGCTCAAAAATATCCAAAACCTGAGATTGGAAACATTATTTGCAATAACTTTTCTCTTTTGTATTTTCGTACTTTCCCAAATAACAAGAGCTCTCCTATAGTAACGGATAACAACTGCATTATAGAACGGTTATAATACTGAACACCATCTGTAACTAGAAATCAAGTTATGTATTGCCTTGTAGACCTGTTATATTCCGAATATTTGTCACAGACACACCACAAAATAAACAATCCTACGCTTTTTTACAATACAACTACCAGAACCGATTTTTCTATGTACTTTGCTGTAACCTCAACCCTCCGTCACGGTATTTCCAGCAATGTATTTGGAACAGAGTCAACCTTAAGATCGTATACGTCTTGAATGTTGTACCAAGTAGTCTGCTAGATATGACCGACATTTCAGAGGAGCATACTGCCTCTCGTTATGGCTCTCCCCTCCGGTTACCTTTACCGCAACACAGAATCTTTCTGCAGATTCGGCGAAATGTCTGCTCCAATGAAATCGTTGTTTATGAAGAGGCAAGACTACACAACCAGACGACAGTTGAACACAAAAACAAATGTAGAGAACCTCAAAATAAATCGCTTTTAACACGTAACATTGCTTCTAATCTGTATTGACCACTGAAGGTCACTGCTCATGTACATCTGAGACCTATTGAACCATATAAAGCGGTTAGGGACTGTTCAGCCTGACCGCACAATCACACTTTTCCACGTTATTATACCACTAACAATATATATAACTCTACTGTCTTAAGTTCACCTTCAACAAAACTAATAATCAGCCACTTTTTCCCTAGATTCTGCGACACAACGAAAATCTTTCAGTGTAATACCTGATTTACATCTCGATCAAAAAACCTCTTGTAGTTCTTGTTTTTCCTCAGTGCCTCAAAGAGTTGCCCACTCTGTAGGGGTTGTTGGACGTGCAGAGAAAGTCGCATTAATATAAAAGTTCTCCCGCAGATTCGAACCTGGGGAATGAGAAATCCAGGCAGGAAACACAATCATATTCTTGGTCACCAAGGCCTGATCAAATACAGATAATCCAGAAGATTTTTCTCTCTCTCTCTAAGACTTTTACATGTTCAATGGTGATGCTGTATAATGTTGAGTAACATTAATTACACAGAGACAAGTGGATAAACCGACTACTGGCTCTTCTCACTCTGTCCATACTCAGCCAGTGTGTAACCACTACTACTTTTAACAAGAACAGCTGAAATTCTCAGAAGCAGTCCGTGAGGAGTCTGCTATTAGAAGACGATTTATTTTCAGCAGGGAATCAAATACATTTTAAAATTATTTTGTGCCTTATCTAAATAATATTTCAGAATTGAGTTCCTTGAAAACTCAGATATATAATCGCTGTTTAGTCTGAGAATTATATGACGATCAGTACATATACTATATGGGCAGAATGTAGTCTCGTCACAGAGTTCAATATCAGATGGTAACCTCGTTCTTAGTGATATTTACAAAGTGCTTTACCCCTGGGGATGGGGGAAGGGCGTAGCTGGTCTAAACGGCACAAAACTATTTCCTACATAACATGTCATAAGTTTACTCAACACTCGTACCTACATTTCCAACTAACCTAATAACTATAACGCTAATATTTCTGGGGAACAAGAATGAAAATCAACTTTCTGTAAGCAAATATGTATATTCCCATGCTAAGCTACAACAAATTAAAGATCTACTGACGTAATGAGTTGTTACTAAGATTAAATTGCCCTTTGTAATACGTGCCTTGACGAGCTAAACACTAAATTCTTCGTAAAAATTTGTCTCCCTTCTAAGAAATCTAAGTTCGATAAAATCAACATGCGTTGTGTAGCACTAGTATAGCGGACTGGGTATAAGGCACGCATTAAAGAATTCGGAACTCGTTATTTGTGCATTATCAGTACAGGAAATAGGCCGAAAGCACCACCTTCTATAGACGTACATAAAACAGACATTGTAGTATTTTATTCTTTGTGAAAATGTCAATATTAGTCATCTTTAATAAATACAGACACTTAATTACCAGAGACACTTCTTCCGCACACAAAAATCAACTACCCCTATGAGGAAGCCGGACAAAAGTACTCGCTTCGTGCTTAATTTAACGACGTCACAGAAGCCGGATACTCAAATAAGAAAGAGAAAGCTGATCATTACTAACCCACTGGCGTCAATGTGCCATTTACCTGGAGAAACTCGCGAAAACAACAAAAAGGATCAGTAAAGAAAGTGTAATGTCCCAACCGATACAGAACCCCGGAATCCTCCGAAATATGTCGTAGCGCCAAAAAGTTCACTGTGCCTTCCGGTAGGTGAAAACATCGACTGCAGTCGTGATCTTCCCCTCGACCCAATACGCTGGAAAATCTACGCGCTGATTTGTGTAAGTCTGCCGCATGAATTATGGAAATATTCAATACAGTGATACAGCAAATGACATGTCTGGTAGAAACATTAATGAAAGCGGACGTGGGTGGCAAAACAGTACAATACGGCACTAAAGTCAAATGTTATATGAATAAATACATAAAACAAAAAGACCTGCTTCAATTTTGTAAAGCTGAATTCTATGTTTTATTTTGAAAACTTTGTACTGTTCCCATTTCTTTGGTGTGGATAGTCTTTTCGTAACTCGTACACCGTTTTATACTTTTAAAACAAATCACTGTGTTTAGGGAGCTGGATCAGGGGTTACATTCAATGATGCTGCTGTTAACGTGCTATGACAGTTATAAACAAACCGCCATTAGGTTTAGTAGTTTAGTTACTTTCAGCAAGGCTTCGGTTACAGCACTATAAAATTTAGAAACAAATCGTACATTTTACTGCCTTTAAAATAAATGCTCATTTAGTTTCATCAATCCGAAGTTAACTTTCATACTGAGTCAAGCGTCGATTCAGAGGAGAAACCACAACGAAGGACAGGCGCTGTGACACGTTAATAACGTAATAACATTAATAACGGCATTGAATTAGTACGGAGGATTGGTGGAACGGTAGCTGTCAGGGGAAACCGAAATACTCGGAGGAACACCTGTATAGGAGACACTGCGGCTACCTAAACCCCCAAATGAATTGCCCGATGATTGAGCAGGGCATCCGCTGTGAGGAACCGTCCCAGGGCGGTGTTCAACCGCTTGTACAGCCACTATCAAATTTGTGAACACAGTAATGTCCAACACTAGCCGCGCGATTTCAGGCGAGGGTCTTGATCCCTCAAAAGCCGTGGGTTCGAATGCCAATTGAGCGAAGTATGTTTGCGTTTCCGTGTTGTGCTGTTCCCTGTGTAAGTAGAGGTCTTGCGTAAGGGCTCATCCACCGTCTAAGGAATTGCACCAAATATTTAACAGATTCATTATAAACAGATGTAAATATGCTTTTCCTAATAAGTCAATAAAATTAATGCGGGCTGTTAACTTCATAAGATAGTCACAGAAGGTAAAAGTTTGACGATATTTCTGTTACATACATCAAATATCCCGCCAGGGGATGAAAACAGCAAATGAAAAGGTAAAGAAAGATTTAGTGAATAAATAAAATGTGATATATTGAAGCAGAAGGAAAATATTTTCCTCACAATAGGCTTCTCAATACCACATGATCGAATTAATGTTTTAGTGGCAGGCATTTCTGCAGTGTATATAAAATATCCCACGTTTGATTCTGGGGTCTGTCTGAGGCTATATATCCTAATTAACTGGATTAAACCCTATACCTAATCCCTCCAATCAAAATTATGGAACACTGCCTCAGCCCTTACAGTCGAGACTCGTGTATATCATATTTAAAAATTCATCTCGTAAAGCAAATAAAGCACATCACGTCTCCATTACAGAGATAAAGTGGTTAATGCTGTTTAATTAAATAATCGTAATTTATACTGAGACATAGCAAATCCATAAGTATAATCCGTGGATCAAATTCAGAAGTAGGTGGTATATAACATTACCATCAGATTTCGAAGGATCAAAATAAGTACATAATGACTTCCACATATTTACGAATTCTAATATACAAACATTCATGTACTGAGCGCTAATAAAATTTGTAGTTGGCACAATTTTCTTAGATGTACGAAAAAGAATTTTATACAGCAGCTACAAACTTGACCATAAAATATAAGTTCCATAATTTTTACTTATGTCTAAAACTCCTCTATTTTTCCGCCTAAACTTTAATAGTGCTGAATCGTAGTTATGATGTATGTTTTATTCTATAATCTCTATTTTATTTATTAATAAGAAGCAATTATTTGAAATAAATTAAATAACATTAGGTTCTGTTAACACACAAATACTTATTCACTACTTTTTAATACATAACTTGATCGAAATTCCATAAAACGTGTAAGATATTAAGTTTTCATTCATTAAATATAATGTGCTTCACAACGTTTCAAACAAATCAAGTTATCTACTTTTGTGGGGCGAAGTAGCACTCTAAAACAGTCCATGATTATCATCTCCCACAACCTTTACAATTTAGGATCAGCGTCCTAAATGTTTCAGTTTTAAGAAAAGTACTTTATGCAGTTGGCACAGTTTCTGTAAATTAAGAAGTAAGCCACCTGGATATGCTAACCGTCTAGGCTGCTAGATGAAATATGTTTCTCGAAGCACCATTCTCATACACCAACATCTGCAGCAGATGTGCTTGGTGCATAAGCTGCAGGCGTTCCAAGCCAGAGACGCTACAATGACCCAGTTATGAGAAAGCCGGCTACTGAAAGCTTCTACTTCGAAGCCACATTCCACGATGTAACTAACACACAGAATATATACCAGCTGTTATGAAATAAAAGTAACAATTAAGAAGCCTTGTATTAAGTGCATTAATGTAATTGTATGAAAATAACCAATCTATTATAGGACACGAGAAGGACGAATTTCCTATTAAAATATAAAACGTATCCTTAAGGATGTTCACACGTTTCTGAATCACTCGAAAATTAGAATCCTGTCCGGGTTATGGATGTATCTCCTTATAGGCTAGGCTATTCACAGACATTTCTGTGGTCGGTGTATCATCTCACGTTCCCCACTTTATATTTTAGTCAATCAAGTCAGAAATAGTACAATGCATTATAAAGAAAATGACACGAGATGTGCTTACTTTACTTTTCACCAGATGAAAAACTGTTGCAACAGATTTTAGTTCGCAGTAAGTAGAGGTATCCAACGAAAATACTCCCCTATCTTATTTAGAAAACTTTCAATTCACAATCTGTTTTGTAAACTGAACATAATGACGTAATAATAATAATTTTGTTTATGCAGCGCGAAAATATTTGTTGTGACATTCAAGGGGTTAGTAACATGATATTTTATTGGGTAGGAAATTATTACATCTTCTTGACAGGCCTGTAAAAGCAAGCAATACATTATTTCACTACAGCATGTTGTAAGGAACATTCAGGGCAAAAAAAGTACTTTAGCTCACAAGCCTATTATGTAATAATGTTTTAATAAAAATACCACTAAATAACGGGTTAATAAATTTTATACTGGTTTAGCCTGTGCAATAAAATCTTACTGTTCTTGGAAGTCTGGGATAATTGACGTTGACTGAACAATTTAATATGAATGTACTTTAAAGGAAATATTAATCGGTTTGCAGGCACTGTGCGCAAATGGAATTTAATCAACTAACTGTCCCACCCGGAATTACTGCCTTCAAGATCATTTAGTCCAACTGGCGAGCACAGAGAGAGACAGGAAGAGCTTACAAATATGTGGGGTAGATATAAATGAAGAAGTGAGGCAGCCAGGTTTAAATAAAAGACAGTATGGAGAGAGAAAACAGGCCATAACAAAAAGAAATACGGAACAAAGGTAGAGGGGAATAAGACTGAAGCACAAGATAAAGAAATCGATATTCAATGACAGACGAAAATAGAGACTTACAACACCAATGAACATACGGATAAGAAAGCTTAAAGGAAAATATAGAAAAATAGGAAAAGTTGTCAACATAGAACTCTTAAGAATGCTAATTACTGGATACTGGGAACGACCCGTTCTTCAAGTGCCTGAGCACTGCGGGTTCCAACTTTACGTTGGCTTCATCTATGGACATTCGGTAGGACTCCTTAGACGAGGGATCGGCCCGTCGCAAAGCCTCTACCTGTACACAGGACAGCACAACACAGAAAAACGCGGACAAACATCCATGGCTTGAGTGGGATTCGAACCCACGGTCCCAGTGACTGCGCGGCCATTGCGGACCCCTATGCTAATTACTCAATGACTAATCCAAAATGAATCTAAAATCATCAAGAATGTGAGTGTTCGAAAATCTTAAGAATTGAGCAGTAAATGTGTGATTACACCTCCAAACTGTAGAGAGAAGACGAGGAATTTCACGTCACTGAATGAAGTTGGAGGATCCCCGAAATGAGATCGCTGAACTGCATTTGATGAATTCACGCGAAACATATCTGAGAGATGTCCTCTCACCTTTAAAGGTTTCTGATGTTCTGAACATATTGCAGTTCAATGAACATAATTTCAAACTAGTGGGGCACAATGCGGTGTTATAATCGTACTGAGTTCTAATTTCACGTCCTTTTTGCTTATGTGCATGCGAAGAACTGACTCCTGTATTAGGCATATTTGTTGGAAAACAAGTATTTTCCAAATAGCTGCTTTTGATTTTGCATTTTGTTACTTACTGACCATCATATTAATTTACTTCAGTTACAAATACATTATTATAAAGCTAGTCGCTCCTTAGGATGGGAGGATCCTGGTCATAATATGTCGCCAACCTCCTGTAAAGCAGAAGGCGTAATAAAGAATAAATCGCTCCTTATGTTCACTGCGTTCAACGAAGCAACTCGTTTTCGTTGTAATTCGTTTACTTTTCTGGAATTTATTTATCAGTGCCGGAGAATTGAAGTTCTCACTGCAGTGAAGATGTCGCTATTGGTCCCACAATCCAGTCAAATAATATCGATTTACTATGACACATTTAATGATGATTTTAGGAATGGATGGTTAACGTACGTTGCCCGCCTAGAAGTTGACATTTCAAATAATCAAACCATTCTCGCTCCATTACAAAACAAACAATTTTCAATTTTATTCACCACTAAAATTTCACGGTTAGTTACATGAGAGTTTGCGACCTAAATTAAAATACACACAATGTACCTTACGCGTCTAAGACGGGCTCTGCACACCAAAGAGTAAACACGTTAAATTAACCAGGGTGTATTAAAATCTCCTTTCTGAATTACAGACCTTCTTTTGTTACAGAAATTTCCAGCGCGACGTAAATTTTGGTGATTCGTTGCTACCAAAAAAGGGCTTTGATATTTAATTTCCGTGCTCACTTTCTTCAAAATACAATACTTTCTGTAAATAATGTAAATGATAAAGTAAAATAATATTCAAATTAAAAAGTTGCAAAGAAATAATAGACGAGATAGGGAAGCATATATCGCGGAAGGATGAAGAAAGTAAATAGGTGGCCAAATGTACTGATATAATGACAGAAAGTAAGAAAATGAAACAAAACTTTACTAGTACAAAGAGACAAGTATTAAACAGAATATATAGTGGAAGACTGGAGAGAAGGAAGGAATGAAAGTAAACAAAATGGAAAGTATGAGAAAAGGAAAGGAGTAAAACTAAAAATAATTATAATACTTGGATGGACATATTCAACGTTACATTGCCCACACAAAATTACCCGCGAACCATACTGTTATATACTTCGTATTTCGCACTTAAAAAACAGCGTTAACTACAGCAAAGTCTCTTTTGTGTGTGAAACAACTATATATAATATATAATACAGAGTTAAAACCAGAAGAGGCATGAGACAGTCACGAAACACAAGACAGAAATGAGTTGAATTCTGTACTGCAGTAAAAGATACGATGCATACAGAGAAGTGTGCAATCACCTCTGCTCCTGGTTCCCACAGCCCACATGCTGCAGTTAGTTTGGCGTACTCTTTTCAGCGGGAAGGTAGGTTAAACCCCCAACCCCAAACCCCGCCGAGAGGGAGCTATGAATAGCAATAAGACCACGATTCGTGCCGGGATGTGCGCGGCGGAGGCTGACAGAGGCAGCGAGTCTGCATTGAAAATGTGACAAATAGCGAATCGTATATTTCTACTGCCCGGAGACGTGTTTCAGCTCGTTATATCCTTGAAACTCGCGTACAATGGCTGCAAAACGCTACGGAACTACGTGTTCTTCCTGCGGGTAACTAGCGGCTGATTTGTTTATCCTGGGCAGATACATTGCTTCGAGAGCTTTGCTATATAACGTACACACTGAACCCATCATAAGGGTACAAAAGGTTAATGTTAATAGCCCACGTATGTCAGAAGAAAACAATTATTGAATTTACTGTACGCTTCATTGCTTGCTTTATTCGAGTTTCGAAACTGGATTAATTCTCACTTAAACGTGCGATATATACTCTATGCACTGAAGCATGTGCGTTATGAATTATGAAAGATTACAGAACGTTGCAGCGGACTGGTTAGCACTCATTATTCTTTTTTCGGATGTCCAGGGTTCAAATCTAGTCTCGAAAACAGGTTATCCTGACTGAGGAGTTCAGTGGTTATCCTCAGTCTCTTTAGGTGAATACCTGGATAATATCTCAAATTAGGCCATGGCAGCTTCCTTGTATATCCCTTCTATTTCATTATTCATACTTATATATCATTCGATCCTATATATTATGAGATATTGACAGCGTCTTTAAATTAACCGCAAATGAGTAAATACGTGACATTTTCAGTTAACACTCGCTGTTAATTACATGGTACTGCAATGTGCGAAGAAATTTCAACAAAATAAAACTGTGCTACAGTAATTTAATAAAAGAGGACTATTGCATGAAACCCGATAAGACAAAAGCGTGTAACTATTGTAACTAATAGAAAAGACAAAAAGAATACCGTTCATGGATCCACTCGATCAAGCTGTCTGGCGGAGTGATGGATCGGGGTGATATGCATCAAATACCTGTTCATGTCGACGGAAACAATCCAGACTGAAGTTTTTTCCTTATTACTCGCAAGAAAAAGAATATTTGCACTGGATTGTCTATTGAAGGGAACAGAAGTTTCAATATTCCTGCGCGCCAGGTGCGATGCAATTCAGGTGGAAGCTAGAATCTATTGGAATTGATCAGTGTCGGATGACTTGAAACTCCTTGTAACTGGCAGTTTTCACAAAATGCGAACGTATGAAACTGTTCGTACTAACATCTCCATTCTCCATAAATTTTCCAAGATCAATAAGCAGTGATTCTATCTTATTATGTAACCAAGTCTCATGTTCATTTCGCGTTCTTTATGTAATTGAATTCCGTATCATTTGGGGAGGTGTCATGCGTTTTATGTATATAATTGCGAATGCATTAAAAACCGGAATTCTTAAAGATGTTGAGTGTGGAAAGACATTCAAGTATATTCGATTTCTAACTAATACTGTGTGTTATACTGAAATTTCACTAATTCGCAGACGTGCAGTTATCAGAGTCAGACAGCAGTACCGGTAAAACTTCTGGCAAGTCCTCACTACACGAACAGAAGACATTCTCAAAACGAGTTTTCTAAAGTGCAAATTGAAAATGCTACAATGGTTTCTTTATTTCATCGAAAACACGGAGATCAGTGATATGTCAAAATAAATTGTTCTTGTGGTAACAGTCGACAATCACAACAATTAAAGAGATATCAACGTTAAAACGCCACAACTCGGAAACGGCGGCGAAACAGAGAGAAAATCATTGCTTCAAATGACTCCCTTATCATTCCCCTTGATTGTTGTATATCGACGATTGATAGGATGATTAATGGGTTAACGTATTTGAATAGGATACGGAAGGAAGTGCTTGTGATTTAGTTTAAGGTACCCGGCACTTTCTGTTTCAGTAAGGATGGACAGTCTCCAGGCACAGATTTTAACCCGAGACCTCCCGAAAACGAAGAGCTAGTGTTATGACGCAATGAGGACGTACGGTCCCTCACGTAAAATCTGAACTTGTGATAATGTAAGTTTATCAGAGTAGCGTAACGGGTTATTAATTAGGTTTCAAGACATGTTAATTGTGTGTCTGTTTATCAAAGTTTCGTGTCAGATCGCCCGCTGGGATCTGTGTATCCGCAGAAATCCTGTTATGCTCTGCTGGAACAGCTTTCGTGGTGTGTATCGAACTGTGATGGGCATATCTCCTCGTTCTTACTGGGGTTCTGAATCACATTACACGCGGATACATTGTAATCATGGAGAGAATTAAGTTGGTCTAGTTCCGACATCGTAAATTGAATCTTCATGCAATTTCCCAGTTGCACAGAGACGTTCTGCCTAAATAAGAAAAAGAAACTATTTGGCGAACTGAAAATGGAGTAAATCACATTGGAAAAAAAGTGGCAACATTTCTAAATTCCAAATGTTAAATTGTAATAAAATACACGTCTTCATGGGGGCTTAATTCGAACGGATATTTTCATTAATACCTGTCACACCATCAGCAAATTATCGACACAATTGTCCTGTGTGCTAGGTGAGAGAGACCGATTGGTAATAATTAAACAATTACACAAAATATAAATAAAAACGTTATTCACATTGCACAAAGTTTACAGAAAAATATGCAAAACATTAAAGTATTCAGGCATTTCATTTAAATTTGATAAAAGTGAACAGTCAATGGTGATGAATGCAAAATATATAGGTTCAATATTGTTCTTGCAAACACATAAAGAATTAACACTATAACTGCAGGTTTAAAAATTGTTTTTCAACCCCACGTTTAAGAATGAGGAAACCTGATAGGTACTATGCAGCGATTAAGTAATATAGAATAATCAAGGATGATTCGAGACGAAGTAAAAGGTAGTGAATTATTCTAACTCGCGTAAATTCAGAGGAGAAAACTGCTAAAGTCATTGGCCAGCACAGTCTATATCCTGAGAGAAGCTGAAATTTCCTACATTCCTGTACAAATCAGAAGCGTTTGAGCAAGACAAATAACCTTTGTAAATCATTCCTAGTGCGGACACACTTGTTACAAAAACATTTGAACAGACAGCATTTTAAGTGTAAAGACAACAAGATATGCACGAATTACGTGATCAAAATTAAGTTACATGTTTAGAAAGCGATGATATTCCCAGATTATAAATTTCGTAATATATCACTCTAGCTGTGGGTGTCTCGGCTATCATTTCATTTTAGGTGGAGGTGTGTAATATGTATCATCATAATCATCATAATGAAGACCCCGTTGAGTTAGCAAACATCAATTTTGACTATCTGTAGCAGCTCAGAACGTCCAAAATGAATTCCCCAGATGTTTAAAATGACAGACAAGCGATGCGCGTAGGGATTTTCACATTCCCCCGTACATCCTATATGTCAGCTATAACCCACACTCAACACTATTATTGTTATATATTTCCGCAAATATTGCCTTATATTTGCATTTTACTAAACGAAGAGGATTTCTACGTCAGTAATAAATAGAGATGACAAATTAAAATGGGTATATTTTGTAGTAAAATAAAAATAAAATATTTTATTTATAATTCCTTATTTAGGATTTGTTGCTTTCGTTACGTATATACTGTATACAGAAATTGTGTAAAAACCAATAATGTGGCCTAATTAATTATGTGTCCTCAGTTTGTGTGATGTTTAAGGAATTTAAATTATTTACAACTGTAACTAGGGACTGTTGTTCTTTTACCAGAAATTCTGTCATACGTCTTTCATGCATTTTGTTAATCTTTCTTAAATTATCTTTGTTGTATGGGAGAAATGAAATGTTTCTGAAAGTGGTAGTGCTACTTTATGCAGTTATACGCCTGTGCCGTCAAATGAGATGGAAAGAGGATCATGAACGGCCATTAGGTAGAGATTTCTAAGAAAGTAAATGTCATTTGTTTAAAGGTATACTATAATAAAATTATTCTCGACAAATTAAAATAAATCGCGGAAAACCTGAATTATTATACAGTATTTCGGTGTTAGAATATTGTTTTATAATGAAACGACTATTCTTTAAATAAAACGTCCAATGTTCTTGGCAACTAACTCTGACAAAAGCAGTGAACATACGTCGGTCTTACGTCACAACTACTTACATGGAATCCTTCCTAAAAATTCAACAACTATGTCATGGTAAAGGAATTTAGGAACTTCACGCCTTTTATGAAATCAGAATTGCCATTACTATGGGCACATCAGCTCGCTCGCCAATATACCCTATCTAGAACAAAGTAAATCCAGTTCTTACCCTCACACCTTCTTTAAAGAAGATTCATCTGAACAGTATCTTCATAATCCTGTACGCCTGGATTCCCAATATAATATCTCACCATGTATTTGGACTGAAATTGTGTACACATTTTTTATCTTCCCCATCCCTGCTATACGCTCCGCCCATCAAATTTTCCTTCACTAACCACAAGTTACTTAATGTCGATTACATGTTGTGAGACTCTTCATTAAGCAATTGTCTCCACCGCCATGTTACTTCCTTCATTTTAGTTCTAAATATTCACCTCAGCAAACTTTTTTTAAGCGCCCTCAAGCAGATTTTTCCTTCCAGCGAGAGACCAAGTTGAATAGCCATAGAAAAAAGTAAACATTTTTATATATATTTATTCTTTATGTTTGCAAACAGGAGGACTGGAAGATGTAAAATTCTGAACTGAATGGTAGAAAGAATTATTTTATTTAATCTCCTCTTACTATCTTCATGAACGTAATTCCGATTTGTTACTGTATTTCCCAAGTATCTGAAAGCTGCCATATCTTCGAAAATTGTATTTTCACTCTTTATTCATGACGGCCAACGCACGGCGAAAGAAGTGAATATGCTGCAAATATAATTAAATAGCAATTGATGGTAACATCACTTTTTTTTTGTACGTGCTCGGACACTGAAGATGGAAGCGATACGTTCCTTCAAAATGTTGGTAACCACCTACAAGACTACACTGAGTCATAACTAAGAAGTATAAAACCGGCATTAATACCACCTAAGAACCTCAGATAGCGTCATACAAAGTTTGTTCAACGACATATTACTTTATTTCTTTTCACGATCTAATTTGTTTTGTGATTAAAAGATTAAAATAATGATATTAATTGAACTATATAATGTGAAGCTTTCACAGCGGCTTTCTACGAGCCACACAGTCAACAGACTTGAAAATGATGACAGAGATGGTCCTCGAAACGTCGGCCATTGATCACCAACTAACACGGCTGATAGCCCGAGAAGACTTTATTAATATGAACTATGATTGTGAACACTGTGCTGGTTCCACATAATGAACGTGCATTAAACTTCTCAGCGCATTGACAGCTTTACGTATACCAAATAACACTGTAAATGATGTTTGGACAAAAATTTAGATGTCGACCATTAGGAAAAATATTAAGTGAGATGCACTCGTGGCCGGCGACTTTAAGGTCGTGTTAAAGTTATTGTCTTCCAGTTGAAACTGGCATGTTTAAAGGTACTTGAACCCAGTGTTAATCACACACTGCCTCTGTATACAGATCTTAAATAAATAAGTAAGTAATTAATAAAGATACTTGAATTCGAACTATCAACCAGTGTTTCTCAATTTAATCGCTCAGAATTCTGAATCAAATATCACTGGAAAATCCTAGTTCCATTTCCAATTCCTCATTTCCTTCAAACACATTGAAAGCCATTTTGATTTTATCTCACGGTAAAGTAAAACGAAATAGTGCATTGTGGCTACCGTCACTTGTCAGCTTTTGTTACAAGGAAGTAGATGTGGGAGAAGACTAGAAAGGGTAGTAGGGGGAGAATGGTACAAACAAAACACGCTCTTGGGGCGAGAAGGGCTCAGAAAAGCTGTATAGCTGGAACCCAACAATTGCTATTGCGTTCACTTCCAATTACCACTGCTGTCAAAATCACACCGAGCCAACTGGCGGCCATTGTGTGACTCTGGCGGCAACACAGGAAGGAACCATAATCCTAAGGGGGTAAAAATGAGTCTTCAGCTTTCTGAGGTAACCCTTCAGTTTGCAACAGGTCGGCAGTCGAATGTAAGCCTACCTAAAAAAAAATAATTTCAAAGATTGTGTGGGGTTAGCATGTCTTATGAATGCTTTACTCGACGATTTTCTAATGAACAGTAATAATCTTTATAGGGCGAGGATTATATAAGCAGTATTTAAATAAACAAGTTTCAGTATATTAAATGAAACGTAGTAAGTTAAAGCATATATCGTAAAAGAAATTCGTGTTATTACAAGCACGTGTAATAGATTTCCCTAATGAAAAGGCAGAATAACAGTTGTTGCTGCCCAACTAACTTATTAGTTTCGAGAAATCGTGAATATCTTTCTTGGTTTACAAGATTAATTAATTAATTAATTAATTAATATGAAGATTTTAATTTGTTGAGTAACACATGTTGTTTTGAGTAGAGCAAGAATATGGCTATGTAAGTTTGTTGGAAGTAAACACATCTTCTTTAAACGTCCTTCAGTCTCCATTCTTCGCAACTCTGAAGTCTGTCCAATCAAAAATTAATTCCGTCCGCTAGAACCTATTATCCTTCCACGCTTTATTTTATTCTATTTTTCCCCGTTTTCTCTTTTACTTTAGTTCAGAATTCTGTTTGAACATATGCCACCAGTTCTTATCACAATATAAACCTACAAACAAAAAGTCCTTTCCTTTTTCTTTCCTTTTAAAACTTTATCATGCTCTAGTCCTGTAACAAGGACCTCAGTACTGTACATTATCCTGTAAGAATGCCGAGAGACGGTTAAAAATCGAATGTAAATTTATTTTATAAACATAATGATGTTCCATTTTAATTTCCAGCAATTCCGATCAGTGTAACAATACACTATCTATTGATATTTATAATATCAATTTCTCTGTTGCTTAATACTTTGGTATTGCACGTAAACATATCACTTTCAAAATAGAAATGAGAGAACAAAGTTGCTTAAAATGATAAATAATAACTTGTGATGTCATCGTGATGATGATTGTTGGCAATATATTAGCGTATTTAAAAATTTTGTATAAACTGCGCTACCATTTTTAGCCTAGTTCGCGCTTCAATTTTCCTTACACTCGTACATGTAAAGTCATCTAAAACATTGCTTTGATCATGTTTTATAGTAACGCTAAATTTGTAGCGCTTGATTTTAACTTGACTCTTCATATCATTGTTAGCCATAACAATTTAAATGAGATGACGTTTCTAAAGTAGCTACAATACTTTATAAGAACTAAATACTTTTATACAATTTTTAGTTGACGATATTGAGATATTTGGTTACAAACCTCTTGGACAGCTATCGGCTAATGACAAGTTCTGTAAGTACACAGGACAACAACTAGTAACGCTTGAAAGAGTTGTACGAGCAGCATAAGAACATGCCATGCTTAAACCAGGAATTGGCGAACTTTAAGTAACCACGCAGTGATCTAGGTTTCTCATCGTGGCCACGGACTATGACATTAGATATCTAGTAAATTATTATCAATAGTTGAAAAGAAAATTAGTATATAATCGAGGCTAATTTAATAATTAGCTAAAATATTGATCTGTCAGTGGTAGAAACATAAAAAATACCTTGATACTTTAAACATAAAAGATATTACACATGTGAAAGAAATGCGTTTAACGAATCTAAAACGTGCACGTTGACAAGTAAAACGACAGCTGATAGCATCTAGCCACCGATATCGGCTCACAGTATTAATCTATTATCGCTCAGAATTTAAATTTCGTACGATCTCAGGACTATTGTATGATCTGTTCGAAATATAATTCTAGGAATTTAATTTTCTTATTTTAGTTGTAGCTATGGAAGTCATCTCGCGGAGAAACTGAGCAAAACTGAACGTCAAACACTTACAAAAGATCTGACTTTGCCCTAGGCCGAATACAATGTGTGCGCTTTGGTGCGGAAAACAAGCGACTGAAGGGAGAAATGCGGCCCGATTGTAAGGCAGACATCACACAGTTGTGTGTATCTGTCTGTCTGTCTGTCTGTCTTACCGCACACATACACGCTCTTCCTTCTGTCCATACAGAAGAAGAAGAAGAAGAAACCTCTCTACTAACTTCTCTTAGTTTGTTACAAGCAAGAATTTTGTTGTATCAAGCACAGTACAGAAGAAAAGGTTTCTGAAATTTTTAAAGTTAAAAAGAGGCACAAGCAAAACGTCCAGCTAAAAAATGCATCAATAGTCCATATTAGCAACGACAAATACGAATATACATACAGCATTACAAAAGACGGAGATACAGATAAGTTACAGTTTCCTGTATTTTCTTTCTATACTACGAAGAAATTCTAGTACTACATAATGGAGTAATACATACTGAAACACAAAGTAACGCACATCATTATTATAATAATAACTGAAAAATATTTAATATTAGCGTTAAGAGCAGACTAAATAATGCCTTAATATATTAGCCAATTAAGAAGCTTTCACATTTATTTAAATTTAAAATACGTACCTAATTCTACTAATGGAACATTTCATATGGTTTCCACATACGATTTACGATGTAATATTCCAGAAAATGAGTGGGAGGAAGTATATTAATGCACAAACTGTAATTTATAACTTTCACACAGGGATATCAGCATTCGTTATAATGCAACACATGTTTATAAACAATATGGCGTGAAGTGATCATACAATTTTTTTAAATATTAGATTGAATACAAGAAAATAGGATCTGAACTGAACAAGTTAGGGAATATACAGAGCCGTGGTGCTGAAGGCAAGGATTCCTGTTAATAAAATGCCTATCCTTAACATTTCCATGATATGAACAAGATTTATCAATCAAGTAATCCTACTATGAACATGTCTGGTGTTTTAAGTACATTTTCCTGCTTAGTACAGACGCGGTAAACCCTGAATAGCTTACGCAGTCAATACTCTTCTCCTTTTCAAACGCGAAGAATTCATCCACAGCCATACAGGCCTACATATCCAAGGCCGTGCAGGCTAATTTTCAGATATCCAATGATCGCAGGAATGGACACAGGTTCGTCGGCTAGGTCCATCACAAGGAAATAATGTAATTCATTTTCAGCGCGGTCATATTAATTTCTAATTGTTTAAAAAGTAACCATTACGATGATTGAAACTTTTATAAATCTTTCTAATGTAATTTTTCGGGGCATTACATACCATTGTTGCCATCCCAAACGCATGTATACCGTACTTATTAACGCTATACTAAATAAGAGTGAACAGGAGTAAGCTAATGCAATTTGGATGCACATTTTACACATCCGACCTCTGCAATTTTACATGCCTTATTGATTAGATGATCATTAGGCCTACATCTGATGCAAACTTCGTAGAGGGAAAATCAGGCCTGTAAGTTATGCCTAATTTCTTACAATTAAACGTGTAATCTCACGTGCTTTTCTATTGTGCAATATGTCTCTCTGGTGATCTCCTTTACTTTAATACTCGATTTTATTTTTGGTTGCTGTTTCCTAAGCGACCCTGAGCTTCTCAAGATGGTGTTTTGTAGAGCTATATTATTATCAGATATAAATTTTGCTTTACTATAGTATACCAGTCATGTCACAAAATGTTTCGTTGGAAGTAAACAATCCGTCACCAACACTCATTGCCTTTACTTGAATAAAAATTTCCTTGGTACCTGAAGACGGAGATAGAGCCCATCACCGTAAAGTCCTTTTCTATTTTATTATTTTACTAGACGATGGAAAATGTACAAGGAAATTTTTATTCAAATAACTTACCATCGTCACGAGCTTTTAGATTCATCGCCTTACGGTTAATTTTGGAGATGAATTTAAAGAGAATAAATTAAAAACAACGAATTGTCTAAGTACGCTTACTAAGTTATTCATTGCTTCGTTAACTACAATTTAACTGAACTGGTAATACTCAACAAGAGCACACACACATGCCACCAACTGTAGGTCCTGACTTACCATATATCCACGTTGCCCTTTTGAACTTTAAGCGATGTTTCACCAGTTTCTGACGTGAGAAGTTGATGTAGCTACCCCACATGCCATATGAGACCCAGGTCTACAGAGCAACATGGAGATTACCGCTTGTCCTAGAAGAGCGATCACTCAATCTGTCTCTTTGCCTCTCATTTTGAAAACCAAGTAAATGTTTTACAAACTTCCGTTAGGAATCAAGAGCATTCAAATTGCTGACGTGGTAATTGGAGCAATAGTTAGAGTAGCTAGCAACGTGTAAGCAAAAAATGGATTCAAAATTTTGGCTGCAAAATTTCATGGAAAGAGTTAATCTGCAAACTACGAATTAGATGGAAAGGAAATTTGTTACGAAAAAAGATTATTGGGATGATAACTTTCTGAGAACTGAGGCTGTCGCGGCATTGGTGGTCTTTATTCTGGACTGCGACGCTGTACATTCTTCAAAGTGGTTACTGACGTTAACCACCTACCAGACTACACGTCGGAACAACAAAGAAACCCACAATCGAAAGGGTGATAACTGAATTGAACTCAATCTTGTAAAAAACTGTTCTGAACGGTTCTGACGATGGTGTAATACAAACTAAATTGTTGGCTTTTTGGAGCTCCTCATTATGTACATTTCTCCAGACTCCTGTCACGTAATCCCCCGTAGATTCAAATATTCTCCCAAGCACCCAGTTCTCAAACACCCTCAATCTGGGTTCTTCATTTAACGGTTTCATTTACGCGTCCTTTAAAGAGCAAAGAACATTGTGTGGTGTGAACTATTTCAAATTTCCATGCTGTTATAACACGTCTTTGAGAAGCGGTTGCGAAATTACGCGAAGAGACAGGTATACAGGAACCCTGAATTGCAATAATCTTGTTAAGGACTCTGGTAATATAAGAGCAAAACCTTACAGCTTTTTCGTATTTACAGTCGTAGCATAAAAGTGACGTTAGGGAAGAACCAGCGTATTTAAATTAACGTACAGTTCACTTTATGAATTATGATAGGCTATTACAATTTTCAACGTGCCAGAGTGACTACAAAGAACATACGATTCAAATAGTCTCATTTGTCGTTGAATGAATGGATTAAGCTTAACTCGGGAGTTAGACTCGAATTTTAATTGTTATTGATTTTCTTTTCGAAATTGTGAACTAAAACCTAATGTACGGTTCACAGTAGCAGAAATAATGTAGATAGACTTTTGAAAACGACGATAATTATTCAGCCTCTGAATATAAATATTGTAGGGAAAATCGCATTCATGATTAAACATATCAATATGTGCCGAGAGTGATATCGATCTCTAAGCTATTAGATGTGAAGAAACACTTCTCGTCACGACTGGTACCGTGATAATAAAGAAATTTGCAGGCGTTTTGAAGTAACATTGAACTCAAAACTGTTCAACTACAGACAACAAGATCAGTGACTGTTACCTTTATTGTATAATACGAAAGATGATGGCCAACATGAGGCTATGCAACTAGAGCTTACTGTAAACAAAGCTTTCAACTCTCCTAAACTTCACAAGCATTACAGCCCATACAGAATCCAATTACCCCTTTCCCTTCAGAAGAGAATGTTAAACTTCCGTTTTAGAGTTACGACCGTCTCTCCTTGTAGGCTACTAACAACCAAACAATTATAATACTAGCTTTACTTGATAGAGAAACAATTTCAATTAGAACCTCCTTAGCGAACGCATAAAGTTGGATGAACGTTAAAACTTCCAAACGGTGGGATAGTAAAGGACCATAGATGGAATGGGCACCTAAGGGGTGAAGGAGGAAGGAAGTCAATGCCGCTTAGTTACGGAATATCCGCCTTGCCGCTCCCGTTGAAGTAATATCATAATCCTCAGACTAATGGCAAAATGCTGCCAGTAGGTAATCTCTCGGACATGTCAAGGTGATTGCAGTGAGAAGTTGAATGTTATAAGAGGTTTCGGTACCCTGAAACGAGCTATTAAGCATAATTTGAATCCCTTCCATACCATCTGACCTGTAATTGTTTTTATAATGCCATGCAATTTATGACCAGAACTAAATCTATGTTGTCAATACATTTAGCAGTTAGTATAACGACGTGTTTCAAAACAGAATATGCAATGATTCCATATGACAGAGCGTTTCTAAACACCGTGGTTAAATTCAAACATTAAAATGGATAAGGTAAACTCAACCCTATTCATTCCAGTCCAGTAACACTGAAAATAATTAAATTAATTGTAAAACAATCACCATTTTAAACACTTCAGTTTTCTCTGGTAACACGTATTCCCAATTATGGCTGCACATTTATAGTTGTTTTTCGTACTTGAACATTTTGCGTCCTAAATCTTACTCTGATAATGTAGAAGTGATCTGGAAAAAAAAAAATTCTGTATCATTTTGTCTCAATCACAGTTAATAAATGTAAACTTATAGTTTACTTAACAGAACCAACGGGAAAAAACGATAAAGGATGTAAAATGTATACAGGAATCACGATGTAGGCTGGAGTGAAAGCAGCAAGCGATGGAGTCTATAGAACAAGTTCCATGATATCATGACATGTGGTTTACTTTGAAATAAAATTGGTCTGTATCTACAGGTATGACAATAAAAAACCTCAGAACATTATTTTTTTAAATTTTTCTGCTGGAATAGGCCTACTGAGTGTAATATAGGCACCCACCTCGAATGTTTGCTTATGACCAGCTCACACTGAAATGGCTACAGCCTTCAATTTCCTCTTCCTTGAAAATGTTCAATATGAATTCCCCCCATACCATTAAGGGAACCCACTGCGTAATGTGAACAAATACACCGGGATTCGAACTAAATAGGTGGTGTTACGTAGCGGAAGCGCTGTGTCATACAAGCCGCAACTACCAGGTTTGTTATCGTCGAAGGAATAAATCACAGTGGAGAGACGCGCTGTTCCTTTACTGCAGTAAGCGAGAGGTTCACAATGGAGCGATCCGAGTTGTAACTTTAGGTAAGAACTGGAGACAGCGTACAAAGCCCCGCTGTTAAGACTACATGTCGCTCCACGCCCAACCCCGGTTTCTGGGAGGAATTTAATTCAATTAGTTCAATAACGATCCACCCCACACGTGATATTGTCCTAGGAAATATTAGCCTCAATAGAGCCTATTGTTACACATTACTTTTCTCATTAATAATAACGGAGGAAATACGTTCTTTGAATGCATATTTTGAATTTGTTCTTTTGAATATAACCTCCTGACTGACCTTGTGTCCATTTATTGCAAATATGAATCTATTACTTTAAATCTAATTTCACTGCAGCTATGACATTACCAGACTCAGAATTTCCATTCGTTATATATTCACGTCATTCTAAAATGTGTGAAATGAAAATTCTATACCTAGAATGACATGTCATATGATCCGTTTTAATAAGTCTGATAAAGTTCAATTTAATCTTCATGAAAGGTAGACCTTTAACTGATTGATACGCATCTCATATTACGCTGTTGAACCCAAATGTAAGCCACCATCATCCTATTATTATCAGGAGATAAATGAAAATTCTAAGAATGTGGATTCCTAGTTAGGCCAGCAGTCACAACGAGATTGGATATTAGTTAACACAAATCTGATGTGTGATGTGCCTCAAACATCGTATTCTTGCTGTAAGAGAATGTAGTTTATATTCTGTACCACGCAAGTAGCAACCGGAGAGAAGATTCAACTGCAGTGAACTTCCAACTGAGGCACATAACGAAAGTAATAGGGAAGGGTTTGAAACTATTTCGTGTAATCGTGAAACAGTACTGCATTTAATATGGTGTTGACAGGAAACATCGCGGATTATCTGATACACACTGAAACATATACTTGTAATATCAGACAAAGAACGTGTTCCAAGATCATTTGTTGCATTTCACACGTAATCCGGAGTATCATGCGCACAGACTTTTAACCTAACCCTATCAAAGATAGATTATACATCGTTTCTGAAATCCCAAGTGATACAAGGCAAAATTTATTTATTTATTAACGACGTTTCTTCAAGTGCTTATATTATACAGCGTAAAACGATAGAATGGTTAATAAATAATTAAATACGAAAGAGAGTAAAACGAAGTAGTCAGATACTATCACGGAATTTTTTAGACAATGAGGAAAACCATGAAACACCTCAGAACAGTGTTTTCGTTCTGGGACTTGCCTCCGGACATCCGAAATATTAAGCATAATAGATAAACACTCGGAGACGGATGTTTTTTGGTGTGATGCGCCGTGTAGACCCGTGGAGCCTGAAAAAACGTTTCGGAGGTGTGGTCACTGCCTCAGTCATCGGGGCGGTGTGAATCATTTTCAAACTCGCCGTGGTGAGAACCTAAAATATCACTTCATAAACACTCTCCCGTGGCGTTCGATATCAGGTTTTTTTTGGCATAAACATGTATATAATGCAGAATTAAATGAACTGCTGAAATTAAAAATATTTTAATTTATTCACTTTGTTCTAGCAGTAACAGATTTCGGCAATGTCTGTGTAATTTTGTAGTAGCATAATGCAATGGGACATGGTTATTTTCACCAATTACTCCAAGTCTTTAGTTTGACCGCTGTAATACATTCATTTCATACGATTTATATTCCGTAAACAGGTAATTTTGCAATCACGAAATCAATAACAATCTTTGAAACACAGAGTCGGATTTGAACTGAGTAAGACTCAAAACGATTTGTAAATTCCAATCCATATACACTACAAACAAAAGTAGATGACAAGTAAAATTATTTAGTAAATTCTTGAGAACCTAACGGTTGTTCAGCTAGTAAATAAATTCCTCGACTTTTATGGAACCTGAATGTGCATTATCGTGTTCAAAAGATCCGGACACCGGTCTCTATTCTAAGCCATATTAATACAACCCACACCCTTTTACCCTTAAGACAAACTAATAATAAATACAAAATGAGCCATGATGGCAGAAACAATAAAGAAGAAGCCAAGTGCTGGGCTACAGGTATTTGAAGCAAATTTTCCAGCTGGGTTCCAGCCAGCCTGCTACGCACTGCGCGGGTAACAGGGACTCTTTCTCCTGAGATAGTAAGGCCTCAGCGTAAAGCTGAAAACTCACTTTACCCAGTGTCTAGGTTAAGGTTATGTGAGGCTTCACATGTCCTGACATGTCTCAGGAACATGTGACATGTTATCTTTCTAATACACAACTAGTTTAAAGTGTCGCTCATCCCGCCAGTTTGGCTAAAAAACACATTTAAACAATGCCGTTGTAATTTCTCATATCAAATACATGTTAAATAATTTTAACTTCACTATCTCAATATAAAATTTTACATATATAATTTCGTAGACTGTATAAATTACATCACTGAACTTTAATCTGTTAGCTGATGCACTAAAATTACAGTTCTCTACTGTCATCATTATCATCTTCATTTTCATCATGGTCACTATCATCATAATTATTATTATTGATGTAATGAAATTGATGTCACAGAAACGAAAGTTGTTAGGTCACATTTCAACTATTACTTACGTCGTTTCTATCGCATGTTGAAAATTCCTGCAAATATAAATCAGGCCGCCTTATGAATTAAATACCAAATGGGTATCTGATACAGAGCGTGCATCCGGCCTAGCATTGGCCACTGTGCAAACTGGAAGGAAAGAAATTGAGAAATCATGGGAGTTTATATAATAGATAACCCGCCACGACCCATTTCAAGCTCATTGACAGAGCTGGACCCTCGCTCGATTCCACTCTAGTGAATGATGGAAGTGCAGTTAATGATTCGAAGCCCCGAGCAGTCTGTAGTATGACACATCCGCATTCAATGATAATGGCCCTCATCTGGTATGTTTCACGCGTAAATGAGCTGATGCCACAGAGCCGCGCTTTCACAAGACACTACGGCTTCACATAGCGTCGCATCTCGTCACATGCATGACAGTTGCTGGATGAAGAACAGCCACTGTACCTTTAATGTTGTTCCATAACAATGGGGTGGGAGTGTTTAAAGTAAACTCGACCATTCACCGTAGTAACACCACAAAGCTTTTCATTTGATCGATTTGTTTATGAAGAGGATGACATAATAAAGGACGACTAAACAAACAAAATTGTTCCGAACTGTCAGCTGATTGGCAGTTGTGTTGTTGACGGTGCTTCGTAAACCTCCCCCCCACTGTACTTTCCTCTTAACATGACCTCACGATTTATATTTCCACGAAGCTAATAACACAGTTTTCATGACATTTTAGAAATGAGACACCTCGTTGACTTGAGATCAGTGTACAATAATTTATTCAAATTGTTTCAATGACTGCGCGGTCTTGAAGCTAATGCAGCTCAGACAGAGTAAAATTTACCTCTGTATTTGACCTTTTCCTGTTTGACTCTGCGTACTTGAAGGCCTTGAAATGGTTTGATAAGCACCGAAAAAGCCCTTCTGAATGCCTATAAGGTAAAACATTAATTAAAATGTAACAAGAAAATTAAGTAAAAAATGGAGTGCTTTTGTCGCGTACCAATTATGAAGGCTATAAATTAATTAGACTGATGAGTGGGGGGAACAAATTAGAAAGTACGTGGCCTTGGAATTTTTTTTGTCTGTTCATCAAATATCTGAGAGTGGTTAAAATCAGCACGGTAAAGGTGAACACAACATGTAGCAATAGTCGGGGGGGAAATAAAATTGCTGCAAATATTGTTTGGAAAGAGAATGGATGTGGCATCGAGATGAAAGCCCCGAGGCAAGTTAATATTAAAATGTGACGACCACTGTGAAAATGTGGAGAGTGAAATGGCTAACAACAGAGCCCAATGACGGGTTTTATGGTGAAGGTACATTACTGGCTAATTAGAAATGAGTAACGGAAAATTCATTTAGGTGTAATTATTTAATTTTAGGAAAATGGGCCTATTATTTAATCGAAAATCTAGTCGTGTTAGTTTGTACAATATTCCATCTATTTTTACGACATTTTCCTTTACCTGCAGGCCTATGTGTCTGTATTTCATATTTTGTTGCATTGATGCCTGATATCCTGGATCGTCACTTCACTGAGGAAGGCACTGGTGACACGGGGGTAGAGCCCCAAACCCTCCCTCCTTGGTTACGCCACTGAGTTGGATCAGACTTAAGAGTTATATACCGGGAACATATTTATTGAATAGTTATGTAGCTAATGGCTACTCAAGTGATAAGCTGAATCAGGCAAGTGGCTAATTATCTTGGTCTTGCACGAGGAATACTCATGAAAATCAGAAATACTTGCTAATAATTAAATATAAAGCAGCGGTACACTTCTACTTGCTCATTATGTGGAAGGAACAGTCAAGGGTTTTATTTTGCAGCAGTATTAATAATAGCAGTAATGTGGTTAACACCCATCATAAAAATATAATGTATAAACTGATAAATATTTCAAAATAAACACGACAAAATAAATAGATTTAATGTAAAAAGTTTCAAAAATACGTTTCCCAAAATCTTCTTTGAATATGAGTCCAACCGCTTGTAAAAAACATTAATGTTTACTAATTTTTCTACGAGATATAATTCCATTTTCTACCCAACTATGAAGTTTGCGCCCTTAAACGTGACATATTCTTTGGAAGCGGACTTGCGATACAAATTCCGAGGTCACTTATCGAAGAACTGACAATTTTGAAGTGCCTAGAACAATTCAGAAAAATGAAATATCTTATAGAATCCATTAAAAGCTCCAGTAGCCTATGTGCAGAAACCCAGTCATTAGGATCTTTCTGTTATTTTTTACCAGTACAAACTCTGACAAAATGCACGGTTTGTAGGCCTGTGTAAGGAGTTAATCGATACGCGACAAATCACACAGTACACTATATCTACATGAACTAATATCTTTATCAAAACTAAAACAAAACATCCCGGGTAGCAGAACCTGATAGTTCCTCAGTTGGCGAAGTCACTCCACGCCATTATAGCACTTTTACGCTCGTTACTGAAGTATTCACAAAAACCAACCACTGGAACTACTGAGCCACTTGGATCAAGTCGACGCATTCACATTTTATGTCTTCAACATCATTTTAATATTATCTTCCGACCTAAGCCTAAATCATGCAAACGATCTCTTTCATTCGGAATACCTTACAGAAATAATATAAATAGTTGCTGGAGATTATTATTCGCTGGCAGTGTGGGTAAACATTTCCGAAGAAGCTTGTCTCTGATTCTTGCATGTTTGTCTACCCCTGGAAGCCTGTAACTTTGTTGTAAAAATCTGGTTACCATGCTTGATACAATTACGCTAATTAGGAGGAGTAGACGGGCGTCGGAAGTGGCTGAAAGAGGTAGTCTAACTGCGGGGAATAGGATTCCAGTTCACAGGGCACTGGAGCGCAGCATCCTTCAGCCAACGTGAGGTGTGACAAAGGACGGGTATGGGGGAGACTGTGCCAAGGTGGCAAACAAGGTCTGAGGGTTGCGTAACCAGTCCAGGCAGGCGTTCCTTAACGAGCCCCTTCAAAGCTTCACTAAACAGACAAGGTAAGCGCAGACTTAGATACGAGGTACAAAGTTTACTCGTCGCTGTTGAGACACACAAAACCGTCCTCTTTAGCAAGTGGCTTGATTACCGGCATCTGGGTGTCGGACCATTAGCTACCACAGTATCTATTAGACAAGAAATTCCAGGCAAGTGAATCTCATAACGGACACGAAACTATAATCAATCGAACTTTTAGACTCTCTTCGGAATGTTCTCGTTGGGCCGAAAGCCGGAACCTTTTCTTAATTAAGCAAATTTAATAAACGAATCGCAGTATTTCTTACAATCACTGTCCGGCACTGTGTTCCCCTGAGCTCATATGCCACAGGCTGTCTGTAAACGTGTTTTGACAAAATTACCAACTATATATTCAAAAGTAAACAAGGAAATATATATTCCAGAAAATGCGTGTACAACTAAAAGTGTGTCACAAGAAATTATTTCTTTCTTTCTTTCTCTCATCCTATTTTACCCATAGGTGTCGAGGTTTTTATTTATTCGATTGATCTATTTGGAGAAAGGTAGGACTCCTTCAATGAGCGATCAGCCCGACGCAAGGCCTCTACCTATATAAACACAGAAAAGACGCGGATAAACATCCATGCCTTGAGTGAGACTCGAACCCACGGTCCCAGCGACCAGGCGCACGAGGTCAATGCCACAGACCGCGTGACCATTGCGGCCGGCACAAGAAATTATTTAAAAGGTATAAATGTGAAGAAAGTCTAGAAAGTATAAATGAAATCATAACATAAATTCTGATGGTTACTTTAACACCAGTTCAGAATATTATATTTCGTATCGTACTTTGAACGTATTTCATAGATAAGAGTGGGTTAAAATTATAAAGTTGGATTATTACCAAGGTCAAGCCATCATCAATAATTTAAAACTAGACTCTTAAATTAAAGCCAATAATGAGTGACAAATTAATAATACCAATATGTGTAAAATAAAATACCCAGAATGTTTTTGGAAGACATAACAGTACACAATGAGAGAAGAACTGATATTTTAATATCGGCTTTGAAATGTCGGTTTCAGATCAGCGGCAATCACTCAATTTGAGGTAGCTTTACAAAATGAAAACAAACTACATATTGAACGAAATCATATAATTTATATAATATTAGGTTATCAGTCTTCATTAAGTAAAAAAACCGCATTGGTATACTTCGTTTTATTTATGAATGTATTCCTGTATTCCGTTCTATACCAGTCTGTAATAATTCAACATTAGACCTACGCTTTTAATATTATGCTAGAATAATACAGATTCAAAGTACTTAAGATCGAACACCAGTCATTGTGAATAAATATTTTTCGACGTTAAGAAGTTTCCGAAACAGCCGTTATAAGTCCTTGACAAGACGTCCCTGCAAGTACGAGATGAAATAGTGGTGTGAAAACAGCACACCGAGCTCATACTACTTTATATGTGAGTGTGGCACTATATACAACATGAAATATACACACACATTCTGTCTTCACACTTCTTACAGCTGAAATAATGGACTGTGTCGAGCTGTTACTTATCTGCGGAGGGACATAACCAGTTTATATGTGGTGTATACTCGCTGGCAGAAACAAACGAAATGTTTGTTTTGAATACATGCACGTCTTACTTGCACATAAAAGTACTTGAACACCGTGTTTCGTTTGTAGAATATTAATGATCTAGATAAGTTTCTCTTTAGCTGGGTTCGCCTTCACTTGTATCTCCATTTAAACAGGTTTAGCAGTTATTAATTAGGCTGTAGAAGGAACACGAAAACAAAATCTGCCTAGAAGGCTTAAAATTTTCAGATGATGGTGTGATACATTGTGTAATTGTTCCATATTCCAAATAATTTTTCCAAGCCTCGACGTTTCGGAAGTTGGTCCTACTTCCGTCATAAAGGAAGACAGAGCCAATTCTGTTCGATCCCTAATTAGTCTACGTCCAGCAGAATAATTACACACAATACAGAAGGGAGATTCAAAATAAGAGTAACACGGTTTTTGGGAGCCTTTGAATCAGGAGGCACTCAGTTCTTTATATTAAAGTCAAAACATGAAGGCCACACCGCACGTCACCGAGACGCGGTAGAGGAAAATTTCAAAAGTCTTAGGAACTTTTAAGTCTCAATTTCTCATAAAAGCTTCCAAATAACTCTTGAATATTAGAGAAATTCTGGGCTACTCAATCCATCAGTCAGTTACAGACAATCTGTAGAGACATTTTGTGACAAATGATACACACCACAATTTAAAAATATAAGCTTAAATTATTTTCCGTTTAAGGACACTGGCAGCGAAGGTTTGTTTTCTCTCAGAGTTACGAAATCTTGCGGCGGCTTCAAGTTATATAAATAGTCCAGAGAGTAATGTGACGTTGGTAACGTACATGTCACAACCTCGCAGCGGAACTCAGTGTACTTGACTTACCTAGTTCGGTCATGCGGACTTCTTACATAAAAATCAGATGTAACTTTCAAAAATAATATTTTGTTTGCCGTGCAACACTGACCTCTGTTTTCTGCAGCATACGCTCACAGCTTTACAGTAAAAATGTGTTTATTAAAACGTGAACTAAGTGAAGCGATATCAGAAATTGCATCTTTATTACCTTCCCAGACAAACAATCAAAAGGCAATAATAAATAAATAGCAAATTTACTTCCGCAAAGATTGGTAGACCTTAGCGCCTCGAATATGCAGAGTAGTCAGTTATAATAATATAAATAAATTTAAAAACAATCATATCCATCTCTTCTCCTTAGCTGAATAATCCGACATGAAAATGGTGGCACTGGTCAGTCATTTGTAAATGACAAATTCCATTTCCTAACCGAAATTCCCTTTATCGTGGACTGTCTCGCTTGTCAATATATAGAACATATATAGCGTACAATAAGATTTCATGAACTTGTTCTGTTTTCACATCGTTTGAAATCCCATTGATATTTGTATTAAACCTCTGCCGACGTGATTAGATTTATAGTGCGAGGCACCAAATTGAATGTGTCCTTTGATTTCCGCGGTCGCGCTGGTGGTATTGACAGATAGAAATTTAGAAAGTCGAAATATAATCTTCGTCCATCTTTCTGTCTGTCTTCTTAGTTTTCTACATCACAGAGCTTCGCTTCCCTTCTATACATTTCCATCTCTATATAACCACGTATTGGCTACGTGTGTGATTTCGGAATTGGAAATTGCCTGTATCAGTATAAGACGTTTTCCTTTTTGTACTGGCTCTCGAGTTTGGAAAGTGACAGTAGCAAATAACAAATAGAAATTTCTGATATGGTATCGTCAGTCTTGTCTACGAAGTGGAATTGCAACACAGAGATAGGAGACATGTAGTTTCTGTTTGACGGCTAGCGTTTTGCGTGTTTCTCATGTTTATAACTTCGAAATACTACAGAGATGCTAAAGAGAAGAAGATAAAGTAAGAAACCTAGTACAGAAAGAGACGGAGATTATTTTGGAGGCAGGGGGAGGAGGAATTGGTTCCGTGACCTGTGTTTCTTAGCTTTTGTCAGGTACAAAAGAGCAGCAGAAAAGTTTATAAGATATGATTCAAGTCACAGCTTCGTTTCACTAATGTGTCTACTTCTGTTTTTCAGTTTCGCTTGTCTCAACTTGTTTAATACTTCAGTAGTCATGAACGGACAGATGCCTTCACCTTTTGGCATGTGATATGGTTTAAACTTCTCAAAGAATCCTCGACGTTGGGTGAAGTGATTACTAGCCTGTTTTGCATTCTAGAGTCTTTAGGTTCGAATCTGAGCTGTAAGATGTCCTTCAGTCTATCCAGCAATGTTTCATTACAACACATCTTAAATTCCTAATGATAATCTCTCTCTAATATACACCCTATAATTATGCAGACACGAAAATATCAAGTGTCACGGTGTTTCAGCAGAAATAACGTCTTGTTTATGTCGAAAACGTCAAAGTCTGCAAGTATTATTATGACAGCAAGAAACCATTTTAAACAAGAACAGTTTTAACAATTTACATTTCTACGCCACTTATTTCCGTAATTTATTTTCTTTGTCCGTGTGTTTCAAAAGTAACTGGTACATAACACATTAAATAACCGTATTCGTGTATCGTTACCGTTTATTAAATTTCCCATTACTTTAACTTAAGACGTATATTTGGAATGAAGGCGGCTAAATTCTGGGTTGTAGCACCGTATAGTGTGGTGAAAGTTTACCCATCATAAGGTTGATGGTGGCAGCAAAGACATCTCAAACGGTTTTAAACTTCTAACCCGACTGCACGTCTCTACCACCTAGAAGTCAGCTATCTTTTTACTCACCGCCGTGAAAAACTCAACTCCTACTTGCATTAAACAAATTTTCCATTACGACTTCATCGTTGTTGGTCCATGAAAATCAATATTCAAACGCCGTGACCACCTATAATCACCCCACAATCAGTAAGGTTTCAGGTCACAGTCATGGAAACAGAAAGACACACACACATATTCACCCTCTCCAACAGTTTGGTAGCCACTAAAACCACGGTGCGTTATTCAATACGTTTCTCGAGTGATTCCCAATACAATAGGAAGAGGGGTTCCACTTTTCTCACTCTATTCTTCTACCAGCACAGTAGCTTCCCTTTGAGTCAGGGTACAGTATAGGTCGTAAAGAGCATATCCCACGCATTGTGCTAGATGCCGGTGAACCCTTTGTAGGATACATAACCTCGACAATACATGATGTAATTTATCTCCCACCAGATATAGCTGACAACTTATAGAGGAGTACACACACATACAAAGTAGAGGAATGGCAGTAGGTGACGTTGAAAGACGATGGAAAGAGAAAGAATAGAGGGGAATTGGCACAGAGAAATCTGCGGGTCTTCCTATTGTCTCAATACCCGCTTTTGTCGTTGCCAACATGGCGGCATAGCGTAACAAAACAAAGCCTTTTATCGTCTCTCTCATCTATCCTTTCTTCCTCGCAATTATATAGACCGAAAATTCACGTCTGAAATTCAAGGGCATATGACGTTCCGAAGGCAAGCTAAAATGGTGCAATAATAATTTTCGTATGCCAATTAAGCTGCTGCTGACGCGAAGTACGAGATTAAGGTGCGCCACATATTGTGTAATGGACGAAGTTACAGAATTCTATTCTTATCAGTGACGCAGGCAGGTTCATTTAATATCGGGCGACCACTTATTATGACACAATACATAAGTGACTAAGTCTTCTATCAGCCGTACGAACATGGACTTACTTCTCAACATTTTTGGGCTGTCTCTGTCTTTCCTGATGATGGAGAAAGAGACAGTCTCCAATACCCCCGCAACTAATATTATGCTCACAAGGCAGATGACCCAAAAATACTTCATTTCAAAGATCTGTTCCGAAGTAATAAGACAGAAAATATCATGCACATTAGAACTAAACCAGGTAATTCTAATCTAAGCAATTAATTACAGTACCTGAAGGAATCTCAAACTACATTCCAGCTAAGTAATTTTCTATTTACAATCATTCTTGTAAACTTACGATGCCTAATTATGAAAGGACTTAAAAAAACGAATTAGCCCAATTAAGAAACTACTTCAAAGCAGAGACCTTCAATATAAGGAATCACTTGTGAAAAAAGACTAACTACAATAAAGATTCATGGTGATAATATTGTATAATTTAATTTAATGAAATAAATATAAACTAAATTCACTGAAACATTTGAAGAGAAAACTTGATAATTTACTGTCAACTCAATTAACATTTGTGATACATGAGGCCTACAGAGTAATCCTTGCTCCATTTCAGCTGACTTCATGGAGACTCTTCAAAGCGAAAGTGTACATAAGCTCTCAGTTTCTCAGAAACAAATCTATCATCCTTCCGTATTATAACTCCAACACAACAATTTCTTTCAGGTTATAAAAGGTTCTCTAGGTTCAACTTCAGAAGTTACATGCTAAATTACACAGACGTATTATAATGACTAATAAATAATCTAGTGGTCTATTTAAAGACGATGCCCTAATTTTTCGTTAGATATTTGAGGAAAACTACCGAAATCATTATTCATTTCTCGTCCGAGATTCGAATTGGATACTGCATATCCCAAATACCGTTTCTTGATCTTATAATCTTGATGTTATGGAATTTATTTTTAAAGTAACATACGTCATCCTTGCACACTTTGCCATACATAGTATATAAGAGTTCCTATCACACGGGTCTGTCAGTTTTATATGAAATGCCCGTAACATCAAAGCGACAAATTCGAATTTTGATATTATCATGCAGTCTGAATACTTATCACTTACAGGAATATTCGGCAAATGCACAAAACAGCGGAACTTCCGGCCGGAAGGTGAAAACCTAACAGCAATTTCAATCGCCTTTTAGAATGTGTTGTATCTTGTGGAATGTTTGAGCAGACCTGCAATCATCGAATAAAGTTCATATATGTATGGAAACATTACTCTAGGCTTGAAATCACCTCTCTATGGGCTAAACGGGAAATCTATCCTGGATTGAAATTAAAGCTTGTAATAACTATAATGTAAATTAGACTTTTCACATTGGAACTCAGAGAAATGTTGTGGTTGAATCTATTCAAGACGAAAGCCTTTATAGTTTGAGTCCCTCGTGGTTTGTTAAGAGTAGGCAAACCCTGCTCACATAGTCTTTCCGTTTCTCTTAAAGGGATCCAAGTCAAAGAGGTACGTTTCGAAAGTTCTAGTTGGTTTCCGTCTGGCCAGCGCCTCTACATCGAATTTACCCTTAACGACATTCTTAATATTCTGCTCTACCCAATGTGCAAAACCATTATTTTCCACCCATGAATCTTGTACAAACAGTATGGCTCCTAAAATCCTTGTAATCTCTTTTTATATTAAACAGACACCGGTAATCAAAACCTGTGTGAATATTCTCTGCATGGAAATACGAAGAAAATATTATTCTGGATCTTACGTAACAACTTATGACTATAAGAGGTAAAGATGAGTGGAAATGGACCAAAATTATGTTCTATAGTAGGCTGCTAGGGGAAAAGTGTCGAAGTTTTCGGTATTACTACCGGAATATTAGTTAAGCAAAACAAAATTACATTTAAATGTTCAGAAATAAACATTTTCTTGGTGGGAAATTGTTTTATTTATTTTTCTTCGAAACCTTAAAGAACGATGATCATAATGAGTTTAGTTGATATGAGTTTGACAGATTATTTCATGTACGATTAATATCAAGTGAAACCATCTTCTTATATCTTTCTGAGAATTACGTTTATGGCTTGTCTTGAATAATTCTATGCAACACTGCCCTTCTTCCGAAGCCAATGGCCACTCAGTTCGTCAAGACTTTCCCTACCTTTACTAGAAGTCTAAGGCTCATTACTATGAGCACAGGAATTCGCTGTTTTAATCTCTCTTGAACCAGAATAATCAATTCTATACTTTCATATTAATATATTAAAAAATACTTTATTATTAACATTCCATTTACGCCTAGGTCTCGAAAATGATGTAGTACTACCGTCAGCTCAAATTTTATTGGCATTGGCAAGTGTGCTATATGGCCCACTGACCTCGTCCTTTTTGATCCCATAACAAATATCTCATACGGACTAAAAATTGTGAATATTTTGCTTTTGCACTATTTACCATGGGTCTGCTACCTCCTCTCACATAATTAATCGTCTAACTCCATGTTGTTGCGTGCAAACCTGAACATGCAAGACTATTCAGAAGTGCTCGTCGTAATGGATTCTTGAATGTGTGTGTCAAATAGACCGAAGTGGCTTACGACATAATTTAGCGGCTGTCCTTTATAATTATATTTTCGGTTTGCATAAACGTTTGGGGCTTTGTTGACCAAATTAAAAACAGACTATCCAGAAAGAATAAGATATCCATGGAAACAAAATTATGAATTTATTCTTGCCTCCTTACATTGATTAAATTTTTCATCTAGCTGTAAGAGTTCCATTAATTTTGGTTTGTACAAAATTTAGCTTCATTTTCAAGGTCGTATGTAATCTTCTCAATTCGATACCTACTGTATTTCCATTACAGTTTCTCACTTACAATGACCACAGCAATGTGTTATTAACCGTTCAGTCACTTATTGGCAGTAAGTCTTTGTATTAATTACATGCAAATTCTGCCTCCATTGCAAAACATATTGCAATAGCTCGGGGTTTGTTTGTTATTGTATATTCCTGTGTTCGTAGCCGCTAATTGGATAATTACGAAGCTGTGGCCATGGGAGATGAACACAACATGTTGGATTATATTTCCTAACAGAACACGTACCTTAGCCGTACCTTCTGCTGCTGTTTTAATTATCTTCCGCCAACTGTTTATAGTCATCAGACTGTGCGTCTTTTGTCATCTACAAAGAGTGAACAGAGATTTCATACAGTCGGTTTATCCTCTATTTCTGAATAGCAGAAAATGAAAATGCCGTTAGAACAGGATGCAACACGCGTTTCCTCTTTTTTGGCTTTACAGTTTTCGGAGAACCTCTGCCGCCTACTTAAGTAAGTGTTCGGAACCGTTTTCTGAAAGTTGGTACAATTCCTTGGACGTCGCTTCGGCCTGTCGCAAGGCTTCGTACATGTTTAGGCATGCGTTGCTTAGGAGACATTACTATAGCTTGCGTTCTGAAATTGGAAGCCGTTCGACTATGAATAATCGCATTATGCATATTACTACTAGGTTTCCCAGACATTCCATTGTTAATGTAACATGTACAGACGTCCTAGGTTAGATACCTTTGTGTGTAGTACTTGATGCGGTTGGCAGGGCTCTGATCGTCTATCCGACCTTCAAGCACCACATCTGACAAGCCAACACTTGAACCGTTCGGAGTCCTCTTGAAACGGGAGACTTCAATACAAGACCAATTGACTTTGATGTGGCCATTCCCAACATACGTCTCTATACTTTATACGTCGCAAAAAGGGTTCTAGCGCGCATATCGCGCGGGCAGTTTATTAAATAACTTAGAAATGAGTACAAGTTTGTATTTTCATAGCATTTTTATCGTGTAAGTGCTTTTCAAATGTAATATGTAACCGAATTTTCATGCACTACTTAAATTTCAAGAGTTCGCTGTTGTATAATCTACAATTTCAAAGAAACTGGGCATTTTTGTTGCAATAACCTTGGAGGAAGGCATATAATGCAAATACATTGCGTTCATGAAGTACTGGCATACGTCGATCAAGAGGAATGCGATCTAACATAGGTTCTCAAAAAGTACAGTAACCTAATTATTATGCGACTTTCTTAGTAAAAGGGTATTTAGCTACGCACACAAAAGGTAATCATTAATCAGGACATATACATGGTCACCTATCTTCTTTCCTCACCGTACGTACCTAAAAAATAATCACCTGTTTTCCTCATCCCCATACGCTGCTCCCATTGGATAGCAGCTCATCCTCTGAGCTACCAATCAGCACCATCAAATTCTACTTTCCACTTACTGCCTTCTCTACACAAGGCTTCTAAAAACGCTCAATATCTGTAAATTTACCCTGACGATGGAAACTGCAAAGTTTGCCAAACCTTAAGATGCTGCCCCAAAAGATGTAGTACATATACAGTACAATTTTTTAAGAGCAGTAACTTTACTTCAAATCAAGACACTGTCACAATAGAAATATCATTTTACTTGAAAAAATTAATGAAATTGTCTATATCATATTTATAAATAACGTTAAATGAAAGCGTCATATACATGTATACAAAGTAACAGTGGGTTGCTAGGTAATACTGCACGGCCAGCAGCCCTCTCGTACGATATCTGTGTTATTAGCTTTCAAGCTTTCAACCTCTCTACCCCGCTAATAACCAATTTTATATAATTAGTTTTCAAATTGTTAGTGTTTTTAAAATCCACAAGCCTTTTGATATGTCAAAATAATGGGTTGTTTAATTAACCAGTCAAAAAAAGTTGATTTGATAATATGAAATTGCATAAAATGTAACCTACTGGACGAAACTAACAGAATACGTTGAAAAAGTAAAGGCCTATACAGGCCACTAATTCACTGGATAAAATTACTAACAGAAAGGAAAAGTTTAAAATGCATTCAAAAAGTAAATGTTATGTAGCCTTTATGTTAACCTAATGACAAATATAAGAGAGGTCATTTGTAGGGCACTAAATATGCTAAAATGCATTTAACTTACACTTTTTGATAAAATTTGCCTTACTCGTCAGAGAAATAACATTCAACAAGTCCTTTAAAACAATTTATTGTCCAAAGTAAGTAAATGATACTCAGGATTTAATCCTTCAGCAAAGAAATTTTGCATATATTTATTCTAATTGGTATTATTAAGCCCATATATACCTATACGTTGTTTCAAAAACGTATAAAAAAGGCCCAATACACCTCCTTTTAAAAGTGCCAAAAAACTTAATTTTAACGGTACTAGAGACCCAAACGGTGTTATTAATTTTAATATCACGTCAAGAGAAATGAAAATAAGCTATCTATAAGCGCTTTTAAGACGTGTGTAAGAATGTTAGTTATAACATGACACTGATTTATTGATTTTATTTCATCATTTCCATGGTTTCATTCCATAATGCTTGAAACTTAGTTTTCTTCGACTAACTTAAATTTCATTAATCACCAGTAACACACGATCTTAATCCGTATCTAAAGGAAGTGCATAGTATATTGTGAATTATAAAAGAGTGAAGCGACAACTATAGGTTTTAAATTATATTATTACATGGGACGTTCGGTCTTTGCAAAGTTACCTCCTTCAGAATACGACGTCTCAGTTAACAAGCTACACGTTTAAATCAGAGTGTATTTGTAGGTTGAATTTAAAATAAACTTCCTATTGTGTAAATATTCACCTAACTAAAACAATACATTCATTACAGTTGTAAACACTTAATATTAAATAATGAATAACGAAAATATGAGAGAGAAAGTGAACGTGAAGGAGAAATTTAGCTACTGCGACGTTTCATTTAATTAGAATATTGAAAAGAAACAAATCTCATGTATACGTTCCCATCTCTTCCTAAATTTACTCACCACTCTGAATGTCTCTCTCATCTACCGCTCATCTTACTTCCATCTAATAACACACCTTTGTACCCTCACCATCTTTCTTTTGAACCTCCGCCTTCAAAACTATTATACACGGTCCCCGTGTTCTCAAATTACCCAGCCGCTGCATTCAGAAGTCGTAATTCCCATCTCACTGTTTCCAGTAATTCAAATTGGGGGAAGAAAATTACCTTGCACGTCTATTACACCCAGGCTTCGTCACCGTAAACCCCTATGGGTAAGGGTAAGAGGGATGGAAAAAGAAGGGGGCTTCAGAATAGGATAGGGGTGAGGATGCAATACTCTATTCTCTGTTACGACACCCCATAAACCGCGCTTCAGAGATCAGGCACCATCTTTTAGAGAATTCGGTTGGATGAAAGTAGTGGTGAAGGTGGATAAAGAAAAGGGGTGAGTGAAAGAATTCAAAATGCCGCACCAAAAGGATGTGGGACTCTGTGCGAAAGACGCTCTGAAGCAAGAGGCAGAATGGGTTGAAAGAGATTCTCCTGCCAGGAACACTCCTTAGAACAGAGGACGTGGCAGGATTTTCGCTCGCTTTTCCCTTCACAGCCAGACGGACGACTTCTTCCCAAACACTGACTCTACTATAGAGTTTTATTTTTGCAATAGTAGCGTGCTTTAGGCAATGCAGCATAACGCTAATTGAAGAGCAAATCTGGTATTCTCGTAGCTAAACTTAACGTCTGGGTTCATTCAGTGTGTTATAGTTGGAGGAACAGAAAAGGACGCAGTTAACTGAGAATCAGTGACTCAATTCTTTGCCATTAAAAATACCGTGCAGAAGAATATTAGAACATGAACGAGATATACAATCATGCCATTTTGTAACCGACTATTCCAGTTGCGTGAATGTAATATATATCTCTTCTTATTTTACTGTTTTAAAACGAGTAGTTTAAATCACCTGTTCTTATGGTCGCATCATCTGCTTCCTCGCACAATTTCAGTTCTTTGTTATTATGTTTTCATACATTTCTTCCGTTTCTTCAATTTTCCTGGTTCGAGCTGCCAATAGCAGGCGCAGAACATTGAGTTTATCGAACATCTTAGCATAGCATGAGCTAGCTGCTACGCTGAAGAGGCCGTCGGCCGGAAGTAGCAGCGAGAAATGTTACGTAGTTAAAAATTGTTAAATATGTGTGACGTAGCTGTTCTCACTGGCCAAACACAATTTTAAAATAATCTTAAGGTCATAAAAACTACAATTAATTTTGAAACTATATTATGAACCTTCTAATCGTTATGTGAAGGTATCAATATATAAAGTAAATTGAATGCGAACTGCAATATTTAAAATCTAATCGTGGATACAATAAAAGTACTTACAAAAAAATACAGTTATTTCTTTCCGTCTTATGCTATTACACTGCCTTCTGCCGAATATTTCTACTCCCATGTTTATTTAATAAATTACAACTAATTTTTTCACCTATTCAAAACACTGCGGAAATCCCCAAGAAGACTAACACTCCCTTCCTCCACCAACTTCGTGTTAGGTTGGTAGCCTCTTTTTTAAAAAATTTAATAAACTCGTGCCTCTATGAAAGTAATGTCCATTTATGTACTACATGTCTTTAAAGTTTCCCAAGTATGGCTTAAAATTCAACAATCGTTATGTTCATGCCCAGACGCGGATGACCCATGTGCCATGTTGGTTTCCCAATGCCAGTATGCTTCATATTAAATTGCGGAGCGCTGGAATACTTCTTTACATAATAATTAGATTAAATTTTGTAGAAATACCTTCACAATCTAAACAGAGAGAAGAATACTTAAGTGACTTAAAACTATTTAGTCTAAAGGCATAGCAAAGCTGTAATAAGTAACGAAACAATAGCTAATAGTGAAATCCAAGCACATCTAATTCACCATTTTAACGGATGCCGTTGAGAATGCATAGATTATAAAGTTATGTCAAGCAACAAAAATTTATTTTAGTTAATTGCTAGCAACACTCATCAAAATATATTTAAACGATTAGAGATCACAGCGGCCGTCCGCCCTTTCGCTCTTGGGTCCTCAAAGCATTGGGATCGCGGGTACGCAATCCGCTCGACGCACGGGATGTATGTGCACTGGCGTTATTTTGTTTTAGTACGTAGATACAGAACTTTTATAAGTATTCGCCATTTCAGAACGTCCATCTCGGAAATGTAACACACATTTAAAGTTATCGTAAAGTGACAATTTTGCTGCGTTCACTACAATTTGACCTTTGACATATGTTTAATATATTTTTTGCAGGTTATGTATGTATATATTTTATTTGCACGCAATGACGTGACAGCTTGTTATTATTAATTACTTTTTTTTAGATTTCACAACGATAACAGCATGCAAATTGTTTTCCTTTGTAAAATAGAATATAAAATTTTCACATACAGAAACCGTGATATTACAATACAGCATAGAAGCAAAACACTACATCCCATTTTGCATTAGGTGGGTGAAATTACTTTTCTAGACTTCCAGCATTCAATTTACGAACAGTTCTTATGGAACGAAGCAACTTTTATTTTCATTCAAATTGAAGCAAGAACAGATGTAAATTTTGAATACATTCAAGCAATGCTCTTTCTTTTGGCGGATTCTGTACCTTTAAAATGCTGAAGTAACAGCGGTAGTGAGCTGCTGAAGGGGGGGGGGGGGGGGGAATGACGTCAACAACCAAGAGCCTTAACTTCAGACATTACATTACCATATGCTACAGGGAGACAAAGCTCATTGCTACTAGGCGAATAACAATAAATTTGAATTGCATTTAGTAAGGTGAGCACCACACACCGCCTGTTACTTTCGCTCACTGTACTATCGAAAGAAGTACTGAATAATTCTATCCTTGTTTCGCAATCATCCTTATCGCCTAAAGTATATTTGTATTTCTCCCTAGCAGAATAAACCAGAGTCAGACTTGAAAAAGAGAGGCTGTAAACTCTGTAGTTATGTAAAATGGTACACGTGCAATCAGAACTGCACTTATAAAATAAATTAAGTGTAATATCATGTAGATGGATAAAATGAATTATCTTACAGTTTTAAGAGAAAACTTCTCAAGTATTTGTTGACAAAAAACTGGAAAGAAATACTGCAGTTAATAACATAAAAGATATCAATACAATGAATTAGTGGAAAGAAATTATTAAAATTCACAAAGTACGTTTCTCTTGAAACTTAACACTGTCCTCAAAACTTACATTTTAAATGTCGTTGAATGCCAGCCCTTCTTTCAGAGAACGGTATCGAACTTAGAAACTTGCAAAGCACTTTTAAAAATGTAATATGATTATACACGGAGCTGAAATATTCTACATAAATTTATCTAATGCGACATGAATTCAAAACTAACCCCATGGAGCTGAGCCCTTCTTTAAAAGCTGACAGTTCCTCAGTTAGTAAGGAAATTCTTCGTATTAGATGGAAACAAAGGTTGCTCACCGTGTTCACAAGGGCACGACACTAACCTCTATCATTAGCCACATGAATATTGCCCACACACTCGCACCATATTTCCATGTTATCCTGAATATTAATGTCTTAGATGTCCTTAAATACTGCGTACTTACATTAAGGTATGCCAAACTTTCCAAGTTTGGTGTCGATGTTAAACTCTGTATTAAATTAATCAATTATTTTTATACAGGCAGGTCAACGTCACAAGCAAATCGTGGAGAGTTAGTAAAGAACATTCTGCTGTCGCCAGGCGGTGTTTAGCCTGCTGGTATGCAATTTGTATTACAACTGTTCTGATTTCTTCCTTTACCATCCACTGCACCGGTGTATATCTATGTTACTCGCGTTTTAATTACACTACCTTTATTTTATTGATCGTCAGAGATATATTTTACGTTGTAATCTTAAGATGATGAACCTGAATTATATTTAAAACGCGCAAGTATGTTTATTTTTCTATAAGATCATTCAATGCAGTCCCCTCAGGCGAACTCCTTGTACTATACTACACATTTTCCTTATTAACATAATTAAGGCAGCAACTTGAAGGAAACCAATTATTTATAATAATACAGCATCCGTGACTTTGGGAGAGTCCACCTACATTTATTCCAAAGGCAGAATGCTTCGATTGTCGATCGTGGTTTGCTGGTTGCAATGCTATTGGTCTTGTAGGCGGCTGCCAACCTTTCGATGAGACGGATGACCTTTATTTGCAGAGTACTCACACGGCGTTAAAACACAGGAAACTACGATCAAATCTCCACCGCCGATGAGAACGTCAAGCTCTGGACGTTTATTGACATGAAGAAAGCTGAATGACGTATCACACATTTCGCTTTGGCTCTCAAGTAACCTAATATCAGTTCAGTCAGCAATTCAATAACATTTATGACGTAAAACATAAGCACACAGTACAGGCATACAATTTTATAACTAGTTCAATACATTCGATACAAAAGAATGAGTGGAAAAACATATTTACAAAAAATCAGGTGTCAATTTGGCACACAAAATAGATCGAAGAGAAGTTTCTGAACACAAATAACAGTCATTACATTCTAAACACTGTATCTGGTTTTTATTTAATGTAAATAAGCATGCGCGAATCATATTGGAAGAGGACATTTCCTCACATTAAATTTAATAGCTTCTATTCCCAAACTTTCGTTGTTCATGAAGTTTTCTGTTCAAAACGATCCTATTTACGACAACAGCTATTGCCTCTTTGCTACAACACTAGCCGTTTCGTATACCTTAGCACATCAAACTCTACAGAAGAGTACTTTGTTGGCCCTAGTATGATTGCCCTGCGGTTTGCTCTAACATACCTCCACACACACACACACACTGTATCTCACACTTTAGGCATGTGCATGCGTTTTTATGATTTTTTTATACCCCAAAATTGTGTCAAGAAAGCAAAAGTTACTCTAGACGGAAAGGCCGAACGCTGTTGGTCTGGAAAGAGAGAAACAGTGTGTGATGAAGTAGACAAGAAGTCTCACTATTTCTTGTAAACTTCTTACACACTTCAAAGAGATGATTGTTACACGATTTACGTCACGTGTTGGAGAAGTTGTTCCAGCGCCTCGGTACCAGTTTCACACTCCATTTCCAGTGCAAAAGAAGAAGGTTGGGTCTGTCAGGAAAAGGAACTGACAAAGGCTCGATCAAACATTTACGAAGCTAGTTCTTTAAAGCCTATATAGGTAGCGTTGTGATTTCGGTACCACCATATTTTTTCTTGGACACGTGGGGAAAATTAGCTATAATCTTGAAAATAAAGGATGATACATTTAATTTAATCTGCTTACTATATCTGCATACTCTTTTAATATTTTCGACAGATCTTGTATAGGCTCACGTACGATCACTTTGTGTTCCTTAACCGAAAAAAATAAGAGCACAGCAAAACTACATTAATGAAACCAACATGAAGGATTCGGCGTTCTCAAACATCGGACAATTTTCACGCTGTATCTTTCTAACGGCCTACATCTACTGACAAAATATTTTACACTGCTAGTAGTCTCACAGTCTATGTGTCGCAAATTGAACTAATCGCAGTGGTTAACCGGCCGAACGAAACAACGAATAATTTGGGTAATTTAAACCGCTATGATTAACAATATTTCATTCATTCGTACTACGTTACAGGACTTTAACAGTTTGGAATATTTTTTTAATTATTTATGTACTCAGATTGAGACTATACGATGTACTCGCTACTGGTCACCCATTGTTAATGAGTACATAAATCTGTCAATCCGAGATTATTTGTTCAATATTCACTATGTATAAGTCACTGCTCAAACATAGCAACTAACCATTCAACTATACATGTTACTGATTACACATACTATAGGAAAGTAACATTTAAGTCTGAAATACGTACACATTTTATATGTATTAATGCATTATTCCTCTGAGAAAACGCCTGGATATTACCTTAAATCGGACTACGACCGCATCTTTGCCAATATATAACTCACTAACCGTCACACATTCATGTAATTTATTTTATTTATTTACTTATTTACCAACCTATTAGGAGCGCAGATTATATAGCGTCCAACATTAGGGTCCGATGACAGTGGACACAAAAATCTCTGAAACGTCTGTAAAATTCTAATGTTCACAGGAGTGAGAACCTGAGATTCTAACGATCTCCAAAACGCTTCGCCTTAAACGTTTGTATTCGCCAAATGTGAAACAATTACCTCGAATCTTTCTTTAGCCTCGCCCTAGAATGTCACGTGAAATATTACGTAATTCTTCTTCATACGAATATCTACATTTCGGGAAGCGAGCAATGCTACGTAGTATAAAATGTCATACCACGCAATGAAACTTGCGTGGTTTCGTCTCTGATGTCAATTCTCTGTATCTGTACGATTTTAATTAAGTCATAAGTCTTAAAACTCAATTCCGTAGGTCCATATACATGTTACATTTATGATAAAAATAAGAAGGGATAATTTGAAAGATCTAGATGCACGGAAGAGGATACTATTAAAATTGATGCAGAAGAAACTGGATATAATTACGTGCTGTGCATGCGTTTCACTCAGGACAGAGATCACTGATGGGTTCTTGACTACATGCTAATGGATCTCACAGTTGTATAAAAAGCAGGACATTTCTTCGTTAGCTAAGAAACTACCAGAATCTTTAAAAGATTATGATATTGAGCGTCCTCCTGTCGGTTAAAATTAAGATTGCTATTTTATGTTTTATGACGCCGTCTAGTGATTTAGGTGATTAAAAAAAATTCGGTGAAACATGGTAAGAGGTGGAAGCGATATGTTCCTTTAAAAACGATGGATAATACGAATTATTTTCTAACGCTTTTGGAGTCTTCCTACTTCAAATATGCGATTAATTTAATACCAACTTACTAGGAGTCCGGCTACAGTCTACAGATTGCTAGATTTGTCTGTCTAAGTATGTGCGTCACTCACTCAGTTTGGAGGTGAATTTGCATCAGAACACCATTGCCTCTATTTGGATGCAGACACTCGAGTGTTTTTGAGAAAAACCAACAATGGGAATGTAAGCTCCAAGAGCTTCAGATCTGGAAAGAAAAGAAGCATTAGGAGCGTTCACTCTTGTTCTTTCTCCCGGTTTTTCAATAAAAAAGAAAACGAATTAAACTCGAGTGAGAGCAAAGTGTGTCATTATCTTATTGAAAAAGGTAGAAGTGCTGTAAGAATTCAACAGCGATCAGTAAAAATGGTGGTGATCAAAGTTCTAACATTTCCATTCATCTTCCTTCTCATTACACAGGTTTCTAGGTGTCTTACTTCTTCTCATTTCTTTATTTTAGTTCTTCATTAAGTCTCCAAAAAAGACGGATTAATAGATATTCCAGGTCTCATCATTTGATTGCTTTCATCTTTTTATAGCTCCTTTTCAGTTCTTCCATAGTCGTTTAATGTTTTGTTTACTGCTACATTTAACAAATAACAAACAACATTTCTCTTCCGTTTGTTTCTTATATCCCAAGGCTCCGCCCAAATTACCCTTAGACCACCCCTTCACATCACTTTCCCAATCCAACCATCCAACCTGCTTCTAAACTCGCCCAATCTCACCCCACATAACCTAAATCCTTAAGGAAGAAGTGCTCAGTCAGTGACAAAGAACTTTGTCCCATATACGAAAATCCTCTTCCAAGTTTCCTTTCTTACTTCCACACCCAATTCACCCATGTGACGTAGGATTTACAACCTGAATCCATAAGAACAGTGCGACACAGGGAGAGATGTAGAAAGAGAAATCAATTTTAAAAGGTTCATCCATTAATTTTCCTTTCAAAACAGAATGTCTTCGAAACTCATAAGGGACTTGACTGAGATCACAACTATGATCTACGTCTCTATCTCAGACCCATGCAATAATCTAACTTCTTAACTAAAGCAGTAAAATTATATCGATATTACAAACGATGAGTCAAACTGAATCACAAAACTCGAAATCAATTATTCATCGATGAGCATAATGTCTCCCTCGAGAAATTACCCCGCAACTTCATAGGGTATCTAAACATAACCATTTAAAGAACAGTGGTAACTATACGTAACATTAGCTCCAACATTCAGCAACTCTACTTTTTTACAGATGTTCTTTATGAGTTCCATAAGATTTTAAAACACACGCTATTATTTTTATGGCCAGAATTGACCTGTTGATCATTGTAACGGAAATGTGTTACATTTCCTTTGACGTAGGAAGTAGGAATTATATACTTCTTTATTTAATTACACTAATATCGAGCTTCGAAAGGTTAACTTGTGAGCTGGGACAGCTGATTCACTGTAGTTACCAGGATAAGGTTAGGCGAGCGGGTTTTAATTCGTCCCAGCACCAAGATCGACTCAAAGTATCCACCGGTCGTATCCAAGGGGCACAATGGTTCTATCCTCGGGAGTAAGGTAGCCAGAACGGGAGGTGGCCACTCACCTTCACCCAGTGCCGAGATTAAACATGTGTCGACATATATCGCCAGTCCCCTATAAGTCTGCATCGCATGGTGCTTAGTTTAGCATCAGTGATAAATTCATTGGTTAAATCACACCTTTTAAAGTAAAGTTTGTCCCACTATACGCCATGTAGGCGTTTGGGGTGAATGGAGGTATAGCTCCTCTCTTCCTTGACCTCAGCACTAGATGGGGGTGAGTGGTCAGCATCACGCCCCGGCCGGCTTTACCCCCGGGAAAGGACCCCGGTACCCATTGTAGAGGAGGCTGGGTGGGCCCCAGAGCCGGTCTGGACGCAGAGGCTAGAGGAAAAATCCTCTGCCCCCGTCGGGGATCGAACCCCGGTCATCCAGCCCGTAGCTAGTCACTATACTGACTGAGCTATCCCGGCTCATTAAATCACACCTTTTTAAACAGCAAAACTTTTACATTTCTTTACCAACTCTCAAGTCATTATCGTTGTTCTCACAATAAAACTCATATACAGTAGATTCCGGTTAATTGGGTCATCGGTTTATCGGGGCAGCCGTTTATTTGGGACAAATCTTAAAGAATAAACATTTTTAACTCTCTTCGTCGAACTTCGCATAATTGGAGCAGCCATTTAATTGGGCCAATGTATCAGGAAAGCCAATGGAAGTTAGTGTTTTCCAACAGATCAGAACAGTGAGATATTCTTAGTTCTTACTGACGAGCTGAGATTTAAAATTTCGTGCTTGGAAAGAGTCTAGGCTTATTCGCAAACAGCTTCTCACTTCCTGTATTCGTAATAAAACGAAACTTGTTTTCTTATTTAAATATTACAAAAAATCCACCATTAAACGGTGTTCTGGTTAGGTACTTTCTATCGGTTGATTACTCTGTGTAGCGCTCCGCAAGTACAAGCAATAATACACGCCGCTGAATTGCATGAAAAATTAATTTTACAACTTAATTTTCATCTTTCCTGTGTTATTAATTATAAAATCTCACAGCTTCATCGTTAGATAAGAACTCTGTCACTTAGTGCATAGCTTAATGTAGAATTCAGGGAATTTAAAACAAAGAGACAGATCAGCGAAGTCTTCCCTTTGACGCAACAGGAGGCCATTCAAGTTGTACATTACTGTCACATCTTGAGTAAAAGATAATTTGAATGTGATAAGATATAATTAAAATGTCACTTCAGTGTTGAAGACAAGACAGGGAATTCAATTCTGGGCTACGTTCTTATTCTTCGTATATTTATTGAGAAGACTACAGAGAATGCTAGTAAGTAATTGAAATAAGAAACACATAAATGAAGAAAATATGTGTTACTTGAAGGTACATCTGGTGTCACATGCAAAATATTTTGGCTGTTTAAGAAGAGTGGAAGAGTATAGGTAAATTAAGGCGTCCTACACGACCGGGGTTCGATCCCCGACGGGGGCAGAGGATTTTTCCTCTAGCCTCTGCGTCCAGACCGGCTCTGGGGCCCACCCAGCCTCCTCTACAATGGGTACCGGGGTCCTTTCCCGGGGGTAAAGCCGGCCGGGGCGTGATGCTGACCACTCACCCCCATCTAGTGCAGAGGTCAAGGAAGAGAGGAGCTATACCTCCACTCCCCCCAAGCGCCTACATGGCGTATAGTGGGACAAACTTTTTTTTAAGGCGTCCTACACATATTTTCAGAATATACGTTCTTGCTACAAGAGAGACACTGACGTTCATTAATTAAATCACAGTCTCAAATTGTAATTGTGGAAATCTTATCTCGTTTCAAAATAATTTTAGTCGTATTTTGCTTAATGTGTATATAGCCTAACGAAAATTACGAAGAAGGCTATTTTCTGAGTTATTGCCCAGTGTATCCCAGTGGACGCATCCCTTGAGGACACTTTTTATACACGGGAAATTGCAACGAGACAGTATCTAGACTGATTTTATAAGTTTAATTCTGTTCAATATTTCTTTCGTATTTATTCTAGAGTTGTAGATTTTTGTTATTGTTTGCCAGTTATAGTCTTTTTGCTTTTGTTAAAACTCTAACAAGGAACTTTATTATTATTATTATTATTATTATTATTCCATCTAGTCACCATTTTACAGGGTGAATACTTCTATGTACCTGAGACAAACCTTGCCCCTGAGGCACACTGTGCAGCAGCTATTTCTGAAATATATTTTGCTATTAATACGTGTTAAATGTGCCATATAGATTTATTGTGAGGCATGACTATATATACTGTATATTTTACATCAGCGTCTGCCGAACGATGTATGATGTTCCTAGAATGGCGGTTTTCTGAAGTTCCCTAATGATGTGTTTGCCCGAGTGAGTGCCTTCAAATTTACCTGCGAGTACTGTCCTCCAAACTTTATATTTAAGCACACCAATAATCCTGGAGTACAGTTCGATGCAAAGTAACCTCTTCACTTCATACAGAATCAGAATGAAAAACTAACAAGACTACCTTCAAATTCATACGACTGGTACAGTGGTAATCAGCGTGGCTTCTGTGTGGGAGTTACCGTTCGTAATCACTCGTCATGACAACGTCGTCCTTAACCGTTTCTGATCCACCATATTCACTAGACCCTTTCGAAGTTACATAACCACTGTATTTGAAAGCAGCACCACCACACAAATCATGAAGAAATAACTTTTGAGACAAAAGAAACACGATTTTGTCCGGCTTCGTGTTCGGATAATTTATGATGTAAGACAGCTCTCATTCTGGCAAAGTTAAAAGCAAAATATACAAATCTTTCGAACTATTTCAATACATATGAGTGATATAAAGATAATTATTTCGGCGTGATACTACAATCGCCACGACGGTATTAACTAAATATCATCAAAAAGCATGACGACAGAGAGAACCTTTAACAAAATGTTTATAAAAAAATATGTATTTCACAATTTATTATCTGTTGTCCCAACTGTCCCTCCTTTATTTTGTTAATACAGTTCTTAAAACTACTGAATAACTGATTTTGTGTTCTCGTTATCTGAACACACTCAAATCGCGAACATTTCAAACGAAGCTTTATATTCTTTCCAATATTAATTAACATTTCCAGCTACGGGAATCGTTTCTATATTTGTTCACATTCATTAACATTTCTAGTTGCACACGAGGGATTACAGTACACAAACAAACACAATATGAATAATCAGTCGTTGCTTGTTTGTGAATATGTGACGAAGCCATGCCATGCATATTATTTTTTAGATCATTATACAGAGTTCATTTGTGCAAACATAAAACCAAATTAAAATTTGTACCTTCGTTACAAAGTTAGATAGGTTTTAATGAATCTTTGCTTAATGCACTCGCATTACTTGTGAAATAAAGATTACTTTAAGAAATTTTCAAAATACTTCAGAGACTTTTCAAATCATGAACATCAAATGCCTCACGTTTCTGTATAATTTTCCTCGCCACATTGTACCTTAATTTGTCTTTAAAATTCGCAGCACCGGTGACGGAAGCAGCAAGGACCTCTAAAACTTTATTTAACTTCTACCAGAATACACGGCGCTACAACCCAGAAGACAAACATCTTTATCTTTAAAACGGTTCCTACGATATTATGAATCATACTGAGTTTTCTTCTTACTTCTCCCTGATCACTGTATTTTAATGAAGACTGGTTCACAGGGTACATACGAAGTTTACAGATGTTACTGCGTAGCATGTACGAGGAATGTAATAATTATTAAACAATGTCCGATGATTATGTTCTTAGCCAGATTAAGTTAAAAACAATTGTAAGCATAGTTCATACTAGGAGCGGTATTCAGTTTCATTTGTGATAAAAAATACATTTTCTTATTCATTAAATTCAGAAAACAGCGTTCACAAAATAACGCTGCTCATTACAATTACTTTGTTAAATTAAGAATTCCTTATAGATTACCTTCCCGGATTGTACTGGCAAAACATGAAATAATACGTTCTTAAGGTAGTATATTTGCGTCATATTGTGAATTAGGTTAATATTTTAATGTTTTCCGTCAAATCACAATTTTAATGAGATAATAAAATATAAAATATTTAAAATATCATTTCACGTTCCGCATCGAATGATCGATTTAGAAATTGGAACGTCTCTTACGACATGTTTCGGTTATATTTAACCGTCCTCAGGTATAAATTAGATTGGTAATACCTTCGTTCTAATATATAAGAGTAATCTGATAAGAACATTTCAATAAACTGCATAACATTGTAAATGATTGTAATTCGAGTTTTAAATTTACCAATCTAATTTATACCTGAGGACGGTTAAATATAATCGAAACATGTCGTAAGAGACGTTCCAATTTGTAAATCGATCATTCGATGCGGAACGTGAAATGATATTTTAAATATTTTATATTTTATTATCTCATTAAAATTGTGATTTAACGGAAAACATTAAAATATATAATACGTTCTGTTAATTTTCTCCGAAGATAACCGACTAGGCGTAAGTAAGCAGGACTTTACTTGGTTCTGCATACAATGAGGTCTATGTAAAGAAACAAGTATATACGAGGCGCGTCCTCAAAGTAAGTTTCCCACTCGTCCCACAGCTAGCAAACCTTATATTGCGCGAAGCGACTGTGCGTACGTGATAGAGCAATGACGTAGCATGGCGCATGCACTAACGGTACTTCCCGCGTTCTCACAGTAGCATCGTTGCAGCTGTTGAAGATGGAGGTTCTTATTCCAGCTCCCGCCGACTGTGAAGTGCGGTCAGTGATAACGCTAGGCCGCACACGGCTCGACGGACAGCAAGTCTCCTGCAGAAGTTCAGCTGGGAGGTGTTTAATCATCCACCCTACAGCCCGGACCTCGCTCCCAGTGATTTCCAATTTTTTCCTACACCTCAAGAAATTCCTGTCCGGTCAGCGTCAGCGTTTTGAGAATGACAGAGAGGCGGAGATGGTTGTCACACAGTGGTTCCAATCCCAGGCGGCAGACTTCTACGACACAGGTATTCAAAAGTTGGTCCCACGGTATGACCAATGTCTCAATTGCGGTGGCGAATATGTTGAAAAATAGCTGGACACTTGCTGTATCTGTTGCAATAAATATTTCCATGAAACTGTGTTTTGTTTCTGTAAACGGCCCCAGGGAAACTTACTTTGAGGACGCGCCTCGTATGTGTAATCTCAAGCGCTGTATAAGTAAGTTATAGTGCACCATATAATAATCTGTGTTAGGACATATGCTGTTAGTAATAGTCACAATTATTATAGGCCATTAGGCATAATATCAGATATCATATACCGGTAACGGAAAGACTATGTCCAAGTTCCAAGAAGTATTTTTTCTCATCTTTCGCTCGGCTAAGGAAAACATCGCACCCTAACGTTAGAACTGAGTCTACAGTGTGCTATTGGCAGGATTCGACAACATGAAATGAACAAATACCACAAAGTGGCGTTATATGGCAGTTACACATTTCGATAGTTGGAGCCCCTCCAACTTGATGCGCTTTCAAAGTAAGACCATACAGACGGTAGCTGCTGTTTCCAGAACATGTACTGCGTCTCTGTCTGACTTACACAAGCACTGTTGGTCTCCAGGCAAATTCTAACGAGGTAAAGGGTGTTGACATTCAGATACGCATCGGTGCCAGAGGAGGAAAGCTTTTAGAGAGAGAGAAGAAGACCGGCGAGAGAGACGGGGAGAGACCAGGAAGTAATCACGTTGCGCCAAAATGTTGTCCACGTTGTTTTGTTTGTGTTTGTTGACCAATGAGGACGCACTTATAGACACAGAGGCCGGCACCGACTCTTTCAGCAAAGCGTCAAGCAAATATCACTCTACCAGCTCTCCTCCCCGATCCCCTATCTCCTTTGTATCTAAAGCTGCAAAGTAAACTAATTTCATACAAAATTAGTAAATGCTGTGTGTACTTGCAGACTTATAAATTAAATCCCAATGCACATAGTTCTCGTTAGTGAATACTTTTTCCTACGATTTATCAATTCTTATAACAAAAAAATCACTAACTTTTATATGGTAATATTAAAGTAGTATTAATATATTCAGTTTTTAATATTAAGTCTCCTTCGTTAGCCACTATTGCCTTCGTTCGTCGCTGTAGCATGACAAGACTGGGACAGACCCTTCGTATTCTTCGTGTTTGATTAAGCAAAGCAAAATCTGTCCAGAAGACCTTCATGAGACCAAACAATTAAACAACTGGACTAATGTCTATGCACAGCAGGGGTCAATACTACTTAGGGGGCGTTGGATCACGTGTTTATACAGCAGAAGCTGACACTTATTTTTATCAAACTGTTGTCCATTTTCCCAAAATTAAGAATCTTCTTGGAAGATTGTCATTTTGACTTACTTATAGACACCTCAAACAGACTAAAGACATTTCGGAAAGGAACCCGAAAAAATACATAAAGCATGTTTTACAAGTACAAAAGAAACAGTGAAATCTAGACAGAGGAAAAACACTTTTGCGGTGGCTACACACTGTAATTTTAATAACAATATACAGGTTTTACAATATCAATCCAGGCATTGAATTGTCAACCTTTACTTATTGATGTTCTGGCTGAGAGATTAGTTCCATAAGATCACGGGAGGAAACTTTATTAATTTCTTTTTTGAACGACTGCTAGTAGTGTAAGGAGACTACTGAATCGGGTACAACTAGCTTTATTAAAATTATTTCACTATAAAATAATCTCAGGCTCGATATTGTCTGCCATTTCTTTAGTCCAGTTTAATGCCTCTGATATAAAAAAGCTCATCACTACGGTATTTATACTGAATTTTCCTATTTTGAAAATGAAGCATCACAGATAATTAACATTAGTGACATTGTATATCGTTTTCCTTGACATGTAAATTGCGTTTTTAAGCTCCGGTCGATCCATTGTGCCCGAAACTCGACGGGAAGTGTGCGATTACATCCATCCGCGACGCAGTTCAGCCTGTGAATGTAGCTGCAATAACGGCGTGCCTTTTCCATGCTTCGATAACCTATCATTATAACACTACAATGTTCACCTCATACTGATGTCAATTACAAGTTATATTTGAGCCTTTTAACTGAATCGTATCTATCTTAATCACCATGATTAGTTTTATTATAGACAATTCTGTTCATATCGTCATTACACCGTTATAACGTGTGTATGTAATAAAATGTTGTAATTAGCCATACATGCAGCTGTGCTTTGGCCTACTTTACTGAGAACAACGTGTATAGGATAAATTATTATTTATTTGCAGCTATGAGTTCGATCATATGGCATATATGCAGTACACTGTGCCCCGTAGATATTTGGTTTTTCACTTCGCACTGGTATTTAAATATGTACAAATCCCGAAATATCTGCATAAATTTTATCGGGAACCTTGTTCAGTTTCAGGACGCTAATATTTTATTTATTTCATAACAGTCGTGGTTCTTGTTTAGGATCTCATCTCTACCGGCCCGAGACTGGACACAGAGGAATTCATTGCGAGCCTGTGCAGGTTTCTGGAAGTTAGGAATAAATAAGATGACTAATTATTTGCTCATAACTGTTCTACATTTAAAGAGAGTGTAACAAACGCCGTCCACAAAAAAAAATGTTCAGACGACAGAGAGTAAGGGGATAAACAGCCCATGACAGCTAAGCTTCAGCAAGACGAAGTACACAAACTTTGAGTCGGTCGCAAACACCTATTTTAAATAAATGAAAAATATTAAAATACTTTTAATGGCGATGGGCCTGCATGCACGGAGTGACCCAGGAAGTTCTATGTACACAATCACGTCAACATTCTGTATTCATCTTTTATTGGGCATTCTGTATATTTAATAAAAAATGTTTCTAAAGTTGTTGTTTAGTCACAAGATACGCTGACGTATTCTGTATTTATATTATTCGTTAATTAGTATATATATATATATATTATAAACATACTAAAATCATTCTAAATTTGCATTATAGAAACTATCAGATTTGTATCAGATACTTATAAAGAATTTAGACAAAGCCAGAACATATTTAACATACGTAAACGTTTTCAGCCTGAAATTTTAGGGCCTGTATAAGGAAATCATCTTTTTGGTAACGTTGATAACATTTCTTCCCTTGACTTAATATAAATCACATTTTGGAACCCAAGAAACTGATGAAATGAAGTTGCAGATTAATAGTGCAAGTATATTCCTTTCGTATCTTGTTAGGTAGGAACGTCACAGCAACCGAGTTCGTGGGTGAAGAATGAGACCAGAGCGGGAAGCGAGAAGGAATGAGTTGGAAACACAGTCTCCTGAAAGGAGGTGTGTATCACCGTGGAACCGATTCGGCCATGCCATTAGTTTTCAACTTTGAAAAGCTTTCTCGTAAGGCTAACCGCACGCTCCCCCCTTGCCCTTTCCCACAAACCCCCGTTTCCTTTCTCCATCAGGATAAAATAACTGCGCTCCGATACAAGGAATCCATTCCCCGCATGTCCAGAGTGACTAGCAGAACAGTTACACTCCATTAACCAGTTAATGGTAGTGACGAAACAGAAAAACTCTCGGAATTTTCGCGCCCCTTGTCTTGGTCTTAAAGTCACTCTTTGTAGGCGGTGTAGGTATTTAATCGATCTGTGTCATAATAACAAAATTGGAAGTTGAGATTTTTGAATGGCTCAAGTACAGCAGACTTGAAGTTAAATACGGGTTCTCTGAAATGCGTTCCACTACGTCCATTATACTATTTAGATAAATTTAAATATTTAGATAGATTTAAATATAAAGCGTGCTGGATAAATGAATCTTACGTTGGCGATTAAAAATTTACGTACACTTCTAATATCTCTGAAGACACTGTGCTCGTGTCGATATAAGAGAGAGAAAAGAATTGTGACTTAAATTATTCAATTTTATAAATCATAATATGATGTTCGAAAACGATATTATACCGAAAAAGGACCGTTTGAAGAGATTCAAATAGTGGAAATAAAATAGTACCAGTCAGGTACAAATGTTATTAGCCTACCAACTTCATACTTTAATGATTATGCTTTGTACATGTTCATCACGCTCTAAAAAGCGAAGAACTTTATGGAGATCAGTCTATGTCTGTCTGTCTGTCGCGTGACACATGATTGTTGTTTGAGCACACTGTTGTAACCTGAACCGAGGTCATGTTTGATTCGCATTGGTGGAGCTGGAACTGGTCATTGTTGTAATACAGCTTCGCAGTAATATGTACCGAAGTTATGGTTGGTTCATTGTTGAAAAAAGGCCTAAGATGAAACTATTGCAAGAGTGACCTTGCCTTTGTCACTCCCTTCGTTGCCCTGCTGATGTCATCACCCGTGATATGGCGTGATGAACGCCTTTGAAATTTTGGTGTACTCCGGGTACAGCATTCCAGTCTTACAGCTTATATAGATCTATTTTCCTGTAATATGTGAGGTATGTTGTAAATTGGCGACCTGCGTTCAGTTGCCGTAGTACGCCATGACATTAATAATGCATATGCATATTTCTTAGTTATTTGGTTATGCTCCAAGGGGACATCGAAATGGGTTGGTTTATATTTCCGTTTGACCACTGCCAGTAATCGTTTGACGTTCTGGAATCACTGGGATTTAAACATCAATAATGACACAGTAGGCCGGTGTTAATCATTTTAAAGGCATGATGTAATAAACAGTCATTACATGAAAACATAAAAATGCCCTAGGTTCTAATCTGTTAGCGGTAACTGGTGAATTGATTAGTTTTTCTTCTAATTGGAAAAGTAATGGTTTTAGACAGTTATTCTGAAAATCATACAGTCCCGAATAAATATGACGTATAAAAGTAACTTAATTCTGACAAAATTATCGACAGTTTATCATGAGAATTAGAAGAATAATTCTGTCAACCACAAGCGTGGTTACAGTTTGAGCTGATTTAATAACGCATAGATTCTGATAAAACCTTCCGAAGAAACAAACAGTATAAAGAATGCATTCTCAAGCCAAAGTTGTCTCAGTTTGTAGAGGTATCGGAATAATGATAGAAGTTGTAAATTTATTTCATTTATTTATTTCCGAATATCGATAAAGATAATATTTCTTTGATTATCCAGGAAACACTTCCTCATGGGTAAATGTCAATGAAAGCTGAACAACAAGACTAGAAAAGTTACAGCGAAGAAACGGGCTCAAGCCGTTTAAACCGTAGTATCCTGCGAGAGAAGTAAGAATACCTCTCTAATAGGAGAGGACAATGCTGAGGGCAATTTTATTTATCCAATACTCGTCTTCAGAGGCGTCAGAAAAAATAAACTGTGCATGAATAACAATTGATTGTGCATAACTCCGAGCTGAGCAAAATATTAAACATTATATCTTGATTAAACAGAAACCAGCATTTTGCCGAACCGTATCTGGGGACTTCTGCAGTTTGTATGAGGCGTCACTTAGAGCGTATTTGGTAAAATGACTGATAAAGCTTACTTTTCTTACTATATTACGAGGTTCACTCCAAAAGCAATGCACCATATTTTAAAAAAAAATCCCTTTTATTCTACCGTGTTGCTATTCACACAGAATACAGATACGTTCTTCCCGCTTGTATTAAAACTTAGTTCATCCTTCTCCCGCAAGTGGAACATGTGTGTCATTCGTTAAAAACGTTCGTCAGGAACAACGTGTTGTTATCGAGTTCCTGGTGTGTGAGAACGAAACATCCACAAGCGATTGCAGAAGGTGTACGGTGAGGTTACTCTCGATCGCAGCATAGTTAGCCGCTGGGCGCAAAGAACATCAGGCGAAGGTGGACATGCAAATATTCGCGATTTGTATGTGTAATGTGTAACAATTTGTTTCATAACATCTAAAATTTTTAAGGGTGCGGAAATTATCACATTAAATAATATTTGGGTAATTTATTCAAAAGTGGGACAAGTCTCCCGGAATTAACGGCCTTCTTAAATGGCACAGAAAACATTGGCTACCGCTACGCATTGCTTGTTTTGGTGTAGCATTTCTTCATTCATAAAATACTTTCGCTGGATGTTCAGTTTCGTCTCAGAATCTCGTTTCCAGAACCTGTTGTATCTCTCAATATCTCGCATTTGTAGACACAAGTGCCTATTCCTTTCATTATTCACTTCATAAACATCTCTCTGCTATTCCACTACTTAACCACTTACATTTCAAAACAATTATCTGGCTTCGGTAACCAAGATGTCCGGGTTACATATTAAAGCATAAAGGAAGAACGAATTAAATATGCAACCAATGAGAAACTACGTACGTCTTAGCTAAGAATTTAGTCCGATAGACTAGCTGTCACTACTTTCCGAGTTCACTAGTCTAAGAAGAACAGATTTTGTTCGAACAATTATCAACTCCGATGACAAAGTTGGAGACGATGGATATAAGGCTGAGTCTTGCCGTAATAGGTTTTGTTTCATCATTTGTTTCTGAATGGCTTTACAGCAACTGTGAGTCTTCCTAAGGGCTATACAGCGCTGTAAACATAACTGATATGTTGCATACACTCTAAACACTAATTCCATTTCATACTAATTGAATATTACAGTACGTTACGCTCAGGAACCAGCTAGATGAAATTAACTACTCAGTGGGTGTTTGGTGTCCTAGTTGAAGAATATCCATCCAGCTTACGAACGAAGAGCTTCAAGGAAACGATCCCTGGGCCACAGGCGAGAGAATGTCTGACGCCTGAAGAACCACATCCGCGAATTTCATATTAACAGTGTAGCAGTGACTGCAACCATCGAATCTGATTTCCTCGGGCTACTACGCATTCACCTCGTTCTTCCTTCCTACATTTACCTCCTCCTCACCACTTTCTCTTCCTCTTTCGCTCTCCAAAACCAGCGATGAATGGAGATAATTAAAGCCCTGGGACATGGCTCATTTAGCCCAAAGAGAGAGCAATGTTAGAGGCCGGAAACCACCGCTGCCATAGCGTTTGTGTGGGACAGTGCTCCGTTGAACTCCACCTTCCTATAATGACGACGCTGTCAACTCGGAACAAACGAGGATACAAGGACGCCGATTTATTTCATCGTGAGGGATGTTACCACGTACTGAGACAGCAGCTACCACACAGAAACAACCCTTGAAGCCAACCTCTTCAAGGCTCCTCTTAACACGACTACCACATCAACATAGTTTGATTTTCACCTCACCAAATTGTGTTTAGCGTTTGCAGTTAGAAATTCAATAATGTCATGTTATACGTTGAAGGTGTCGGTGTACTCCGTTTCCCCGAAGACGTTTAGTTCCATTGCCATCTGCAGACTGTTCAAATACCTCTAAGTTTTGAAAACAACGCAAAGTATTCGAAAAGTCCTTGCGGTGTTTATTACTACACACACTACACGACACAGTGCAATACAGAGTGTAGCTTCATAGTATTCCACCACTGATCCCTATCCTAACCCATATTAACCCAGTCTCGTATCTACGAGGCGCGTCCCAAAAGTAAGTTTCCCACTCGTCCCACAGCTAGCAAACCTTATATTGCGCGAAGCGACTGTGCGTACGTGATAGAGCAATGACGTAGCATGGCGCATGCACTAACGGTACTTCCCGCGTTCTCACAGTAGCATCGTTGCAGCTGTTGAAGATGGAGGTTCTTATTCCAGCTCCCGCCGACTGTGAAGAGCGATCAGTGATAACGCTAGGCCGCACACGGCTCGACGGACAGCAAGTCTCCTGCAGGATTTCAGCTGGGAGGTGTTTAATCATCCACCCTACAGCCCGGACCTCGCTCCCAATAATTTCCATCTGTTCCTACACCTCAAGAAATTCCTGTCCGGTCAGCGTCAGCGTTTTGAGAATGACAGAGAGGCGGAGATGGTTGTCACACAGTGGTTCCAATCCCAGGCGGCAGACTTCTATGACACAGGTATTCAAAAGTTGGTCCCACGGTATGACAAATGTCTCAATTGCGGTGGCGAATATGTTGAAAAATAGCTGGACACTTGCTGTATCTGTTGCAATAAATATTTCCATGAAATTGTGTTTTGTTTCTGTAAACGGCCCCAGGGAAACTTACTTTAAGGACGAGCCTCGTACGTCCATATTCTGCTTGTGTAAGGACATTTTTAATATATCCTGAAATACTATATTCACATGTTTCTCAGCTGATCCCTTCCAATAAAACTTCTCGAATAAAATTTGTTATACGTTTCGTATCTATACCGAATGTCGATGCCACGTGTTTTAGGGTTTAAATCGTGGCCCGATCAACGGCTATTCTGATCGAAATACCTTAAATCAGACTACAACTGCTTCCATCAATTTTCTTTCCAGTTCGTTAATCATAGTATCATTCAACGCCACGCACACAGTTTGAGCTATTATAAGTGGCATCTGCTTCAACAAACAACTGCTCTTGATTTTGTATTTATTTCGTGTGGCTCTCATTAAAACACGAATTATTTCCTTAAAGAGCATTAATTAGTTGATTCTGTGATGACAGTGTGTTTTCTTGCGGTACGGGCTAAATTATTAAATACGGATTATTAGGAGATCTTCGGTTTCAAAAGTTTAATATCGGGGATAGTGCATGATATGTCAAGCTTAGGACCCTCTGAAACCATAACACGAATAACAAAAGCACAACCATCAATCAATCACTCCATTACCTAGTATTTCCACCGAAGAGATTTAAATCAATAACTGAAATTACTGTGAACTACTAAATCTGAACCGCATTCTGTAAATGAATTTGTGATCTACCTGATAATTAACCGTATAATGGGTAGTTTTATTGCAGTCTGCCTAGTATCCACGGACAATACTAGATTCGTAACCACAGAGAATTGGGACAGCTGAATAATTACCGAGAGAATATTGGACTTTCTGATACTGAGTGCCTTGTTCAAAACCACGATACTCCGCTGAAAGCAGTTATAGCATTAACAGCAGGACTCGAATTCGTGCTTAATAAATTAATTCACAGGTGGATGGTCGAGCCACTTGTACTGTCAAGTCCAGCATTTCGTAATACCGTCACAGTGATTTAAATGTCAGAGGTCGGAACTATTCCGGCTCTTCTCAAATGCAGTATCCATCGGGCCTTTACTGAACAGCCAAACAGGCAGCAGGCCCTTAACAATGTACAAACACTAGGTAAGTCCAGGTTATCAAGGCGGCGAATGTGAGATAACTGTGTTCCAGGATTTTGCGCCGAGTAGGTTGGCAGGGCGATTGCCCTGATGATGGAGTCAGCAAGCACCACTGAAACGTCGGTGAACGTACACCAGACTACACTGCGCAACATACCAGAACACATCATCCACGTGAGCACACTATGCAAGGTTTATAAAAGGAAGTGGTGAGAAATATGGACAAGCCTTAAAGGTTTGTTAAAGATTAGAAATACATAGAATATTATAGCAGGCCGAAGAAACCTGAAGTAGACCTGCATCTGCAAGCTTATGTTAGAGCAGTGAAACCTGCAAGAATTGCGTTTTACTGAATAATAATTAATAATTGGCCATAATGAAGCACAAATCGATCCCAGCATACGGATGCCGCTCTGATCATTTGCACGGGAGGAATGCAGACAGCTATGAGCAGCTTCAGTAGGGTAACGTAGCCTGGAATTCCTTGCGCATGCCACAGACGGATCACGTCCTAAGCCGGTTCAGTTCGAAGTATTTTGACTTTCGAAAAACAAACACTTTTGGAAATATATTAAACAATGTGTGCAACAATTAAAGGTTACTCAGGAAAAAATTATTTTAAATTGCGAGTTTTGTGTGTTTGCTTGTGTACTGTATGAATTTTCAAATTGATTCCACCAGATTTTAATTAAATAGAAACAATTCCACTCATCGTAGACAGAATAGTTCAGATAGCGATACAGAAGTGTGTTAAAAACCTTTATCACGAAGGATCATATCAGCATGCAAGTTTAATTCTTGTAATAGAATCTTCACGCAGGCCAAGCTGCAACTGCCAGACGAGGATGAGAGATGTCTGTATGGTAACACACAATTCAAACGAGTTATATACATCAGAAGTACAATTCATTTACGTTTCCACATATTCGTTTTTCTTGCCCTTGGTTTTAGGCAAACAGAAACAAACTCTCTGACATACATACTACACAATAAAAGCAAAAGGATTTCAACCGGCAAATTCTATGTTCTGACAAAAGAGCAATTTTATAAACTTCAACTCATTGCATATATCGATTCTGTTTATTTTAAACACCTTATGTTTCAAATAGCTTACCACCAACTGCACTACTATCTTCGAACCTAATCCAAAAGAGAAAGTGACACTAACTCTTACAACCTGCCTTTCTTCCCGTTGATACCGATTCTGTCCAAATGGACTCGCTACATGTAGGGCCAACGGAATAATTTACGACACGCCTCACCATTAATTGATGTACTTTTGATGTTGTAACCACAAGTGCAAAATCCTTTGTGTTCTCAGAACCCATTCATTTGTAATATACATGTTCTAGTTGCATGTCAACTCACAGTGATACAGAAATAAACATGGAGGTAAGTCAAGTTTCACAGCAAGCAAATTAGTATACTGAGATCCGAGCTTTTCACGAAGGTAATAGTAGATGGTGATTCAATTTCTTCATTCTAGACTTTGTCCATGGTTAGTTGAAATTCTGATTATTTAAAAAGAACATTTCGAAGGATAGATCACCTAGGTCTTCAGGTACGGGGAGGGAGGCAGGAAAACCTACTCCACTGAACCTGGTAGACTGAGCTGCAGTAGATCCGTGAACTATAATAGCCGTCATCACAAGGAGCGAATTCCGAGCTTCTTTGTAACAAAAACGACAATTGAAATATGTAATGTGCTGGATTGTTTCTTGAAATGTTGTTGGCTCTATTTAACTTCACATACGCAGAATTTATATGGGAATGCAAGTTAACTAGAGACATAAATTTCTGTGTTTTTTGTGACGTAATAACCTAATTCTCATAAACCACGTCAAATAAAGTAATGCATCATCACATCATTAAACTGAGATGCGACTCATTCATTATCCCACTTTTTATCGAATAACTTAACATTTCTGCAACAAGGGTAATCCAATAGAAAAACTAAAAGCTAACACACAGAATAAACAAAATACAACATATGAGAGTTCAGGTTCTCAGGGCAGCGAGTATGAAGATGGCAGTCTTCTGGGTCGTTCCGCTGCGTAGTCTGGCAGAAGTTTACCGATGTTTTAGAGAAACTTCTGGCCACCAGCCTCATGACGGATACAGCAAAAACCTCCGAAACGTTGGTAAACTTCTACCAGAGTATGCGATGGAACAACCCAGAAGACAACCACATTAAAGGCAGCATTTTCACACAAATCCTTCTAAGAAATTCCCTACACACAGTGTCAATGCGCACATTAAGTAGTTAATAAAACAGTTCCTGAAGATTAGTCCTTTAAACACCGTGAAAGAAACAGAGACGGAAGAGGTTCGTGTACTGTACAGTAAAAGCCCATTCCTGACATGAACGACGCCGATTTCATTGGAACTGCACCACGCTGCGAGATTGAGAAGCAGAGACATTGCATGCAGAGGGAATTCTACTTGTGTTCCATGGCCTCTGTAACAATAAAAGAGGCCGAAAGAGTTTCGTGCGTTGAATACCACTTGAACTGAAGAGAAGCATGTACAGAGTCACGACACATTCACATTAGAATTTGCAGAGTAGCCCACACATTAAACTATAAGCAATTTCAATTTACAGAAATCGATTTCAACAAATTTTCCGAAGAGACTCAATAACACAGTTTCATACGAACTTCAGTATGAGCCTCACAACACCTTTTATTCATTTCTGAATCACAGAAGATGGAAGGATAATATCAAAACTGGTCTTGCGAGAGTGGGAGGGGTTTTATTGGAAACGTAAACCTTAGGAAAGAATCGGAATCAGACCCTTGTGAACACGATAATTAACTTTATGGTCCCATAAAACATGGGAAATTTTTTGAGTACCTGAGCGAGTATTACATTCTAAACAGCTCTGCTTCATGGACTTAGCCATAATATAAAATATATATGTTATATTACGAGATGCACATTGCTTAGCATTGGCATTAATCAATGTTCACACGCGAGGATACGTCGAGCGTTTCAATACATTTAAGGTCCGTCGCAATTTTCAATTCACTTGGTCCTGGTTTTATTAAAAGCAGAATGAGTGACGGCCAAACGGCTGGGTGGCTGGTTTGAGGCGAGAGGTCAGAATCGATCAGCGGAAGTTGATTACGAAAGAGAAATTCTATCAACATCATCATTATCACTATAACACACGCACAGTTCTGTTATAATAGACTGCCGGAACCCCATCCCCTCCCCCGGAGCTCACTACGTTCATTTGAATTGACGTCAAAGATAACCTGGACGCTAAAATAACAAAAGCTAAATTTCCATTACGATTGATTGCGGTAAAAAACAACTAGGATTCATTGTTTTAAGGTGATACGCAATTATTATGGCTTAACAATCTCTATGCTGTTGAAAATGTGGATACTAAAAGGAGTAAAAACCAAAGCAATTTTAGAGAGAAAATTAACATCGGGTATAACCGAGGACCCTAAAAAGCACATAAATTAAAAAGAGGCAATATGGCCAACAGGATGTAGAGTGTGGAATGTTTCAAAGGTCTTAAAATGGAGGAGACATTCTATATCACACAGTACGTGACTCAAAAACACTGAATGGCGTTTCACACGTTGCAGTGACTACGTATAATTTTTAATGATGTTCTTTCTATTACAAAACAAAAATTGGTAAGTTTATTTACTACAATTTTAAACAGTGTTCTTAAATATTTCAGGGCGACATTTTACTCGGTCCGGGCGACACTATTTGTCCTGTGTGTAGCTTACAAACCGTTTCAAATCAGCTAATACAAAGGTCTTGTGCTACAAAATGAGCACAGGAGCACATTTTCAAGTCTCCATTTATTCCACCTGTTACGAATTCTCTGCTCGATCACTTTGATGAAGTGGAGAAAATCTTTATGATTAAACGCATCATCAGTAATTAACTATAATTCAACCAACCGTATATGAGATGGCAACGCGTGATTCGTTCTTGAGCTGAATATTGCAAGTGAAATTTCTATAGGCTTCTTTATATTCGTCATTTACAGAAGATCCTGTTACTCTGAGTAACTTTAATTTGCTTCCTTTAAGAATTCTCATAACACGAAAGCATTTTCTTTCCAATATCTAGAGAACCAATCAGACCGGAAGGCTGATAGATGGTGGTAAGTTTTGTACTTTTCGAGGCAATTTTAGTATACTTTCAACTTTTGAAACAGGGATACAAATAAATTAAAAATGGCATATATATATATATATATATATATATATATATATATATAATTTTAAAACATGCCAGAATAAAATAAAAACAACGCGTAAGTCTACAGGATTCTTTAAGCTCCACAAACATTCCTCTTCAGTTTATGTAACTCAATCTATAGAGCTATAAAACTGTTTCTAGTTACACTCCAGTTTTGTCAAAAATCTTCCTTCTTCCATTAGGTAATACTCATAGCGCTAAGTCATAGCTATATCTCTACTAACATTCTCACAAAATAGTCAATATTTGGTTTATAAATGTGTTTATGATTTCCCATAACAGCAAATATGATGTTAGCTGCAATAGCTAATCATTTATTGCCAAGGTATAATTATCGGGGTACACGCTGCTTCTGACATTACTTAACCACAATAAAATAGGGTAACTGCTACTCCTAGGCATTTATCTTTTAGTAGAGAATAAGCCGTCGTTCATAGAATCCCGTTGCTAGGAAACTCAACGTGGTTATATTACCCGCGTCAACGGCTTGTGATACGAAATTCATAGTGACAGCCACCAATATCAATTGAGGTGTAGCGCAGTCAACTCACTTCCTCCACGTAAGGACTTTGATGTTTGGCGTGAAGAATGTCTGTAAGGGGATAAAGTTAAACGAGGAACACAAGGAAGAGTAGAACCGACGAGAACGTAAAATAAAATAAAGTGAAATTGAATGAATAACAATTAAAATAATCAATTTTGGAAAGAACAGTGAAAAGATAACTGAGAGATGAATAAAATCTAGTGACACATTCCACGAAATTTAATAGTTACTGAGTATTACAACAATATACATAACGAAAAACTTTCTATAGAATATCCCTGAATTCCTTTGTAAGAAGGATTCTCCGTGGTACTTGAAATGGAAAACTGCAGGCTCTAAAGCAAAGGACAAATTACAAGAATCTTTTCTTTAAACTTCGCAACCAAAAAAAGATTTATTACTTATATTTATTCGGTAATTACAGATCATGTTCTAACAATCCATTGTCCTCTTCAATATCCTGAACATCCCAAACGTCGGAAAACCCCTACCATTGTACACGACGCAGCAACTCATAAGAAAGCCACTTTCTTGTAATTGGTGCTTAAATATGTACAACGCCATGAAGACCCTGAGGCGTGTAAGTATGTCTCCGCGCATTCTTAACCATCGTCGCTTTACCCCCGAGGACAGAATATCGGTATCGATTTAATGGGAGGCACAGTGGGTCCCAGAGCTGTCCTGGAAGCTGCGGTGAAATGACAAATACTGATCTGCCGTAAAATCTAACCACGGTCGTCCAGTCCATAGCCTCGATCCTTTTTGAATTCGATCAGTTGATGTTTGTTCCTTATTCTCTACTTTCGTGGTTATGGAAGTTCGTAGAAATATAGGAACAATAACTGAAACCAGATGTTCGAAACTACATACGTCTTCAATCCGAAGCACTCGCAGCAACCGACAATTTCCCACATCCGGCGGTATCGATACTTTTAAGAAATTCTCGTCACCTGTTCGAGAAAACGAAAACTCATTCCTGTGAGTCTGCAGACTTAATGAACAACAGGTATTGCACGCGTACTGCTGTCGACCTGCCGTACTGTGTAATATTCAGACCGGTTTGCGGTTCAGTGCCAATCACGACTCAGCAGGAAGTTCATGCAGGAGGCATATGATATTACCTCATCTGCAATAATTAACTTCCTAACCTCCAGCTCTGGTTGTACACGGCAAATATTACGTTCCTAATTATAAACTAGGCCCAGTTCAAATGTTTGAGTTTTACATACAGAATAACTCTGACAGAAATTATGAAAGAAATAATTAGTGCAGACCGTTGTAAGAGTATCTCCACACACACACACACACACCAATGAGAACTCAGGTACTCAAGAAGCTTCCAGCCTTGTATGTACCAGAAGGTCCTTTACCGTGTACACAAATACCCGCCACGGGACCTCATCCTGAGGCATGATAAATTCAATCCACAACCGCAATCACTATTAAAGTACATTTTAATATCATCTTCCCATCTACGCCTAGATGACCCAACTCATCTCGTATTTCCTTCTGGTTTTATACTTAGACGTTCCTTCGATGGCCCGGCTCTACCAGTAGGCCTACCGGTGAACAGAAGGCTGGGTGTTTGATCTGGAGCTTTTGAAGCATTCCATACACATTCATCTAGTTCCAAGACGAAATATGAAGATCACTGTCTTTTTGGTCTTGCCTCTTAATGATGGAGGCAGTAATCACCTCTAAAACTTATGTTAATTTCCACCAGAAAACAGGCTTCTTCATTCTCGCTACCGTGAGAACCTGAAATCTCAACAAGGTTAATAAAACGTGGAGCTATTCCTCTGATATCTGACTGCAAGAATGGGAACGTTTTGCAGCTGCTGAGTTTGTCTGCTTAAAATGCCATCTAAGCGGTTTCTTTGTTGACAACGTCACTGCGTCATTTTACACGAAACATAATACAGTCTTGCATGAATTCACGCTCTGTGTTATCTCTACCGCCTTCGAACCAACCAGTTTCCAATAACTTAACCACTCATTCACTTATCTTTCACCGGAGAGGGAGAGATGGAGGAAAGAAGTTAGGGTTTTGTAGACGTGTGTAAATATAAATATATAAAAAGGAAAGATAATTGAGAAGAGAGAAATAACGGTTATGGCGTTACTATTAATCATTCTTGAAGGTTAGATGATAGTGCTCGATTTTCTGATACTTGGACTATCTTGCATTGTCCCTGTTTTGGTCCATTAAAGTGCACAGTTTCACTGAAAAAATACTCTGACGCAATTTTTCACATTTTGGCTCACTTTCAATATTATAATTACACATAAACCCTACGTTACGACGAAGATAGCCCTCGAGACGTTGGTGTTTTTTTAAGTAAACCACCTTACACGGCTGGTAGCCCGAGAAGAATTCGTTGCAGAAAGCTTCGTGTTCACCAGAGTTGCTCTAGAAAAAGAATCCTACTGAAAATCAAATCCTGGTCGTCCAGCTCGTTCTCTGGTCAATAGCTACTGACTGATTCCAATATCGTACGTTTCCGTATCTATGTCCTCTTGTCCCTGATAGTTCTTTCGCATCCACTCTACATATCAGTAAATATTTAAAATATGACACAGACGGGCGCAATTCAAAACTAACACGTCTATTAAATGCTTATTCTGCAATATAAGTATGAAACACTGCATTTAAAATACAGTTGAAAACATTCCGCTGCAGAAGAACAATACAAAATGTTCTTAATGACTAGCAATGAACACACACACACACACACAGACATATTAAAACGGCGTTTACAGACTATACTTTTTTTTTAACTTTTGTCAATAACGACGTCAGCATTCAACAGTGATAAAATGATGTATTCAATTTCGTTCTACGAATTTTATTAAGAACGTAACTTACGATTAGTCAACAGACCAGAGCAAAGCGAGTTTCATCACGTGTATTGTAAAACGAAAGACTGGGTGTTTAACTCACACAATTGCATAAAATCACAGTTAAATTCGGTGATGACAGAAGTCTACAAATTTATCCACGGAAGTAAAAAGCGTGACTGGTCACAGAAATGACACTCATTGGATGTCATTTGCACACAGACCACTAGCTAAGATCTGACAGCAGCGAATCCCATCTCCGTGAGTTTCGGAGGACAGCACTAAGTCGGAAAGTAACCTCGACCCTGGAGAGGCAGGAAGCATGCTCCTCCTAAATTTCGGGGGCAATTCCTAAAATCTGGGACTAACAAAAAGATTTAAATGACGGCCATAAAAATGACGCTAGTGAAGAATTTTCATCATGCACGCACGAAAGCGACGAATAGGATGTCTACGTTTGTTTCAAAACAATTGAAATAATTTTCTAACTCCAAAAAACGTCAAGAAAATGTTGTTAAAATGAAATAGAGTTTTTGGGCTCTTAGTATCGATAATGATGATAACAGAACCTCGCTGTCAAAGGCGGGACACAGGAATCGTGGACTTCAAAGCCACTCGAGGCCACAGGTCTCTAACGGATATTTAAAAAGACTGATAATTTCAGGAGTTAATTCTAAATTTAACTTTTCGGGAGTGTTTAATCGGTAAAGACCTAAGGAAAAGTATCTGTAATTAGCTTCAGTTGTCATGTTGCATTCGGGTCGGCAAGTCATTATTCATGACATATTCCATAACTTTGCAATATGTCAGCATAATGACTTACAGCGTGGGAGTCGTGCTGGATATGACAATGTCACATATAAAAACAGACAGGTGCCACACGTGTGGCACAACATCTGCATTTCATAAATCTACTACTAGTCGGAACGTCACAACAATGCACGCCTCTATGCGTATCCCAGTCTCTGGAAAAAGTAATAATACCATTTGAGCCGGACGCTGATTTTCACATCAGAATTCCATTCGCCTAAAACTTGGTAACATCTACCTACACCGTCATCATTACAATAATTAGTGTATTTTAGTTGTAATTGTAATGTATATAACAGCATATTTTTCTAGCTAAGCTGGAAAGAAAAAAATACTAATTTGATAAGGCAATGCAATAGTTCTCTTTACGTGGACATGGCCAAAGAGAGATAATTCACTAATCCACGCAGAGGAAATGGGAAGCCACCCAAATATAAAAGCAGCTGAGTAAACATTACCATATAGGACATGGATAAAGACACTCCAAGCTATCGGAACACGTGAATCTTCTCCTATAGGTTTAGAGGAAAGCCATCGTGGTTTATTTTAAAGCATCAGTAACATCAGCTCTACTTGACGTAACACTTTAATATTATTAGAATGGCGTTTGTTTCATGTTAAGCGTTTCATAGTAGAAGGTACTGAGATGAAATGGTTCACTTTTTCGAATATACTATTGATAGAATATAAAATAATATTAATATAATTTCGTCTCATTTAATAAGAACTTTAGATTTAAACAACGGTTATTGTCGCTTACCTTACATTTTGTAATGATATTCTTCAATATCTCGAAGACAAATTTGTTGGAGCTAGAATTTAATGTATCACGCTGTGTGTATCTGAGATAGTTACACACATAATAATGTTTTACACTTGTTTTCGCCACGTTTCCCTCTTTATCGATTGTATTTTCTTCTTCGTCTTAACTTTCACGGTCTGCCTTTCAGGCCTGCTTAATTCAGAAACACGTCCGAAATTAAAAACACGTTTAGGTCGTTTGGTCATTCAATAGGATTCTTGGATCGGCAAATTCTTCTACTTTAAGGACTACTCCTAAAACTTTTGTGCGATGTTCAACTTCGTTGTAAGCAGGAGAGTGTTCTTAAAGAAACCTTCACAAGAAAAACACACACGCAGACACTAAAATTTCTTCCATGTCTCATTTTGCAACATGATGTTACTGTTTGATTTATCCGAGTGTTTTTACATATTTGTAGTCACTATTCTATTTTTAATTCTTCCCCATCACTGATAAAACATACAGTTTATATTATTTTTAGTATTTTTAATAATCTTTGAGACAAGTCGTAATCATCTACTTTGGTGAAATAATGCGAGAAGGAAATAATTTCATTTCGTTCAGATAAATCTGAAACATTTTATGCAAATACACTCTCTTCACAAATTATAATGTTCCGGAAACTATAACGTCTTGAAATTTATAAAGCAAGCAGAGACAAAATTATATTACATTCCAACAAAATGTTAATAACACAGACGTACAAAATTTATCAATTCCTTTAAAAGTTTTTTTTTTTATAATTTAGTTTAAATAAAATTACATCCACAAATTTGCCTTCTTCTTTTCGCCTTTCCTACGCATATATCTCAAAAGCTTCTTTCTGCCCGCCCAAGGTAAAAGGACATGACCGAAAATCGGCGATTTCAACGTCGTCATAACAACAAACTTGGGAAGGAAGCATTTGCTGCGAAAGACACTGACCTAATAACATATTCTAAAACTGAGACAATTTCCGACCCAATATATTCGAGAAAGCTATTCCTCTCTGCACCCGAGGGTCAGAATATGCACAACCATCTTGTCTAAAGATGAAATAAATAACTATAATGATTAGGACGACAGCAGTGGTAATGATCTGATCACTTGCAGAGAAAAAGTTTAATTCCTCTTCGAACTTAGGAAGAACGCTCTGACACTTGGCTAATTCAAAACTACCTTTCATGAAATTTGAATAGATCAATTTAATTCTGGTTTAGACTACTTCAAAGAGGAATTAAGACGAAGGCGTGCATTACGACAGTGGGGAAATAGAAGGCATGAAACATTACATTGATTATCTTAACGTGTTTGCTCTGGCTGTGTGAAGCAGCCATAATCTCCACGTAGTAGGGCGGACCTTCTCATGCGTTTACCCACCACCAGTCACATATTACCAGCCGGTCCAGCTTTGAAAATACTGCAGGTCTTAGAAGCTTTGACATCAAACAGCACCACCGGTGCGAAATAAAAATATTCACACGGGATGCAATGTACTTACGTTTCTACACAGAATAAGGTTTACTCGTTAGGACTGACGCTTTAAAATGTGAATTACTAATGAAACGTGCCTACAATCAAAACAGTAAACAATATTTTGAACCCGAGTAATATGATTAACAGTAAAATCTCTTGAGAAAAATATGTCTGATTACTAATAAAACAGTCGAACCTCTAGGATTTCTAGAAAACTTCAGTTTGTGTAAGAGATAACGTAAGGTCAAACATTAGATACAGTAAATAAGGTAATCTACATATTGCCACGTTTCGACTGGTCTTTTCTAAATGTCGTCTAAATATCGGACAGGCTATAGTGGATCCCTTGTGAGACTATCTTACCTTTACGGTAATTTTACATTAGGTTTTCCGCGGTACTAAATATCGAGCATTTCAAGCACCGTTTCCAGCGGCAATGAAGTGTGGATTAAGGTACTACACTATCGTATCTCCAAGTTAACTATTCTCGTATACGTTTCTGAGCTATTTTTAGCTATTTGACCTTTTTGGGGTGAATTCTACGTTCTTGAACAAAACATCAAATGTTTATTTAAAGCATACTTAACGTAATTCCGCAAATAATTATTAATTTAAAGCAATTACCTCTTCGTTGAAATCAACTGATAAGTAAATAAGCAAGCAAATAATTTGGCAACGGTGATGAATGTAATTCATGAACTGAAGATAATCGCCACCATTACTTACTACAGTATAAAATAACTCACTCACTTCGCCTGTTCTGTCTGTAAGTCAGCAATAATGTTTTAAACTATAAAAAATTTCACGAAGGCTATATATCATGTAAATTATATTCAAAATAATTAATGCGATAGTCAAAGTGGGATTACGAAGAACAAAATGTATACGAGAAGGATTCTGTTTAAGAGGAAGGATTATGGGTTAAAACCGCCTCGAAATATGGGAAGAAATAAAAAGTAATGTTTTGAGCAAAATTGAGGTAGAACGATTTTGTGATGAGGAGACCCAACATTTATAATAAATACGAGCTTACTTACATCGTGAAGGTTGGCCTGATATTATACTGAGATAAATGATGTGCAGACACATCCCAAATTCTGTATCTCCCAAGAAATGAAATAGTTGATACGATACCTAGTATGTGAAATGGGAATAACACTGACAGTAAAACGGATTAACTTCGGCACGAACAGAGCATGAGGGTCCTAACACGGATGTTAGGTTAGGCTTATTCCATAACTGGTACCATAATCAAACTTCCACTTGAAAGGAGAAGGGTCCAAGTCAAGTAGTTTAGGGAGAATATTCCTCAACACATTGTCTCTTAAATAGTTCGTAGGAAAACAAAAAATATGAAAATAAGACATTTGAGACAACAGTCACAGAATAAGCTACACAAACATTTAAATGCCTCTCTAATAAAAGTGTAAATGCAATCCTTCCTCCAGAGAGAATTTGTTTAGATATCGTGCTGAAAGACTCAGGGCAGGCAAAATACAAACTTCTATCAGACTACACGGCGAAACATCCCATAAGACAGCCGCCTTAATATATTAGTAATATTGGGTCTATTCTGTAATGGTCAGCAAATGACAGCGTGAGATTAATAATGTCTTCCACCAAACCCATCATTATTTTCCTTTAGTTTGCCGTTTAAAGACTTGAGGTCGCAACTTTGACTCACGGCGCCATCCTTCAAGGCGGCCATATCGCGACGTCACGGACGGAGCGTCTCGACACTGGAGCTCTGGCTCTAGATTAAGACAGATAACGGTTTATCTAACCGCTGATTTGACACTTGATGGATGAATTGGGGGTCAGATGACAGTATGAATCATTGCAGACATCCCTGAATGGCTCCAAGAAAGAGTGGAGAACATCAACGCTTTTAAAAAGACTGCCGTTTACTAAACAATGTAAATATCACTTCATATTTTACCTCGGGTATGTGATGGAAGTTTTTAAAGTTGACCCTGAACATTCCGTTTCGTGCAATAGATTAATCAGGGTGCTGAGTTGTAATTCCTATGGGAATACGCATTTTAATTTTGTTTCATTTGACTCGACATTTCATATCCATATGTATGGGCTGGGATGTGCAATTGATTGATGAACCTACATAGCATTCACAGTTTTAATTTGTACATCACGCAATATTAACAGCGAACGCGCTGGGTCTGGCTGCATGTGCAATTTGCGTTGCCAGCAAGATAAATAAACAGTGGGGAACAAATGGCATGGCTGCAAGAATTCTCCAACACTTCCTGCCCTGAAATCCGCTGCATAATAATTGTGCTAGTTACAACCCTAACACAAATGTCAGCACAACAGAATATTCACTTGGCATAATTAATAACTTCAAATAAATTCTACATTTATCAGAACGACAGTAATAACGATAAAAGCACGTATTTTATATTTTGAAGTAAGAACATAAATCCGAAAACAAATGCACAGCATGTCCCTGTGTACAGGGTACAGCGATGTAATTGAATGCATCATTCAAAACAATGTTCTGCTCGTCACCGTTCCCAGACTGGCTCTGCTTATTCATCATTTAAATATTTCGGATAGGAACATAAAATAATTTCATTCAACAGGCGTGACAAAAACTCGACTGTCTCCAAGTCACTTCTGGATTACGTATAACAACTTTCCACTCCGGATTAATTTGTAGTCTGCAGGTTCATTCAATACCTTCTGAAAATGTAACTGAAAGCAATGAATATTTTTGGATATGACCACACATGTTATTTACAGCCAGAAATAATTATCACTCCATGATATTGTAATGAGCAGAGAGGTGAGGAAACAGCAGCAAATTGTTAATTACCATCGTTAAATTTGGAGATAATTAATGCATATAACCCTATTGTTCCGTTTGGTCCATGCATTGAAAAGTATGCGATAATGAACAGGGACTGTGTCTCAATCCGATCCCCTAGCGCATGCAAAAATGAAACCTATCATCAACAACGAATGTGCTGTATGATGGTATGGGTATGGGCAAGCATAGTGACTGTTGATTCCAACCGCAATTTGACTGCGTTTACTAGGAGTCGGAGAGCTCTGTGATTGCTATTCAGAGCGATGTTATTTATATAATGAACTACAAGGTGTTACCGGAATTAGTGACCACCTAGTTCACCTAAACGTGATTTGTCTTTATGTTTATTTCCTTACTTGTATTTCCCTTAAAGTCGCTTTCAAATATCATTTTTCTGGGTCGATTAATAGTATGATTAATGAATGAAGAATTCAAAAATATTCAAGCGGTCGTGGCCTACTTAAAACGTGTTATGACAGCATTTTATTGGAGCAACTACAGAAAACCAAGGAAGTAGGACAGTCAGTCTTCTGGCCGAGACTAGAACACCGTATCCTTCTAATATGAAAAGTTGTTGACTTCTCGTCTGCGCCATTAGGTCTTATGTTTGTAATGTATAGGCCTGTAGCTCGTAAACATCTACAGTTTTCTTGCTCTTGAGACACGTGTTTTAAAGATTGTTTCGTTTCCTTAGCGGGTGTGGATCATATCGATTTAAAATTACAGCCCCCAGCAAGAAGACCCTCCTTTCTGGTGTTCTAGAGGCTCCTTGTCTCTGTCCATGTTGGAACTCAAGCAGATGTCTCTATTCTCAGCGCCCAAATGAGGCAAGATTGCGGTCAACAGTGTTGCGGGAACAAGTCGTCAAGATCGTTAAAGCTCGTACGTTGGAGAGAACGAACTTCCAAATACCTCATAAACCAAAGTTGTCTACTTACAGACGGGAAGTGGTAATGGATTGGGAGACTTTTCAACACTGGAATATTGTCAAAAGAAGCATCACTATAGAGGAACTCGGAGCATACCGGCTTGGACAGTTTTGTGTTCTATGTTCAGACCAAGCGACAGATTCCTTCTTAAATACCCAACAGTTATTCACCTGGTAGTGATATTCTTGGGAAGTAAATACTTGTAAAAGTGTTTCCCATATTAAACTTGAGACATGTTTAAAAAATGTCATAAAATATTTTCGTCAGATGCATATAAAATGAGAGTATGATATAGCACAATACCAATGCATTTTTAAACAGACAACCTAAAACTACACACGTAAATGTCATAAGAATAGGTACAGTAATATTCAGCAGGGAAGTGAATATAATAATGACGTAATATCAATATTATCATGACCACAGAATTATATATACAATTTAGTGCGATTTCTCCCATCACTTCTCTCTAGGCATGAGTGTCATATCCCTTGAATGTGGCATTTCCTTGATCTATTTTAAATCTAAACTCTAATCTTGTTGAAGGGAGACAAAATCTTGACTCAGTTTTCATCTCAAGGTGTGACGCGGCAATTCTTGCCTAATTTCAAGCTTTCGTGACGTGAACTAGGGGACCAAGCAGAATCTCCTGTGCCAATATCGGGGAAAACTGTCTCCGTTCTTACTGTGTTGCTAGTTTGAACTCTAATATCTAGTATAGCCTTTGCAATGCAATATGGTGGAGTGCTGTAGGTTTCGAGACATCGATTGGTTGGTAACTCTCGCTCTCTCTTGAAGTACCCTAGGGCTGTGAAGGGCTGCGAGCCACCCAACCCGCAGCTTACCGCTAAGTGTGTGTCTGCTCCCGGATATTGGAATGTAGTTCGCCTCCCTTCATTCGCTTTGCGTACCCGTCCGTACCGTACCTTCAGATCTTCGTCTGACACAACGTCTCCTAACCCCTACCAACAATTCGACTGTCTCCCTTTCTCCTGCAAGCGACGTTCACGTTTATACTTGGATAATCACAGACAATGATCTCAAACTGCAATTTCATATACGATGCACATCTAATAGGGAATATTAAACGTATTTCGAAACAGTCGTTTCTCTTTGGTGCACGTGACGAATAGGATAGGATCCTCTAGACGCTGAGAATTTGCTTTAAACATCACAAGCCTCTCCATTGCTCGGAAATTGCATGTCAATAATATTATATGTTCTACAGTATCCCAAAAAAGAATTATTCACAAAAACATTACATTCGTCAGGACTGCGCGTACATCTTTTTTTGGGGCAGTTATAATCAAAACACTTGTTAAGGATGTACCATCAAACAAATCATGTCACCGTTTCATGTCTCATTTGCTGTATATTTCCCAACTAACATTCCACGTTTAATGTGAGGCAGGAATATGTTGGACGTTACGAATGTGTCACTTTCTCGTTAGTTTTAAGATGCATGTCCCAGACAAGCAGTGGTAAGCGTCAGGACATCTAAAATTTCGTCAAATCCACTACGGTCTGAACAACTTGAACTATGAATAGTTTCCAGTCGACGGTGCCAGTGCATAGACTTTAGTACAAAGCTATAACCGAAATATGATTGCCGCCTTGGAGTCTATAAATCACATTGCCTGTAATTTAGCAACTAACTATCATTAAATTTATTTCTGAATTTATAATCTTACTTGCATAAATTTTAAAAAAAATCAATAAGCCGGACTCGTAAGGGCTGTTCTTGTTCCCTATACTTTTAGAACTCATACCATTTCACTTCAGCACCGACGTATCACACCAATATATAAATCTAACAGACTTTTCCAACTATGTCACACAGTATGAAATATTCGGGTAAAAAAACTTTGTTAGCTGAGAACAAAAGCCCGACGTTTCGGAAACCATTTCCGCCTCCATCATCAGGTAAATAATAAAACGTCATCAAGTAACTGATCCCACATCAAGCCTCCGAAAAGTTATCCTTTTGTTCACATCACTTTCTTGATTTTGTTACATTATCCTCCTGATGATGGAGGTGGAGATGATCCCCGAAGCGTTGGGATGTCCAAATTAACACCAATTTTTCCAAGAATAATTTATCTAGTTCAATCACCGAGAAATCTGTGTCTTATATTTCACATTAATTTATATTATTTATTTTAGTTTTATTCTGTATTTTACACGTCTTATACACAATCTATTCTTTCGAAAGTTAGGGATACTTCCCTTCTGCTTTTCTGTCTAAAATATTGTATGCATTTCTAATTCTCCCATGCGTAATACATTTCCCGCCCGTCTCATCTTCCTTCATTTGATTATTAGAAAGTTAATGTTTAAATAGACAAACATATTAAGCAAACAGCCATATTGCCTGTAATTACATTCGTAAAATCACAGCTCCCCAATTTTTCGCTCCCGTTTAGAGCGTATTAATGGTTTAAAGCACGATGGTTAACATTTGCACCACCTTATTTAAAATAATTATGTCTGCATGTCGTATTTATGTGTTTAATACGATTCTCCGAATAGACAGCAATCATTTCCTTGAAGTTGATGTTTGTAATGGGGAAGTTGTTTTTTCCTTGGGGTGATGACTGAATTTTTAAGTATTACTTTGACAATCTTCGGTTTGCCTGATCCACTAAAATAGGCAAAACCTCTATAATTAACACTATTTATGCTGAACTAACTGCAAATATTGTTGTTGCAGAAAAGCTGAGCTTGCGGCTGTAGATTTTGTGACGCGCAGGTTGTCCCACTGTGACTATTGTATTGTGAAATAGTAATAATGGGTATAATTACACGACTGAAATGTAAAAATAATGTTGGTTTTGGGAACGGGTGAGTTTGCAATGGATGTATTGATTCAGATATTTACATCTGCACTGTATATATGCTGAACAAAGTGTTTATTACAATAGTAGGAGTAGTTGGTGGTTTGTACATCAGGAAGAAGTGTTATGACCGTCGAGTGACAGCAGCCTCGCTGATTATGATGTTATAATCCCCTTCTAGTAATCCTATAGCTTCGGATTTGTTCGGAGATACTGTTGTCTCAGAAATTCCTACGCATTTTCCTGATCTGAAAAGTCAGAATTGAGACTATTTCGACCATGGGACCCATCAGACTTGGCTTAGGTCCTTTCACTGGTCAACTGAAGACGAAAGTATGAGACATGCCGTAAAGGTGTGGTTTAAACCACTTAGACAATGGGTTAACAAAATCAAACAGAATGTGTCGCGCCTTTGTCAGAATGATTTTAATGCAGGCGATGATTGGATTCGCTATTCAATCCTGGAAGGCCGTAATACGTAGCTGTGGTGATCTTACGGTGTATTACGTCCACGGCTTTACTTAAAGGAATGGACCTTTGAAATTCAACGAGAAATTATTTCCTCCTTATTTTACATCTTCTCCCATTTGTGTTCTACATTTACCCCTTTCATACCTGCTTCCCTACTGTATGCTGTTTTCCTATCCCATCCCTTTTAACTGAGTGCAACGTAATTTCAAATTCGTCAACATAAGGCAGTACTTCTAAAAGCTGCCTAATGTTATAATCACTCGTAGAGTAAAGCATTTTGCCATCTAGCACGATTAGTAAGGGTCTTTGTGAGCGCACCGAAACGTGCTTTGGAACAGGAAGGAATCACACCGCGCTCTACAGCACAAATATACTATGGTCTTTACACACTCAGGAAGTTTAAATGGAAGAATCGACAGCTCAGATGGGCAAGTGCAGAATTTGGTGTCCGCTTTCAATGTTCATATTTATGCACCAATTTCAGTGGTCCTGTTGTTAATAATTCTGATGGTGGTTGCTATGGCAATGGCTGTTGTCGGAGTCCTGGTGATATGAGGGTTTCATTAAATACTATGACGTTTGGGCTGGCATATGCCGGTTATGATAACATTGCTTATGTTTGAGAATGATATTTCAGGTACAAAAATTGACTGTCTTCTGAAAAGTTGCGTCGTGTAGTCTGGTATAGTTTTACCGATGTTTTAGAGATGCTTGCTGCCTCCATCATCAAGGTGATGAGTAAATCACGAGCTAACGCACAGCAACTTAAAGTCCATTACTCACCGCTCTGGTAATGAAGGCAGCGAGAGTCTCTAAATGTGGGCAAACTTCTACAAGACTACACAGCGCAACATCCCTAAAGACTGTCATTTTCAATTATTATAATACTTAAGTAGTTGTAATGGTTTTCTTGGTAGTTTAGTTGCAGTATTTGGGTATATGCAGATCAAACGCTTACTGAAACACGTATTTCGAATAATTTGCTTTCTGCTTTACATACGGAGTCGAATGAATAAGCAATCAGTAACCACGGCATTTCCATTATTATTGGAGTGGCTACATTACCGCCATCCCATGAAAATTTCATTGGCTATACAAGATAAAGAATAAAGGGGAAAAATGAATATGTTTGGAATTTCACAGCCTCAAACGTTTGTGTACTTGTATGTGTATAAAAAATTCAAGTCATAATATGGCGTAAACAGGTAATCTCGACTTACGAATTCTTGAATTTGTTGACAAATTCATATTTCCATTAGATCGTCATTCGCTTCTGTTGGTGTTTTATTAATTAGAGTTGTCTGGTTGCGGAGTAGCTATATAGGGCTACATGTAATTTCTGCTGCTATAAACTTCTTCATTAAGTAAAAGGCACAACCACCTCTTTGGTCCCGTCTGCATATCATTCAGAGCGTGAGGAAATCACGGGATAACTAACGTACACAACCTTGAAGTCTGTGGCATGGAACGCAAGGTGAGACTGAGTACTGGTTGTTAGTACAATCCTCTGAAATCTAGAGCTGTAATGTGAGGCTAAAAGAAATGTGAGATGCGAACTTGATCTTAATTTACCACTTTCGGTTGCTAGCTTATAACTGTTTAATATCAAGGATTCGCCGCTCTGATTATTCAAATTATTCAGAAATACGTTGAATATTTTAAGTAACAAAATACTATGTTACTGAAAACAAGACCTTCCTCAAGCAACTACACCAAAACACCAACTCGCATCAACACAAACATTTATTTAGGCTGCATGCGTTACATATATGTAGGAAAGTTTCTGAAACCATAACAAGGAACTTAATAATACAACAGTATTTGTTATTTTATTTATTTTTATTTAGTGTTCTGTCTGACGACAGGTCCATATGAACAGGATCCTTCCATCCTTTTCTCGGACTGGGACCTGTTCATATACGTTCTTGGCAGATGATCCAGAAGTGGTTTGCCATTGCCTTCTTCTGTGTGTGAATGGAGTAATTGTTGGGATGCCACGGAGAAACCGGGGAAGCCCCCGGAGGAAAACATCGTGTTGCCTATACCACGGCCTTGCCCAACACAAGTTATAAATTCGGGCACCGCCGGGAATCGGACCCGAGACCCCAGGATTACAAGGCCAGCGTTCTATCCGCTAGACTACCGTGGCTAATACAACAGTATAAAACATAAACTGGTTTTCATAAGCAAACGTTCAAGGCTCTGTACTTTTGTTACGATGGTACACTGGTGGAACCTGCATATCTATGAGGGAAATATAGGGCTTGATAAATACACCTGCTTTTATTGTCGCCGTCTTTTATTTCATTTCGAGATTATAAGTTAAGAGTAGTATGGATATTATTAAAAAATAAGAGTTTCGTCTGTATAGGAGGTATCAAAATCTTGTACCAGGATACTATATATGTGTGAAGTAAGCAGTTATTCGTTTACAGTTGAGTTACTGGTCTCGTTAAGTTATAACTACTGTAGGCACGTGAACTCCCATGCCGGAACTCACATTTTGTCACAAAAAGTGTTGTTATACTTGGAAATAACTTTGCTGTTTCATAACATCTATCGAATACATTGTTTCAAATAATGAAGAGGACAATGCCCAAAGTAAATTCGATATGAAGAAGGCACACAATAAAGATTTATTACTGAAGAAACACAACTTCGTGTATGCAACATCACTTCTCAGTAAGTGTCTAAATCTCATTATGAATAAGCAAACCTATCAATTTAATCAATAACATGAAACCCAGTATGCTTATTCTAAGTAAATTCCGTCAAAATCACGAAGTCCCACTTTAAGACTATCGGCACTGGTGTTCAAAATGTCCCTGTTCTCCAGATGTACGTACACCCATCAAGACCTACTGCATACAATTTCCCTATGCAAATGTTAAGACCACATCTGTGTTCCAGAATCTCGTATTAAAGAAATGACTTAATTTCCATCCTCCCGTTGGCTTCATATATGAAGAAAGTAGCCTTGGTAGGATGGACGTGGCAATGTCTTGTGCCCATGGCAAAGACAGAATTTTGGGCAAGCCCACTACCTGTCATGTTACTGAGATACCACGCTACTAGCCCTATTAGCGATATTAGCCACACTGAGTAGCAACATGACACTTCACTGTCATGTTGCAAATTATGAACTAGATCCACTTCATACCGACTCAACTACCACCACTTAAGTTTGCTTAGTGAATAATGGATGACTAGAAAACATACATTTAGACATTTGTAGGGAAGACATAGCTCATAACTAAATAATGACATGAAGCTGAGTCCATCTCAAGAGGCTAGCAGTCGCAAATCTAGTGAAGAAATTCCTCGTCTTTCGTGGGAGACGAAATTTTGTTTCTGTTTTCAAAAGAATCCGTCACAGAACTCTACCCTAACGCTAAACAAATTCAGTCTACATTTTCACACTCATTTATTCAATATTCATCATAATACCATTCTTCCATCTTCGCCTAGGTCTTCAGACAGCTTCTCCCTTTTAGCTTTCTCGACTAAATTCTTGTTTCCATTTTTCATGTCTCTAACACTACATGCCCGTTCATCTCTTCCGCCTCAACTTGTTCTGATGACACTGATGATATTTAATGAACATTAAAATTCCTTGTTATATCTGCTCCTGCCTCCCGTTAATTCTTCTCAGGTCATGGTTTATATGAACTCTGGTTCATATCAACCCCAAACACAACGTCATAATATTTACGCACGTTCCATTTTTTTTGCGTTTTGAAAATCGTCTACAGGAACTGATGAGAACCGCGTTACTCTTGAAAAAAACACCGTATACCTAAAAGCGACGCAAAGCCAGTTACTAAGCTCTAGAGTCAGAGTGTAACTGAAGACCGATACCGTGACATCTGAATGGCATCTATAAAGTTCGTTGTATTCTTACTCACATAAAAGCTCCTAAGCAGTGAAAAGTCATTTCTATGCATTCGCATGATGTAACTGAGTAGAAAAACAAAAATTCTAAACTAGGGTAAACTTCTCAAGTAACATCCAAACTAAGTAGCTCTAACAAAGAAGTCAGCGGGACATACTTGTTCCTTGTCATACAACGCGGTTTTTTACTCTTAGACTTTGCTTGTCTAAAGTTTACATTCCTTACAGTTTCGGAAAATTCACAAACATACATCAGCTCCAGTCTGCGTGTGAACTGTGTTTATAGGACCAACGAGAGTTAATCTTCGGCAACACTAATGAAGTGGCGAAGGAAGGAACTTATTATGCTCTTTGTTGTAATGCGTCAGGGTAACCGATGGGTCGGCCTAGATTTGAAACTGGTTTCTCTCATGTTACAGACACAAACTTTCCGGCATGCGCTACACAGTTAATTCTTCGACATCTGAAGAACTAAATACCAACGCAGAGTAATTAATTACCGCAGGCGAACCACAGAGACCGAAGCGTTGCGCAGTAGCCCGGCAACTACAGTTCTGCATGTGTAAAAGCATTCTAATCAAGAAAAGTAATCATTTGTCGACACGTTATAATAATCTTCGTCCACCAGAAGCAAATATTATGCTCTTTTACCATGTAGACCAACATATGGCAGCTCTAATTTCCAGTCAAGTCTCGTGGTCATAGATAGCAGAAACACCAACTACAATAGGTTGTTTCTGGCCAAAAGCATCTTCAAGCAATGGAAAAACGTTTTATTCTCAAACTAATACTTCGATTTAAATGCAAACTGAAATTAATAATTCAAATTCAATGATATTTTTAAGAGGATAGAACCAAATACCACACAGCATCGGATGTAAACTGCAAAGAAAAAAGTAAACTTTAAAAGTGTGCACTCTTATAAGAGCAACTGTAAATCTCTTTCAAACAGTGTTATAAATACGTTTGTGTGTATTACGCAATGAACGTAACGAGACGTTTACTGATTATCGTCTATTTTGGAAATATGTGATCACTTGAAGCAGCAAGCATGATAAAAAAGGACAGAATTTACCTAACGTCCGTTATTTATTTGTAAATTACATGTAGTTCATGTTTTTAATGGCACTTCGATTGGGGAATTAGAGGCAATACTGGTGGAAAATTCTACGACCTTTTAATAAAATTCCGATATTCCCCGGTGGAAGTGGTGAGAAATTATTAAATTTGGCTGGGCAAGGAATGCTGAATCTTTGTTGGCTAACGGAAGCTTATTTCTCATTAGTGTATCGCTCCGCCACAGAACTGTTGTGCTATTGGGAAGGAAAGTGAGCAGACGGATAGACTGACTCTGAAATAAGCCAATTATTTTCAGACTGTGTGAGAAAGATTGGCTTTGATAATGACAGGAGGTGGGGAGACTGCACAATTGAATCAGAGCTTGAGGTAATATGGGGTCAGTGTGGGGGAAGTTGTATATGACAGATTGGACCTCTGTTACAATCCTGTGCTATATCAATTGCAGATCACTGCTTTAGTTGTCTAGCCAGGGGATTTGTGCACAATGCGTGCAAAAACAGCTTCAACGTTCAATGGCTTGTAGCCTGGGCACGATAATTATTATTTATGAAAATGGTTCCGTTAATGTGCGTCCACTGTGGGATGAGATGGCTGGCATCGTGTTACCAGAAAGATTGCAGTGACTCTGATGTAATTTCGTTACAGGGCAGAGGTAATTAAATTAGAACATAACGTCGTCAAAACACTTGTGGTACATGCAATTAGGCCTACATCTGTCCAAAGAATAGTTACCGGCACTTACCGTTTAAATAACAAATTATGTAAAATATTAAACAAGTCATCAACTCACACGATAATTTATTTATACGTTTGATAGATACTTTTTAGTTTTAAGGAGTACTGTTTGTGCTAATGGTGATACATTTTTCTTTCCAACCAAAAGCTGGCAGAAGTAGTTATTTAAAATGTTCCGTAACGTCTTACAATACTTTAATTTCCTTACATTTGTGGTCTTCTTTTTCTCTTCCATTCTCTTTACAAACTCTTTATAATCACGACAGTAGTAAGCACAGTACTTGTAATCTACAAACGTGAACTCCTGGCGGTGTGTACCAGGAAGTATAATGTTTAAAAATTTTCATAAACCGGAATATTAAGAAGGTTAATCACTTAAGCAAAGTTGTTCCACGACCGTGAGGTGACGATGAAAGCAGCATAAATCAATAATAATTTAGTAAAACTTGGATACGGTATATCATACCCTTCTGATGATGTCGGGCTCAGATAAACCCCAGTATAATCTTCGATACTTAATAACAACAGCAGCGTAAGTCTATAAATAATTTAATTTCGAAAGAAATTAATACTATTAGCCACAACAAATTTAGATTCCCGGATTAGTATATGCAAAGAATGTTCAGATAGTGTGCTATATGTTAATTAATCCCTTTGTATAACCAAGTGGCTATTTACATGTATACTTGTAGTCTAAGAGAGAGAAGTGTCTCAGATTAGTGGCCTGATGCGGATTAAAATCTTTGTGATCAGAATGCTCGTGAGATTGCACATTTATTTCTATACGGTTCAACCCCGAATGTGGAGGCGTCCTATGCCCCTCCGAACGTTAACAAGACTACACAGCGCCACAAACGAAAAGACCACAATCGATATCTTCAAAACTGCAGAAACCCCAAATGTAAAATTTGTTATGACTAGCGCTTATAAGAAAGATATATCCTCATATTCAGTAAAGTATGATATACGTTCATAACATTTCCAACTCATTTAATTTCACTCTAGATGTCATATAAACAACATGGGCCATTTTCGCAGTATCCTTACTCCTGTTGTGTTGGACGGGATAAAAATGAGTTGAACTCTGTCGGGTCGGCAATCATTTCTCACTAGCACATGTTTCTCACGGTTTATTCGAAATAACGTACCTTCATTCTATAACACATACTCTACCATAATGTGATCCGTAAGTGTGTGTACGCAGTGTCTCTGCTGTGACACAAAGATTAACAGCAAAAAGTGTTAATTACTTTACTTACTCTAGATAGGGAAACACCTGTTTGATCAATGTGAAGCTTCAGTGCCTGTGTCTTTAATACCAGTAGTAGCCTATGGAATTTACTTGAATTATAAAATATATTATATTAAAATACGTATTTATTGCACAATGATTAGTAATAATATAGAAAAATCTACCTAGTAAAATTTATAAATACTAATAGTCTGTTCATTATTTTTTATGTGACTCATTTGAAAAAATCTAACAATTTCTAATTTGACCTTGCTTGTTGGTTACATTGAACCAGTATGGAAAAAAGATCACTTTCAGTTTTAACGAAGCTTTCAAACAAATCTTTTATCCGAAATCAGTAGAGTAGTCCGAGATTTGGAATATGTTGGCAGTCATAGCCTCACCATCATGTGTAAGTAAATTCACGAATTTGTTCAAGTAAAAGGTAAAAATTAAAATCATAAAATGTGCGTTGAATTGTAATATATTTTTACGCAACTAGTAAGACAAATTTCAGGTTCATCAACTACACAGTACAGGCGGATAAATGTCAAACGAGAGTTGTACCATTATTAAGGAAAAACTTAGCTTACAGAGCCTATGTGAATAAGGACATGCCTACGTTTAAAGTAAAAAATATTTGGTTTCAATCTATGTAATTTTTCCCCTGGAGATCCGCATTTCTCAGCGTACCCATGCGGGTTGCTTATAAGAGGTTTCAGAACATTTTTCAGAAATTTGATAGGTATCTTTGGACGAGAGTTCGAACCCTTGCAAGGCCTGTACTAGCACCGGACAACACAACACAAGAGGATTTAAACTCAGTATCCAAATGATCAAGACCTACATTATAAGAAAGCGCGGTCACTGACAACAGTAGTCCATGCGATGCAACACAGAAAACAATAGGAAAATGACCAATAGGAATTGCCGATTTACAATAATACTTACAAAAAGAAAAAGTTTATTCTTATTGCTAAAATATGTTGAGTATGGAAAAATAAATTAACTGACAGTGAAGGATATTATGTAAAGAGAGCTTCAAAACTTTATAACAGTTTGTGTTATCGTTAAACAATTACGTCACTAACATTAATTTTAAAAAAGTAAGAAACAAGACAGACCCACGCATTCGAAGTACTTGTAAAGAAATCTTATTATGTGAAGAGAGCACTTGGGTTGCCGAGGCATGCAGAGGAAAAAGTATTAAAATTAATCTTGAGTAGCGAATGGACTGGAATAGCTCATGAAAGATTCGAAGTTCCAACTGCACAACTTTTACTTCGTGTTTAATAAAACACGGAGCAAGCGAGGAAATATATAATCTAGACCTGAAAATTACGGATAAGTTACATGGGTTTGTTAATGAGAGCCACTGATCTGCTAAATGGAATAAAAGTCTTTCATTGGTCAGCGATTCTGCATTACGCTCTGGTTAGGAACATTCGGCATAACACTTCATTTCTCCAACGAAATTCTGAATTTTGAAGAATACTTGGTGCGTTCCCTTCACGCGCAACTGACGCGTGAGATGTGTAGTAGACCAGACGGTATAAATTAATCCTTCTGGTTCAAAACCACGGCAATACTCTCGTGTCACAGCGCTTGCCATGCGATCACTTCAAGCAGTCTAAAACGCAACAGCACATTTTCGAAACAGAAGGTGGAATTTGCCTTGGCAACACAGGAGGCTAAAGGGTAAGTAGGACAGTCGTTGTTTACGCGTTTTCGGTTTTAAGTGGTTAAGGAATGTTTTATGAAACTCTCCTTCATTTACATCCATTTAGTTCTAACGCGGTTACGCGGTCATTAACAGGCAACGTGGCGAAGAATGGCGTGGGGTTGATAGAGAATAATGGAGACAATGTTTCTTAAACGTGAACACAGCATTATGTACACGTACATAAATATTTTACATGAATAAATTATTGATAGTTCAATCGTCTTATAGAAACTTCTTTCTTCATTTATGCGTTTTTCATGAAAGCTACCGCTTGAAAATACAAAATATTATTTATGCAATAAATATCTTAGTATAAACGAGGTTTAAATCCATAACACAAAATTTAACTGTACTAATGCAGTTGATTAAAAGAAATGCTGAGAAATATTTATATAACTTACATCCAAATAGGATTGAATTATTAGCAGAATGAAGGAGGGAAGTCTTAAAGATAAATACAAAAGTGTAAATACAGTTAGATGTAGCACAAAGTGAAGTTAGATTACAAGAACTTGGTGTTAAGAGGACGTATCTTTTCAAAGTAATTATAGCTCAAATAAATACTTATAATTGTGTATGAATGGAGAAGTTACCGATCCATCGAAAAAATCAATTAAGATGATGAGCGGCTTTTCACTCTTTTAAACTTCGCCTCCTGAAAAAAGCATGTTTTAAGCCTATTCATCTGCTAGAGGGATTAATGGACCTCAGAACCAATTTTCTTCAAAAGTTACAAAACCCATGCCATTAAGTATATTGCTACCAGTTAAAAATAAACACCCTTCCTGAATCTATGTGGCTTTTTGTCCATGAAACCACAACATAACAAAGATAAGACTGCAGCAGAAATGTCGTTGAATGAAAATTACACGTAACCTCTTCGGAGGAATTGTGTAATACCATCGTGGTTTCTTAAAAAAAAAGCCAATGTTTTAATATATACTTTTTTAACTTCCAATCTCGTTTTGTACTTCCAAGTACAAGAATCGCGTAACATTAAAAGAAAATAGGGAAACAGAATCCGCAATGCCAGAAGGCGTTAAGATTCTAAAATTACTACTTTTAATTAGTACTGCAGTGTTGAAAGGCAATGTCGAGTCTGAAGTATAAGTGCTTTATAACAGAAAGAGAAGAAACGAGAACGAATAGGAGTAAAGGAAAAGGACACGCGAAGATCTTCCCCACCCACAAGCAAAGGGCCGTCATCACAAAAGTTTTGGTGAAAGTCAAATTGCCACGGTCTAGACTTCTATCTATCGCATACTTCCTCTCTACCACCTACCCACACCATTCTACCGTTGGAAGCACAGTTTCCACATTGCCGTTAAAATAACTGGGGGTTTCCTGCCCTGAACGCTATAAAGTTGCGCGAGACCTCGAATCTTATCTGGCGACGCGCAGGCATGAGAGGCAAAACGACGCCTGGTGGAAACGTCGGGACACTGTGGGGAGGGGGTAGGGAGGGAGAGAGAGAGGAAGGGGGAGAGAGAGAGAGAGAGAGAGAACAGAGCTGAAGAGAGGTTTAGAATGAATTTACATTTTACAAGCCACGCCTTTGCATACTGGAGGCTACACTGGGTCAGCTATACGAGAATGTCTGCATAACATTATTCAGCAGAGGATAGAGCCGGGTCGCAATTCGTGTCCTAAACTAACAACGTTTAGGATGAGCCAAGGGTAAAAGACTGCAATAACCACGGAACATTACGGCGTTTTTATACATCTTGTGTTGATATTTAGGCGACAGAAAGAAAAATCTTAAGAGCAACTTACATGAGGGAGCAGCGAACCAGATTACTCATTACCTACTATCCGTATTTATAGCAGAAGGCTCTGATGGTATTTCCTGAAGGTAGAATGTTTTGTCCGCAATAAATTAATTAAACACTTTTAAGTGTAAGTGCTACTGAATTACAGACTTTAAAGTTAATGTAATACTGAATAAGGAAACAGAAATAACTTTGTCCGTGTTACGGTTCGAATAGCCTATTATTAATATCCGTTTATATTAATATTAATCTGAAAATAAAACACTTAAACGTCTTATTATGAAAAACTGACATCATTTAAGAGATTAGTGCAGTTTCCATAGAACTTTAGCCGATTAATATCTAACAATTTTTGGTCTAAGCATCACGGAGTTTTCCCCGGTTTCTCCGTGGCATCCCAACAATTACTCCACTCACACACAGAAGAAGGCAATGGCAAACCACTTCTGATCATCTTTGCCAAGAATGTATATATGTATGAGCAGGTCCCTGACAACCTGAAGAGGTTGGAAGGATCCTGTTCATGATATATGGACCTGTCGTCAGACAGAACACTACAAATAAATAAATAAAAAAACAGGTCTTTATTTCGTAATATGTTTCCAGTAGGCCTACGTCTTAAGGTCTATTTTATGGTACGTCTATTAATATAGTGTTTATTTTATTCATTTCATGTCTGTAGCAAAACCAAACACTGCATACTTTATTTTTGTTAACATGCACAAAATTATCATTAATTACATGTAGAAGGAGCTAAAGTTCATAAGTCACTCATTCTTTTTTACATGGTAATGACACTCATTTACTACATTTTGATTCAAGATTTTAGAATTTGGGTGAGAGTCAACAGTGATTAGTTGTTGTCATTCAAATAGAAAAACAATTTAGGTACCTTAGTTCAATCCACACAACAAAATGACGTTTTAATAATAACCATAATAATATTTTAACTTATCTGTGTCATTCCTTCTATGCGATATTTTTAGTAGGGTTTAAGGACAGATAATAAGTTTGTGTCTGCTTACAACATCGCACAAACCATGACCATCCCATGTTAGTACCCCGCCTTTGCCTTCCAGACATTAACTCCTTTTCTCTTAATTTGTGTTACTGTTTAGTATATTACGTAACAGAGTTACATCGACGCTTAAAATTATGACGTGTGGATTGAGAGATATGAATCCTGTTACGAGTTCTACTTATTTAAAGATGCATAAACTCCATTCACTGTATTACTATGAAAGAAAATTGCATGGATATGCAAAGGAAAAAAAGAAACTGTGATTTAGGTTGAGGAAAACATCCCACAATTATCATTCGGGAGTGAGGGAACAAACACAAACCAGCCAATAATTCGGTAATTTCAATCTCGCAGGTTCATTCCTCGATTATCGTGTCTCTGAGCTCACCGGACAGGTAACAGTATGATGAATGGCAGTAAATAAATGGGTACAAAATCGATCGTGGTGAATTTTTAAATATTAATGGAACATTTATTTTGATAGGTTTTACGAAAAGCAGCCAGTTCCGGCCGATATGCAAACGGTAACCCGCTTCAGATGTGTACACGCAACGACGCTCAACAATATCACAGTCAGTAATGGAGATTAAGTTTTTTATAAAGGGCACGATTCATTACAATTTATATCCTACGTGCGGTCGTAATTCACTTAATAATTACACTAAAATAAGTACATTATCAGGACATATTTATTAGAATGTCACAATGTATATACAAATTTATATGTATTGCCAATGTATTAAACATGTGACCTCTAACTTCAAAATCTGTAAGGCCACATAGATAAACGATTATAATTATACTATGTAATTTTAATAACATTGTACTTATAAATAGACTCTCATGAACACGGTAATCAGCGGGACACAATCACCTTCACATACAATATATTGCTCAATGCTTTTAGTCAGGTTATCGTAAAGTTACGATATTTGAAAAGTAAAAAAATACTAATTTTATTCCATTTAAATAAAAATGCTGGTACAGTTATGAAGAAATAAACTGTTAAAATGTCGTTATTGTCACACACAGTCACACCCAAATTGACGTGGGGCTATTTGAAGGTGTTAGACAGAACCCCTGGTATAGACCTGGCATAAAACCCATCCTCATCCATATAAGAGAGAGTTTTATTACTTCTGCACGATATCCACATTAATTTGTTTGCTATTCTTGGACACAGTGGACGTTTTTACAACCGTATAAAATTCGCGATGGTTCCTAGTCCCCCATGAGACAGTTAATACTCAATGTTATGATGTACTTTATACCACGAACAACGCGAAACCAAACTTACTTCCGCTGCATGTGGGGCGCCCGATAGATCGTTACGTGAATGAGTTTAGTGTAAGAGGTTACTAAAGTAATATCTGAGCTCTGCGTTAGAGAACAAAGATAACGTCATACAGGCTATTAGTGGCTGAGAAAAACATTCAATACGAACAACATATTCAAGAAAGTGGTGGAGACAACAATTCCATTATGGCATTATCAAAGTTTAAAAACAGGACGTTTCATAACGAGACATTTACTGTTAGGGAACTGAAATCTAGGTGATGATTTGTTGAACAGGTAGATAGGAGGGGAAGGTATTACAGAAAATATAGAAGAAGATAGAACAGCTGAATCAGTATAGTGTCTAGAATGTAAGAATAGTCGGTATTCGATTCCAGGAAAAGCAACATTGTTCTCTTCGCCAAAACGTCGAAACCGTCTTTGAGAATGCGTGAATTGTGCTCTTTATAGGTTTACCCAGTCAAGCCAAGGAAGTAACTTCATAAAACACAGAAACCGCAAACTGATCTGAAACTTATACCTAAATGTCCTTGATGCGGTGAATGTTTAACGAAACACAAAAACAAATATAAAAAGCAATGGAATTTTGTCTACCACATATGAACATTGATGCCATGAAACACACAAAATCGCAACTAAATAATTTTGAAAAAATATTTGTATCCTCTTGGAATATACATATTCTCTCGTGTTTTTAACAGCATGAAATATCTGCACGTACATATCTGGTAAAATACGATATTTTTTTCATCGGTTCGACAAAAAGAGCGGTAAAAATGATTCATTTCAAAATGTTTGTGACGTAACTTGTAGGCACATAGGGTGTTTTTATAGCTTTAAATTAAAATAATATCTGTTATGTGAAAAACTAAAGGGTCTTAAAAGTGAGTGGATTTCTACATCTTCCTTAATCACAAGATAATTTAGAAAATTGCAATATCACTACCGAAAAAGTAATTAATTAACATTTCAGTTTTTAAATATGCGTCCTAGTAAGAACGATAAGCTCTTCTTTAAAATAAATGTACAAATATATAAGCCAATGTCGCCTGAAAGGTAAGAACTCTTTCACGATTTATAAAAGGGCAAAGTTGCGTTTCGTACCGAATTAAGGAATGGACGAAAAAGTCAAAGTAATCACAAGCTGAGCCTCACCCTTCTTGTTTAAATAAATAAATTAAAGGTTTCGTGCAAGAGAAATATTTTGCTTCTTAATATCATTTGATACTATGCTTACATCTTATATTAAGCATTATTATTGGTACTTTAATTGGGGAATTATCATTTTCATCATAATTGCTCTGATTTATTGACACTTTCCTCCGCTCCGTTTCGAAATAGCTGCATGCCACTGATAACAAATAGGAAAAGAACGGAACTAGTGCAGTATTATGGATAGGAACCACGCCTTGTTATGAGATCCACCGCCACGCAAGTTATAACCATGTGAACCACTTCCTGTGCAGCAGCGCCATCACGGAAGGAGAGTGGCGGAAGCTAGAACTACTCACTCACGCAACACTTTCCATCCCTACCTCTTGTCTGCAAAACCTCGTGCAGCTCCCACGTCCACAAATCCGACCGCTTAGCCTCACTGCGGCACTGTCCATATACACACACAACAGCAGGGGCGAGCCTCAAATATGAGATAATCATTACCACGCACCCACAAAACAAAGCTCAAAATACAGGGTGATTGCAAAGTTAATGTTCGGCTTCAAGAAGAGGTGTTACTTAAAATTCAATGTATTTGTCCTTATTCGACAACATATTTGCTAGTGTGTTGGAAAAGAGATGACAAGAACATTAGTGCATTTCTATAGTTCAGATTCCCAGTAATCGTTGCTTAGAAAGGTTTAGTTCCACTACATCAATATTTTTTAAATACACTAATCTGGTGAGATTACGACGCACAGCTTAATTCTTATAAAAACAAAATATACTACCACGAAAGCGCCTATACCTTATTTCAAGTCAGCTATCCCCACGGTAATCATAAAACTGTGTTCCCTAGTATCTATTTTTCTGCGTGATGCAACATACCAACGAAATTTTCATACTCAGGGCCGTGAGAAACTCAAATCCTATCAAAACGATGATAATTTCTTCCAATTAAATTAACAAATCATTATTACTGAGAAACAATAATAGTGTTCTTACTTTCTTATAATAAAATGTATAAAATAATTTTTGTCATATGAAAACTATATTAGTATGGATGAACTGTCTGTGAGCACAGTAATAAACATGCGATTTACATAGAAGGTGGAAATATTTTGACCAGCTGACGGGATATCAGCTACTCAGAAATCGTAATTCTGCTCTACTTAGTTTATGTCTGTTTGCCTCTCCAAGTAAAACTTATATACAGACAATTTCACACAACCAGTGCTTTAAATCCAGCAACAAACTGTCATTGACGACACAGGCAGGTCTCGCTAAGTAGACGGTGATAGATCTGGGAATTCTCAAAATGTTCCAAGGGAAAATTAGTTGTCCTACCACAGATACTGTTTGCTCACGCCGATATGACGTACACGCTTCCGTAACACGCAGCATACATTATCGTAATAATCGAAATATGACTAGTTTTTGATGTGGTATGACTATGAAAATAAATCCACTCTTCCTGGAACAAAATGTTAAGTGACCATGGGCTAGTTGCAGACCAATAGAAATTTATATAGGTCCAGCTCTGAAGTGTATCATAAAATACCGATAACTTTTGTCTCACAACTGAATAACTGATTTAAACTACAACGGCGCCTGAAACACGGAACTGCACAGTACCGAATGTACGTTCTATATCGGATTGTAAACTTATGCCTCCATACTAGCGTTTACAGAGCTTAACGTGTAAGTTCGGTGATTTAAGAGTCACCACAGAATTCAGTGACATATTTATAACCATCGACCGGATTTATAAGCATTTATGTATTTTTCTAGGGAATTCGGAGTGATTGTCATTTCCGATTACAGCTAAAAGTATTGAACTTTTCTGTTTACAAATATCAATACTTCGTAATTCATGTACATTTCTCGGCAATGAATAACTCAGAAGTACCATAAAACTACTATTACAAGCTTCCTGGAAAGATTTCAGGATCTGCGTATTAGGTTCCGATAGCACGCAGACAATTTCGATACTGACAAACTGAAAAAAATTATTTAAAAACGTAAGTACAGCAGACGTTCTAATATTGTTTCATTTCATTCAAATAGTAGGGAAGGGCCTATTAAATTATTCACAGAAGTCATTATTATTCGAGTTACATTTAGGCTTAGTATCAAAATTGACAAAATAGCATGTATACAAGTAAGAATAAGTAAGAATTTAATGCAGTGTTAAAAATACATCCTAAAATTGGGAGGCAATTTTATTTACTAACTGAATTTAAAGTAATTCACATTTATAATGTATTTCGGGTGTATGAATGTTGTTTCATGCCTTTACTATCCAACAGATATTAAGAAGAACCTCTTCGATCAACATACTAGGAATTATTGGTTAAGCTAAACCAATTCGGGAATCACAATGATTGCGGAAAAATGCCTGCAATTCACGGATTCCACCTAAAGCAATATGTCATGTGTCAGGAACACACAATTCTTATAACCACAGCCATCTGAATAATTCTTCCATAAATCTTATAAAACATAAAAGAAACAGCTTACCGGCCTGGCATAGTCCTTGTCATGCTTCCACATATGACGAAGAAACCGCAAAACGTACGAATACTTTAATCATATCGGTGAAAACTTACCTGAAACAAATGAGAAAATGGGATTTAGTACAGAGCTTCCATCATTTAGTAACGTGGAATGTTTTAATAAATTATAATGTAGCCAACAGTTTAGAATCTTACGATCTGTTACGAGTTATACGGAAAGTATATCTCAGAAACCACACGACTGGGCTTAGCAACGTTCAGCTTCGCACCTGATCCTACTACCACAACTTAAAACTTCAGCCAATTGACTTCCTCTACAGAAAACGGGAGTCGTAACTTAAACATTCAGCAAACGTTTCAGTTACGTTGTACTGACAGGAAGTACGAACAGGTGAAGTAACAAATGTCCAAAATATTTAGATAGCAGAAAATGGAGATAAGCATCCATTTTAGAGTTCTTGATTAGATGGAAGGATTTAAGAGAGAGAGAGAGACACACACACAGTGTATTTATCATATTAATGAAACAAATACAAGACGGGATTGGATGCCACTCTTTAAACATCTGCCAAATACGTTAGCTACGACAGAATAGCGGTTTTGGGTCTCGTCTTTGCTGAGCAGAGTATATGAAATATATGATGTAATTATCAGCATCATAAAAAACAGTCATATAGATATCGATGTAGGTAAAATCCCGGATATTGAGAACTATTAATCTAGTTGCGAAATAGCAATTACTACAGTGAACATGATGCAGATATTCGAACATTTCAAAACAGCGAACTAATTCATTAACTAAGTGTAAACTTCTCAGCGACGGTCCTGATCCATAGATGTGACTGTACAGTATGATGGTTAAAGTACTCTAACATGTGATCAGCTTCTGATTTTAAAGCCTTGAACAAAAAAGGAAAGTCCGTCAAAAATTTGAAACTATGTCGAACGCTGTCATCGAAAATAAAGACAAGACAATTTTGGCTAGTTATAATTTAATTATGATTTTATGCGTTTCTTTAACGATACAAATGTTAAGACTATAACTTTAAGTTGTATCAACAAACACTTATATAAAAGTTAAAATGTAAAAAATTAAAGAGAAAGTTATTGTATTATTTCGTAGAGTTTTCCGAGCAACGCTTACAAATAAAGTTATTTTCTCTCGTGAAGTCTAAACGAGACATTACCTGTTTTATCTCAAAAAACGACACAAGGTTAATCGTATCATAGTTTGCGAATTACAAAAATGGTAAATTTCATCTAAAATTAATCTTATTAAACAGACAAATAAACGAACATATTCCTAAATTCTTTTTTGCATTTGCCTTTTAACATTCCTCTTGGAACAGAACTACATTCATTCGCAAGCAGGACATACTGTGCCGCTAGTTTTCAGCATCGCAACAGACTTTCGCTATGGGCAATACTGCACCCAGATGGGGGTGCCTTAATGCTCGTTGCAGCAGTAATGTTTAAATTATGGACGTCTTGCATCTACAATAGCAGCTGCAAATAAGTTTTTCGTTGAGCAAAATCTGGAGGAAACCTTAAAAGAGCAAACAAAGATTTTTTACAAAAATACGAAATTACCTGTACTTGCAAACAGCGCAACTGCTTAAGTTCTGAAGTTGCATTATTATTTGTGTCGAAATTAAGAATTCCTGTGTTATATAGAATTAAACAACTGCATAGTTAGCAAATATCAAGTAAATATTGGATGGTTTCAATCTCCGTAATTGAGTAACGTATAAATTAAAGAAATGTTATTGCGAATGACTTAATTCATAATATTAATACAGAAAGTTGATTAAATATTTCTTTACATAAAACAGTGATATTAAATGTTGATGCTAAGGCTTATATAAATAAACGGCGATTTTAATTCTACCGTCTTCAGAACATTATTCTTGGTCGGAAATTTTATTACATGAATTGTTTTATTTGAAGACGAGTTGGAAATTATTATACTGTTTCCAAAATACAAACATAAAAGACTGAAAAATGTGTAAGTATAATCATTTAAGATGGACAAAAAAGTTACACATTTACCTTGGTTCTTTCAGCCCCTTAATATGAAATGCTGCCAAGGAAAGAAAGCCTTAAAATATATTCTCTCATTTCGTTCCGTTTTGTGATACGCAGACTTTTCAGGATCGTTGATGGCTACAAACATGGCGCGTGTGGGGAGGTTATAAATATCAAAAGCGGGGTGTTTAGTAGTGCCTACATTAAGAAGTGACTGTAATCAATTTAAAAACTTCTTCAGATATTCTCTAGAAGAAATCATGAAACCTTCAGCATGAAGACAGCTGTTTATAGCCAACAATGTAAACGTCTAGCACTAAATACAAAAGCAGATACAATATTTGAAATGACTGCACTTTCATTATCCTTTACCTACAATGAAATCGAAAGTTTATTATAAAACTACATGTTACGTTAAGAAATTTGCACAGTTTTCATTTCGTTCTTTAATGATAAATGGGCTTACACATATGTGAATTACAACATATATGCACTGTTTCTATATACATTTCGATTCTCCCTGAAATATTTTCTACAATATAAAACTAAAATATTACACTGTAATATGATGTAGTGAAAAAGCGGATTTCACAATAACAATATCTACTTCAACATGTTTAGGACTCACTATTGTATTATGGATATCCTAAGCAGACAAAGCCATCAATAAATAGGAACAAGAATCTTGTCGGGCGTACCAGTTCCAAGAAATTGCAATTAGTCTAATAAAGTTGCGTCTGTATTCATAGCAGCCCGTCAGATTGACGGACGAAATGTGCCTCGAGGATAATGTAATATGAAAGATTAAGCAAACAGGATTTAGGTACGAAACAAATATTAACCATTAGTCTGTTCACGTTCATTAACTTTCTTCCAGAAAATTACCCTGAGGAATAAATTCTTCACAATTTTAAGGAACCAGTTGTTTTTTTTCACAAGACTTGTGAAACCCATTACTGAAAATTATGAGCATTACATTTGTGACAGTAAATGTGCGTTAATAAATAAAAAAATAAATAAGACATTTCTAATGACTGCGCGATGGCAAAAATATAAAAAAGTATCTTTTATTGAACAGCCTTCTTCCCAAGTATTCGCACGTTACATGACAGATTTCGTTATACTATACATACATTTTTAGTTTAACTGTAATTTTGAACAGTACAAAAGCACAAGTGGAAGAACCCGTTGTTCTTTACTTAGGGCTTCAAGATCTTTGATATTGATAGCTCCGGATAAGAGTGAGTGTGCAGTCCGTTCCATTTCCTCTAGACTGTACATGAATTCGAACATTCCTTCAGATACCACTACATGGTCATATTTCGTTGCGTTTAAATGAATGACCAATGCATTGTTTGCTCATCTGCTTCAAGACCAAATATAATCATCTTAGATCTTATGACTTAAAAACACATACAGCTCAACGTCTTGTAATAAATATTTGAACACGTTTGATGTTAATAACATAGTTTTGGGTTAACCGTATGGTAAGTGAAATATTATATTTTATCTTAATATACACACGTATAACCGTTACCGCACTCGCAGATGCTTCAAATTTTATAACTTTAGCATCTAGTTGGAAGAGAATACTGACTTGCAGGATGAGAAGATATTACTATCCGAGCTATAAGAAGAAACCATCGCGATACTCGTCGATGTGTGGTGTCGTGGTTAAAATTCATCGCAGTTTTCTTCGGTATATCGACAGAGATACCGGGACCTTACATCTGAATTCTCGATACAATATAATATCAAATAAAGAAAGATTCCGTGTACTTATGGCAAAAATAGGAATACCTTTGTTTCCAACCAGGACAGAAACACCTTGAATTAGGACTAAAAATTCAATTAAAAGCTTCACGGTATTTTTGAGTGTTGTTTACAGACGAGGAGGTTCCTTTGGAAATTAAATTTAGAATTAAGTAAGACATGTATCGAACACAAAACTATTGTGTACTTAAGTCTGAAGAAACTGATAATTAATAAAACAAAACCTGTCTTTAAATGCAACGTTAGAAATGATTTACACTATTACAATTTTAGTTAAGAATATTACGATGGAAAATAGTAAAGTAATAAATACGAGCAATAAATTAATTAAAACATAATGGATATTTTGTCAGCAGATTGAAAACAAATGAATCGACACATTCATTACACTGGCCAATCCTTATTCACCACTTAAAACGCTTTAAGATGTAAGCTTTTAAGTACTTAAAAGTGTTTATGTGTGTTATACATGACTTCTCCATCTCATTTGCCCTGCCACCAAATTTATTAGAGAATTTTAGTTTATATACTATAATGCAATCTAACGTTTCATTAATATATCTGCGTTTCGTCCATATGGAGCTAAAATTGAAGGATCTATGCTGTGACGTATAATTTTAAGGTCAATATATTTTAAGCTTCTTGTATTTAAAGAAAGGTGAGTGAATAATTTTGTTATTTGAAAATTACCGATCAAGGTATTTATTTCATAAGTCATACCTTGTGGAACCAAAGTTTCAATTCCCATGCAGTTTCGGAATATAGACGTAGAAACTAATTAATCAGCAATGACGGCTGCTGTTATTACTGACCCTAACATCGTCATGCAATCTACCTAATCAGAAAATGTCCCAGTTCGATTACCTGTGGTTTTGTGCACAGGAGATTACAAGAATTAATATGGCGTGACAAATCAGTTGACGTTATTCCATAGCACTGTCACGAACCAAACCACATTTCTCATGAGATTCAGCATTAATATTCACCTGGAAACGTCTCATTTCATGATACGTGGTATTACTGATTAAAATATCTTTCGTTAAATAATCCAAAGGCATTAACCCTTACATGCACCAGAATTTCACCAGTTATATTAAAGGCAAACTTTGTAGTTGTACTTCTTTTAACGAGTATATTACATTTTAGGAATCATTGGGCTCAGAAATTAGAAACGTCTATTTCTGAATAACTTCTTTCAGAATATATACACAATCATGCATTTAAAATGGATGCCTACGCATTCACATCACATCGGAGACCAATGGACGGAGAACCTAAGGGGAAAATGTACTTACAGAAGACACATGTGCAGTTTCCTTCCTAACACTATAAGGTGTAGTTGTCACATGCATTTTTAATATTTATCTGAGTTCAGAAGTCTCAAACAGGTCTGTCAAGCCTTATTCCAGAATCATAAATTGGCAATACATCATCTATGAAAATTATGATCGATATGCATGATGACTTTATGGATACTTCCCGATAAATATACTTCCGGACATTTTACATTTATTATTCACAGTCGTGTGGAGTCAATGTCTCAGGCATATCTAATGCTCGTTTCCGATCCACTTCGGGACTTGACGATATTATTATTCAGACGACTGTTGTTACAAACCTGTCATCATTTGATTTATACATGAGTTGCAGCGTCAGGATTTGAAGGCTACATCCTCTGAATACCAAACAAGTATGCTAATGAATACTTTACTCTAGATATTTAAAACTACATATTTATTTGCCGGAATAATGAAAAATGATCATATGAATGTCTGATAACGACTAACTCCCAAAGCGTGTATCGAGCTTTCAGAAATTATTTTATAGCCAAATAGGGGGGACTAGCAACACATTCTTCTGGTAAACTTGATAAATGATACATAAACCTAAAGGTTGTAAGAAATTTTGTTGATAATTTCCAAATGCGTTCGAACCGTAATCGATATATAAATAAATAGTTTAATTTTGGTTCCTTTAACAGCAGAGAAAACAACTTCAAGTCCTTTATACGTCAGATTTCTAAACAGATCCCAATTGCTACTCTTCCAGCCATTACTACTTTCCACATTTAAGTTGCTATTTTCTACGATCGCGTCCCTTAGGCACCTGCTCCCAATTTAAACTAGACATACTCTCTCGCTTCTTTAAAACTTTCACTAGTGAGTACTTTTCCTGAACGTCTCTTTCGAACTTTGACACTAGCTACAGATATTTTTCTTTAATTTAGTGCCATTTCATCATATTTAACGATGATTCGTCACATAGGCATGTAATACAGGAATGTGAAACATAATTACACAATTACACAAGAAGAAAGGTTGTAGAAACAGACGTTTCCTGTTTTCAGACACTTCCAAAACTTCCATGAAAGGCATAAGACATAATACAAAAATAGAAATTTTATTAACGTGTGCGTCCACAGACTTACTCCCTTCAAACCAAGCTGAGCTAGTCGATTAACGGAATTGGAAAAGCGAAGCCTTGGAGTGACTTCAGACTCCCTCTGCTCTCTGGGTATATGAAATGCGTTGCAAATCTCGCGTATCTCAGCTGTCAGCGCTCTTGTGGGTGCTTAGACAGCGCATATATGTAATATATTTTTTGCCGTGATTTTATAGAGATCGGTAAATTTCATTCAAATATTACAATGTCAGATTATAACCAAGATTTATTCCTCCCAGTGAGTACTTAGATCATCCAACAATGCGTTTAGGTCCTTTAATAAATCGGGCTTTTTCGGGCTTTTACATGTGAGTACTTTTGTAACAGAAATACTCGTATGGAATCGTATGAAAATATAGCATAACCTTGAAAGATTAATGTAATTATTAACCTATTTCCCTTAACACCTTACCTTACGGAGCACTTGCATTTATATTCTTATTTCAAAGTAAGAGTCGCAGTTTCACAGCCTTACATATTAATCTAGTTTATTGTTTGACGTAAACATGTTAGCTTTCAGTTTCCTGGAAGGTCGACAAAACTTGAACATCCATTAAAACGTTCATATATATATACTTGAAATTTATGTGGCTAGAATACTTCCGATTATACTAAACACACTGGATAGTAATAAGGGATGGTCAGTTCGATATTACCTCTACCCTTCCATTTCATCTCTCAGCATTTAACGATCTGTCTCATAAAACAGTCAAGAGATCCCACAAATTGAGTTGTACGAGCAATTTCCGCCTCCAGCCAAAATTCGATACGAACCGTCCCACATCATCTTCATTCACTCCGTGATATTTGAGGTTTCGCGCTGAATAGGCGAAGTTCCACTAAGCGTAGCCTTTCCATAATTTAGTTATGTCCCGTCTACTCTGAATGTGGTTTCGGGATCTAGATGAGCTACATTTCTCCGAGAATCCTGTATACTGTTTTTATTTTATTACAAAAAGCAAGTTTGAGCGTCTTCTTAAACAGAGCACAACAGAATATTTATTCGCGTTCGTAAAAAGATCATCATTCCATACACTGGCACCACGGTACCTCCACATGACGTCAAAACCAAAAAAGGTCACGTCCTCTAGTAGTTTAAGTTACAAACTAAATACAGTGCCGTATTTACCACTCCAAATTTCACTATTCTTCTATTTTTCTCTCCAATCAATATAATATAAGTAGAAAAAAATAGTTAATAGCCCTAGACAGAAAGCCGTTAGATCTTGCCTTTTATTTATGTTCCACTTGTAAGTACTAGTTATTTATCAATATTATTTGCTTCTCTCACACAGACACTAGAGTACTTATACGCCGTTATCATAAAATCACATTAGCAGTGAACTATAATCTTTAACATATATTTACATTCTGTGAGACACTTTTAATGACCATCATGCATTTCATAATTATTCAAAGTTGTCCAAATAAATCAACATTTTATAATGTTTCATTTACAGTTTACTTCAAAAAGAACCTTCCGAAATATTCAATCAACGTAAAACAAGATTATGTTCGTAATGATCTAAGCAGCAAGCATCTCTGATATTTTAGTAAACTTCTATCAGTCTATACGACATAACATCCCAGAACAAAGTCATTTTCATATCCGCCGCTGTGAAAACCTGAAATGTCATCTAGATTGTGATTCTGTTACGCTTTGTAAAAATGCCTCTAGTATTTAGAGTCCTATGTCAGCCTTTCCAATAGAACTATTATAAATAATAGTGATATAGCACTAAATATTTTGTGATGTGAGTATTTAAAATTCCCAATGATGCCATCCATGAAGTAAATAAAGAAGAATGTAAACATAAAAATTTCAGAATATTTAAAGTCCTTTATAACTGAAATAAATCATGGGACTATATTGAGTATCGATACACATTCAAATCGAAAATTTGCTGTAATTGAAAACACAATTGGATCTGTAACGACAAAAGAAGGTATAATGAATGTTAATCATCCCAACTGTAGAGATCTCGCTGATACCAGAGGAACCACGCAGGGTATAATCGAGTATATGTGCTGCTTTTCCTCAACAAGAAGCCAATAAACCGGCAATCCCCTCAGACTCGCGATTAAATCACAAAGATGAGACATCTCTCGGCGATCACGCAGGTGTTTTGGTCACAACTAGGCGTGTCGTTTTGTTTTAAGTTGCGACACGGAGGAAGACCAAGCGATAATCTCGCTACATTTGTGCGGATTTAGCGCGCTCAGGGCAAACACGACTGGAGTGCGAAACGCACCACACGTAATGTGCAGCATTGATGGCTTCTGTTGACAACACGACTAGCTTTTGTCTGGTGATGAATTAAACCAAACCACGACATTAACACCTGGAGAAACTCATTTGTACTGCCAATGCCAATCATTTCTCCCCTCTCCACGCCCTAGATGAAGACAAACTATGAGTCGTGAACAGGGCCAGGTGTTCTTCACATATTAGTAACCACTAAGCGTAAACATACATGTACACCGTAATATCCTTGCTTTCTTACTTCTTCGCTAATTATTCTCTTAACAGAAGAAAAGTCCTTCATTTTATTCTGTCTACGAAAGTGTTCATTGTAGCAACATTATCCATTAAAATTTTCTTTCACGTACCGCGGAAATAATAGCCACGGTGGTCTAGCGGATAGAACGCTGGCCTTGTAATCCTGGGGTCTCAGGTCCGATTCCCGGCGGTGCCCGAATTTATAACTTGTGTTGGGCAAGGCCGTGGTCTTGGCAACACGGAGTTTTCCTCCGGGGGCTTCCCCGGTTTCTCCGTGGCATCCCAACAATTACTCAATTCACACACAGAAGAAGGCAATGGCAAACCACTTCTGGATCATCTGCCAAGAACGTATATGAACAGGTCCCAGTCCGAAAAAAGGATGGAAGGATCCTGTTCATATGGACCTGTCGTCAGACAGAACACTAAAATAAATAAATAAATAAATATAACCGCGGAAATCGCGATAACCATAGCAACCAAGGCAACCGTGGTAACCATTGTAATTTTGGTAACCATGTCAAATAACGTAATCATGTTAGTTGACGTAACCATGGTAATAATGGAAACTGTGTACGTTGTAAAGGATTTCTTCGCAATTAATTGATTTTCTTAACAAGAAGGTTGATTACAAGACACGTAGTTAAAGAGCAATGAACAATGGGGTGAGAGACACATTCATATGGGCTGAACTCCGTGATTCAGCACTCGCCTCATGCAGGGCAGTAGGACGTGTAAATACGCATTGGACAAACCGACGTGTAGATACAAATTGGACAAACCGCGGAATTTTACCTCAGAGCACGGTTCTGCGAAGTGGCTGTGCGCGTAGTGCGTTCCGTCCTTCTCCCCTTCACATTGCCTAGATATTAGAGTTAGCCGGACTGTGAGCATGCAGTGGCAAACGGCGTGTAATGGGCGGTGACCGGATGACTTCCGGTGAGCAGAGGATATCCTGACCCTTAATGGATTGACCTCGCGGCGTGCTCGTCAGACGGCAGCCATTATTGCGGTAATTACCTTCACCCTAACGAACGCTCCGATTCTCTCAGCTTGACGCGCATACCGTCATTATAATCAGCATAAGCGGATGGCACCGCAACCTTTTAAAATACGTTCGGACATCACAGGTTGGGTAATCAATCAAGATGTAGTAAACATAACCACGGTCCTGTGAGGAGGGCAGTGTGTCTTCCATTAGGAATATTAGACACGAGTAGCAGTTTCGGACTGATCTCACTCACACACCGTTCTCTGGTCTTACGTTATTTTAGGAAGCTGATACATTTTGAACACCAATTTAGTCGTTCCCATGGCACAGGTGGCACAAATCCATCTGACTAAGGAAAGGCTATTTATTAAGATGTCATAAATCTTCTCTGACGAAATCGGCAGACCACGTACGTACAGCAGTCCCGAATGAAAATTAATAGGTCCACACCCTTGCTAAAAATCGTAGAATCGTATAAATTGTTTTGATAAGTATGTTTATAACACTGCCACATAGTCATAATAATAATAAACTCCCAATAGTGTTTTGTATAAAGTCCCTTTGAAGTCCAAATCATAAAAATTACAAATGTTCAAAATGTTGTCCTTTTTTGTATCGATGGGGATAGGTTTATGTAAGCACAACATGAACGTGAGTTTTCAACAACGAAAGCCAGTTTCCTTCTTTATGTAAACATAAAGCAAATAACGACAACATTCAGAATTCCATAAATTAGTTACTCGTTTGAAAAATGGATGAAAACAAAATTCTCACAGAAAATTTCGGAAGTTAAATTCATGATATCAGTAGAAATACTCTTTTGTACTTAATTTTTCAGAATAGCGAAGCTGATTCAGCGCGTTTTACGCGACACTTTATAAATATTCATAATTCTGGTTAGGGTACTGTGAATTTGTACAACTCATCGTCTCCTCTCCTTTTTTCCACCCGTATACACTCAGCAATACCAATTCGCCCCGTTTCGCTGCCTCGCTACTCATGTCTCTCACTAAAAATCCCGTATTCAAACGAATCTTATCAGAGCAATTCAGTTGGGTTTAATACAGGCATAGAGTAAGCTTTCCTTTCTTCCATCCCCCAACCCCTCTGTTTCTACTCGCCAGTCGTAATAATTCATTTTACACGCCCAAGAGTTTTCAGCGCGCAGAAACCTATTTTCGTGATACAACGCAAGAGTAATGTAAATTAAATCAGTTCACAATTTAAGTAAATAAATTTGAAACAAATAAAACTAATTATTGGTTAAAAATTAAACACGTATGTTTCTTCAACAAAATTGGAAACTCTGCTATCCAAAGTTGAAATTTCCGGGATTTTACTAAAGTTTTCCTTCAGCGTATATGTATTAAAACGTTTCATACTGCAAGCCACTAAATATTATTTTTATGACAAAAACCATGTGTGTCGACATTCTCAAATACATTTCTGAATACCTCATTTAATTATTTTCATTAAGATGATCTGAGATTTAGACCTCGAATCGTTAATTTGCATTCCAGTCCCATTACACTCTTGTTATAAGTCAGTCATTACATGTCATCAATAAATCATCTTATCATCATGTAACTCTCGCTTTGACACCTCTACTCCTTCAAGATATAACCAGTTTAGAGTGTTAAGAATTTGGAAACATTCCACAAAACCGGGTCACAAGTTATTTAACGATGCTGTACATAAGCGAGGTAGACAAGCAGACCTATCTCATGTCGCTACTGTTGATGATTAATAGGTAATTTAATTAATGTATTCAGATATCTTTGATCGACGGCAGTATTAATACAACGGTTCGTAAACACTTACGATTGATGGTATCCTTTTAACGTGAGAGAACTGGGTTGTGGCGAACCAGTTCCTCACATCAATCTTCGAATGAAAGCTGTTTCATTAATTGGATTTATGTTATTAAGACGCGTAAGTACTGACGGTACATCTAAGAAAAACTAATGAGGAAGGCACTGATTATAATTGCTTTCCGTGTTTCGTGAAGGCTGTTGAGAACACGGTACTGGATATTTGGGTTCATTAAAGGCGGGGAATTTCTTGACCAACTAAGACTGCATGAAGATCTTTAGGGAGGCAGTTATTGTATTCACCCTTTCACTACACAAGTGTAAATTGGTATGAACGAAAATATAAGTATCGTCTCTAATGTGGTAATTTAGTCATTCAAAATCTTCACAATTTATTGCATGGTTTACGAAGAAAGTGTAGGATAATTTTCATACGAACCTCAGCTATGTTTTATTTAAATAACCACTCAACAATAAAGTACACTGACACTGGCTCAATGCATGAATTTCCTGAGGGAGCATGTTCCATAATGTTCCATAATTAATTTTAAACATCGCACATTCTCTAATTATGTTCTCACTAAAATAGAATGAAGTGGCATTTACGACAACATTTCAAACATTTGTACTACGTACAAGAGCAGTATCATGAAATATCATTTCAGGCCAGATATTTTGCTCCCTTCTTGCAAACTCACTATCGGAAAATTTAATTAAATACTGTTTTCGAATATAAAATGCATATAAAAATTGTTACATCATACAAATCGACCATTTCTAAACGAAGGTTATTTTCTGACCGCATAAAGTTAGATTGTATTTCTCTTGTAGCACATATAAGCTTCATGCAGTCATATATTCCCACTACAGTTTGATCGTGACCTACATATAAAACACGAACATTTCGACTGACATACTCGGAACGAAATCAAGAATACTTTTTAAGTAAATTAATCCTGTTCAAGGAAAAGGTACTTAATGCTGTGAATGTGTTTGCAACCCGGCTTGGTCCGTCTGTCGTCTGTCTCTCTATCTGTTTACCTGGACGCATAAAACAACTTTAGAACGGATAAACCACGTATGCTAACATAGTATACTGCAGAAATTTACGAGAAATTGAACAGCCATTTCAATTTCCATTTAAGTCGGACAATTTTAACAACCGTTTTACGCAACGACAAAACACTTTACTGCGCTTATTCCAATACCTCTGCAGACGACATTTAAATTGATTAGATACCGTGGTTACCTGGAAAGAAGAATCCTCCAAAATGATTTCATCACCTAGCCAGACGCCCTGAACACCTTCGTCACCACACAGATCTGACAACTTCCGCCATTCGCGAAAGATCAAGTGGAAATTAACAGCAAAAGCTACAGAATATTTACGCTACACTGCACTTCCTAACTTGTTTCATGATTTGCCAACGTCATACTGGCCGGCTTAAAGACTATGTCACACATTGAAGCAGAATATCGTGGATTATTTTCAAATATTTAACAGTAAAGAACCCAGGCAGGACCTCAGTAATAAAAGATAAGACTGCGGTGTAAGACTTGAACCAGGCATTCCAAAATTAAAAAGTAATAAAATCTGCATCTTTTAAAACTGTTCACGACAGCTGTTGAACCATTACGTTGATGTGACGTAAACAACCCTGTGTTATATGGCTTTCTCTTCCCTTTAAAATTGACCTAAAACTACTTTCTCATCTTTGCATCTTTTGAATCCTGCATAATATGCGATCTTAATTCATCACTCATATATCCACACGCCTATCACAATCACAAAATCGTTTACATAACTATTCTATCAGAATATCGTAACATACGTTTTCTCCACTAGTCCTTCCTTTATCCTGTTCAGGACGCCCATCCATGTATTCTAGTCACTATATCACTTATTCACGCCTTGCAAAATCGGCATAAGATACCTTTCATTACAGGACTACCCATCTCCACAGGTCATTCTTCAGATTTAGAAGATTGGGTTATCTTTTTCTTTATTTTATGCTTCTCATTTTTCCTGATATATATGAATTGCACACACAGACTTTCCAATCTCCTTACTTTCGTTCTTCAGAGACTTCTAAGTAACACATAGAAAGTTAATAACAAAATAAAAAATTCCGTAAATGTATATCTCGCGAATCTCTTTGATGTTTCAGGTTCTCAAGCAGACGAATATTAAGATGGCTATCTTGTGAATTGTTATTCCGTGTAGTCCAGTAGATAATGACCGACGATTCAGAAAATAAAAGGAAAGAGAAAATATGAAAGCAGAGGTAGAAAACTCAAAAGCAAAACCTAGGGCTTCAAAGATATAGAACACTGAAAGACTTTAAAAAAAATCATCCATACTAAGTTCTAAATAAATATACAAAATAAAAAGGAAAAAACCGAAGTACGCAATCGAAAATCCCTCAAAATAGTCAATACTGCTTCAGAAAAACTGAAATTTGCTGGTGCTTGTGGGAAAATAGAATAACGAAAAATACGTCTCAATCATGACCTCAGAATTAGTAGATGTAGGCCACCCACGTGATGGCCTCCGCATGAGTAGTCTATTTTTCAGCGACTGGGTAAACCTGTCTGTTCGGAAATGAACCTCATCGGGTCGACTGTCCACACCCCAGATGATATATGAGTGAATATGGGAGGAAAACCGGAGGACTCGGGGAAGAAACTGTCCAAGTGCCACTCCATCAACTACAAATTCCACGTGGATTGAACCGTGTCACCGACGTGGGAAGCCGGCGACTAACGGCCTCAACTATGTCAAAACCTTACCTCTTATTACATACCTAATTTTACAAGTCTGGATTAGCTTCTTGAGATTGATCGTTTCCTTACCGATCGTCTCCCTAACCTTTGCAACGACAATGGGCAGCACCTCATCTCCACTAAATGACGGGTCATAAGGTATATTTGACCGTCATCTTACATAAAGACGTGTATAAATATTCCCATATGTGAACGTGTATTCCTGACTATTACAATTTTTAAATCAAATTTGCACTACAACGTTTGGCCCGGTACTACGTATAGTAGTAGTTACGTAATAGTTCTGAAGATGGGTCGCGCGGACTGGTGGACGTAGTGACATCTACATACGTTCGCATTGGGCACAATGTGCCAAGATATCGTGAATAAAACCACGAACCAGCTATGTGACAAAATTACTAGTTCACTCGGAAGAAACACGATTCATATTTCTGATATTTAACTACTATGCTGAGATTCCTCTTTTCTTTAATTAAATCAGGAAATTCAAGTAGAAATGCATTAAAGGCAAAGGAAATGTTATAACAGATACAAAACAGTGTCTTTATGTACTGCCGTTGTTGCTGTTAACGAAGCAAACAAGATACCTTTGTTGTGCCTGTCTCTGTTCTTTAAACCGCATCACTGAACCTCCACGAAGACTGTCTCTTTGTAATAGATGGCTGGATATTGCAAACAAAATTTCTGCAAAGAGATACATACGTTCCTAATATAAGAGATCAGAAATGAAGAGAGACACAGTCCACAGTTTTGTGTGTAAATCAATTATCTGCTTAAAAATTTGTAGCAGAAGATAATGGACTTTACTATTCGATAATTAATATATTCTTCACGATCTTTATGGTTTTATGTATTTTAAAATATAACACTAAATACTTTTTGGTAAGAATGAATGAGGCAATTACTGACATTACTTTCTTTTGTGGGTGAACCTACTAGGCCTGAAATGTAATACTTTTTTTTATTCATAAAATACATATATAATAGCACCAACTGAAAGTATCAGAAATATTCATAAACTAGCTTACACGTAATGTAAACAAATACATGGCTTCACTTTTAAAAGCAATTTTCGCATGAAAAAATTATCTTTCGATTCTTATGTAAAAGTTCTTACATAGCTTATCCTGAACCTTAGAAATAGTATAATGTTAGCGGTTACACAAAACCATAACATTATTCACGGCCGTAAATGGAGTTCGAAACCGCGAAGAATCGATTCGCGTACATCATAAATTATTTTTCTTTCACTGTGTTTAATTTATCTACTTCGTTATCAATATTTCAAGTATTTCGTTTGAAAATAGTTTTCATAAGCTGTTTCACGTGACAAAAATTAGACGGACGAGGGTATGAACAATAAATAGACTTGGTATTGATTTTTGGCAGAGGAATACAGTAACTGAGAGTTTAGGATAAAAATATACTTTGAGGAATGAACCAGCCTTCCTCGGAGACCGCAGATTTCAATCAAATAGCATTCTTCTAAGACCAGAAATAATATCTCCTGATTAAGTCACAGATAATAATTTAAATAAAATATTGTGTTTCGCGTATCAGGAAAGTCATTTTTGATTAATTCTGGAGTGCAGCGTGAGTTATATAAAAAACCAAAACAACAAATTGAATGACAACATGCCGTGACAAACACACGTACCGTCTTAGTATTGTAAAAAAATTTGTGTGTAATATCATCCTACATATAAGAGACATTCGTCAGGAATCGTAATTATACTTCACAGCAAGTTACGTAATACAACACAGGCTGACATATCTGAGCATGGCTCAGAACTAACGCAGCTGATGGAAGCGAATGAAATTAAATCATCTGTAAAAGATTATGGCTTTTGCATAATATGCAAAATGAGTCTTCTTGTGGTACAAAATAATAGAAGCCACCAAAAATAAGCGTATTTCTGTCCCAGAATTCATATCCCTTGCCACATTCTCCTCGTACCAGCATCGCTGTAGTATACTACAGAATTTTATTTCGTTGAGACCGTGCAAGCACGTTAAAAAAAATTAATTCGCTTTGCAGTCTCTCCGACGCCAACCTTCACATACCTGAATTTTATATCACCTCACTCACACACCAGCTGCCACTTTCTTGTTACGAATACTACCCATTTTGAGTCTGTTATAATAGCATACCTACAGTTGTGAATACCTTGGTAAAATACAACGTATGAATTGTGCATTTTGTACTAAGGGAACAAACAAAGAGCCACAAAATTAACATAAAAACTTGCAAGTTTCGGAGAATTTAACAAAATTACGCGGAATAAGGACAACATTAGTTTTGGACCGCCTTTCTCTCCCTCTTATTAGAGAGACTGATGATTCGGAATCATTGCGTTACTATATGATAAATTTTAAAAAAAGTATTGGTTTGGATTGGTGAAGGAAAGTGACTTTTACATCTCGTATGCAAATCAACGCTCTCGTTTCGAAAGCCAATAACAAAAAAAAAAAAAAAGTGAGTCATGCTTTTTTTTTAAAATCAGCTACACGTAAAATAGTTGGGTCTCAATACGGAAGCTCAATTTACATCTACTGGCTGAAACTGCGCGGAGCCGGGAATAGGAACACAGAATGCACCAGGTGGCACTGGGATTTGTTAATTTTCAGTGTCTACGAGCCTCGTTACAGTCCCTGTTGTTACAGAATACGGAGAAGTTCAATTTATTTCTACACACACAGGCGCGTCTGCAACGATTATCACAAAGATGTAGCGACCAACATACAAATCGCAAATAGAATGAGTAATAAAAATATTATCGAAAGGCACTTTGTAAAACCTTTGAAAAAGGAATGTAATCATAACACTCTCAGTGGTCTTACGATAAGAAGAATGTCATTACTGTCGAATGTCTAAGGAATCAAGGATCTCAGAATTAAATCTGAACCGGAACAGACCACAAGCTGATCGGTAACAGGTGGTGAAGATCGTCGCCCTCAAATACAGAACCAAAATTAATTTATCTTGTATAAATAAGTTTGTTTTAATTATTGTAACTCTTTCTTTTGGTTTCACTGTTTTCTTCATTTATTAACTCGTGTATTGTTCAAGACTTTGTTTTTGAATGCACATGCACCAATAACCACCCTCCGTAATAATGTACAGCATGATATGGAGACATGTAAGTAAAAATGCGTGAAGGTATCGAGTATTTATAATTTTGTGTCACGTGATGTGCCACAGTTACTGATCATTAGTTTCATTCAAATGCGTACCGACACAGAGAGGTAGAGAGCTCTGCTAATCACGATGTGTCTGTTACATCGCTTGTAATTGGTTGTAAACACAGACGCTGCGAGAACTCGCTAGCAGTGCTCGGTGCTGAATACGGAATGAACGTGTAGTTGTTATGCCAGAAATTCCCTTCCGATGTCAAGTCTAGTCAAGAAAGACCAATAGATAATCACGCTCAAAGGAAATGGTGCAGTCTGATTACATCCTATTGTTACGTTATTATCTTCTTTGTATTAATGCTAGTCAGTGCATACCAGGCCGTACCAGTTCGCGGGCCTCGGAGTCCTCTTCAAAGGAGCAGCGCACGCTGAAAGTGGGAGCAGGGTGTTTCAAGAGATGCTAAAGTTATGTTTCAACTTGGTTAAAACAAGTTGAGGATGTGAATCCAGATCAAGTATTAGATTTAAGTCGACATTTCATAACGATAACACTGTTTCTATTTGTTTCATGGCGTAAGTCCGCATGTGTTTTCGGATCAGTACATCAGGTGAATTCTCAACAAACATATTTTATGAAGAAAATTCTTTACATTTCACCATATTTCAGCAGAAATCACAATTTTTCAAAATATCTACCTATCTCTTATTACAACCACTTTAATTAAAGCAGTGAGTAAAAAATGGGCCACAAATGCTTCAGACAAACGTAGAAGTTCTCGAATTGTCCTGCGTTTCATTAATACACTCAATTATTTTAAATCATAATCGTATTGATGATGAAATAATGCTCTGAATGATTTTATTATACTTTTTTTATAAGAGAAAGTTATCTGGGATCCGGTATTTTACTGGTCAGGGAGTAAAAGTAATTTAATTTCTACGCTGTATGGTAATATTTTGCACGGTTCTGTTTTCCACTCAAAAAATGTTATTTTCTGACTCTCACAGGACTCGATATGAAGGTTACGATGCTGAATAACTGAGCCTGCTCCATCCTACAAATGACATCAGCCTGATCAAGGTACAGTAATTTAACACTTTGATGCACGTAGTTCATCAGTACCTACCTGCGAGAACGCAATGTGTCTTCATTACAAAGCTCAATGGTTAAACTATTTAAGGAAATACCGTGTTTATTCTTGGAATCGTCTGAGTCTAACAAACAACGAGCTGTGGGCGAACTCCAGAGGAACTGAATATACCGGCAGGTAGTACACAAAGTTCCCTGTGTGGTTTAATGTATTAAGCAGAGACAAATGGATTGCTGTCAATAAAAGCGTATAATGTAAAGCTACTGCTTAAAAAACGTGCTTTGCAGAGGAACTTCCTACAGGAAACGATAGTGGAAAAATGTAAATGTATGACGATTGTAGTCCTCTGGGTTCTGACGTCATAGTATGGCCTTGTAGGTAACCAATTTCAAGGCCACACGGCGTAATTACAGAAAAGTTAAAGCTTTTCTTGTTGTTATATCCTGCGAAAAGGCATATTTTCTATATGGAAATGTAACTTGTGGGGAAATTTTAGCTGAAAAAAAAAATTGTGTATTTGCATCAGACTCCAAGATGAAAGTGTCTCATAATTATAATCCTCCGCTTCATTCTCCCTTTCCTTCTTCTCCGCCTCCTACTCAACCTACCGTACCATCGTCCTGTCTCTCTTTTCTCCTATTTTAAATTCCTAGCAGGACTTGAATTCAATGTTGAAAATACTTTTTGTGATCCAATTTGTGATACGTTTTACTATTTCTAACATCACATGTTTTGGGACGAAGTGAAATATAAACAAATATGTGCGGTATTTACTTCTGCGATGTGACATCTCCGACCCTAGTATTATCAGACTTGGGAAGTGTGTCTGTACAATGCGTTTAATTTATGTTAACCACTCACCAGAACTACATATATTCCACAGCTCTTACATAACAACATTTAAATAAAAAGTGGTATATAGGAGAAGGGAGAGAGTTGTCACTTACATAGTAAATGCTGTAAAAACCTGGACAATGCTTTCCCACTCCACCATCCAAACTACGATAAAGTCACAGCTGGTATCCGCTTAATGGGCAATTTATGGATCAGATATAGGGTACTGGGTAGGACATACACCTCTGTGTGTGCGTGCGTGCGTGCGCATTGTGTGGTTAGTGGTGGCGAAAATTACTTGTTAGCGACCGCAGTATGGTGATGGTGCATTCTGCAGGTGGTTACTCTAATTTAAGGTTTGTCTAAGTTACTTTGCAGTACACTAGAGTAGTAATGTCGAAATTTACAAAACTAAGATAAAGCAACAGCTTGAACGAGGCTTATCGAATAAAATGCTTCTTCACACTAGACACTGTCCCAATTAAAGTAATTTGTATCATGCAGGATTTGAAGTTCACATGGTGGCGAATGTAAAGATGGCTATATTTAGGTTTGTAGTAAGGTTTAGTGTGACAGGAGTTACCAACGTTTCGGAGGAATTACTACTTCCATTACCAGGGCGATAAAACTTTAACTACCAAACTACACGGCGATACAACCCAGAAGAGAACCATATACATCTGTGCCTTGTTCAAAAACGGCAGAATAAAGAATAAAATTGAAACGTACAAAATGGTAGCAACTTGAAAACTACACAGAATATTCGTTCAAGCGATATAAAAAACAGTATTTGCAAACATTATCTTATCTTTAAAAGGCAACAGCTCTTTAACGGAATACATTCCAGTGCTTCTAATTCTTCATATAAATAAACAATTATTAATATTAGAGTTATGAAGCCACAAACAAAAACGGAGAAAATAATTAAAAATTAATTTCAATTACACAGAAGCATACATTTTATTATTCATACGAGGTTGAAGTAAAGGCATACAATTAGAAAAGACTTATTATTTTTTAAATATGTTACAGTGCGGCATTTCCTTTAGTTAGACACTAAAAGTATTTTCTGGTTACGATTTAAAACAAATTCCATAATTATTCAGAAACAACGTTGAAAGTACTGTGCATATCCCGTTCTTTACAGAAATGCCGGTTTCAGGCGAGAGAGTCACTATTTGTTGTCATAAATCGTCGGCAGCTGAGGACGGAAAGACAAAGACTCGGTGACTCACGTTTTTCTTTTCTTTTCTTTTCTTTGCACAGCCTGATAAACAGAACGTCAGTCGTTTTGACGGATCGTTTCAACAATTCCTATTGTGACAATCAACGCAAATATTGATGAGGCATTTCACCAGTGACACCCTCTACCTTTCACGGCTACGAATGGACGTAAATGAATCTAGAGTGCCCTATACATAACATAATTATGATTTGATATTTTCCTTCAAGAGATGAGACTGATGAATATAAACAATTACACAACCAAAATCTCCACTTTTATAGGAACTTCTCCCTTTGGTGCCGGATCCAAACACTTTTACACTTATACATGAACTTCATTCTCAATCACTCTACCCTTAATATACAAGTCTTACGTAAGTAACACCTTACTTTAGAACTTCGCCTTTCCCCTACGGTAATAAGCAACAGCTACACACAGCTGAACCTCACTCTACAGCTGGAAGGGTCAATCCGAGGACAGATGAAATGTTTAATGCATCCATCCACGTGGGAGTCTACCTAATGATCTCATTGGCCTTAGCATAATCAAACATTGCATGCTGATAGGTCAAAGGATGATACACAAACCTCAGACCCAGAAACTATAACAGAATAACGGCCAGAGGCAATATTCCACGAGTGAATATTGTCACTAACGATGCTATGACAGCATCAGACACTACATAGGAATGGAAAACAGTGACAACACTTTTCACGTTAGTATATTTATATTAGTTTCAGCACATTTCGTAACTTACATCCAACATATGTTTTTAACATTAAAAGTTTAATTGCAAATAAAACCGAAGTCTTGCTGCCGGGTAACTATGTGTTAAAAACAGTCCAAAGAAAATATGGGAAAATTGTGCTGTGGCTGACTTAAGGCAGAAACGTCTTTGAGATTTTAATTTCTCGTAGCATTGAAATGATGATTACGATCCTCTGGGTTTGATATCGTAGAAATCACTTCATTCCTGAAGGTGGAAGGGATTCACTCCTCCTAAACGTTGGTAACCATCTATCAGTCTAAACGGCGTCACATCCCAAAAGACCATAATGTACACTGTGAAAACACAACTGTCTCGGTAAACTGAGAAACGCCATAAACAATTTTATGTGAAGTCTCCGGACCCAGATTCAAGCTTCCCGCCTTCCAAAATTGAAGAAAGCTAAACATTATAGCTATAACTTCTGTACATCATTCTCCTTATCTAATCATTTATTTATATTTTTATGCAGTAATTTGAATACAACCTAAGACCTCTCGAATGCTAATATTGTTTTCAAATGATTAGAAACGATTATAAAATATATGCGCCTTTTAAATTATAAATTATAGTGACTTTCGAATTTCCGAACCTAATGACAGAAACATTAAAAGGAGCTTTCTCTTCGACATTTTAAAGTTATCGCAGGTTTGATCGGCGACAAAGACCTATAGATATTGGACAAAAATTAATTACTCTTAGTGTTATCGGCATAAATAAATGTACCAAAACAAATAAAGTATAACGTCAAAACAAGCACTGCATTTTAAACAAATGGAACTATGAAATTCTAGACGGGATAATAAGAAAGTGCACTTTTTGGCCACTAGAAAGTAAACGTGTGAAGGGTAGAGCGAGGGATGGAGAGAGAGAGACAAGAATCCCTTTCAGGGGACCAAGAAGGATGGAAGGATCAAGAGCAAATCTTGTTGTTGCGGAGAATTTTCTTCTCCTGTTCTTTCAGGGTGTGAATGAGTGGCTTCAGGGAGAACACGATCACGGTCTACGGACAAGCAATTAAGCCGTCCTGAATAATTCATGTTGAGGGTAACGAAATTGCTAATAACAAAACCAAACTTCCGAAAAAGATCTCACATAAATCTGCAACAAATACATACTACAGAATAGGTATGAATTTTGCAGCCCTCCGTGAAACTATACATACAGGCCACGACAATCAGCAACTTTAATAAAACAACGCGACCTGAAACATCAAAACAGTTCACGACTGACTACAACCCATGTATTTTGCGTTCTGTACAACTGCATTCGCTCTCCTTGCTTCCACTCACTCACAAAGTCCAATAAAGAATAAGGATATAAACTGGGTTATTGCAGTATATAATTCATAGAACTGAAATACGCATGTCTGAATCAGAGTTAACAGTCTGAACAAAACAAGGCCTTTCCTCGTGTACCATTCAAAACAGATTTCCACTGATTATATTCGCAAAATTAACAGTCAATTACAGAAATCAGTCTTCTGAAAATAAATATCATAAAACCGTTATAACAGTATTTGTTTGAGAGTCCGTAAAACAAATACTGCAAGGAAAACACATTAATTGCAAGAATTCTGACGAAAGGGAATTGTCTTGATGTTCACAGAATTCTGACATTACATTTCAGAAACAGTCAATAAAGCAACAGACGCCTGACAGCCTAATCACATTCTTCTCTAGTTTATGGGGTTAGTGATCTTTCGAATTACCGCTGTAACCAGGCAAGTTTGTATTCATTGCAACCCGTTTCCATATGGGCAGCCCATTCGAAAAGCAGATACCGTGCGTGTAGGTCGCGCGATTAGTGATTGCACGTAAATGCGTAAGCCGAGAGAGTGGTATTTCAATCGGACTAGGACGATATTTCTAGGTGCTTACTTATTTACTCCATATATTCTGAGACAATTCATCAAAAGTCCACAACTGAAAACTTCAAAGACTGAAAATATATCACAATAGACAATAGGAGTGCAATCCGATAAAATAGTACACTATTCGTAACAAGAATGAGACAAGGTTTTTGATAAAAATGTCAAAAATGTGGATAAGTAATTTGCTGCAATGAAGCACCTAGATGCTATGTAATTCACTGCCCACGCTGAAAGTGACAAATTATCTTATTTTCCTTGTGGGCTCACGGATATCAAGTGTCCATAATGAAATAGCAATTTATTTTGCCCCAGACAATAGTAAAACATTAATACGAAAACAGCTTCCTACTTTTTTGACTATTTCCAGTTAGTTAAACTTCCTTAGAAATTCAAAGCAATGTATTATAAGATGAGATATAATTTGTCCGTGTAACAATCAGGAATAAGGAACTTACGTCTTGTAACTGCTGTCAAAATTCTGCTGGATAAGAACAGAGTCAGAACATTATATCATAATCCTTCAAATTTTTAACAGGGCTAGCCCCATCGGTAAATTTGTCCTAACACAAAAGTCACCAACATCTAGCCAAATAGAAACAGGAAACAGTTACAGAAATATTAATTTTCCTCTTGAACGTACCAAAACATTTCAATGATAAACAACAAGCAATTAACATTCAACGAAATGTTCTACAGTCCACGACTGTAAGCTTAAGACTTGCATGGAATGCAGAAAGTCCGTAGCGTTAAATGCAGACTCTATCTTTCCTCCTTCACCCCACTTCCTCACCCCACAAGTCTCAAGATTACAGTCGTGGACTGTATAGACACACACAAATCATCACTGTCCAATTTTTTGTTCTATTTATAATTCATAAACGTCAATTAAATCAACTAAAATAACCGACAACAAAATGGACGCCCGATATTTCCCCGAGGCCATCACCGCCCCTTCTGTCTAATCAAATAAATCACTCTCCCCCTCATTGGCTCACTACATGAAATATGTTTCACTCTCAAACAGGAACTTGACGTGTGAGTTAAAGAGCCATGAATGAAAAGTTGCTACTACAAAGGAAGTTCACGAACATCTCTTTATGAAGTGTTTTGTACGTTTAGCAGCTTTTTCTGAATTAAAAACATGGTTACCCTAGCGGTCGTGTGAGAACACACACGTCGTAATTAGGATTAATGTTTCAAATCAGTTCAACCAGGACGCACTACAACCCAGAAGGCAACCATCTTTGCACTTGTCGTTTCTTTGTCTTTATCTTTAACCAGATTACAAAACTGTCTTCGAAATAAGAATTTCTTCAACATGTCCCCCACTGTTTATTTCTAATACACGATTACTAATGCGCAATTTATCTCTAATAAATTTACTGCTATAATGAGACTAAGAGTACTGTACAATTTCTTATTACAATTTTGAAACAATAATCTCAGTACCTGTATTTCCCTAATATTTCTGTCTAAAATGGCGTGCTATTATTTTATCCCTCTGAATCCAAGGCCACTCTAAATGACACGTAAGAACTGAGTCCGTACCGCAAAGAAAACACGTCACCATTACGTAAATCATTAAGTTACTGCCGTTCAAGGAAGTAATACCTGTTTATACCGAGAATCATACAGAACCCATGAATACAATAGAGTACGTATAGATTAGGGATATTACAATAGGAAACTGCATGCACTGTAGTCCTGACTTAATTAAAAGTGACAATCAATATCATACAAAAGCATGCAACTACATACAACGAACGTAAGAAACTAAAACGGAACAATATTGAAATTCCTGATTCGAAAAATTAATTACGTAAATTCGTAACACAGAGCATATACTGATTTATATTAATAATTTATTTAATTTATATCCTAACAGAATAACCCACTTTAATAACAGTCTCATACTCGCACGTAATTCAAGTTATTTAGCGGAAAATATAACTATTATGTTTAGATATCAAGAAATATGAAGAAAGTAAAGTGTGACGAGCGGACGTAATCTGAATGTCATTCTTAATAATAATACACTAATTAAAATAATTTTATTTCTGAAAAAGTTTCAAATATAGCACACTGCCTTTTAATTTCAGTTATTGCTATTCAGTGCAATTTTATCACTTATCTTTTTAATATCCATTTTATTCAAACTATATCATGCTCCACTAGTTCATTATAATTTCTGGAGCCAAACAAGTTTAAACAGAATGTTCATGACTCATACATGAAATAAGTGCAATAATTTAAGAAACTCCTCTATAATAATTTTACTTCCTATATACAATCTAAGATTATAAACGTTTTAATAAAATTAGTGTAATTATTGTTGTCACAATAAAAAGAACCATCACGAACAACGAAATCATAACGAACACGTCTCATGCAGAGAAGCTATATAGTACCACACGATCATTCTATATATCAACGTACAAAATGTATTTTCCGCTGTCTCCTCTCAAAACAGAGAACTTTATCGTTGCGAGTTTTCAATCGAAACAGTTTGTTCAGTGTGACTTCTCATGATTGTCCCAATTAAAGTCGGAGTCAAGAGAACGCTTTCCTTGCGAGATTCGCCATACTCTGACATCTGACAGTGGAAGATGTCTTGGATTCCAAGCACAATCGATTCCATACTTCCTGTCGAGAATAAATAAGTCAGTGTGATCCTATGTGAGTTCATCAGATGTAGGGCTATAAACTTTTTACGAACTTAAAAATGTATTGTACAAACTTCTAAAAATTCCCATGTTCAACAACACTGGACATGTGCTGCCACAAAATATTTTATTTTACAGATATTAATTCTTATATTCTGTAACTGGGATATTTCCCTTCTGTTTATAGTACGAATTGGAGACCTGCCGCTCCAGATATTATATTAATTACTTTGTTTAACTGCCAGAATATTCCTCATTCAGCCGTAGTGGTTTTTAGGTTCATAGAAGTAATCATTTTAATTCGTGTACATTCCTCGACATGGCGAAATGATTTTCAGAGACCGAAAATCAAATAGTGAGATAGACTTGCTAATGGAACTACAAATTTCTCTATTAACTATGAACCTGAACATGCTAATAAACAGTTTACACCTCCTCAAATTTATTTTCGTTTAGTTCTTTAAAAAATCCATTAAATTATAAAACAGGCAGCCACAAGACCTACCCATATCATTTTCATCTGGCTTACACTCTGAAACACCATTTATGTGCCATCCGCCTAATTTTACTTCTCAATCTGTTAATCGGACTAATTAATGTCATAATTTCTTATTTCTCCTAGTGTATGCTACATTTCCAACCAATTTTCCTGGATTTAATATTTGTTGAAGAGTGTGCAAAAGTCCTCGTCAGGTAATTTTTTCATACGGGTGTTCTTTCCCGTCTTAGATTAATGGCAAAATAAATCATAATTTTCTTGTAAATAAATAATTTAATACTCGAAATAAAATTCACGACAGGAAAGTCGCTGTATGACTGCCAAATACATTATTACATGCGTGCGCCTTCTACATCCTACAGCATAGGAATTAATATCCTAACTTGCGACTGAATGCATTTTCTCTGCACCTTCTCCACAATGCAATTATTCACAAAATATGTTAGAATTCAGTACATGCAAATTAAAGCAGTTCTATTTTAAATCATATTCCTCGTACGGCATCCATAATGTCGCGCACAAAAGACCAAAGCCTGAAGAGATAAAAGAGACATACCATTTATCATAACGGAATTATTTATGCTGAGCAGGATTACAGAGCTCGGATCGTGTAAAGAAAATACAAAATTACACACGTAATTAAAATAAAATTTCGACAAGATACTACAGGGGAATGAAAAAGAAACAATACGGACACACACAGAGAAATCGACAAAAAAAATTGGAGGTAATTTTAAAAGTCAGACGGCAGGACGCTTAATGCATATACGAACCGAAGTAGTCAACACAGAAAAAAACGTCACGTAACAAAATATAGATTTATTAGAATTGATACTAAAATACGTAGGTACAGGCCTCTCATAAAGAACCCGTTACACGAAATGTGTAGGTCTACATTTCGGAGTCATTTTAATGCACCTTTCTTTCTTTAAGGATATCCACATTTCAAAGTTTTAAAGTTATTTCTCTACCGTATTTCACGAAACTTAGTAAGCACGAATAGCCCCGTGACTACAATGTTTGAAACGTGTATTGTTAATTACCTGTCTGAAGGCAAACAATTCTAGTTTATAAAGGTATTATAGGGGATGAGATTAAGACTTCATTCACCTTTCTTTCAATGCATAAATGCCAGTAATCATTCAATAAATTATTTGACAATGCTCTAATAACATCTGAGGTTAGTACAACTTTCCGATCTTTTCATAGGCTATAGGAATCTTTATAAGCTGTATTACATGACAGCAAAATGCTTTCTTCATAGTTTTGTTAAAAAACCGGATGATTATCTTATGTTATTTCTCTCTATAAAAGTGGCTATTGATTTATTTAAGACGTCGAATACGCTATCCCAGCAGAACCTTTATGTAACTAAGTCATGCACAGAACAACTCCAACCAATCTGAGGTTATGTATAGTGGATGGAGAGTGTGATGTTCATTTGAAACTTTGTCATCACTTGTTTTAAAACAAAATATTATGCCTAAAACATGTTCCACTATTCAAAACTATGAAAATTTGCTAGCATTCTTCAACTACGAAATTACATGTTTGACTTTGGACTTGTTTCTTTGAAAAAATTTCCTTTCCGTGTACTCACCACGAAATGCTGAGTCACCGTCATTCGCCTCGCTTTCCTTTCTTTGCAGGATAATATGCATTTCAGGTGGATTATGATGCAACAGTTTCAGTTTGCAGCACAACGTAAAACACAAAACCACAGACTATATCACAACAAATGCATAATATCACACTTCGTTACATTCAAGCCAGAACTTCACATGATACAGCGAAACGTATGAGAAACTTTCCTCACTCCACTATCACAACGCACAGCGGCTTCCCACGCTAATTGCACATTAAATCAAAATTCCACCAAGAGATGGGGCAAGCTCTGCAAATCGTGCACATGCAATAGGTCTATCTCCGTCATCACCCCTCTTTAATTTAAGACAGGAATTTCGGGGTCGGTACTGAATAAGGCAACCCATATTGGAAGTTCGCACAATCCAGTATTTATGAAGCCTGAAAAAAAAAAAACATCTGCAACTTCGGAATGAATGTAGGTCTGCTAGGATCAATTTATCACAGACTTTATGAATTTACTTGGATCCTCATTCACGTAAAATGTTCTTTATTAATCCGAAATACCGCATTCATATTTGGCTTCGCCAGTGCCTGGTACCCCACATTTTCAACATAGATTCTAATGCTTTGAACAAAGCATTACGTACTAAAAAAGCAAAATACGTAAGCCAGGCTTTTTAATTTACTTTGATCTTTCAAAACGTCCACTTTGAATTCCACTGCAATTGCTTCACATAATATGGCATTCGTTTATGAGTAGACTTATAACTTATAATTGAGCTACAGACATGGTTTGTATTTTTCAGATTTCGCATGTATTATACAGGCTTTCATTATAAGAAAAGCAAACAAAGCTAAAGAGCAAATCTCTGTCCAAAACTGAACGAGTTTTGTCGCAGAACTGAACGTAGCTAATGTCTATATAGAAAGGATATTTACTTTTATGCAACTTGAAATGTGTGGGCAGAAAATTTATGTATATCATCTCCACATATTTTAAAAAAGGTTTTTAAATTCACCGCATAAAATATGTGAACAGAAAAGTAAATGAGAGGAATACAAACGGTTTCTTTTAAGCTTTTGGTCTCCAGTCCACTATAAAATTTTACGCTACAAACAATTACAAATCAGAACTTAATTTTATAGGAAAAAACTATGAAATTATACGATTCCACGTCTTATTAATGTCTAAAACAACAAATTGTTTCAAGGGTCTTACTTTAATTTGCATTCGGATATCTCATAAAGAAATCGCCAGCTTGGCTTATAATTTAATTAATAAAAGCAAACAGTAAATGTTCTTTGCTTCTTTCTAAACCTAGGACCAAAGCTTCCTTAAAGAACGATTATATTAATATAAAACAAGGTGTATGACTGTTTCTAAAGGATGTTATAATAGTTTAATTGTGGGTGAACAAATTGACCGGAAAGTGTCCGTGGGTCTGTCAAAAGAAACACTTTCTTACCTGTAAGAGCAAACACTTATAATTAGTGAAATAACAATCATTAAAAATCTACAACACACACAGAGATTCTGTATTTAAAAATCAAAAATGTTTAGAGATGTTTCTTTAGGAGCTATTTTATGACCCCAGTTACACAAATAACAGACTTAAATCATGCCAATTCGAAGGCAAATCCACCTGTTGGTACTTGACTCAGTAAACGAGAAAATCACGATTGTGTGCCCAAAATAGCTTGTTAGTCTCATATTCCAGTGTGCCTAATCATTAAAATGCGATAGGAATTTTAAGTCTAGACTAGAATTGAGTTCCTTACGGATGCGGTTTAAACTAACGAATTAAACTCGTGAAAAATCACTAGAGGTACTTAATTCACATTTAAATTTTGTCAGAAGACGAGGAAAGCCAAACTGTTATGTTTATTATGCTATCATTACTTTTCTAATACAAAGCAAATATTCCTGTAACAATTGTAGGCCGAGCGAAAACACAAGTTCGAAAACCATTCTTCTATCTGTAAATTCAGCATATACAAACGTTTTCCTACAATAAATGAATGCAAGTGTAGGCAAGAAAGTAGCTGTATTGGTGTTTGTTAAGTTGAAGCGTTGTCGAATAAGACAATTACTTCGAGGTCGAATTTCACGCAGCCTGAATCTGAGGCTGTGTAACAACCAAATATTGGCTCATTGCTAATGATATAAAAATTATACTCCGAGGATCACAGCAGAATTTACTTTGTGCATTTGCAGTGTTCAAACAAGTGAAAGCCTTTTCATTGCAGCTGCTCTGAATTTCTGCATTAAAAGTGTAATAACTGACTTATATAAATCGGACATTTTGCAAAACGGTCTGTTTTTTGGTCACTTAACAGGAAAATTTATGTAAATAACAATGAACTGTAAAATCGACAATATTTTCTTAATTTCACAAACAGTACATGTCGGTAAAGGAACACGTTTTCGGCGTAAGGAAAGAGCACAGCAAATAAATTTTGTTGTGGAATGCTTAATGAAAACGTTCCTGAAAGTACCAGGAAGGTTGAAATGAATTACCATAGGGTTTGTAATAAAATACACGTAGTAGTATTTCAACGCTTGTTATTTTAAGAGGACGTACTCAACGCGCTGTTCTGAACAGCACGCATGCAGTCTACCGCACTTTAGCCTTCTTCTGTCTATAGTTTCAATAATCCAACATTTATACATTTATTATTGATGCAATGTTTCTGTTGTGATACTATAATTTCAGAGTTCACTAACTCCATTCTTCTCAGTCGGTCCGAAAATGAGGTCATGTCATCTAAAGAGACCGCACTATCACTGGTGTCACGTGTTATACGAGTAAAGAAATTATGATCATGCCATCTCAGATAAAAGAATGTTTACCGAGAGCTGGGGTAAGACTGGCTCAGCGCGTTGTCGAATTAGCATTCTGCCGAAGGTGACTAATTCTGGAATGTTGCGCCGTTTAGTAAGCAGAAGGCACTTCTGAAACATCAGCAAATTTCTTCTAGACTACACAGGATACTAGAATATAGTCACTGAACCCTCGCTACAGATATTACATAATGTTTATGGCTTAGTAATGTTTTCATTTTAAATTAATGCAAACGTGTGTGCACATTGTTTTTCTATGTGTTTAATAATTCTTATTTTAAGTCCCTTGTTCACAAACCCACGCAGGTCAATGTAAGTAATTCTACTACTATTAATAATAATACTCCGTGGCGTAACAGCCGTCTGAGAGCCAAAGCCGACTGGCTGGCTGCTGGCCTCACGTTCACATGCCTAAGCAGAGATGTGCTCTGTGATCACAAGAAATTTGTCTGGTCCAATGTACGAGCGATGTTTTCACGCGGACTTATTTGAATCTTTAATTCAAAGAGGGAAAGTAGGTTCAGGGTAATGACTGTAACATAGGATCACTTCTGAAGAATCCAGTGGCACTTCACGGCTAAGAGAGAAATCTGGGTAGCTTGACTGAATTTATTAAAATACTACTACGATAAAAATTCTTGACAATCTCTAACGTCAATTGTAATTTTCTTCAGATTATATACTTGTTACCTGTAAGAGTGTAAAGTTGACCCTGTGGGGTTTCCGCCTTAGTAATTTCTTTGATTGTGAATAAAATATTGTGTTATGACAGAACTTATATCTTCTATATAATTGATAATATTAACCACAATAAAATGCCTAAAATTTGTAGTGTTAGCACGTGTTGAACAAAGAGCGTGAAGATGGGAAATTCTGTCTAAACGTAAGTGAAAATAGTTTATTCATTATAACAACAACAACATTATCTCATGGAAGTGTTACAATTACCTTCCAAAATTCCATCCAACATTGATATCAGCCAAGAATCAATATAACGGATTCCTGCTTATAGAATAGACCCAATATAAATTTGTATAGTTTTACTCGTATTAGGAGTTTATTTTTCTTCGTCTGAATTCATAAACGTGCTAATGAATTTAAATCTAAAAACCACTGTTTGGGCAGATAAATTATCGTACGCTGCTTCTGCTACATACAGAAACAACAGATAGGAGTAATGCACTGGCTGTTATTGCAAACCGTACAACCGTTTTGAAATACAAGTGAACACCGAAGACATGACACTGAATTATGTGATCAATGAGGTAGCAGCAGCCCGTTCTTTTAAAATGAAGTGTACAATTTTCAAGGTTGTTGGGCCATAATATAAATGTTTCAAGTTCAACAGTGTCCACAGACACAAACAAAAACACCATTTCGGTAAAGTGTTTCCACGAAATTGCCTGGAAAACAGTTCGCTGTAGTGTGAACAGACCTTTCTCCCAGATGTGGTCGGACCGGGAATCGAGTACGTATATGCAAACACTGGGATTTAATTAGCCTAGTATCTGCGTGTTTAAAGTCTGACAAGCCTGAATCGTCAATGCCTGAGGGGATAATTCGTGAATAAACTGCATACACTATAGTGGTCGCAAACAAAACATGGTTGTATGCTGAAAATGGACTGGGGTGAAAAGTTTCTGCGAACCTTTCCCTCTATCGTACTTCTGAAGAGTACAATAACAAGGACGGTTTTACATTTTAAAACGAAATTCATCTGTTGGTTTCTTGTCATTCCATTCTTCACACACATAGATAAGCTTTCTACACCAAATATCCCTCTCCCTTTGCCTTCTTAAGCTAAAACACTCACACCTCACACTACTAAACCCTTTATCTTTCAAAACTATAGAGCGACAGGAAGATTTCCATACTTACAGCAGCTCCTTTCCTTCGTGCTCATCATTTCAAAATGAAAATCCCTTATTCCAACAGATTTACTTTAATAAATTCAATCAAGCTACCCAGATTTCTCTCTTAGCCGTGAAGTGCCACTGGATTCTTAAGAAGTGATCCTAGGTTACAGTCATTACCCTGAACCTACTTTCCCTCCTTGAATTAAAGATTCAAATAAGTCCGCGTGAAAACATCGCTTGTGCTAAGAAGTACATTGGAGCAGACAAATTTCTTGTGGTAAAAGAGCAGTTCCGTTTTCATTTAGTTTACTTTTTCCATTGAAAAGCACTGATAGATCTTAACGGATAGGGTAATGTTAGCAAATTTAAACTGGTTTCCGAAAGGAAAGAATAGGTTTATATAGAACATAACATCTGGATGTCACCCGTAATAAGACGCCTGCATTTAAGTAACACCCACATGGAATACGTTTACAAATCGTTAAATAAATTCGAGGTTATTACTTACGAAAATTCTGTAGCCCGCTCTTCGCCCATTGGCTCCCTTGTTCTCACCCTCTTCCCAATTGATCCGGCCGAGGTCGTACGATTCTCAATCTTGCGATAGGGGACAACGCGTTCAAGTCGTTACTGATATAACTCATGTGTGAGGGAAGTCTATACGTGGCGCAACACATCTTCGACTTCCGTTTACCGTTACAAATGCACACGCTGGAGGACAGCCAGCCAAAGTACAGGGAGGCAAGAAAAGAGATATACCACGAGGCTTCCTGTTCCCCCCACGCCCTTTCCATCTTCCCTTCACCACTTACTGTGTTGCACCTCAGTTTCGCAGATATTTTGCGCCCATTATACCAGATAACTTTCGAAGCCAGTAGACATAATTCCAGTCCGTGTTACAGAACGTTCCATTACGAAATGACAGGAAAATAAATACACACGAGTCGCCACTGAAATTACTTTGTCTTGCTTGAGCTCTGCCAGGTGAAATAACGTTCCCAGTTTAGAAATCTTAACAGCCTTAGCCTGTTAGGGCTGTTGTCTCTTGAAGATCCTTAGATGTCCGTGTTGTGTAAGAGATTAGTAGAAAACTGTCACTCTTAAAAGAAACCAGCGCAACCACATTCTACGTAAAAGTTCGTTCGTATTGGGCTGAATTTTGTAGTGGATTAGTTTGCATTTGCGTCGTCTTCTGGTGGTCTGGGTCTCGATTCTAGATGCATCTGAAGTCGCATAATTCGTATCATGTCCAGCAGGTGCATGTCAGAATAGTATCTTCAGATTACGACGTCCGTTATATTCATAATCGACACAATATCACACCATCGTTTCACAGCAATTAACAACACAAAATCAATAAACCCGAAAGAGAAGCTTGGGAGATTAACCTATTAACACAGTCACATAAACAGTTCACAGTCCCGTTGTTCAAAGGACTAAAATAATAATTTACGTCTTTCTGCCGAGTATGTGCGTGAAGCTGAATATAGTTCGAAATAAATTCACTTGGGTTATGGCCAACTGAAACCCCATTACAACAATACCTTGCCAATTGAAATTTTGACAAACGCGGGTTTAAAATATCAGAGTTTCTTCATTTGTAATAAGTTTTTCCAAAAGCTTCTAGGCTACCCTTTCTTAGCGTCCTTTTGTGACATATTGTTTCTGTCTAATTTTATTTTTAAATATATTACTGTCTATTTTTCATGTTTAATGAAGAAAACGGACGCTGACTCTGAAGAGTGTTAACAGCGGCCGAAGTTCCTCAAATTCACAATTTCCCTCAAGACCTTCGTGTTAGTGACGTTGCTTTTCAGCAAAGTAACCTCAGTGGCTGGTTACGGACTGCTACATTCATCTTATTATGACGCTTTGTCGTCTACAGTTCTATCAGAATACAGCATTTTATTTGATTTGCACTTCCTTCTCCCAGAAATTGATTCGTTACTACGTTATATAACGACGATGTTGAAACTGAACAGGTTACATAGCGGAAATCGCCACGAATGGCAATCGGGAAAATTCAGGCACGTGTGTGTTGAATGAAGTGTGTCCCAAGGTGCCCGTGTTTTACACGGCCCGCTTTTAAAGTAATTAAAATCATGTGTTTAGGCACATATTATCTGCATTGGTCATTTTTCTTTCTTTTGCATCACTCCAGACAGAATCCAGCCTGCAGGTACCTCACCTAGATGTATCCACTTCCAGCCAATAATAACACATGCACTTATCGGATGATACGAGAGCCATCATCTCTTAGCTGCGGGCTTTCTGCCACATTACTCTCATACCAGCAACCTGGTTTCAGTGTGTAATCACAACACACATAGAATACTTGCTGTATTTTGACTCCGACAAATGTACACACTGCAGATACCCATTATTGACTAATTCCTGGTTGTATATTCCCCGAGAGATGGCTCCATTATTCTTTAAATATACGCAGATGTCAATATCACCGTTATTTGAAGAGGGAAATTATAGTAACAATTTCTCGAACTGACACGGACAGGCAGAGCTCTTTAATGAGGGTCAGCTCAGAAGACAATGGCATTTCCGTTCAGTTTAGACATTGGTCGTTAACGCCTGCTAGGCGTAATAACCAAGACGCCAGCACAATCTGGTATCATTCAACGCATCTATCGCTGTGACAGTGCCGTATTACGATGGACTAAGCTTCTATCCACCTGATACAAGTTACTGCCTGTAAGCATTGAAAATATAACTCAGTTTGCAGTCATCAACGCATTAAATTAATGTCGTATATAGCTTACTAACGTATAAATCCGTTTAAATTTACGGCAAATCGTTTCTTTTGTATCTTAATCCCTCATTCTCTTCCTTTCTTTTCTTTATCTTTTCCGTACCTTTATAGCCATCGCTTCGTCCTGTCGTATTTCTTCTCATTCCTTCCATAACTCAGTCTCATCGACCAAAACTACTCTTTCTTGTCATTCACACTGCTTATAATTCGCATGTCACATTATATTGTCTGCATTTAATTACCATTTGTTTTCCTAACAAATTTCACAAGCACATATTACACAGTATTGGACCGACACTTTTTAACGTATAATTATGTGTATATACACGAAACACGCACATTTTAATCCTCTGTGAACTTCGAAACCACATGCGTTAATGGCGACATAATGTTGATAATTTATCCCTTTCCCCTTGAAGAAACGTATTTTAAACTCTGTATTGAGCAACATGTTTTATTTTAGTAAGTCACTTATTTTGTGTCAACTCAGCTTTCACCTGTTTCTAAGCCAAACCTGTTTCCTAGTCGTCGTCACAAAACGTGTCATATTGCTGTGCTTGCTTCAAACCAAGTTCAAACAAGTATCCACCCACGCACCAATTTATTTCCCATTCAATCTACTTGCTAATTCGAGAAGCACGTTTATAGTATTGGGACGTAGTACACAATCTATTCGGACACGTGCTCTGGCGAGAAGTTCAACAAACAAACCAATAATGTCACTGCAAATAGGCGGTCAAATCTCTGGCAACAGTAGCAGAAAGGTCAATATGGATCCCATTCAAACAGTTCAACTATTGTGCATGCCACCAGCTACAGCCCCAGCGATTTACCTGCTATCGACCTACAGACACTGCATACATAACCTCACAAAACAGCCATCTTGAGCTGCTATAGTACAGGATAATATCTCAACCAGGAGCGTCTATTTATGCAGTGCAATCGCCGACAAGACACCTCTAGCGAAAGGGCTGAAATACATCAATGTAGAATGTGCATTCAGAAAGGAAGTTGTGGTCCTCTGTTACTAAAGATCCCCCCCACCCCAGCATTTATAAATTGGTGTCTCTACCACCACACACGCGAGCACAATTCTCCCATACAAGTCTCAAATCTCCTCGATCTTCAGTCGCCGTGACAGGTGCTCTGAAAGTTTTATACTGCTCTTTTGCCTTGAATTTTGATCTCCACTGTTAAGATATCGGTGCATGCGTGTGGTGTTCTCTCTTAACAGGTTTGACTTCTGAATTTGCAAAGAAAAAAGATCGAACATGGGTCACTGTTACACCATCGACATTCAATCCTACAACATTACAACTTGTCTGTGAAAAAACTTATGATATTAAACCAACGCTGTTTTTACAATAAAATAAACAAAATAGCCGGGGTCATTATCTAATTTGCTTCGTTTGTTATGTGATCAGTCATTAGTCAGTTCATTCAATTTGTCAAAAAAATTAATGTGCTGGGGTGTTAAAACGTGGTTGTACTATGTAAACAAAATAAATCTCTACTTGTTATCAAACAAGCAAAGTTCACTTGAATCCAGGACCGTGTTTTATAAATTTGTTGACGTGGTGCTGTAATTCAAATTTAAAATTAATATTAAGGGTGTAAAATACACAATTTTCATTTACAATTAGACCTACTACATAAACGTGTGTGACAGAAGCATTTACTGTCAGTAAATCGTTTTACAGTTAATACGCCACTTCTGTTTATTTCACTACAATCTCAAAGTGCATGTAACAAATATATGGATAGCCGATTATCTTTATGCAACTAATTATGTTAGTACTGCTGATGCACATCCAATTAATACGTGTTTATATAGAGTGTCATGTTACAGCATTACGCCTATATACTGTCGTTTAATTAACGAACTCATCACACTGTTAACAGAGTTTTGTTTTAAACCTGCGTTGTTGTATGTGGTACATGTAGCCTAATAAGCGTTGGCCATACCTGCTTTCAGATATCCCAGGGCTGGCTACTGCAGTGGTATAACCTATTATTCATACTAATTTCGTTCATTACTGTAGTTACAGAATATCACGGTATATTTGACACTATAATTGCCGCTCCCTACTCGTGAGAAACAAGAAAGTGAATAGTTGGTGGTTGGGAAGGGCAACGATATATGCACATTCTCAGTCCGAAACATGTCTTTGTCTTCTGACTAATTTTCATTGGACGCAACCCACACTGTGGCAGTGCGGTGGTTAGGAAATTCCCCTCGCAGTCTGTCCGGGTCTGCTTAATATCACTAAGTGGTTTTAATATGTTCCAGTCAGATGCATTCTTCGATGCAGTGAACATTTTATGTAATAAACAGAAGCATTTGTAGAGGAATTGGAGTTAATTACCATTGTTAATTGGTCAGAATAACCTATCTACTAATTAATGTTGTCAATATATTTTAACGATGTTCCACATGAAATGTATCTTGTAAGTTGCATGTCTGTTTTATTGGTTGGTGGTATAGTACCTTGATTATCGTTAGTTGCCTCAGCTCTCTTTAATGTATGTTTATATTACAATTGCTACTAGTACAATATCACTAGAAATTTGTAATTGTATACTGCCTGGAATTAGACCTCAAAATGGTGAAAAGGGTAAGATTTATTTCTGACGATTTGTGACGATGATGTAAGATATTGTAGATGCGTCATATTGTGATTATATAGTATTAAAAATACATTAAAAAATTAGCCGTCAATCACAAATATAATATTATTAAAAGATTAAAATATCATTTAACGTTCCCTATCGAGTACTCGATTTACATGTGGAACTTACACGACTAGTTTCGGCTATAATTTAGCCATCAACGGGTGTTATGTATTTAAACTTATCACTGAATTACTGATTTTTACTGTTTTTTATGATTTATAGTCTTCATTTTCTTATGATGTTCTTGTCCTTTATATTGTTTCTTCATTCGTTGTATTATCACAGGTCACTATTATGTTTGTATTTCGTATTTCGTAGTGACGTCAATATTTTGTGTATGGACTGTGAAGTAATGATGTAATGTTAAAATAACGAAATTTCTGGACATCATCCACAAAGACGATTGATAATGTCTAGAAAGTTCGTTGTTTTAGAACAATATATACGTATTTTCATAAAAATGCATGATTATTTGAACGTAAATTTTTGTTGACATTTAGGAGAAATCAGGGAACATATTTACTAGAATTATATACGTGTAAACGACCCTGAAAAAGTACAAACAGCAAACATAAGTTAAGACATTAAAATTCCATCAAAAATCCTTGTTCACACTTTCAAAACATGCACGCTATATTAAGATTCATAATGCCATAAGACTAATCAACTGACGAAATTCCATGCTACGGAAATGGTACCTTCGAGACGAGAGAAAAAACTGAACAAGTTTGTCAACTGATTTTTATCCCTTTCATGTAAACAGTCAGTGAACGTCTTTAGTACCATCTTACCATAATTTAATACAAGTGGCTTAAAAATCTATGTTCCTAACATTTTTGCTAATCGAGATGTGATCAACTACATATTTTCACTTAAGTAACGACCCCCATATTTGCCTTGAATTTCAGAGCGATTTAATGTTGTGTACACAAAAATATTGAAGTGTGTTAATAAACTTAATGGTCAACAATTCTGAATGAAGTGGTTCTGTCTGTGACTGCTACAAAACGTACACATGCCGCACACACGCGATAGAGAAATTACGTATCATCACAACTGTCGCTTTTACAACGTTCTGAAAGAATTGTAGATAGGCCTGCAGGATAAATTGGAGAGAACACATTGAATGAGTGGGCTTCGACAGGATTAACATGTCAGACCACAGGAACGACACGCTAAGGAGACCCTACAAAAGGGTGAAAGATTATGTTCGCGAGTTATAAACTCAAGAAGTACAGTACGTTTCTTCATAACTATTTGAACTGCAGAAGGGAAGAAAGAAGGGTTACGAGCTAGGTTTCTTTTAACTAGACACTTGTGTAAAGTTCATCGATTAAGCAAATAATATGCAGACGATCAAGTTCGGCGACGAAACTTCGTTCCTTAAACTGATTAAATATACACATTTACGGGTATTACTATGGTATAACAAAGCGACGTAAATTATGTGGACTTAACAAACGTTAAACACAGGTTAAAACATAAATATGAGATTCGTGATTTATAAAATTCTCTTGAATTCTTAGAGCAAAGACATTTTGAATCGTACAAATATTGTGTACAGAGAATAATAAATACGGATATACAGAATTTTGTTTTCAGAAGCCCCTCGGAATGACAGCAACTTCGTCATAGACATGGTTTTTCCGATAATATAATAATCTGCGCGAAGGACAGCTACCAAAAATAAGCTCTGATTTCAGCGACGATATAAAAATTTGAGTATTGGCATCAAAGGACACGGTGGCCTTGTAGTCATGTAATCCTTAGCTTTCAAGAGTGTTAGGACGCTAGATACCTGTTCCTACTCCAAAACTGCAAAAATCTTACTCTTTTAATATTGTATCTGTAGTTTGACAATTACTTGCTATCTTTGGCAACTTTGTGTGCACTCATTTCTTTAGGCCCTATTTAGTCTTTCGTTATTGCCAACAAAAAGCCACAGATAAATAAATGAGGTAAGATGGATGCTTACGAAGGATAGACAGTGAGGTATCAAGACATCGTGACATATTACAGCCATGAGAGAACTGCTAGGATTAGCTGGTCGCTCAAACACAGTAGAGGTAAGCCAAAACATTCAGCAAATAAGCAGAAGAACATCCAAGAATACCAACTGTGACAGCAGAATGTGTCCACCGTGAAGTTTTCGTATTTTGTGTCTGTTAACCTGGCTCTCGTTTCGGAATACTCAGGAGTGTTCTGGACCTAATAGCTTCCGTACGTGTGTGCGTGAACAGGGCAAGGGGTGTCTTCTCACGCCCGAGAGTGAGAGAGAAAAAAAGGGCAACTACCATGTGGCATTGAGAGATTATCTCTGCGATTCACCTGACGTGCCCTCAGAGGGTCATCTGACTCTATTCTCACAGACACACTAACGGTTTTATTTAAACTCCTACTTCTGCATTGCTGAGAAATGACTTGGAAGCGTTATACGATCGTGTGTGTGCTAACTTGGCTTCCTGGAATTTAAATTGAGGTCTATCAGAAACACTGCACTGACTACTTTGCTTACTAAATGTTGGAACCGTGAATACAGCAGAAAATGAATTACTTCATGATGGAGCATATGGTGAGACAATTTAGAATTGAATAAGATGTGTCCCTGTTCATTTTCATAATTTTAACTGCGAAGATAGCGTGTTTCATACAGTCTATAAAGTTTCCCGAATGACAATTTTTCATGATGTCATATCCACGGTATATCACAGTATCAACGGATAAGAAAGAGTGACATACCAACATTTCGGAGTAACCTGCTCACTTTGAGTAAAATTAGAGCCTTGTGAATATGATAACAACGCATCCTCTTTGTGTGGGCTAATTAATTTTGTGTAAGAAGACACAATCATTCCGATGCAAATAAAGTATGTGAACAGTTAACTGAATGTACAAAGACAGCAGTAAAATATTATTCATACTGCTAAATGAGATTCTGTGTTCAAATGTAGATATAAAATATTTTTATATATATTTACGTACTCTCCCCTTAATTAATCATCACCGTCACAAAATTCTAACTGCTCATTATCAACCATTTCGTTGAAAAAAGAGTGGCCTACTCGAATACCCCTCTTTTTTATAATCGGGAATTTCAAATGAATGCGTTGTGGCAGCCCCACGCATTAAATTGTCCGTGCTATAAATAACCTATTTTACATTGCTTTTATCGAATGCAATCGTATGTCGGACCAGCCAGTGTGGAATGTCATTATCATGCTTCCAATTTCGAATATTACTCTTGGCCTTTACACAAATTAGTGCTTATTAAATGAACATCACTAGCAATAATACACCTAGTTTGCTTCTTTACTGGTAATCCCAACTCATCTGTACGGTAGAAGCAAATGTCAATAACGGCACTGTAATTAATAACAACTTTAATTAATTTCCATCTATATTTTTCACAAAGCACAATAAATGTACGTACACGAAAGGTTCCGTCGGTATATCCGTATTTCCAACCTTCGAAACTATTGACCGACATTCGACTACATTTCATATTGAGCGACCACATTAATGATGTACAAATTTGATTTTGATTTCTTTCGATTTCTGTGAACTCCGACGTACATAAAGCTGAACGGAAATAGTTTCCGAATCTATGTAATTTAAAGATTATATAGTTGTCAGCTACGTAACGTACTATTGACGTTTATTCATTTTTGAACAAACTACGTAATTAAAGCAAATCTGAAAATATAAATACTACTGAAAAACAACGACATTTCATTGCATACGCAATGTTTACTTAAGTTTTAAAGATTATATTATGTTTGTGGATAAAAAACAAAACTGTTCCGCCACACGCCATGTAGACATTCTTAACCTCGACACTACACAGGGGTGAGCGGTCAGCGTCACGACCGGCCACGCTATATTCCAGGAAAAAGACCCTGGTACCCATTGGACAGGAGGCTGGGTGGGCCCCAGAGCCAGTCTTGATACAAAGAATAGAGAAAAATCATCTGTCCCTGTCATGGATCTAATCTCCGTAGCCAGGTACTATATTGAGTGAGCTGTGCCGCGTAGCTAAAAAGGATTTACCGGTAGTAATGCAAAGGCAAATAATATAAATAGTTCATTTTGCTATTTCGACAGTTTTTTTACACTGTATACGCGTAAACGTGTGCAAAATAAAACGAAATGAACTTATTTGTTTCAGTGAAACTTATCTGTTTCAACACATTTTGCTTATCGCACCGCTAATTCTGTTCATATTGACACAAAAGGAGAAAGAATTTAACACCCATATAACGCACAGTTACCATTATCCGTGAAGCTAGATGTGCATAACATAATCAATGTACCACAGCCACATAATTTGCTATTGGAATGGATTCACATGCAAGGATATTTGAAAGGGTTAATCAGTACTGGGTCTACACAGTTTTGCATCGCGTCATGATGAATCATGGCAAATCCAGATTTAATTTAGGCCGTAACGTTTTCCAGCACACAGAATGATACGATACAAGATTGTACTAGGGCCACATCCGGTTGCGGATCGCGGATTGTGGTGTAATAGAACCTGTATTACAATTTGTATTTACTCAATTACTCCTGTTAAATTATATCATGATTCACTTCAACTACTTTGGGCTGAAGTTTCATTTGCTTTTACAAACATGCATTCGCCATGTCTGCAGCTGTGCGTATGAAGAATAAATTTGCATCAAAACGTACCTACAAAGTTTAAACTTTGTTTCTCCGTAACGAATAATTACAATTCAAATAACTTTGCTAACACACTGTAGTACTCAAGCCATTTGTTTATAATTTGTTTTCGCCCGATTTTGTAGATACCAATAAATGGAGGTCTACATCTACGAGCAGCGGATACATCCAAAAGTACATTCGATCATCCTAAGCCCAGAAAAGGTCATAAGAGCGTTCCAGTTAAGTTTGGGGTCAAAGTTGGACCGGGCAGGCACACAATTTCAAATATCGTCATGAAATTATGCAAGGCAAAATCCAAATTGTGATGTCAATGTTTAGGATGAGATTATAAAAAAATGGTCCAATTTCAGGACAAAGACATTGAACACATCGTAATAAAAATGGCTTGAGACGATGATTTGAATGGTATTTGAATAATGCTTTCATGTCTCATCATTAATATTAACTAATTAATTAAACTTAGTAGATGAATTTTGGTCACTCTGTATGTGCTACAACGTCAACGTATTCTTGTTTCTCATTTTGCTGCTAACACTTTTATGTAGTGTCTAATTATGCATTCATCAAGAAACATGAAGTTGATAACATTTACAAGCCTAATAGATGATTTACCCTAATGTTAATTTGATGGATTATATTACTTTTCAGATTTAGGTAATTTAAAGGCACAGTACAGTATCATTGAAACCCTTAATGACTTTTACTCAAAGTACGTCTACAGAACTTGGCACCAGATTATTATATCTGCTTGGCTGCTAGGCATTTTGCTGACTCAATGAAGCATTTTTCATTTCTCTACACCGTCTCTTGAGATATGATGAGATGATTAAAAAGAAAAAAGCGTGCATCAAAACTTCTTCAATTATCTGATCCCATTTTACAAACGAGAAATCGAGGTAGTCAAGCAAGGAATTTAAAAAGTTTTACAATATAGATACACGTAGTTTATATTACGTTGGACATATAGTCCGAACACTTCTAGTCAAAATATAAGAATTTCAGAAAGGAACTCATGAACCCGCTTTGCCTTTCGAAGAATGACCAAGTCTATACTTGGATAAACAAAATAATAACAAATAACATTTTTAAGACATGCACGGTGTATTAAGTTCAAGGTCAACCCTATGATCTATATAGCCCTGAGGCTATATTTTAATTTGCATGTATTTAACGTCAATCCTTTTTAAGCTATTGACTGAAAGTAGTAACAGTATAATAAAACACTGCCTATTGTCATTGTGCGAGTCTGTCTTCTATTTGAAATGAGCAGAAAGGTCTTGCCATTATCGATCACGTAATCTAATTACCCTTCAGGCTTTAAAGTTTTGAAGCGCAGTGTTTATACAAATAATATTTAAAAACTCAGTTCACGGCTCACATACGACACAATGCGTCTCCGTTACTAAGATCAATTAACTCATGATGTTTATCATCGAAGTATATTCTGGAAATCATAAGAGACTCCTAAATAAACTGCGTGCGTAAAATAGAGAGTCTTGAATGGTAGTTTAGCTGTTTTAAAAGGTTAAATATGAACACAACAGTCGCAAACGTTTCCTCAATAATCCAGCCATTACGGCATCCTAGACAGGAAAAAGCAACATTTTTTGGTGTAGTATTTTCTCCAAACCTTATGTGTTTCATTTATTATATTTTATCACCTGGAATGGCGCCTTGCAAAGTATGTGGAAAGAAGTTATCGTGGTCTCTTTAAGGTGATATTCCAATATGTTTCTTGCGGTATGAGGAAAAGAAACAATCACAGAATAATCAATATTCGGTTCTAAGACCAAGCCTCGTGCCTCCCGAATAGAAACAACGGAAGAGCGTATTTCGGCAAAATAATTACCGCCATGCCAGTAAATGAACAGTGTCACAAACTCATTCTATGAAACAAGGTCCTCACTTAGAATCTAATAGTCCGTAAACTACTCAAGTAATTCCGCTTTTACGGAACACGAAGGTTTATAATCGTGCTCAAAGTAGCCAGCTACTAAACCCTACAGTGATTCAGATGAATCCAGTCCAAACCGTCAAACATCATTCCCCTTAATGCACATACTGTGTAAATATTATGCTCAAATCTACAATGGTGCCTTTCCTTTAAGTTATCAGACCACAATTCTGTATGAATCTAACAACTCTTCCACGCGTGTTAGATGCCCCGCCTAATTATTCCTCATGTATATATTAAATCTTGTCCGTCTAATCACAATAATTCTTATTAAATATTAAAATATTATAATAATTAACATTTTAAAATATTTAAAATATTAAATGATGTTCTTTATCGAAATATTCGATTTATATTAGACCATCATTTTTCATGTTTCACGACATGTTTCAGTTTCTAAACGAACCATCCTCAGGTGTATATAATTATATAAAGCTTCAAAACGATAAATAATTCAAATACAATTTTCATACATTATGCTAGCGTACATTTTTATCAGATTTTTACCAGATGTCAAATGATGTTCTTTTTCAGATTTTTATTCCATTTTTAATAACATACTCGATGTTGTTCTGTATATATACATCATGCTCAATGTGACTTTAGTGTGGGTGAACGTTTTGTTGTTTTTGTATCAGTCTGTAATGTAAATACAACATAAAGGTTAAATGAATATTAGTAAAATAGAAAACAAAGTAATATATACTTATATATATATAATATGTACTTCATCGCCCTAATAATATTTCGCGGAGATTATAAATTTTAAATCTGTGTTCATGCAATTTTTTTCAGCCTCCGTCACTTTATCTCTCGAAAGTCGAAACACTCTCCTCAGCACCTCTTCTCAAACAATCTGTGTTCTTCCCTTAGCATCAGAACATCTCACAGAAGTAAGAGTAAAATGATAGCTTTTGTGTTTCAATCTCCTCATACAGGATTTACAAACGGTTTGAATTCGTTACCGCCACACAGCCTACCGACGGAGATTAATTTGCATATTATCACATGACTCGACCGGCATTCACAGTTTCCAGGGTCTCTCTGTAACAGTGCAAAGCTTCATGTGATCCCAAAGTCGCGCCACATGCAGGTTAGAATTGTGTACTTAATCTGGATTTCAATAACGTATCACTCTGCAGACTACATATTTTGCTTAAATAATACTTGTGCATTCAAATAGGGCCAACTGCCTATAATTGTAACCCAACTCAGAAAACTTTAAAATTGTAATTAACATTTTCGTTCAGAATCTTATAGTTGAAACTGTTATTTAAGGAAAATATAAAGACATGTCTAATTTTTTACAGAATGTAGTGAGTGATGGAAAGCGAACGACGTGACTGGGAAACGGTGCCAGAATTTTTGTTCACCGCCTCCTCGAAAACTGCCGCGGGGCTTCCCCGTATTTCTATGAAGAATGGTTCAGGAGGAATCTTCTAACTTCTAAGTACATTAGTCGAGTGATTTTTGAGTTTTATAAAACGTCAGGTGGGCCTGTGTCTACATAGAAAATCTTAAGGAACCACGGGCTCAAAATTAAACAAAGACGTACTACAAGTAACGGAAGGCTTCTAATGAAACATTTCGTAATACATTCAATATACAAATAAAATGCAATGTAATACTGAAATAAGTGTTCCTTATTTCAAAGCAAAAAGCAGACAGCTGAGCGTCGCTACACATAGTGCAGCCAATCACTTCAACAAAACACTGCAAAGCTGCTGGCGGTCACTTTGAATAACTTTCGTAATATTTTTCATTATTAAACGAAACTTATTTCAGTTTCACATTGAAATTGAGATTTTTTCATGAAACCCTCATATGCTACCTGGCTGGCCTTGTATTATTTCAAAATTATTTTAATTCCCTGATATTTCCAGATCCGAAACAAATTAATAAAGCATTTCTACTGAAAATTACATGATTAGGCTTATTATATTTTATTTTATTTGCGCTATATTTATCGGCGCTGTCAACAGTTCACATTGTAGAGTGTGGAAAAAGAATACGATTAATAGGTAATGGATCGATCATACCTTCATTTATTTGGAAAGACCACAGAATAAAAAATAGAAAACTTTGTCATTGCAGCCAATCTCCGGTTTTAGATTTTGAATCCAGGATCTACCGTAAACGAAGCTGGAATGCTAACCGCTCTGTCGCGACCTTCCGACAGTCCGGAAAGCTATCATCCCGAGATGAGGGGAATATTTCGTCTAAAGAGAGAGAACGTTAGAGGAAAGTGACGGAATGATAAGCTTTGAAAATTGAACTTTTCAGCAGGTATTAGGAATATGAAAACAACAAGGATTGGATGGGTAAAATTTTTAACGCGAATTATTTAAACAAGAAACGTACATATAATTTTAATTGAATAACCTGAACAGATCTGCACACAGAAAGGATGATGATATTAAAAATATCTTAAAGAATTAGTGTGGTGGCGTGTTTGTTTTCAACATTGCTTGAAAATAACTACATACAGTAATCAGAGTACGTAAAGTATTGCACGCTAAAATGTGTAACAACCTTTCCAATCCCAACCTACACTCAGACAGAGAATTAGCACGAAGTTATTTATTCTAACGAAATAGATAAATTTATAAGATAAAAACTTCCCGAAATAACTTAAATTCAGTCAAATGCAGGAAAGTAACAGTTGAGTGAAATGTGAAATAAAACTGGTATCGTATATTCAAATGCACATCAAACTTCAACTATCTTGAATACAATGTAGCATGTCATCAAGTTAAATGTATGCACATATATTTTAATTTACTAAGTGTATTTTTTGTAGACAGTAAAGGAAACCCTGATAAAGAAATTCAAAAAAAAACAGCTCTTTGTAACAGCTTAAACATTTCTTAGTTCTCTGAATAAAATAATCGTTGATGCTGTGGGAATTAGATTCGTCAAGACTATATAATAAATATAAAGAACTCAAATATACTGTAAGCTTTTCCGTATTATACAAATGGCAATTACAGACCGAAACAATGAAGGGTTTCTAAATTCCGAAACAGTTCTATTAATACAACCAAGACAAGAGTTATTCTGGACAACCCAGATAATAATGCACACTCCAATATAGAAACGTGAAACTACCTTAAGAAGTAATCAATAAGATACAGAGAGTTGGAACGGCGGTGGGAAATCCACGATTTGTCCTATAATAAAAGAAATTCTTTGTTCAAAGTTGTATTGCGAATGACAGTTCAACTTATGTTGCAACTGTAACACTTTGACTAACGTAAAAATGCTGATACAAGATTTGGAATGATAGAAGACTGCAGGGCTGGAGCATCAAATCCCTTATTTCAAAATAAATACTGAAAATGGACGCCCACAGCACGTGGCTTGAAGTCAGCTTTGCGGATGTGCCTTGTGTGTGTCCACTAACACGTCCAATGTACGCCTGTTCCATGCACTGCCCTTAAAAGACGCCGCGGAGGGATTGCTTTTAGTTTGCAGAGTATTTCCAGTCCACTTGTTACTCCCATTGGTAGAGCTACAGCAGCATTTCTTCAGTTCCCTCATGGATACGACAGTGCACAACGAGAGAGGGACGGAGTAAGAAAAAAAAGACCTATTCCTACTGAAGCGATTTCAAATTCAATAACACGCTTTTCTTTAAGTTTCTGCCCTCCTTCCCTCCTCAGTACCATCTAACTCTCTTTCGTTTTCTTAATAGAATTTCTATTCCATTTTTTTAATTGCAGGGCATCAAAACTCTTGCAATCGTCTGATTTTCCTCATAGCTCTATCCAGCGCCTATCATACAAACAGGAAGGAATCTAGACTAATTTTACCGGTGCAGTGTTTTGTTACGAAAAGAGGCAGTGGAATTTCTTACGATTGGAAATTTTCAGATTTAGATTTACGTGCAGATACCTTGAATAATTATTAAATAATGACCATAATTTCAACTCTATAATATTATAAGATGGTAAAGTTGCGTCATATTGTGATATAATAAGTATTTTAAATGTTGAAATGTTAATTATTGTAATATTTTAATATTTAATAAGAATTATTGTGATTAGACGGACAAGATTTAATATATACTTAATATATATCTATAATATTATTTCACGGTGTACAAAACAAGAAGTTTTTCAGTATTCTGCATAAGTAATGTATGTTCATTTTAATTTTGCACAGGCTGTGTGTACAGTGCTATGTACTCACAAATTCAGTGGCTAATACTATAATTTCAAACTATAAATGCACAGTACTGTTATATAAGTGTGGGACATTAGGTCTTAAAATTTAGTAAATGTGAATGCATACAGCCAAAAGGGCAAACACTTAAGATACGAAGAGTCTTTATCTGCACCTGTATAGCATACCTTACGACAGGTCCCTGAAATGATGACCCTTGAGCAACAACCAGTCTATCCAGTGGCCCTTTTAAATGATATTCAAACTATACCACTCTATAGGGAATCATTGCCTACTTGCTTGGTCATGTTCCAACTCTCAGCTACGTTAATCATATTGTATTGTCTAGTCAGTTAAAATACGCACTAAATTGTTCTATGTCCTCGTAATGTTGTAATTCTATAGACGCAAAACCAATATAATGATATACTACAGTATGGATTTGTCAGAAATTGGATGGGCTTATGAACTGACATGTTGAGTGAACATAAAGTTGAAGTCACTGTGATCAATTTATTAGACAGTGTGCAATATCAATATAATGAACAATCCAATAGTTTCACACAACGATGTCGTTGCTAATTATGTGGCATGCGCTCTGTGTGAAAACCGACTACTGAATAAATTTCATACATTTTGTGTAAACTACTGTTTCTGCTAAGAGCTGTTCGTAATGTTAGTTCCGCAGTTACGAACACAAACAAACTGTTAACTACAGAATATAAATTTAGACCTATATATTTCTATAATTTATATAAATTTGCTTAATTTTCAAAGTTAACTTAATAATAAAATACCTTGTTTAATTCCCTTCAACATAATCAAATCTGATATAGACAAAACAGTTTCAAGAATAGCTTTAAGTAAAAGTAATTATTTTACATAATGCATCTTTCAACATTCAGGCATGCCTTCAGATATTCAATTAACACAAGTTGTCCTTTTGCTAAGTTTATACATTGCATTGATTTATATGTAAATGCTTTCGTAAAACTGCTTATTTACATACCTACACGCCGCTCTTTAATCCCATAGGATTATTCGGTGCGGTAAAGTAGGTGATTAATACGTAGAATGATTAATACTGAAATTACCTTCCTTTTTAAACAGAAATAGTTGAGCACGAAATAGGCGTGGGCCAAGTTACTTTATCCAGTTATTACGAATATCATTCTCAAAAACACATAATTAGTTCCAGGTAACACACCGACCTGCTACCTCGTCAGAGAGCAGGAAAAATTAAAAAAAATATTATTTACGTAAGACACGAGTATTTTTTCATTATCAGTTAAATGTCATTAAAGAAAGGAATCACAGCTGCAGCGCTAAACGTAAGCTGTGTTTCTCTCTAAGAATAAAAGTTATTTATCTGATGTCAGTAAGAACTTTTTTTTCATAGATTAAATTCAGAAACTGGCAAAAAGTAATATAAGAAATTTAGCTTTGTGGAAGGAAGTCATACGCCTAATGTTGCTCCACTGAATCCACATAGGGTTACTACAGTGTAATATTTAAAGTGAAACCCATCAACAATCATCTGCAGTAGAAAAATTGACTCATAAGCAGGCCATCTCGCTCAAAAGCTGTGCAAGTGCAAATATATGGTGTGTCCATGCGTGTTGATTCTCTAACATTACTTCGGATCGAAATCTTTTTCTTCTTTTGGGGAAGCATTTGTCCATTCGGATCACGATAAAGTAACGAACAACACGGTCGTTTGGTGTGTGAAGGTTTCATGTGTAGTAGACAAAAGTTGCGGTCTAAATTGAGCAACTTAAAGTATTAAGAATCCGCGTATAGAGGCCTACTTCAAATGAGTTTCATCAACTCCTTTTGGTAAATGGAGTAATTATAGTATGACAGAGACCAAATTCTTCACATTCTTTCTTCCATTATCAAACACGAATACAAGCACACGCATATATATGCACGCAGACACAAATGCACACATAATATGTTAGAAATAATAACAAATTATACTTCAGTAAAATTCATTTACTGATTTCAAGATTTGTCATTAAAAGATGACTGATAACATGAAATTAAACGAATCATGAGCCATTCTTCCATTAATTCTCTCGTTTCTTCCTAGTTACAAGAACTGTGCACGTTAAAATTAGTGTCGGAGAGTTAAACTATTTACCAAGGGGCATTTAAAGACATAGTATGTTACTATGGTACACTTTTAATTATTCACAGTTCCTCTATAAACCTCCATAACTTTAAAAAAATCCACAACAATAAAACAAAACATTGCTTATCTAAATGTAAAATTACATCACTAAATTATCGTAGATGTCCTACGAACATATTCGTTTTAATTTGTGAATTCCTAAACAGATTTAAAACAACCACGTTTGCTTATTTGTACATCCCGTTTTTTCTGCTCTCTCCGTCATTAAAATGAACTTGACTGTGTACAACGGACGATATTTTCTAGGGAATTATAAATAAACTGCAATCTGAGCCAAACAAGCAACATCGCTTCAGTCTCCAGGGCACTGAAAGTGCACTAGTAAGAATAGGCCTCTGAGCCGTTGCTTTCAACTCCAGAGTTGGATTATTTCACCTCTCTGCCAAAAGGTGCACTGTTATACAGAAAATGTACTTCTGCTTTGAGAAAGTTGTTCCTTCATCTGCAACAGTACCCAAGCTCTCACATGACTTCCAGTGTAACAAAAGCCTCTAAGACTCAGTTCAAGATTTTCTGAAATGCAGATAAAGCTATTCCTGTTTCCAAGTACTGAAGCCATGAAGGCTTATAACGAACATAACGTGGAGGTAAAGCTCCAGAGATTCTCAGATCTCATTTTTTTTACCTCTCCCTCCAAAAGGAAACTTCTGCACTCACTAAACAGAATGCTAAGGGCTCTAGAGTCGATTTTAACTTGGGGATGAAGGAAAAATCTCAACTAAAATTGCGTAGGGTCTATATCAAAGCCTGGTTATCAAGAAATCTCACACAAAAATTCGAAATACATATACAATTTCATGCGTAAAATTTGAAGGAACGCGGCCAATCGGGAAACAGGCTCAGATGGGACGACAATATTAAAATGGATCTTAATTAACATGTAGAATATAGACTGACTTTATCCATCACAAGGCAACACCTATGAAAGGACTTCATAAACACAATGATGCTGTACCTTTGAGTTCCATTGAAGGTGTAGCACATTTTGAATATAAAAGTGACTGTTATGTTTTTAAGGACATCTACAGCGGGAGGATTATGTAAGGTAGTCATTTGCGATTCAGATATCAAATATGAAATACGAGTGCCACAACGTTGTTCCTTAATTACAAAATCTATCCTATCCTGAACCGGTGAGTCCTACTCTTACGACGCATTTTAATACAAGTTTCAAGTTTCGAACACTTTCTAATTAATTCCTCCCTTTTAATATAGATCAAAGTTTCGAAAACTGTAGTAAATTTAACAAAAGGACAAGATAAGGGGTTCGTGACACAAACAAAAGAGGTTCAGATTTTAACAAAGTCACATCGTTCTGGTTGAAGCAAAAACAACGAAGGGAAGAAACGTTTGGGGCGCCGCGTCTGCAAAAGCTATCAATTTAGGATTGTTATCGTGTTCACACGTATATCGACTCCAACTTGTGACATACTATCAGCGCCTTCAAGTGAAAGGAAACCTCACAACAGCGTTGACAATTGTCTAGGGAAACTACTTTTTGTAGTCGAAGCTTTATGATATAGAAGGCAGTGACACGATAAAGTCCAGAATCTTAACTCACAATCAGTAAATGATAGTTTTGTAAGCCACTTCTCTTAAATTTTCTCCTTCACGGAGCTGTATTTCCATTCTCCGATAAGTCTTCAAAGCGTGGTGCTAAATAAGTACAGGAAAAACTTATCTTTACCTAACCTTATTAATGGATCAGAATTATTTGTTCTTTTAGACATGAAATGAAATGAATTACATGCTCATGTGATTAAATAACTGTATGCATGTGAGTGACCTGAGACCCGAAAGACCCTATAAAAGCACCCGGAGTGAAAAACAGAGGTGATTTAAAAGAAAAGGCAGAATCTATATAATCCAAACCATTTTATAGCGTATACAACCTTAAATATTTTATGCACTTCAGGCTAGCGCTGTAGCGTGATTTATTGAAAAGGAAGTCTGGAAACAGGTACAAACCAACTAAATTTTTGTTGCTTCAAGGTGGCTGTTATTTATTGAAGTACTAAGTACTTTCAAAGTCATAAGTCTAAACGAAAATACAGCGTTTTTATATTACGTTTTCTGAGTGCAGACTATTTAAAAACAGAATCATTTCAGAGAAGTAGAACAATTGAAGAATATGTAAGAAATGATGTACTGCGGAAAGTGGGGGGGGGGGGGGGATAGATCAGCCGTTGAAACTTTTGTATAAACACTAAATAAACATAGCACATAATCGTTTACTACAATATAAGTGGTGTGATATTTATGGTAAAATGACGTAATCAGTATCATTTTAATACTACTCTATACGAAGCATTTAAGACACGAGTGTATACACACATAACTCATGAACTCGTGAAATGGTAAATTTATATTTAGATACTGGAATGGACAGAAGTTATTGACACAGGTTTATTTAATAGAAAATAGATCAGTTTTCAAAATGCCACTGAATCTACAGCATTACAACTCGTAACTATGGCGACACCCAGTACAGTTTGAACAAAGCACCGCATCAAGAAATAAGGACATTAAAATACATAAATGCAATGAAACAATGTAAGCAGAGAAAGATCTAATTCGATTATGTGAGTCCGTTGCTCTACTCTCAGCCTATGACTGGAGTAATTCAAAAATCATCTCAAAACCAATTTTCATAATCCTATTACTCGTTGTTCGTTCCTTTCTTCCGTCTCCTCCTGCTTTTTTCTTTTCCAATTTCAATGACCGTAAACTCACTCCAAGCCCGAAATATAGAGGCAAACAAATATGGGAGATGTTTAGCAAAACTTCGAATTTAAGAAGTTTGGATATCGAAACTGGAAATCCAATAAGATGCAGAAGGCGAGGAAAAGTTTCATTTTCTGTCATTATAGTTTAAACTAATGCCGTCCTACACAAGCACGTGGTCTCTTCTTCTTGCCATTACTCAGTGGTATATTAAATCGGTATAAAGCTGATGAAGGGGAATAAACACTAATACCAAAGAGAAACTCTACAGTCAGTTTAGTTCCACCCGTTAAATTCAATACCAAATTTTTCGGTAAGTAGAAGTTAATTTTTTCCTAAAAAAAGGTTAAAATGTATTGCTTCGTCTCCATCCTATCTGGCTAAAAGCCGCTCACAGATTAATATATATATATATATATATATAAAGAAGATGTATACACATTATAGTAAAGAATATTAACCTTGTGTATATACGTCTATTTGGGGCACTATAATATACATACACAAACAATATTACATATATACCCAATCTGTGAAATACACTTACCAGAAATTTAATCATATCTGCAAAATCATCATCTTTCTTAACGTCATTTAATTCTCTAACTCAAAAATATGTACCACAATTAATATCAGATGCAGGAATCTCGATATAAGGTGGTGGGTCCGGAAAAGCAGACCACCTGCAAGTTCAATAACGTAACCCACGTATGAAACATAAGGAAATTGAAACTCTCACTTATTTTGAGATGCGTCTACACAAAATGTATGTAACAATTAATGCGGTTTACTGTGACATCCTGCCAGATGTGACGACAAGATTTCGTACGCCATATAAGATTAGCGCAAAACCTCAGGTAAGAATAACTGAGACTATCGTAACATTATGCAACTTCTAATTTGGTAAGTACAATGCGTGACACATCACCAATGTTGAGGTGTGTAATTAAACAGACCTTTTGCCGGTAATCATTTCTAATAATTTTAGTCCTCAAAATGTTCCATGCATGCAGTCAGACTACTTTATACTTTTTACATAAACCTATGCCCATTCATTTCAATTTACAAGTTAGTAGTACAATCTCGTAATTATTGGTCTGTATATATCTCCCCATTTCCGTTGCTTCGCTTTAAAAGTTTCTCTTTTCTCATTCGCTTTGCCATTTTTTGAAACGAAAAGAACAATTAGCAAATGGAATTTTTCATTACAGAGCTAGAGTGAGAGAGTAATATGTGTTTTCATTCCAGTATTAACGTTGTAGGAAATAGCTAATATCTGTAGTACTTACGAAGCTTTACGACTGTAATGTACGTTACAAGTTATTTTAATTCCTTTGTTCCATATTGTAACTGATGGCATGTTTAAACGTTAAATATATAGCACTCTGCCCTTTGCTTTGTATAACATTTTCATATTTAAGAATTATAAGATGTCTTTAATTAGTACTGATTCCATGCAGTCCTTCTAGAGCAGCTTATCGTTGCTTAACTAGCCAAGAAAAGTTCCCCTTAATATGGAACCTGAGGGTTTATTACCGTGTTTACAAAAGACAGTCATTGGTCCCTGTCTTGAGGTAGAGGAACACATTGCACACCCTTAAACTCGTTTCTTTAAGATAACTTTCTTACACGTATTCTCTATCGTTTAGCTTTCCGATCAAATTTTGTGTAATTTCCCATCTCTCCCGCGCTAGACGTCCCATCCACATAATCGTTACTGATTTGATCATCATACCAACATTTCGTGACTAAAATTATCACGTTCCTTATTATAATACAGTTGAAATCATTCAAATGGCGTTTAATGTAACTACACGTATCGATAGAGAATTTAATTCCGAGAGAAGTTATTTTGTGATCACGAACGGGAAACTCTAAAATGGCGGAGAAATACAAATTATTGTGCCCTATTTGCACACACTTTTCTGCGTTCGCCTCGATGGAAAATCACGAACATCTCAGTAAAATACTCCGTATCCCGTCATCTCTCGAAATTGGTACCACATTTCAGCTTCCTCAAATGTATATTAATACTTTGTCCCCACGAGACTTGCAGTTCACAATCAGTTCTCCTGCAACCATTGCCACTTCGTCTCTCCGGGGTGCCATTTTCTTAATCCCTTTATTCAAGTCGACGAACAAGTTAATTACAATCTCTTAATACTGCAAGTGATCGAAGCAGGATGATTTCTTTCGGAACTACTGCGGTATATACATCATTTATGTTCATGTCTGTGTGAAAAAATACCGTACACGACTTTCTTTAACAATCACTTCCACAGCTATCGACCACTAACAGATTTAAACATGTAAACAATAAAGAAATTTTGTGTATAAACAAAAATTCCACGGGCGTACGAAGCCTGTGAGGCATTTAGAGTGACACAGAAGCCTCTTTATATTAAATAAAATTGTAATGTATGAGAATTAACTGGGTCGTATGTACTGTGCTTGCTGCAAATAATTAGCCGGTGTTAGGGTAAAGGAGTACATTTCTACAACTTCAAGAAATTAGGATTAATTTCGGAATGTTCTCGCAAACTAAATCCATAGATTTTTAAAGAAACATGAATATACAATTTAAACACGAACCAAGACATAACATTATAGTTTTGGCAAATTAAATACACACGAAACATATTTTGTGAAGCAGCTGTATTTCATTTTTAACTTTTGGACTATCCCTTTACCCTGGCACCATCAAAGTATGTAAGCACTTACAGAATTAAACTCCGGGCAGTCAGAATATGATTCCCGTTATCGCCCGTTTAATACTTTTCCTCGCATAATTTATTCAGGATAAAGGCGGGCGGAACGTGCTGCTAACCGTCGCCTCCATCTGCTACCATATGCTGTGAGTGCGTGACATTTTGAATTCTTGCAACAAATACAACTGAGTAAACAAAGGCTTCGTGCACAGGCTCAGAAACTTCTTGACATACCAGAAGCCCCTTACTTACTTGTACTTAAAAGGTACTTATTTTTCCAAGACAATTAGCTGACGTACCTCGTGATTAATATTTACTGCTTATAGTGTCTGTGCACACTGGCTTTGCATAATCCTCCTGTAAGAAAGTGTGACAAAGTGTGCGACTCAAACTGCAATAAGCCACAACTAATCATACCAATTTCCTTACATCGTCCTACTTCATCCTACTTCGTAAAGCTGTACTCGCTGTCTTCTTAAAAATGGCATCCATGTTTCAAGTTATAATTCAAGCAGTTCCATACTGCCACACAACCGCAGCTACACTGATTTAAAGTATTCAGCAGTTCCCTCATTTCTTGCAGAAATCTTCGTTGGTTGTTTATAAAACTTGGTAAAAGGAAAACTACAGAGAACCACACCTGTGTCTTTTGAAACCCAACCCTGCAAAATATAAATATGTGTTTTCTATTACATTAACTTAGCGATTATCTCAAATATTTACCAAATTAAATAAACTGGTGACAAGCGATGTCTTACAGCATGGAGATTATTTACAATCACATGATCTCTTCGTGAGATTTTAGGTTCCCACGGCGGCGAGTATGAGGATGGTTGTTTTCTGGGACGTTCCCCGACGTTTCAGAGGCACTTCCTGCCTCCACCATTACGGCAAGCACCTCTTCATGGTATTGTCCATTACTAATATTCCGGAATTTCACATATGTTGCATAGTTAAATACAGATTGACAATTCAACACATGTTGCCTATCAGAAAGGAAATCCAGGAGTACTATATATTCAAAACCATGTAATTTGTCTAACCTGTCACTAATCGATAAAACTACCTGATATCGATCTGTTTGCTTCCCGTCCGTAAATCTGGTCATTAAAGAACGTCGGAGATAATGATATATGTGTTTTCCTTCCTTTCATAGTCTGTATTTTCATCCGAAATTATATAAAACTCAATTTATGCTTAAACCCGCGTACCACAAAGGGAGGGAGTTAGGAGTTATGTCAGCAAGTGGCACACATGACTAGTGCTAGATACGTGGACCAAAACACGGGACTAAATATCCTTTAGTGGGTTTCCAGTCTCCTCAATAAATTATTGTTTTACCATTTCCTCCCCCTTCCAACCACGTTCATTGTCTACTAAGTATTCCTTTAACAACATTAGGTTAAAGTCTTAAAAATGTAAACCTACCGAAGTAATTAGGTGTCTGTCTTTCAAAACAGATAACGAATAACAGAAACTTCGGCTTTCAGGGATAAGCCATGTGGATTGTTGAAGATTTTCCAACGTTTCGACAAACATTTAAGTTGCAATCTTCAAATCGAATGTCTGTGGCAGTGGGAATTGGGTAAAAGGCGAAATGAAACTTCAAACATCTGTCCGTTCGAGCATAATAATGATACATTCCAATATCTAATAACTGACTCCAAGAAAAAGAACCCTTCCTGAGAAGCCAGACAAGGGAACCCGGAAGTTCACTGCTATGTTCAGAAGAACCCACCACCAGCCCTTGTTCTCAGCCAGATTAATCCAGCCCACACACCCAGGTCTTATTTGCTTAGAATTCAATTCAATATTATCCTTCCACCTATCACTCGGTCTTCCGACCTCCTATTCGCTTGTGAACAGAAATTCTGTGCTACATTCACAATTTGCTCAGTCTCAAACTATTACTCTATATATCAAATCTAAAACTTCTTGACGATGGTGAAGAGTCAATTGAATAAAAATTTACTTGGATATTATCCATCGTCTAGTAACTCTATAATCTAAGAATTTGTTTAAACACATAACATATAAACCTTATTAGGCTTACTCTGTGACTGCGGTTTCTTTGTGGAATTGTAAAACACCACCACAGAATTAATTTGCTTTTCACTTTTACGTATTTAACATATTACCATAATAAATACTGCCAGGCTTCTTTACAAACGTTAAAAATTATTTGTAGAAATTATTAACATTATTATTGCTACAGTAAAATATAGTATTTTTAGTTTTACAATAAGTATCATAATTAATTCTGTCAGCATTGGACGAAAGTATGACGTAGTTCAATTTTCATCTCCCTATTATTATATCGTTCTGAAGTACTGTCTTCAACACGCCCTCAGTTTATATGTCCTTAGAATTAGAGACTAAATTACATATAATTAGCTGTAACACTTTAAAAGACAAACTTATATAGGCTCTTTTGATCTTCATCGCCATCAACAAACACTTTAAAGTTACATCCGACTCTCACATTAATACGCACAACTGCGTGAATAAGAACAAGAATATTTAATGTTAACTTGTCACAGTTCCTGGTGTTCTTACCCCTTCAGGTGTTTCCGTACCAAATAAATTGTTTGTAAAATTCGGGCTAGACAAACAAGGAACACAATACAAGGGGTTTGTACTGTATAATGAACGAAAACTACAAAGAGACAATGAACGCTCCTAAAATAGCATAACATTATTCTAGCACGGTTGGTCTGTTGTAGTTGCAGCGCGCAACAAAACTGTATTTTCACCACGTGAATCAACAGCAGAGCAGTGTTTTTTTCTAAATACCACACAAGCATGGCCCTAGAGACGAAATGCATGGCGCTTTACAAAATATTCATTATTAAATACAGAAATATAAGTAATCACTCCATTGTAGAGTTCTTCTTGAGAAGCTAATAATATCTTCAGCTAGTTAAGAAGAAATTCTGAAAGATTCATTATCGTGTTTACAAAAGCTTGCCAAGGGTCCGTAGCCTAAGCCAGATTAATCCAATTCACACCCGTTAACCGTGTCCCTATGACTGCAAAATATTGATCCCTATATAAGCGAAACATATATCAGTTGTGTAGTATATCATATTATATATTAATACATAAAATATACATAATGTTTTTAAAATGCATCGTTCATTGATGTGGGCTTGGCCATGTGGAACATAAGCTCAGTACGAGGATTGATAACGTGTTGGCCAACGACAAACGAGTTGGGAGAATTAAGGGAATGACCGACAGACAGGGGCACAGAATTGAGAGTGGTCTATGGTGTTTCGACAAGTTTACAAGATTTTCTGAGTGAATTATCATTCTTTGTATTTGTCTACAATATGTAGCTAAGAGTTGGATATATTTATCACAATAAATAGCGATCTTATCTCTGAACAGCATTAACAAATTCCTTTCAGTTTCACGCGCTTTGTGTTGCATTGGATCAAAGATACGCGATCATTTGACTTCGCATATAAAAAGCAGACTGACGAAAGAAGAGGAATATGAACTTCTGAAAATGACAACGGAAATGGACCTTCAGTCACTGTTCCGTTAAAAATGTCTTCTTGCAGTTTGAATACGTGTCACAAATCAGTACAAAGGCATTAGAAAGAAAGCATTACGTGTTCTTACTCCGTTTTAACCCGTACACTTTACCAAACATGGATTTTCGCTAATGACCTACTTGTAATATACCCAAGGAAATAAAATGGATGTTGATAATGCTATCATCAGCAAAATTAAGGAACTTGTAAGAATAATGCAAGTACATTTATTCGAAAATATTTATAACATATTACGTCGGTACAGCATGACAAAACAGACGGGTGAAAGAATTTCAGCAGAGTTTGTGATTTTCAGTTCAACAACTAGTGTATAACATGAAATAGGAAATGATCAAGTATTCTGTTAAAACTCATTAATACCTGGCCAATTTGGGAAATTGTTAAACCAATTTTGGAAACAATTTTTATAGCACGGCTGCATTTTTACAGTTAATACGTTGTTTACTCATACCACTGTAAAGATTCCTCATTAACGAATTTTTTATTATGTAAATTCTATTTTTTAGCAGTAGGAGCCAGTCTGGAATTTCAGAAGGTTGAGAAATATTGTTCATGGTTTTACCGTAAGTGCGTCGCGCTTTTACAAACGGTTAAAATTAAGCGAAAGCTCAACAAGCAAAAGCTGGATGGCGACACTGTCAATGCGACCGAAAATTTCACTCACAACTTACAGATCGCTGTCCTCACGTTCCTTCAATCCGTTGCTACGGAAACAAGTAATTAGCTGAATATGCTAAATGGCTCAAGTATGTTCATTAATACCGCGATTTTAATTTAATTACACATATTTCATTCAGAGTAAAATTAAAACACTATCGAAACAGGGTAACAACACATAATGAATCGAACTTGTGTCCCTCGTACGCGGCGCACTGACGCGTAGCATACTTGCGGACACAGGATCTCGTGAGCGGGTGTACCGGATACTTTACTGTCACGCAAGGTTCTAAGGATCATGCTAGGTGTAAAGGTTCTAGACGTTTTATTCATTTTGTGGTGCAGAAGGAATTAATGTAAGCGTGTTTCTTCAATGGGGGAAATGGTCATCTGTTATTCTTATGCGTCTCCTCATATATACCGGACACGCGGATGGACCCCGCTCCAACATGGATTTTAATTTACTGAGCGAATATCATGATATTAGTCGACAGTGGAACATCCTGGTACAGAAGTCAGACCGTGTGTAAATGATAGGCCTAATATGACTAACTCCTCCAGCAATCGAACCACTGAAACATGCTGGTATACTCTAATGTTGCTTAAGATTGGACAACAGTGAGAAACACTTTGTATCAAGAGCTGCGTGCCCTTTTAGAGGAGAAATGAGTGGGTGAGATATTCCCAAAAGGTGGATTCCGTCGTAGGAAATTACTCTGCCCTTCACAAAGATGAAGTGACAAATTCCAGCGAACGCGCCAGAATGTTTACACCATGCGTACATTTCCAGCTCCTTTCTAATACATGTTAGAAGGCCTTCTTAGTTTCTTATGATAATCCTAGATACATTTACGAAAATTGTGTGTAATGAAAAGTAATTCCTAAAGTACAGTTTATTCCAGCCCTTCAAATAAACATTTTTTTGATTCGTGCGATCTATTATTGACAGAAATAACAGAGCAGGAGCCTCGAATTTAAAAATACATATTATTTTATTTCTTCTGTAGTTCGTTCAATGTATATAACACGTTTCAACCGACGATATTTCGTTTCAAATGCCAAATAGAAATCGTTATTTACAACCACTAATAACTTTTGATTATTAAACAAGTATATGGACAGACATGACCTATAAATATGGTTTTATTTCAAAACTTCGTAAATTATTGTATAAAATTGCATATTTTTCTCTGGCCACTTCATCTCGGATGTTATATCACCTTAGTTGTTTCGCAGTTTCCGTTGTGGACTTATTGTTCTGTTATGCGTCCGTTCGCAACGGAAGATGCCGGCTGTTTACTTACACTGCCGCTCTACTTGATCTAGGCTATTTAGTCAACATCACAATTTACCTGGTGGTGGAGTACATCTGCCATGCACAGTTGACACTTTTCATATGCTGTTTCTTATAATTAATATGAACAATACTGCAGTAATTTTTACAGTGTTGTAGGTCCTATTAATCATTTAATATGTACATTCCTTGTGATATGTATGTTGAAGCTTCTAAAATAAAATAATTAAGTTTTGCTTTCGAGCTTGTTTATCAAAATCCAAGCAATGTAACTGATACTACACAAACTACATAGAATCCAGTATCATGTTTCCATGTTTGTTCACAGAGGCTTGCCGTTCTTAGTATTAACTCTATGTGGAAAATATTCAAGTACAAAATTTGCTACTATTAAGCAGCTTTTAGAAATAATTACAATGAAAATGACATGTTTAATCATGAGACATGGCAAAGGAATTAGGGAGAAAATTATAAAATAAGAAAAAATAAAACAGAATGAAAGAGGGTAAGTGATAAAGATACTCCGTGTTTAATTTTACTGGGACTTTTCTAGTTGTGAAGAAACACAGATGATGACAAAATCTGGTATGGATAATGATTTTCATTGTAGTAGATATTAATGTTAACTATTATCAAACAACCTACAATGAAGTACTAATTTCAGACGTAATACATAAATAAGTACATGAAATGTTAATGGGACGAGAATGATTTCATGCCGTCTACTGTTATTGAACGAGCAGGAAACGGTTATTGATTAAAGAACAAGTAGTTACATTTAAGCTGTCGACTGCTGGAATGCGTCTAATTGAATTCCCACAGCAGAATAGAGGATCAGACACTGCAATGAACTGTCCGTTGTTCTTGGAAGCAGTAATTATATCTGTCAATGACCTTACTCTGTTAAAAGACATGAAATTCCAGGCGGAACTGAACGTCTGTTCTCTGTTTTACAGACTCCAAGTCCTATAAATCTTGATTTGTAAAGGTCTTATTTAAGTCCGTAGGTAAACAATAAAATACAAACGTGATGGTGGTTTAACGTGCCGAGCTTCTGTTCACAAGGTAGAAAGGTGACAAAATACATATAATCCTGTCTCAGTCAATGCTCGTTTGCTAATGTCAATTGTAAATGATGCAAACAGAATATTATTGGTCGGTCATTAGTATTTATTAAGTACGTATTCTGATGAACCCACTCATTGCATGGATGTTTGTCCGTCTCTCTCCGTGTTGTGCTGTCCTGCATATTTACAGGCCCCTCGACTGGCCGAACACTCGTCGAAGGAGTTCTACCAAATGTCTGAAGACATCAAGTAACCTCCGCTGTGGAAGGAAGCCATAGGACATCAAGGGCTGTACAGCCACAGAAAAAAATATATTCTGATCAGGTCAACATTCTCAGATATATCATCCAAGGTGCGTACCGTCGCCATGATTGTAATCGTTGGTATGTGAACTTATGTTAGACATAATACAACATTCAAACCAATTTTTGCTGAAATCGGTCACTTTGCTCGAAGGCTGAAAGGAATACAATGGCATGTACAGCGAATTACGACTTCATATGCCTATTTTTTTAGCACTTTAGAAAGTATGGTAGGATGAAAGAAGAAAGCACGTCATAACAGATTGTAACTCCTTCTGTAAAAGACTGTTTGTTTTCTTACTTGTTTATAAAAGAACTGTGACCTTCAAATATAACATACAGTCAAAGGAGAAATCGCAAGCAGTATACGGACAAATGTTTTACAACCTGTTTTTAAATCCCAGTACTTGTCTAGAGAAACTGAGGATAAAAGCAAGAGACTTTATACAAGAAGAAAGCCTTCGGGGTGGTATTAGAGTTAGACAAATCCTGACAATGCATAATTTCTTTTAGATTCGGTGAACTGTCAAGTCTGCAGATCCGTAAGATTTTTCATGTTTCTATATTAAATACAGTGATCATTAATTATGCTTCCAATTGGAAATGAGATTTATTTTATTCACTGTGGCTAATTGGAACTGTCATACTTCAAGGTATGCATGACGAGGACAACAACGAAGAGTTCTAGTCAAAGTAGCAGATTTTGAGGATGAGATTTGATCCGGGTACCTGCTACAGGCTCATAAAATTTAAAGGCATTATTTGCCTACACAGGGTATTTATGGGTCCCTTATGCATCTCAGGATTAACAGCAATTATTTTGACTTTTGCAGTGGAGCCCCGTTGTGTTTTCTCAGAGGCAGGAACAATATATATTTAGATGCACTTCCTGATTTAAAGGGTTCCTCGTTATTTCCCCCCAAAAGTAATCTCTTAGTGCGAGTATACCAGAACTGCCTCTCAGAAAGTGCCGACCCCGTTTGGCCTCCTTCACTCTGATATTACCCAAGGTTTCATGGTGTGGGGACTTTAATTATTTAAAATGACTTGTACATTAATTCTTCCATGTAGTCGAAGTTGAAAAGGAGGAGTGAAAGTTTCATCGTTTAAATAAGCTCACCCATCTCGCTGATTAAAACTCTTTCGTTGCACAGATCAGAAAATAAATTAAATAATGTTCGAATTGACAATAAGTAGCTTTAACAACACCGGAATGTAAAATGAGTGGCAATTATTTCGATAAAATTTAAAGAACTTTTAAGTTGGTATAAACAATCCTAAATCAGGATGTTAAAATTTTGTTCTTTACCTTGACGTCGGTTATTAATTTATTCGATATTAAATAGATGTGGATGTCAAACTCAGGGAACATTTGGACCACCAAATTCTCTATAAAATTTAGATGACGGTAACGTAGTTTTAATTATGAATTATTACTTTTCAAGTAAATATTTGACTCTTATACGTAATCATTATATACTGCAATTTAATCAGAGTTCAGAGGGCATAAAAGCCTAATTATGATAGTTAAAGTACTGTCCACGGATGACGAGAAAATCCCTGCACGGAGAAGTCGTTTCTGGTCGGTGCGGGGGGAATGTTACTTATCACCTGGACTAGAGGGCTGCTATTGGTGGGAAGTGCGAAACGTCAGAGTTTTACGCTACTATACAGACTGAAAACATCAAGCAGTTAAGAGTAGCGCGTAGTGAGTGCACCTCTAATGTGTTCTGCGGATGTTGCGGTAATATTCTAGATTAAATCACTGTGCCACTGTGAGGTAATATTAAAGCTGTACTCATTAAAACACATGAAAGATTTCTGTCTGTTGTTCGTTCAGTGGTTGTAGTACGAATGCTTTTAGGATCGGTCGTCACTCACCGCGAAATCTTGTGCATGCGCGTTTAACGAATTCCTAGCAGGGATTTTCTCCCGGTCTGCGGACTGGTTATGTAACCTACACAAAGGCACATAATACTTTTAGCTATGTATTATACATAAGTTTATGTAGTTTCAAGAAAGTTCGTATTTCTTTCGAAATAGAAATTAGAAGGCAACAATTTATAAGCAAAATCTGATAAATATACTTTTTCTCGTATACAATTGCAATCTTATTTATGTCAATGTTCGTGAAAAGTAATTGGAAATCTTCTACTGGCTTTTAACATTTCTGCTTATATATTCTGGTAAATTTAAAAGGGCACAGAGTGATGACCATCTTACAAAAACATACTTAATAAAAATGAACATTTACCTTAATCTACACGCTCTTAAGCATGTTTTACATTCAGACACATTTTAATTAGCCCATTACATAAATGTAAGTTACTAGACGGAAAATCAAGATATTATATAAAGTGATGACAATGTAAAGTCGGGAGAAACGAGATCATGACTGACAGCGAGATAAAAGCAGACTGCAGCTAAGTTAGCAAAGACACGTCCTGAAGTTCAATTTCTGAAATAACAAGACAGAAAAACGAAGGTACGTCACATCTGTATGTTTATAGGATTAATGAAGAGGGTATTAAAACAACTATTCCATAACGAATATATAAATGGGCTGTCTCAAAGAGCAAAATGTCTGAAGACCTACCAGTAGACGACGACACAAGAAGACTGGAATGCTTAATTTTGAAAGAATACAAAACGATGAAGAGGTTTAACGTTTGAGGAATTTAACGATGATACAACGTATAACCTTAACGCAAATCAGTTAAAAGTTTTCAATCAGTTCCAGAATACATGAGCCCGTGTTTATTCGAATCCTTTAAAGTACAGCAGTACATGTTTTAACAACCTGTGATCGTAAGGACAAACAGAATGCGTACAGAGTTAATGATTTACTTCCGGCTAAATTAGATCGAAAACGGGATCGTATTCTCTAAAATACGTCTTACTTCATCTTTACCTCGTTAAAGAAGCACTATATGTAAAAATGCTTGGAGTAGGGCTTACGTAAGAGTTTATGAGACGAAGAGGGTCCTGTACGATGACTCAATTTTGATAAATTTTATGAAACGTTATGTGAGATTTACATAGTGCACAACACTCACTATGCGTCTTTTCATTTTTAGACCAGAGGTTTCATAACCGCCTCAATGCGGGGTCAGAGTTCATGCCTCCCCTTCCCCCATGCACTGCCGTGTAAAAATAATTATCCACCCCACGTCCTACGGACTACACATGATTGTTAAATGTATTACTACTCAAGCAATGGGGCTAAATTAGAAATTGTTCGTTTCACGGGATTTTATATATGAGTAAGAGCCTATAAAAAATAAACAGGGAATTTTTAAATTGTTTTACTACGTATGCAAGTGTGGCATATAAATATTAATTTAACCAAGGTTGCAGACTTGTGGAATACAGGATAATACATTAGATATAAATGGTAAAACTATTAATATATAACTGGAAGTTCGGAAGGAGATTATAATTAAAACAGGTATTGTAAAATAGAAATTAAGGCTATTAGAGATAGCAGTATTAGAACTGTGATCAACACAAATTCCGTGTTAGGCGGAAGCATGCTTTTCTGTAAGAGAACTCAATACATAATTGCACAAATTAACGAATTATATAAATATGCATGGCATTAATTTCTAAAGTTACACAAATTTAATTCATGGGGTTAATTTAATCAGACTTTTCTGTCATCCAATTACACTCTATTCTCTACAGCAAATTCCATGTTTAATTTAAACACTTCAATTATACTGTACCCCATTTATTGATGCTTAGTAAACTTCCACTCGGTAAATTATATAATTAAAAATCACTGCAGTGTCAGTGAACACGCAAAATGTGAGTACTTTACAGAAAACGCCAATAATCGGATTTGTGATATGAACCGTAATCATCTTAAATAATGCAATTCGAGTCGTAGTAAGTAATTTTTGGAGGCGGTACAATAAAAATTAATGATTCATATCACCATCTTGCTACCTGGATAATTTTCAAACAACATATTAATTTTAAAAGGGTTTAGATGCCCGGTCTCATAATCATTCAGATTGTTGGTTTTGCTTTTTGAAACATAATAAATATACTTTACATATATTTGAATTGGTAAATACATATATCATAAATATAGTCATATTTAATTATTAGACTAGTATCGCCTTCAAACTGTATGTTTGTTAGCGAAATCCCTTAGAGCCCTTCAAGTCCTCCATTTCCTGGGAATCTTTTCATAAAAAAATGTCTATCTGCATGTTACTTCTCCTCAACTGCAGATTTTTATGACGTTTGATACTCAATATCCGCTTTTTAATCTTGATGTCTGCCTTCTGGGTTGTAGCGCCGTGTATTCTGGTAGAATTTTACCAACGTTTCTAAGGTCATTGATGCCTCCAGCACCAGAGCGATGAGCCCTGATAATGATTAACTTCTATCAGACCACGTGTCGTTACAACCCAGAACGCAGACATCTTTGTACTCACCGACGTGAAAACCTAAAATCCTACTTATTTTAAAGCTTGCCCTTCTAATCGGCCTATAAGAGTAACTATATTCGTGAAGAAGAGATGTTCTTGAGAAGCTAATAATCACTGAGGTACTCAAGACGTTTCCCGCCTCTTAGTGGAACCGAAGGTACAAGACAGTGCTCACAGAAGTCCGCCTACTCCCTGTGTTGAGTGAGATTATACCGTACGTGCTACATGCCCCTACAATTGATCATCCTAATAATATTTGGCCGACCGACGTTTCAGGGGTGAGTACTGCCTCCATCATCAGGACGATCATAATCCTCCTGAAATCAATGTTCTTCCACCAGACTAGTTGCAAACGGAGTGATCGTAGTAACACGACAAAATTATCTATATAGAATTTCATACACGGTACAGTGCAGCCAGTTTTATTTATCGCACTAGGCTGTGTAGAATGTTTCACAGGAATTTTATGTGTCAATAGTACAGAATGTGTCTATTGTACCCGCGCCACATTGATAGTTCCGTGTGTACCAACACTAGTGGGAATGACCGAGATTCATAACCATGGAAAATAACAGGTAAAATCACATGTTTATCTAAATCCATTTTTACGTTTAAAGATAGGCGTAAACAAAAAGTTTTCAGAAGTGAGAGACAGCAGCCACTAAAATATCTTTCAGGTTCTCACGTCGGCGAAAATAACGACGACCTTTCCGTGTTGCTGGAAGTACTTAACTGACGGTTTGCGATGCGTTTACGTTACAACATAATTAACTAACGAAAATTTCTTAGTTGATATGTTTAGCAGTTTCTGACATTATGTTTCATTTACGTTAGTAGTTTGGATGCAGTTCGTAGCGTTGCTGGTGTAACACATAGCATCAGCTGGGAATAAGCTTCCTTTGTCCCTTGTCTGCAATATATCTCTTGCCAGCCGATATAGCTGCTGCACTGCCTTTGCGTGGTGGGTGGGGTCAGCGATGCGAAGAGGAACGAACGATACTGTTGAAAGTAAAGGCACAAGAATGTTCGCCCGAAGAAACCTTCATCCGAACAAATTCCAGCTTTGGAAGTACCCGTCACGAAGTGCTCAACTTTGTAAATATCATTCTCAACGTGTAGTGCAGTAAATATTACATACACGCGTTCAACCAAAGCTGTCTGTCTCATGCTGTGCTCAAATCATCTAGAAAGAAGTGGAAAAACTTGAAATAAAAGCGCCGGATTTTTTTGAAAGCTTTTCTTTTCTCCGGGGGGTGAATAATGAAACAATGCGAAAAATACAAGCAAACCAATTCCATGGAGCTAAGTCATTCAGAAGCTAATAAGCTTTCATCTATTAAGAAATTAGCCACCTTTTATATAATCCGATCGATTAAAATTCTGTCAGCAATTCTTACCTCCGCATCAGTGCTAAGAGCCTCTCACCCTAATATTATTTGGCAAAAAGCTGTCCCATAGATAAAATCATAAATTTTTGTTCTAAAAAAATATTAACTTTCATGAATAATGATTACGAAGTCGGAATTCAAGGTTTGTGTTTCTTGGTGTATTTATTCTACGTTATCATCTGTATTAAGAAAATAGTAAGGTTATTAGCATGACAAATAGCAGTCCGAATGAGTAAGGATGACCAGTGTAGACTTATATTTGGTCACATTTGAAATTATGACTATGGGTATTGATAGATTCCGTAGGATTGAAACAAATGGTGGGTGAATTAACTTGAAACTGATTTGTTGTGTTTGGAAATATACTGGCTGTAATTTTTTATGGATGGAAACCAATTAATATCTTCAAATGAAGCAACTTGTTTTTAACATGCATGTGCCATGTTAATTATAGATCTACATGCTAACAGCGAGCTGATTCATCCAGTCGGTTTTCGAACATAGCTAAGCGGTTGAACATGACGCTGGGCAGGAAAACATCCCAGAAAATTGGATATGAACGATGATAGTTACCAACTGTAATATAACCATTGAGATCTTGGCGGTAAATGTGTAGAGTGCAGAGAATACAATGTCCCAATGTAACGGTATTGTAATTACCCAAGAGTATAGAATTCATAAAAACTTCAGGCAGAAAATACACACAGAGTACAAAAGTTTTGAAATTTAATATCATGAGTAATTTTTAACCTACTCAACGATAATATTTATGAAACTCATTACTCAATTAGACATTTTGTACTTGTGAGTTTCAAAACTATTTGCGTCAGAACTCCAGCGTTATACATTTTATGAAGTTACACACTTGGCTACCTTGGGTTGCCTTACGTTCGAGTTAACTAAGCAGTAAAGTACCCCGAATTATGACCATCCACGGATCGGGTGCCACCGTTTGAAATGCAGATAGAGGTTTTCGTTTTTCTTGTAATCACCAACAGTTAATATGTCGATACACCCTTGTGATTGGTTCCACCATCATACGCAATAATTAGCCTTTAAATGTCCTATAAAATGGACCAAACTTCGTTTATTTGGTCTTTAAATACTAATATCAAAATTCTGTTGAGGTGCAACGCGGAATTATTTCTTTGTAGGTTATTAACTCCTGACACTCTCTCTTAATTTATTTTGTCATCTTTGTAGCTTGAACTACCATTCCTCCTTTTCCAAATTTTCCCCCCAATCCTTCCCCATCTCGCTCACCGCGACCCTTCCTACACTTTCTTTCTGTCGTATCAATGTTTCCAGTCGACAAATCACTTCACATTGTCTATCTGTATTTAACAACAAAAGAAAATCTTAATATCTTTTATACCCTGAAGGAACCCATAACAGTAATATTATCAACCAACCATTTTATCACTATACAAAACTTTATTTACAATTCACTATAGCAAACACGTTTCAGCATATTATGAACTCAGCAACTCCGTACTACCCAAGCAAGTTTCCACAACAACATGAACAACCAACGATTAATAAATACTACATTTGGACAGAATCTCGAGGCATCGAAATTACTGCAAGATAATATGAAGAGGTGACTTCCAATTCAACGCTAAGTGAAATAGCACACAATAAAAACAAACGTGGATAGATGACAGAGTGTTGCAATGTCCAAGATGTACGGTGGAATAATTGAGTATGTACTCAAAACACGCGCGGACTCTGTTTTAATTTGCAATTACTATATTTTAATCCAAATTTTAATCTATTATTTGACACAGTTATGACAATTTTAAAATTTCATATCTATACATGTTAACATGAAATGTCAGACTAAAAAAGAACAACTGAAAATATCCCAATGGGGTCGAAACGCTTTTAAATACTAATTAAATGCAAGTAAAGTGATAATAGTAGTTGGTTGGTAATATTATTGTTGCAAAAAAAACTAATTTAAGATCTGTTCAGTTTGAGTTTAATAAACACGAGGATTAAATATTTACACAATATCTGTTCATATAAGAAACATCGTCCGAACAAGCCCTTACAGTACAATACTGAATAACATCAACCGAGCTACGTGTCTTTTTTCCCCAAGGCCCCAGCCCATTTTGAGATCTTCTCTGCGGTCGCAAGCAAATACCATCCGATTGAGTTTATTACAGATGCTGTATGTTCTGATACATTTCAGCGTGGAATTTTAATATGAATTGTAAATTTGAGGAAATTATGGAGAAAGTAACTGACGCACACTTCAGTGCATACTCCAGAAATTCGTCTACAGTAAATAAGAAACCACAGAATATGTCGGTTAAGTCTAAAACGAACAATACTAAAACGTTGTTCGAAAAGGTAAATCGCAATAAATGCTCGTAATTCCCCACCGCTCGGAGAAAAATCAGTCTTTTTTTTTTGTATAGTGGCAAATGTAACATTTAGTCAAATTGTTCCGGTAATACGATTATCGTGTTAGATAGCAGAAGTTAGTTGTAGGAAGAATGATAAATTTAAGCATCCGGAATAAAATATCTAGAATCCCGAATCCTTAATACAATATTCAAATCTGTAATTGATATTCAAGGAGCTCTGCAACTGTTAATTCTGTAGACGCTGGACCTTTTATAATTCTAAATTATTAAGATTTCACAGCCGGAATCCCAGTCATGATCTAAATACGTCTTAATATTTCTATAGTACCAAATGAGCCTCGATACATTAAGACCTCCACTTTTTTTTTTGATACACAGAATGTTAATACATTTTATTCTACCTACTATTCATTTCAGAATCTTTGGCTTCCCGTTCATACCTAACATGTCAACATTAAAATATATAAAACTACGAATATTAAATGTTGTTTTGTATGGGTGTAAAATATGGTCCCTTAAGTTAAGAAAAAAACACAGATTGACACTATAAAAACACGGTGTTGAGGACAGACGTAAGAGGGTTAATGGAGTAAATAAAAGAATAAGTAGGTTCATAATTTTTACTCCTTACACGCATGTAGACCAACTAATAGAATTATTGAGTCAGTGGGTAGATTGGTGAGTCACGTAGCACGCATTAGTGAAACAATTTATGCGAATTTCTTTTCTAAAACCCGAAGGGAAGGAACCATTTTTGTAAACCTGGGTGCAGGTGGGTACAGGCCAATATTATTAAAAGGGACTTTTAATTAGACTAATTTGGTCTGGAAATGTGGACTGAATCGGTCTGGCTAAGGATAGAGATCAATAGCGGGCTCTTTTTAGCCCTGTAGTGCAGCTTCTGGGTTCGTACAAAGGCGGACAATTCGACTTGCAAAACAACTGTTAGCGTCTAAGGAGAAATAATGAGATATTTTGTTTAAAAATTAAGTATTTTCAGACATTATACTATTAATGTTTAACGTGTTGATTAGAAGATGCTGACACTCAACATGCAGACTGCCAGTCACCTGTACGACAATGTGTTAATTTTTAAACTTGCATAAGCTAACATTTGAAACGGTCTCCGTTGCTTGGCATGATGAATACTTCAATCAGACAACGCTTTTGACAGAGCACTTAGAATTCGGTCTGGACGGGTAGTGGCCTACTTTACGAGGTTCTTTCCCCTATTGCTTCCTGCTATTAAGACCTTCTTCATCTGTACCGACACACAAACAGCATCGGGACAACGAATCGTACAGACATTTGGTAGGTATGATATTTTGAACGGAGAAACACAGATCAACGCCATGTACACGGAAACCTCGAGTGGGTTTCGATCCGGCAATCACAGTACTTGAGTGACTTAATACCATACGCTTCATAAACCTCGCTGGTAAATGTAAGTATTTGTATTTGTGTACCGTTTTACGACACTTTGTAATACTTCATTCTGTCCACATTTTATGGTATTTAATCTTGTTAGTTCTTTCTAGTTTCTTATTATTTATTCTTTCTTAGTATTAATGAATTGAATTATTGTATTACTTAGGCATATTATTTAGCCCATTTACTTGTGAATTATCACTCAATAAAGGAATTGAATTATTATTATTAATATGGTACATTTATATATTTAGTTTAATTTGTTTGATTTTGTATTTGTAATGTTTTACTTTTATTATTATCATCGAAATGAATGTATTTATTGTATTATATTTCATCCTGTACTCTTGTTCAGTGCTTGACTGTTATTGACCTTATCTGGCTCAAGTACTTAAATAAATGAATTGAATTTCATTCGCGGTAATCGAATTGCCATCTGCCCGTACGGAACTCCAAATTTAACTAGTTGGTAACACTGATATCAACATAAATATGTATGTTAATCAACAGCATTAAAAATGAAACTAAGTTTAAATATCATTTACAGCGGTCATTGATCTTTGTAAAAACAACATTACACCATAGAACTGATATATTTCACTTTGTAATCGGCCTGGCAGCTAAGAGTCCTCCCGAACTCACCTGGCGCCTGTGAACTTCTAACTCAGAAGATAAAATTCATCTGGGCCGAGATTCCCTAGCTACATTTATTGATTTGAGTTAGCTGTGTTCTTTTATGATGTAAAATATTCCGGTCCGCTGAGTTTATTTTATTTATCAGATACCTTACGTAGCGTATATAAAGAATGCATTAGAAATTAACGATTATCAGTTGTGAATTAAAGAGTGACATGATAGAGCTCACGTTTAAACTAAACTATACATAAACGCTATAAAATGAAACAACGCTCGTATTCGTCGCTCATTCGAACCATTTTTGAAGCTGTATCACCTGACAAGTTTACCTTTCGTCGAACGAGCTTTAGAAATATCATAAATATTCACAAATCTTGTTAACTGCTGAGCTGTATCTAGAATCATTATTTCACAAGAATAACACGTCTCCTATAAATTCTATGGGTACAAATGCGAAAAAATTACTCGACGGTAATACTTAATTGTAAATACCTGACAATAAGTAGCGTTCTTGAGAAGCTGTTAGCAGCTCAAGGTAATCAAAAAATTCTCCCTCTTTTACGGAACATGTGATTTATTGTATTGTTCAGAAGATCTCGCCGGCACAAAATAATATTCCAGTCACCGATGGATCCTTGTCACATCCGAATACCTTCTTTGTTAAATATAATTTTAATAGTCTTTTTCTATCTATGACAGTTTGTAATTAGCAAACAGAAATATTGAATTTTATTGCTTTAATATATCTGTTATTTGTTGATGTGACACTTTATCTCTGACTAATTCGAATAAATAAGGAAAGTAGAAGTTATAGGAGTATTTCACTTTGTCAATTTGGGAACAAATTATTTCACTAATAACTAAGATAAAAGTTACTTTTGACACAGTTTGACACCAACATTGCACAGTACGTTATCTTCCTTCTGGATATCAATATGTGTCATATCACTCATTAGTGTGGAGTCTTTTTAAGATATAGAATATTAAATGTAATATGGAAATCTACAATGTTTTCAATGCCTTGTCTTTTCACACATATATTTATAGTTTTCTAAAGTACTACATAAATAGCACAAGCCGAGAAAGTACCTCTCCGTTTCCACACGTAACAGTTTATATCATGCCATACTGTGTGTGGGATTAAGCTAACCTAGGTAAAAGTTTCTCCAATCCGGAGTGTATACGAGTCCATCAATGTTTTTTTTTTTAAATTTAGTATACGTTACTGGCCTTGAAGTGTTTAATTACAGATTAAAATTCGTATCACCAAGTTAATCATGAAACAGGTACTACTGCAGACAGTCTTTGTCCCTTGAGCTGATTCGTATACGCAATGTGTAATTAATTCAGATAACGATATGTTATTAGAGATTCAAGTACACTGCGAAACAGTAATGGAATTAAATACTACTTACTGCATGTATCAAATTACTTTCCTTGTAGTTATTGAAATATACAGCATTACAGAAACATTTAAAATAAAGTTGAAGAGTTCAATAAGGCGTATATTTTGTTACGAACGATTACATTTTATACGGATGAGGCGAGTTTTAGAAAAACAATATAAAAAAGAAATTTTAGGTTTCCACAGTGATAAAAGTATGGAGAGTAATGTTCTGGGTATTGAAGGCAAACACTCTTGTGCGCGGTTAGCAAATTTTCGGAGGACATGAATCTTCAACGCAGAAGGGCACAAGACTGTGTAGGATTTGAAGTTTTCACGGCGGTTAGTCTGAAGATGGCTGCCTTCCGGTGGGTGATATTGAAAATAAAGGTCGGAAACGTCACATTCACGGACACACGTCATCTCTGTGGTACCGACTGCAAGAACACAGCTGACGTAATTATGTAACTAGTCTATAGTAGGATATGGTTGCAGATTAAATCAATACTTTCATTACATTATCCGCAACGGCTTATCGATTTTCATGTAAATACGGACCTAGTACGGTTGCATGATGAATTCCGAATAAGATTTCAGTACTACGCTATTTTGTCATTGCTTCTCCGTGACTAGACTCGCATGGAGATTGCTACTACAGTTGATGGCTGGCATGAAGAGCAGTGAACTAACCTACTTGTCAACAACTTTGTTTTATGTCCAGATATGCCATAGTGTTCTCGTCAAATTGATAAAACGATAGTTTGATCCTAAGTCAGCAAACTCAGTAAATTCTGAAATTATAAGACGATGAGTGATTTAATTTTTCACATACGCATACGAACACCGGATGCATCTGAACATAGCGAGCAGAAGATTAAACGCAAATTTTATTAGACTTAGAAATATTCAATTACAGTTTTATCGTCTTTCTGCGGACTGATATGTAAACTTTCATGTGTATTATTTTGAGACAGAAAAGAGCGAAGGATTAAATCTAACTTCAGAATATTTTAACGAAGTGCACTGTACTTTCTCCACTTCCAAGATTTGTTACGTCATTCAAAGAAGAGGCAGCAATTGTACAATTTTAAGCAAAGACAAAACGACGAGCGCTGGAATTTCAAACTAAAGGACATGTGGTTGAAGGAATCACTGTGCATGTGTTTCACATAAGATTGACTACAGTATTTTCACGTGCTTTCGAAAAACTGTCTGGGAATATTTGGATAATAAACCGGAGTTGTTAAATGGGTATAAATGTAAACATATGAATCGAGGGAAAGCGCTAACATTTTGCACTACAAAATTTTGCCAATCTCGTCCGGTAAATGGATTGCAAACGATAACATTACTGCCAGGGACAGCTTCTAAGGTTTAGGAGTGCCGCTTTTAGATGCATGTAGAATGTTCAACGTCTGTTACAAAGAAAACGTTTCTTTTTAATATCGCCACGTTGAACGCAAAGTGTGTATTCTGTCATTCGCCAAAAGAAGAACTGAATTAACACAGCAGTGATTGTTCCGCTTACCAGGGTCGTCTTCGCTGTCCCAACCAGCACGACAGCCAAGGACAAACCACCAAAGCAGTATCACCAGCAGTAACCGTGACGTCATGCTCAACATCCTCTGTCCAAATGGGAACATTGATAGATGAAACATATTACGTTGTAGCTCAATCCAGTCACAAATTCACGCATAATTTGATAAAATATAAACACATCACGGAGAGTTAGTTCTTAACGAAATTCACTGAAACACTCTGAGAATGAGACATCTAAAACACAGAATGAACTTATGCTACCAGCTTCCTTTTCTGGTAGTTAAATTCCCTTCAAGTTCCTTCCACTCTTCTGTAATTTACATTCATAACTGTCACGTCTGCTCTCTTTTTGCGTCTGAAATGTAAGCCATGGAACACGCACGTACGCAGTCATTTGCTATATGACGTAAAATACATCTATACTGGAACACACACAACACAGTGTTTCATAACAGATTTCCGTGTCAATTTTTCGATTATCACTGAGAATCTAAGTCATTAAGCTTTATTTTCATGCAATTTTAAAGTCTTCTATTTAAAACAAAGCTAAACAAAGTTATTTAAACCTGATGATGTAAATAAAGATTTCAAATCTTTTATTAACAGCTTATAAAACCACAGGTATTTTAGAAACATACGCCCACTCAGTCAAGTAATTTATAAAATGGAGGATGCCAGTTCATAAATTGTCTATTTCTCGCCATATGTGGATGTCCTGTTTATGTGACAGTCATAGTTAAAAATTGTGGGACTATCTTGTGTGTAATTTAAACCACTGTTTAGCTGTTCAGTGTTTAGGCCTATGCAAACGTTCAAATTTCACAATTGCATGTTGTTATTGAAAATATAACATAATCTCAGTTTCATGTGTGTTTACACAACTATTACATAGTATTCACACATGTAACATAACCATGACAAAAAATCCAGAACTTTACACGCTGCAGATAGGCTATACTAGTTCACACTTAAAAATACGTTGTTTTGAAATACTTAAAACTGATAACACCTGAAAATTTTATATTCCTGTACATCAAACACTTGTTAATTTTACTTCTAATTAAAGGGATCATTGCTGTGCTGTTCTGTCGCGTTTTAAAATCCACCTCTGTTTCGGTCGACGCGAATCTAACTTTCGGCCTCAAGCAGCGATCTACTGCCTGATCACTTGCCGGGCCGCCGACTAACTGTGATCCCATGACTCCGCACACAACTGCCGGCAACCGACCAGATAACTTCGGGAATCTCCGGTATCAGCACCTCCGAAGCTCAACGTCCCGAAGTTGCCTTTGAAACGACGCGTAAGGCGGCGAGACGGTACGACTGGGAACCATAACATATCACAGCTATCTTGGTGGTCCTGCATCTTAGCTTTCTTATTCTTTTCGCTTTCTCTTTTACAGCCGCTCGCAGTAAAATAACAAAATTCGGATGACACAAGCGATCTAAAAAATATTACCGAACGCCGATTATCATTTATTAGTAATCATAACATAAAACATTATCGAGATGGCTCATTGGCCCAACATTTTAGCATACTTTCTCAAACATTCACTGGTATACATGTCACATCGGTACAGAGATTGGGTACGAACTGGAAGGCTTGGTTCGAAACCTAGAAGGGTACTTGGTAAACATTCTTGTCACTTATATCATTAAAGCTTTCACAACTGGTTTGCTTCTAAGACACCGTGAAAGCAACACGTCATTAAATGACAAAATGGATGGATTAAAAAATTAAGGATTCAAATACGTTATAACTATTTCTTTACTAGATTTTTATGTTATCGACTGCTTCGTATTTTACAGATCTCGGGTTAATATCCATGATCTGGAGAAAGTAACGGCTATTTGTAACTAACATATGTAGCAAAAAGAGAGGAAGTAAGAAATGTGCTCTTGCTGCCACAGGATAACCGAGGTCTGTATCCAAGTAAACTGAACTCATCCTCTACTTTCACGCTGCTATCCGATCATCTGTAAGGATTTTCTCCACTACAAAAATTAACCGCACTTTATACTAATGAGAGGAGTTATCCCGGTAAATACCGCCGATTCCATTCAGCCGTCTAACCGTTCTGCCGGATATCCACGTGTGTAAAGAAAATTGAGCTCTCACGGAAATAGGTTAGTCATGTAACCGCCTTTTCGCACACGAACTGTCGTTCGATTGTCGTAGCAACGGGATCAACTCCAATATATAGTTACCGGCGCTGGTGCGGTCACAACTTCATATGTTAGGTACAAGAAAGGCATATATAAAGGTCATTTAGGTAAATTGGTGTATGGATGGTCGGTGAGCAGGGATCTCCAACTCTCAGGGAATATACGAGGGAGGCAGCGTTTGAAGTACGTATATGCCTCAGAAAATAGTACTTGGAATGACCTTGAAAAGTTTGAGGCCTCTTATTGTGAAACAGTTTGCGTGATCTTGTTGTGGTCTTGACATCATCTTGACAAATTCGTCACTTTATTTTATCATGAGTGAAGTCAACCGGGTATTTACGGTCTGCGGGAAGTAAGAGGGCAAAGAAATGACCTTGAGAGATTTAAACACCTGTACATGGCAAACAATTGTGACGATCTTTTTGTGACTTCCATATGACCTTGACCTATACGTGGCCTCAATTTGACATGAGTATGGTCAAACAGATTTTTAAGGTTTGGCAGAAATAAGCGTCAAAATATATGACCTTGAGAATTTTAAAGACCTCTCTCTGGCGCATAATCTAATCTAATCCAACACACTGATTAGACCTAACCTAACCTAACCCAACCTAATCTAACCTAACTTAACCTAACCTAACCTAACCCAACCTAATCTAACCTAACTTCACTTGACCTAACCTAACTTAACTTAACCTAACCCAACCTAACAATCTATCACAACACAATGTGGGCACTGATTATATATTGCGACCTATACATGACCTTGACATAGCCATGATCTCGAAATGTTGTCTGCAATGACGCTCAGATACGTACAGTTGTCTATGTATATGCGTGAAAAAATTGTAATACGAATGACTTTTAAAGCGTTTGAGGACTCTTATTCTCAAACAGTTTGTGCAATCTTGTCGTGGTCTTTCCACGTCCTTCACCCAACCCTGACCTTATTTTAACATGAGTAAGGTCAACCGGATATTTACGGTTTGGGGGAAATAAGCGTGAAAATATATGACCTTGAGAATTTTCAAGACCAGTATCTCACAAACTATTCACCGATCTCGTTGTGACTAACATATGACCTTGACCTATACATGGCATAAATTTGACATGAGTATCGATAATTAGCTATTTGTCGTTTGGCAGATGTAAGCATGATAATATATGACCTTGAGAATTTTAAAGGCCCGTATCTGGGGAAATTAGTAGGCCGACTTTGTCGTGACTTTCAAATGACCTTGACCTATACATGGATTCACTTTTACCCGAGTAAGGTCAAACAGGTATTCACCGTTTGGCAGAAAAAATCGTTAAAATATATGACCTTGAGAATTTTAAAGACTTGTATCTCGCAAAGTATTCGACCAATCTCGTGACTAACATATGACCTTGACCTATACATGGCTACATTTTGACATGAGTATGGATAATCAGCTATTTGTTGTTTGGCAGATATAAGCATGATAACATATGACCTTGAGAATTTTAAGAACCCGTATCTGGGAAATTAGTGGGCCGACTTTGACGTGACTTTCGTATGACCTTGACCTATACGTGGGTTCACTTTGACCCGAGTATGGGCAAACAGATATTCACCGTTTGGCAGAAAAAAAGCGTTAAATATATAACCTTGAGAAATTGAATTATTAATATCTGGGAAACTAGGGGGCCGATACTGTTGTTACTAACATATGACCTTATCCTTTACCTGACCTCATTCTGACATGAGTATGATTAACCAGGTATTCACCGTTTGCCGGTAAATAAGCGTGAAACATATGACCTTGAGAATTTCAAAGACCTCTCTCTGGAACATAACCTAATCTAATCCAACACACTGATCAGACATGACCTAAACTAAACTAATGTAAAATAATAAAACACAAATCACCCTAACATAAAGTAACACGACACTCTCTAACATAACCAAATCTAATCTATCCTAAACCAACCTAACATATCCTAAAACAACCTAACCTAACCTAACCTTACCTAACCCAACCTAACCTAACCTAACCCAACCTAACCTAACCCAACCTAACAATCTATCACAACACAATGTGGGCCCTGATTGTATATTGCGAACTATACATGACCTTGACATATCCATGACCTCTAAATGTTGTCTGCAATGACGCTCAGATACGTACAGTTGTCTATGTATATGCGTGGAAAAATTGTAATACGAATGACCTTGAAAGCGTTTAAGGACTCTTATTCTCAAACAGTTTGTGTGATTTTACATGGTCTGTCCCAACACAATTTAGGCACTGAGTATACGTTTCGACCTATGCATGACCTTGATATATCCATGACCTCTAAATGATGCGTGCAATGTCACTCAGATCCATACACACAATGTAACGAAATCTCCTTGATTGTACGAGTTAAGACAACACGGATGCTGGTATAGTAATGTTCACTTTATTTCCGTTATTAAGACCCACTAATATAAAACCATTTATAATGATGTCGCGGCAACTCTATGATTCAACTGTTTGTACTTAAAATCGGTGATCAAGTAGAACGCGTCTGCTTTGACTCAAAAGAGCGACTCGAGGGTCCAACAGCAACACAAGCACGGCTGGAAAAAAACCCCGCAACCCGTAGTTGATTTCAAATTGTGACTTGAATACGACGATCCGATTCGTCCCCCAAAATTTCACCCCGTGACGTCGGAAAAGCGCCGACAAGCCATATTCGAATTTCAATGGTTCGAGTCGCCCCGCTGCGACTGTTCTAGAGCAACCGTCATTTCACATCTGGAATTAATTAAGTTTTCGCCTCGTAAACAACTTTTATGAGTGCGAAAGCTCTGTGAATATCACGTCACCGCCAGTCTGAAAGTCTGGAAGAAAGACATTCAAGCGATTGAGTGCCGCCACTCTCATCAAATTCAATACATTAAGTAAAGCCAAATTTAATAAAATCAATCAATTTTGATTACGTAAGGCGTATCAAATATCATCTAATCACATCTACTTCGTTTATATAAACCAGATTAATATTCCATAGCCTGGTTTACCTTTTATCTCAAGGTTGACCCCGTTCGGGAATCGAACTACGAACCTGGACTGACACAGTCTGAAACCTTGATGTGTTGACCACCATTTTCATTATTACGTGTTATTTTATTTTCTACGAACATTTAGTAGTAAGGAAACTTCACTCACTTTCTTTGCTATAAATTGTAACTATTTAAAACACAGTGTTTTATATATGCAAAGTCTGTCATTTTTAACATTCAGTAAGTCTGCAAGCCGGCCGCAGTGGCCACGCGGTCTGAGGCATTGACCTCGTGCGCCTGGCCGCTGGGACCGTGGGTTCGAGTCCCACTCAAGGCATGGATGTTTGTATAGGTAGAGGCCTTGCGTCGAGCTGATCACTCATCCAAGGAGTCCTACCATTGTCCAAATAGATCAATTGAATAAATAAAAACCTCGACACCTACGGGTAAAAGAGGATGAGGGAAAGAAAAATGAAGTAAGTCTGCATTTTGTCTACTGAAATTGAACTTTTTACTTCAAAGCGATCAGGGACGTGCATTAATTACGATAAGAACAGCCTATGTTCATAAATTTTCGAGAGGCACGACTCTGTTAACAACGCCTATTATTCCCATGCGAAATTTAAAAGTTTATAACAGAAAGTAGTGGTAATTAATGCATTTTAATTTGAAAACTTACTACACATGGAAAACTACTTGTTGACTTTATCCCTTTCTCTACAAGGAGACTAATTAAATTTGAGTATCAATTCGGAAAGCATGTGTACAAGCGAGAATTAGAGATTATTTTACCTACGATTTGATTCAATTACATTATACAGTTTCGGCTTAGTGACATCTACAAATCGAATTATTAGGAAGGTGTCTCATAACAAGCCTACCGCCCCAAACGCTAGTACTGTGTGATGCACAAATTTCTATGATTCAAAGTTTCAGAAACTGTGATATGAAGTGAGACACCTTTCACAGAATACCAGCAATCATGAACATTCTTCATAGTTCTATAGCATAAAAGCTCATCTGCTCTAAAATATTATTAGTTTTACTTATTAAAACAAGAAAGCAACGCTTTTACACTCCATTAATTCACTTTGTCTTTTAACGCACCGGTGAAATCACAGAAAGTGGTGTTTTAACTTAGTTAAAAGAACCAGATTTTTTGAATTAATGCAGAACTATGCATTTCTTTCATATTATTATTATTATTATTATTTATTATTGACTGCAAATGGATTTTACCCGGTGGCAGTGGTCCCACAATAAGACACAAAACAATAAGACACAACAAAACAATGAGACAGAACAAAACAATATGACACAAAAAACATAGGACACAACAAAAACAATGAGACACAACAAAACAACACACCACACTCAAAATAAAACAACTCATAAGATTACAAAACTATAAGGCATAAGTATTTAAACAACAGATAACCTAAAGTAGATAACTTAAAAATTAATACCAACTACACATAAGACAGTAACAGTAATGAATTACATACGTCATGAACTGATGCACTCACATTTCATCAGGACCTTCACTTCACTACACTTATGAAGCCTTCTCATCCTCACCCCGATTTACCTCCCTTCACCTCACTTCACATCACTTACTTCACTGCACCCACCCATGTATTCCCTTCACTTCACCTCATTTATCACTTTTCTAACCTTCTTCCTAAAAGTACTTGGTTTACAGGAGAGTCCCAAAAACATCCGCAGGTAGCTGGTTCCAGAGTTGGATGGTCCTAATTACAAAGGAATATTTTCCGATATCTGTTCTTTGCTTTCTGCTCCTAATTTTCCGAATATGATCGACCCTGCTCAGATATGTAATATGGCCTTTGCAATCTGTCACCTATAGCTTTCCATGCCCGTTCTCCCGTGTACGCTTTGAAGAGAGCACTTACGCGTGCTATCTTCCTACGCTGTGCCAAGGTTTCCCAGTTCGAATCGCTCCTAAGATATGCAAATTTACATGCTTTCTTTTGCACCCGTTCTAACGCATTTATCTGCCCCTCCCTGTAAGGATCCCAGGACGCCGCCCCATATTCCAGAATCGGAGGCACTAGTGATGTGTAGGCTAGACTTTTAGTGAAGATTTCTGTCTTCTGGGTTGTTGCGCTGTGTAGTCTGGTCGATGTTAACCAACGTTTCAGAGGTCATACTGCCTCCGTCATCAGGGCGATGAATATTCATCGCCCTGATGACGGAGGCAGTATGACCTCTGAAACGTTGGTTAACATCGACCAGACTACACAGCGCAACAACCCAGAAGACAGAAATCTTCATATTCACCGCTGTGAGAACCTCAAGTCTTACATAGACTTTTAGTGTTACTATTTCCATTTTTGAGAACACGCATTGTTAAATGAAGTGTTTTCCAGGCTTTCTTCACCGTATAATTTACTTGATCAGCCCAGCTTAAATCGCTGCTTAATTCCCAAGTATTTACAACTGCTCACTTCCGGAATTACTTGGTCTCGTAACGAATAACTTTAATGAATATTTTAATTCCTACTTCCTAACGCTCCTTTTAAAATGTTATAGCAGAAACACTTTATAGCCTACTATGTGACTATATTAATTATATTTTTATATGTATTAAATCAATATTTTATTTTATTTTAAAAAACCATAATCAGACTCTTAAAAGTTCATATTATTTACAAATAATACTGATAATCTTGACTCTTGACCAAGATTCTTTTGTGATATTAATTTGTTACGAATAACTATATGCATGTTTACATTAAAGAACGGTTTATATAATTAAATATGTAAAAACAATTATTTACAATGAAAAGAATACGTTTGTTAAATGTATTAAAATATTTATTTTTAAATATAATGTTACTGTTGATTGTAAGACTTGAGGTTCTCACAGCGGTACTGCAGTATGACCTCTGAAACGTTGGTTAACATCGACCAGACTACACAGCGCAACAACCCAGAAGACAGAAATCTTCATACTCATCGCCCTGATCACGGAGGCAGTATGACCTCTGAAATGTTGGTTAACATCGACCAGACTACACAGCGCAACAACCCAGAAGACGGAAATCTTCATACTCATCGCCCTGATCACGGAGGCAGTATGACCTCTGAAAGGTTGGTTAACATCGACCAGACTACACAGCGCAACAACCCAGAAGACGGAAATCTTCATACTCATCGCCCTGATCACGGAGGCAGTATGACCTCTGAAAGGTTGGTTAACATCGACCAGACTACACAGCGCAACAACCCAGAAGACGGAAATCTTCATACTCATCGCCCTGATCACGGAGGCAGTATGACCTCTGAAAGGTTGGTTAACATCGACCAGACTACACAGCGCAACAACCCAGAAGACGGAAATCTTCATACTCATCGCCCTGATCACGGAGGCAGTATGACCTCTGAAAGGTTGGTTAACATCTACCAGACTACACAGCGCAACAACCCAGAAGACGGAAATCTTACTGTTGATTGCATTCTTCAGGGTAAATATAAAACACGTAATACAGTGTGGGACGCGATGTGAGGTTCGTCCATAGGCTAGCGACATGAAATACGTCACACCCTCGTTCCCCACTCTGTATTATTACTAAAACATCCAGGTGTACAAGTTATTCAGTTAAGGTATTAAACTGACATGCATAAAATGTAGAATCCCAATACCAGGAACGGTGGGAAATTTACGTATATGGTAAACGGAGAACATATAAGACATGGACTGCTTCTCCTACCCTTTGCTTATCCACTTGATATAATATATAAAAATTATATGGTGCCACGTCTACAGTGTGTCACACACCGTCAACGGGGTTTGATACCTTGCCTTTTATATATTCAATCAAGGCTTCTCTTCCGACGTATATGACCTGATTTTCGTCCTGTTTTTCTAGGGTTTAAATTTAATGTGGTTTCTCTTCATATACTTCTTTCTAAAACAACTTTAAAGCTGTTTTTATGTTGAGAATGGAATAAGTTATGAGGTAATTTCTAAGGTAAGTAAAGGTAAGTAGTAGAATGTAATAGCAGCAGAGAGGGTTTCGAAAGGGGACAAAGCTACTACAAAGGTTGCTGTTATAGCTTTCCGATACTGCTCCGTGGAATTAGCTTAGGTAGACAAAATAAGATGGAAGGAGGAGAGGAGAGAGAAGGAAAAATGACAAAAAGCTATGGCGATAAATAAGAAGCGACGTCATGGATTTCACATCGCTCAAACGCAGACATCAACTATAGTTCTGTATAATGAACTTTGTTTTCTTAGAGATAAGCCTTTCGTCTAAGGTCACACAAAAGGCATGTGCCAGAAGGCAAGCTTTATGCATAGGTCAGAAAGTGTGTGCCTCTTTTTAACTAAAATGTGATCAATGTATTCGAGTGTTCCTCTGAAATGCATTAAGTTATTTTAATTAAAGCCCATGTCCACTCATTTTATATAAAGGTTCGGTTATATTTTATGTATGTTCCACAAACGAACTGATCGGATGAACAAATTTCAAGTGCAATTTATTAGCTTAAACGAATATCCTTTCCTAAAATTATGTTTATTTCATATTAGTTTCCAAATAAATATCATAAATGTTATTGTGGGTACATAAATTACGTTAATGTTCAGAAATAATCTTAAATCTTGCTAGCAATATTCTATGCTGGAAAAATGTAGGAATATTTAATGCGGATCATGAAGTCGTGTAGGCCCCTCACCGCACTCAATACGGGCTCATGTCTCGTTGGGAGAGTGAATGATGTTTTCCGGATTTTCTGCTTTGTTTCGCGATAGTAGAGGTCATTCAACGGCGTGACACGCATTCCAAGGCGTCTAAAATCTTGTTTAAACAGGGATCTAAATATAGCGGAAACAGGGCAGAATCGGGCTTTAGCGCCAGGACGAAGTATAAGCAGTAATGAATTGTGGAACAAATTAATTAATCTCCGATGGAATTAAAATAAGTGTAAGAACACCTGTATTTCATTTGAACTGTGTACAGAAATTACATTTATTCTAATATTATACATGCTTAATGAAGGCAAGACTGTGACGAGATGCTTCTGCGCACTAAACACTGTTTTCTGAAATGGGCTGTAAAATTCTCAGGTAGAAAATTTCTCCCACACACGCCACGATTTTGAACATCCGACATGTAAACTTTAGTGTGTTGCTGGAGGACGCCTGACGGGCGCCTGTAGAATTATAGCCGTGCTAGGAGGAGTTGGTGGACCGGAAAAGACACACTCACAGTCCACAGAAACTCGATGAAAATATAACAGACACGATTCTAAACTTTCAAAGATTTATCTTGGCTTCCTTAACAACACGAAGACCTTATAGATAGGTTTAACAACTAGAACATTTTATGGTGAACGATAGGTAAACCGACGGTTAAGCCAGTTACAACAGCCCTAACTCGATGCACTCGTAATCGGCATAACCCCGGCCCCAGAATTATTCTCATACATTTCCTTAGTCCATCATGACGAATAATGTGATACAACCTCCATATGCTATTTCCCTTCATTTGTCGTTCATATTTTCGCTACCATATGTCATCACACGTTGTTCTTTCGTGATTATTTCATCAAATAATCCATATAACGTTGAACAGGAAATAACAGGATAAATGCATGAGCAGTTAATAGGAAATAATTAACAAGCAAACGGTGGTGGCCTATTTTGAAGCACTAATGCTGCCTATTTTGGATGGACCAAAATATAACTATGTAAATAACGTGATTTTTCCGTCATTATGAAAGATAACACAACAAGCTTCAAAAGAGGGACCTTCAGAAAGTGATTTAGAAATTACAGTCGTTACGGCGTTTTGTACAGATGTAATTAAATTCTTGTACCTAAATAATCTCTTCACGAGTTTGTTAAAAAAACCCAAATTTTTGTACTTTGTGTAGAGTGAGAGGATACTATATCAGCGATTAATTCGCCTTGTTTATCTGATAATTTCAATATACAGTGCAGAAATGGTTCCACAAAGGAATATGAGTTTCAAATCCATTACAAAGAAACGGCAATTCTCATAAAACGTAAGGTCTCCCACTTGGAACTTAGTGTACGTAGTCTGATAAAATATAAACACAATCAATCCCATCACATCCTAGTTAGGTTCGGGGAAATCCAAGTTCTTTGATAACTTGCATTTGCCCAAACATAAGGGATGGTGTCACTCAGTGTCTGCGAGTTGCAATCTTCATGGTTTCTTGTTTTGTTCCCATTGTTCGAAACAAATTTTCGAGCGAAGTCAGGAAAACGATCAACCGATCGTCTCTCGCAGCAGACTAAAGAAAGACTTCGCTATGTTTGACAAATACAGTCAATTTACTTTGAGTTCCTATTGTCTAACGCAGAAAAATGAGCCCCAATTCAGTAGCGGAGAACAAAAACCAATCCCTTCCCTTCGGAAAATTCAACTTCTACCCGAAACAAAGCATTCATGAAGCTGTGATCTCGGAAATGAAAGTCAACGATCTGAAGCCACAGCGTAAACCATTTTAAATTGCTCCTAACTATCTATTCTGTACCATAAAAGCAAGGTCAGAACATGAGTAAAGTTAGAATAATTATTAAAATATATATCACCCCCTTAAAAAACCGAAAAAATATTCTGTAGAAAAGGACATTTCAAAATTAGGGTAGGTATTATGCAGCAACAGGCCAATTAATCTTTTCGCCTTATCCATAAACATTTTGATAGATATAAAATGGTTATCTTCTAAGGATACAATGGCTCACAATAAAGTGTTATGTTGTCATATGTACGTACTTATTATATGTGAGTGCATTGCAAAAGCCATTTTAATAAAATTGAAACTGGGCACAAAATTAATTTTGGCAACAAATTAATACAGTAATTTTAACTTCGTACCTTCTAAGTGGCGACACAATCATCTTACCTTCACCGCTGTCTTTTCCATAGCATTATGTTATATTCATGGTTTTCTGTACTGAAAACAGCGTCTCTTAAACGTTACAAATACAGTATATTTTTATAAAATATTAAGTTTTGGCAGATAAATAATCTTCACGTAGCTAAACGTACACGAAGGAAAGCTAACTGGCTGGGACATATTATGAGAAGGAATGGATTAATGAGTGATATCATCGAAGGCCAGGTTGAAGGAAAGAGAGGACTAAGAAGAAGATTGATACAACTAACCGACGACCTTAAACAAGGAAAGAAGATGACGTTCCAGGAATTAAAGTGAGAAGCCGAGAATAGGGACAACTGGAGAGCTCTTTTTGGGCAGAGCAACGGACCTGTCGTAAGACAGAACACTTAATAATAATAATAGCTAAACGTACTGTCTCAAGCCACCATGAAGAACTCATCACTGATTCGACGTATTTTAATTCTCTATTCCATCTGAAACGAATGGTTATACTGTGGTTCCATCGTCAGCGGACGTTACCGTAGAGGCAAGAAGAGAAAACACTAGGCGCAAAATTAAATGAGTTGTTTCTAAAGTAACTGAAGGAATAAATGCAGTTAATTTTCGATCACTTACGTTTTGAAATTAAATCATATATACTGAATATTTTAGGCGTTTGATATGACTCAACGCAATTCACATTAACTTGAAAGGCAATAAGAAAAACGTGGAATCACGTCCATGCGGGAAAGCAATCGGCGTTCATTGAGATCGGCTAATAAATACATAACTCACATCTTTGTGGCATCTAGCGCTACAGAATTGATGGCATTTTTATTGGCTCAGCATCGCAAGCCCACGACGCTGCACTCTTTTCAGCGGCACTTATGAGAGTTATAAATAACCGAAGAAATACAAAATAATAAAACATTAAACATTCAATTTGATGACTTGTAATAAACTTTGTATCACTATTCTACAGTCAGTATACCGCAAAATACGTACATATAGCACATCTGAAAATGTGTTCATGCGTTCATGTTGAATAGTCGTCAATGTTCAACGACCAATTATAAAAAATACAAGCAAACTGACTGATAATAAAGGCAATCGACAGAATTTTCTAAACAACTGTTCCTCTGTAGAAGAATTGTTTGATTGGTTCAGACTGACCCTAAGAAGGCAAGAAGCACTCATGCGTACTTGTATTTTTTCATAATACTAAGTGCAATTAGATTAAATCCAATGAAAAGTGTTCCAGAACCAAACAATTTTGTAGTGACACTAATCCACGTATTAAAAGCAATGTAAACGGGACTTATAATCGTCACCTCACGAAGCAATGTTTGGTTTCATAGTGGCAGATAATCAATACGCGGATCAAAAATGAATATTTGTTTAATGTGAAGAACTGCAAAAAGTATACAGGCTACGATCTCAACTGACATGTCTGTAAAACAACAGTATGATGATTCCACGTTATTTAACGACACTCTAACAATTACAAGAATTACTTGGCTTCGATTAACATAGAGACGGTGTATGAAATGGGAATGCGAAGATGAAGTCAGACTTACCACATTCAAGAAAGACGAATATGCCATCAACTGGCTGAATAGGAAAGAACAATAGGACGAACGCCCGAGTCACAACACCCTGAGTTGTGACTAAACGTCGAATCCAGTGCCTGAAAAAATAAAGTAAGCACCATATCATGAATTTTGTTACGGTACAAAATTATACAATTTATGTGATGTGTGTTTCATATGTACCAGTCTGAGGAAATACATTTTAAAAGGCATGCTCTATAGTTATTAAATTTTACGTAGACATTAAAAAGTTTACATTTTTGCTGTTATTTTAATTTTATAAACACTACCTTCCTATTTTATAAAACGTTATTAGAAATTACGACGAGAACAAATGAAAAAGTGGGCTTGTGAAATGATAATTATTGTTTCTTTAAACACAGAGAGACATTTTGCATAAAAGCTTTGAACATGAGACCTTTAATTATGGGATATTTGGGCGCGTTTACTTTAAAATTGAAAACTCCTCATTAAGTATTAGCAAAGGAAACGGAGGTCCGATTTTGAACTGAAGATGATTAACTAACACCTTTCCGCAGGACATTTGGAAACAAAAAGAGATATATTATACTTTGAAGCTACTAAGTTCTGAGACTCCTTCTCCTTGCTATCTTTGACGGATTGCTCAAAACGAAGCCACTGTATACCTCTCACAATTCAAAACTCATGAGGCCTCAAGGCGAGTTTCTTTCTCTGAGTTCACCATTGTGTGGCTTGTTGGGAAAAAAAGAAACTAATGTCTGATAATCCTTCAAAAAAAGATTTTTGCTAATAAGAAGCGTGTTACGTACATTAATTATCAAATATTCATTTGCATTTATTAACAAGGTAAAAACAGATATAATCGTCCATATAATAAGAATGCTCATAAATTCAATATATATACCATTAATCATTCTCTCTTAATGTGCCATTCTCACGATAGTTCATCCTCTCTTTCTTACCCATTTCGTTTCACACTCTTCCGTTCCAACTAAATATCAACAGTTTTTGTTTCTCTGTACCGACTTCATTCATCAAGAAAACGCTCTTCGTTTGTCAATTGTTTTTCTACAGGCTCCTCGTTTTTTAAACTGTTCTTTATTTTCCACAACTTTCACCGGAAAAACCACTTACTTATTCTACAACAACAAATAAGAAAACCTGCTAGTTAAAAACACATCAAACGAATACACATTTCAACGAATGTTACAAATAGGTTTCTTTTCTAAAGGTAGAAATACATACTAAATATGTGGGATGACCTTCATTATTGTTGAACCCTGGGATACTGGGGATACTGGAAACGACCCGTTCTTCAAGTGCCTGAGCACTGCGGGTCCCAACTTTTCGTTGGCTTGATCAATAGACATTCGGTAGGACTCCTTGGACGGGGGATCGGCCCGTCGCAAGGCCTCTACCTGTACACAGGACAGCACAACACAGAAAAACGCGGACAAACATTCATGCCTTGAGTGGGATTCGAAACCATGGTCCTAGCTACCAAGAGGCACAAGGCCCACGCCTCAGACCGCGCGGCCACTGCGGACCCCACTGTTGAACCCTCCTTTACCAAATAATCTGTCGCATAACAGTTACCGTTCGTATGGAAGTTTATGTACGGGATATAAGCTATTAAGCATCATTGTGTGGGAGGGCACCAAGTTATCCATTGCAAAATATTCAAATATGATAGCAAATTTCCCTGTTAATACGTGATGACGGACAACAAACGTAGCTCATTTAGAGCTGAGTGCAATAACAAATAATGCACGTACCGGGAACCGTTCAAGGGCTTATATTTCATACTCATATTAAGAAGCAATTTACAGCTTGGATATAGGTGACGAACAAAATGCTATTTGTAGAGCGTCCATGTATCGTTACAGATGTGCAAGACAGTCCTAAGCTGGATATGACGTTATTCTCGAAATAACCTACAAGTAAATGTGCTTATTTTACCCAAGTCACATACTGGCACTTTATTTGAATTCAGATGTTATTACAACGTTCTAAAATTAAACGTAACTAACTTAGTGATATTATAGTTAGAACTAATATAAAGATTATTTACACGAGAAAAATAATGTAATCAATTTGAATTGAAAGTTGCAAGAACTGTGCCTTTAGTTTTTAACTCGCGTCAAAACTGAATGCCATTTCATTTAAAAATTAATTTAAATATCCATGCGATGTTAATTTTGTGGTTATAATAGCACACTGACCGCGCGATCTGAGGCGTGGGGCTTGTGCCGCTTGGACACTGGGACCGTGGTTTCAAAACCCACTCAAGGCATGAATGTTTGTCCGCGTCTTTCTGTGTTGTGCTACCCTGTGTACAGGTAGAGAGTTTGTCCAAGGGGTCCTACCGAATGTCTAATAGGTTTAGTAACCTCCAAAAAAGAGGGGCCAGACCTGCACTGAGTTGTAGAGACACAGATGATGATGATGATGATGACAGCACATTAAGGCACCTTGCATCCCTGGTGTGACAGGCCTTCCATTGATGTCTTCGCCCAAACACCTGGCGTGGAAGATGTGACGGCTTCCTCAGCCGTGTACTTTTAGAATATAAAATCATGCATACAGACAAAACTGTTTACACTTGAAAGGACACTAATGCCAAACGCGTTTCGACCTCAAGAGGCCATCATCAGTTGCAAGGTAAATTAATTAATAAAATACAATTCAAAAGACTATGGTTTTCTACAGAGCATAGAAGGTATGTACTTTACAAAATCATACTTATGTAACACCTTTTTTCTCTTTATTGCCAGGTCAAATAACACATTGGAGTCATGGGCGTTCTGTTCATCTATGTTTTATTTTTTGCTGGTTTCATAGATGTGGAATTTTTATAAAATTTCAAGCATTTTACCTTTAGAGGCTATTCTTAATGCGTCCAAGATATCTTCCATGGGGCAGTATTCGTGTCTGTGGTCGAGAATGTGTTGGGCGTATTTTGATTTTGTTACGTTGAATCTAATGTCGTGGACATTAGACCTGCTCGCAGCTACCGCATTTTAACTGGTTTACACCACTTTATTGCATTTATTACCTTGTTTTTTTAAATTGCATCGGAATTTTATGGTGTTATTGACTTTGTAGGCTCAACCGTCATCGTTCGTGTCTACTCCTTGCGTCCTTCTTCATTTCTTGACTCATACCGCGTAATCTCTACAGCTTATACCGTTGAATAACCACACACACCACACTCCTATCTCAAGAAAATAACCAGGCTTCTTGTTCCCTTACTTTCAGCGGAACTTAATAAGGGCACATCATGAGCGAGTCCTTGTTACAACAAGCTGTAGCCAATTTTCCGGACCAAGTACCACAATCAAAGTTTTCAATAGGAACTTTACTCAGGGGATGATGGGTATTTTCGAAGCACCAGGTGACGAAGAAGTAATACTTCCACTTCTAGGAAGAAATCTACTAAACATATCTGAAAAAGATGCATGAGTAGCAAATATGCAAATGCCACGGTAAATGAATTGCCATTTGACCTACTGAATTCAAATAAAATTTCAAGTTTTTACGACTACGAGCATGAAGATGGCCGTGTTCTGTGACGTAGTCTGGTAGAAATTTCCCGACGTTTCAAAGATACACTACCTCCATCTTCAGGGCGATGAATAAGCCGAGTGTGAAAAAGTGGGTCGAGAAATAACAAGAGACCGGACAAGATCGAAACTTGGCTGGAACAACGAATGAGAGGGGATGATCGAGGAGGAAACGGATAGAGGACCAGCTGGCAGTGAGGAGAGGAAAAATAGAAACAGGAAAATACATTATATAAATTAGGGTAGGGCAAAACAAGCAAGTTTTCTTTTTCTTTTTGTTTCAGCGTTTTGGTTATAGTCTCGTTATTTCACTTTCTTGGTTTTACATAATTTTTTTAGTTCTGAGAATAGGGTACTTTTGTTTAGTCTCTTTGTTTTTTATATTTCTCAAAGCAGTTTTACGTTTTCACTTATTTTGTTTTTCTTGGTTTTTATTTCTGAATTAACTACACCACTGTCTGTGAATCCTATTAGACACTACAAAACTCTACGTAGAATTAACTTAATACCAAAACAACATTTCCGTTCTTCCAACACCTGATACAGAAAATGACCTTAAATCTGGCTCTTAAGTCTGGTCAAGAATACAACACACTCAATCCATTCAAACCCCATGATGTGGACGAAGGATTTTTGCTCAATTGATCACCTTCTTGCTATATTCGTGAGCCTGCACCCACAGAGTCCATCCATCAATATCTTTTGTCACTGTTTTGTGACTTGTAAGAGAAGTAAAAGCAAACCGGAAAGGAAATGAAGGAAAAGCGAAAAGAAATGGGTTCTATAGGCATCTATAAAAACAGACATCGAATAATGTTGCAAAGAAATGTGTCAATATTCTTTTTCCGTAACGAAAAAACAGACTTTTCCCCTGTTATACACTTCTATGCTCTTTCAAGCCGCGGAAAAAAGTTTTGTTCGCTTGAGGAACTGAACGTTCTCTTCTTCTCTTTCACCTTCAAAAGTCTGAACTATTAAGAATACTGGCTACGACACGCAGCGATAGACTAATCCAAACATGAAATATAAAATTGAAATAAGTGGTACTGTTACTTCTTGTGGTCATTAAATAAAAATATTTTCTGCTCTGCCCAACATTTAATTAGGTCGTATAATCACATTGTGTAGCTGTTGCTTCGTAAAAAACTTTTTACTTCTACTGAACCGAGAAAGGTATGTTATCGACTAGCAACGTATGAAGATAAATTAAAAGTGAACTGAAAATAATCATCAACAGATAACATTTGATAACTATGTGCACAATATGATTTTAGGTTTTAAATAGCGACATGTGAGCCCATAATTTCTTTATTGGTTTTGTTTAGTCATAGGAAGAAACACCATGATATTTTTAAGAGTCAGTAAACACATCTGTTCTATTTCTTTACTCGGAAGTAGGCACTGAACTCATAACGATAGCTGAGTTATTAAAATGATTAAATAGCCTATTTCTAAAACGCGACAAACAAACACATTCAAAGGATGTATAACGATTATACTGATAGAATTAGCTATACGCGTGCGTGCATAGACAATGTCAACGGACATACCTTACAGTGCATTATACTTTAATCAACTTTATTCTTTTTGATTTTCAGAATTTGTATTGGTAATTTACGTTATACATGACATTTCGAAATTTGTCTTACGACTTTCAGAATTTTAACCAGTTTAACTACTGTTGCATGTTATTAAGGACATAACATCAGTTTCTGGACCAGGACTGAAACGCAATCGGAATTTCTTACAATAATAGAATTATTATCTCTGATTACTTTCAAAGTGTCACTGACGTCAAAACTTCGGCAAAGCTAAAATTTAATGTAATACAGAACGACCACTGATAAAGTTAAAAGCAACTGTCACTTCCCGGCTTCTGGCTAAAACTGCGTCTCTCAGTAAACCTCTAAAATATTTTCTCGATGCGAGTCAGGAATTTCTCCATAGAGACCGTAACATCATCTTATCTGCATCAGTTCCTACCTGGTGCCAGAAAATAACAGTTACATTCCACTTTATCAATGAAGGCACTGTACTTCAAAATGAGAAACATATGAAGCTTTTAAACGGAACATTATGAAACTAGCAATTTTGTTTGTTAGTATCTTTTATTCTCTCATGTACTACCCAATGATGCCTGTCGAAGTACAGTTCCGTTTCTTAAGTGGCCTTTCTGAATCTTCCTTTCCTCTACGAACTGAATGTTTCCTACCATCTTGTTTCTTTACTCTATTTTGCTCTCCATTATCCTCATATTTCGGTTCTAATTGCTTCGATAATGTAGTATAAATTTGATACGTGATTTTAAATTCTTAATTATTCTAGAAGTCTTGATTTCGTTTATGATGTAGTACCGTTTGTTATATTCTACAGTGCTGTTCATAAATGTAATTTGCAATGTTAAAATCCATTTTAAATCCCACAATCTATGTTGTCCCCTGAATGGGTTTTAAGTAATTTTGGCACTGAAACAACGAATTCATAAAACAGTTTACGGACAACTCGTTGGATGTAACAATTTTATTTGTTATTTTAAAGTTGTCCAAAGGCGTCACTGACGAGGGTTTGAAAAACATGATCAACGCTACTGAATATCAAATATAAATCTTGAATAATTCAAGGCCTGCTAGAAGCGGTCGACATGAAACTTCCCTAAACAGAAAGAAGGAACGAAACTTTCGGCGTCTCTGCGACACGCTCTCATTGAGCATTGAATGAAGTAGCAGCGAATAGCAGCTTGATTAATGAGATTTTTAACACAGTTTCACAAAACGAATTTTATCTTAATCCACTGAATTGACCGGGAGGTGCATGGACTTATTTTTAAATTACTCTTCTCTTAGTAAGGGGTAATTCCAAATATTCACTAAAGATGTAATTTTTGTTTGTCATCAGTCTTTCGACTGGTTTGGTGTGGTCCTCCATTTTCGCCTATCTTGCGCCAATCTCTTCATTCCCACATATTTTTTGCAGCCCACATCCTCAAAAATCTGCGTCACATATTCCAATCTTTGTCTCCCCCTACAATTCTTCCCTTCCATTACCAAATTAACCAATCCTGGGTACCTCAGAATGTCTCACCATCCTATCTCTTCTTCTGGTAAGATTTTTCCATAGACTTCTTCCTTCGGCTATCCTGTCTAAGACCAGCTCATTTCGTACTTTATCAGTCCACTTAATTTTCAACATCCTTCTATAGCACCACATTTCAAATGCTTCTATCCTTCTTCTTTCTGGCTTTCCCACTGACCATGTTTCGCTTCCTTATAGCGCTGTGCTTCAGAAAAATCTTTCTTAATTCCAGGTCAATGTTTGACACTAGTAGACTTCTCTTTTTGAAAAAGGCTCTTTTTGTTTGTGCTAATCTGCTTTTAATGTCTATTTAATGTATATTGTTCTGTAAACATAAAATTTCATTAATTGAATGGAATGTACCAAACAGTATCTAAAGCAAATTGAAACGATAACTTCTCAGAGTACGTTTGTTACGTTACTTTATGCTATATTGGCTATAACTCGACTACTTTATAAAAGATTTTGTTTAAATAATCAGAAGTGCTAGATATCAATTTATTTTAAATTGGCAATCAATCGCCTTACTTCACTTCACAAATCATGATTGTAGGGCAGCATATCTTGAAGACTGTTCATGTACAGAATATGGAAAATGTTTCTGTATAGTAGAGGACAAAAGATTTATTTACGGTTACATATGTTAACAAAAAGTTTTGGAAATTACGTCTCCTAAATTGTAAGGACTTCTCAACACATCACAATTTACAGAAGTCCGTGCTACCACCCTTGATAAAATATAACAACGTTGCCAATCTCTGCATGCTGTGGACTTTCAACGTATTTACTGTATGGAAAATTTGTCAGCATCCTGTATGAGCCACGACAAATATGACACTTGGATCTGTCAGACAAATATCAGCCAGAGAAATAGATTATGGGTCTGTGTTAGTGTTTACGTGACAGACAAGTGACATCGTTCCAGCTCCCAGTAACGCAGTCCTGTCGACCGACCACAGAAATGTGACCCACTTATTCCTTTCCCATGATGATCGGGATTTTTTCTCTTTCAATAGCCCCTCAGAGACGTTCTGGAATGCACGCAATCTCTGCCATTCAATGAAATGTTTGGCGTAGTCTTGATAGCTTCCTTTTATTTCAGTAACTACGTATCTTTACGAAACACTAATGGCTTATTTCCCTTGTTTCCTCTCATTTGGCTGTTCACACACACTTTGAGTGCTAGACGAGATAAACTTACCTATTACGTAAAGTTACACAATTATTTTTCCAACGCATTTACCTGAAAGTGAGTTGAATAACAGAATAATACTCTTAATATAACAGGGAATTCTAAGAACATCAAAAAACATTTAATATATTATAGTATATTTTTACAAAACAATCGAGTACTAGACATTCATAGATTGTTTTAAATGTATTTTTGTTCAAGGAATCACAAGTTTCCTGATTCAATAAATCTGGCTCTAAACCATTCATGTGTCACTACTTTTCATGGCTGAAGTTCACTTCGCATGCTAATACTTCAGATGTATCGGACACATAAACCGATCTACTCCTTAACCACACACGCTACAGTCGTTGGCCGGCCTGAACGAAAATTAACAACCATTTGCATTAATTTGAATCTTACCGCCCATACGTAAACATTCTTCTGGTTCATACAATTGTGACCGCACTGTGAAATGTCGTTTTTCCATAAATCTTACTAGCATTTACACCCTCTTATTTAAAAAATTGGATCAAAGAGCGTTGTTCTTCGGTAGCCTCTGCATTTTATCAACGAAAATTGTATATTAAACATCTAACAGAATCTAATTAAAATGAAAACTACAAAAGAGAAAAAATCTTAAGGTTTACATTACTTTTATCCCCCAAATTTTCCAATTTCAAAGTGAAAAATTTCTTTCCGAAATCTAACGCTTGTAAATATAAGTAAACGATTGGCAGCTAAGAATTGTTTTTCACACACTCTAATCAGCAATTAAAGTGTCGTCTGTATTTCTTTTACAACGGGTCAAATATAAATATACGATATAAAAATTACATATTTTGGTTCACGTCACTTCCTGAGCAACTCATTGGTACTCGGCTACTCAAAGGTTTTAAAGTTTCAGACATGCAAGATTCATCGCCACAAAAGCCAGTCACTTGTCAAAGCACGGGATCGAAATTGATTATCCATGACTCAGGTTAATATTATCACTATGCTACACTTTCATGTGCTTCAAGTAGTGAGGAAAGGGTTTGTGTTAATGACTGCCTGATTCATAGATTATTTCAGACGCTTCATAGATACGAAACAGGCTGAAACCCAACAGGATGTGAACATGACGAGGAATTTGTCAATATAAAGAACATTCTTTTATTTATAAAATTCTAAATAATGATTTCGACAATAGCGCATTCCTTGAAAAATTACATTTTAATATCTGGAAAGGTAGCTACCTACTCTCCTTTTATCCCATCGCAGAAACAATAATGTGTTCAATAACTTGCCCCTTTTTAGAATATGTTATGTATATAACAGCGTTGCAGCGAATGTCCAAAACAAGATTTCAGCATGCCATTAATTCAATATTTAAAGTTACTGGAGCCCATTTTTATGTCCAAAATTTATGTAAGTGTAGGATAACTAATGTTTAAGGCAACGTTTTTATTGTGCAATTTTTTATATTATTTTATATATATCATATTAAGAATTATGTAATTCTTCCTTCGTTTTGCTCTATTCCTACAGCATTCATGGTTTATGTTCCATTGTGCAAACCTCATATAATTGAAATATTCTCTCTGTTTGAGGCATATAATTGAATAAATAACGGGTTGATGTTATTTTTGTCTTTCGCCTGCAAAAACAAAACGGGAAATAAATATTCAACATGGTTTGTTTCACGTCAGTGTTTCTTAAATGCAAACCTGACAGGTTTCCGCAAATTTCAATCTTTTTTACTTCCGCGCTTAATCTTGCAGTTTATTTCTATACATTACACTACAAGTAAAATATTTAAACATGCAACAATGAATTAAGCGACTTCCATTATTTAATCTTTTATACTTTGTAGTACTTCGATCTGACATTTTATTGAAGTAAAATATTCAAAAGCAAAGAAGTGTTTTAGATCACTTAACTTTTCTGTTTTTCGTATTTCAGTATTATATTTACTGCAGTACAATTACAAAATTTTATATTCACTGATAAAATAAATTACTTCGTTATTTAACTGATTATAACAGCGTAACCGCTAATTTCGTGCCCTTTACAATTACGCACAATAAACAAAGCTAATTGACCGTTAATGCAATATGCAGTTCAGGGAGGAAATTATTTTAATAGTAAATTAGAATGAAATAAAGTAAATTGTAATGAAATAAAATTTCTGCTGCGAATATTGATTAATTATTACAACAGTATATTGTCATGACCTACGTAATAATTACCGACAAGCAAGCCAGAAACAGTTCTGATACATTACTTCTGCTTTATGGAGTTTTCATGGAAGTTTGAATTAATCACATCAATCAATTATGTTGTGGCTCATATAAAGCAATCACTTCGAAACGAACAACGCAACTGGAATCTGTAAGCTGTGGCATTATACAATATTTTGTATGGGAGACAAGCAGGTGAGTTCAACATAAATACATATGAAACCAAATGTTAGGTTAATTATCAACGTAAAGCTTAATATCATACAATTAGCAATGTAGTCATCTGTGATCCAGTGCTATATCCGGATTTCTACATGGCAGATTTCATCTACACTAGATCCGTTTCAAATACTTCAATAGTATAGACTAATACAAACATCAGATAGTCTTAACTGTCAGATTGTTACCGTCTTCACAACAGCCTTCCACTGGTTTCTATACAGAACCAAATTAATCCAATCCCTGCCTCAATATACTATTTCTTTCAGACCCACTTTAATATTATCCTCTTAAATATATGTCTTCCGAATGGTTTCTTCGCCTAGGGTTTCGAATAATATTCTGAGTGCATTTATCAGCTCATATCCCTTATTTTATCGCCGTTATAATTTTTTGGTAACAATTATTACATTTCTAATAATAAAGTTTTCTATAGTTTTCCATTTATTCCTCTTTCTTGGGGTCAAGAAATGTTCTACTGAACACCCTTCTCTTCATTCACCTTCAATTTATGTTCATATAATAAGGATGGGGGTGTATAACATCCGCCTAAACAAAGTCAGTAAATCTAGTAAAAATCCAAGTAGTTACTTATATCAAGAACCATGAAACGTATTTGTCGTTCCCGCTGTTCGGAGGGTAGGTCGAGTGCAGTCTCTTGATTACCAGATTATTGTATTTTATTTCATTTATTGTAAGGCATTAGCAGAGAATTTTCCGGCAAGTACTGTGGAAAATCAAAAAAGAGCTCCGAAAACATTCGCTCATCGGATCGAAAATCTAAAACAGTTTCTTCCGAATACGGATTTGTTTCGGAGAAGGCTGTAAGGGTAGCTTTAATAGTATTTATTAAATTAGATCTGGCATCGACCTTATACATCCAGTACTACTATATGATACTCTCAATATATTTTATGTTTGGTGAAAAAGCGATCTCTAGGTAACTGTTCACAATATTTGGTTGTAATATTCTTTATTGTTATGTGAAATTATATTTTTAACATTTCTGTGCAGCTGATTCAAAATTACAATAACGCGTAAAGACGAGTTTTGTAACATTTTTTCGCTTTCATCCCAAAAACAAAGTGAAACGTACGTATCGAAACCAGACTCTCATTAAGTTTAGTGGTGTAAACATACCGACGTCTTTTTAAAAAAGTCAAAGAGATTTTTTTGATTTTTTTTCTAGTGACACAAACAAAGATCGCTTTAGAATACAATTTTGATATATTTCAACCATGGAGATACCGTATTGATTGATGTTCCCGTATAATTCCTTTTCACAAATGAACAAGTAAATAAACTTAAAATATATTATGAAAACTAAGTCAGTTCATTTTCATAGAATGTGAAACGAAATACCAACGATTGTTCGTCATCAGAACAATGAAACACCTCTGTGCTCTGAGTTCCGTCACGACTGTCAACGTTATATGAACAATCATCTACAGAAGGAATCTTCACACGTGACGACTTGCAATTGGTTCATTGCCAGAAGAAAAAAAGATGTCGGAGGGCTTGGAAACAAAAGACTGCAGGAAAGCGTGAGTAGTGAAGGTAAGAGAAGGGTGAAGACGTACATCCTTCAACTACAGAAATGACAGCTAAGAGAGGCAAAAGCTATTGAATGAGGAACCTGTTAGAGAAAGTGTCATCAGGTGAATTAGGAGAATGAGGAGAATGTTTCTTGCTTCTAAATGGTTGAATGAACCTTCTCTTTGCTGCAAAACTACTATGTCGGACCCAAAAAGGAAGAAGGAACGCACAAAGCAAAAGTTTCAGAGACTCCAGGAAAGACATTACCACCTTACCTGCTACTAGCATTGAAACAGAGAGGAAGGGCTGTTGAACTGCTATGCAACCAGCCACTTAACTTATCACGATTTACTCTGACACTGTGAATCCGTTCATCATTGTCTTATGTATATAATTTCATTGAGATAATCACAGCAGATGTATGGTTTCATTCGGAGTAACGTACAGATAGACTTCTGTGTATTAAACACAAACTTGCATTTTCAGAATCAAGATAAACGTGCAATCACAGTTGACAGCTATAATTAAAAACATCGGCATCTAACCTTAAAACTGGCATCAACTGGCGCTGACTTTCAACGTTAAAACTGCAAATTTCTTCACTTTCTTTGTAGCCATTCTTTCCAATTCGCAGTTTATGTTAGCAAAAAAGCATGGACGTATTCACAGATCATACTAGGAAAGTGCATAATTTTAATATTGTACGCAGGTATATGTATACCTGTTAAAATAGTAACTTTATTATGCATTGTTAATTAATTCTTAAGTTTGTATTAAACGTCTCAACTAGATAGAAACTATATTGTACTCTTTCCAGCAGTAAATAAATCTATTTGATATAAGTTATAATAATTATTCTATTCAGCTCAATTCTCTCCTTAAAAACGTCAAATCAACAGCCAGAAGGTCCATTACAGACGAAAAATATGCTAACCATCACTGTAAGGAACTAAACACTTCTATGATATCAAAGATCTTATACAGCGGTCACGTAGAGCGCATGATGGAGACAAAAAATGCTTATAAACTTTTGGTTTGGAAGTGTTAAGGTAAATCACCATTCGGAAGACCTACGCGTAAATGAGATGTTTTAGAATTACAAAACTGGCAGACTAGTGTAATAGGATATAATATTATAATGAATGCTACGTGGTCCTTTGTGCAATAGTGCTGAACTGAAAGCGGATAACCCGACTGAGGATTAACATGCCCATAAGAACGAAATTATTTACGAGAGCGTTTAAGAGATGAGAATTATACCGAAGTTTACTCGCAAAATCTGAACGAAATAATAACATGTCTACGTTATGATATAACGTAAAATTATTAATACTAAAGAAATAGGCTACAATTGAACTGACTAGATTCAGCTAGCTCAGGATAGGGTCCTGCGACGAGCTCTTCTAAACACGGTACTGAACCTCAGGGTTTAATAAAAGTTGGGAAATTTCTTGCCCAGCTCCTCAGTGATTCTGCCTGAATGTGTTTATATTAGTCGGCTGTTTACATTTGTACAGCTGAAGAAATACGTGAGAGCATGACACTGTACATGGTATAAAAAACTGAAAACAGTATTACATAAATCACACACTTAATCTATAGGTACTTAATAGATATACCCTAGCGTAATTAGTTCTAAATATAATTTAATTATTGTCGTAACTCTTGCAGATAGAAATATTTTAACTGTTCCTCTTGACATTTATAAGAGCAGATGGATTCCACCGTCTTGAGCAATGTGCAACATCTGTATAAATTAATGCGGAAGACTCATAGTGCAAAAGGAGCACTTCCCTTAATTGCTCTGTCTCGTGTTCCATGAAGGAACCTACAGGTAGGACCGCTGTGTCCTCAAACCAAACAGCGTTTCCACCCATAGCTGCCTTGATCCCATTAGCCATATATTTCCTGCAGCGGCGGTTAGATTTGCAACCTCTTAACAGATTTATTCCCCTAGCACGGTATGATTTACGGTATTTGGGATTTTCTAGGTACTGGAGCTGTTGTTGAAGTTGTCGATGAAAGCTGTTCAAATGTACAAAACTATAGGAATGATAACTAACTACTAACCAACTAGTCACTCTTAAGCTGGCAGTACACTCAGCTAGTAAAGACATTTCTCAATTTTTATAGAACCCAAAAATAACCTACGATATTCCGTGAAATCGTCTCGATGAATCCAATCTACACCGTTCCACAATATTTAACTAACATCATTTAAATAGATCCCAGGGGTTATTTGACACTTCGTTCAGTAAAAGTAAATCACGTTCTGTATTGTGACGAGCTAAGACAGACGTAAAATTTAAGAAACAAGAAAACTTAAGGAATAAATACAAATCTTCTTTTACTTTTTCAGTGATAAACATATTTTTAAAAAGTAGGGAACTTGCAATTTTTTAATGGTACATTTTAATAATACTGTGCCTCCTTCTTTATGTTATTTCTGCACAAAGATTACATTAAACATGTGATTGCATTACTAAAGAGACAAGCATATCTATTTTAGAGTACAAATTGTCTGTAAAGTTCTTATCCTATCTAAGCCAGATGAATCCAGTCAACGTCCTTAATTCATATTTAAAGATTATTATAATATTTTCAACATTTATAAAAATTCCCGTTTCAAAATTTGAACTCCAAATGCCGTTCTAGATACGATAAATGAAACAATCTCAAAGCCCTGCACGATATGCAGGCGTTCAGCATTTAATATTCAATGTAAGTCTCTTATTAATTTTAAGTGTACTCAATTATCAATACATAAAGCATGATGTATCTTTTAAAACTTTCCCTAAATTGGTAAACATGTTATATATTTCTGAGAGCCAATGTTTACACCAAAAATAAGGAAATATTTCCCAGTGCCTCAAGTGAATTAAAAATGTTTTGCTGTACAATATTAAAGGACCTGTTATATAAAAATATCGTATGTATCCATAACTGCAATTTTAGACATTTATAGTTCCATTGATTCAAAATATGTTAAATGGCGCTATATGAACCACAAAATTATTGTGGCAATGATATGAGAATACAGAACAAAACAGAGGGAAACAGAGCCAAAATTTGTAGGAGGGAAGCAAAATGACAGAAACTGGAATAAACCGTGTAAATCCCTGAGGAAATCTGTCCTATACGGGCTTTATTCACCACAGAAATGACTATATTATTTCCGAGTTATGTCACCTTCAAACGTAAGCTACGTTACCAAAGTTGAGTGTGTGAGAAGTTGGTTACGGTGAGATTCACATTAGGTAACCCGCAAGGCGGTTTTATGATCTTGCGATTTCGTCTTCTTCTTCTTCTTCTTCTTCTTCGTCCTACCCGTCGTCATGTAATCTAGCTACAGAACCTTGTTTTTAGTAGGCTATTCTAGCCTGTGTCTTGTTGGTGGGTGATCAACTCGTGGAATCTAACCCCTTCCAAACCCCCTGCCATCCTGCCCCTTGATTAAAGCTAGCAAACTAATCTAGACTTTTCGATATCAAAAAGCCAATGTTCCGTCTTGATTACTCCATCGAATGAGTTGGGGTTGTCTCACTCTCTCAGCTCACCTACTCCTCTGCCCTCACGTGACGCTTTAAAGCAAGGCTACGTACGATTTGTATAAAGTACTTCAGAGCTCATCCTGAATATTCAAAACTAATTCTCTTCGACATTGCAGTCTCTTCAGGATTAAGTTTAGGAAAACTCTAACTGGGGGGGAGGGGAATGAATTCGATCAATTCTCCCACTGAAAATGGAAACAAACGTAGCCTTACATTTCGTGACTAAAGACAAAAAGCTATTTTAATCAAATGCGGTTACAAGTCAGGTAAAGCTGAATCTGCAGGAGAAAATCAATAAAATGTACCTGTTCACAGCTTTTACATATATGCAATATTCATAATGTATTGCTTATATTGTTGTTTTCTGTAGGAACTTTAATAATTAGAATGAAATATCTGTGGTACTAACCATATATTAGGTATTAATTACAATCAATGCAAATTTATAAATACTTTCCCCCTTCCTCTCCTCACCACTGACTACCTGCGTGTTATCATTCTTATTATATAAATTATCTGATTTAATGCCTTTATTATTTTACATATTTTCTTCTCCTTTTAATCGTTTTTATTTAATTTAATTATTATTACAAAGATTCAATAGCGATTTGCCTTCGTGCATCAACTTTCTCTACACTCATGTAATCTCTTGATAATCTGTTAGTTGTTATTTTTGTGTTATTCTCTTCTTGTTCTGCATCTGTAACTGGCCTTCTGGCTATTTATGCAGCATAAAATGTAATAAAGCAATTAACTGAATAGATTAAATTATTAATACCACCACTATTATCAGGGATTAATAATGATGAATGTCTTCTGGGTTATACCGCCGCGCAGTCCGGTTGAAGTTTACCATCTCGTTTTAAAGGTCCTTGTTGCCACCATCAATCATCGTCTTGATGATGGAGGCAACAAGGACATCTGAAACGTTGCTAAAACTTCTACCAGACTAAACGGCGACACAATCCAGAAGACAGACATCTTCGTACTCACAACAGTAAAAACTTCAAGTCCCACACAGGGATTAACAATGTTGGCTCATAAAAAAATTACATTCCCGAGATATTTATTCGAATTTTCTGCATCCCAAAACTCAAACCCGCCAGACTCACATTAATAAAATCCCTCACTCACACAACGGTTACAAGTTTAGAGTTCGATCGATGCCTGTAGTGATAGAGAAAATTGATAAATATTCAGAAAAAAAGGAAAATATTTTTCACTCGTCGATCTTGATTTAATTTATCATTACGGAGAAGCAGTCGAGTAAGACTGCTGAAATATAATCATAATTATTACTATTGTTTTACAAGCTTTACGTCGGCCTTTCACATAGATATGCGTGTATCCGGAATCGTATAATGTATACAGGCATTACTTTATTCAAAACTTTACAACATCTTCATATGATGTATGCATCCAGCAGACACTTGTACAAAATACTTTGTCCAATTGGAGTTATTGAAGAAACACCACAGCCTGTGGAGTTAATCTTGTTATTGATATTAAAATTTACTTAATCACCACCTGTTGTCTCTTTTATTATTATTACTAATGTTATAGATTAAAGATAAGAAAAATTATGATAACTATTTTCTATGAATTGGGAAGGAAATGGTGATGGCAAACATCAAGGCACTTTTAAAGAACTTCCACGAATAACTTACAAATTCCACAAGAGATGTTTGAGCTTAACAGACCTCAAAGCCAAGACTCTACACTGACTTCCTGAACGTAAAGTATAAATGCCAATCATATATTCACACATTTGTGGTATTACTAAGTGATCGAGACTCCATGTATTTATGCTGACTAACAAGATAGTGTGTAAATTACTGTACACGTTGTGCATTGCTAGATGAAACAACCACCAAAAGCGTGGTCATTTGATCGGCCATTCAAAAGTGTACTAAAAGTTACCTCGAAGTTTGGACGTTGATGTTAGGAACATGGCACTCCAACACGTAGCGAAGGGCGGAGGGGTGTTATGGGGTTAAGTTCTTTCCACCCCACAATACACGCCTTTGCGTATCGAACAAAGACAATGAATTTTGACACTTTTACGCGGCAAACAAACTCGGAGATATTTTAACGTAATCAACAAATAAGATAAACCAGCGACATCAGAGTTTATGACTGTCAGGTGAAGACAGCGAAGAATATCATGATATAACTATAGAATGTAAATCCGAAGTCAAAGAGAAGGTTTAATATGGTATTCAAAGACATTTTGTAAGAATGGTGAGGAATGCGAGTATAAAATGTGAAAAATGTAATAAAATATATTCTACAAATTCAGTAAATGTCGTGCAACATTATTTAAACACATGTGGAAGAGTAAAACAAGCAACAAGAAATACATAATGCATGAAATATAGGATAAGACATGTCATAAAAGCATTTTAATTTATCTAACCTGTCTCTTTAATGTTCGGGATACAATTAACGTTAAACAATATTTCTATCAAAAATCACGGTGTTTTAAAAATCTAAGAGCAGCTGATGTTACGACTGTTACAGTCAAACTGTTGGTTCTAACACAGATGCCCTAAAGCGATGTATAAACACGTTGAACAATTGTAATAAATACATTTTAAGAAACTAAAGCATTACATACATCGGCATTCGCATTCACTAAATAAGCGAATTTTCTCTACGTGTTGAAAGTGACCACTGTTGGCTTTGAGGTACAGTTGACAGCGGTAAACAACCAACTGAAAAATGGCCACCATATTATAATATATATATACGTCTTTTTTGGAACATTCTGTACTTGTAATATCGGAGCGAATTTTATTAACAGCTACATTACTAAGAAATAAGGTCTGATAATCAAAATCAATCTCTGTACTAATTCATATCCAAAGCGATGGTAACTGCTAGAACAGCACAGAAATAACTAATATAACCTATAATTAATTGGAAATAAAATTCTACAACTACATAAAGGAATTTAATTAATACGTTATCGATTAAGTTATGAAACACTTTACGTAACAAATTGGCAAATAAATAAAAGACAGACCTTTGAGAAACAAGTCAGTCACTCTGTAAATGAAGTTCCGTATTCGGTTTTACTGAACATATTTTAATTATCCCTCATATTGCGAAATATAAGGTGTTGCAATTTGTATTTCATTTTCCACTAGGATAGCACGAAGCACTGAATACAATCAAAGTCGATAGGGTAATTCAGCGATGACACAGCAGCCGATGTATGGCGCTCATTAACTTGAAGTCTCTGCCACAGCAGAGGAGAGATTCAGTCTAACGGCGGTAGATTCTCAAGTTCTCCAATGAAAGTACTTCTCGCTGTTGACGAACACTACAAGTATCTCCTTTACGCTCTAAGAGATTCGTCATCTTCATTTTCCACAGCAAAGCTTCTGTTAGTAAGACAAGGTTTATGTTAGTAAGGATGAGGTAGGTGTAATACACGTCAATAAGAACAAGCTCAACAAACTACCCACCTAACCAACTAACGTAACAAATTAACTGTCTTCGTGGGGCAGAGTCCTTGAGAAACTAATAGAAGCTTAGCTGATTAAGAAAACCCTAACCTCTTATGACACCCAAAGATTCATTCAAGTCTCCCACTGATCCTTATCATGAACCAGATTAATTTACTCCACACCTTCAAATGATTTTCTATTAAAATCAGCCTTAATATTAACGCTTTGAAGCCGACGCTCGTCAATACAATTCTTCATCTGAAGTTGAAATTGTGGATATACATGTTTGTTTGCGGTTGTACCAATTTGCTCCAAACACTGTATGCTTATTTCTTTATACAGAACTCTACTACTTATTCTCAGTTCAATATTCATAACTGTCCTGCCATTCAAATCTATACAACCAATGCTAATTTCGAAAGCTATCAATAATTAAATCAAGTAAAACCTGTATTAATGGCGACGTGTCCCAGTGCTTGTGTACGTCTTCTGTATTACTTCAAAACATTAACGACTTTCGTGAAATAGGTTTTGAATAAAATACCTTTGTAGACAGCTTCATATTTGTGTTTTTTAAACTGAAACTATAAACCAAAGTCTCGGCTGTGAAAAAGTATAAATTGCGGGCAAAAGAAACGAGATTCAAGCGATCTAAATAAAATTCAGATTCAAAAGGACCTATCAACATCGACTGGTGATCCAGCCCGAATTATTGCGGTCACAAAATAGCTTATAATATATTTCCTGAAAAGTTAGTACACGCCAACTCTGATTCCGGTGTGTTCCGTTTACCATAGATACTAGTGAGAAAGTGCAGTGATGAATCACATTCTAATTACAAATTAATTATTAATTGAAAGGCGAAAACCATGACACAGCATGAGAGAGAGGCGTTTCAAGCGAGTGATGCTAGAATCGAGCCGAGACGCATAGCACAATGCAGACTACCGATGTCTCTATTCTTAGCACGACTGTGTAAACTCTGCATACGATTTGTAACGCATTGAAAGTAAATTAACAATTCCATTATTCTCAGTGCTGACACCACCACAAAATTTATAAAACCCAGTGAAGCGACGTTAATGAAAATGTATCCTTGGTGCTACGTTAAAAAAGTCCATTTCATTTACGCCTTAGATCTCTTTGCTTTACGTGAACGTGTGTGCAGTGATTTCCTACCATGAGTTACATGGTAGGAAAATAACTCAGGGTTAGAAGACGCTTTCTGTGGCGCACTTTATCAGGTTATGTTATTGTGTTATTGGTTTGTTCTATACAACTGAGTTTTATGCACACATTTTGTAAATTATAAAATGGTTTCACGTGTAGCATATTTTATGGACACCTTCGAGTCTAATTGAATACATTCTAATTAATATGTAGACTGAGCAAAACACCCCCAAAAATGTAAAGAATTTTGTTTGAGCTTGTCCCATTTATAATATAATAATATTAATAATACGTTGTGAGTATTTAACAGATATCCTTACACACGCCAATCGAGAGTGATCAGATGACGGAAAGCCAAAGGATTATAAAGCGGTCGCGATGATAAGAGAGCAGACAGATATTTAAAAATATTTCGATTCGTGCTTTGTCATTAATTTTACAAAAGTCTCAAATATGCATTAATATTTTTGTTCTTAGAGTTATTAACAAGTTAAAAGTTAATAATAAGCAACAATAATAATGTTTAAAACGCTTTGGAATGAAGTAAGCTTGTCACATTTAGTCTGGCCAGTAAGACTTGTTACCTTGCTACAATATTTCAGCTGTTGGTTTCAGAAGTACTGAATAGAATGCCTGGAGATTTTACGTACAGAGAGAACAAACATGAGGCGAACAAGACATACAGCATTCCTGGGAAAAAAAACAAAGAAACGGGTACCCTAGCAATTCGACTAGTAGCCAAATTTACTCACTGTACGAAGTAAATTCATGTCCTGTACGTGTACACAAAAGTGTGGTTCGAAACACACCACTTTGAAGATCTACATGTATAACGGAACATGGAATTAATTGTGTCTTATCACCAAAGAAATCTGTTGTTACAAGGACTGAACAGGCTCAGGACTGCGCCTACTGGCAAAAATTATCGCCATGTAAAATTTGCTTAGTCCTTGCAATGACATAAATATGAGTAGCAGGTTCAGTAAAATTAATGCATTATTCATAGACCTACATAACTTGATCCGTATTATTTTTCGTTAAGGGCAGACTTTCTCGAAGGAAACAAGAACAATGTGTGATGTCACACCCATTCCCTTCCTGTTTTGAGTTAAGGTAATTTCTTCTCTAATTTTCTGCTTCATTTTTCATATCAGAATGCCCATTATTCATCCACTGCTTTGTTATTCTTTACCTCATACGTTTCGGTGTAGAAAAGCTTTCTTCCTTAATGGACGTTAAACCAACAGCTCGGATACCACTGCTATGGAAGTTACGTCTGCCAGGAGCATCCGGAAGAGATGGAGGGGGGTGTGCGTGGGTAATTGAATGGGGATAATCGTATCCGCCCGCATCTCATGTCTACACCCTCATCTCAGCACCGAGCAGCTTCCAACATCAAGATCCCCAGTAAACGTTCATACAGTACGTGCATATCGGCTTTTACGCTCGTCGTTTAAGCAGAAATAAGATGGGGCTCATTAAGAAAGAAAAACAGTAAGAATTTATACTTAAGCAACATAAATTAAAAGTATGTACACAGCCACATGTAAGGTTTTACGTTAAAAATTCCAAAAAAATATTAACATATTTTATTAATTATTTATCTTTAATTCCTAGACAGTGGGGCGATTAATTGGAGGGAATTAATGGCGTCACACAGTTTAGTGACTTCTGCAGGTGAATTATTGGGTTAGTTCAGTGCGTGAGGTGTGGAAGGGAGTAAATTGAATTGTCAGTTACTTGTAAAGATGAAGAATGCATTAGGTAAGTAGTGAGAAGAGTTGGTGATTCGATGTAATTCGCAAACAGACATACAACTTTACCGAAAGACACTACAGAGATGTCAAGTGTTTCAAATAAAGGAATCAGGAAAATTGTTATGTGAATATTGAGACTATCGCGAGAGACAAGCTGATTATCAAGTATTTATTACATGGATCAGATAAAATAATTCGTATCTGCGCTCGTCACGAGTAGGTACGTGAAAAGTAGAAGTTGTGTGAAACGAAGGAGTTTCAGACGACTTCATGCAAGCTAAGATGCCTAGAATACGAATTTAGCTCAATACTTTTTCGCCGACATTAATGATCCTCCTACTACCTCTATCTGCCTATTTACACACGAAAAACGAAAGTTTCAAATGGGAACCTAACGACAGCATAATTAGTTAGTACGGGGCACTGTACGAGAGTCTCGCAAAGTAAATAATGCTTTCGTATAAAAAGCTCGGATCTGATTTTATGTTCTTTCTAAGGGTTTTGTGGAATTTAAAACTTATCCACTTGCGTAAACATTACGAAAAATAGAGTTTAGATTTTAGGGCGTTTTAAACATTCTGTTCTAATTCAAACCATTTTAATGCGACCTCATTCAAAATAATACTTGAAAAATACCCATGCTCTACAACGGAAATATATCATAGTGCATTTAACAAATATGGAACCACTTATGATTGTGAACGCTCTAAAGTGTGAAGTAAAACTGGGTATAAGGAGAAACACTTAAAGCTAAGAATATAGTACCCCAACAAATGTCTCAATTCTTCTGTTAGTTAATGATGATATTCAACTGAAAATAATACATAAAATGGTTGGTTAAAATGATAAGGGCTCACGGATTTTAAAACATATTTCAAGCTATTGTCAGAGCACTAGTCTTAAAAGACTCAAAACAACAAAATTTCATATGAGAAATCCTGTAGCATATACTCCTAACTAAAAACAATTATGAATTTCAAATTAAGGAGGATGAGAGGGCGTCCGTTAACATAAGAAAAGCTATGCAAATAAAAAACACAAACACAAGCTTTCCTTTCGATTAAAATATTGAACCTTTGAGATGCGATGAACACATGGCGTGAAAGTAATTCTATAGAGGTCCTCTAGCTAATATATTTATATATATATATATATATATATATATATATATATATATATATATGTTTAAAGATAAGAGACGATGGTGGGGAATGAACGCGTGGCCGTTTGAATACGAGGCTATCAGGCTAACCATGTTGGAGCCACAAGGAATTTTACTTGTAGAAAACTTTCTATTTCAAATATTCTCATCTTTTACTAACAATTGCATACATGAGTTATGATTGTAGTATGTATTAATACGCAATGTTTGGTCTTATGTTAAAATGTATCGACAATCTTCAATGTGCCTGCCATGTTAGAACTGGCAGATATTGATGGATAAAAGAACTTAAATTGGATAGAATATGACTCGCTTTCCAGTTACCCAGTACTCTGTACGGCGATTGAACACAGGTTTCACCAATTCATGTATTTCAATTTCACTTCAATTTGTTGGCCTACCCACTCCTAAACAGCCTATGCGTTATTCCTCCCCGCACTCTAAATTTACTACTGAACTAAACTGAACCTATGTGCTGCATTATGCGTGTTTGAATGAGTGAGTGCGTGCATGAGAGGGTGGGATGTGTGTCTACGCCAATGAATAATGTTCCTTTTCACTAGAAGACTTCTTCGTTTTCATTTATCAAGGTCGTCACATCTGTAGTTTTGTTTCCGAGATGGATTACTTTAAAATGATCTTTCTCTTCTGGATTTGTATGCACTTTGTATTAATGCAAATTACAATTAAGTACTTAGCGATATTCTTAGAAGCACAATCTACTTGTATGCACGTAAAAAGGGAATATCCGATACTCATGCTATATCCTGAAAGAAAAAAAACATAGTTTCTAATTCAGTTCAGATACAGCAAAATTGTAAAATTTAGAATGTTTATTCAAAATTGTACCCGTCCTTTAAACTATACTATATGACTATATTGTATTTATTAACAGATGTATATATTTTCTTAAGTGATGAATTTGATTCCATTAACTTTAACCATAAGAAAGAGCTTACATAAAATATATATTTCCAAATAATTACTAAACCCCATATTTTATTGAAATGCGTCTTAAGACATATGAAATAAATATTAAATTATATAGATTTAATATTTCTCAATCATCACCCGCGTACCACTTTAAAACATTACAGTCAATCGTTAGTTTCAGACATTTGTCTAGGCCTAATTCACTACCCAACATTCCCAGAAGAAATATTATAAGATTCGAGACGCAGGATAAGCAGTCCAACCAAGATCATGGCAGAGAAACGTGGTTGACCCCACACTACAGTCGCATATTCACTTGCACTCACGTAGTAAACTGTATTTAAATTATTAAAGTGTTCGTACTAGCAAGGCAGATGTGTTGGATATTGCTGTAGGGCTCTAGACAGAAGGACGTTTCAGGCTTTCACTGACAATTTCACGAAAATACGGGCAAAATAATCCAGGGATCTACCCCACATCGTTCATCATTTTTCCAGTTGAACTTGAAGCTTTTATCGGCTATATCTGATGCAAAGTCATTATATGACCAAGAAATGAATTTTCTTTCATTTTCCTTCGCCGGAACCACTTCTGTTTTAAAGAGTTGCTAATTCTTCACCTCCTTTCTTGGGATGGAGATGAAGAAGAAGAAGATATTCATAAAATATTTAGCCGCGTGCAGTCTCACAGGAACTCTCGTTTTACTTTCTTCTTTCCTGCAGAATGAAGTGCACGATATCATAGCTTTTCATTGCTTTGTATCACGCAAGAAGAGAAATCTCTTTAAAAAACCGACGATTCCGCGTCCAAAAAATTGGGGTCTTTATTTGACAAGTGAATGCAAATATATACTGGTTGTATTATTCAAACAAACACTATGTAGGAAACGTTGATAAGCCTACAGTAGAATAAAAACGCGATATATTAATATATGTAATTGTAAAATTATATTTTCATTAGGATATACAGAACAGTTTAAATTACTTACCCAACAGGCGTATAATGAGTTCTAATACTGGATTATTTTAAGGTCGGATTTTACGCCTTGTACGAGGCGCGATCGGAAAGTTTAAAGACCGCGCCTATAAAAACCCGTACACTTATCTCAGGTATTAAATTCATCCATTACCCTCGAAATAGTTCCCCTGGGAGTGAACACAACGATCCCAGCGCCGCTGCCAAGCCTAGAAGCATCCCTGGAAATCTTTCTTTGTCAGCCTGTCAAGCACCATCTGCGATTCTGCCTGAATCTCTTCTATCGTCTCAAATCACCTTCCCTTTAGGTGAATTTTCATCTTTGGGAAGTGGAAGAAGTCACACGGCGAATAAGGAGGGTGTGGGATGACGGCCATGGTGTTTGAGGCCAAAAACTGCCGAACTTTGAGGGCGGTGTGCGCTGGCGCGTTGTCATGATGCGTCGCATGTGGAGTTCTTCCTTTAGAATCAGCTGACAGGTCCCATAGCCTATCCCAACAATGTCGCACAAGTCGTTGATGGTACGACGTCGATCTTCGTGAATGGCCTGCCGAATCTTCGTAACATTTTCGGGCGTTGTGCTCGAAGATGGTCGTCCAGAACGCTCGTCATCATCGACAGAGGTTCGGCCATTTTTAAAACGTGAATGCCACAGAAAAGTTTGTGCATTTCATAGGTTTCTGTAGCCGTTTTGGCGAGTCTTTGGCAAAATTTGATGCACACGCCATTCCGAAATCGCAGGAGTGTCGGTGTAATGCACTACCAAAACGCCCGTAACTAAGAAACAAATGCTAATTCGATGATGCCGGCTGGCACACTGATTCACTATGAATGTAGGCCGCACCCCCTAGCGGCAGAAGCTCGTACTACATCCGGTTCGCCCTCTATTGATACAATCTTGAAACTTTCCGATCGCACCTCGTAACTTTTCAAATCTCCTACTATCCATTCACAAGTATGCCGTCACGTTTAATCTTTCAAGTTATTTAATCAAACGATTGTAAAGATGGCTGTCTTCTGGGTAGTAGCGTTGTGTAGTCTTGTAAAAGTTTATCGATGTTTTAGACTTACTCGCTGCCGCCATCATCACAGACATCATTGCTTTCACGATGGTGGAGGCATCATGGACCTCTGAAACGTTGGTGAGCTCCTACCAGACTATATGGCGTTACAAATCAGAAGACGGCCATCTTCGTAATTGCCACCGTGAGAACCTCAAAATTCAATCATACGAATTGGAAGGTGGACTACATAGCTGGCATTCTTTCTATGTTTCTTTCCTAAATTCTGAATTCTCTGATGCAGAAATGATTGCCATACTTCAGAGAGGTTTGTGAAAATGTCATTTCATTTCGCAATATTCAACTTGCGGTTCTATTTAATACTTTCAGGTGCAGCTTTAAATCTATTTATTCGCATAATCATTTGAAAAAAAAACTTTTTAAAACATGAAAACGCCAAGGAAAAAAGTTATTTTAAACATTCAGCAATATTGCTGAGAATATATCAGACAAATATTAAGTACAGTATCTGTTTAATATAGTACAATTTCTCCTAACTCAATGAGTGCAGTTTCATGTTAGAGCATTAAACTTGTGAGACTAGTTTCGTGGGAACAAACGCAGTATGTCTAATTAAATGTTATAATTGTGTGCTTAAAGGAACTATTAGCCTGAAGACAAATATATAAACTGATACAAACCGAAATGTGCATGCACACAATTATCAACCTATTGTTCTATTACTAAACGCGCTTCAGTAGCTTTCAATTGACAAACCAAAGCACATCTATCATATCCCCGTACAGCTGCCTCGGAAACTGTTCATATATTAGCTACAAAATTTGTAGGGCATGCAGGTATACATTTCTTATTTTATAAGCATTTTATGAAGCCTATAAAAGCATAGACCTTTTTTTAAACTTTGTCCTTGAAACTGGTATTTTTCCACATATATAACAAGCAAAATATACAAATCCATTTTGTATCAGTTCTGGATATTAAGAAATGCCAATAGCTTCTCAGAAAATGTCCAAACGTACTATACAGTTTCGTGATCCTATGAAGATTAATTCCACAGGTAACGATCTTGCGACACAAGCAATAGGAGCAATGGGACACGTAAATCAGTAGACCTGTTATCTGCTTCAAACACAAAATGAGACCGTATTTTCATGAAACACGCCCAAAGTATTAAAACATATGATAACCACAGAACTGATTTTTCCACCCAAAACCATCACACAACCTCTCTAGAAAGGGTTTTATACAAATAAATAGTAATATTTTAAACTTTCTCTGATCACGTATGAAGACGCAGTAAAAACTAATGGTTTTACTAAGATTAACTAACAATGACAAATTTTAAGTTACATAATATCCTAAAAAGCAATAACATGTCCTAAATTAAAAATATTTTACCCTCAAAACGCGAGGCATTAAGATGTAGCTTAATCAGTTTATACGTAAACCCGGAATAAGTTATGGCATTTGGCAATTCTTTTTAATTTGTGGAAAACTCGATAGAGTTCGATTTGACTTTCAAACGTTTCGGTTGACCGATAAGGTCGAAATTTAAATTCTCCAAAACTTAATTTTATAAACGTAGAGAAATTTCTAAGATAAAACATGCAAATGAATCATGAGTTTATTTTACGTAATTTGTGCAAAGAACACACAAAACTTATACTTGTGACTGCACGCAGTACAGAATAATGGTTATTGTTGAATCATAAAAAATATTATTTCGGAGGCCAAATAAAATTAAACCGATTGTGTTCCTTAAAATACTTTCTGCGATTTTTCCGCAGAGTTGACGTAATGATTTAGAAATTCACTGATGTTCATCGAACACAGATCTCTACACTTCCAGGTAACAACAGATGTTACACATGAATGAATATATTAAATAGGAACAAAACTACATGTTTGCGCGTTTTAGAAAAAGGTACAACGTATCAGCCAATAAACCTGACACAGTGCGTCCACCTCACGACGTAATTTGAATTAGGCAGTAACGGAATTCCAACACACTCTCGTACTTAAGCGTAGAATCCGATCCTTCCCTGCCTGGAGAATGGGCGCATAATTGACCCGCCCTTCCAGTAAGTGAATTATTAACGAACAGTGAAAAAAAGACGCGGGATTAACGCTATGTACAGCTGACAGATCTGAGCCTTGCGTGGTGTTAAGAGATACTCGCTAACGTAAGCCTACTGAAGTACAGTTTCGAAAATAAAACACCCAGCACTAGCAGAAACAGAACGTTAATTCTTGTACTTGTGTCCAACTTCAAACATGACTCTAATTTACAAGGTAGTTTATTTATCTGAAAGGTAAAAGTAAATATTCAGAAATTAACGGGGTAAACAGTGTGAAAGTTTCCAGAAAACTACCTTAACACCAAAGGACTGAGGTCTTACAAACGACACACGACTTTTTCCATTTTGTACATATAGGCCTACGTGTCTATGTGTTTGTGGACAATATTTATCTCGTTCGGATATGAACTCGTGAATAAGGTAATAAACCTCTGGTTCTAACAAAGGCGGGGAACTGTTTAATTAGTGATGTTAATATTAATTTTTAAAGAAGGATTCTGCAACATGTAATTACTTATAGGAATTTATAACAATGTTACTTTAAGTTAACAGACAGGCAATGTATTAGAATCACATAATTGTTTTCCTTTTCCTGCTAAAAACCGTTTGTTTTCCAGACATTTGGCATCAAGTCAATGTTGCTTAACAAATTCCTTGTAATTCAGATCACTGTTACATAAACTACTAACAGGAATACCAATATAACATTTATCGTTAGAACAATGTTAGCAATATTTAATGGGGAATAACAAACTTTTCTATAAAGCTTATTAAATAAAGTCTCTGTTTTTGCCAGATTCAATGAAAGCAGACGTTTAATTAATTAATATCTAGTTCGAGAACTGCATTTTATGTATTTTATTTCCCCGATCTTAATAATCGTTTGGGCCAGAATATTTATGTAGGTATAAAAACAACTGAAATAGTGGATCGGACTGAACTTCACACATGTACGGTAATTTAATTAAGATATAAATATTAACATACGTCAGTGAACTAATGCCTAATTAGTACGTTGGCAGACACCCGTTAGTTATATATATAGTTATACAGATTGCAATCTATATTCTCTGTAGCAGCATTTCTATACACAGCGTACACGTATTAAAATGTTTTGGGAAAGACAGTTCTGATACAAGATAAGAAGATGGAACATAAAGCACTGGAAATTGTTCCCGCTGATTCAAGCCCTTTCTGATAAAAATACGAATCATCCCTGCACTTCCCTCTTCTCTATCAAGAGCAAATTCAAAGAAGATTCTCTACATCAGCGAGCGATAGCAGCCAAATTACTACTTGTCCCTTTGTGCTGGAAGGTTAGGTCTGTAAGTCATTGTTCCGTAGCTTTAGAACAGCCGCGCTGGGAATGAATGGTTTCAGAATGAGACAAAAGGATTCAGATCTTAAGAGAATGAGCATATCGAAACCCTTACAAATGTTGAAACCTCTTAGCAGCAGGAGTAGTAGTGATAGTTCTGGCATTTGGCTGCGACGAAGTTCACTTCAAGGAATACGTCATGTTTGGGCTTGCAAGAAGAACTCAATTACCAAAGTTATTTCATAGCAAACCTACAAATGAGACTTCTGTTCGAAGACGACAAAATTAATGTAAAAATAGTAGTAAAATATAAAGATGAAGAAACCCCAGATGTTATAGACATTGTAGAGGGGAATGTGTTTGTATTCCCTTGATTAAAAGTTGATTTCTTAAAATAAACTTTGTTTAAGGGAATTGAAGACAGGCTCTTCATTTAGGGAAAGACTTTAACACAAGACCTAGCATACAGCTTTGAATGCCCCAAGCATCTTGATAAAACATATTTAATTTTAGATGAAAGAGAAGAATTTTCTGTAAGTTTCTTCACAGTGAGGGATATTCTTACTAAACAGACACCATAGCCCATGGGTCAATTAAAATTAATCCCCTCTCATTCTTCGGGCACATCTCCGGAGAAATGTAAATTGGGGGCATGATCGCTCACACTTATGAAAATATTTCAGTTCATTCAACAGATTTACACAACACAGTACAGGCAGATGTTAGGTTTGGTTCGTAAATGTTGCCGGTTCTTTCGTAAGTTAATAACACATTCTGCATGGATTATTTACAGTCAAAAGAAGTAACAGTTACGGTTAAACAAAAACAACTGGTGAAGACGTGCATCTGGCAAAAATTAATGTTTAAATGCCTTCAATATATGTGCTCTCAGTGCGAATAACTAGTCTGGTATATAATAAAGCAGTGAATTAGATTAGCTTTTTCTTACCATAATCTTGTTTAAAATTAAAAGGTTTCTATAACAGTTTCATCAAATGAGGGTATTTAGTATCAGAAACGTCAAAATACTTTCATAATTTCCATTTAATATTATCCTCCCATTTCCGCCCCGGTCTTCCAACGTGACTCCTACCAAGGGGTTCGTTGACGCAATTTTTGTGTGTATTTATTGTTCTCCCATTGTTTTATTGCTTAGCTCACTTTAATAGCCTCTATTCACCTATTCCAACAGTAGACCAACAACTCTGCATTTATTCGACTTACTCTGAAGTCCAGAAACACAGCTTGAAGCATTTTGTTTCCAAAGAGTTGGAAGTTTATTCTTCGGTCATGGTGAAGTACGTTAGGAAAACAATATTAAGGGTATCTGGGATGCAGCTCTTTTCTTATTAATTATAGTAGTTCCTATCTCCGAAAATGTCTACCTCATATTACAAATTCCCTCGACGCATTCATGTACCTGTAGAAAACTCCTGAGGATAGGCGAGTGAATATGTCGCCAGTTTGTGGTGTGGAAATACGAACTTATTCCCTGGCTACCAACACGAACCGGTTCTTGTATACCCGTGTTCAACATTTCTACTCACGTTTTGGATTGGTTTCCTCTTTTAACCGAAGCTTCAAAAGGTAGCAATTCCTGGTAGAGTTATTGCGTGGAATCGCATGGGACAAACCATTTCAACATGGCACCACGTTTTCTTTCGAGAGGCAGACCAGAGTTAGTCCGAGAGAACACCATGCTTTGCATTAAGTAAGTAATTCAACAGGAGAGATCAAAATAAATGTAAATAAAATCATAACTATTAAATTTATTATCCAAATTTCATATTTATATGTGGAGCGAGATGTGTTTTCTTCAGATGGATCATGAAACAAGGTTAATGAAACAAATCACAAAATGACGAACCATATATCAGCCTATTTGCAAATACGCAACGCATTCATGGACTCGGGAAGACAATTGAATTGGAGAATTTCTAAATCACATGAGTTCACTTCTTGAAAACTTGAGCTATTGCTATCACGGCAACCAGTAGACATTAATGTATTACTTCTCTTCCTGTTCTTGAGGTACGTTAGCTGCTGCTGCTACCTTGGCAACCAGTGGATATAAATACAAAATTTCTCTCAAGATCTTCAGTCTCCAAGCTTTTACTGCGCGTGGGCAGCTTAAATTAATTTGTCCTGTCAAAACGGCATGAATCTTTAATAATATTATTTTACGACTAGTTATTGGTATCGACCGCCATTACATAAATTGAAGTCACTGGGACTTAAATTAGTCAGCCCAGCAATAAAAAGACATATCACCACATGAATCACCCAGTGTTTTTCAGTATTATGTAATTTTGTAATGTCCGCCTGTGGAAGGGAGTTTTTTAATATAATATAATATAATATATTTGGTTTAGACTATATACAGAGATCTGTGGCCGCCTAACACCAGGTTTTCACGGCCACAATCCTTACATACGTAGCACTATTAGCACTACTGCTTACTACAACTATTCACTAATGCTACTCTACATGACTATTCCTTAATCCCTAATACTATTTACATAACTCTTCCGTATTGTTCTCGTGCCTTCTACCCCAGTGGCAGTTCTAAATTCCTAATTTTGACCTGTCTTTTACATCTTACTTTGTACAGAAATTTCCCTACATCCCTGACCTCCGTGTCATTCGTAGTGCTGAAAATTTTCTTGAAGGCCAACTCTTCGCCAACGGTGAACCACTTGTTCCTCAGGAGCTGTTCCCTCCACCTCCCGGTTTCCGTACACTTTAATAGTATGTGAATCTCGCTTTCTGTCGCCCCACATAAAGGGCATATTTTCCCATCCATGCCCCCCCTCATCCCTTATTTGTAAAGGCAACACGTACCCAAAAACAACTTTATCTTATAAATCTGAAAGTAAAAGATGTTAGTGAACTATAACTACGTAATAAATTAGAATACTTGCTAATTATTTTTGGGGTTAAATATTACGATGTTTAGTATGAGTAATGACATATTTATTATGCGTTTACTCAGTACAATGGAAATATTCTAACTTACTAATCATAACGGCTTCCTCTGTCTACTTCTTGCACTCTCGGTCAGAAGAATCAATCAGACTTAAAGTACCTGTGTTGCATTGCCAAACAAACATAACGTCTAAATTCATGAAGAAACATGCATCTGCTTGCAGAATTTTCGATACAACGAAGTAAGTTTCCACTTCAACCTGTTTATTCATACAGATGTTAAAGGTTAAAAGAAATATCACTTAATTTTTCTACGTGTCTGAAAGTTGGAACGTAACACGTGATGAAGGAATTGTAAGTTTAGAAGAGTATTCACAGTCTCAGGTATGGAAAATATTACACGTTCAGTTTGACTATATTTCCTATACGCTCAACTCCTGCTGCCTAATGCAATTTAGAAAATGGAGCTCGTCCCTATACTGTACCATGTAAGCATAAGCTACCATTACATTGTATACGTCATTTTAACACTGCTATTTTGCAGAAATGGCTTCCAAAACATTGGTTAGCTACTTTAGCAATATGCTTTAAAAGCTTGCGTTCGCCCCTTCTCTCCGACGGAAAGGAACGTTCAAGCGATGACGTATTGCGGCAATGGTCAGTATAATTTAAACCTTTTAGAGAAGCTGGCGAGAGGGATGAGGCGAGATTCTGAGGCTGCTATTATGATAATAGCTGTAATGCGGTATCCTGTTTATATGGAAGGAAGGGAAACGTTCTAACTTCTAAACATAACGATAGCCTTTGCACATGTAATGGAATATTGGAACTATATTTGGCCAAACCTTCAGAAACTGTGAAGTTTGACACGAGATCCATATAACGAAAATAGTTTTTTTAAATGGATTGATTTACATAATTCAAAGAAGTTGCATTAAACTTTGAGGGAGGGGAAAATATAAATACAATGTTAGTACAGTGAAGTTAATATATTTCCTGCCTCTAAAATCTATGGAAAATAATATAATTCGTCCTTGTTGGCTGTAGCAGTTACATATAAAATTAATTTCATCAGTTACTTTGTGTCGCTGTGACACTCGATGATGAACGTACATTGAAGATGTTTAAGAACAGGAAACTGAGAAGAAGTAACGATACTTAAAACCAACAGTAATACAGAAAATATAACAAGATTATAAAGGAAGTTTCATAATGAGGAATATCAAAACTTGCAGCTCACAAATTAACAATTACAGCGCCTTCACCAGGATATGACATTTTGCCTTTCGAAACTGCGTTCTTGAAGCCAGAACTGTCAATTTATGCCCACTGCCTCACGCGCTGTAGTATCTATGTTCCTGCCTGAAGACAAAGTCTGATTTTTCACTTAGATAGAAATAGGATGTTTTAAAAATATGTTTTTTTCTTTACAGATTTAATGGTGTCACGAGAGCAGCAGAGGCAAAAGACAGCAAATCAATTCAAGTTTTTTATATACTGTATCAAAATCTGAACGACTTTGCCTAATAACAGGAAAATACATCGAGAAAATTCTACCTCTTTACGCTACACCTATAGTCTGCTAGGACATAGATCACAAAATTATATGCTGTGTTGACAGAAGAATATACAAATCTATATAAAAAAATATGTCGAGAAATTGCATACGCTTTTATGCAAAGTGGTCGTTAAAATTGTCGTATTTAAATGTGAATTGAGATGGCTCGACAATTTGAAATAAAATTTTCCAGTGTGAAATTTAATAAAATTTATTTGTACGTCCTAGAGTTGTTTTATGTGTTCGGACAGAGAGACAGCCAGCCGCTCCGCGGAGTTGCAAACGTCCTCACTAGCGGAAACTCATTTTTCATAAAAGCGGTGCAACATTTGTATTCGAATCATCGATATGGGAGTAACGGTCCCGAAAATCCTTAACAGACGCTTCGCCACAAGATGAGTAGCCTGAAACCTACAGTAGCTGCAAGTCTAAAATGCCGGGATAAATGCGGCTTTAGCTGTAAGGTTGCTAGAACTGAAGGGGCTCAGACGATAATCCGTGTACGTAACCGTTAGCAAAGGAATAAAATGGCGGACTAGTGCCTCGGCAGTGTGAACACCTGTTTGCTGTGGTAGAGAGCTATGGAAGTGGGGTAGATTTACTGGTGCCTTGGGCGTGCTTCAGGCATGAAGCATAGCGAACGGCGTCCGGACAGTAACCCAGGATTATTCAAACCGACCAGCACTGGGCCGTCAGCAGGTATTTTGCGATACTACAACGCCGCGGATTATGTTGTTCGGATATATTCTCTTCTCCTGAATAGGGCAGTGATTCAAAAACAGAAACCAACGCTACACCCTGAGAATAATAAGGAAAATAAATGTGATATTTATCAGTGGCAGACGTATACCACAGAAAGTTACCACGAATGTCTTGTATATATGGTAGTTATTGTGAATCACCTGAGCTTGTGGCATCTAAACAATTTAGGGATTATATAATTAAAACATCAAATTGAATATTTTTGGATAAATTTTGGGAATAAATTTAGAATAGAAGTATCATTACAGCTTTCTTAATAATATGTATGCCACTACGTTTCAGATGAGAAACATTGAAGCTTATAAACAATCACGAAGAAACTGTATAATCAAAACGTATATGATATTATCATTCAGATGTTTGATGGAATAGATAATAAGCGATAAACTATGAAAATCGTTACATTACTGTACTCTGAAATACGGTTTACAAAGAATGAAAGTTCCACAACTAACGAAAAATAAACTTGATACTGCATCAGTTCATAATTTATATTTACTTCACTGATACACAACCAAAGGTAGGCTCATTTAAATACAAGAAGACCACAAAACAAATATCAGAACCAACTCTGAAATTTAATATCGCCTCACGTGTCCCAGTATTTGATAATAAAAATAGTAAAGTTTATCCCACAATACACCATATAGGCGTTTGGGGTGAGTGGAGGTATAGCTCCTCTCTTCCTTGACCTCGGCACTAGATGGGGCTGAGTGGTCAGCATCACGCCCTGGCCGGCTTTACCCCCGGGAAAGGACCCCGGTATCCATTGTAGAGGAGGCTGGGTGGGCTCCAGAGCACGTCTGGAAGCAGAGGCTAGAGGAAAAATCCTCTGCCCCCATCGGGGATCGAACCCCGGCCGTCCAGCTAGTCGCTATACTGACTGAGCTATCCCGGCTCATAGTATTTGATAATAGGGAATAAATTATAGGAGAAGAAGAAACAGAAGTAAAGGAACTTAAGTATATTCATAGTGGTAAATACACCTGCTGGAAGCACTGTTAGAGACAACAGGGCCTAATTCTGGAAGCAAGCAATTCACTTGAAACATTAAAATACAAACACAAATGAAATTATAATTATATTGCTACAAAATTGTCTCATTTTCCAGTTAAGTACAAAATTCTATCACTTAAGAAAAGAGAAACTCACAAAGTAATAACACGTAAACTGCCTGATATCTTAAGCTACGATACGTTTCCGAAATAGTAAAGCCCTAAATTTTGCCAGGGCTCAGGTTACACACGTGGCATAAACTAAAAATGTGCATTTGCGAAGGACATTTCAGAGAAGGTACTAAAATAATTTAAGCTTGTATTTAGTAACAGTTTCATGAGAGAATTCCAAGATTAACTGAAGCAGTGCTCCTTTTGAATAAACTCTTAATTGGCCGTACTGTCTGAAAGTCAAGTGAAAGTCAATTACTTTAGGGTCTCGAACACTGAATGTACTTCAAAAATTTCATCTCGGAACATCAATTTTAAACCAAAAGTCTTTGGAATCCATCATAATTAATCTTGCTTACAAGTCCATGTCAGCTATATAATATAAGAAACGAAGTGTGAATATACTTTTATGATGTTTCAGACAAACGCGACACTAAAACACGATAGAAACGACAATCTGTATGTTATTTTGTGGTAAAATTACATTTTATTTTACATTTTTATATCTCCTTTTTATATTTCAATTTCGCTGCGGTTCCATGGTAATTCATCGACCATTAAAGTTTTCTGAAATTCATTTTGGTGCGCTACCTGTTGGCGACAGGTTTGAAATTAGCATCCCGGGTGCCGCACACCAGGAGGCATCACCAGCAAAGCAGCACAAAGGATTGGCCCGCATGGCTTTTTAATAGACTTCAACTGCTGTCTGCTAGCTTCCACTGTACGTTACAAGCAAAAACATTAGCGATATATTTATCAAAAAATGAAAAATTTTGAAATTGTAATTTAACGTATAAATCAATTTATGTCATTCAGTTCAAAGGTTTCACAGGAAATAATGATTTTTTGTTATACATTTCAGAAAACAAGCAAGTAGCCTACATTTGGCGCGTAAACTCATTTCCAACCGTATGACCAATATTCATCAACGTCTGTCTGAGGGTAATGGGTGACTGAAACTGTTTAGCTGCTAAAATCTCTAAATTGTCTCTAATGAAATCAACATTACTGTATATTGTCTGAATGGAAACAACATAACTAGTTATTCGTAACTGTTAACTCATTAAATAAATTTAACAAATTTTTAAAAGCTACTCTTAAATGTAACCTACCTAAACTTCGGGAGTGAAATTGCTCCCGCACCGGCGTAATAGTGGTACGGATTCCAGGTTCTCGGCTGTAAAAACTCTTTGCATCACGTGAAAGTAGGGTTTGCTTTAACGGTCATGAGAACTATCGACCTGAGGGCAATGCTTACATCAATAAATACAGGATCTATAATGTCGGTAAACCATAAGTATTTAAGCAACCTTCGTATATACATTAAAGTATTTCCGAACGTAAAATAGCATAAGAATTTACCCACGAAAAGCATAGGTGTGTCAAAACGTATTTACGATAATTTGTAAAAGATTTCATTTGGACTTTAATGAAAGGGAGACGGGGTTAGGTGGAGTACGGGTAGCATATTTGGAGGTCGAATTCTGGTTCAGACTAAACGTTCTTTGGGCAGAACGGCTACATAATAATTGGCCTCACTTGTGTTACTGGCATACTGAATTCACTGAGAACGTTGTGTAATACTTCCCTCCTAAATAAATTATAAATTTAAGTCTATAAATAGATTATATTCTGACCAATTGTACTCCAAATTTTCTCCAGTATCTGACGAATAAAGGTCATCTGATCGATTCTTAGTTTGTTTCGTGAATGCTATCCTGATATTCTGTCGGAGATACGGAGGAAACCCTCGGTCAGTTTTCCTCCCTGAGATTCCGCTAATCATATCTTGTGCCGCATGAAGTTGTTGCGTAAATCATCGGAGGTGGGGGTGTGATAATTGACAATAATTAATTTTGTACGTATCAACATTTCGCATTAAACGTTTCTGCGAAAACAATATAGGACTATTTCAAAACTGTGGGGTAAGGTTTTTCGAGCTTATAACATAAATATGACACACTTTTATACCTGTGGAGGTTGGAAGTGAAGCCCTATACAAAAAATTAGTGATACCAAAAGTTAGTTCTGATTTATATACTTGAATCAGGATGCAATAGTAGTAAATATGCTTCATTAGTTTGGCCTAGGATGTCAAAAGGCTTGCTTTTAAATAAAACTTGAAAAGAAATTAATCTTACCGCCCTGATGATGGAGGGAGCAAGGTTCTTTGAAAGGTCGGCAAAATCTACCAGACTACACGGCGCAACAACCCAGAAGACAGCCATCTTCTGAAATTAATCTTGCTCAAACTTAAGTTGTAGGCCTAATTCCCAGTGTGGCCAAAGATTTTGTTACGTGTGTTATAAAGTATTGCATGAATCTGAACTGGAAAGCTAAGGGTTGTTCCAAGAAACGCAGGCATACTACAATCTGCCTGCGTCCGTGTAACGAAATGTACTTCACTGTATACAACACCGCTCTGTTATTCTGTGATTGAACATTGATCGGTCTGGTAATGGGAATCCTGTTCCCTGTTATAAACACATGGGACTGGAACCGTGTGTCGCTGTAGGCAATTTGGGGACTATTGGTAGCCCTGAGGGGGATCAATCATGATGAATATACCAGTGTCTATCGCCGTTGGAAGATACGTGGGGCAGGCTACAAATTGTTTGATACTGCTATTTGAGCCTCTTTAAATCTGGATGGCATTAAAAGAGGATTAGACTTAAGTGTGCTTGCTTTGAATATGTATATTATTGTGTACGTCTGTGTGTGTATGAGGCATTTTCAGACTTGTTACAAGTAATGTGTGCAAATTCCGACTGACGTTCTTCCTTCTCATTTCAACACTAATTAGTGTTACGCACAGGACAAACTAAATGTTTATATTATTCATAAGACACAGGGATGCTACACTACAGACTTCACCAGATAATATTTGCATGATCAAATCAAAAATTATAAAATGGGTGGGACATGTAACTTACACTGCAACAACGAGAATTATATACGAATTTTCTCTTGCAAACCTTAAGGGATTTTATATTAAAATGTATCTTCAGGAAATTTTTTAGGAGTGTGTGCACTAGATCCATTCGGCTAAGGATACAAACTGTTGGTGGACATTTGTGTTACACAAAGGAGGTATTTTGAGATTAGCTAAGTGACTATTAGCTTCTCTTGGACTCTGTTCCATGTGGTAAGTTAATTAGTGTTACTTGAGAAACAACTTTTAAAAAACCTGTTTCTTCTTTATCCTGCAGTTACGAATAAATAAGCGCCTTTTTGTTAACTATTCAACACTGTAGCCTAAATGGAAATTTTTTCCTTAAAGAAACCATTGCCTTGTCGGACAACGATATGGTAGAGGGTTTTCCTTCTAATTTAGCTTTCCAACTGAAAGGTGAAATTACTAACAGAACGAATAGAGCATTAGGCGGATCCATTTCAATTTCCAATCCGACGCCTGTGTTAGTTTCCTTACGAATGTATGTTACATTCAACTACTCATCATTTGTCACAGAACAGGATTATTCCCTCAAAGATTGTGACAATGATGGATTCATTAGGCTGTCACGTTTAAGGAAATTTCTCATTCCCCGAAACATAACTAATACCTACGACTTTTCTGCAATTGCACATATTCTGGTGTTAAATTGATAGCTTTACGATGTACTGCCTCAATACCAGCATTAATACTACTATGATTGATAGTGTCCGGGAAGTTCGTTATTTTAACAATACGCCATCGTCACAAACTACCAGCCTTAACCACTTGATGCGGCTGATAGTCCGAGAGGATTTTATTGTAATGTAATATATTTAACATTACATAATTTTGTTCACTGATGTATATTAGTGTGACAGACAACACATAATCCATTCCATAATAATAATTTTTGGTACAGCCCAAAACTGGTTAAATATGGTTGAAGCCAGTAGCCATTTAGCTACTAAGTACCTTGTTATTTCCTTGTCAATGTTTCAAACATAAGTAATAAAATATCACTGATTGTGTGAGGCAAAAATAAGAAACACCATTCCCTAACTTTATAATTTTCAATGCATATATCAGATACAAGCTTAAAAAACAATGGAGGTTGTTATCACTGTGGTTGGGCGCAGCTTGTGGATTTCATCCAGATGAGGTGAAACAAATGAGAAACTCTGCAATACATATTACAGAAGTCACATGTAAGCGGGCAAATTAATATGTACCGAAATGTCCTTACTGCAGTGTTTATAAGACAAGACAAATGTTATGTCTCTGAAAACATGATGAAAAAATTGTACCTTCACTGTAAAACAAAGACTAAGCTCATGGAAATGAAACAACTCTCTATGTCCATCATCAGACCTCACTTGCCTCAGCGTAATCCGCATTATCAACATTAATTTATTAACATATCATTTCAGGTCATCACAGCTATGAATATGGAGATGTGTTTCTTGTGGGCTGTAATGCAATCATGTGGCAGAAATTTACCCACATTTCAGAGGTGCTTGCTGCCTCCATCGTAACCTCCCTGATGATCGGGGTGTCATTCACGTCTGAAACGTCTGTAATCGTCTACCATATGACAACATTACAACCCATAGGACAGCCACCTTCTTAAAGGGTACGTTCAAACATTTTCAACATGTTAAGTGGCCCGACCCCTGCGGAATGAAAGGATGTCCAGATATCAAATAGCTGCAAATACGAGGCGCGTCCTCAAAGTAAGTTTCCCTGGGGCCGTTTACAGAAACAAAACACAATTTCATGGGAATATTTATTGCAACAGATACAGCAAGTGTCCAGCTATTTTTCAACATATTCGCCACCGGAATTGAGACATTTGTCATACCGTGGGACCAACTTTTGAATACCTGTGTCGTAGAAGTCTGCCGCCTGGGATTGGAACCACTGTGTGACAACCATCTCCGCCTCTCTGTCATTCTCAAAACGCTGACGCTGACCGGACAGGAATTTCTTGAGGTGTAGGAAAAAATGGAAATCACTGGGAGCGAGGTCCGGGCTGTAGGGTGAATGATTAAAGACCTCCCAGCTGAACTCCTGCAGGAGACTTGCTGTCCGTCGAGCCGTGTGCGGCCTAGCGTTATCACTGACCGCACTTCACAGTCGGCGGAGGCTGAAATAAGAACCTCCATCTTCAACAGCTGCAACGATGCTACTATATATATATATATATATATATATATATATATATATATATAAGGTTTGCTAGCTGTGGGACGAGTGGGAAACTTACTTTGTGGACGCGCCTCGTATATTGGAAGGCAGGTGGGGTGCGAGAAGCGCCTTACTGGAAAAGTTCTAGTATGTTACAAAATGTTAGACGTGGCTAATGTCTGGACTAGCTGAGTAAATACCAAGCTTCTAGAAAAGACTGTACTTCAAGGTGTTAACAAACCATTATGTTACTGTTATCAGTCTACAGTTCACAGTCATGACCATTATTTTGCTAATACCTGCCATTTATATGCATTAACCAAGTTAAAGAATAAGGCAGTGTGAATGATGACTCTCACTTTGTGCACCATACCAGAGTTACAGTGCACAAATATCAGCCAAGGCCTAATCAGAACAGCAACATTTATATTATTATGTGTGCCAGTCCGGGTCCGTGGTTCAATTCCCGAACGGACTGAAACTTGAGATGAGGGATAAACCAGGCTTTGGCATTCTGGTTTATACAACGAAGGAGTTGTGATTATATGATACTTGGTACACCTTACTTCATCAAAATGTGAGTGATTTTATTAATTTTTGGCTCACATTTGTATCACATTGGGAAAGAGAGTGGCGCCATACTGGCGAGTGAAAGTCTCTTCCCCCGACATTCGGTTTAGTAACCGTTGGTTTGGGGCGCCCTAGTAGGTGTGGAGTGACGATAGCCAGATGACCGCTGCTCCACTACGACTCGGACCAATTGAATTTGAATGTGGCTATTCGGCACGTTTCCGACGTCATAAGTGACTTTTTGGGGGACGAATCGGATTGTCATATTCAATTCAAAATTCAAGAACAGTTACGTTGTGGGAATATAAAAAAGCGAGATTGCGTTGGTACTCGCTCTCTGAAAGTTCGGTTCTTCAAGGCAAGCAGTCAGTTTCTGATTGATTCTTACAATTATAAATACAACAGCCGAATCATAGCGCTACCCTACAATCAGAATAGTGTATTGTACGACAGTGTCTCGAAAGGAAATAAAAGGTGAACATCTCCAAGGTGACTTCGGTGTGGTCTGCAGTTGATCATCCCCACAGATTTCACGTCCTTGGCGCACGGCCGCTCCAACTATCACAGTCCCCGTATATTCCCTGAGAGTCGGAGAATCTTGCTTTCCGACACAATCCTACATCAATTATCCCTTATATCCTTCCGCATTATCCGAAGTTATATCAAGCTGTAACCGCGAGCAAACCGGGCACGCTACTGGGCTTGATACCGTGGAAACCAGACTAAGAAGAAAACAGTCTGCAGAAGGGCGGTTTCATATGTAACATGAAGGCAACACGGCACTCAGGTTCAGCATCTTTTCTAAAAGTAATAGAACGTCAAAAATTAACCTTATTCTCATGTGACACAAACTAAAATGTTGCAAATTCTTGTGCTGACCTTGAAAGTGTCACCAGTCTTGTGAGACTCTGTGCCTGGTAACTGACGTGAGGATCCACGCCAAACTGGTCTTCATCATCATGGACAATGTTGTCATCACAGATTCATGATAGACACATATATTTGTACTTTCAAATCTTATCACTTGTATTATGAATAACCTAAAATAAACTAATATTACTTAACCCAAAGCACCATAAACTAGCTTCATTCAACCAAAACTAACCTAACCCAGCAAAACCTAACATACCCAAACCTAACCTAACCCAGCCTAACTAAACCAAAAAAACCTAACCTAACCCAACCTAACCAACCCAACTTAACTTAACCTAAAATAAGATAAGCTAACCTACCTAACCTAAACTAATCTAACTTAATCTAACCGAACCCAACCTAGGCTAACCTAAACTAATTTAAGCTAACTTAACCTAACCTACATCACTGACATCCCTTTTCACTTTCTTTCTCTCTCCTATCCTGCCTTCTCTTAGCCAAGCGTCGCGACGCCGAACATCACGATGCCATCAAGAGACGTCAAATTTACCGCGGAAAAATCTCATGATGAAACTGGAGACATACCAAACTATCGACGCCGAGCGTCGCAACGCCTGCCATCTTGACGCCATAGCAAGAACGCAGAAAGATTCTCAGATACAATACCATTCGCGGCGGCTTTAGAAAATCGACGCACTGCGTCCCGACGCCTATCCATGCGACGCCTGCAAATGACTGAAAATTGACAGCACAGAAGTTAGTAGATGACATTGAATACTCAAGTACAAAACCGACGCCGACCGTCGCGACGCCTAGTGACGCCAGCAGAGTCTTATAGCTATATGACATTCGAAATAATAATAGACAATCGACGCCAAATGTAGCGACCCTTTCGAAGGACGAAATTTTACCAAAGCCGACGCCGCAACCTAACCTAAACTAACCTAACGTAACCCAACCTAACTACTTAACCTGACATAAACTAACCTAACATAACCCAAACTAACCTAACTTAACCTAACCTAACCAAACCAAACCTAATGTAACCTAACCTAACATAACCTAAACTGCATCACTGACATCCTTCTTTCACTTTCATTCACACTCCTCTCCTGTCTCCTGGCCAAGCGTCGCGAAGCCAAACATCACGATGCCCTCAAGAGACGCCAAATTTACCGCCGAAAAGTCTCCTGATGAAAATGAAGACATACAAGGCTATGGACGCCGAGCATCGCGACAACTGCCATCTCGACGCCACCGCAAAAACGCAGGAAAGATTGTCAGACAGTTATAATACAATTCAAAGCGAATTTAGAAAATCGATGCCCGACGTCGCGACGCCTAACCTCGTGACGCATGCAAATAACTGAAAATTGACAGCACAGAAGTTCCTAGATGACATTGAATACTCAAGCACAAAACCGACGCCGAGCGTCGCCACGCCTAGTGACGCTAACAAAAGACGCCAGAAGAGGCATATAACTATGATATGACGTTCGAAATAATACTAGACAATCGACGCCAAAGGTTGTGACGCTTTCAGAGGACGAAATTTTATCTAAGACGGCGCCCCAACCTAACCTAACCCGACCTAACGTAACCTAACATAACCTAACCTACATCACTGTTATCCCTCTTTCACTTTCTTCCTCTCTCCTGTCCTGTCTTCTGTTGGACAAGAGTCGCGACGCCAAACATCACGATGCCCTCAAAAGACGCCAAATTTACCGCCGAAAAGTCTCCTGATGAAAATGAAGACATACAAGGCTATGGACGCCGAGCATCGCGACGCCAGCCATTTCGACAACACCGCAAGAACGTAAAAAATATTCTCAGACACTTATAATACCATTCAAGGCGAATTTAGAAAATCGACGCCCGGCGTCGCGACGCCTAACCTCGCGACGCCTGCAAATAACTGAAAATTGACAGCACAGAAGTTCATAGGTGACAATGAACACTCAAGTATTAAAACCGACGCCGAGCGTCGCGACGACCTGTGACGATATCAAAAGACGCCAGGAGAGGCATATAACTATGATATGGCGTTCGAAATAATAGTAGAAAATCGACGCTTAAAGGTAGCGACGCTCTCGCAGGATGAAATTTTAACCCAACCTAACACAACCTAACCTAACCTAACCTAACCCAACGTAACCTAACCGAACATAAACTAACCTAACCTAACATAACCTAACCTACATCACTGGCATCCCTCTTTCATTTTCTTTCTCTCCTCCGTCCTGTCTTCTCTTGGCCAAGCGTCGCGACGGCAAACATCACGATGCCCTCAAAAGACGCCAAATTTACCGCGGAAAAGTCTCCTGATTTCACGCAATCGATAATAGAACTCACACGATGCCGTAAACTAAACAACTTGCACAAGTCACTGCGCACCACCTTCTGCGCAGATGCCCCATTAACCTAACCTAACCTAAATCAAACCCTATAGCGGTAATCTGCGTCAGCTGAGCATGACGACCAGCGCACGAATTTTCGAAAAAACCATGGATGATCGGAAATTGACGGAAATTTTGTATGGACGTCGTGCCACAGGTAAGTAATAAAATTTCATACACTTTCGTGCCACAACACTTGTAATAAATTCACACGAATGCATCAAAGTCGCGAGGTGGAAGAAACGCGAAATTGGCCACGATCACCAACATCCACTAAATGATGAAGGAGTTATGCACTCGAAATATTTTAAAATAAAATTTTAATATATGTATTAATATTTCTTAAGCGTAAGTAGACCACACATGCAATTCAAAAACTACAACTGTGTAAAAACATGGATAAGTGACGTGAGCCTAATGTGTTGCGAGGTCCACAGGTAGGCAACCAATGTAAAATTTTTCAAGTGTAAAGGTATGGTAGTGACTCAAACACAAGATTGTTCTATAATTTGAGAACATTGAAATATTCGAGTTTTTAATATCCCGCAATCGATAATAGAACTCATACGATGCCGTAACCTAGACAACTTGCACACGTCACTGCGCATCACCTATTGCGCAGATGCCCCAACCTAACCTAATCTAACTCAACCCTATAGCGGTAATCTGCGTCAGCTGAGCATGACGACCAGCGCACGAATTTTCGAAAAAACCATGGATGGTCGGAAATTGCTCAAATTTTGTATGGACGTCGTGCCACAGGTAAGTAATAAATTTTCGTACTCTTTCGTGTCGCAACACTTGTAATAATTTCAGACGAAGGTATCAAAGTCCAGAGGTGGAAGAAACGCGAAATCGGCCACGATCACCAACATCCGACTTTATCATTGGTTTATGCGTGAAGGAAATATATCGGATTTCCTAGTGTTAAATCGCTGTTTCGCTTTTCGCATTAAAACTCCCACAAAAAATATGAAAAGTGCCGATTTGAATTCGAATCGTGGAACTTTCTAGTGTGACGGCGAACAGTGCATTACAGAGTTCTTGGCAATTAGTGCAGAACAGTAAAGTGGATGGTCGAAGACTTCAATAGGCATACCTGATTGACAGAAGGATGACTGGGCAGGCAGCGAAACAGAAACAGAGCGTGTGTTATCCCCAGGAAACAACGAAACAAAATAACATCGCGCCCCAGAGCCGTTACTGAGAGGCTTACAGAAGCCGAAACCGACAGCCGACATCGGTATTTTAATAGCCTCAAAGTGCTGGCTGCAGAACGCTCAATTAAAACCATGTTTATGGCCACAACCGTAGACCTATGTAATCTCTAGATATAAATTTCCCCTTCATAGAAACGTAGACATTATTAGTAGCAACATTTACAATAAAGTGTTTGCTGTGCTTTGCTGAGGTCTGCTTCATTGCTGTCGGAATTAAAAAGCTTGCCAGTTTCCAAAAAGTCTACAGAGCTTTTGTATTCACCAGCCCTGTTTATCTCCGACTTCAATCGTCTTCATTCGTTATTCACGAGAAGTGCAGTAAATAAAAGCATAATAAGGTCGTTTGTCTTTGTCCGCCTACCCCCAACCCCAAAATGGTTCAACACATTTCGATGTAATTTGGTAATAGACATCGAATGCAAAGTTGCTAAACGAATCTCACTGGATCGCATTAACTCTTTTGGTACACGACTCTCGAAGTGAACATCATATATTTTCAAAAGGAGACACATCGCGGAGAATTGTGATAAATGATATAAAATGCCAACTCTTTTACGTCCTATAATTTAATATGTTTCTTGACCACATATTAAAGAAAACAAATGGAAAAACGTATTTATTATACTACGTTATGTTCTATGCCTGTGTGTTCATTGCTGTATCAAAACAGAATTTGAGACGACAAAGGTGTACCTCTGTAAGTAATAGATTTGTGTCTATAGCATTAATAAATTATTTTAAAGATCAATAAGAATACAAAATCTAATTCGTATACGCAAATTAGTGCCAATGTTTGAAGTGGCATTTTCATATTTGTTAATCTTTGATAAATGGTGAAATTCGGAAGTACTTTTCTCATACCCTTGCTACTCATTTCAGCAAACCTGCCGTACACGTACTCCTACTCCTGACTTCCACGTCAGTGATCTAATCATAGTTATAAAATTGTAAATGTCTATCAAGACGTCATTTAATTCAACCCTCAACATACCACTTAAAAGTTGTACATGCAGATAGGAGGACAATATTAAAACTGTTCTTGAATAAAAATGGTGGGATTGTATTACCTCGGTATCGAGCCCACTTTACAATCTGCTGAAACGCTGTAACGGAGTTGGGTTTGCACAAAAGACGGGGAATTGACCAGCTGGTCGACTAATAGCCGATCAATAAACATCTTGCTCCAGTAATTTAGTTACTTTGTTATCTGTTCTTATGAGTCATTCCGTCATGTCACCTATTCATCCGTAGTATATCAGATTCCTGAGAAGCCTGCTATAAAATGGTATCGTTCTTTAAAATGTGCCTTCCTTTGGATTCCTGTTAAACATTTTTTAACGTTCCGGACGGACATTCTCATACCCTTTGTACGAGTACACAACACAGTCAATGCCTCTGCTTAAAAAAATATGATTTTAATTTCTGCATACAATATATTATATTTCCTTACTTGTTTTAGGTGTTACACATAAGCTACTATTGAAATAATTGCTGAATTGCGAATGTAGATTAAGAACGCTAATATCGCATGTGATGTTTCTTGTAACGTGATAGAAAATCAATGGTAACAAGTAGTAGAATGTGTTAGTGACACTAAAGAATCCCACGTTTGATCAGCAGTATCTATACAATGTCTAAAATATCCCCAGCAGAAATTAAAGGCGCACTATAAGCATACATGTGGGTCCAGGTACGTCTTATTGGAGACCATATTTCCCTGGCTCACTCTGTCAAGACACGTTTAAACTTCTGAAGTCGTCTTCAGAAGTCGAAACGTTGAAAAATAAGAAAAATCAAGGGTGGCGCTAAGGGTATGGGAATGAACTGGAAAAGACATCGAGGAAAAGGTTGAGACAACTCGGAAATAAGAAGCACAGAAAAGAGCCGGAAATGGGCTGAGGGAAAGGAGAAATGAAAGATGACGTCATAGTATGTTGGAGGAAGTGGAGAAGGCTAAGACTTGGGGGAAGAAAAGAAATGCGCCCTCTCCTTAGGATGAAGAACACGGAGGACGAGCAGGCTGCAGCGAAGCAAGAAAGAAGCTTAAAAAGGGAAAGATAAGATACCTTTTTGTATGTTGTATGTTTTGTGAGGTGAGGGTGAAGTTGGACCTTCATAGTATTCAGTCTTGGCTGAGTCTTGGCGACAGGAAAAGTTACCAACAGCTATTTCAAGCCACATGTATGAAGTAATGAATTGCTTAATGCAGATGACGGTTTAAAAAACTGTTTATTTACTTTTTTTTTTGCCTTTCTCCATGCATTATTCTGGCAAAGATTTATTCATTTCATAAGGTCTTCACGAATCAACACTGTGAGAAAATTGTACGCTGCAGATAATTTTGACCGTTGTACTATAGATTCAGTTACAGCATATTTAGTTTGAAAATCGGAAACTTGACTGTTTACACTTTATAAACCTTACAAAGTCTTTAGAACGTGAACAGATGCATATTGGGAACCTAAATTTTATTTTTTACAAACGCCCCTGTGACATCGCATCGCCAGACATCATTGCGGCTGTTTTATAGAAAAATTTATCTACTAAACTGTTAAATTAAATTATAGATTTTTTCAACGCGGGCGTAGTCAATACTACCAACGTTAAACCGACCGAAATATTTGTGTTAGATTACACCTATGAATGGACCGAATGAAGAACAGCATTGAGAAGATAAATATCTCAATTAGGCTGCAGTCCCATGAAAGAGGAAATGTTTTATATTAACAAACACTATGAAACTAACCACGTATTGTGCGTAATACACAATGTGATAAAAGTAAATGTTTTTGGTTGATTCCAGCGATAAACTCATCATTTAAACAAATCTTAGAAAATCACATTTTCTTTAGACCAGTGACTTGGTGATACTGTCTACTTAGAAAGAAAACTCTATACACTTGTTGCAATCCTATTGTATATTCAATCACATTCATCATGGCTAAATTATTCACTCAGTTTCTACCAGGCTGATATGTCTTATAATGCCAAGAAGCCGTGGAACGTGTGAGCTCTAACAAAAGCCCAGAAAAGATATTTTGGATATTGTAGAATTGGCGGCGACGGCGAATTTGACTGCCCTTATGTTTTCCGTGGAATTGCTTAGTGCACTCATAAAATTTTTATGCTTTGCTGAAATACGCTGCTGTCATATTTAATAAATGCAATGCATTTCAAACAAAAAGGGACATAATTTAGTATTTAAACAGCTTTCGCAATGTTCCCACTGTATTTTCTTGACGATGAAACTATTAATTATTCATAATAGATAAACAAAACAAAGCACGATTAAACAAACCCATTGAAATGTACAGACACTGTCCAGAGGCGATAGGGCAGTGCACAAACAAGAATTAGCTGTATCACACAATGTTTGTCTAGTTCACAAGCCAATTTGATTTTACTGACACCACACAATATGTATTGTCATATTATACATGCAATAAACCAGTGAAAACACTAATTTGTTAAGCATATATTTTTGTAACTACATGAAATGTTACAGTTTTTTATCAGTCGATAAATATGTAAACGGCATAGTGTGAATAAAACAATCCGTGTTAAATAATTAACGAAAGTATTATACACAAATATTTGTTGTATTATGGGCGTAACTTGTCGGCCGATACAACAACAAAATATTTAAACATTAGAATTGTGTTCTGTACTAATGCAAACGTTTCTAAATATTGCAAGACAGAAACCTACTTATATTCAGAAGAAGTATGAGCCTTTAATTATATGAAAACCTTAATTTCAAACAAGTTATGGAAAGGAAGATAGCTGTCTTCTGGGTGTTTGCGCCATGTAGCCTGGTAGAAGTTTACCGACGTTTCAGAGGTCTTTACTGCATCCATCACCAGGGCGATCTCATATCAAAGACCTCAAAAACGTCGGTAGACGTCTACCAGACTACACGGCGGAAAAACCCAGAAAACAGCCATCTTCAGACTCACCACCCTGCAATCCTCAAATCCTACAAGTTATGGAAACAAGCGGGTAGAGAAAAATACGAAAATAAAGTATAAAAGTTTCACTCTTAGAGTTATCAATCAGAAACATTCTAAGCAAATGATGGGTACAATCTGCACAACTACTTAGACATTTCGTCTTCTCTTTCTTTTTTATAACATCAAACTGACTGCTGTATCTCTCTCTTGTACACTCACTGTTTCATAAATATTTTAAGTTTGCTTTCCGTATTTGTTTATTGTATAAGCAGCATAATTCGGCACGTATGCTGACATCTATTAAACATGTTTTCGTATTGTCTCATTGAAGGGAGTTCACAGCGGCCACTGACCTTTTTAAACACTTCAGCATTGCTTTGGCTTTAAATGTTTCCACATTATCAGACAGGTAAATAAGTCGTTATAATAAAATATCATAATATTAATACGAATTTAGTAGTGGTATTTTCAATAGAACAAATACAAACAACAATCACTAGTCATTATTATTTAATACGGCACAGATGCTACTTCAGACCGTCAATGAAAAATAAACTAAAATCGATATCGTCACAGAAATATTTATGTTTCTTCTTATCATACTGTAGCGTGGGTCGGGTTTGCGACCTTGGGTTGTCAACCCTGATTTATTCACGTCAAATTAAATCACTTACAGTGGTCTGCACATACAGTCATCTCTCTACAATAACACACTCGATTCTCTCTCTACAACAACACACACATTCTCTCGCACTGTCCATCGAGTCTATCTGGTCCCCGAGCTCCGCTCTTCACTCTCTTCTCTTACACGTCGGCCCGTAGCACCCCACTGGACACACGCTGGCTCCTCAGCCGCCCCGGTCCACGTACCCGGTGCTCGCTCACGTAGCCGACCTGTCCATACTCGTCGTCGGCCCGTAGCACCCCACTGGACTCTCGCTGGCTCCTCAGCCGCCCCGGTCCACGTACCCGGTGCTCGCTCACGTAGCCGATCTGTCCATACTCGTCGTCGGCCCGTAGCACCCCACTGGACTCTCGCTGGCTCCTCAGCCGCCCCGGTCCACGTACCCGGTGCTCGCTCACGTAGCCGACCCGTCCTTACTCGGCGTCGGCCCGTAGCACCCCACTGGACTCTCGCTGGCTCCTCAGCCGCCCCGGTCCACGTACCCGGTGCTCGCTCACGTAGCCGACCCGTCCTTACTCGGCGTCGCACCAGACCTCTCGTTGGCTCCACTCACTCGACTCCACCAATGTCCGCAACAGCATACCGCTTGCAACTCACTTCTACATCCTTCCACAATACAACCTCCAACAGTCTCCTCACAATACAACCTCACTCTAACACTCTCTCTTTCCAACCTCTCTTCATGGTGTTTCTTCCACACTCTCACCTACTACACTCTCTTTCCAACCCTCCAAAGCCGATTGTCAACCGGCTTTTATACACAAATACAACAATGTCTATGCAACAATGCTAAACGCAACAATGGTAAACGCAACAATTATAAATGAATACAACAATGTCATTAAACAGACACAACAATGCCAGACACAATAATGTCTAACGCAACAATGGTTATAAACAAATACAACAATGCCAAATACAACAATGTCTATAAACGGTTACAACAATGCCAGACGCGACAATGTCAATAAACAGACAACTAAACTGTTTATTGACATTGTTATGCTGCTCTCAAAGCAACACGTCACAATACTTAAAAAAATAAAAAATGTTGGCTTAAGTGTTTATATACAGAACGGTCAACGACCGTTGGGGACAACGAAATTTAGTTCAATTTTTGTGCTTTTACAAATTACTTGTAATGTTTAATGAAGTACGCAATAGAACACAAGACCAGGTAACTGTTCATATAAACTGAGAGACATGGACTTTAATTTGAGACATTATAATAATTAAAAATTAGTTCATGTACTTATAAAGGCTAAAATAATAAAGAATTAGATCACTTATAAGCATAAAGAGCGTTTAGAATATCTCTTCTGCACAACAAGGTCCTGTTTGGCCTATAGTGATGTCATGTAGTCAAAATAAACCAGCGGTTTGGGACCATCTCCGCCTCCATTATTAGGGGTCTGGTGTAATGGATATTCCAGTCCTGACGATGGGAGCGGAAGTGGTTATCGAAACGTATTTGACAGATGAACTTAACGGGAAATACATGTGTCATGTCAAACGTGTCCTTTGTTGTTCTGTACTCCTTATCGACTTCGTATATCAGTTTATTATCAATGAAAAACTACTGTTGTTCACGTAATTACATTACTGGCGTCACATCGCATAGTCAGATATATTTCACCTTGCATTTAGCTAAATATTAAACTCATTGAAGAATATTTCAAATAAATTAAATCTGTATGTCTTATGAGTATCTTATAATACATTTTTACGAAGAGTACTCTGAAAATAATAATATTCAAATTGTCTTACTAAAGCAGGAATTATATTATGCAGTTAGTAATCATAATTAAATTTAATCGACGACTCTGGATACAAAAGTAATGGAAATATCCTAAGTAGTCTCCGATAATAAATATACAAACGGACGGACAAACGCGAAATCCTAATTGTGTCTTCGTTTTATAAACTTTATGCAAAGAAACCCTTAAAATGGCCGAACTATAAATTTATTTAATTAAGTAAATGCAATATAAATTATAAAAAAATCACATTAAAAAACATCGGATAACATATTTAAATATTAATACAATGAGGTTTATAAAATATTACTTGTGGAACAGTAGCCAGTAACTATCATTCGTGAAAATGGCCGATTAATCTTCAAGCTAGTATAACGACGATAGAACCAAATGTAATAGGCTCTGTTGCTACAGATTTTTTGTGTCCTTGTCGAGTAAATTCGTGTTTGAAACTACACATCAGTTTCCCGTGATGCACATCGCGTGCATAGAATTACCACATGACTGGGCGAATTCAAAACCTGTAACATATGTTCTATCTATTAATGTTGTTCGGTGTACATGATCGTAGAATGAGGTTTTCGGTCACATGTGAAACCAAAGCTAGAGTGGGGCGACGTGTTATTAAAAACGTTTTCCTCTTACTAAACCATTCTTCGGTTCTGTTGCTTTGAATTTAGACAACTGGATATTTCGTTTAGTACAATTTGTTATAACTTACATAGTTTAGATCAGTTTATATACCAAAGGATTGAAAAGATAATAAGTGTTAGGTATAAATTAATTGTTCGGTCGAATTGTTATCAAAACTGACGCGACTTAGTTGTGTATTGTAGACTGCAAAGCTGGTGGTAGTTGAAGAATAAACATGAGCATGAAAATTTACAGTCCTGCGCATTATAAGATCCAATGAAAATTTGACCTTGCAGTTCAGCAGAGGTTATGATTCTGAAATTAGATCGTTTTCAAGATGGTTGGTGTTGGTTCGTTGTGGTCTACAAAGTGGGCCAGTGCCAAGTACCATAGTAAGAGCTCATTTATTTAAAGATCCAAAGTAAACTTTTTATGTAATTTTCAACGCAAAGTATTTGCATGTCTATTTATTGATTTGTCTGGCATATTCTGTCACGTCTTCTTTCCAAGCTATGTTGATTATTTTGTTAATATGATGTGACTTGCATAAAAGTATAACAGGGAAATTTAATTTCCAAGCTTATGGTGTTCCTTTCCCATATTTGCAGTACTATAAAAACCATTACGTGATGCTATTGCGGATGTATTCCGCCTGTAATGCAATGAGAAAGCGTAAAAGATTCAACGATTTAGGCAAACAAATCGATTAACCATTTCGTGTTCCTTGTAATGAAACACGCCTAATAAAAGCGTAAAAATCAGCGTTTAAAATTTAACGATCTTACGATCACATATACACGCTACGAGCCCATCGACCCAATAGCGCAGCGTCGTTAAAATTTAGAGGATGGTGAGAACGCCGGAGGTCAGTCAGTATGCTCCGGACTTTCTGCTACCCTCCCCGCTTCACCTTTCCGGCGACCTCAAAGCGAATCGAATGCGGTGTGACATGCCTTGCAACTAGGCAACAATAATAACTACAACAATAGAGGCTCTGCGAGAAAAGAACCCCTCTAGTATATTATATCAAGCTGCAATGAAGGCACTGTTTCACATGTTCTTTTTTATTCCGCCTATTATTTTGGGCTCATTTTAAGGCCATGTCAACTACAGCAAGAATACATACAGATTTGGAAGAAATGTTTGTACTAATTTCGTTACTATCCGAATGCTGAGAGACTTAAAATCTATCCACTCACACAAGACTGGATAGATTACGTATAACCAGATACTAACACTAAGAAATTAAAGAAAATACTGAAACATTCTAATTCACAGATTGTTCTGGCGGGATCGTACATTCTCTCTGTATTATAGGGGCCACTATGAATACAGAAAAGGTGGGTATATAGGCTGGCGCATAATAAACTATCCCGTTTGAATATCTGGATTTTTTCATTAGTTTTTTTACAGGAATAAAGTGCAGGCTACACAACCCAGCAGCATGCAGGAATTGTTTCACAAACAATCCTAATTTTATTGACCCAAAGGAAATTACGCAGAAATTTTAACACCCGAACGGCTCCAACGTCACTGTCTCTTCAACGACTGAAAATCAGGGACAATTCTTGATGCAAGGCGTTCTGACAGACCCCGAATAAGTCATTCCGGTTGTGTAGTGATTTCAGTTCCATCCCAGCAGTCAAAAGTCCCTAGTTCGGACAATATCAATGTCACTAATAACAGGAAAAGTGCAAGTAATCATGACAACCAATCACCTGAACAGTGCAGTAGAACCAACTACCGAAACGTCGTGTATATTAAATACAATTAAGACAATTTATAATGCACGACGTAGTGTTTCAAATATGAAACGACCAATGTCACAAACCTTCAGAGAATCAGTATCTTTGGTTGTGTCATATTCAATGCGAGCGAGAATGTCTCAAGTAAACTGTCTACTCGTCGGGTGAGCGACTTGGGTGCGATTACAGGCAAAGCCATTCATTATATGTTACCACGATTGAGTATTCGTGAAGCTCTACGTCTTAATTTAGTGATGCCTAGACAACGGGACCCCTTAATTAGCACTGTAATCTAAAAATTCTCTTTATGAATCAGTGTTTGCAACTGGATTCAGTTATTCAAAACGTAATTTTACCGCAAACCACAAAATCTTCCAATCTTTATGCCGCATCAGAGCACGTATCAAAGTAATTCGGCTGGTGATCACGAAAGTAAGGTTATAGGATTTCACTTTCATCATGGAGTTGTAACTGCTGAGACAGACCGCAAGCTCTAATTCGGTGAGACGAACAGGACCGTTGACGGCAGAGAATGTGGTTCTGCTGTGACGTTACATGGTGTTTAATCACTCGCTCCCCCTTCCCTTATCCTGCTTGAACCCCCTTAATCCTCCAGTCTGTCTGCCTGTTCTTCAACCAACGTCCGACTGCCAGAGAGGACACAGGACAGAAAAGCAACCCCTCAGTGACCAGTGTGCGTTAACGTGATGCGATGCTATCCGTCAACCTCGCATCTTGTAAGTCTACAGCCTGTCGAGACTTTGTCTTCTTTTAAAGAGACACGTCGTTGGTGGAAGTAGGGCTACCCTCAACTGAAAACTGAACTTATCTTCCTCATGCAACAGTCGGTCGGCCGACTACCAACCAGAGGCAGTGAACGAAGAAAATATCAGTGACTCTCCTTTGCTTAAGTGGTTACTGCATTCCTCACTAACTGTAGGATTCTTTTCTGTGTATATCAATCTCCTATTCCAAAACAAACAGGTGCATCTCCTTTACTCACGCGTTTCAACCTCGACAGGCAGAGTGTTGAGAAAATTACAAGGGAGTAGTGCGAGAATGGCGTAACTGTTTGAAGGACTGAATATGGAGTTTTCATTTTCTACGGGATATTTGATAAGACAAGTAATTTGATGATCTTTTTAGCAATAGGTTAACGTTTACGAAGGACTCTTTAAAATGGGAGGGCTGAAGGATAAATTTAACATAATTTCAAATTAATATTTAAAATTAGTTTGATACCTCAAACAAAAGACAACGCGTCTTTATTACAGACAATACTTTGTTACTCATGTTTAAAAAAATCTTTTTTTCCTGAAAACCATAAAAAATCCATATATGTAGTCGGTTGGCGAAATGCAGTTACTCAGTTTTCAACAACTTAGTGCATATAGTTAATACAGCGCTTTTGGTTATAGAAAATTAAAGAATAATCTCATATGAATAGCATTTTAAGACGTGGTACTTGTCACTAAAAATTACATCATATTACGATTAAAAGCTATAATTATTTTAACAATCTTTAAGAAAATATTTCTCTTCATTCTGAGTCATATTATACTAATTAATAAACTCTGTTAGCGACAGATATCAAAGCAGGTGGTATATAATTTTACCTCTAAGCTGTACAGGGCTTTAAAGCGAACCTAATAAACTTAAAATTTAAAGAGCTAGGAAATGTAATGTGATAATTTTGTGGTGCTCGGCATAATGTCAGCGTTAATTATTTTGAAAGGTCGGGAAATTACCCGCAAGCAAATTTCTGACCTATGACTTTGGAAGCGGCCAGGGAATCCCCAAACTTTGACCCTTTTGAATGTCTGGGAATTCGTCGACTGGGAATGTGAGAAATGATTCGGTTACCTAAAAATTTGACACAAAAAAGAGGATTATTCATACCGACTAAAGTAATTAGAAACTCTCTCTGTATATGAATATTTAATCAGGTAAATATACTATGGCTGAGTCACTTTCTGCTGCTAAAAATTGTAGTTTTCAAATAAATGATCTCAAATAATAAATTGTAACGTATAAATGTATCTTATTCATTAGCAGATTTCGCTATATAGGAATAGTCATGCATTAGCGTATCTTTTCTAAAATATTAAACTCGTTTACTCCATAGCCTTTACATTTATCAATATTCTTTAAACATAAGGGTTGAAAACTTATCAAATATTGTACTCAATAATCAATAGCATTGTAAATTTCATTTCAATACATCCAAAGGATTATAGGAAACCTGAAAATAATGAAATGCTGCAATCGATAATCAATAATGGAATAAAATCCCATTCATGGGCATGCAAGCAAAGGATTATCGGAAACTTGGAAGTAACGAAGCTTGGGCTAAAATTAGAAAACTGAATCCCACGTTATTGAGTGATGTTTAACAAAACTGTGTATATATGCTTTTCACGTCAATATGTAACAAATGAATGGATCGGTCCAGTCATGACTCTGCGTTGCATCACATTATCCATTAGGTGGACGGAGCTTAGAACTTTTTTAGGAAGACCGTTTTGTATTCGGGAGACCGACATTCTCTCCCGAATTAGGTCACATACTGTTTACGATACACAACTTCCAAACCAGTGGTTTCCAACAATTTTTAGGTACCCATAACATGAGATTTGATATTTCCAGCGTCCTGATGATGGAGGCAGCATGCATTTCTAAATCGGTAAACTTCTGCCAGATAACAGGACACAACAACCCATAAGACAGCCATATTCAATTTGATATTTTAAAATCAGAACCTGAATATAATCAATAATGCTTACAATTTCAAGAATTATCGTACTTTCAATGAACGTGGAATTAAAAAAACTGTACACGCAGTCTCTATCATGTACTTCAGCGTCATTTTCTCTCTGTGTCAGTTACTGTCACAGAAGTTATGTGGTTCAGTTCATGTTGAGGTTATTTGAGCGAAGGCATGAGAATTTTCCACCCAACGTATCTAATACATAATTCATATTCTTCTAACATCAATTGCACAGTCTTCATAAACCTCGCAGGAAAAAAATGGGCATCTTATTCTGTTTTCCTGTTCCTGCTGCTAAGCATTGCCCTTCACAGAGCCATCAAATTTTATAGCCTGGAACTGAATCTTTTTGCTCGGACATGCTCCGAAAGATGTGTGATATCAAGACGCCATGACAACTTAATTTTGAAGATCTGTAGCAATGCTCAATCCACGGAAATCACTACACGTCCAACATCAGACTCTTCTGCAGTTCCTTCAGAATCTGTGTGCCTGAATGTACTCAACGTATTCTGATATCATCCTCATATGGAGCCAGTCTCTCCAGTAATTACTTTCTTTGTAATTATTATTTATAATAAGATTATTATTGAAGGGCTCCGCAGTGGCTGCGAGGTCTGAGGCATGGGCCTTGTGCCGCTTGGTCACTAACACCGTGGGTTCGAATCCCACTGAAGCCATGGATGTTTGTCCGCGTTTTTCTGTGTTGTGCTGTCCTGTGTACCTTCCGACGGGCCGATCCCTCGTCCAAGGAGTCCTACCGAATGTCTAATAGATCAACCCAACGAAAAGTTGGGACCCGCAGTTCTCAGGGACTTGAAGAACAGGTCGTTCCGAGTATCCAGTATATTATTATTGAATAACTCCGTCTTATGGAATAATCTTACAACGGCTGAATTTAATAAAATATAAAACACTAATTACATTTAAATATACAGAGATTTAAAGTAAACTGCCGTATGTTCTGGGTATTCATGTCCTTCAAGCAAACAAAAGAACTTTCTACTTTTAGCTTGAGCTGTGCACAAATTCGTTAAGACATAATCATTCAGTTAGATGGGGTATTGCTGCAGATGACATACAGATTTTTGGCTTAATAATAAAATCAATGTCTCCTTTCAGTAGACATTTTTGATACGATAACGTATTTACATTGATTATTGTTTTGTTTTTCTTCTTGTTATAGGCTCTTTTTTGTTTCCATACACTTAGTAGTGAAATTAAATTGGAGATTGTTATCATTATTACTATTAATTATCATCATAACTTCTTACTGCTCCTGTTGCGAGATCTTGGAAACACGATCATAAAACTTCGAGTTCCATGAAAGTCCAGAATATCTTGACTAGCTGCAAAACTATTAGCTTCTGAGAAAGAAATTTGTTTCGTGGAGTTAGTTTACATTATTCCTGTTGCCATTTCACTCTTTCCAGTACCCTGTAACGTCACGGTTCGTTTCTTCACGGTGAAGAAGGCAAAAACAATGTTTGCCGAAACGTTGGATAATAGTCCACAATCGACGTGGCTTACTCCCAAAACACGAAATTACACCTCGACTAGAACCGCGCAAATCTAATGACAAATATTTTTGCTATTATTAGTCAGTGTTGTAAACCGAACATCAAATTTCTTTCCACGTTTTTGTTCAGTTGTTTCACCCACACCGCCTTCGTGCTGCTCTCTTTGGCTGTTACACAAACTCCGTGATCTGCGAGCAGCTTGACTAATGACAGGGACTGACGTCTACTTCCGACAGTCAGGCCTCGTGCCTTTCCCGCCGCGTATCGGACGATGTTCGTTCTGAAACCGCCAGGAAATGCAGAACTGTCTACACTCAACTGACGAGCTATAGGCGCATTTTCTGAATTCGCGCCTACAGTAATAACGTCACATCGACCGTCCTTTCCCCTGTTTAAATGGATGTCACGAATCGGAGAAGGGTTAATTTCAGCTTCGTGAATGATGAAAAGGAAAGAGGGAGAACATGATAGACAGCAGGAAAAGACAGGAAACATGAAGATGAAACAATGAGTGATCTAACTTAGAAATGGTGTTTCTACTTGTCCCCAATCTTAACACTTCAAGGATTCCGAGAAAACAGACGAAGAAAAATGTACGTCTTGCAATACGAGGCAGGTTGTTCTGGTGATTAATTAAGCACTACGCCGTGAAAACTTATGGAACGCTGAGTTACAGCTCTACGCACCTTCACATTTTTACACACAGATGTGTGGTTATTCCACTCCCCGGCCAGTATACAACCTGGTAAAGTACCAGTTCCCAGTTAATAGAGTCTGGGCGGGCAGTAGATCCGGTGTAGAAGCGGTGGTAAATAGGAAAATCTCTGCATTTTCCAAGAGTCGAACCTCAGTTATTCAGCCCTTATCCTAGTTATTTTACGAACTGAGTTACCCACGCTCAAAATGTTAAAAATTCTTTGTTGTTAATCTAATAGTTTCTACGTAACTATACGAATATTCGTCAAATTAAAAATTTCAGCACAGTGAAGTTTGTATTTGCATTCTAAGGGATAGAAATAAGCCACATTATATGTAGTCATTGACATATATGTAGCTACTATTCTTAGTGCCCCGTCTTCCCTTGGGTCCGTCAATTCTCCTCCATACACCGTATTTTGGACACCAAAAGTGGAACATTTACAATGTCGATAAATTGCATCTAAAAGAGTTGACAACGAGCAGAACACGTATCAGCGTCAAACTAAAATAACTAATGAATAGGGCAACGTTTCCGGTGACATAATTGCGATTCAGTGCCCTGGTTAGCATTGATGATTCCTGTTCAGCAGTTCGTCAGTTTTTCTCATGACAGGGAGACAGGGCAACTTACAGATGTTTTTAACCGATTCGCAAGTTTATTGCATAAACGTTCAAAGATAATACATTAAAATACATATCGAATATTTTCTTCTGCGTACTTATTACATAATATATCATTCACATCATGTCGTTTCTCACTAAACACTACGCACCCCTAATGTACGAATTTTACAAAAAACAATTATATAATCAATATAATATCGCGGATTACAAAAATTAGTGTTGATAGCTTTAGAAATAATAGCTGATATTGGTCCATCTCAGAATTACCTGTGTACAAACGCATTTATCGTTGTATGAGTCACAGTTCACATGAGTATGTTAGGATCTGTAGGCACAGCGTTAACAATTCTGACGCGTTCACCTGAATTTAAACGTTGACCTTTGTGAGCTTTGCCAGCGGCGTCAGAGTTGGATGCGATCAATGACCTTTGTGTGGGCGGGGTGTCTGCCTAGATGATGACGTAATTAAGAATGATTCCGCCTCTTCAGGTAACCAACGTCTTTTGCACCAAGGTAGATATCTTCTACGACCATACCGAGTGAAGACCAAAAAAATTATTGAAGAACGGTCGGTAAGATTTTTCGACCTAAGTCAATTTCTTAAATATCGAATGTTACCAATACACATTTATTCATTTCGTAGTTGTTTCATGCTATTTAGACAGGAGCACCACAAGTTTTCGATCGAGTCTGAAATGTCAGACACAAATCTCAAACACGGGCAACATTTTCATGCAGCGAGTTTCGGTATTTTAATGCAACAAACATCCCTCACCACGTTTCCTTTCTCGATCTCGCTCTCTCTCTCTCTGCTTCTCGTTTTTCCTCCCCACTGCTGAAGCGAAAGCAAAGGTTCTCAAGGGAATTTTGAGCTTAAGAGTTTACTACTCATGCCGCATGATGGCAGCAGTAGGCCTATTCATAATTCCCGAAATGGAGTCATCATCTTGACGTTGAGATGGCTACGTACCCTTTCTTTATGGATGCTCTGGAATCATAAATATTGACTACGCCCAAATATGTAGGTGCAAAAATATGGAGCCTTTGACTGACAGTCCACTGGGACAGGCATTGCTTATCTTCATCGCATGAAGATGTTACATCAAGATTAACTTGAAGAACATGTTCATAAAAATGCAACGTACTGCATATTGTTAAATCATAACTAACCGCCTATAGCAGATTTTTTCATGATAAGTTGACAGCTTGTAAGAAAATTACCTACCATTTTATGGAACCCAAAGTTTCATGACCATGTTTACATTTCGTTAAAAATTGCTTTGCAAAGCTACTAAATAAATCAAAACCATTATTCTCTTTTATCAACACAGTAATCAACTTAAACCAAAACCTAGAGACCAAACGTTAACTTATGTTAAATAGTGGTAACGGAAATTCTGCGACACGTAAGGTTGCATTTTTTTTAACACGACTATCACCAGAGCCTCGTTTATGAGTTGCATTGTACGAAGGTTATGTTATTGTTAATTTAGGAGTTGATTCTTCGATTCATCATAGGTCTTACACTACGTCTGTCATAAACGCGGCCATCTTCGAGGTTTAATGCGGCCAGATTTAGTTCTGGAATTATAAGATGTGCTACCCCACATGTCTAAATTTTAATAAATTGCAATTTCAAATGCATGTAAACTACGGTAAATATTCGTGTATAGCCATTTTATATTTCAGTAAATAAAGTGAAAGTATATTCAATTAAAATTCGCATTTGTGTAAGCTGATTTAAAATAGGCGACGGAAAAAATACTTTAAACTGAAGTTTGAAATAAGTAAAAGTAAGAGATTATGGCTTTCCTCCACCCTCGTAATGGTCCCTAAACAGTCACGTCTTTTATAAGAGGCGCTTAGTAGACACTGAGTTTGTCATGCCTGCCTTATACTGTGACGGCTAAAACTAGTATCTTTCATCACTCGAACTTCATATTCTTTAAAATACAGGCCATAAAAAATTACATAATAACACGAGGTAAAAGAACGAAGCGGAGGAAAAGAAAACAAGAAAGATTACATAACATGAAACCGAACAGAGTAGACAATGCTTGAGAGGAATATAACAGAGTATAAGAAACGTTAATGGAGGAGAGGGAAGGAATCGAGTATAGAAGATAAACAGTAAAGGAGATAAAATAACATAACATAGTAGAATATAATATAATAGAACAGAACAGAATTGGACATAATATAACAGAGAAAAATTGAACAGAACAAAACAGAATACGGTAGAATGTAAGGTTCTATTTATCATCATATGTTATTGTGAGATTAATGCAGTTCTTCATCTTTTTGTGGTCCAGCAAGTACTTTCCATTTTAGACTCCATAACTTCTATGAGTCTAACGTAGCGTCTCTGTTAAATAATGTAACAGTTTGAGCAGAATCGTTAAAAATTCTGACATCGTCGAGAAAAGGTTGTCAGGAAGAGGGGACACACAATATTCTGTGACAGCGTGCATCACAGCACAGAACAGAGCGTTGGCAGAGAGGCATTCTGTGAGCTAAACGTCGAGCTCATATACATTTTCATTGCATACGGCAGGCAATTTTCACCTTCCAAAAAGGATAGATTAAAAAATAGAGCAATAACAGAAATTGGAGAGACATGTATGAATTACTTTTCCCTTTGTTCGCTGAGAACACGCGTCACATGTGTGGATGGGAACGTGTAAACTGATAAGGAGAACTGGGGAGATAACATGATTTTATATTTCAGATGACTAGCCCAGAAATCAGGCATTATATTATTAAAGTGGGATGTCTCGAGTAGAACCAGGAATGCTGACGGCACAGCCTCGAATTTCGGTCAAACATGCCTAGTTTATACGAGTTTTATCAGCAAAAAACAATTTTTTATATGCTTGCTATGATACCTTCGTTTAAATCTAAGATCAACGTTACCTTTCCAAACAATCTGAGTTTTATTCGAAGCTATTCTTTGATAGCAAAATGTGTGACGGTCTTTTCAATTTCGTACAACACATGACTATAAAAAAAGTAGCTGTGAGTTCTGAAAGTCGCCATTAGCTGTTGCCACGAACTTTTTGGGATAGATGTCGTCCAGGGGCAGGAAGGGGCTTAGGAAGATGAAACCCGAAGAAACAGACCGTGGGTGGGTTTTGTGCGAAGGAACGAAAGGGGGGGGGGCAGGTGAAATTTTTCAAGAAGCTGTAACTTCCCTCGTTCTGGGACGCTTTTGGTAGAAGCAGCCCAACAAGCCACGAAAAGGGAGCTGATGGTAGAAGGGGTTAAACTTTCGTATAGTTGCTCAACTAGGTGCCTTTCGAGCAAGGAGTAGCGATGAAAAGAGGTAAAGAGAGTATGAAATGGCAAGTTCTGTTCGTTTCTTTACCACCGCCTTTTATGTTTTTAAAAATGTCGCTTTTTCTTCTGTTACGGAGTCATGGCAGTTGCAAACTAGGAAGCACGCACGCACGCACGCACGCTTCTCTTTATAAAACTTGGGCGTTATTCCTTCTTCCACTCGCGAATACCTCTCCTTTTTTATACTATCTTCACACATAGGTCTAATCTCCGTAAAAGCAAATGCTAGCACACCACAATTCTTCTACGAACGCCACCATCACCACCAAAACCACCACAACGAATGGTATTATTTGGAATATAATATAGAAAGTTCTCTCATTTATTTACATTAATGCAAAATATTTAAGGCACACGCGTTGGACCTTTGAAACTCATGAATTGCATCTCAGATTTACAATTTAATACTCTTTTTACAAGAATTTGCCAATTGATTTGTATAATACGGCCAGACTGCCAGTACACGTAGTGTTGTTACGTGAGCAGTAGACAATAGAATATGAAAAAAATTTAACACAGTATTCTGAAAGTCACACATATTTGAATGCATACAGGGCTTATGCAAAAAGTGTGACAAACACAGCCCCAATTTTCATCTGTTATTACCTCATACATGGTCTGCGTTTAATGAATGCAATTCATATAACAGCATACGAACAAAATGTTCAGGGCCTACGTTTGTGAAAACACGAGAAATTTGTAGTACATACATCCTGGTATTACAATGTTCCACTGATGAATGACTGGCATTATCACATGTTAAAAGCTAAAAGCACGTTTCCGGAGGAACAAAAACATATAGCCTTTTCAATGACACACAATAAAGCCCATCATATATATCTGGGTTAGAAACTACTCTGAGAAGTATCTTTATAAAGGCCACGACATGAACTCCCGTTCGCTGTGTGTTCTTCCTTTGTTTTTGTTTCCGCCGATTACCAGTAGAGAGCACCTCCACCAGACACCCATTGTTGTTGCGCATGAAAGGAAAGGCGTCTTGTTGTTTCGTTCGTCTTTTGTGCTTTTCGATCCATTTTTATATTTTTTATGCCCTTTGAAGCCCCTACGAATATGCAAAAGTGAATGGATTTTCGAAGAAATATAAATCTTACACAGAAAGAAGAAAGAAATCTATTAGCAAAGCGAAGTACTTAGTGAAATGAGCTGACGAAATTCTATCTCTAATGACGGATTGAATACTGAACAACATAACATAATTAATGTGCTGTGTTGGTATTTATTTCGGACACGACTGAAAAATATACAGTACCCGTGTCCAAATGTCCAAAAATTAAAGGAAACGAATAATAAATGTGAGCGAGAAACCGTCAGAATTGTCAAAGGCAGAAAATATGTACTTATAAATAGTACTTCGTCGCATGACATTCACGATTTAAATCACAAATCGAAATTAAAAGTAGCGCAATAGAAAACCAGACAAATCAAATGAATATCAGCCAGTATTTTACGAATTGAACAATAAAGTACGTATCTATACCAAAGGATCACATGAATCGATTAGAAATAATATGTCAGTTCGAACTGGGGTGAATATAACGCTTCATATATAAGGTGCAATACGATAAAAGTTATATCATTAAATGCAAACAAAGTAATATCAGTTTCTCTCAAAGAAGTGCTGTGATAACTGCCGCATTCTCATTGCACGATAAAATTTACATCACAACATAACCCACCGCATATTACAGGATTATTAATAATACTTTCTTCTTTCAAGTTTACATAGTTAATATTTCATTAAATATAAGTTTCTATATTAAACATAAATAAAGTGTATTCTGTGCAAGTTTCAGATTTGGTTTTTCGCAGACAATCCTTTACGTTTTACATGTTCTAACAGAGAGTTTAATATTTAAATAACAGGGGGTTTCAGACCACAAATTAAAAAGCGGTCGTCTGCTATCGAGAAAGATCCAGGAAAACATCCACGGGGGTGAAGTAGTAGATTACAAGGATAAAACATGTCCTGAAGGAAGCAGCATTGTCTGAGGGAGAGTCGTCATATGACATGATGACGTATAGAAAAGATTTTGGGGAGGGGGGAGGGTAGAAGTCTTTAAAATAGTGACGAATGTCCAGAGTCCACAGCCGCAGATAATCCATGTATCTCACAGCAGATGTGTGAGAAGACTGAAGAATGGATACCAAATCAACAAACTCAAAAGATATAGCACCTCCTGTTTCTAAGCCACGCTGCCTAAAACAAACTAGAAAAATACCAATAAGAGAACTAAATAACCTAGACCTACATCCCACAATCTTTTTCGAAATCTGGAAAGAAATATCTGTGGCTGAAAAAGCTTATCCGAATTTACTTTCTCAGACTTCTCCCGAAGACTTTCATCTTTTAGATATACACGCATTTCAAAATTTAGAATTTTTCCATTCTGCTTGCATGTATGTACATTTCATGGTTGGAATGTTCTCCTCTAATAAACTGGTTTCTTACATAGTCATTTCCGTCATATCCGGGAACTGCTTTGAGATATCTCATTTCCGCAACGTCTAATCCTCGACTGTGACTTTCCTGAGGGACAAACATTGTTGACACATTCAGAAGCTAGAAAACAGCCAAGACATCATAAAATTGTATTGAAATTTCTTTTACTAATTTCCCCTTCATATTTACGATCGTTATAAAAAAACTTAATATAAGATGTTTCGTTTCATTACAGCAGTATTTTCTTATCGCAAATATTTGAACCTCCTTTTCCTTCTGTTTCATTGCGTGTTGTAATATGGAATATAAACAGCTCTGAAGGAGGGACACAGCGCCTGAGGTTATAGCGTTCTGATAACAAAGACGCTTTTCTTTCTAAACGATTAAAATCATAAGGCTGTGCGCGTTATAAACTTAAAAATAGAATTTTACCTTCAGCCAATAAACATTCAATACCCGAAACGTCATAACCTCAAATATACTTTACATGAGGAAAATCGTTCGAGATGAATACGTTGTCACTGGTAGATACAGTTGTGGCCAAAGTTTAATGTTATTGTTATGAGTGAGGATGAGGGTGAGAGTATAAGATAAAAAGAAATATTTCCAAAAGATGCTCTCAAAAGCATGACTTGGAGCGTGGAAATATATTAGACGTAGAGGTAGCACTTAATTGGTAAACCGCTTGGCTCCTGTAAGGGTTATTGTTGCTAATTCTGAGAGTTCTGCTTAGTGAGGTGATGAGTTGAAGAGCAGTCTGCTATGCAGGAGCAATAGTGATCTAGTGATTTCCCACGAGAGGGAGCTAGCAGAGGAACCAGACTTGTACTGCAGAACACCACTCTGAGGAAACATTTACAGCTTTGTTTCCTAGTATATTATACATAATCTTTAGAGCCACCTCCAAAGGAAACCTCTCACTACTATGATGGTTGTATTAGATCCATACGCATTTCAGTAATTAACATGGCCGGCTCTTTGAAATTTATGATAACACCATTGTTCAGTTAATTAAATGTAATCGTTTAAATTAAAGAAATCTATTATCATTTTTATATCTGTCATGCAATGGAAAGGTTTTAATGTCTTCGAATCTCTAGCCCTTTACAAACCAAATTCCACTAACGAAAGTTAAAAATCAAAAATTACGAGTACTTATATTAATTATTCGATAATTTGCACAACGGTAAATATTTTATTTACACCGTAATTTTATTTCAGTTAAAATGTGCATAAGACAAATATCTGCAGTATTTGAGAACAAGAAAATATAATTTCACCGACTTCTAAAAATAAAATTAAATTAACAGTGTTGGGTTTCGAGACGAATTGTAAGCTTACCTCATTCATTTGTGAAAGATTAATGCTTGGATGCTTTCGAGACTCTTAAGTGTCTTATTAGGAATTTTGATTTAACATTAGGTTACTAAGAGGAAGGTAGGGAATACTGAAAGGAGCAATACTTAATTTTCTTAATTTTGTATGATTGAATCTAATGTACATTTAATTTAGTACATTATTCACAAAAACGAAAACTTATTTCATCAGATACTCAGTAGAGGAGCGGATTATAAATTTTCGGTCCATATGCTACATATTGGAGTTGAACCATTTCATGTTGACTATAAAAATGAGAAATCCATAACTTACATTATTTTCCAAACATTACTAAGATTAGGGAATTAAGGAGGGTGCAGTGGGCGGGCATGTAGGAACGTGGTAGGATAAAACACACAATATTTTGTTGGAATGTCTAAAGGGAAGAGAAAACTCAGAAGACATAAGAGTAGAGCGGAGAATAATATTAAAATCTACCTTAACAGAATCGTTGGGGAGAGTGTGGACTCGTTTGATGTGGATAAAAATAGTAACTGACTAATCGCTTATGAGCTTCTCAAGAAATATTCTGCTCCACGCAGTTAGTGTGTCACTAAAAAAGTTGCCCGAACATAGGAATTCATTAAGTTTCTCACTCTGAAAACTGCTGCATGTCGAATAGATACGACCGATGGAGTAAGAGTTGGAAAATTTGAATTAACGAGAAGATACAGTTAAAATTTTGTACGATGTCATATATATTTTTTTCCAATTTAAGGTTAATTTCATTCCTAACACCTAAATAATAAAGCTTTGTTAAATATGTTAAAAATTCAGTTCGTACCTGAAAGAAAACACATTCACATTACAAAGGCCGTCTGGTAATGCTGCTTTATACAATAATCGCTACTTACTCTGAAACAAATAAAAACACTTTGTGGATACAACGCAAAATTGTTGTTTGTTGTAGAAGATGGAGCATATAGACACCACTATGCCTTAAGAGCTGGACTAAACCGTTTTCTCATCGAGGCATAAAATGTTGTTGCAAATATATTTAAACATTGCTATCACCTCCCACTCTGACCAACGTTTTGAAACAAAATCAACACAAACGTTTTAAATATATCAGTGTTTTGGTACGGGTTTAAATGACAGTAACTTCAGTATGACCTTCATCAGTACTTACAGAAGTAAAAGTTTCTTATAAAACTCACGAAGAATTTCTCACGTCATTTTCGTGCAGCGTCCACAAGAGAATGAGGAAAAGAAAAAGACAGATAGAAACAAGGGGTAAAACGCATTATAGAAATGGAAGAAGGGGAAGAATAAGAGCGCCCCCTGAGACTGGCACAATTAGCTCACAACATCCCCCCCAGAACCTCCCCTTCCTGCAATCGTGCCAGCTTTTGACCTCATATCCCTCCATGTAGCTTTTTCTTAGGGATAATTGTTAACACACTGCTGTCTTAACTGCGGCGACGAACACATAAGACGCTTTTTCCTCTCTGCCATTTGAGAGAGAAAAAATTGGATGCTTGAGAAAACTTGACTTGTCACATAATAGATGAGCTCTTCCAAGAAGGTTGAGAGTATAACAGATTGCAATCCTTAACAGACGGGTCAACATTATCCCACTTAACTACTTTGGCAATGCAGCTAATCTAAGATATATAATATTAGGTCTAAAATAAAGTACATGAATACTGACTCTTGGCTACAGATAATTTAATCCAAGGTGGACTTACTCGTATCTTCCCCCTGGCCAAGAATAATTAAACTGCTGTAACCAAGAGCGAAGAAAACATTCCTGGCATTATTTTTAACCTTAGTAGCTAATATCCGCTGTATATGATAATGTTTATTCAGAAACGACAAATTACCATAGTATATACTCAAATATAAATTTCACTGGAATGTGTACAAATTACTCCTGACTTGCATATTTAAAATTGTCTCTTGTAACGTGTATCTGATAAATTCTTACCTTGAAAGCTTACACTTCACGGTGGGTTTTCAAAGTCAGTTGCATGTATGCATTTGTACATAAAGCAGCAGACGAGATTAGAATCAAGATATGTTTTAAAATCCTTAGTATTCAAAAAATTAATAAGCTTGTAGTAAACAGTAGCAAGATAACATACAAGAAGTCCGCGGCTGGATCTAGTCCGTGGTAACCATTTCGACCATGCTGACTGAAATGACTGAACTCTATATTATTTACCTTTAGAACATGTAAGTAGCCTTTCTAATTATTTTCGTTTTGGACATCAAATCAAGTTCAATAGTTGTTCTGTTGAAGTTAAGCTGTACGTAAGGAGATAATACATTAGAGTGAGCCAAAAATTGAAATGTCTGCCTCATTCCCTTCGGAGGCCCACTTGATTTCTAATTCACGGCAAGAACAATGATTATCATTTCATATATGGTCATACATTACTTCTTATTCATTGTAACGTAAGCTACAAATCACGTTGCAACTACAGGTTATGAAAGCTTTAACAGAATCGTCATAGCACATTGATTCTAATTTATAATCCTTGTAGAAACAGGGAATCCCTGTAATATGTACCAACAATTTTGAAATTATCGCCTTAACAGTTCATATCGGAGAGTAAAGTCCTGGACATGCAACTTCAAGTATGACTTAACACAAATAATAGGTTTCATCTTTTTACATAATGATTGGGATTCGCCATCTCTTTAGGATTTCTGAATTCAATAATATCTAAGATTTCTGTCTTCTGGGTTGTTGCGCTGTGTAGTATGGCAGATGTTTGCCAACGTATGACATTCATCGCCCTGAAGACGGAGGCAGTATGACCTCTGAAACGTTGGTAAACATCAACCAGACTACACAGCGCAACAACCCAGAAGACAGAAATCTTCATCGCCCTGATGACAGAGGCAGTATGACCTCTGAAACGTTGGTTAACATCGACCAGACTACACAGCGCAACAACCCAGAAGACAGGAATCTTCATCGTCCTGATGACGGAGGCAGTATGACCTCTGAAACGTTGGTTAACATCGACCAGACTACACAGCGCAACAACCCAGAAGACAGAAATCTTCATACTCATCGCCCTGATGACGGAGGCAGTATGACCTGTGAAACGTTGGTAAACATCAACCAGACTACACAGCGCAACAACCCAGAAGACAGAAATCTTCATACTCACAGCTGTGAAAACCTCAAATCATAAATTAATATCTATCTAATGTAGAAAATCTAAGTTCTTGACACAGAAATATGAGCACAAGGAGGGACAGACTAATAAACTAATGTTTTTTGTGTGATTTCTTAAGAAACACGCCCAAAACATGTTTAATTTCAAAAGATGTTACGTATCAAACTGCTAGCCAAGATAAATACACCTCTTGCAAAGAAATGTATGCAGTAAATTAAGCTGACAAGTTTGGTTCCTTAAACAATCGTAAAAGGAGGTAACTAACAAAGTCTGAATTGCTGCTGGGCGACAAAGATAAACAGGAGCCAGTGCTTCGAGTAATCGTTCGCCACTTCTGGTTCACAGCCTTACCTACTGTAATGTAACATGACGCGTTGTGCACTGAGACTGGCCACGAATACTGGCTCGGTAGAAACGTAAAAGGAATTTGAAAATTTTTAAGTAATACGTTTAAATAAGAATTCTCTTTCAATTTTGCTCTCTATATATATATATTTAAATATATATATATATATATTGTACTTAAATGAAAAAGCGCATAATCATGTAATTAACTGGTAATGGTTGTGGTGTTAAAGCCTTGTGAGAGAATATACATTCCATATGGTGAAATTAAAAATAGTGGTGGAAACACCTAAATGTAGAAGGACACTAGGAAGACCTTGATGTAGACAACAAAATATTATTAATATTTGCATTTTTTGAAGTTTTGTTGTGTGTTCAACTAACTACGGATAGCGTACAATGTGAATATGACAATGAACTTTCGGTTTCAAAAAATATGGAATTTCTTTAAAATTTGAGATACTATAGATTTCTCAAACAAAATTCTCTTGATGCGTTGATGCGTATAATATTAAAATGCGACATTTGGGGATTCATACATGTTTTAATATAATTATCCGTTTTGGCAGTGATGATTATTATGCTAGTGAAATACCATTCAGTGAATTATTATGTAAGGAGTAAGATGAGACAGGTTTACAGAATCACGTCTGAAATGTGTGTCGAGAGAAATAACGGAGCTTGCATTATCTGTAACCAACCAGTAGAAGCACATGAGACGGGATATTAAAATGGCTGGTGTCATGCTACTATCAAGTATAATGATGTCTAAATATGGTGTTTTTAAAAACGAGAAAAATTAGGACCGCGCCACAATTACGGAGAAATTATCTTCTGCGACAAGTTTGGAAGTTGGCTCAGCTCTCGCGCTTAAGGGATTAGTTGCCTGCACTTGCTTATACAGCGCGTTCACTGACAAAGCTAACATTTAAGGTGCAACTGTCACTTCCCGAAGAGCGGCAGATGCATTTAACTATTTTAGTGGACGAACAGAATTTACCAGATTAGTGAAAATGGTCGGAATCAAACACAGGAACTTCTGAATACGAAACCTGTGTCATGCTAGACCAGAAGTTAGTTCGGTGTTTAGAATGTTCACGGACTGAACTGTTTATTTTTGCTTCGAATTGTTTTTTCTGTGGGATTTGGAGATATGCCTCGCTCTGCAGTAAAGAAAGTCGGTTGTGGACAAGGATTATAATCAGCAGAAACAGATTCCATCAGTGATGTTTTCCAAACCATAATAAATACTTTCGGTAATGGCATTAACGTCGAAGTATATAACCGAGTTTCTGGTCATTGTCACGTTTACTGCATTGAATATAGAACTACCATAAGAAACAGACTTAAAATTAGCCAAGTCACAGAAATATCAGCACAAAGAAATTATTTAAATTTTTATTGATATTTCTCATTTTGTTTCTATTTGACGTAAATATTTTTTAAAATCGACTCCGAACTCTATTTTCACATTTCTTTGTTAGAAATTTATGATAATTATTAATTCAAGTATGTATTTTCTTGTTTGTTTTACTTTGCGTGATTATTTTTGAAAACCTAGTTTGTATTAATTTATACTCGCATGTTTAAGAAAACAACTATGATACAAGTAGTTTTTGGACCGGTCCTGTCCGCTTAGATTACCTGATTTGGACCGTTCAGAGGCAGCATAATTATTAATTCTTTATAGAAACATAAGTTCTTGCATATACAGCAAAGTCAGTAGTAAGTTCCAAGCTATATACTTTATGTCATAAAAATTGATCCGCAAAAGGGCGTATTATAAGCGATCTCAGGTCTGACATCCATTTCTCTTTGCATGAAATAATTGTTAGTAATATAAACTGTCAACTTAATTGTGTTTAAACTTTGTTAAAATGGTTCCTTTTAACAAATTCCGCACTGAACATCATCATATAACTATTTTCGTGAAACTCTATGAAAAAAGATTGATAATCATTAGCAAAAAAATTATGATCCCAAAGTGTCTAGTCTGAAAATGCTGACATAATTTTAGAAACATTTTAGTTGAACGACCTACTGAGAAGCATTAACACAGCATCTGGCTTACGTCAGCATGCCGCTTTGCAGAACTACATAAAACAGCTACTTCAAAATCCAGCTTGAATTTCTAACTTGATAAATTTTAATATCACTCGTAAAGCAAACATTTACGTAACAGAAAGCACAGCACGTTTAACTTGATTACAAAACTAAAAGAGGGAGTTAACATTTCCGTCGTATTTATGTACGTATTAAAAACTAACGCATTTGTAAACGTATACTGTTCAGTTATCTGAAATATATAAAATCATGCATACAAACAAATCTACTTGCACTATGAAAAACGTGTTTAGCACTAAGTGTTTTAAAGTCTAAACAGTTTTGTTTGTATGCATGATTTTATATATTTCAGATAAATATTCAACACTGCACGGTATGCAAGATTTTAAGATATGTTTTTTAAGTCTAAACAATTATTAAGTCACGAGTCGACACTACGTTAGAGTATTTCCATTTGACTGTAGTTCACTTGCAAACAATACGTTGCATGAATCACGTGCAGGAGCGTACGAGCATAGGTACGACATTGAACAGTAAAGCCTCTCTTTTCGATGGGGTGAGACTATGCTTCTGTGAAACTGGAAAGCTTGTGGGTCCGTTGTCCATCCCGCAGATGAAGCACGAGTGAATAGAGAGCTAGTGTCGAATGATACTGACAACAATAACCGAAGGACCCAGAGAAAAACCTGTTTAATTACCACACTGACCGCCAGATACCCCACCTACAAGCGAAACCGGGCCTGTGCAGTGTGAATTCGGTGACCTGTATTATGGCATGGTCAAAGGCGTTTCGCATAATGATTAAAATATCTTCATTTCCTACTTTTAATTAATCGCAGACTCCAAAAATTAAATTATGTGACATTTCTTTGACACGACATGAACTGATAAATACCTCACCAAATATTAAACCGTGTATGAAACATCCGATAAAATAGCTGTATTCAGTTACCATCAGCTTCTATGACACTTAATATGCCTTGTCTATTGAAAAAAATCATGGTATTTGAATAAAATTATTCTACAAAATGTTACACGGCATGAAGGAACACCACGGATTACATACCTTAAATAGTACAATACCATGCACACATGACGAAAGGAAAATGGAGAAACAAAAGTTTATAAATCTATATATTTAATTTGGATGGCATAAATCTATACTATACTTTTATTTTAATATTAAACTTTGTTGCGCAACGAAAAAATAAATAACAGAGGTGGTTTGGTGCCAGGGAGAACAAAGTTTGAAATGGGTGGTATGTAGGTAGAGGTTTAGGAATGAGAGTATGGAGGATTATGGATCAGAAGGCCTGCTTGCAGCTAATTAAAGAAAAGCTCACTTTGCATTATCCACCATCCAGCACTCCATATAGAACTATGTAGAAATACACAGACGGGGAGGGGTTTCGTTGGCTGAGAGATGCAGAAATTTTAGAGGGATTTCCGCTTGCGCGCAGTGAAAAGGTTTTCTGCCGTTCTGCCCCAGTAATTAGTACGAGAAGGCTAACTTATATGTGAGGCAGACTAACAAGAATGATTTGTTTAATGAGTTAGCTGGGCGCTCCTCTGCTTGTGGTAGTGGTCTTTATTTTCATGGATGCACTCAAATTATGTGGCAAAGATCTGGTCTCTCGCTTAAACTAAAAAGATAACGCTGGTAAGAATGGAATCATATAATCTACAGAATTTGGAAGATTAAACTACGTAAGGCACTGTTTAAAGTTTTAACGAGTACTAAGGCTTTGGTGCGATGTTTCTTTAACGGGAGCGTTTCTATGTGCTTAAGCATATATAATAAAAAGGAAGTCGAAATTAAAAACTGACTCCTCTTTCCGAATGTGAAATATTTCGTCAACTTCTCATCTCCAACGGAATTAAGTATCAAATGTTACAGGTAATGAAATGAGTTTCTTTTTACAAGCTTTAAACCATGGACTGTTCTAAAACAATGTAGGAAGACAATTCCCAGATGGCTAAATTAATATATTTACAAAGATTGCATTTCAGCTAATTAGTTAAAGGTGGGCAGAATCTAAAGCTTGCATCTGCAGATATAAGAAGCAGAGCCCTCGTTATTTTAAATATAAATTCGACTGAGTGAATTTAACATACTTCGTATAGAAAGTCTTGACATTAGTGAAATCCCTACTTCAACAACAACTTGTTTATTCTTCCTTTAAGGTACCAGAAATCCGGTTAAGAAATATAAAACGTTGGGAAAATTTTATTGACACAATTTCAGACGTTCTGTTGGTAGAGTAAGAGAGAGGTAAACCACGTCACAAAGTTCACCACAACCCTCTGACAACAATCTGTATCGCTGTGCTTCAGTTATGTTGATGAATGTATCCGAGACAAAAGATTATAATGACTAGATAGACATTACTAGTTTGTGTGCGTGAGTCACTTTGATATCGATCATATGTTAGCTGTTAACTCTTCGGTGTTTAAAAACAAGCGTTTGTCGATGTCTGTCATCAGAGTTGTGACTCCGTGTACATTTGTATATAGAAATCAACGTTTAGGAGAAACATACTGCCTCCATTTGTGGACTGTAGATTTAGTTTTTTTCTAGGTAATAACGGCATGTAGATTTATATGTTGATAACAGAGCTGAGGAAGGTGTCGAATCGACAGGGCGTCACAATCCTGAAGACAGCATCGACATCTTCACTGCCAAAAAACCTCAAATTTCGCAAAGAAAATGCCTACACTTACGAATTAAGACATATGAAGATTCTTAATATTAAATAATACACATGATTTTACATTACCTATAGAAGAGAGAAAATCACATAAAACATACATCATCATTTGTTTACGTGTAGGCGAGTTACTCACAAAATAATCCACATACATACATTGCCACCTACACTATCACACCGATAATTCTAAATACTGCTACTACGTAGCAGGTTTGGAATTCAATAGCTGCTGTTCTGAAGTGAAAATAAGTTATTTTCTAACCAAATTAAATTGTAACGGTGATACTGAAATTATTTGAAGCATAAAGAGAGAGTGTGTATTCATCTGGGAACAAATATTACAACCAAACCCGCCAATTACCAGTTATTTCCTGCGTACAAAAAAGCACGCATCCCATGAGGTCTCTCGTGCTTCTGTGTATCACTTCAGTATGAAGGACTTTTGAATTGGGCACCAATTGTTGAACTGCGAGACGCCATAGGTTTTGCACAAATGAAATTTTGTTTAAAGCTTTCATTCATGTGCTTGTTAGGGTGTAAATGATTTTTTTTTTATTTGCACTGCAATCAGAGTTGTGATAAACTTATATAGATCATAAAATTCGTAAAACGAACACACATCTGTGCCGGTATCAATAAACAACAAAAGGAAACAAACAAGTTGCATATTAGACGTAGATACGTGCGTAAGTTTCTTTTCCTTTGAAGAAACGTTAATTATAAATTGTATGTAATAAACATAACAATGTTCGCTCATCGTACAGCAAACCTTTTCTAAATATAACTGCGTATACTAAGAAATTATAATGGGAAATTCTATCTGGAGCTGACAAGAATTGCTAATTCAAAATTACTTCTGAACCGACTGTGGGCTCATGTAAGTACAGTAATGAACCTTCTGTTTCCATACAAGACGGGCAAATTGTTGCGAGTATAAACTTTTAAAATAGCCGTTAGTTAAAGTGCTTGTAATAAACGAAAACTTTTTAATGCAGAGAGGGAAAGTAAGAACAAAAATTTAAGAAATAGCCTACATTCTGTTTGAATATTTGTGATTTCCTTTCACAAAATCTTTTCCATTCTCTCCTTTCTGGATTTATGAGACTTGGAAAATTCGTAAAAGACCAAATTAAAATAACTAAGCTCGATCATTGGAAAAATATATTCAGAATACATTGATTACCTGTCGGTCGACTTCTGCCTTGAAGATGGTAACCGACGTTTCGGTACAATGTATTTCCTGTAGTCAGGATATAAATCGACATCTTTATTGCACTCTAAATCTTGGTTCCCCAATCAATGTAAAACATAAAAATAAAAAGTTAAAAAGGTATCGTTACATCTGTTCCCCATTTACGCAGAGAAGCAGTTAGAGGGTAACTGACCGCTAATGGTAAAACCTTAAAGTTATCTCTGGCAATTATTAAGCACCACGCCACAGAGAGTGAAGGTACAACTCGATTCAGTCTTTACCTAAGCACTAGATAGAGGCGAATGATCAGCTTTCGCCCCGTCCACTTTAACCTCAGGGAAGGAGCCGCTGTTACCGATTCGAGACGATGCTGGGAATGTGCCAGGAAGAGTCGAAACACAGTGCCGAAGAGAATAATATCTTGCCTGTCCTAGAAATTAAACCCCGTGAGTCCAAATCGTGAATAGACACTATAATGACGGAGCTATCCAAGTTGTTATAATTGGTTTATACACTAAAATTATATTTACCAGACATGTTGTGTTCGCCCAATATTGAATCCAATCGAAACACTCTGTGAGGTTTCTAAAATGAAAGATATGAACCAGCAATCAGATACGACTTTTCTTTCGTGATTTCATTTTAAGCTATTTGTGAAATTAATGTAATTAACTATCACTAAACAAGAGAGCCCACACAAACTAATTCAATGTTTCGAAAATCATATTTCTGTTACATAAAGATGGTAGCCTACGCAGATTTTTAAGTCATATTATCACTGGTATAAATTCAAGACGGTTTAGGTGGGTTAAAGTGTATATACAATGGCATTGCCCACTTAGAAACTCGTGTATTTACATCACTTCGCTGTATATTATTGCATAGTGATGTAGTTTGGACACAAACCAAGTTTCCATGTTCTCCATTCTCTGGAAAATGAGCAAGACTGCGTTTGCATTTAGTGTGTTGAATCCATCCATAATCTTAGCTATACAGGCTTTCACCTTATTCTGTTTTGTGCTATGGAATAACGTAAGACACTGAATTCTCAGGCTGGATACAGACTGTACTACAAAAAGATTTTTTGAGGTTTTCCTCAGTGATACCAGAATAATGCTTAGATAATACATTAGACCAGCCCCAGACTGCTTCCTCGCAGATATTTCCCAATTCATCAGCCAGTCATGCTCTCATTTAAAGCTGTAAAATAGATGCAGTTAATATGTGTCATTAAATAATTAAAAAACAACTCAGTAAAATTCTGAACGTTTGTGACGATGGTGCTAATCCCTATATCCGGAGATAGGGATCAACTCTATCGATCGGGCCAAATGGAATATGTTTTACCTGAAGACCGCGATAGACTCTCATCTCCGAAACGTCGTGGTTTTATTCATTTTATTTAATCTTGGACGATGGTAATGTCCAGAAAACTGTTTTGCTTCAACTTAAAAAAACTAAAACGTCCCATTACTTCCAGATGTCAGTTTACTTACTACATGATACAAGCTCTCCTGTAATGGAAGTAGAATTATCGTTATTTTTATCATTGTCAGGTTGTCTTACATGATGCTTAAGAGAAGTGAGGAATGCATACGAAACCTTTATGACTGTCTTCTGTGTTGTGGGGCAGTGTAGTCTCGTGGAAGTTAACCAACGTTTCAGAGGTTCTTACTGCCTCCATCATCAGGGCGTTGAGTACGCAAGACAGCAAGGACTTCTCAAATTTTGGTAAACTTCCACCAGTTTACAGGGCGGTACAACTCAGAAGACAACCATCTCTGTAACCACCATCATGAAAACCTCAAACCATACAAAATCTTATTTGAAATCCTGAAGGGAAACGACTACTTAGTAAACCTACTTGCAGATTGGAGAATAATATTAAAATGAATCGTAAAGGTATGAGGTCAAAGGAAATTGGCTTTATTACTGTGGCTCAGGAAAAGTTATTGCCGGGATATTTTGAACAAGGCAATGGCCCTCGGTTTCCACATGAGGCGGGGAATTTGACCTCCGGAATGAGCTCTCCATCAACTTAGTTATCATTATCAGTTGGGTACTTAAACACGCTTATACAGTTCATCCCCGGAATATACTCAGTGCTATTAGACGCCTCAAAATCTATTCGGCACAGAATTAAACGTTGTCAGATTTTCTAATAGGAACAGAATTAGTGCAGCATTTCAAAATGAACATTTTCCAAATTCATTCCAATATCAAACAATAAATTATGTTTATACCATTTGGAAGACGTTTATTCTTAAGACTCCATTCTTCAACAAATATTTCTAATTTTAAATTATATGAAGTTCACAGATAGTAGTGAAATTTCCTGGTAAAGTGTTAGGTCTTTTACATAAGATGGGGAATAGCATTCCAAATGTTCTAAGCCATAAACCTCTAATTTTAACTTTTCATGGAGAGCTTTTACATTTTGTTAATAATATTATTCCCCCTTCACGTTTTTTCCTGGGTTAGTGGCAACAAAAATGGAGAACTAAGGAATATTATTCTATTTAGCTGCTTACCGGAGCAGGAACTAATTAAAAATTACCGAGCACGTTCAGTTATTAAAGTTAAATTAATCTCTACGGTTTTCTGCTCAACGGCTCCATGTAAACCTAATATAAAGCAAGGGAATAATAAAAGCAGTCCGGATTTTTCTTCTGCTGTTAACCGAGTAAAGATTATTATAATCGCTTAATCCAAAAGCAGCTCGGGAATTCACGTATACTGCTGTAACATACACAACTGGAGTCAGTAATTCTCCTGGATATGTAACTTGTGGATGGGCTGATTGGCAAACTTATAACACTTAAAGAGCAGTACCTTATGAACAGAATAGTTACGAATCTAGTGGAACTGTTCCTCGCCTCTTGTGGAACCCGGAAGCTCATAACTGTGTTAACAATGGGCGTCCACTGCTGCCCGCATTGAGCCACGTGAATAGGCTATGTAACCTCCCACAGTGTTTCTTTAAGACACAATATTCTCCCACCTACGCCAGGATCTTTCAAACAGTCTTCTGTTCATGTTGTTTGAACAAAATGTTGGCAGTCAATTCTCATCTCATATATGCGTGTACAACTTCACTGTATAAATATTCCGTCATATATATTTTCGTTTATATCTTCCAGGATTATTAAGTTTTCTGTTCGAAATTTAAATTCGTGGACTTCTGAGGATCAAACACTGTTGCACAATACTTGAAAAGTACTTAAAGATGTTACGTAAGGTTTTGAAGTGCCTTTCTTTAAGAGATCACACAATCCCTCGAGTGATTTGTGAGATGAAGTACGAGGAGACAGACAAAAGACACGACCATCGCATTTTGAGTTAACTGTATGCAGAGGAGGCGTAAAACTTCCTGGGCCTTAAAGGAAGTGCAAGATATCCACTGTACCACTAACCGACAAACAACCTTCTTCTGTCGTAACCAACTTGTACCGCCAGACCAACTTATTCGGTTCAGGTCGGACGAACGGGCTTAACACTGACAAGAAAGTTTACATGCAATTCGTCATTTCTACCCATTCCTTTTATGTATTACTCTATTTCTACTTAGTTGATTCTATATTGTCTCATGCTCTATTTTCTTCCTTTCTCAATTCTTTTTCATCTTTTGTACATTTACTTTATTTTTCCATTTTAATGTTACTCTTATTTTATTTTTAATTAATTATTATTTGTTTTTGGTGGCTCAGGAATTTCCCAGCTCTGGCATCTGCAATATGCAGCAGTCCTATACAATAAAATGCCCTCGCGTTCATTATGACAGTACTGGATTCGCAAAGTAAGAGCTGTAATGTAAATTAAATTGCGTAGTTTCGAAATAAAACTTTGAACCGAGTGAAATGTTGTATCCCGGATTGGGATTACAGGTTGTCAAGGCGAGTGGATCCTTTGGAACTGTAGGTAGCGCTTCTTGGTGAAATAAAGTTGAAATATAACAGCTAAAAGAAATTTATTGCAATGCAATAGGCTGAAATAGCCGAACACTGGTTAATTACAAGTGTGCGCAGTGCCGACCTTTCGCTGGAGGCTGCCTTCTTCTGACATGAAGACATCCGGTCTCAGTATCAGTACCAGAAGAAAAGGCGTTATCGGGGAGCGGTCACCAGGTTTTATACAGATGCTCTTACGTCCCCCCCCTTTCTGGAAGATTCCCAATGTCACAAAAGTCATACAGAAAGTCCGTCTCTTGGACTTTGCTATATTCGGTACTTTGCCCTCGTTGACCGGCATCATGAGACGGATGTCTCTATCTTGTAGCCGGGCCCGAACGTGGCGTCACCAAGTTTATTAAAGGTAGCCTGTTTATTGCTACTACGGGGTCAACGCTGGGAAGTAATGATCACAATCATGTTACATCCTGTTTTCATACAAACCTATGTTTCTACATTTTGAAATGAATAGACTATAAATTAAAACAATAACCTTAATTAATATAACCTATATACAACATATATACCATATACAACAGAAGAAATGGAGCTCAAGTCATCGTGTTTATAAGCAACATAAGAAAATCTTATGCAGAAATTACAAAAATGTACAGGACTGTTTTCTGCAGAAAATCAGATCGAAACTGGCAAAACTAATATTTTTAATTTCCTCAAATCATACTTTAACAGATACAGCACACTGATAACTTATGATTGAAAAATACTGAGTCGTTCCTGAGCTCTTCTACAGCTTTCATTACAATAATTACCAATCGAACTAATGCAACAATTGAGAATAAAAGTGATAATCAGCTGTTGGACAGCTCTACTAATATGCTACATGTATTGTGCCAAAAGAAGGTTTTATTAAGCGAAAGACAGTGTTAAGGACCGTATTCAAAAATATATTATTTTCTATTTGCAAACGCAATCTTACGAAAACCATAAAAATGCACTCCGCTCGTAAAATAAGGAGAAATCTGTTAAATGCCATCAGTGAGTTTGATCCAATTCCTTTGTTTCCGGCCTTTCTATGAAAATGAAGTTCCAGTTCCCTCGACCGGAACTTCTTTCCCCTCCCTGCCTGAATGTATTAAAGAGCCCAATTCGAGGGCAACGCCCGTACGAAATGTACTTGCAACATGGATATTTATAGATTTTTGTTGTAATGAAGACAAACGGCCGTTTATATTATACGGTATAAATTCGTTCAAAATGACCGCACTTGCATTTTCGTCATTATCTTTATCTGCGTGTCTTCTCCCATTTTCCGACGGCACGGAGGTGCAGGATTTTCTAAATTCTCCTCTTGCGAGAAGAGAAATAGGGCCTACATTTATTCCTGAAGCTATACGTGTTTATAACGCATATGCAACAGGAAACTGGCCTTAATAATAACGCTATTATGAAACTACCTAAGAATATCAACTAACTGAATGTACAGTATATTAATATAAACAATGCTTCAAATGATTTGTCTCCTTGAAGTAAATTACACCACAAAAATACAATGTTAACTGAGACATACTGTTGTAACTTCACGTACGTCTTTGACGTGCTGTAGTAAACGTCCCTCAGAATATAACAAGCGTCAGTAAAGTTACGGGGTAACGTTCTTTGAGTGTCACATGCACAGCTGAATTAAATGTCACACAATTAGCCCGATATTCAAGGGACGTGTTAGGGGGAGGGGGTTTAATACTTTACTGTACCTTCAAGCCTCCTTTCCTACCTTCCCTCCAACTTCTTGTTATCTTTGTTTCTGAATCTCTTTATACTCAGTCCTCTTTTCCTGCTATTCTTCATTCATTTATTTGATTGTCTCCTTCCTAGAACTAAGCAAACATATTCCACTCATATGAAGTAAGGGTTAACAATCTCGATTAATATGACTTTAATCGCAGTATAATCGAAACTACGACAGGCTTTGAGATAAATAAAATGAAGCTGTGTAGACATCTCACTCTGTTTTTCGTTGGAGTACAATTTTCGACACGAAAATTATTTATAATATACTCTTGCTCGTAATAAACGCAATTTATTTCATATTCTACACACACAAATGTCTGAATTCGGATTAAAAAAAACTAATGAGTTCAACAGAAGACCACAGGTTAACTACAGAGAATTCTAAAACACGAGTACAAATAAAACACTGAAACTATGTGCAAATATCACCAGTTATAAACGAATTGCCAGCATAACTTAACCTGAGCAAGACATTTATTACAGTATACGTCAAGAAATTACGTAAATTATAAAAGACGTTTATGACAGCACCTAACCCAGCCTAAATAACAGACGACTGCAACAGTAATGTTAATGAACAGCGTTAAAATACTTTACTTTTATAGCATTTCTTGATGAAGTGTTTGTATTATATAGGTCAATGGCTTGCGGAATGTAAATTTCCTCATCACCCAGAAAGTTTTATGCTACAACACACGTGGCTCCAGGTGAAAATGGCGGTTACCGGGCGCAAAGTAACAATTTAACACAATTAATAGACTCGGGCTGCTAGAGGTTATATCCTAGACTCCATGAGATTACAAAGGGGGTTTTCTGTGTGGGGAGAGTTCTATAGTTGAACCTCGAAAAAAGAAATACAAATCGAAGAAGCTCCATGTCTAATGACAGGTGATGTGTTACAAAATTACTAAATTCGACGCATTCTTAACGAGTATGAATACTGAAGATGAATTTCTGGGATGTTGTCGTGCAGTCTGGTAAGATTACCGAAGTTTTTGAGATGATTATGAAGGCAGTAAGGAACTCCGAAACGTCCGTAGACTTCCACAAGACCATCCGGAGCAACATTTCAGAACACATATTCTTTCTTGCCTCCGCGAGATTCTGCAACCTCACCGATGAAGAGATACGTTTCTATAATTGTTTTATGCTGATCTATAACCGCACCCTTTCGGAACATGTTACACATTGTTTGATGTTCTGTAGAGGCATTCGCGAGTTTTCTCTGTAACACCTCGTCCGGAGCTTATGCAGAGCCCAATTCACAGTGAGCGGGGGATTCCAACGCCAAATGTGAAAGGACTGACAAGTGAATTATAAGTCTGGGTGCCGAGGCGAACTACGTTGCTTGTGCATTTTGCAATCATGTTTTTACACCTTAATATATAGACAAAATGGCAACTTTAACCTTGACTTTATTTTACTCTCAATCTTTCACCCGAGGAGTGTTTTCCATTATTTATTTTACTTGAAAACCTTTGATCTAACAAACCGCACAAATATTCTTCACAAGAAGACACATAAAGACTTTAAACAGCTAACATTTAGAATCTGAATACAATTTTTTTTTCAAAAATATTATGTGCACATAAAAACAAAATATTGATATAATTCTTCACTAATATTATAAGATTCAAGAACAAAAAACATCAGACGTAAAAATCTGATCATAACAGGCATCAAGAGCTTTTAAAAATAACCATAACAAAGCTTGAAACTTCATTGACAATGAGCTTTTAAATTTAAGGTAATTCGTCAATTATGGTTACTTCTGGAACAATTACTATAAAGCACTGTTATTACGCCGTTTAGTGGATTACATAGACGCAAATCTTATCACTAACTTCATTGCTGCAAGCATAGAACATAGAGAATGCATTAACGTCTAGCTTCCTTCCGACACAGCCAATACCAAAAGAACGATACGTACTTTTAAGTACACATACAAATCCCCGTATCTGAAGTAGCTGTATGGAAAAGAAGGAAATAAAGATGAAGCTTCTGCCGTTTTGTGAGATGAGTTAAGACAAACGTACCACCACCATCACTAGTAACCACCCTATCTAGGGGCTGTTCTTATCGATTGGACAAACGTCTACCACCCCAGCGGTTCAGATAAAAGGGTCAACACCATTTCCCTTCCAAACATCATTCCTCTCGTTATTTATTCTTCTTTTCTTTTCAATCGTCCGTTAGTTCTGCCTCTCTCTTTCATCGTCCTTTCGTTTTACAGCTCCTTACTTTTATCTCAAAGGGCAAGTGTTTTCAGTCCTTGTGGTGAGTTCGCCCCGCCCCCTTCCAAACAGCACCTTTGTTTCGCGACTGAACTTCCAATGCGTCGTACAGAACAGTTTTCAGCGCGCATATTCACGTTAAACCATGCATGTAGGTGGAAAATAGGGACACATCAAATTGAGCGTGATTGGCCTTAAAGTGGATACGAAGACACTAAAAATGTTATACCAGCATCATCACTGCCATCATCATCAGAAACTGTTATCCCTCCTTTGGGGGAATAAAGTCTTGCGGTCCATTTCTCTTGCGTCTTGCATAGAAGTAACGAGAAAGGCTAGAAAATACATAAAAGATAGTATACAGAACGTGTCGTGCGCGGTGTAGTCGTGAAACGTGTCTGTGAATATAGTAAACGTTTGTCCTCAACAATATTCTGTCACTATCATAACTCAGCGCGATTCATGAACCCAGCACAGTGAAGAAACCTTGGCTATGAAAATGCAGTTCTTGCGCAGATGGAAATTTATGCAGCGTTGAGTTAACATTCTAACCTTCTCATAAAACTGCTGTGTAGTGTGTTGTGGAGGTAAAAGCAAGGATAGCCATGGCCAAGGCAGCTTTCGTCAAGAAGAGGATACTTCTCACTAGCAAGTTGGGCTTGGAGATGAAGAAGAAACTAGTGAAGTGTTACGTATGGAGTGTCGCGCTGTATGGAGCAGAGACTTGGACACTCAGGAAGAAGGAACAGAAATACCTGGAGAGTTTCGAAATGTGGTGTTGGAGAAGAATAGAGAAGATCAGGTGGACGGATCGAGTGACCAACGAAGAAGTATTGAGGAGAGTCAACGAGCAAAGAAACATTCTGCAGGCGATTACACGAAGGAAAGCTAACTAGCTGGGACATATTATGAGAAGAATGGGTTACTGAGTGATATCATCGAAGGCCAGGTTGAAGGAAAGCGAGGACTGGGAAGAAGACTGATACAGCTAACCGACGATCTGAAACAAGGAAAGAAGATGAAGTTTCAGGAATTAAAACGAGAAGCTGAGAATATAGAAAACTGGAGAGCTCTTTTTGGGCAGAGCAATGGACCTGTCGTCAGACAGAACACTCAATAATAATAGTGTGTTGTATTCAGCTCGGCCTCGGTGACCGTGGCAGTTGAAGTGCGATGTTTTCAATCTCAGTTCATTAACTATCGTTAATTTCAAACGTTCAAGGAAGAAACGGATCACTTATGAGACCAAGGTGTAAATCCGAGTTGTTTGTAAGGTAATGCAATACTGTCCAATGAGAAACCGTGATACTCATCAAAAATACATGACATGACGTGGGATGTATTATTATATGGTTTCGGTTGTTTTGTGGTTTCACATTTCACCGTACAAAACAGAAAAAAAGTAGACTGCATCTGAAATGAAGCAGACTGATAAGTTCAGATTGTGCTTTCAAGCAAAGACGATACTGGCGAATGACCGACTGTGTTCGAGAACGGACGTAGCTCCCGATGGTCTAGATTCCGTCATTCTTCTTTAAGACATATCGATCTATCGCAGCGTTTGTGGTCTCAAGGCATTGTTTCCTAGATTGATGCACTAAAGTTTATACGTTTCATTTCAAATGCTGTTTTTGAACGTTGAAGAAAACAACTTTACAAAAGTAACAGTATTAGCCAAATTGAAAACATACACTCCAGGCGCTTGAAAAACCTAGGTAGACCGTCTCAAGAAACAGAGAAAAGTAAAAGAAATTATAAATTTCACATTTGTAAAGTTATGTACATCTTCAGTGTTTAGAATTTTTCAGAACACGGAAATCAGAAGCTTGCCAATATTCATAATTCTGAATTTCTTCCACCACATTCAGTGATGCACGCATTCACTCTTATCTTTTCCAATCGAAATGCATTGAATTAGAATCACCAAAAATATGTTAACTTGGGCTGCGTGATATTTCGATCACCGTATATTATTTAGACAGGCTTCCTGTTTCAAAATTCAGTTCAGTGTTCTGTCAAGACGACGTAATTTTTTTTATTATTTTCATGCAGTTTCTTCAACGTTATCCTTTCACTACCGGATGTTTTTTATACCGGTGTAGAAAGAGCAGTTTCCTTGTTCGAGATAAGAGGAATTCTTAAAAGTCTGACTCACGTAAATAAGGCCTTGGATATTCCTGGAGAACGAGTTGGTTGGACGGACAGACCGGGGTTTGAGGTGCCGGCAGCGTGGCTACTAGTGACCAGCAGTTCTGTGTCTGCTCCATATGCATGACGGCCCGATCCATCATCCCGGCGGTTGAAATCTTGTCAGCAACCCCTCGGCGTCACGGCTTGGCTCCCAGGCGATGAGACTCTCCAACTAATCTGTTTGTCCCTCAGGAACTCGTCTTAACTTCCATATTTAAACTCGATTTTGTGTCATGCGGGAGAATAAAATATCATGGCAATGTTGCTAAAAGTTCCTGGGAGTTTCTTGTACAATTTTTGCAACACTGACAACTATATATCTCGTGATTACTTGTAGCCTTATGCTGTCCTGACATCTTTCATTTCTTAATGTATGAGTAAAAGAAGAACCAGCCCTGATCTAATCAAATGTCCAGATGTCAGCGCCATTATCTGGGCATATAATACTGAGAAAGGCTTCAAATTCAATTTTCCATCCCCCAAATTAATTATTAGAAAATCTGTGAGGTAGTTATATAAGTTCTACAGATGCTATTTTATATATTACATAGTAATAAATTGTACTATAACCCATTATCGTTAATGGTTTTAATATATTACGAATTTCATGGGTAATTTCGATCTATAAATACAAATTGTAACACTTATTCATGCATGGTTCCGACACAAAGTAAGTAAGCAATACTTAAAAAGAGACGGTTTAGTAACGTCTCTTTATTTAAAAATGCCACTTGAAGATAATTCAAGCCTAAATACGTAATAAAATTTAGAGTTTAACTTGTGCTGATGGAGATTCAAGTTAACAAAAAATTTCATCGTGTAGTACATTAATCAATTACTTTCAAGATACCATTTCCTCAACATCTGTCTGTAGCTTTCTAAGTTTGTTCTTCTGTAACTTCGGACATTTTTTATAATCGTACATAAAATGTCAGTACATCGTCTCATCCATCACGTAAAGCCCTGTACAACAAACGAGTTTTATAGTATGACGTGTACTTTGGCACTGAACACGGAACACTAATATGAGTTGTGAAAGAACAGAGTACGAGCAACTGCACTTCAAAACCACACATTCAACGCTCCAGTAAACCGTTTTCTTCGTGTGTGTTTGAATAACTTACACTTTATATTTTCAGAAAGAAGCACTTGTAAATTAAGAAAAAATTCTGAAACTCCTTAGAATCGTAATTATAATTAAAGTAAGATATTTTCGAGATATTCTTTTAAAGAGTGAATATACGTATGGTAATTTTTTGAGATACTTGATTTAAATATCGACCGTGGAATTGGCTATGCATTTCGTGATTGTTCTTCTCAGACCTTCTAGAATAATTCCAAAAAGAAATCTTCAAACAGGTTACGACCTCTGAGTTCTAATGTCTACACCACCCGCACACCATTCAACATCATAGTTTTTCGATGTAATACCTAAAATTCCACCTTCGATAAATAATGTATGAATAAATTAACTAATATAATAAAAATTAAATTTGATAGTCTACATAGCCCGCCAACAGATGTTTTATTGTTACAACGAAAATGTAGTTATTTGATTCAGTCATTTTACATAAACTATGAATGTCTTATGGTTTTAAGAACACACCTGCTCACTAAAACTTTCGCTGTAAGAATTTATGACATACGGTACTATAGTCTTAATACTACGTCTATTGCCCATTACTCTAATATAAAACAAGAAATTCTGGATAAAAATTACGATACCTATTAGCGTAGTACGGCCCATTAAAGTTAACGGGAATGATCTTTTGTCTGCTGAAAAGTAATGCAGTTTATTTCAGCATTATTTTGCATATCGAATTTAAAGTGCACAATTTATAATGTAATTATGCATTAAACTAAATATGGATACATATTCACGTTGACTGAAACCAGATTCCTGCAAAACTGACCTTCTGACTCCAGACTCACGCGAAACGCTGACTCCGACATACCTCACCTTGGCACAACAACGTGCAATTGTATGGTGAAACATGACAGACACTGGCTGTTATGTTGGTAACAGATTTCCAGTGCCTCAGTTTATATCACGATAATAGCAGAAATTAGGTCTATAGTGGCATTCGTTATCATAAAATGATTTATTTACAATTTATACTCCACGAATCTTTCCTATAATTCCTGTATTTTACGACCACATGTTTTGAATTATCCTGAAAGAAAACACCCTTGTCTGATACCTTGACTGGTTTCCTATTAAAGATCTACACGCGTACAAACTCTTCCTGCTCTTATCTTGAGCTGCGAAAATTATTTGCAAAAATACCTCCCTCATTTTATTTTTTTCTAGTCTGTTTTAAGAAAATATGACAATGAGAGTAAATAGTACAGATTAAATGTCTTACAAACATAAGTCCTTGCAACAGATAAAATATTTTAAAAATCCTCTCTAGCATTAATCTACAACGACCTGAATGAAGTCATAATCAAAAGAAAGCGACGAGCATGTCTCCTAGGAATATTATTTTATTCTATGACGCCATAGATGTAGCTTCTCGCAAGCGGGGTATATATACGTGCAGCCACAACGCAATGTTTAAAGATACGGAGAATGGTATTTCAGTTCTGAACATTCAAAATAAGAATTCGAAGAATTTTTCCTGCAGTCCTCTCTGAGAAGAAAAATCATACGTTTTATATTTCAGGAGAGACAGGACCAAACATGTGTGGATTGTTATCATTGCATTTTTATAACTGAGTGCTGATATTGGCCGGCAACTGAACTCGGAATACAGAGCCTTTTACTCAGAAAGAAGCGGTTCGCATTTCTGTACAGCTACAGAACAGACACGCATTTGCCAATATGCGCAAACCAAAAATGTGACTTGATCTGTCATTTCTGCATGTACGAAATGGGTCTAGAGAAATGTACAGTATTTGCAAATAAAATACTGACTAGAATATTCTGAACTCAGGTACAAGAAATAAAATTATGATGCATTAAATTGCAAAATGATAAGCTTAATTATATTTCCTGTTAGCCAAAATTTAATACCTTCCTTAATTAACAAGGGCGGGACATGTACCACATAAAGGAGATAAAAATTGCGTACATTTTAGGCACAAAAATTGAGAGGAAGACACAACATTAAATATATGGGCAAACGCAAAGTTGTGGATTGGAATAAACTGGCTCGCGATAGGTTCTTGTGAAGACGGTAATGAAAATTTAGCTCCCATAATAATAGTCAGATATTTCTTAAATGGCTGAGAAACTTGTAGTTTCCAAATAATATTCTGCTCTTTGCATTTAGTTCTGAATTTGTATTACAAAAACTAATTCAGGAAATAAGAAGATATCACCAATACAACATTAAAATAAATGTTTTGGAAGCACATTAAAGTAAACATAATCGTATATGTAACTCGCTCAGCGACCTACTGTTTTGGGATGGCAACACAGCTTTAAGAAGTCCTGAGTAGGTCATCTCTTGTGACCCCAGCAGTCGATCCTAAGAGAGAATTCAAACCCCGAAGCCAAGACGTATGCAATTTCCGGCCTGTCCATCAGCTGACCCATTCTTCTGTCTACCCCTCGGTATAGTAACTTCTCCATTTGACGTCAAAGTTGAATAGAACATATCTCTATAGTACTTGATATGCTCTTCTAAACTAACTATCCATTATATTATGACCGATACAGCCTTTTTTTAATCCCCTAGTGGACAATGATAATGATGGATATACGGAAAGCTAGAACCTTTCCCATATGAAGCCTTGATATTTCTCAACATTCCAGCTGGTGCTCTGAAGTTTGCAGGAAGCAAGGTAGACATACTCGAATTTCAGATATGGGCTAAGAAGAATTATGTCCCTATTGTTCTCTTGCGTCTTTTACGGGCCACATTTATCTGCTTCCAATACTGCCTTAACTTCTTTCTTCTGTAACCAATATTTCACAAGTTTCCTCTTCCTCTTAATAAGTATCGAGACCGTCATGAAAAGTAAATGGTGATAAATAATCCTATAAACTCGACACTAAATAAACTGCTAATATACCGCTTTGATTTGATTCAACAAGTTGTAAAACAACGTTCTTCTTCATTAAATATAATAGAAACAGTACAAATTTACACTTCGAGCCAAACTTCAGTGGCAAGTGTATACTTTCAAACAGATATTCGTTTCTGCCTGGTTCATATTCGAAGAACCTAGGTCGAATCCCACTTGAACGTTTTGCTAAAGTAACTTCTAAGCAGCCTTTAGAATATAGAGACACATTAAACATAGTCGTATGAAACAGAGAATATTAAACAATAAACTAACTAAACAAGCTGTCGTAAAAGCTATCCTAATAGTCATTTCGTAACTATGACCTCATGTAGAAGGAGTCATAATTCGAACGCCTTGTAACTATAAAATATATTTAATTTAAATTTCCGGTCTTAACAAATTTCAATTTTGATGGCATATAGACCCAGTTCACTTTTCATAAGTAAACATGATTCGCGTTATTGTACAACAATTACAATATTAAATATTTCTAATAAAAACTAACTTGCGATTGAATACACTTCCTTAGAAATGAAATGATTCGCTGTGAACTTAAATCCAAGAAGTGTGGGATCAAACTGACAATTCAGAGTTAAAATATGGAACAAAGAAACCTGCTCACCGGTTTCGTGTTTGAAGCTCGGTGAAGTCGTTCAGCGAAGTCATCTTGGTTGTGACGCAATGTAATCTTGCAGTTGATTAACACGGAACGTATATTCTCCTTCATTAGAACTGAACTGTAGATGAAGGGAATACGTCTCTTCGAAACGTTGCTCCTACCTACAAGTCCACATGTCGTCGCAACCACAGACAACCGCTGTCCACATGTTTAAAGCTACAAATAGTCAAAATTATGGCTCACAATTTACATAAAGGAGATAAGAATACTTCCATTACAAAACTTTACTTTACACAGAAGACAGTGTCGAGAACTAAAGAGCATTTTACGAAAGATACTAGCAGTCACGAGTTTCAAATACGAAAGACAGAGAGGAGTTCGTTATAATTCTGCTACACTATACAAAGAAAAACAATGTGCAATAAAATATAATTATTCTTTAATATTACTATATAGACCAGGAATGTCTTCATTTTTGTGTTGGACGGTGATGTAATAAGAAATATGTAATGTGTTAAAATTAAATAACCTATACCTGATGTCTTATTATATACATATAACCGTCAGTCAACGTCAAATAACTCTGTTGATTGCTCATAAAATGCGAGGTGTCAGATGTAGTAGTGAAGATATTCCCAATTATATTCATTTCCGTTGGTTAGGTATATCGGAAGAATAACTTAATAACTTCAACTCTTGTAAGGTTCCGTATTTATTTTCTGTCTCAGGAAAAGAATGATGTGTTACGCATTGTAAGAGGCCAGTCCTTTTATGGATATAACCATTCTTATGTTAAAGTCTAATTTGATTCATTTCCTGAAAAACGAACCAAGGTACTGACTTAGTCACGCATTGTCTACGTTCAGATGTGTCCATTTAACGTGAAACATTTTTCGACTTGTATAATTCAAGAAGTATAAAGAAATCATTACATCTTATAAAAGTTTAGGCGTTCTAATTAATTAGCATAAACCAAACTCAGTTTCAAAGAAGAGCTTAAAGAGTTTAAAGCCTTCAAAATTTCATTAAAATCCGCCAAATGGCTTACACTTTTTCAAACATTTTTGGGTAAATAATTGGGGGAGATGAGCTTTAGTCGGGAAACATAAAGGAAAGAGACCACTCGGCGCCTAACATTTGTTTTAGGGATTTTATTTTTCACAGATGTTGCTTTTATAAACGTAATGCCGCGTAAATTGCAGCTGAATCATGGTGCTAACTTAAATGTAATTATATGAGCCGTATAAACCGACAACAAATAATACATCGAATATTTGAAACGGGCAAACTAGTTTCGACTTATTTACGATTGGGTGTAATGGTGAGGTGATCTGAAAACTGCACACTAATAAACCTTCAGGTTCCATAAAGCCTGGAAATTTCTTCACAAACTGACAGACTATTAGTTTCTCATGAAAGACTCTACTCCTTGGAGTCGGTAATCCATCAAGTGATTTAGGAAATGAAGCACTCAATCTGATGGACACCGTCTTCTGTTTTCTGGGGTACGGAACGTGCAACAGTTCGTCCTCGGTAACCTTGTTACTGAGCTACATGTACCTCGCCGTACCTCAATTTAATTATGGACATTAATATGACAAGCGTACACACTTCTGACCGATATTCGTAAAACCCTGAATGAACAGCCTGCCAGCAGAAGCTACTCGATCTTCGTAACTTTAAGCTCACACACAAACACTAACAATGCTCATACGGAAGCCAAACATCTGAGATGGAAAAGTTATCATTCATTATAAAACACAAAATGCATTCAATAGAAGATCCAACAAGTTCTGGTAATGTGATATTCTAAATATATTAAATGTTTACTCACGTAATTTAATGAAAAATAAAAACTAATCCAGCGATTATGCGAAAGGTTTTCGTCCGCTGGAAAAAACAAAGTTTTTTCCATGAAATAAGTAATTGTGTTGTCACATATTGTAAGCATTTATTCTATTCCCATAAAAAACATTCTATATAATTTGCATTACGAACAGTTTCTGTAACTACCAACTCATGCATAGAAGACGAATGTCTCCTTGGTTGTTGCGCAGTACAGTCTAACGACCACCCCCATAACGGAGACATCAAGCATCTCTGAAACGTCGGTAAAGGTCTTTCAGACTACACAGCGCTACAACTCAGAAGACAGTCATCGCCGCTGCCAGAACCTCAAATCGCACATTGGCAAAAAAACCTCATAATGAGCAATAGCTCGGCTAACTTATTTTAAATAGGCTTGGTGTCGCTGTAGGCCGTTAATGTTGCCTTTTTGAAGTCATTCTTCAGAATTCATAGCCTCTTTCTCACTAGAGTTCAAATGTTGACTTCAGTGTGAGGTACATCGTAGGCCATTCATTTGATGATAAACACGCATCTGCCAAATTGAAAATGCACACGACCAATCCCTCCACAGGCTAATGGCATTTCTAGCGGTACCTACACCGAGGCTTTGAAATTGTTATAGCTTGCGAATATTGATATCCACACACACACACAAATTTTGAGTTCCGTAATTTAATACTGGACGTGGTGCTGGCTTGAATGTGTGTCTTACGGTGCCCTGAGGAGCAGTCTCACTGGATAGTGCTATATACACAGTACGGTAAAGTCCAGTACTGGGGGCCTCAACATTACAGTCCAGTGTTTGCTTAGCTGAAGCGACTGGCCCAAAGTGGAAATGAGAGGTAGGGAGCGTGAAAGTAGATGGTAAGCACAAATTTAACCAGTAGCTGGTTGTAAGCGAACAGAACCCAGGAATAATATGCTGAAGTCAGCAGTAATATCAAAATCTACGTACGGGCGCAGAGAGAGGGGTCACTGCATTGAAGCAGGTGATGTCCAAATGGACGTAACTACTACACACATATATTTGTTCGTATAAATTCTGCATGTTCAAATAGCAGAAGTTCTCGGACAAAGAGAACTTTGGTGTATTACACATGCAAACGGACAGCCAAGAAAATGATTTATTTCGTTAGAAAAAATAAAACTGTAGTCACTCATTTATTAACTAGAGAATACTCAATGCCAAGATTTCAGTCGTTTAGATAAGTGAACATCATACGGCCGTCGATATGCCATTTTCGCTTGAATGCGGTCCATTTTGCATCTAAAGCCGGATACAGACCGAGGCAAACAGTTCTGTCGAACAACAGTATTCAACAAAGCTGACTGAACAATGTTGACAAACACCCTGTCATGACCAAAACGTCTTTTAAGAAACAATTAGTCTGTCAAATATTCAGTTAGATGATTAGTTTGATTTTGATAATGCAATTATATAACATTTCGTAACTACTCTCGTAAATTTGACATTTCCTCTTTGTACCACTCGACGCCCATGCCCTAATGAAGATATGAACAAGCTGCATGTATACAACATTTAGTGGAACAACTACGTCCTTAACTGGAGATTAAAACAATGTAAATCAATTAACAATATATTCACACATTAACTTTGCTTATTAGTAATATATGGAATTTATTTCGACATTTTTTAGTTTCTTAACAACAAGGATCGTATGTGGTAAGTAGACGGACATTGTTCGCTCTGAACTTCGCCGCTTTGTTACGTAACATCAAATGTTCGCATGAATAATGTTTTCCTGCTGGTAACTGTAGCAAGAGACGTTCGTCACACATTAATTTTTCAGTTGTCTGATTATTCTTTCCTCATGTTTTAAATTGATGTCTCCCCACTTTAAACAAAAACATGCGACTGTCTGTAAATGTTTGTCCCAGTAGTGGCAATGCATTAATGTTAAGTACGGAAAAGTAGTTGGTTCTTTCTATTTTCTTAAACTCTGTGAAAATTACCTGTGACTTCTGCATCTCACAATTTCCTACGCGATAAATAACAGTAGTAACGTCAAACCGATTTTCGCTGAAAACATTTCCTACAGTTAAAATGAATACGCTTCTAACTTAATTCCAAAATAGTCACTCCCATCCGACAAAACACATCAGTATTTCTGCATAACATTTTAGTCGTAATTTGTCTACTCCTTACCATCTAAGATTAATAATGTAACTTGCCTTTGCATAATATTAAAAGTGAGCTGCAAGTAAACGTATCCCTTATTACAGATATTAGATAAATATTACAAACCCTATTCAAGAAAACACGGTATACTGTCACAGATTTTGCATAAAACCACCCAACATGAGCATAAAACCGAGGTTAAGAACAGGTGAGAGACAGGTATATATATTTACAAGGGTTTTATTTATAATGGAGGAACTCAAGTTTTTAATAAAATCTTATGCTGTGTAATACGGTAATAATTGGTATGATACGTTACAGAAATAAATTACAGTGCGAGACCGTATCACATCACTTGGAAATGCGTTGCGAATATTTAACACTATTGACACCCTAGAAATAACACTCGGTGGTCTTCGGACTGAAATGTAATAGGAATCGAATGTTCATTCACTTTAGATGAAACCAACAACTTTTAGCCATTCCTATGGTCAGGACTCACAGTGATAAACACATTTTGCATAGTTCCTATAACACTAAGAGTTTTTTTTAGTTCAGAATAAAATAATGTAGTCACAGCCCGCAGGAATTACGTATTCTGCATTAGCTTACACACATCAAAGTGTTACGTATTCTTTGCCGCAGGGTGAGATAGCCTGTCTTCTATCAACTAAATGTACTGTGTGTGTGTATGTCCAACAATAAACACCCACGACTTTGATATTCATATTTCAGGTACGTGCATGTATCTGCATTAGATATGTTAGTGTTTATTCCTACCGGTGTATATAAAGCACAGCGGCATTCTATCCAATATTTTTAAAAATTTGAACATGAAAATATAAACGTCTCATTATCAATTATAAATTATTATTTAAAATTAAGATATTCTATGTTTCCTGCTATCATCTACATTTACATCATAAATAAGAAATGAAAAATAATAATATTCGATGAAAATATTAGCAAAATCGCATTCTAAATCATTCTGTGTCGATACAGATCCTACATATCAATAATAATTTACAGATACAGTAGATACCAAATTCGCCCTGGCTTAGATCTACATATTTAATTGGTACTATAAATTATTCTCTATTTCCTTTTAACCACACATTTCACATTTCAATAAACTTTCGTCTTTATTTACCAGAATGTTCTTGTTGTATATCGGCAGTTACTTATTTTGCATTTTTCTTTTGTCTAGCGTCATTGTAGGACAGGACAATATAATATTGAAGATGGAAAAATTTTCCGGCAAGTTTTGGTGGTACAAACACAATTTCAGAGAGATAAGAATGTTTCTTCTTCTTCTTTTTGGCTTTATCCATTCACGGGTTTGCCGTCTTCAGTTCGTACAGCCGTTCATTCTCCCACCTCAGTCTACCAAACCTCAATCTTCCACACATTTTTTACGTAATCTTTTTTCATTTATTCTTTCAGTATGGCCATACCATCTCAATGCTCTATTTTCTAGATTTAATATCCCTAATGAAATTATACCCATCCCTGCCCGTAATGTTTTATTCCACATTGCTTTTTTTTTCTTTTCTCCTTGAGACATTAACTAATCACATTCAATCTTCCTATTTTACTCCCGAGTTTTTCGCCCAATGGCCACATTTTGATTCCATCTTAAATAATGTGCTCTACTATGATGTGAAACACATTCTTTCTTCATTTCCTTCGATATGTTTACATCATATAAAGTTCTACGTCAACGCTTTTGTTTCAGTTTTTCCCCATGGAGCTTCTCTAAATTGAATATCTCTCTCAGATGTCCGAAAACCACTTATTATCGATCCTAATATTTAAGATCGTCATATTTTTAACGAACCCTCCTTGTATGTCAGTCTCTTGCACCTTTCCTCAAGCACAGATATTCAGTTTTTAGTTGATGTTAAAACTACATTTCCATATTCGTCTGTAAATTTCCTCAAAGAACGTCTCATCTCTTGTTCGCCTTGTGCAATTTAAGATAATACATTAATAGAAAGAAAGAAGGATCCTTCTTATATTTGATACAATACAAAGGAATATAAATAGAAGACTTTCATACCCGTCTTTTGATGACTTATTCATTTGTATAATGGCTCAATTCTTTCTTGTTTTTAATTTTACTCCGTCCTGGAACGTTTATAAAAATATCGTCAACAGTAATGTATGTATACTTTACAAATACATAAGGCATTCATTAAGGAAAGGTCTTACTGTTTTCTTTAAGAATTATGCAATTAAGCCGAATCAATATTTCTTTACCGATAAAGGCCAATACTCGAACCAAATTTAATAGAAAACAGAACTGTACTTAAAATATTTGTCCGCGTAAGATTATTTGGCATCTGCACTCGAAATTGTTTATATTTGCTTGGCTCGTTACGGCTTGGTTTATACAACAGGATGGCTCAGTAGATAATCACAGAACGGATAACAATCTGCGAAACGGTGTTCGCTCCATTGTTACAAATGCGTTACTCACACCGTACGTACAACGGACAAATGTTACTTTGAACGGTAATAATAAGAGCATGAATTCTCACACTCCCGACCGCCTTCCTGACGGAAGCCAAGATACGCCTCGAGCAATACACTTAAATTATTACACACTAACTTTTGAAACTGAGCATGAACCATCCATGGGCTTGTTAGATTACAACATGCATTCGCAGCGACATCTACTAGATGAACCTTCAAGTCATGAAATGAAAGGACGCTTTTATCATAAGATTATTTACCAGAGCTTCAACATTAAAAAAAGAGGACACTGGACACACCCATTTTGGAAATAACGCTATGTCGTCATGCACAGGCAGAGAAAATCATATGATGCACAGATCACCAAGAAATTCACAGTCTCAGTAATGAATTTCGACATATCAGATATCAGGGGTTATTTTAAGAACATAAAATGGGTACAATAGAGACAGAGGACAAGATTTTACTTTCAGAGTTGTGAAAACGCCCCAGGATTTTAAAATAAGCATGGCAGATTTTATAAGTGGGTAAAATAATTTACCTGAGTAAATAATTGTCGTCCAATATAGGATCGAAACGTACTTCCAGTTTCAATCCTCCATTATTTAAATTCATTAGCGTATGAACATTTAACTTATTGCATTATTAATCAGTCGAGGTGTAGCTGAATTAGCGTAAAGTTTAGATTGCATGCAGTGTTTGTATTACAAAGGACAGAAGTTTCTGTTTTTGGATATATTAACGTTACGAATAATATAATTTTTGTGCCGATTAGCTAATTATTACAACACTCGGTATAATCTTAACATAATGTGATTCCTGCGGGATTTTGAACTCTAACAGTTCATACTACTTCCTAATAAATATTTAGTATCTCTTTAACACGGCAAGCGTTGAATAATAGCAGCCTATAAAATCCAACTGCACTAAATAATTATTCGTTTTATGACCTTTCCAGAGCTCATATATGTTCAGATAACGTCACTCCGAACGGCAGCTGGTTCCAATCTCAGAACGTCAAATTTCAAACCCGGCATTTGCCTGGACTTCGAATAAATCTCACGTAAATCACAGTGCAAGTTACTTTAATATGCACCACCCACTTTAGAACTTACTCAGTCTGCATTCTGCCCACAGAATTTATGTATGCTTTTTGCATGGTTCTCATAGTAACAGCTATTATTTTCAAGAACATTATACAGTTAAATTTTGTAATGAAGAAGCGTTTTTTGTGTTAAAAACTACATTTTTAAATATTATTTAGATATGCTTCGACATCAAACGGCTTAACAGTTCTCTCAGATGAGTTACTGTTGCTATGCGTATAGAAGCATTCAGTACTTCCTTTATATATTTAAACGCTTTCCACACGTGTAGCATAAACATGTTTCGGCTACGTGAAAACCCCTTTTGATATATAAACAACTTTGTTTCTGGCACTGACTCTACTCGTGGAGAAACAGTATCGGGTTAAGATTATTTATATCGGAGGTCTTTTTATTTCTTTAGAAGGCGTGTATATAATGCAGTATTTATTAGTGTTTGGTGTATTTCTTATTCATCTGTCCCAGTTTTTGTAAATCGGCTTTACAGATCTCTAAGAAGTGGTAGAAAAGATACGTAGAAGTAAAACGTTTCCCCTTCATCCTATATCCTGCAAACCATCACTCAACGTAACCTTTTCTTTGGCCTACAATTTTTTTTAGACAGGGAAATAAAAATGTCATCGGGAAAATTTGTCTTTCTGACACTCGTCTCTACTTTCCAGTATTCCGTTCCTGCTATTAATCTCGAAACCTAAGTCTGTGTCGCAGCAATCCTCTGTCCAGAATCCATCACTCCGTCAATGTTGGCGAGAAACACCCGATGTATATGGAGAGAGAGAGAGAGAGACAACAAGGCGGAGGAATGACAGTTCCGATTGCAATTCGCAGTGCCTTTTGTGACCATAGTGAGTTTGAAATGTGTGGTGAAGCTCTAAGAATAGGTGCACAAAACTAAATTCTCTGCACGAAAAAAGTTTGTTCTGTTATAAAGTAGAACCAATGAAACATTATCAGGCCATCTGCGATATTAAACAAGCATTATTCGTAAAATGCACTTAGTACGATTCACATCCATTAAACCACACCTTCGTCTTCCTCCGAAACTCTGGCAAGCACCAATTGGAATATACAGCGTCAAAAGCAAGGAGATCACATCTCAGGCAATTACGACGTCAAGTGCGCTGGTGATAGATGAATTGGGAAGTTCACGACAAAATCTTCCTCATAACTTCGCAGTTTATAAATTCCTTACGAAATTGAAAACTTTAAGGTAGGATTTGAGGCTGTCACAGCAGTGACTCTTCTGAGTTTTACCCCTGTGTAGTATGGTACCAATTTACGAATGTTTCAGAGGTCCTTGCTAACCCTATCGGCATGACCATCCGTGAAAATGGAGGCCAGCAAATGGCGTCTGAAACGTCGGTAAACTTCTACCTGACTACACAGCACTACAACCCAGAAGAAAGGCATCACTTTAAGGTTACCCATGGAACCATGTTTCATCTTTTGTAATGTTATGTTCAACTTCTTGAATATAACTTACGTGGCACTGCATAAAACTGAACGTTAATTGACTGATAACTATCTATAAATATAGTGGAGTTTTCATTGTAATGTACATTACATTATTACAAATACATTATTCAGCTCTACATTCTTGGGCATATCTGTGACGTAGACAAAACTGGTGATGAATCGCGAGAGACATTAAATGTTGTCTTCATCCGCCATAAGAATTCGATGTTGTGCAATCGATCACAGATTTTTGAAGTTAATTGGTCTCTCTGTCTATTTCTAGGTCTTACTTTATCTCTATTTCTTTTTGAACCCTATATGTACATTAGAGACCCAGTCTCATAACTTAAATGTTGTTTTAAACTTAACTATCACGTTTTATAACATTAAATGCAGTCTGAAATCTGCACTTTACCATTTAATTTTATAACTTGTGTCTGAAAGATAAAGTTGCGTTCTAAGAAATAATATGTATTCAGTTTGTATTTTCTTTTATTATTGCTTTTCACAATACACGTTTCACTTCCAAAAGAAACTTGCTTTCTGTACAACGTAACGTAGCCCTAGTGAAATGTGTATTCTCCTTTCGATTTTGAAACCTATTTTAAGTACTTAAATACGTAATTATTTTACGCATATTTGATAGTTACATTTTTGCGATAAGATAGTAGAAATTGTTCGGCTTGGCTGTGAAATATACATCTTATACTTCATCTCGCTAACATAATGAAGAGGCTGATAAGGATCTTGGACACAGAACACAAACACACTGATAACAGAGATGCCTAGCGTTTATCCCACTGAGCCAGGATTTTTTCTGATCTGCCGACTTAGCGTTTAAAGATCACTGGACACGTAGTAATGTGTACTGAAAATGGAGCAGTAAAATCAAATCTTTTTAACCGTGTGCCAGTTGGTATTATCAGAAACATTAGAGAATGTAGCCCAAGTTAATTTTTCGAGAAGCAGTCTATAGTTACTTAATTACAAACCTCAAATTATTACGTTTTGGTTGATTAAATCATGGACAAACACCGTAATACGTATTGTAAAGTATTAATGTTCTACAAATTCAATTCGCTAACTAATTCCATATTGTAAAACCCTTCTGGAATAATTCAATTAATTTATAAATTCCATGACTTTATGGAACTCTAAAAATTAGCATTTTCATAATGAAAAATAAATGTATGGAAAATAAATGAAATCCAAAATAAATGCCAACATAGAAATTTGAAGAGATGAAGGAGTGAATAAGCTTTATAAAGAGATGAACAAACCAGTCACAAAACAAAAAACCTGGAACAGGCCAGATACGTAATCAGTGGCGCAGACGAAGAAAACTGCAGAAAAAAGTAATGTATGTGCAGCACCTCCGGGTTCAACCTAATTTTCATTTTACCAACTTTATTACATCATTATGCCTTGCCGGATAAAAAAGAGGAAGTTGATGTAGGAAACTGAGAGGATATTACCTACTTTACAGCCGGTTTATTTGTTCGTGATAGTATTCTTGCCAATTCAGTAGTTTCGAAGGAACTCTTTTTTAGAACACAGTTTTCCACCAGCAGCGGGCGAATTCATCTACCCCATGTACGTCCTCGCCGTAATGGACCACATCACGTACAAGGAAACTGTTCCCTTGGTGTTGCTGGACGGAATGTCAGGGTGTACCTCCCGATTGCAAGCTTCTGGTATTTCTGTTTGCAGTTCAAGTTTCGCATTTACTACGCTTGATTCGATTAATGTTTTAGATAAATTAAAAGGCAGCTCTGTGGTGGAAGCGAGGCTAGTTTGGCGTTTCCATGTATTTTGTCAACTGTATTGTGAAATAAAAGAATGATAGGGCATGTGTTGTTACAATTGTGAAAATATCCTCGTGTGATGACTGTTCTTATAAGACACACTTTGGGAGAAAACGAGACGACCTCTTATCTCCATGTGTAGAAGTGGAAAGTGAAGGATTCGTGTCCATTAAAGATATTATAGAAATTACTTACACTCAGGGTTGTGGACATACGATGCAGTGTTCCCGGAAGTAACATGCGCCTAGAAATGTTTGCAATCACCACCTCATATAATCCTGAAACTTCCTAAGCAGAGATCCTTGCTTGGATGGCGAATGTTATCGGAAGACGAAGCCGAACATTCATTTCCATCTGTTGCCGAAACCGAGCGGAGCTTCTGTTTCCGACCCCCTACATTACTCTGCACTCCAGCATTAAGAACTGAGGAAACTTAATCTGTAGCTTCTGTAACATAAACCTCTTCTGTATTGTTATTCCCTTCCATCTGCACTCACTTGCTTTCTGCAGGAGACTATACGGAATAGTTCATTATGTGATCTATTTTAATTTCTACTGACAGGCAACCATATAAAGCTTGAAAAAATAAAGCGACCTATTTTTTAAATATACAGACCTACCACCATGCAGCCATAACGTGCATTCAAAAAATATAGAGAATCTAACTTAAAAATGGAGACAATTTACTTAACACTTTACGCCGGTCTATTATTTCACATGTCTTGCATAAAAAGGGCTTAAATTAAATAACAGATTTTAATTAAGTCTAATAAGTAAATCCTATGTTATCACATCTTAGAGATGTAAATATGAATATGTTTTTTTACAAAAATAGTCGTTTCGGCCGATATATATAGAGTTGTCGTGTTATTCTCTTTGTAATCTGTCCCGCAGGAAAACTTAATATAATTTTAATGACGTCCTCGATTAAACAGAGGTGCATCAGTAAATAAGTATGTGAGCCCAGGGCAGAACGGGGCCACGGGTCAGAACAGGTTATCGGCTTTATTTCGTCTGCAATGTGTTGCGATCTATTGGGACCGGGTGAAATACCATTAGCATATAGCACAGGGTCATGTCATGTCAGTCAGCGCCATTTTGTGGTTACAGTTTCTGAAATCATTACCCATGCTCAGTTTTGCTCCCACATTTTACAATTTTTCTCAACTTCAAGTGAAGGTAAGACCTATTCATTATTCATATCCACTTTGTTGAATGATGCATGTTACAAGGTGTTTTCTTAAAACTCTTAAACACAATATTTCTATTTATATTATGATGTAATTTTTGGTAGGACAATCCTAATTTGAAAGAGTATACTCGGGTAGGATGGGGTGGGGGTAGAATGGGGTACCCAGTTTTGCCCCGAATGAAAGTGGCGAAGTCTATTCGCAGTCTATTGAAGGGTGGATCCGGTGTTCGTCTTGCTTGAAATGGGCCCATAACTCATGTGCAGGTGGTGATAGTGACGATGATGAAGAGGTGGACATGTGTGTCGTCTGTGTTAGGCCTAAATAGATTTAAAATTATAAAGTTTCGGCATTTTACATTGCACACTAAATCATTTTTACATCCCACGTCATAATTATTAGATAATCTGTCTTCTTACACCTCTTTCAAACATATATCAACCATACCCCGTCTTGCCACGGGCACGGGGCAAAATGGGGCAAGTTACATTTCTGTAAAGAAGTTAATTTTAAAAAAACTGCAACTCTTACAACTAAACTAATAACTCATTATAAATTTCAAATAGACAATAAATCCACACAAGATTTTTCCATGTGTTTGTCTTTATTATTGTCCCTTCCACATGCCTAAAATATTAAGTTCCCATTTCCGCCCTGGGGTCCCCTATATAATTTAGCAATTGAAGTATAAGAATACGGTAAAAACTGGCATAATAAATTAGCAATTCATTATTTAAGAGCAGATTATTTTCAGAAAATCCTTGGCGAAGAATGGGTAAATAGTCCTTGTAACATATCAGTACAGACTAACGCGTTTGGATAATAGCGATAAATAAAATCTGCAGTTTTAATAATTGTAAATTACAACATTAAGATGCAAGACATTAAGTCGTGTCTAAATGATAAAAATTTGGCTTATAATATTCAAGTGTATAATCCATAATATATTCTATTTATAAAACGATTAGTTGTAATAAATACTGAATAGTCAGCACTTTCATGAATATACTGAAGAAATATAACAGATATTCAGTTACGTTACTCATTCACCACAACCGCGCATCTACAACAAATGTTCTGATAGGAGACGACGAGATTTAAGGCGCCCGAAAGTGTTAAACACAGCAACAATTTCCACATACCCACCTCTAACCAGTTAAGAAAAATTCAGAAAAAAATATAGACTCCACAAACTTGATCTGGAAATTAATGAGTATCAGAAATTAGAAGCAGCACGATAATTACACACTCACACGATTCTAACAAAAATTCGAGCTCCACCTGGAATGAAATGTGGAGCTTCACATCCTCAAGTCTGTCCAAAAACAACTCTGAAGCAGACACTCCAGTTGCTAGCAAAATCGAAATGTCTAATAATCCCTAACAATAAGACGCATCGTGTCATGAGCCTAGCACAATGAATATTTGATTCGTAGGTAGAAATTATAAACTTAGCACTTTATGTCCAACCTTACAAATTACATTTCAACTCGGACCAGTTTCCATCAAACACCGAAATAACAACAGGTAATACAAAATTTCAAAATTTAAATAAAAGTGTCCACTGTCTTCCTGATGTAGTTTTCGTTAGAACACTATTTCGTAGTTCTGGATGACAGCAGGAATGTAATTCTTAACTGAATAATACATGGCCAAACAATTGAAAAGGCAGCTTATGCATCTAAGTACGTATGAAACTGGACGTCGGCTAGTTGGGATCCCAAACAATATATTTTTCTATACTAAATTATATTGTTCCGAGGTTAATGGCATCGTTCATCGAGATATTTTAACAATAGACCTATATTGTTCGTATGATTCTAACAGGAGTCGGATCTTCATGAGGTTAGCTGATTAACGTTTGTTTAGGCAAAACAAAACATGTTACAATTTCACCCCGTCTCGTTGTTACTTACATGCCGCATCATTGTACACCGGTTAGTTTCAATTTCAAATAACGTAAATCTAAACCACGGGGTTAGAAGAGTGAGGGAGGGTGATGCTTTCACACTGTGCTACTGTATTTTAAAGAGCTCTGTAAAATAATGTCAAAACGTCCATTGATTAGGGAGATTACTGCATCAACTATGAGGCTAGTGTTGTGTTGTAATCTAAATGCACCTAATCTCCATTCAAAATGAGGTAATTGAATCCCACTTCCAATGTTTGCAACTGCATTGAAATTGTTGGATACCATAGCAAAGACTACAGTCTGAAATTAGTGAGTGCATACACCACGTACCGAGATATATGTGTATGTTTATATGTAAACAAATTAGTGGTGTGTATATATATATATATATATATATATATATATATATATATTACATAATACATAATTAATGCCGTTGAATGAATTATTGCCACATTTCAGCAGGAATATAAAGTAAAGTATCGCTATACTTCTAACTGTAAAACGCTGATTAACAGAATAATTATATCCAAGTCCGCAAAATGTTGATTTTAAGATTTCATGAACCATAACATTAATAAATCCCAATGGATATCAATGTTGGTCCGTATATTTTGTGTTATGCTGTAATGTACAGGTAAAGGTCCAGTTTGACGGAGTCTTACCAAATGTCTAAAAACATCATGAATAATCCTGAATTGGAAAAAAGCCCAAAGGCCCAATCCGTAAAAGATTAAGATAACAGAAATGAAGTAGTATTTTAAACTTACAGTAAGGAATTCCTGGACTCTGAAGTCACAACACTTGAACTCCAGACCAAATTGTGATTCTCCTGAAACTGCGTAAACACATCTGAAACAGAACAAAGAAAAAAAATAGCATTCATTCAGAACAAACATGTGTACACCAAAGCAAAATACCGCATGATAAATAACAGTCACGTAATTAAGTTATAATCACAAAGTATTACAATTCTTAATGCATAATCTTGAATGGGCTGGGTATAAGATAGAAGCTCTTAAGGTGAGCAAGCTTATAAGTTTATTCCATAAATTTTCTTTCGAATATTCTACATTTAAATACTCCAATCTGTTCCTTCAACCAAGCAAATATTACAACTGATATCCACTGAAAAATCACACCGTCAAACATCGTCAGCAAACACTTCAATCTTCCTACTATTACAATTACCTTTATTCTGAGCTGTGTTCAACCGTAAATTTGATCACTCTTCACACCCTCATACCTCAAAAATTAGAATAGCAGGTACTTCTTCTTCATTTACGTATTCTATTAAAACGTATCGTGGTAACCACCACTCAAAATACATAAAACGAATAAGGTGCAAATTGTTTATATAAAATATTTTCGATGCTTAAAAAACTCATGAGGTATAGCGAAACTACCCTTGTTCACTTCACCTCTTGAAGAGGACGGACTAATGAGGGATGGTGTATTCCACAAGGAAAATATAACCAATTAGCGATTAAACTCTGTGCCTGCGTGTATGTTCCTGCACATGGTGTGAATAAGGCAGTAGGAATGCTAAACACGTGCACTATTGCTTCACACGTGTTTCCATAGCAACTACTGAAGTGTTGTGACGATAATACTGGGCGAAAACCAATATGAGTATATTTCTACAACTGCTGTGTATTGAATTAATCAACAAGATATTATAGACTGTTCGTAACGAAGGACTGATTGAGGAGTACATCCACTAAATGGTTCACTGAACGTACTGTGTATAGCTTTAATCTTGAGAACACTTTTCGACTGTAAGGTACACGTATGAAACATCCTTCACAGGAAGTAGGCCAGCCTACTGTTAAGGCGTAACAACAATTTTCATGCAATTATGAAGTATTCCCCAGATTAAAGAGATGCACAGTAGTATTCAACGGCGGATTAACAATGGTCCTTTAATTTCCGCAAAAAATACTGACTTCATTAACTATTAAAAACTATAAAAAGCTGTCAGTATTTAAATAAGTTCCTCTACGACACTCTTACAAAATTAAGACACCGTATTGAATATTGAATGAAGAACATAAATTAAGATACTTGAAGAAAGTGACAGACGATAAAACAGGTCCACTAAGAAGGAATCGAGAAATAATGTAATGGGAAAACCTAGACAAATTTCACCCATACTCTAATAGTTATATTTGGACGACTGAATTCGAACTGTAACAGGCGGAAACAACAGAAACCACCGACAGAATTTTGACTGAAATCCTCCTAGCAACGAGTAGGAAAAGCAATATGGAGACGCGGGTGTGGGCCTTATACTTAATTCGACACAAAGAAATATATTAAAATCCACTCACGACATCTTAATACAATGAACTTAAAATTCTCCAGGTCTATTTTCAAAAACTGCACCGAGCGAACGAACTGGGCGAAGAGAAGGAATCGCTGGTAAGACTGTACGTGCAGAAGCAACTTCGTATTCCGGAGTGAAATAAGTAAACGCGGATAGAAAGGACAGAGATACCGAAAAGACTAATTTAGTCAGTCTAGTGTCAATATTATTCGGGGGTCAGTATATGGAGCTAATATTAATATATTATTAAGTTATCTGTATGAAATAAAACAACTTATGAACTTCGCCATACTTTGAAGTAGTGGATTTATAGGCTCACCAGGTACTCTGGCTATTAGCGCCCGTCTAGTAGTGCCATACTTGAAACTATTATCTGTGTAAATGACCTGGTTTGTTTTACCCACTAGGGAATTCGCCTTTTTGGGACTGCCCATTAGCTCTAGGCAAAGATTGTTGGACATGAAGTCGACCTATCTCAAAGCCTGTATCAACGTCAGGATAACACAATACAGAAAGAAGCCTCCAGATAGACCTAGACCCGTGACGCCAGCATTCGAGAGCTCTGAAATCCTACGCGTCTTAAATCACGCTGCCACTGTAACGGGTAGAATGAGTAGTTAGTCTTCGAAAACCTCTACTGACTTCCTCTGTTCGTATACTGATGGTTGACTGGTTTCAATCGTTCAATAACAAGACGGTCTCTCTTGTTCAAGAGGTTTGAAACGTACCTCGATATCTTCAAAATATGTGAGTTTCAACGGCTAATACGATGGCTTGTATTGTATTAACCCTTTGTAGTCGAAGTTAGACTGAATAATATGTATTTAAGAATTAAATTTTTAACGCAAAGAACTCACACCACTCATCCATTGTAGAGATCAATTGGTGAAGTCCCTTCAAGGAAAAGTCGCTGCTTTAGAATAATAATACGAAACAGAAAAATAAACTCTCTGGGCTAAATGCAGACTTACTGATTATTACAGATGATACATAAAGTAACCATAAGAGGCTTAAATGCTTAAGGTTCACTTTATACTGTTACTCCGATGCTGTGAAAGCTAAAACAAGAGTTGTTTGATATAGAACTCAGTATTACTACTGATACTTAATTGTTTGTCGGTGGGTATGGTGGGGGAATTTCATTAGGATGAAAGCTACGTATCTCGTTAATAAGTTCCTAGAAAATGACAAATTGCTGTTCGACACTTCATCTATCAACAATTTACAAATCAGCTCGCCCACAGTGACGCCTACTTTAAATCAAGCATGGTGGAATATTAGTTTTAAACGCTAAATATATCCCACTGCTCATTACGCAAATATTGTCAAAAAAGTGTCAGTTTATTGTATAACAAAAGAGTTGTTTGCCTCTCCCATAATATTTAATTTCTGCGGATTGACAAATTTAATTTTGTGTCTACAGTAACCGCAGAAATATTTAAAATCAGCACAAGAATTTCAGTGCTATAGTAACAGAAATTATGTAATGCTGCGTTACAACTCTTTAGAAGCAGTAATAAAAAATACACCTGCTACTTTAATATTCTCTGAATTTTTGTCCACAGAGTAATTACGTGTGCCATAGAAGTCTCTGAGAAACAGCTGTAATTTCCGTAAACTGCAATAAACAATTGGTCCTTGTATTAAAAATGTGTTTAGATTTATTTGGTGAAGAAGCTGAAGAGGTAATATCATTGAGATTAAATTCACTATTTACAACGCTTTACCTTCGCTTCAACCTACCAGAACTACGATTAAGCACTTTCTAGGAGAACATTCCCAGCAAAAAATATATTTTTCAGTTTCCTTCAATTATATTTGCTGTCTCTCATTATTCTGCCCCCAATTTATTTTCCTCTCTTTCATGTTTAATAAAATTGTTAGCATCATTGAAACAAACTAAGCACACATTTCTATCTTATTCGAGAGTGCGAGATTTATTCTAAGCGCAATGAATTTGTTTCAAAGGCCTATTATTCATCCATTAGTGCCCATTCACGCTCGTCTAATCCGAGACAATGACGGTGCAAGCTATTTCCATTACATTCCAGGGGATACAATTAAAACTCGCCCATTGGGTTCTGCCTAACACGAGAACGAGGATTCAGAATGTGTCCATTAAACGATACGAGATGTCACTTACAGCCATTAATATTCGTCTACGTTTATTTAAATCTGTACCACTGTGCTGCAAGTAGTGCTTTGCACGATCCACGTGATTTCAGGAAGAATGTAATTTAAATTTCTAAGCCACTCATGTGAGCAAATCATATAAAAATATAGAGCAGTATGGAGTATTTTTTTTGGTAAGTAAGTACAGCCTTAATTGGTCGTATTTATTTCTGGGTACCAACAGAAATTAATACGTACTAAGAGTACAATTATAATAAAAATTGTATATTAATAGTCCTTAAGAATATAAAATAAGCAAACAAAAAACTATTAACACTATAAAAAAGTGGATTTTTATAGTGTTAATAGTTTTTCATTTGCTTATTTTATATTCTAAGACACTACACGGTATGCGAAGTTTTAAGTCGTGCGAGTATGTATATAATATGTGTATATGTATGTATGTATGTATGTATATATATTTATATATATATGTATGTGTGTTGTGAATAAGTATTTACAGTTTGCATGACACCCATACTTGCAAACATTTGAAGGGGGAGCGAGTGAGTGAGAGAGAGAGAGAGAGAAAACAAAACAAAACAAAAAGTCTCCTTGTTAATTTCCTTGCTCTCTTTTCTCTCTCGTGAGTCAATACATATTCTTTATGATCAAATTTGTAATAATAATCGCCGTTCATTCAATCTGTTATAAAGATAGTTTTGTTGTGTGTTTTACATAGTGGGGACACTTCAGTGTTTTTGTTTGTATGCGTTCCTCTGATAGTATGATCGATTCATACAAAGAGAACTGTTGAATAAATTCCATTAATATGTTTGTAATTCTACAATACCATGCACAATATGCATTACTGTTTTGTGTATTGCTATTGCCATGCAGGGACAGGATTCTAATTGCCCGTTTGTTCCTTCATTAAATTAGTCCACTTCTTTCATTAAGTGGGTTAATTTCTTACGTAACTCACTATTAGACACGAAATCGCGTTATTAAACACGATTAAGATTAGTTGTCTTCAAGATTGATTCGCTGCATTCATAAACAGCAAACTCATCGCCCTTATGAAACGTCGGTAAACGTCTACCAATCTACGCTGCACAACAACCCAGAAGAAAGATTTCCTCATACTCGTCGCCGTGAGAACCTCAAATGTCACAAGCAAGCTAGATGATGGGAAATTAAGAGTGGAGACGGAGTGCTAGAATGGAAAACTTGGCGGAAAGTTACAGCCGAGGAACAATGGTTTCCGCTGCAGATTTGTCGACTAAGAAATGAACTGAAATGGAATCTGCATGCGTCAAGGCGTTGCTGTAGCCACAAGACCAGCTGCGAGACAAACCGTTGTCACATTTACATGACGTGACTGTGTACCCGAAATCTAATGGTTATGCATGAGGCATCTTCTTACAGGGCTGCAATACAATTATGCACCGTGTCAATTGGTACTGTTTGCTACAAAAGCGAGAGGGTCAGTGCTGCGACCAGGCATGCACTAATCAATTAGCATCACTAATAACGTTCTATTTGTATGCACGATTACCATCAATTTTCATGCCCATTCGTGGGACAGGCTGTAGAACAAGAAATAATCAGGCGTGGTAATAAGGCTTATTTCCCAACAGCGGTTTCACGAAGCATCGGAGACGCCCTCCGACTAACCACTAGGTACATGTGTACGTAATCCTCGTATTATTTTATTATAGTCTCCAGTGTCGATATAAAGTATATGACACAGATGTATCACACTGCTTGCCGTTCTGTTTGTAAGAAAAGGAACAATTGAATTAATTTTGTATTCTGTGTGTGAACCGAAGGAAAACACAGATCAAGAATGTTCGACAAGTGTGTGCTGAGAATATTTCTACCTACAAGTATGTACAGTACCAGGAAGTTGGAGAATACTGTGTAACAAGGAGCTTCAAATAAAGAGACTACTGTTCACCAAATATTATTAGAGTAATAAAATAAAACATACTGATGACGCTTGTAATTTTAAAACCGAATGAATCAAACCACTTGAGAGAAACGCCTAATATGTACATGAACTATATTAAAATGAGTCTTAAAGCCATAGGATATATATTGGATTCATGTGACAGTATAGTGGCTAACAGCGGGTTCTTATAAACATGCTTATAAACGTTCAAATTCTATAAAACACTGCACATTTCTTAATGAATGAACAAATATTTCGTTCTGAAAAAACTGCTATTCTCAATGAAATTTTGACAACTTAAATCTGAAACTACACCTCTTATCTCGAAATGTCTTATGCTTTTTTCTCGAATAAGCTTTCTCGTAATTGCATGTATCGAAACATAATGAACGAACGCAGTTGTTACTAAAACACATGTTAATAGAATTGGTTCCGTCCAAAATAATTAAAATATAAAATTCAAAGTGGCAATAAGTTAATTTGATTTAGTTAATTCCTGGCTTCACAAACTCAGTTATAACTAAGCTTCTATTAAACGTTATGTGTAGGCCTATACGCAAATTGCAAAATATTTCTTTATACTAAATGCAATAATGCATTTGTGTGAGTACAATATAAAAGTAACAGAAATGAAAGCATCACTAATGGGAATATTTAGTTCTTCGAAACTAGCCATTTTTGCACGAAATTAACGCATTCTTTACTCTGAAATTAACATCTCATTAGAGAGATAACAACAAAACTTTATTTAGAATAATTTGTCCAAAATATTTTGCACAAAAGCTCAACTACTATTTCAGATACGCATATTTACAAGTATCGCACGGTCTCAAAATTTTTTGACTAATTATGTTGGTGCTCAGATGGTGTACATTCATTAAAGTTTACGCTGCATTATTTAATACGATCACTTACAATTAGCCAATATAAACGCTAGCAAATGAAAGACAAAAATTCCTTAATGATTTTTACAAATTTCCCCCATTTTGTAAAGCCCACATGACGTCACAACCCAGATGAACAAAATCGACATCTTCGCCGGAACCAGAATCTAAAATCCTGCAACTTCTTATTTCGCAGAAAGAGAATCAGACCGAAAATAGCAACTTTGTATCGTCAATCGTAAACTGCAAAACGATTTCTGGATATGAACACAGCAGCAAGCAGCGAAACGTGATTCACTTGGACGGGCGTATGTTTGCTAACACAACAAACCAATGTGTGACCACAGCTAGAGTACTAACCTGCCGTATCTTGACACACAGCTTTACTATCATCATTAATCATTAGTAAACTCTCAACCCTGTTTTATGGGTGAACGAACATGCTAAACAGGATTAATATGAAAAATTATACTTACGTCCCCCATAGCTTTCGTTACGGGGTGAATATGTAATTTATCTGCAGTGGAAGAGGAAAATTAAATGCCCTCATCAGATCAATTACAACAGACCATTTGTACTTGCATTTATTTCACAGAAATGAATTCAGTGTACGAGGAAACGTATTCGGAATTAATGGGCTTCGAAAACAAAGGCCAAGTAACATAATTTCAGTTTTATACAACATTATTCTCTCTTCAGTCTTCAACTCCGTCATGCGTGCTACATGCGGTGTCCATCCCATCCTCCTATTTTGTCCATTCTAACAATAGTGGTAAAGATTACTTGTTTATTTTCTGTTGCTTACGTAGGTCTTAGAATCTGTCCGGGCTCCTATGAGTTGCCAAAGGAAAATTCGTATAGGCTATCGAAAATATTCATATGTATACACATAATTTCCAAGATTCTAAGATTTCATCAAGTATGATTGATAAACAGTCCGTAGTAAATTTCAAAGTGCACATGATTTAACGCTTCAGTTGCACTACTTACACTTGCTTTCACTTAATCTGGCCTCCATAATAAAGCGAGTATAAACCTCAGAGCAAATGGTCCTCTTACCTGAAATGGTGTTTCCAGGAACTATTTAGCTGCTGCTTAAACAGACAAGCAGAATAGATCTTTAACTTCGACCCTGCATCTACCTCACCATTACACACCAACTTCAAATTGCATTCAGTCTGCCGCCCCGTTCAAAATTATTTAGCAATCATCTTAAAAATTAACTGACAGCGAGCTGAGTTACTTATCATAAAGGTTTTAAACAACCAAAGGCGAAGTTAAACATCACACTAAAACAAACCTCACACTTATCAAAACATCCTAAATATGAGGAAAATATAGCTTAACGGAACTCTATTCAAGAATTAATATGCCACATCAACGCTATTCTGCAATATTGTTCACTAAAGTCGATTACTGTATGCAATAATATTTTCGATAGTCAACTTGTGAGAAACACCTTCTATGCAATAAACCCTTAAAATAACTAGTCCCATTATATCTGTAGTTAATCTTCAATAAACGTTAACACGCCCATTTTTATATTTGAAATGCCAGGAACTTATTCTCCAGTTGATATAATTAAACAAGATCGCAATTAGTCTCTTAACGAACCAGTCCGCCATTAAAAACAGAAGAACCACAGCGTAAAGTCTGTAGAAAAGACTCTTTCTTTTTAAGCGTGGGCTACTGTGTAATCATTTCTGCGAACTCGTTACAAAATTAGAAGCAATATTTCTACTCCTAAATAGCAAACCAAAATACTACCTCTAAGTCGTATCGTTAAAACGGACGGATACACGCGTTAATTAGTTTTAAGTATCAATTCAAACTCTTATTTTATCTCATCAGCTATGCATATGTATGAGGAAAAGAGGAAACTTTGCTTCACTCTTTTAAATCCCCATTTGCATGGACATTGTTAATATTCAGTTAATTTAACCAGAACGATAACGGAGCTTTCATAGTATCGTTAATTGTTATCAGCTAGTTCTTCCATGTAGTTGGCTTATCGCTTTGTCACGCCCGGGAAATTACTCCCATAATTCTACTCAAAGAGAGCGTCACATTCACAGGGAAGCTATATACTTCAACAAAAAAGGTGCCCTATGCTGTCCCACGCACTTTTTCGACACAAATGTACGTTTCTGTGTGTGCTGATTCACATAAGAGTGACGTATTATAACTACAATAAGAATTAACGCTCTCCTCTTTATTAATTTTAAGAAATAATTACAGTATTGTGAGCAAACCTTTTGGAGTGTTGTAATGGAGTGATACTCCAAACCACAGAAACAAAACGTTGCATCTTGTTTAATAATAATTTAATTATATTTTTTAAATTATTTACGTAGTCGTACTCCTAGCCTACAAGACAATGGCAAATAAAAAGTTTACTTCTATTCATCTGGATATCGATTAGAAAATTCTGGCACTTGCAGCCTATATATAAGAAATAGTATTTGTTACTGTAATATGTGTGCTTTTACCTAATAACTATTAGGCTGATTATGATTCTTGTTTAACAACTCAGTTTCTCCGACAGTGGCCGAACGTCGCGGTTGAGTGGTTTCGCGTTCTGCAGATACCGATTCCGAATCTCGGCCACTCTTACTGATATATTATCGGATTTTCTCAGTTCCTTTATTTAAATTCGACAAACCATATCTTACAGTAATTTATAGCTACATCATTTTACGTTGTGATTTATAAATCTATTATGGAAATAAATAAATTACTTTGAATACATCAAACTACACATAAAAACTAGGTAAATCCTAACAAGGTCGGTAAAATTTAAGCAAAAAATCTTTGGATGTAATGTCCATACACAGTTTTGGGCAAATCAATGGGTCGTATGAATGCATTACCCATACCTTGACCTGTGAAAATCCGCGGATGTAGGATTAGTGAGGAAAGGGGCGCTCGACATGAAGTCCCCGTTATGTAGTGTTATATACCGACATCAGCAGCAGCGGCCCCTGCTTCCATAAATCACAGTTATAATCCGTGTGACGTCACTAGCCTTTTATTTCCAGCAAGATACGAGTTGCAGTCAGTACACGGTGGCTCAGGGCTGCACAGTGTCGCACTAATTTGAACTGCGCAAAGCTCAGATTAAGCACCGGACCGTATAGGGTCCAGTTACGAGGTTCCAAATATAAAATTTTTTTTGCCAGAAACACGGCTTCTATAACATACGAGGAATTAACACACGTAAGCCTACATCTTCAAAGCATCAGATATTAAATGCTTGAGTTTCTGAACAAAAACGAGCCACCTACATACATTTTTCGGATGGAATATAAAACACAGATATATAATGCCGTACAGTTGTAAATCTAAAATACTTCGATCTCCGTATAACAGTTTGAGTTCTGAGAGTTGCGACATTCAAAAACGTTTATGCTGGTGTCTACCTGGGAAAATATGGTAGAATACATATTTTAAAGAAAAAGTATACATAGACGTGGAGTGGATTTATCTGGCTCAGTACATGGTCCAATAGCAGGCTCTTTGAAACTCGGGTATTAAAACATCAGATTGCATAAGAGTCATAGCTCTTACGGAATGAAGTTGGAATCTACCGCCTATTTAATTAATGGGCATGTGAAAATTACTTATTACTATTAGAATTCAGAATTGAAATTCTGTTTTAACTTATTTTGTGAAACAATGTTTGCTATATTCTGATACTAGACATGTTCCTGGTGTTAAATTTGTGTACTTCATACTTTCTGCCTAAAGATGGCAGAAGACGAACCACACTCTCCTGAAAGAAATACGATGAAAATAAAAAATAACAAGATTGCTGCAGGATTTAAAACTAACTGAAACTGATTTTTGTATCTGCATAACGAAAGAGACAAATGTCTATTTTCATCACAAAATTGTCAGTAGATTCACATATAAATACATAACAATACTACATTATAAAATAAGACTGAAATAAAACGAATCTGGAATAAAATATTGACGGTGAGGAACTCCACTTTTTTCAAATGACATGAAGACAACGCTCATTTGCAAAAAAATTATGGCGATACCAATAAGAAGTTAATTTTGTCGGGTTTTAACTACATAGCCTTACTTTACCTAGTAGGAAACCACAATATTTACAGTGCACATAAGAAATAAACTGAACCTATGTTCCACAAAACCAGAGTTCTGACTTTGAATAAAGCTCTCTTAAAGGAAGAGTAGACAGGGGTGAATTGGGATTGCGAATCCCTGTGAAAGTTGGGATTGTTCGTGTTTTCTGTGTCAATGTGGGTTTTGGCTGCAGGGTAGAGTTGGGATAACCACTGCAGTTCTATACTCTAGAAACCGCGATTAAATCCATGTAATAATTATCGACAAATGTGTGGTTGTAGGTGAAAGGGAGGGGCACAGAAAGGGAAGGATAACTGCAAAGCCCTCCCACCCGTAACTTCCTGTCCACCCTGCACCTCCTCCCGGACTCAGGCTAAACGGACGTGGCAATTAAAATACGACCCTCTAGAGAAACAAAGAAACTCTCGTACAAAAACACCAGATTTGTAAGGGCGCTCAGCCCCAGTACATGAAGCTCCAGATAAAGTCGAATGACACAGAACAGGAATAAATTTTGTACGTTCTTTGTACGAAGCACATAAAGTTAACAAGTTTAGGTCTATTTACTTATGCACCAACCTATCCGCATATCTCAAACTTCTTGTTATTCCTTGCAATTACGTTAAATGTTAGTTAGGAAGTCTGTAAAGAAATCATCTCTGATGATAATATATAAAAAGTTCTGTGAAAATGTGACATAAGATTAAATGCTTGGTAGCACAGTAATAAATTAAAGTAACATCCATAAAGTAATCAAGAGGAGGTTAAAATCTAGGAACTTTTACTACTGATCAGCTGACAAACTTGTCTCCAAACACTGTGCTGTGCAATAATTTCTTTATAATATCACTTTTTGATGTAAATACGTCTATAAAGGAAGGGTCATTCGGCAAAAAAGTGTAACGAAAAAGGGAAAGGAAAAAAGGAAACGGAAAAGGGAAACGAAAAAGGGGACCGAAAAAGGGGAACGAAAAAGTGTAACAATGGTTACTTAGGGAACGTCGTCTGTTTACGGCATTATTGTTACCTATAAAACAATACATTACATTCAGCTACCACAGACCCATCTTAAGCGTAACTAATTCAAGTTGATTAAGCAATGTCTTAATCAAACTTTACTCAATTGTAAAGCATGTATAAAGGAAATATTTAGAATAAAGCCAATATATAAACTTCCTTTCCGTATAGACGTATTTACGTCAAATTCTCCGGAACCGTGGTTCCACTGACAACTTTTATTTTGTTAATGCCGTCTTAATTCCAGGCGAAACATGCGCGGACAAACAATGAAAGTGCAGTGTAGAAACTTATCTCATAACTGCGACTGAACCTCAATACAAATATCTCGGACAATGGAAAACCCAGACACTATGAAAAAGAGAATCCGTAACTTTTCAAGGAAAGTTTGAGAGGCCAGACATGTACATGAAGGCGAAGTCTGAAGCGCTGCTGTTGGCGAAGGAAACAAAAATAAAGATTAAGATCGAAAAGCCAGATCGCTGACTCATCAAGCCGAACAGGCGCCTTAGGAAAGGTGCTGGCGAGGAAAGAGTGTTCCTGGTTTATCAGAGTAGTAGAAGGGAATAGAAAGAGAAAATGTGACAGAAGAAGGAAGCAAAGGGAATATGCGTGATGTATCTACTATATATCTCTCTCCTAATGGACCAACCCCTCACGTTTCGCAACCCCCTTCACCGCATCGTCCTTTCTCAGTAGTGCTGACTTGGCACTAAGTGAGAGACTATGGGGTTCTGGTGTAGGAGTCTGCACGTAAGTCTGAATGCACTGCAACACGAACTCCATGAATGTTACAGAATTGCGAATCGAGAATTCTCAACGACTATATAGAAGGATATTAACAATATTCTATCTTATGGGTTGTTTCACCGTGTTGTTTTGTAGCTCAGATGAGGGAAGCAGCATGGGCTTTTGAAACGCCGGTGAACTACCAGCAGACTACTACCCAGAAGACACACATCTTTGTACCCACCGCCGTGAGGAACTCAAATCCTACTTGGTATAAGTTTATCGACTTTCTAGAGGTGCTTGCTGCCTCCATCATCAGGGTGCTAACCAGAATGGTAACCACCTATAAAAGAACATTGTTTCAGAGCCCATAAGAATGCTATCAGCAATGGCAAATAAGTTCATTACGCACCGACTACAACTTGGTTAAGAGTTTCACCTGCTACGGGCGGAATTTAACCAAAGTGTCTGTAAAACTTTATTCTAACTACCCACATACATTTTAATAGTTATTCTATAAGTAATCGTGTACTGAAACGGAAAAAATTATGGAAACAATGAGGTTACCGAGGAGAAAATGTAACAGCCCCAAAATGTTGTTAAGCTTCTAGTTATGTTATAGGAAAAAAGTAATCAAAATGTAACTTCAACTTCGTGTCAAATGGGACAGTTTAATCGTATGATGAACAGAGCCTAATGATGTGACCTGCAGACATTCCTGTGCAAAACCGGGTGGGAGTGATTTTTGCTGGCTGGGAGGCAGCGTGTAATTTAAACAAGACCGCGCGAGAGCTTAAAACGAAATCAGGTTCAAACACTACAATCTTTTGAAGACTTTGAAGGTTGTACATTACGTTTACGATGCCGTAAAGGTAGTGGAAATGTTTGAAGTCCAAGGCATGAACCACTACGAGGTAAAAGGAAAGCGAAACACAAAAGGTTTGCAAGCAAGACTTAAATCCACGCCGTCCCTAACAAATCCTACAGCATTTCTACTTCAGCGTAAACTGAGAGAAAACTAGCTACGTCGTTGAAGTGTATATAATGTCTACTATACTGATTTCGTTTCGTATTACATTACATATATTTTTAAATCTGGAATCAATTATCTGTTTCATGCCTTTTCCCTCCCTGCTTTATCTCTTAGCTTCCTACCCACTATTTTTATTAATATAATTCTTTCATATTATTTCTTATTTACTTCATTATTTATTTGTATTAAGTTCACTTCTCGTACATAAACGATTAAAATACTATTTTCTTTTACTGTTCTGTTGCCTCTATTTCTTCATTTACTTTCCTAGTGTAAAGTAATAGACGTGTTCAAATGTTATCAACAAAGACGGTAGAATTTGGATTTTAACGGATTTTCAAACTGCTAACATTCCTTGAAGAAAAGTGGCACGTATTCTCACAACAATCTTACTCCTACTTATAGAGCTGTCGATGATGATACCCGCTGTGATCCTGCAGTTTACAGGTTGTGTGTAATAAACAAATATTTATAACTACCTTATGAACGTGTGTTTATCACATTTGCTTCCTTGCAATGCCATTAAAACATTTATTGTGTGTTGCCTCAAAATAATCAGTAATGAAGATATCACTTTTTGCACAGAAGGACAGTACTCGTTGCGTATTTTTCAGTAAGGGTCTTCAGAATTTAAGCAGATATTGCCTGTCTAATTTGCTCAGCTATCAGACAAGAACTTATGAATCGTTCTTTAATATTCTATTTTCAATTTCAAACACAAGACCAAAGCAGGGGAATGACTAAAGAAATTTTACACGTCATCTGATAAAGCATCATTTGAAGAACGTAATGTCATTATATATTTTTCACATGACAATAAGGAAAAGTTAGTGTCGAGAAGGTTATGATGGAATGGCAGTCTGCACAAAAAATACGTCCATTCGTATAAGTCTATTCAAGTGCAATCAGAATCCTTAATGCTGAGAAAGATGGTTCCGCCATCAGCTGGACTTGATTAATTGCTAGCACGAGGGCAGCACTTGTTCCAAATGGAAGCAATTCATCTGAATCCAGCAGACACTTTACTTCTATTACTACGTCACTGGTAACGTGTAATTCAATTAGCGACTTCTGTGCTATGTTCCACTCCAGATGCCAAAATGGCAACAAAACTTGATTATCTGCCGTCATTGTCGATGTGTTTTGATACTATCCTAGTTATAAATATCAGTCTTTTACGATAAATGAATGGAATTTTTGATTCAGGAAAGTTGCTTTCATGTATAAGACGATAAACTAGGTTGAACTGTCACAGTATTTTAGGAGGCATATTATAGTGTAGGTAATGTAACGACACTGAAAAGACGTCGTTACTTAGAGCGAAATCAGACGGTAAACTGAAGAGGACTAGGAAGGTAGTTTGAAATAGGGCATGCCTTGACAGAGACTCGAAACACATACTTCCGGAGTTACACGTCAGCAGCTTTACAGCTTCAGATAGTATCGTAAGGTTTTTAAACTATCGACATTCCTTAAAGAAATTTTCAAGATTTTCACTTTGATTCTTCGCTACACACATTTGAAGACACTACCAAAACCGAAGTTTGCACTGTTCCGCTGAAGAGGAATTTTACAGGCTTCTTGTACCCTTGTATAAATGCTGCATATGTTTTCCTCAGGTGAAAAATATCACTCAATATAGATTCTGTCAAAACCCGAAATTCTATAAGTACAGAGAAAAAGGATTTGTTCATACAAGTTTTACCTCTTCGCCCCTTTTCATTCCTTTCACACACACACACACACACGCACGCACGCACGCACGCGCGAGCATGCAGTCAAGCCAGCATTTGACAGATGTTCTGTGCAGACTTAAGAATTTTTTGTGCCGGTCCCTAATATCCTCCTCCTTCTAAATAGCTTGGAACGTTTACATTTAATTTCTCTAGAGAGACTGAAAAAAGCTTTCTCCTCAAAAGTTTCTACGTGCACACCCGTCACTGTTCAGCGCCGTAACCACATATCCTGTAAAATATATTTATGATATCAAAAGTATTTTCTCGTAATGCATTATGCATCATCTAAACATAAAATCAGATTAATTACCTGCAACCACAGCAAAAGATAACAAGGGTACGTCACTCAGTAACCGTTGCTGTCACTAACATGTGTCGATAAAATTAAAACTATAGTGTGGGATATATCATGGTCTATCATAGTGTACCTACTGAAGTTTTCTGATGAAAATCCACAATAAATAAAGAAGCTATTAACAAATTTCCTGCGGCAATGCGGTAGGCACACGGTTCGAAAATGTATCCGGAATAATAAAAACGGATGTTAAAGTGAAATTACAACAGTAGATCCGTAATATGTGCACAAATTACTAAAGAGTTAAGCATTATTTGTCATTTGTTCCTTTAACAGCTTGTATCAGAGAACTTTTTACCTAGCAAACTCCAATTTTACGATGAAGTTTTAATGTCAGAAACATGTGTGGCGCTTGTACGTAAAACATTAGACGAGATAATTTTTTTTCAAATCTTTTGGAGTAAATAAATAAATGAGTTTGTAGTAACTAGTAACAAATTAACAAATAATTTCGCGGGCCTGGTTACAAGTGATATCGGACCAGATGAGATCTGCGGACCGCCAGCTGTTTCACGCTAATATAACTCATATGGCTCCTATAGATTATTCAAAGTGGCTAAATAAAATGTAATGAAGGTCGTGAATCTGGAAAGATCCGTGCAGATTCGAAAGTGAGATATTTAATGTTCTATTCGAAATTCCCATGGTGGTATTGAAGGAAAAAACAATCTCAAATCAGTGCATCTCGAATGGTAGTCGTAAAATCCACCGCTGAACTAACCCGCTCAATTTCATATTGCTGAATTTCGACGTTTCGCTATTGTACACATTAAATACTTATTTCTAGGACTCTAAATCCAAAATTTTAACTTAGTTACAGAGACAGTAGTGATGTTATAAACGCTAATTACTTTACGAATCAGTAATGTTTAGAAAGAAAGCGGAAGTGATCTGTATGAAGTGTATAAATTTTCTTTAAAGTGTTTACAGAAACTACGAAATCTCTCAGTCAGCAAATCTGAAGTCAAAAACCAAGCACCCTGAAAACATGTATGAACCGCAGCTTATAACATCACCTGAGGTAAGGTATTAGGCCTAAAAAGTAGATTATTCTATTACATATTAGATAAAAACCAGAAGAAATCCACTTCAAAATTTATACAGTGATTTCATTACTTTTAAACGATTGTTTGAAATGAATAGACACATTAAAACAGACTAAATATTAGTTTTACGAAGAAGATGTATTAATAAAATGTATGGAAGTTAATTAAGGTAAATGACGCCATTAATTATTAAAATAAGAGATACTGTACTTAATTTGAAATGTAGTGTACTAATCGAAAAGTATGTATACAAATGAACAAAGAAAATATACAGAGACTCAATGAAGCGGGCTGCTGAAACAGAATGTGATTCACTCTCTTTGTCACTCACTCACTCAGTGATACATTAGAGAAAGATAAATATTCTCTAATCATATCCAAAAGGACATATTCGTATTTCCAATGCATTACGTAAGATATTCTTAACTGAACAAAGCGTTAGTGTAGGCATACTTGGAGTTCAGTCAATGCAGTGATTCTCTTTGTCCATAAAGTATGTGCTATTCAATGCAAAATATAGTTAAATTTGGACAAACGAATACATTTTAAATGGCTAGGCTCATGAGGTGTAACGAAGCAAAATTTTGTTATTTATTATCTCAATTGTTCTGGTTTCATCAGTTTTAATTATGCCATCGAGAATTAATGCATTTGTGCATGCATGAGTCGTTATGGATATTAAGCGGAAATTTATAAAATCTAATGATTGTTAACTGAAAACTGTGCCGTGACTGTTTCGCTAAATTAATTGTGAATCAACTGTCGATCACACGAGTTTTAATTTTTGGGTGCAAATTTATTACAGAAGTATTTTTACGCAAAATAAATGTCTCATTTTTCGAAACCCGCCTAAAGCTTCCCATTACATAAATACTTAATGTACACAAAAATATTAACATTTGGAGACAACATCGTCATTTTACTGAAACGTGACTGATAAGTGTGTTTATACTCCTGAATGCACATTGTTCACTGTGCGTTCCACAAACATGTATACGTACATGTTCTTATTCGTAACCATCTAAGGTATGTGTCTCTAATGAATACGTACGTATTACTGTATTAAATGAAATATGAAGTTCGTCTGAGGCTAAAAAATAGTTCTAGTTGAAAGTCAATGTGCCTGAATTTCAGGAAAGGCTTTTCTAATTGATGACTCTCGTCGTATTGTAAGTTCATATATGTGACCGCTCACATATGAGTGCTTTAAAATTACTTTTATGTTCGCTGATATAATACTCATAAAATAATGTTCATAATAATCAAAGGCGAATTTATAAACGTTAACTGATGATTTGTAATACAGTAACTGTGTTACTATAGATGACAGCTGAAGCCCATAAACATTATATTTAAAGATTTATTTATCAGAAATAAAACACAGAACTTCTCCATTACAAAGATCAACCGGTTAATGCTGTTTAGGGAAATGATCGTTGTTTATTCCGGAAGTCATACGAAACACATAAATACACTCTGTGGGGAAAATACAGAGTTACACAGTTACAGATTGGTAAGACGTGGTATATATGGATAACACCAGGCGTTAAAGGATTAATAATGTTGATGTAAAATTTCAATATTTTGTGTCATCTTCTGAGTAAAGACAACGTGCAGTCATGTAAATGCTTATCAATATTTCAGAGTAATCTACTGCCTGAATATACTGTGAAGATGAAGCAGGGTTTTTTTCCCGATACATTCGTAAACATCTGTACATGATTACCCGATGTCACAGTCTAGAAACACAATCTGAACAATCACTGCCGTGTAAGCCTCAAATATCATGACTGAAATTGTTTACTGTCCTCAGGGTGGTGTTACGAGCAATGAGTACATAAAAGTGTAACACATTTGACGTTCAGCGGATGTATCGTTGTACCATCATTTAATTAAAAAGCGCTAAAACATATTTCAACATGTCGCAATATTATACTGCACCACTGATCATTTATGACGTCTCCTATGTTCTGAATTAAATTCCGTAAGTGCATAATCCTGTAACCCTGTACCGAGCTGCGACTGTTTTAGAACTGATGTTGCGACTCTAAAGCGCATATTCAAAGATTTGTGTCAAATAAATTGTTAATTTGGGTGTTTTTCTAGGCAGGCACAATAAAAGTTAATAAAGTAACAAAGTTTTAAACATATTAAACAATTTGTAGATACGTTGGTTTGACAGCCCGTCTACACAGCAATTATTGATTATAGTTAGAATGTTTGTTGAGAATCTACTACATGTTTCGACCTTAATTGGTCATCTTCAAATGGTTCTCTTTAAGTGTTCCAATCTAACAGAATTACTTCTAATTTTTACATATATTTTAAAAATAAATCAACGATCCGAGAGGAAAAAGTAGAGGATTTCCACAAATTCATACTCTTGCAATAAAATATTCAATATTAATAAATTTCAAGATTACTTTGCAATGAAAAGAACACAGAAGGTCTATAAAGAAAAATTCGCTTTGGAATAATATGATATTTCAATCCACAATAACATAAGCTCTCTGCGTTCAATGATCTTCGAGCTTCGGTTATTTAACTAGCTCCACTGTAATAAAAACTCAGTGACTGATGTCGCATTCGAACCCCAACCCCGAAAGTATTAAGCACATACATGTAATATGTGGTGTGATTTGTTTTCTCTGCGAGAACAAAACGTCACCAGCTAGAGCAAATGAGGCTATTTCTTTACGTCGTTTTTTATGAACGTGTAACGACGTATATAGGAGTCAAAGTATACAAATTTTAATTGCACATTTTTCATTTGTAATTTCAGGGCAACATAGGAACAAGTTAATAATTCTAAGGAAATGTAATTTGAGGTAATTATGATGATAACCTGATTCACAATCTCTGCAAGAAATGAGTGCGATAAAATCTACAAGCAAACCACGGTTTCTGCATCGTAAATCCGTATTCAGTCTCACTCCCTTTCTAATCACATTGACAAAATTAATATCACCGAAGGCCTACATACATAAACAAAAAACGCGTGCATACTTACACTCAGACAGACATTCCGTTACATCCAAGCCTAAAAAATCTCTACGAATTTTGCAGTGCGTACAGCGCAGTTATGTACCACATGATCTGTTTATTTGTGGTTTATTTGAAGCCACTATTTTTGATTTACGAGATCTGAGGTTTTCACGGCGATGAGTATTAAGATGGCTGTCTACTGGGTTGCTCCGACGCTACCCTTTTATACGCCTATCTACGTTTCACAGATATCTGATGTCTCTGTCATCAGGGTCATCAGTTCTAATCGCCCTGAGGATGGTAGCAGCAAACACCTTTGAATCATCGGTAAACTTCTATCAAACTACAAAGCGTAACAACCCAGAAGACAGCCGTCTTTATATTTCTGATTTATTTAACGACACTGTCAGTATAAAGCGAAAACAGCTCACATAAGGAAAACAACATGTTCAATAAACTACAATAGACATTCTTACGTATTCACATCGTTTTCATTGATAAACTCCGAGTTCGAAGAATGACGTGTTCTTGTATCCACGAAACACTATTTAAATATGTTTAATAAAAATTCTCCTAAATCGTCGAGTGACCCTTTCTCAAATCCATCTCTCTCGACCACTGGCCTCTCTCCTTACAGTAGATATGCACACCGTATTCCATGGCCTGTACTTGTAATAATGATTTATATTCAGTTAACGTGTACCCAAATACTTCTTATTCCGTATGCTCTTCGTTTCAGAATTTAATTATAGTAAAGTCTTCTTAAATATCTTTCTCGGCAGCGGGCTGCAAACCATTTGTGCAAATAAATTAAACCCGTTTGACCCAGTAATGGTTCTTAAAGAGAAGAGTGGTATCGATTATGAAGACGTAAATATAGGACGCTGCCGTGACTTCCATGATTAAAAAGAGAGAGAGGCAAGAACATGTCTTTACAAAAAGTTCTAAAACTGTCTCCATTCGAGTAGGAACTTAAAACGAAGCTAAACAAATCGAAACGTGTAACGTCCAGGTAGAAACCACTTTGCCTGTACGTTACATAAAAATTGTTGAGACCCCCAATTACGACATATGAGCTGGACTCTGTTTACGAGATAAAGTCAATTCCTGAAACAGGCATATTTCACACTGAAAAAGTGTTCGAAATTAGAAATTACAGAATAGAATGACCGATTTTAAACTTTCACGACTAATAAACACATTAGAATACCCTTAGTACTAGCTACCCTGATGATAGAGACAGCAGATCTCCAAAACTTTGCGTTTTTACTCAACCGTAAATCGACTGATCGTCCGAGAGAATTTTAATGCAAGTAGAATGACAGAGAATGAATATAACATGTTCGGAGTAGGAAAGAAAGAAATAAAGAACCAGACAAAGGAAAATAGAATGAAAGAAGGAATATACGAAAACCTTCTTTTTAATTAAAAATTGCGTCGCAAGGAAAAGTAAGCACGAAGCAACACGATTACTGGTTATCCGTCAGGGTAGTTACTACGTGAACAGCAATAAAAGGGAAATAAAGGCGAAAATCCCCTGTCAGCGAATAAAAGGTGACGAATGAGAAAAAACAGTTTCTTATACGCCTATTTGCTTGTTACATCAATACATTAGAAGACCTACAGGCAAGAATTTCCAATTTCGACGTGCAGCGACTAGAATATATTCTCTTTGCCACCTTTCATACTCCTTGTACAAGGAAGTGCCTTCATTCTTGTCAAACGGTTATGAAACATTCTGCGTATTTATTTCCCTTTGATGTTAAGAATTACATATACCCTCTTCCACATTCCTCCTTACCTTTTCCATCTCAATCGCTGTGTACGCAAAAGTAAGCCTATAGATTATACTTCTTTTTCTCTCAAGGAACGGAAGGTATGTGTGTATAAAACTGTTTCAGGACAAATACGCCTGGAGGTTACGAATGCTTTGATCTTTAAATACGCCTTTCTTTTGAGCGACACTTTGCGAAAACATCAAAATGTTAAATCTACGTACTATCTATTCATCGTCGACCATAGCAGCGTAACGTCATCTAAAGGGGATGAACATTAAGCGCGAGTTCAGCCATTCACCAAACCGCACAAATTTAAGCCCTAACAAGACGATAGGAGAAATTAACTGAATTCAGATAACTTGTCCTACATACTCAAAAAGAACTGTAAATAGAGCTTCCTGTCTCATGGAGGGGAAAAACAGTAAGCTTCGTATTCAAAAGCGTGTTCTTCCCCGCCTGCGTCTGTTTTTGATGATAACGGCTTATTCCAAATAAGAAATGTTATGCTTTTCGTATTATAAAGTCGTGAACATTTTACTCCATCATCATCAAGAAAACATTGCTTTTATAGTCAAACCTTTAAAAAGGGCGAAGCTTCAGAAAGGGAAAATAAACTCAGGAAGAAAATTGACTATTTTCTTAGCTTTGCGTCCAGAATTAAATTTACTCTCAGTAGACATAAGAAACATTTTAATGGGTGAACAAAAATGTAAACACTCCGCGGGTTTCGTCACTGACAGATGTTATTCACTCCTCCTCTCCAAAACCAGTGTTTTATAACCAGGCACTGAAACTTCAAAAAGTATGGAGCAGGTAGTGAGCAGTGAATCTCTGCAGTTACAGTTTCCAACTAAATATATGTATGTCGACTGTGTTTTCAGAACAAATACTGTACTGATATGCCCGTGTCTGTGTTATGAAATCTCTTATGTATGTTCCTTCGTTTGTTCCTTATAGCAGCACCCACAATTGTAAATTATGGCATGACACCTAGCAACGAGAAACAACAGTGTAGTAGGCAGAACCGTGTAACAAAGAAGCTATTTATATTTAAGACATAAAAAATCACGAGATAATCCAAATATGCTATTTTAATTTATATTTTAACAGCATTTTATTTTATTTCTTCTATATTTTGATGTGAACTGCTCATGGGAAGTCGATATTCCAAGTATGACTTCGATATGTGTTCCTATGAAAACGAATGGGCCTGATTACGACGCAACAGCGCCGACAGTAAAATTCAAAATTTGTGAACGTCAAAAGTGTTGTTTTGATGGGTAAACCTAAAATACTTCATGACACTTAACAGTTTACAAGCTTAGAATTCTACCTGTCCTCTTCGTACATCAAATGTCAAATTTCGCTTTTCGTGACAAAGCGTTTCTTTAAAGTAATTGCAAATACGTTAACGACGACGCGCAACTGTAACCATGACGAGATTTAGGGAGAACTGTCAGGAAGGATTTTTAGAACAATCATATAAAGCACAGAATCATATGTAACACATACTTTAACTCTACAATCTTCCCTTAGAGCGTCTTTATGGGCTCCGGACAACTCAAAATTTATAACGATTATTACCCTAAAGACCATTAAACAACAGAACCTTGTATATAATCGAGGCGCGTCGCAATTTGCTTGATTTTGGAACCAAATTTTCAAATATTAGAATCGATGAAATATATGCTCCAAAAACTTCGTGGCTAACGTTTTACCTTGGCAGGAAGAGTCTTTATACAATCGTAAGACAAAAATATGCAACTAATAAAAATTATTATTGGATTACCAGTCTCACATAATAGTTAGAATATGTTATTAAAACAACTTATATGTAAGATGTCATTATGGAGAACTTCAGCTATAATAAAACGCCTGTAATATTTTAAACCCCTAAAATGAAGGTTCCGTGCTTTATTAACAGGTATGGTTCCTATTCAGATGTATTTCCCCAAATTTGTAACCTTCTCTGTTTGCACTAAATGTCCCAATAGAGACTTGTATTTACAAGAGCGTACAAAGAAATCGCATTTTATATTTACGTAAAACCCCGAGAGATTCAAACCTGCTGATGTACATGTCCAGCACCGAGGACTGAGCATATTACTTAACAGAACAGCCTCGTCTAGTGCAAACAAAATAACTGCTACTATTTAAATTTGATTTAAAGATGAGATCCTGCCGTAGTATAAATGAATTGGTTCAATAGAAGTACTGCAACTGTGAAATTCCACTGTAACAAAATTCATATCAAAAGTTGTCAACGTTTCTCACTTAAACGCATCGATAAGTACATTTTATACAAACAATTTACATTTAAAAATTTAACTATGAAATTCTGTGCCTGAGAGATACAGTCAAATAAAAGCACTAAGACTTGTCAGCTAATCTGGTAGTCTGACTGTTTTATCCGCTTCCGTGGATTCAACAGAACTTTCACAACGTCGATCCCTGCATAACAGAGTGCAAAACACGTAAAAAATGTGCAAGAAATTTCCAGTGTAAAAGGGACACACAGTACGTTTTACATTATCAAGGACTGGACTTATATTCAGAAGTATCCTTTTCTAACCTCGGTCGGATTGAGCTTTCTAAATCTCTCCAGGCGAATGTCGCCATAGTATCTTCAGATAGATCACGTTCAGTAAATTCAAAATGCTTATCTAGGTATTCATGATCACGTTCTTATCGTATTCTAGGCCAAGGTACGACCAAGTGGGTTGAAATATCGTCGTTAAATAATCGCATAATAAATGAAGAAGTGCGGGTATGTCTCTGAAGACGGCGATATTCTATTTGATGAATATCGCTAAGACGTTTATCGCTTATAACATGTTCCTAATAAGACTGTGTTTCCATCATCGGGGCTTAACTCAATTTTAAGTTCCGTTTAAAATGTTTATTGAATTAGACAGGTGGAAAGTACACATGGTACGCATGAAAGTAATGGGAAATTAGTACAAACCTTTTGGACACGGAAACTTAAAAAAAAAGACAGCGTTCGAGCGATCTAGGTGTTGACAAGACACACACACTGAAATGGATGTTTGAGAAATCAGAAAATTAGATTATACTTGTTCATACTAGTAATCATCAACTTTTAAAAAATACTTAGTACACAGAAGTAGTTCATTGGTGTATTTTATCCTAGTAAGTGAAAATGCCCTGTGTTGGTGTTTGAGTCTAAAAGCCATTACTACACAAGGAAATGACAGTATACGATACAGAAAAACTGTTCAATGTTTTCTGGTGGATTTTCACAAAAGAATCTAGTACACAATCTCAAAGATATTCACCTTCCTTCGGAGGCGACGGATTTTCAATCTGACCGCTTAATTCCACATACAGAAGAAAACAGAAAAGACTTCAAGGCCAAGGAAGGGCTTCATCCAGTTCCATGCTTCTGAAAATCAACAGTATAGCGTTCCTGGCTTTGATACGCTGAGAGTTACGAGCTGTCATCACACGCCTGGGTTCTGCTGTTTGTCTTTCAGCGTTGTACGATTCTACAGTTGCCCTGCAGTATGGAACTGAGTGACAGCTACTACTATAGTGCTCATATTCATGTCTGCGTCCTTGCAAATAAGTTCATCTTACCTTTAACCTAAAGAAGTTATGCAAGTCGCTACACCGTATAACCTCTCTGATAGAACCCCTTATGAAACCTACACTAGTTTTCCAAGTGGCAAGATATGACATTTTTACAATGAACACGCAGAAAAAAATTGAAGTCGTACCATAACAGGTGATACGTGCCAATTCACTCGTTAGCGCCATGGGGAGATTCTGTAAGTTCTAAGCGAGAGGCTACGCCCTGCGCTGCAATAGTTAATAGCATGTGCGATGCCGCTACGCGCTAACCATGACAAATGATGGTCCAGTGTATGAGGGCGGCGGAGTATTAACAGGACGACAGGGAGGGGCGGTACCTCCTCTCTTGTCATGCATGGGAGGGTACGGGATGGTAACCCAATATGGGTCGATTATTAGTAGCACGCCAGTACGGATAAAAAATAAACCCGATTAAAGGGAAACGTCTAAGAGATTAGAGCAGCAAATGATATTTTCGTTTTGCAACTTCAGACTACGATCAGAATTTTTATGCGCCGCATAGTCCACGTGGTAACTCGTCAGATTTTGTGGTCAGCTAGTAGAGTAATAACCAAATTATTCCTGGTTCAATTCCCATACACATTCCGGTATGTGGGAACAGTGGTTACCAATGTCGTGAGTGTGCATGTAAAAGACGTGCAAAGCTTTCGTTTCACTTGACAGCTATTTCATTATTGTCCATCCTTCGTATGTTTAAAGTACAAAACCCAACCGGTGCAACATATACAACCTATATATTTATTTACTGGTCATCAATCAACTAATTATTCCACCGAGGTCCTACATGTTTCAATAGATTCTTCGGTAATTCCCAACAGTTACAACAGTTATCAAACCCTTCATTTTCTGAATCACCCAAAGTTTACCCCACAATTTGGAGGAATCGTATTAAAATTAATAGAATCCTGAATACTGACGACGTTAGACAATTTATGAACTGACCTGTACAGTGACCATAATCTTAAGGCGACAGAATCGAGCGTAAATCATAGTGACAACGTAATAAGTATCATTATGTGCCATAACCTAATTGTATGACTGCCAAAATACACCTCAGCATCAGTATTCAGACGCCACGTACAATGCCCGGTTCTAGTAAAGTCACCACAGGCCCCTATCATTGTGAGCAGTGTTATGGAAACTACTTCTCAGCTGGCAACACTTTATAACAAACTAACTTTGATGGTCTTGAGAAAGCCATTTATAAATTGCAATACGTAAAATTATTACTGGACTAATAATTTATACGAAGGCTAAAAGTCGGCTATCATCCACGGACTCAAGCATTTGGAACACATACATATTTATTTTTGAATTGAATAGAATTTAATCCATTTATCTAACTGAAGGCATCTGTTGTTATCTCGCTTGAATTAACTCATATTAAATTTGGTAAGAGTCAGACTTATTCACTGGAATCTTAAAACTGAAGACGTCAGTGCAAGGATCGGATAAGTACACGTTCTAAATTTGTTCGTTTCTATGGTTTTATTTATTACGTTTTCCTATAGAGAAAAAATAGGTCGAAAAATTAGAGATTTAATTTCACTGCCAGAAAAATATTTAATACGTACAATTTAGATAACACACTTTAAATGCTAAGACCATTTGTTTCACAAGAAAGGTATGAAACGCCATTTAAATATGTTATTCGACAGAAGGCTAAAAATATTTTATATACTTTGTGGGTAAGAAATCTGTAATGTGGTCATATATTTAAATTACCTAATTATAATTTCAACAGACTGAAACGCTTGAATAATTCTACGCAAATTTATAAAATTAAAGCATGACAAATATCAGTAGCGTATCAAAGCATTACTTGCATCCATATCGTCATATACGCACGTCCAATCGTTATTATACATGAATAAGTACACAACCCACATGCAGAAACATATTCGTAATTTTCAGTCATGCATTAAAATACTTGTTTTCATTTAGCATAATGATGTATTTAAACCTGGATTATTACGCTTTTATATAATTATTTTTGTTGGAATTGTCTTTTCCTTTTTTGCTGCTGTAACAATTTTGAATATCACCACGGCATTCATTTCTGCAACATTCAATAGTGCAAAAAACTCTCAAAGTTGTAATCTCCCTATTTTTCTCGAGCAGCAAGGTGTCTACACAGCCTTCAGACGCATAGTGGAGAGAAGTACCACTTTGGTTTGCTTTGGACAGCATTAAGTCATCGTAATCGTCATCTCGTTGTTAAAAAAAAAATAAAGAGGTGTCAACAGGCCTTCCTTTGACATCCAAAATTTCTGGTCGAATTTCTCACTTATTTCTTCTCAAATCTCCAACTACTGTGAACTTGTGGTCACAAAGCATAGATGATATGACTGGCACAGAATCCAACCTATCGTTTGTTATATTTCCTTTTGTTCCACAGATAGATTTTACAAGCTCCTTTATAGAGTAATCAGCAAGGGAAATGTGGCCTTTTCCTACACATGGTAATAAAAATACTGCGTAAAGTTGCTTACTATCACGCATCATGACAATTTTATTCCCATACTTAGCAGGTTTGTTAGGAAAATACATCCTAAAACGACATCTCCCTACAAATACAATCAGTTTCTCATCAATTGTACAGCACGATGAAGGATCGTAAAAACTGTCACAATTAGATGTGAAATGATTGAATTTTTTTCGAAATGCAGTAAAAGGATCCTGGTTTTTTCTAATACCTCGTGTACTTTTGTCATCAACACTTAGGCAGTTAGAAATCGGGATCACTCTTTGCTCAATGTTGCACGACACAAATATATTCCCTACATATCATCCAATGAAAATTGCCTTTAATGCAAACTTTCCATAATGCAGTCCAACAAATGGTTATATTTCTACTTTGCAAGTATCTCCTGTATATAAATAGATGAGGTCATAATTTTCCCTCTGACAAGGAACTTCTTAGTTCGTGTTTATCACAAACCGAATCATCTATTGGTTCAAAACAGATATAAAATATCTGCTTCTATAGAAACGATTTTAGCTTTCCCTTTAGGACCTGGAATGCGCAAGGCTAAATTTTTTGCAAGATCTTATCCTTCGGACCGAGACAAAAATCACGACTTGAGACTATTCATGCCATAAAATTATACTTCTTTTGAGATACAATTGTATGTTGTGTCAGCCAATCACTTTCTTCACTGTCAGTTTGACGCCTTTGGGCTTTCCTATTACTCTGGAAATTTCGTGCCGATTTCATACTTTCATCCTGACTGCTGCCTTCTTCATGGTGGGCATCAATTTTTTCATCTGCAACCACGTCTTCCTCAATATAATCTTCACAGCACCGTTATCTTTACCATCATCTTTCTCAAAGAGAGTTCGCAGAATTTCTTTTCCTGTCATGTGTAAATATGCTTCCTAAAACGAAGTCTTGAATACTGCAAAAATAGCTTGTATTCCCTCTGTAACGAACATCTGATCAATTTTTAAACACACAGCTACGCTTGCGTTCCTAATTTTTCCACGTTGTTGCATATATATATATATATATATATATATATATATATATATATATATATATATACACGTGTATGAAATAAAGAAATTAATTTAAAACATCATTAACAGTTATACTTACATGCTTACTAAGCTGGTCTACACAGTTCCCCAAAGTTCAAACCTACTACTGCAGAGATATTGTTCTGATATGAGAATACAGTGACGGACAACGTAAACTGTCAAGAGAGGACAGCACCTAAACAAAACCGGTTGGGGAATCCAGTACCCCACCATAGTATTCCAAGGTTAAATAAACCAGCGGTATAGTATAGATTATAAACAAATTAATACAGGAGAGATTCTTTATGTTAGAATTCGTGCACTGTCAGAAATAAAACAAATTTAGAGCATTTCAGGGAGGAAGAATTATGGGAAAATATTTAAAGTAAAATGCAATAGAATTTCTTAACTCTGCGCCAGTCAATCTCATTTTCGATACAAATCAATTAAATAAAATTACTTATGGTCTGCTAGAAACTCCGTCGTCTGGAACAGTTATCTTGGAGGCTACATGAGTTCCTTCTACCGTGTACTGATAATAGAATTGTCGATTAAATTTCTGGGAAATGTACAAATCTGGTATATGAAATAAAACGGAATCTTTAGTTTCAAATCCGATAACACACACAAGAGGAAAAATTGCATTATAAATTAACCCATATTGGATTTCACTGCAGGTACCCTTCCAAGCAGTTCGACCGCATACAGTATAATTAGAGAGGGATTGAAATTTAATTTTAGGGCAGAGTTCATCGCCACAACATGAGCACGCAGTATGTACATCGGTACTGATTGAATCTTATTAGGCCTCCCGGTTAACCTAGTCCACAGCGAGTTTTGTTAACAACATGGTCCTCGCTCCAAATGTAGGAACAACGACCATTGAAAATTGTTGAACATAGCTCTCCGGCTATGTTTTACGGAGTTTGTTTGTTATCTCACACCACTGCTTCAGCTTCATTATATATGCCGCTGGCTTTATTTACTTTCTTGTTCGCTGGACACAACAATATGTACACAACTAAATTGTTGATGCACTGAAACTACGTTAATCAATATGGAACCCATAGAAACCTACAAATGTAAGAAAGTGGCACTGCGACAGACGAAAAAATTACACAACGTAAATTTGATAAACGCATAAAATAACACTCTGAAAACTACACTGGCCTTGTAATCCTGGGGTCTCGGGTTCAATTCCCGGCGGTACCCGAATTTATAACTTGTGTTGGGCAAGGCCGTGGTCTAGGCAACACGGAGTTTTCCTCCGGGGGCTTCCCCGATTTCTCCGTGGCATCCCAACAATTACTCCATTCACACACAGAAGAAGGCAATGGTAAACCACTTCTGGATCATCTGCCAAGAACGTATATGAACAGGTCCCAGTCCGAGAAAAGGATGGAAGGATCCTGTTCATATGGACCTGTCGTCAGACAGAACACTAAATAATAAAATAATAAATAACAATAAAGCTTGTTTTTAATACGAATAACTTTATTATTATCATTTGTACAAGCAAGACGAATAACAAAAATGAGTACATCTAAATAAAATATCCTTTAAATATGAATATAAAACGGGTACTAGAATTACACTTCACCACATAGGTATGTGAATAACATTGCAACTCATAAACGTTAACCTATACAAGAAGACCTTTCCAACATTCAGAGCCCGTTTTAATACAAACAAATTATCGGTAATGCATACGGAACTTTGATCCTGTACCGACAGAAATGGAGGACTCACATTGTCTGTCTTATTTGCGCATGATTCTGTAGAAATGTCATGAAGATTATGGGCACAGGCCGTTCCGATGTACGAAAAAGAATGCCTACAGTTTCTAGATGATCATATTGCTGTCATGCTGAATGGAGTCTTTGCGCTCCAGTATGACGCTAGAAACAGTGCGTCTGTACTTGTAAACACACAGGCCACAAGAACAAAAAGTTATATTTAATCATCCTTATGAAATGAACGTAAGTAGAGCACGGACACATCGTAAAAAACACCTTTAGACCCCTACCAACTAATTTTAAATACATTTACGTTTGCTTCAAATAGAATATTATATATCTTGCCACAACGCTCTTAAAATTCCGATGGAAACAATAAAAGTATAACGAGAAAATGTACAGAACATATTGTATTGTAATGAATAACTGCTGCAGATTAAAATTTACAGTATTTCTCATTACGTTGGGTCGTAACATTGACTTTGATATTACAAATTGTAAACGTTAAATCCGTGATATGATGTGCCTTTTCTCCTCGTACTATAATTCAGACTTTCTTGCGAGAATAACAAAACTGCATACATCCACTAAGGATACATACATTGGACGTATTTTAGCATGCAGCTAAATAAAAATATGTACACTTAATTTACTAAACTTCTGATTTAAATTTGAATTCACTAAAATAAATACGTGGTCCCCTTCATGTAGGTACCGATTTATTAAATATTACCTTTTGCGTCTATCAACAGTTCTTCGTGAGAAATTTAAGATTTCTCACATGTTTCAGTTCTATTTGGGCGATCATAAAGTAAATATTATTGTAGAAAGGTATTCAACCAATAAGCGTAAAATGAGTACCTGGTTCGTAATCTTAGCTCTTAAAATGGCATAATTTTAAACAAAATAACCTTTCTGTACTTATATTATACACATTTAAATTATATTTACTGAAATGAGTAACAAGCATACAGAATAATGTGTGTCGCAATGTACAGAATTAAATCCAACGCGTTATTTTAGCAGTGTTTTTAGGCGTTTCGCTTGTGTTACATTATAATACTACGTACAAATGTAGCATATTTTATTAGCAAAACTTTAATACATGTTTTAACATGTAGGTTCCATTAAAGTTGACTTGCTGTACATGTGTACTGTCGGCATTGTATCGCGTGCTCGACTGCCAGATGCGTGCTTCTAATAACAGATATTGCATCCTAGAAACACATAGGTGGATCGCGTTGTCCGTGTACAAAAACAGAGACTTCCCCACCCTGCTGAAGAATACAGTGTAACAGAGAATGATTCATAGTTACAGAGATGTATGGGCCACACGCTAACACGAGCTTTAAATGTAGAAATGAGAAAAAGTACATCCAAGTAACTAAGCAAGAAAGTAAGTAAGCTATCCCTCTAAGCGCCATGTAGGCGCTAAGGGGAAGAGGTACATAGCTCCCATATATTCTCAAACTCGGCTCTAGATGGGGGTGAATGATCGACGTCACGCCCCAGGAAAGAACATCCAAGGGTCACTAACTACATACATAAATATTCGTATAACTTTTAATTAGAATGAACTCTGTCCCTTACAACTGTCTAATCAATTATGTTTGCATAAAAATAAATTAATGGAGCAGAGTCCTTCCAGACGAGTTAATGGTACGCTCAGCTAACCACGAAATTCTGTTATATGACGGGCCCTTAAAGTTCATTACCATGTTTTCAAGAGCCCGCCATCGGTTCCTGCACGGAGCTAGATGAATAAAGATCACACACTCAAGATATCTCCAAGATTAATTTTAATATTATCCTTCCACATACTCTTAGGTCTTCCGAGTGGTCTCATCCATTAAAAGGCGTAAATTTAAATTTTTAAAACAATTAATTTTATCCCCTTGAAACCTATTTTAGAACTTCAAATCAAGGCTTCGCTTCGTTCTTTTTGAATGTTAAGAATAATAAACATTTCATGTAATATGGAAGTTAGATTTAGATGCACTAAATTTTGTGAAACATTAAGAATATAGAGAGCGAAGTATTTTGGGGAACAACTGTTTCTTTAAATCTAAAACCATAAAAGGTAACAGAAATTTGAAATAGCCAGTCATAACCTGTAAGGGACAAATAAACTATATATCATAACAAACAACATTTGTCATATGCTACATTATAACCGACCACAGCAAAATTCCACATAAACCAGACTTCACTAATTTATGAGCTTTCATTATCAAACAAGGAAATGAACAACAAATCAGCACTGTGGTCACGTTATAATAAGCAAAGTTCAAAAAACTTCACTTTTTAGTATCTATCACAAACGACTGATGAAACTAAGTAAATAACGGAATTTCATAATATCGCAGCTGGAACAACACTGTTAACAATCGAATGACCAACTAATATGTAGGCGTTTTCTAAAATTAACTGAAATGTTATATTATTGGGACTAGTAATTATCTACAAATTTAATTAGGAAGAAAATGTCGGCTACTTCATATTTCATTCTACTTGATCATATGCAGATCAGTAAACAGAAAGATCTCCTAAGTTCTTTACAACCGCAGTTCACCAACCACAATTAATCTTCACTCTCAGATAAAAGACAAGGAGACAAAGTCTGAAGTTTCTGAATGAAGGGGAGACTTTAAACACGAAAAGAAAACCTTTAATGACAGTCTTCATAGCAAGTCACGAACAAAGGTTTTTTGCATGCAGAATTATATGATGAAGTCTACTGATTTAATGTCGTAATTATCAATTAAGACTTCCTGATATTGTGAATAAAAGAGCTATTCAATCAAGAATGAGATAAGTTATAAAACTGCTATCGGTAACAGAAGTAAGAACGGAAATTAAAAACAATGTCAAAATCACACAGAGTTGTATGAATTCTTGAATTAAATATCGCTGAGAGTCGTACGCAGAAGAAAATATGTGAAGAAGTTTCGTAGTTTTTCATTTTATTATTTTCAACTCCCTTTATTTTTCAAATAACAGATAATTACCGCAAAATTAATAGTACACAGAAATAACTAACATGATTGTTGTGTCTTAAGTCAACATTTTGGTGACAGCTAGTCTCCAAAACATTGGTTTTTGTCTCTATATTGACGCATATGATCGCCCGAGAAGATTTTGTAGCATTCCTGGCAATATGCGAAACTTGCCATTTGTTTACATTTTCTGGTCCCTATTTCTGTTAAATATATTGTGTGTTAAAATGTGATACTTTCTGAAAGGACAAGCAAGAATGCAGTAAATCAATAGGAACACGTAACAGTATCAAGAATAAAAGATTCATGATATTCTGTTGTATTATTTAAATGTCCTTCACAACACAGTATCTACCTTCATCCTAAACAGAGACTCAACAGCAAATTTCAGTAGCTGATACCTCTGACTCTAACCACATTTAATGACGTCTACACCAGAAGAATAACATTATATAAACTGTCACGACAGTGTCTTCTACCCATTCATTTCAACTCCAATCACTCTGCCTTCTAGAAAATGAGAACGAGACTGGCAAATGCGTGCCTCGTTTCGTAAAATAAAAACTAATGGTTGGGTCAAATTAGGCAGCGATTTTAACATGCACTTCACATATCACGTTCGTGTCACACAGCTCAGGCGATCAGACGCAAGCTTATCACACTGAACCACAGTTCAGTACCAGGGCGGTATTTGTAGCGGATAAAATGTGGAATGTTTCTCTCTGTGTGCTTCAATATTTACCTTGTCTATCTCTATTCAACTAATGCCGTGTTAGCTCATTTTACATAACTCGTCGTTTACTGAAAACAAAAGTTGCTAATGTGCAAATGTTGGACTTTTTTCAGTAAAGAAAATTAATGATTGTGTTGTCATATAAAACAGAAGCCCTATGGTAAATTTTGCTTAACCAGCTCGTTAGGAAGAAATTACCACAGAAGAACTGCAGGAATTTTTATTCGATGATAAAAACGTTTCTGGCCCTCCTAACAAACAATATTTACAGATCCTAAAACGTTATCCTCGGTGGATGATGTCATCGTTTGATATTACCTTCTTGAAAGGATGAGTAAGGTTAGAATCATCCTAGGTGACAGAAGTTACCATTGTAGATTATTAGAATGAAATTAATAGTTAACTTCGGGAACTCTGTATGAAGCCTCTTCACAGTTACCATTTTAACACCGCAATTCTTCGAAAGGCAATATACGCAAAAATCTTATTGTTACAATTTTTATATTATTTGGAAAAAAAATTAGCTCGGAAATTAGTATCAGGTCCGATCTGCATTTCATTTCACAACGTACAAAAAGGCTAAAAGTCTTTTAATACGTCGGAATTCTAAATCAGATCATCCAAATACTTTTAGCAAGCAACTGTACTATTTCATAATGGAGTGTTTAGGCTTTCTGTCCTTAGAAAACTTATATTAAGAGTTGATATTTACAGACACACATTTCTGGCCAGTTTGTAGATAAACATAAGGCAGTTCTCCGTGTGTTTTGTACGACATATTGGTGAATCTTCAGGCAGCAAAGTGACTAGTTAGGGGCTGGACGGACAGATGGGGTTAGACGTCCGACGGAAACCATCGGATTTGCTATTAATCACATCCAAAACGCCTCTGTGTAACACCCCATCCGTAAAAAAATATGTACCAGACTACACAGCGCAACAACCCAGAAGACAGAAATATTCATACACACCGCTGTGAAAACCTCAAATCATACAATTATTAAGATGATTATATAAAGAAAGATGAGATGGGCGGAGTAAGTAGCACGTATAGAAGTGATGAAAAATGCATATAAAATTTGTAGCCAAAATACCTGACGGAACAAGTCAGTTGAAAGACTCAGACGCAGTTGGGATAATCATATTAAAACAGATATTCAAGTAACAGCTTTTAAGGATGTGGACTAGACTCATGTGGCTCAGGACAGGAACTGATAGCGAACTCTTCTATAAACTATGGCGACTGAAGGACAATTCAAAAATATCCTTAGTGTCCACACTATTCGTTTATCTCGGCAGAACATTTGTTCTTCTCAAAGACGTAATAAAGTCAGTACCGTCTTGTTGAACACGTTCATTTCTACCACACCCTTACTGCTGTTAGTCTACTACTTAGCTCCTCCGATAAAGACCGACGTATTTCTAGATAATGCAAGGGTGATCGTATCTTTGTGGCTTTGTGTTTACATTCCAGTTAATTTGAAGTGAATTCATGACTACTGTTCGCAAGCTGTTTGTTGGGATGGCGACTGGAGGGGGTGGGGTATATGTGACGGCAATACAGTGACGAATGCTATGGTCCGGCTAGAACTGAGCCCAGATCAATAATACTGGAGAAATTTAAAATATATAATTTAGTACTAACACAACTGTGACATATGATTATTAAGCCTCCTATTGTTAAAATCCCTCAGAACTGCGATTATACGAACTGTTATTAATATTGCATTTACTCACGACCAAAGTTCTAAACTAAGATTCCGCGCTCAGATTCTGGTAGTCACTCATAACTTCTTAGTATCTAACGCCAATGACCATGCTGGGATTGATACAGCTGGTTAAAGTTGCATCTGCAGAACGCTTTAATTATCTTTGTTACTAAACCCATTCGCCAATTAGAATCCCAATGAGGATTAGTATCATAATTCAATGTTTCGCTGTAACTCCGATATTAGCATGTTACATATAAACTTTCAGTCCATAATCTTTTAAACCAGCCCATTTATATTACAAACTGCTTCTATACTAGGACTTTTACAGAACGTAAAAATATATAAAAAACTAAATAAAATTTCAAGTCACTGTTCAGATATACAAGGAAAAAAAATTGTATAATGTGTTACTTTCAGACAAAATTGGCTTCTTTGTGAACAGAAAAGTACATACAATTGTAACAAGCTTCTTTTAAATCCATTATACGTATACCGCAGCACACGTTCAAGTTGTGCCCACTACAAAAATAAGATGTTTCCAGAAGAATGCAAGTAGGATTATATGATTGCCAGCGAATGCAGTCTCAGATATTTTGTTTTGGTTTAAATGTCATTTACGGCTTCAGGTAGTGCATATTAATAAATGCTGCTGTTATAAATAATTGTAAGAAACACAAGCAGCTTTGTTTACACTTAGATTTTTACGGTTTACTTAACGAAGCTGTCAAAATCTTAGACTGTAAGGTACAAAATCGAATGATACTACGACTAGTGACAGATAAATTAGGAAGACGTGGAACGAAGGGACGATGACGTAATTTAGGGTACCACAAAGGAATGTATCTGAAGGGCCAGAGGAAAAACACGAGAAAGTTCAATCAGAATAGCCGACTTTCGACTCGAAATTTGAACCCGAGACCAAACGAAAATATACATATATTATAATTACGTTCTAGCCTTATGAGCATCGGCGGTCGATAATGAATTTTTGGGAGTGGTATCATCGTAGACTGGACATTTCTGACTAGTAAAGTGATTACTAAAATTATGTGCTCCGTGGATTAATAGTTAACATAAACATTGGCACGCTGAGCACACCAAAAAATGAAATCAATACTGACAGCAAACTGCTATAAAAATAAAAATAAAAATAATGATAACACTGTTAACAAGTGGAACAGAATTTAGTGGAAAAATCAAATTGTTTCTTAGTATATTTATTTTGGATGTATGACTGCGACAGTTTGTAAAGCCCTAAAAGTATACGAGTATTTCACTACTTCAGAAATGCATTCTTACTAATGTCACAACGTGGCAGGACAATTTATAAGCAAATAAATCTGCTAACTTAATGCGATAGGAGGAAGTAATATTTCTCGGCACAATATTTTATAGCGGTTGTGATATTGAATTAGCTGAACTAATAGCATTTCCAAAAAAACATAATTGTTACCGACACACGGCATGAAACTTTTAAAACCATCGGAAGTCACAAGATAAATAGAAGCCAACAAAATAATTTAAATTTACCACCGGTTAAATTCACCTTGCTGGTAACAAGATCCGTAAATGGTTCCGCAAATCATTTTAATTTGTTACGCAACATCCCAATCTGTAAAATTAATTTTACACGACAGTTTCAGGTTATTACTGTCAGACACAAATTCATGGAACTTTGTTATGTTTACTAGGAAGGGGAGAGCTGTAGTAAGTTCCTTTTTTCACCCTCATTTATATTGTCATAAGTGAATTACAACACTTTCAATTAAAATATACCGACGACGACATAGCATTTTTAGCCGTAATTAGATCACTTAAGCTAATAATGTTACACGAATTTCCGTCGCATAAATAAGAGACAGCGAGTTTAATAGTATTGTCTCGTGACAGTTGGATGATTAATTCTGTTGCAATGTAGCTCCTCCCAACAACTCACAGACCCTAACATCTTCCTCTTCATTTAGGAACATCGATTCAGCTCATAACCACACACAAAGCGTCACAACTACGAAGTGATTCATGATAGTAAGTCAAATCAATAGAGGAGGACAAATATTAAGACACAGAAGAATATTGCTCGACAACACAAAGACCGGAATAGATTCTTATTGCCGTCACCAGGTAAAGAAATATTTATTCTTTCGATTACACTACAAAAACGTATGTGGTGGGTGAAGGTATGCCTCAATGCATTCTGGGTTTCGTTATTAGAAGGGGTTATAAGTGACTCTCGTTATACACGGGGGTTATTGCTTTCCTGCATATCTCAGCTTAAGACATGTATAATAATCGCCATCTTGATGTTCAACTAGCGCTGTAATTTTTTGATGCTGAGCTTATAATCTGCATCACATTCCCTGATAAACCTGAAGAAGGTCTGACGCATTAATAAGATTTTAAATATGACCACAGATAGGATATTGATGCCTACTTCAAAAAATCGCGGATAGCTAAAGCGCGTATAATGAAAGCTACCTTATGTGGTCAGTTTGAGTCTTTACTCCTGTAAATCAGGAAGGCTGTGAGAAACCCTCAGCGAGTCTGGACGTTTTGGCGAATAGAAAAACCCCGGCGGATGCAATGAATCTTCTCCCGTCCATAGTCAGCCACAATACTGACTGCGGTGCACCGGAGCGCAGATGTTATGGACACACTTATACAATAGTGTTTAAGAACGTATTGAGCATACAACATTAATCTCAATGTCTAACATATTGCACGAAATACTTTTAAGTTCACTTGTAATTTATTTCTATTAAAAACGCAGACCTTAAGTAGTTCCTTCACATCAAACCAAAAGCATAGTTTTATTTCTGAAGTACTATTCTTTAATCATTATCACAAAATAAATTAAATTTCTATCAAGAACAAATCTTCAAACTCAAACTGAAGTCGCCCTAGTCAGCACAAATTGTTAGTTGCCTAGATTATTTCACTAGACATTTTACCATGTTTCAAAACAGACAGAATATATATATATATATATATATATATATATATATATATATTAGAGCTTTTGTTCCGTGGTTGACACAAATATGGCGCCGTTATTAATAAAGGCACTAAAATAATGGATTTAAATAAGCGATTACTTGCAAAACTTGGATTTATTCACACGGAAATTCGAGATATAGTCTACTTATCACAAAAATGTTCAGAAATGGTTTCTGAACGTAGATATCCAATGACCTGAATGGGCTAATTGCTTCTCACAGCGTAATTATTAGCGACATCCTATAAATTATTACAAGTTCTACCGATTTAGATTAAAAGATAGGAGTCTGGGGAAAACTTTGATTTATAGGGTACGTTTCACCAAACGTTATAATGTTAAAACAAATAGCATGAGATTCAGGAGCCTACTCGAAAGACTTAGGCATATATAGAAAATAATGTTTAAATATAACTTAGGAGGAAATATTAAAGACAGTGGACTGGATTGAGCTGACTCTGGACAGGAATCAGTGGCGGATTCTTGTGAACACTGTAATGACCTTTCACGTTACATTAAACGCTGAGAATTTCTTAACTAGTTGAGCAAACTTCTCAATAATTGCTCTGTTTCATGACTTAGTTCTAGCGACGTCGAAACGCAGACTGCTACGTCCGAACTCCCTCTCAGCCAGACGAGAGTGAATAACGAACATTCCAGTATGGAAGCAATCACGTGATATTCATACATGTTTCATTCCCTCCGGTGATTTTTAGAAGTTCGTAACAATTCAAATTATGATTGGGGATGAGTTTAGTGCTCTATCTTTACACGAATTCACAGAAGAATAATTCGTGACTTTCTGGTATTTGACAGTGCCTTACGGATAATTTGTTCGTAGATTACGGACAACTCGGCACAAAGAAACAAATAACACATCATTTTATTGGCGAAACACGAAAGCAATAACAGGGATTCCTGTCAAGGGTAGAAATACCGTGGCTGTAAGAAGGAAGGAAGTAATGAACTCTAGTTCTACACCCTTGCCTATGGTCTGTAATCAATAATTAATAAATACTAAAATAAGATAATTGCATTTAAAATTTAACGGAACATTTCCTACAATGCTCGTATTCGGAGGAAATACTTTATTCTGCGCTTAATAGTTCCTTTTTTAAATTTTAAACAAAGACTAGCTCTATAAGCAAATATAAGGGCTATAATTAATTTTTACAGCTTTGAAAATATTGCAAGTATTTATTTTGTAAATCCATAACTATAATTTATCTTCCATATTGAGAAGTCAGCTACCATCCTTTTATTGAACGCAAGACATCATTATCTAGTTTTAGTGAATACATTAATAAAAATCTGTTGTTATCCCAAACAGAAGAGTAAATAACTAATTATCATAATTTAAATAATCGACACAAGTTAATCTAGTATGATTTGCATCTGTCTTGCATCAGTTCAAATCTGACTATGATGAAAATAATAAAGAAAGCACGTTTTATAACAAAGGCCTAAATACATTTCCACATTCGAAATTACAAGCTTCTACAAATATCGCCTTTTAGAATTTCAAAACCCTTCATTCTACAATGTTTTATGATTTATTTGATTACCGAGATCCTATCATAAAGTCCAGTCACAAAAAGACAGGAGTTCTTTCAACTTCCAAAATGTCGTGCATGCCAAACATAGACCTATCTGAAGGAATGGACAATGCCGATATATTATTGATGCAATCTAATAATTCTATACTCCCAGTAGAGCAATCGTCGATTATCCATTCTACTGATGTTGAAAATGTTGACGATAATCGAAATGTACATTTAATTTTAAACTGTGTAGCAGACACGAATGTTGAACTGTACTGTAAAGTCAATTTGATAGTACACACAGCATCGAAACTAGTTATTTGCGAACATGCATACCTCAGTGACCTTAGTGTTCATTTATTGCATGTACAAAATATATTACTGCACAATCATCCACAAAGTTAACCACATTGCATCAAACCATAGCGTATTTTCCCTTACACATCGTTAAATGTGCAACACATTACTTCTACATCAAAAGAGATCTGTATAGTCTTTACTGCAGTCTATATTTTGTTAGTTACCAAGTTTCTATAAAATAAGCAATGCTTAGGAAACCAACATCTTTACATTTGAGGATTGGGGCTATAATGGACCTACACGAACCAAATAATTTTACTCGACAACATAAAAAACCATGCCAAATTTAGACAAACACCGTCTGGTACTGTTAGAAATAAAACACGTGAGATTGCTGAGTAGACATGACCTTCGCATGCTCTATGCAAGCAACACATAAGAAATAATTAATTGATTAAGATAAATAAATTTACTTTAAAAGGAATACTATGCATGGAACTTAACATTTTTGCGTAATGATCCCGAGAGAATAAATCAAAGTGATCCAATACTACTTGCTAAGGAAACAGCACTCAGTCCAATGCACAGATTATTTAGTTAAATCCAGTTTAATTTCCTTCACATGTGCAGAGTTTGAGAAAAAACACCCACCCTGAGATACATAGTTAAGCGAATTCTCGATTGATTGTACGGAAGATATTTACTGAACTTTCCTTCATGTTAGGTTTTGCACATGCATCTACAGACACAGGTAATTATCATACTTCATTTAATACGAAAGAACAGAGTAAATAAAACAGTAACACCGAATGTGAAATCGAGACAATTAAGGTAAAACGGTAGAATCCGGTGGCCTGCCTCACTTCTACAGATGTTGGGTGGCTGTTGTACCGACCGTAGAATAGTTTTAACCCGCCTAAAATTGAGCCAATATACTAACACGCACTTTTAAATTATTTAGGTGTATACACTCCTGTTTGTTCAAATTTACAATTCATAAAGAGCGATACTGAAGTTAGGAATTTGAGAAAATGCTACGCTTAGGTGTGGCAGGAGGGAGAAAGGGCATTACTGTGTCCATATATACGTATCCCGTCCTCACCCCATTGTTGAGGTTCAACTACTGGCCAGGTCAATCCATTGTTGCGTGTTCCGGTATTGTCCTACCCATTGTCCGGCTTACATCCGATCTGTGCTGCTTTTGTTTGTCCCGACAAGCATCCACACAGTACTAGTGATGAGGGCAGCGTTTGATACGTACCGTACCTCAGCCCCAATACCAAAATGCTTGTACAGTTATGTCAATAAAGATAAACAGACTGAAACGTACAGTTTCAATATTATTAGCATTTATATTACGACCACTCAATATTTTAGCACTTTTCCTTCGAAATTTCCCTTAGTATCCCAATAAAACGGTTTATTATACCGTGACGTATCTCCGCATTCTTCATTCCTTACAATAAAAGACTGTAATTTCATTATCTCTAAACTTAAAGTAGCATCATTAAATAAACGACGAAACAGAGTCTAATCTTAAAAATTATTGTACACAAATCTTACTCGCTCTTTTGCATTATGGAACCAGCATGTTCGTCATTGTTATGATAATACTATTATCACATATGCTACTTTGAACGTCGTCATTTAGATTTTAATTATTATAACCACAACTCTGAGACTGAAGATTTCTGTCTTCGGGGTTGTTGCGCTGTGTAGTCTGGTCGATGTTAACCAACGTTTCAGAGGTCATACTGCCTCCGTCATCATGGCGATGAATGTCATACGTTGGTAAACATCTGCCATACTACACAGCGCAACAACCCAGAAGACAGAAATCTTCATACTCACCGCTGTGAAAACCTCAATTCTTACAACTCTGAGATTCATTTAACTATTCGTATAGTTAAAAAAATGAATTTGTTTATTGTTTCTTCCTAGTTTACGAGATAGAAAAGCACAGCGATCCGTGTATTTATGTCTCGTCAGCAGAATAAATAACGATAACATAGGCTGTAAACGTAGCCAGTAAATCCTTCGAAAACGTGGCAAAGGTCAAAGCCTGTATTTGGTAACGACAGGAACAAATCAAAATAACATTTACGAAGAAATGAAAAGCAGGTGCATTCGGGGGATGCTTGCTACAAATCACGTGTCTTTCAATTCCCTGTCACCTATACAAATTTCGTATAATTCCTATTATAAACAGGGATTACTTCTTTAAACAATATTAACCATTTATTTTCTCTTTGATGCACCGGCTAAAATGTTAAATATTATTTACAGGACCATGAACATCTAAAGAAAATGATGGAGTAATACGTAAACTTGATCGAGATAGTAGCATTCTTAATAAATGTTCCTGGATTACAACCCGGCTACTCCCCTGAGAGTAAGAAAGGATGATTGTGGCCCCGGGTCTAAGAAAAACTAAGTGCTTTGTAACTTGTATTTTTCACTTGTGATTAGAGTAATTAAATTCTGTACGATTTTGTCTAAATGACTTTTCGTAATGTCTCGTCGTTTGAAACCTACACACCCAAAATATACTTCACAGCTTTTTCGCGACTTTGAAGGTGCAACAAAAGTTTCTTTGCTAGGTTTTGTACGTGTTCAGTATTATTTCCATATACACACACACGCGTAAAGCGCGAATTATTGCCTTGGTTTACATCCAGAAATGACGAGAACAGAAATGTATGTGGTCTTAACTTGTAGCATTTAGCTTATATCCTTCACGGTTCTGAGGCCGTTTGTGGGAAGGTATGAGGCTTCATATTACATTGCCTTGTATATATGTGGTTTTATATCGGGACCAGATCTAGCAGTAGCATGGGCTGGGTTTTACGTGACCAGTCGCCATTCGCTAGTCATTTGTTCGGAGGAATTTAATATCTTTCCTGACTATGGAGTCGGTGGCAGCAGCTCTGTCGTTGTTACCGCAGTGTTACTACACTAAGGCCTTTTCAAGAAATTCACGTTTACAGAACCAAACTTGTGAGAAATGTGTACGGACAACTTAAATGGAATGTCTGAACTTTTAATGGTTCACAGAATATAAAAAGAAGTAGAGAACTTAAAATAAATGCTCATTAACAGAGTACCTAAGTTAATATCGCATATGTTTCTTATGTGTTTCACGTAATAAACTGGCTGACACCTTATTTTAATCGCAAAAAAATCTCCCACTCGTTAACATAGATAGATACTTCGGTCACCGTCACAGAAAATACGATAAGCATTCTCTTTTAAAATATACTGTATAAGACAAGAAATTGTAAACTTTCGCATTCCTATATAGACCATAGGAAGGGTCCAGTTTATATCAAATGTTATAAAACAATAATTAAACAGTAGGAAATTAATATTCCAAGTAAACGTACGTTCGCTGTTCGGCTTCATGTGCAAATCCTATTACGCTAAGATAAATTTTAATATTATCTTTTCATGTAAGCCCAGTTCTTCCTAGTGGGGTCTTTTCCCTCCAGGCTCTCCAAGGATTAAATATATATTTATAACCATCCCCTAGCACGTAAATACCTCATCAACCTCATCTACCTCGATTTCATAACTCTAATAATACGTATTTCATGAAAGTCACAAATTATGAAGCTCCTTATTGCGCGACCATCCACCGTCACTCCAAATATTCTCCTAAGCATTCTGTTCTCAGATACCCTCAAGATGTGTTCTTTCGCCAACGTGCGAAACCTGGTTTAACACCCATACAGAATGTAAAATTATAGTTGTGTTTATTTTAATTTTATGCTTTCAGATAGTAAAGTGGAAGACAAAGTTCTAAACTTTATTTTAAAATTCCCGGAGTCTACATTATTTAAAATTTCCTCGTGTTAGGCTACAATCAACAGCGATGGTGAACTCCCACACATGGAATACTCCAGGATTCAATGTCTGCTCGAAAAACATGGGCCAGCAGACTGATGTATGCCCCGTGTAGCTGTTACAGCGGCAGAAGAGAACAGGGACTGAGTTGAATGGAACACGAAACTGGGAGAAATTTTGTATAGAAAAACTGGTAATGTGTGACAGTTGTGATAACTGACCCCAAACGCAAAGAAGATTACAACACATAGAAGTTTCCGTTCCGTTCATACTCCTCTTAGATTTAATTCTACTTAACATAAAAACGTTAATACACAGAGTGAAATATATCCAATCTCTTTACGGACCTGTAGCGACAGCTACGTTTGCAGAATAGATTTTAAGTGTCTCTGTATAGTTTTGACGTAAGTAACTTTAAACTGTTACCAGAAATATTTCCATCTATTCACACAACTAGTGTTATTTTATGAACAACCTGCATTACATTTTTTTAATTCTGTATTAATATTACAATATCAAAAACAGATAACACCAGTTTGTAACATGTGGAATTCTAGGAGAATTAATTTCGTTAATTAACTCTTTGTGACGGACGAGGCCTTTCACCCTGCCACCCCTCCCTTCCTGGTCATGACCACAGCTCAATTTCCGGAAATGAAACATTGATGAGGAACGCTTATTGAAACAAAGAAGAGGGGACGAATGGCGGTAACCGTGGAATTTTGCTTTGTGAAACGCACTTCAGTTTCTATCCTACTGTTGCAGTGAGGTTTGGTTGGTTGGTCAGTGGGTAGGTTGGTTGGTTGGTTGGTTGGTTGGTTAGCGAGAGGTTTCGAGCTTTTGTTTTCAGCGACATGATACTAATCCAATTAGTTTTCCATGGACCCCCAAGCGATTCGCTTCTATGATTAGTTTAATTCTTGTTAGTATTATAGTACGTATGTTTCGTCGTGCGTGTGGTTCAGATGGCAAACCTGTTACTAACTCTTGTGGTATTCGTCAAGTACCAACTGCAAGAACTGCAAAGTTTAGAACATTCCACCACAGAACGCGGTGCCCAGTAGTAACTGTCATGAAAGCGCCTGCAATTGAAACGAGGTTGATAAAACAGAGGACTACTTTATTCAACAACTTCATAATGACAGTAGAAGGTCGGCAAAGATTATACTGAGGTCATTTCAATACAGACTTATGGCTAAGCACCATTCCCTGTTAAACAGTGGCAATTAGGGAAAATGTTTTCGCAAAACGAAGGACAGTTACTCTGATTAAACTGTTTCAAATAGTTTATACAAAGAGTAAGCGCCTATAATGAACCACACTTCCAGTAATAGTTACGTTGCTTCTACAAGCTACTGAAACATGGTAACGTGAAGAATGTTAGAGTGCTACAATTTATGAACTGTGTGTGCATAATTTCTGCTCAGAAAAGGCATAATTCTTGACTGCTTTGATACTGGGATCGTCGGTTCGAACCCGACCCGAAGTATCCAGTTTTGTCCGCGTCATCTGAATGTAGAAGCCTTGTGACAGACAGAACCCTGCTTTAAATTATTCCAACCAACTGTCGTAAAATATGGTTTCGTAGCATCACATAAAAAAGCGGCAATTGGTTCTCCAAAAATGTAGTCACGGGGTACAACACTACCGAAAATGTAAATACTAACAACACAAGCTATAATTTGTGAGATTTGAGATTCTCACGGCGTTCAGAATGAAGATGTTCTTCTGGGTTTTGACGCCACAGACACTTGTAGGTCAGTACCAGAGTTTCGGAGAAGCATAATACCTCCACCTTTAGAGCTAAAAGTAAAGACTGTATGCTACTACGAGACTTATCAAATCTCATACAAATTTTCAGTTGTTTTGGTCGTCCCAAAGGTTCCGGCCAAGACCAATGTCCTGTGAAACATTTGGAAACGAAAGGATTCCTTTCGTACGGTGGGCGTTGTTAGCCCAACGGCCAACCCCCAAACTGAAGCACAATTTTAAGACCTTTATATCATATAGCAATGTATATAAATATTACAAAAACGAACTATTTTTACTTCCCGTTTATTCTTTCTTAACTTGTGTTTACATCACAAACAAACACCAAAAACAGTGAATAAACGTTGTTTGTTTTATGTTTGTGCAACATCAGTCCTTGTGGGTTGTCCACAACTGATTATTGGACATATTCCTAGCTACCCTCCATATCTAAGGCCCTTCTAGTTATCACTGAAATTATCCTGCACGACACGTTTGTGGAAAATATATTTGAAATCCTATTTTAATACCTTCATTTCTAACTTAGTAGAAGGCGTTCTGTTTATAATTCCATGCAATAACTTTCTGTATTGAATTTGCTATGTTTTCTTCCAATTTATTTTATATTTTACCACGAAAGCATAACTTCCCCCAGAATTTAGTCCCCGTGAGTCTTCTCCTCTCATCCTCCCTGAATCTTGTCTCTTCCACACTCTTCATCAATTTTCCCCCCCTCATACAGAAGTTTTCCCTCTTTACCAAACCCAGGAACGCTTTTGAAATTTAATTCCTTCAGATGTATATCATTATTCCACTTCCTTTTCATGGACTCCCTTCGTAACGCAATTCCGTCTTCTCTCATACAAGCCTATTTGTCCATATATTTTATATTCATACGATTAAATAACTTATTTTTCATTTCTACGCGCCAATCCGCTTAAAAGCTCCGAGTGCGTTTCCGTCTTTAAACCTGTCTCTGCCTAATCTCGGTCCATAGCCTGTGTCTATTCACCTATTCGTACGTACGCCTTTCCACCTGCTTCTACTGATTACTTTCACATCACTTTTATGATAGAATGTAATCATAATACTGTCTCTGTCTGTCTGGCCACTCCCATTCATCACATTTCCTTAGGTATTTCTGCTTACTCTCTGCATAAAATATTTTCCTAATACAAATTAATCGATAGCATTTCATTATAACAGCTAATATAAGGCAAAATTAAGGCTTGCGTGATTTTATTATCGCTGTCAAAACAATCGATCAAAATATTTGTGGTTTATTTTATTTTGTACAAAGTATTTACTTACAGTGGAACCTCGATATAACGCGTGTTTCAGGGGATAGCCTCAGTACGCGCGTTATATGTGAAATTGACATTTGTCTAAATTTGGAATCTCTAACATTATGCATATTTATCCAGTGGCTAAAATACATGAAATTTAAGGTACATTTCAAACTTATGTTTCATCAATGCTACTGGCACAGACCACTATAAATTACATTTCATAGAAATTTATACGACGTAAAACATATTTAATCGTATTTGCGGGACATGATCGCAGACGCAGTATATCTGAGTCCGCGGTATAACGAGGCGCGGTATAACGAAGTTCCACTGTATCTTTATAAAACAAGCTTTACGCAGCTTCATGTACATCCTTCTGTCGCCCATTCCACATACATATAACAGACACCAAATTTTAAATGTTCATAATATCTGGTCACTGCATGACATGTAACGTCGAGGTCGAGTGGTTAGAATTCCTCTTTCGTATTCAAAACATCCCGGGTTCAAATCAAGGGGCTGAGACCGGATACCGGACATGTCTGTCATTATCTTCCTTCGTCCCTTCAGTAAATTTTTGAGATAATACCGCAAATCAGGCCACGACCTGCTCCATCCACATCTTCTTCAATGCATTATTTATTCGTCCTATCATCCAACACTGCAGGCGACAGTGTGAGCTACTGCGGTAACTGCACGACAACCTATCTTCTTAATTCTTTAAACTTCCTGTCAACAACAGTATCAACTAGGATGCCTTAAGAGTGGTGATGGCAATAACAGCGCTAGTGTCGTTCAGGCGTTTTTGTTTAAAATTCTGTATAGCTTTCCGTTTGTCACAGAATGTTTGGAGCAGAGAATTTTCCGTCTCCACTGTAGTGTTAAAAGAGACAACCACAAAAGTAACTTTCAATAATAATACACTTCATTGTTGAACACACGTGCGTTTAAATAACGTTATAATTGACATCTTTACCAATTACTGTTTTCATCCTCTGACTTTTCTCTAAAATAAACAATACCTTTAGCCTCTCAAATAAGATAAATTTATTTCACAGGTTAATTTAACCTTCAGGATCAAAATGATAAGAGGAGCAAAGGAATATTAAGTATAACGAATTAAAAAAACACATTGTCTGAAACTACTGGCATGATAGATGATTTCATAAGTCTATCTCAGACCCGGCCACCAAAAGCACAGAGTTACCCAGTACAACGTAATACGTAATTACACACTGACTGTGGACACTACAGGCATAACTAAAGTCAAAAACTCTAAACACTACAACTCAAATCAAGCTGGTTATCTCAACGATAACGTTTGTAATTTACAAATGTAATATTTTATCAGACCTGAAGGTCACTATCTCTTTCGAATCATATCCCCTCACCTGCTAAGCAAAATAACTTTCCCACATATCATTTAAACATTACATTACCCCGCTATTTCTGTAATGTCGTTAAAAACCTACATTTTGACTACCACATACGAACTTTAATTACCTGTGCCTTATTTTCCCATAGCAGAGCCTACTTACAGTCGGCGTTGTAGTAATTCATACATAAAACTTTGTTTCTCTAACAGGACTTCAGTTGACCTCATTTGGGCAAACAGGGCATGAATGTCTTACCTACAATGCGCTTGAATTCTTGGTATTAAATAATGGGCATTGGAATCGTTTATAGACACCCTATGAATCTGCACTTTCTTTTTTTGTGAGAGGCATTCCTTCCACGATCCTTTCTACATTTTTAAGGGCAAATCATCGCAGGAAAAGTGTTGGCGTTCGCGTTTCGTCCTTTTTCGCCGCATTTCCTGCCATTCCATTAAGTCTGCGTGCATGAGGTAGACGAGAGCATCAAGTCTCCTTTTATTTCCATACTTTCCTTTCATCTAGACGTGGCTCTTCGAAACCTGCCATGACCAGATGACTCGCACTTTCTCTTTCTGTCCTTTTCCTCGTCTTCTTCTTACTCTCCATTTCCTTCCCACCCTTCACACACCCTCCTCACAATTTCACGCAAATAACGGTCTTCCCTCCGCCGTCCAATGGCGTTTTAATCCAGTACAGGGAGACGTCCGTGAAGTTAGCTCAGGGTATGTTCAAATGTCAAATCTTTACATAGACAACAGTGATTTAACCCTTTGAAGCCCTATGATACCCATACGTCCCACCTTCTTCAACACTCAGTAACTCTTCAATTTATATTTATGGGGTTCGTATGATTCTCACTGTAAAGTGGGATTATTTCCTTAAACGGCATTACCCAGCAGATCTTTGCAGTACTAAAGTATTGTGAGTTCTTTGTGGATTTTTAAATATTATTTTGTTAAACTTCAGTTTTATAGGGCTATTACAATTTTATTTTAGCGTCTGATACGTACCATAAAAGAATTTGTGCAACAGAATTGCAACAAACTTCCTCATACGTTGAGAACTGGTCGTTATCAAATACAAATTTGTTGTTATTGTATAGTAACCCCCCTCCTAACGACATACCACAATATAAATACGTTCATCCTGCAGTCTGTGTGAATCTTATTAGTTAAAAGATAAAATGGCTGTTTGTCCCATCTTAGAGAGCAATGTAGTGTAATTCTTCCAATACAATACGATCACATCATTAAAAGTGTTAATTTAGAATCTCTGTTTTTTCAAACTTCACTACAATATTAATGACTATTGGTGGTTTATTTTCTCCCCAAATGTTGAGTTAGTCCTCCATTAGTTGGATAATTATGTTCATGGAAGTAACCGTTTATTTTGGGTATCATATGAAACACAAACAAAACTCTGTTGGAAAAATTCACAGTTTAAATGTTATAGCAGGTGATACACATAGTAACCACTGCGCTTTAAACAGTCGACTTACACAGAACAAAGTTTAAAAAATGGTTAAATACTATTAACGTTTTAAAATACTGATGTACAAAGTTGTAAAGATGAATATAACATTTAAATAAATTATTTTCATTTGTACACCATCTAAATAGCGTCGTTATCTATTTTTAGAACATAATTGTCAAGAACTGATCTGTCAAATTTCCCAGTTCACTTAAAACCACATCAAAGTCACAAAATAAGAGAGTGTACGTTCATATAAGCAACTTCTGAAGCAGCAGCCTTTTCTTACGGTGGACGTGATTGATCTTCAGGTTGCATAAGGGCAGAAAGTAAGTAGATCAGATACTAAAAACTATAATGACATTTCAAGAGCAAAACATTCAAACAGTGAATGTACGGTAATATTTATTAATCCATTTGCATTTAAATTGAATCAATATGAAATAAAATTGCTTTAATTAGCAACACAGAACTGAGAGGTCAGTTACTGAAATGTAACCGCGTGCATGAAATATCAGATGCGGTGTACGTGAACATTTAATTTTTTATTGTTCCACATTCAATAATATGTGGGGAACGAGTTTCAAACAATATCAAATGTATCCTGAAGAACAGTTAACCATAGAATCGAAAACGACAACAGAATTGAACGGCGTCTGCAGTCGCCCGTTGTCCTTCATGTTCTTGGCAAAACTAATTCACCCCTCACTTGGTATGACAATGGCTGTGCAAAAATTATGGTAACCAGGAAATGTAAGGTAAAATTTGAGGTTTTTACAGCGGTGAGTACGAAGATGGGTGTCTTGCGGGTTGTAGCGCCCAGAATACAGCCATGTCTGAAAAAGTAAATTTCAGTGTTTTCATATTTGAAACTTGCTCGAAGTAATTTAAAAATGAAAGCCAGGTCCCCTTGACAATACACGAAATGCAATACATTTTAGTATGTTATTTGCAATATCTTCTACCTCCTAGCAATAACTAGTGAGTAAATCGCACCTGTTCTCTCCTCAAATAAATAAAAAAGAATGATGTCACCTGACACTCCCTTCCATCTATTTCGGAGATAGAATGAAGACGACAATTTGAAATGATAGACCGAATAATTGTTTTGTAGAAAGTTCAATTTAAGCTCATTCTATTGCCAATTAATCTGAATTCCCATCTTCCGAGTGGTATTTTTCCTTTAAGTCTCTCAACTGCAATGCCGTTCGCATTTTTCATCTCTTCCATGCAAGCTATACTCGTCTTACAGCCAACCTTCCTTAATTTAATCAAACAATTAGTCTTGTGTAAGGGCACACAAATTTTGTGTCGTGATAACATTTGGGTTTTCTTTAGCAATTTAAAACACAAAAAGTATTTTTAAAAGATTAAAGCGAGGATATAAGAACCTTTTAATGGGTTAAATTTTAAGTTCGATTATGAAATGCAAACCGCAAATCAAGATTTTCAGGATTCCATCGACATGGATAATGATCAAAATGTGACAATTGAAGGATGTGGTAGGGATAAGTTAGGTATAAATGTATCGGAAATAGATAGCAGCTTCTTCCGAAATGAAGTGTCTATACTGATAACATTAGAAGCCGATTACTGCGTTGGGTGGACGACAGTAGAACGATTCCAGGGCGGGGAAAGAATTTTTATCTTCGCCAAAGCGTCCATAAATTCTGTGAACCAGCCTCTATAGGATACAGGGCACTCTCCTCGTGGATAAAGAGACCGGGGCGTGAAGTTGGCAACTACATATTGGTGCCAGGTTTAGGAATAAGTGGAGCTTTTCCTTCACTCATGTCTCCATCGCTCAGTGCATAATTAAACAGAGATAAATTTATCGTTACCTTACACTGATTATGTCAGGACGAAGACCCCGATACTGAAGCAATGCGACATTGTGTCGCAGATCACAAGGGACGCTGAGAGGGAGCAACAGCTTGCAAACTCGAGAACTGGAGGGGGGTTACATATTGCACGCCATTGTGTTGCACAGTGTTTCTGTACACTAACAACATTAGTGTAGTGAGACGACATATTGGCGTGCTGTATCATTACACTAAGCGTTGCTTGGTATCCCAGGTGCACAGCCGATGTGCAAACTGTTTAATTGGATCAAAATGTTTTGTCCTTGTTTCACATTCCAAATACAATATGAAGCTTATTTATATGTACCATCTTCTACACTAATGAAGCTATTTAAACGAATGGAAAGTAATTTTATATCGTAAATTATTAAATTGGTTGCCGTTTGCAGGAAACATTTTCATAAAAAATTATCTCTGTAAATTATTTGGATAATTTTCAATCCCGTTTTTGTGTAAAAAAGTACATAAATGTGTATTACAGTTATGTAGGTATATTTTTGTTCCAGCTCCTGTGTTTTTGTGGTTTATTTAATTTCTCTGTCATTAACTCAAACAATTTAGGGTCGAGTGATAATGGATCATGAAATACAAAGAACATGGACAAAAGGAGTCATGGTATAATTTAAGGAAGTATCCATACATTCGTCTGAAGGACTGAGAAAAACCACTAAAACACATCCAAGATAGCCAGTCTAGTAGCCAAGATTTAAATCTGGAACCTCAGATTCACTATTCATTAATCATCCTGTCATTCGTCAAAACTACTGACAACATTCGTTAAAAATAAACCACAAATAAGTAGATAAAGTGGAATCTACACCAGGCAAAACATTACAGGTTTGTTATAATTCATACGCCATATTGATGTTATGCGAAGTGCACAGTTCTGTTAACAGTGAAAAACATTTCGGGAATTTGCTGTAACCCTTCGGGTGACATGGTTGTATTACACTAATAGCCCCTAACCTCAAGTGGATTAGATACTATGGGCTGTTCCAGTGGAGAGGTAATTATGGAAAAGTGGATTATTTATTAATTTAGTAATGTTCCTTGAACGGGGGTCGAGCTTCGAACTCACAAGACAATTCTGCTTGTACAGGACAACACAACATCCAGAAAAATCACACACACACACATGAGCCGAGCGCGATTTTATTCAATTCGATTCCAGTCCCCATTGTCCGAGGGGCTAAAGAGATTCCCCACCACCCAATACTACGGCAATTGTGGTTATTCTGATAAACGTGGCAATTTTCTAGGTAAAGTGTAGTGTTAACTACATATACCATCGGCTTTAATAAACAATAACTCTGCATTTTTTATTTGAGTGTTTCGAAAATTCGCAATGCAAACAGGAATTATTTCCTCAAACAGAAGTAACTAGTTGATTTATGTCATAGTGAAGTGTTATGTTTTCTTTGCGGGACGGACTGAATTTGTAATAAATTCGCACAGTATTAAAGTAAAATATACGTTTCTCGAGAGAAGAAAATCACACAAATTTTCTAAGAATGAATTTGCGCACTGCGTACCAGGAAATGGCGTACGGTCTAACAAAACAGAGGAAAATCATGTGACGGACGTATTTGAGGAAAAACGTAACAATGCAGAACCACAATGACAAATACACTAGACACTGGAGTAGCGTTTATGCTCTTATCGGAGACAAGCATCCGTCACGTACACTCACATTCACTGTGTTAGTTGAACGAACAGGTACTGTCTGCGGTGGTGAAAATTAAATGGATTTATTTAACCCTATTTCGTTCAAACCTAACTTTACGTTAATGTCGATCTTGTTACTCTATCCTTATAGAAAGCTCAATCAGTTGCTAAATTTGTGTTGCATAAAATGTCAAAATGCAAGGTAAGTATGTGATACATCCGAAAGATATGAATTGGATCATAAGTAACCTACCTAAGAGACTACCCACATTTCAGTCTTATTTACTTATGCTCTACATAACAACGACCTCAGGAGCTCACTTTACACGGCGTCGAATTATTGTATCATTAATGAATAATACATTCGGGTCGATGTGGAAGGACGTGGTAGTACCGACTGAAGGCAGTAACCCTGAGTTTGCTTGCAGGGAGAGATTAACTTTATTAAAACCTCAGTCGCTTTTATAACCTCTGTACCTGTTTGTCACCTGAATATCAAATGGGAAAAATTACCCTCGTGAAGCACATGTTATCGCTCTAAGCTAAATTGTTAATAAATAGCTTATCTCTCTGTACCTATTGACGAGAAATCTCCAGTTCAATTTAAAAACATGGCCGACTGCGTTGAAGCATTGATTCTCTGCTTTACAACTTGGACAGCAATTTCGATTACGTATCGAAGCACGGCGGGTTACTGAAAGCAGTGGATACAGGTGATATTTCATTTCATTTGCATTCAAACCTACTGCAGCTTCACGCAAATTGATCGTAGGAGCCATACCAAATTCTAAATGGCTGAAAGTGTGGTAGCTAGAACCTGCAAGTATGGACCGGAATATTCTCTCAACAACGACGGTGATTAAACAATTCAAAAATTAATATACAAATATACTAAATGTCTTCCTAACGAACTTCTCTTCAAATTTCCCAATTAAAATTTTATTACATTTCTTTTCTCTCCCAATCGTCCTACATGCCTCACCTAACTTGTCCTTGATTTGTTCATTCTGCTCATGTTTTATGAAGTTTAAATATCATTAACCTACTCGTTAAGCAATTTTCTCTGATCTGCTATTGCTATCTCTCTCTTAGTTATAAATTATCTCCTCCTTTTAAACAACCTAGATCCACGCCAGTGGTGTATAATTATTAATTTAAAAAGCATGACAGTTGTATGTGGAAGCATTTAACGGAAAATACTGTAAGTTCATGGATCCTTTTCGCAACTTGTTGCTAACATTCTGCAGGTAGTACAGAAAATTACAGTGCAGACTGACACATATCGGAAAGAATCCGGGAGTCAGGAAACCTTGTGATGCAAATAAACCCTCCAACAAGAGTATATGCTAGGTTAAGGAAATTTCAAAGTTGATGAAATGGGTTTAAAATACACTTTATGGCAAAAGGAGCAGCTGAGAGTCTACTTGCGATGAGACGAGTGCGTACTGATGCTCTCAGAACGATGTTGACGTTATCCGTTGCGTAGCACACGCTAACTGCTTGTCAACTGTTTACTATCGCCCACTAGAATCTGACAGGCAGAGGAAGGGGGTACAGTAATTACTAATTACAAACTACTGCTACTGCTAGCCTCCACCTCTTTCCTCCAGCTCGAACAACCCCTCCATAACATCCCTTTCTAACCAACCATGCCCCTACACTTACCCCGCCGAATCCGCTTGCAGAAGTTTGAACCCTTTCTCTTGCAAACTATACTGTTCCTGATAGAACCCAGACGTATAACAAGTTCAGTCACTACTTAATTCCAGTGATCAAGCCCCGAGATTCTGCAAGGAATTTCGAAAGCGTAATCTAATTGAAAGCAAGAGGAGTCTGGCAAAGTTCTTCACATACTAAATAAGTTACGGCGTGTCCTCCTTACGGATCGTATAGCTTGATGTTAAATATGATCGTCATTGGCTGAGTCGGTATTACAGCTGTTTGTTCTCTGCCTGTAATGACATAAAACAATTTATTTGTTTCGGGTATCATTTAAACATTAAATTCTCGCTTTATTCGGTTATGTATAACCCAGTTGAAAATACGAATTTTTATAAATATTAATTTGAAAAGAATGTGATAAACGTACACGTACACGAGTTTATATCGTACATGGCACAGCTGAAAGAATCTTATATATATAAATAAATCAGATAGCCGGTCTCTTGTCCCGGTTTCGAACGGCGTCTAAATCTCCGGGTCATAATAACTTTTATCTTTATCGCAACGTTACTTCCAGTTTCCAAAGTCTCTATCGCATCTCTTCAGCGCCTTTCCTCCTCCACAGAGACAACGTTGAGCTCTGACGAGCTCCAAAATGATACCACATAATTCAAAATGAATATTAAAGTCATCGTTATGAAACATTGATTACTTATAATCACATACAGTATGAGTAATTATAATATTCGGTACGTTAACCCGACATGATTCGGCGTTATTTTAGCTATTTCTAAGAGCCTGAATAAAATTATGAATGAATACGTAGACTATTAAAATTTTATTCCAAGAATTATAATTAATCTTAATTTACAAATCACTTAATTAGTTTCTTATGAAATTACTTCGTGTGATCTCTGTTGCAGCCCATTTCAATTTCTACAATCTAGCTTGATTTTTATGGTTAAGTTTGCTTTTAATACTCCTACTTGCTTGATTACACGTTGTGAAATAAAACCTATGATACGGCATTACATGCCAAACCTGACGCATTATTACTCTTCAAATATTTGGTATTCTTTAGTATAGCCTACCTTCCACCAGACTTACAATTCCTCAACATAAAAACAAGAAGAGTATGAAGGCTAGGATTCGAACCGGACAGATACAAATAATACCGAGCCAAAGCCAGAAAGCTAATAATCGATATTATTACTGTAATAATATTGTTTGGAAACATTGTATATAAATATATAAACTGCCACCAGCTCTTGGTGTTGGGAAATTTGAAGAGACGCGTTTGGTGGTTTCTTAGAGAGTAACAAAGTTTCTTTCTCTCCTCATCACTCGATTATAATCTTTTCGTTCTCATTTGGTGCTTCAACAGTTACAATGTCTTCGCACAGACAAGAAAGGAAAGATTTCAAAGGGTTGCGGAGACTAATTCATGTCCCGACACTGATTACTGCAGTGTTAATTTGCAGAACAGGAAAGAAACATTCGTGACGTACTTCGAGATGAACTTACAGAACTCACCTGAAGAAACTAAGGAACTCAAACTACAGAATCATTTGAGAGAGTATACAACAAAGCATAATTGAACACATAAGATATGCATTTCTTAACTCTTTAACGCTGTAGGAATTGGACAAAAAGGAAGTCCATTTAATTTCAATCGATAAAAGCCACAAAAAAGTCAAAAGTTAGCGAAAGGAAGAGTTATTTTGTAAACGTGATTTTATACTCCAAAGATACGAAGAAGAATACAGTACACATAAATAAATTTTCAACAAGTAAAAATGGGTGTCAACGAACTTCAGCATCATGTCGGCTTTTAAATTCATGAAGAGGATGTAATATTTTAGTACATGCTCAGCGTTTACTTTAAGAACTGTGGGTAAAACTAAAACCTAACTTCAGTAACATTAGAGGGCAAAAAATAAATAAATCTTTATCAAGACAGGGAAATATTTACAGTAAAGAACACAACAAATAGAGGAAGATCAGAAGTTATTCTATGCAAGAAAATATGTTGGAATACGAGATAGTTACAATCAAAAGGTGTGTGAAGTATATCACCATTTTATTCATTTCTGTTGATGCTCAAAGATTATGATTGGATCTGTAAAAATAATAAAACATACATAACAATAGAAATTTAATTGGGTAATAAAATGACAGATTAAAAAAGCGCACGTTTTAATCGGTTCTTGGAAGTATAATTTTATACGCTTTCACAGCTTCGCTTAAGAATTCTGAACCATGACACAGCTATTTCGTAGTTCACAAATTGATACATGGCTTTTAAAGCATTCTCACAAACCTAAAATCATAAATGAAGCACTAAATAATCGTGTCTGCTTGCATCGGGCATAATTCTGGTTTACACTAAGTTCAAGAGAAGACGGGGTTCTACATCCGACGAGTTATAATACACATATTCCAAAAGATAAAATCCATTGATAGTTTTATAACTTAATTGTCTATCCAGATTATAATTTAGAGAGTAAAAATTATATTAACGTGTAAAATATATGTTTATACCACACTATACACTCGCCTCACCCTGATTCTCATTCGTCCCTCAACACATATTCATTGTTTCAGACTTATTTTTAACTACATATATTCATAAACCCGATTATGTTCTTGTATTAATCGAATTGAGCACTCAACAATTTTAGTGTATATCTCTGTTTCTAATCCAACTTTCAACCGTCAGTATAGTTGGTAATTTTAGTTTAAAATACAAAATAAAAATATCATAAAATACTCATTCAAACATGGAGTCCATTTACCTGGCCACAGAACATGTTCAATTGAATGAAGAATGAGGTACGAAACTCCCTCTAATGACGTCATTCATATTCATGGGTTTGATGGAGCATTGCCAGCACAATTCAACGGAAAGTGAGAGAGATGTGCTCTTGGTGATGGAATTAGACGCTAGGCAGCTTTCCATCGAGAAAACGCTATTTCCCATCTGAAACTTCGCAGGAAGCTATATCACCCACCCTCCCGAAAATATTCGTGAAGGAATTCGTACGGTGTAAATTAAATATAGTTCAGGACATGTCTCCCGAACGCTTTAGCGTTAATCTGTTTTATGCACAGAGAAACTCTTCTTAGAATCATGTTCGAATAACAGGAAACAGCCAAAGCCGTATGTGGAAGTCTATAATATATCCTATTATTCACAGGCCCTAGAGAAATCGTAGGAGCGTACTTCTTAATTATTTACTTTTTGTAATAAAAACAATTCAGTAAGACGATAGAAATAACTTATAGGAAGCTTCTGTAACTGCCGTGATTACTGTTTACTATCAACAATACTTTTAGGAAATAGATTACTTGTAATCGATTCTCGATGCCACCGCTGTCAGGGCTACACGCAGAACAAATTTGACATCGGATGAGAAAAGTTTGGATACTAAGAGAGCAGTTTGATTGATACAGTTTGAAGTGCCAGGAGCCTGCTTTAAATAACAGCATCGGTATTCCACGTTGAAATTTGGATTAAGATGGTTCAGGATCGCATTATCTTTCACACCCATTACTTGCCAGAGAAATTTTTTCGGTATCATTAATATTTTTCCTTAAATTCGGTGTGATTTTGTATGTTATATCCGTCATATTTCAATAGTATAAAGCTATACTATATATGAAAACATACGTTTCTCCATCTACTGTTCTATTAATGGAATTAAAATTTTCTAAAATATTAAAAATATTAACAAATCTCAGACTGAGCTTATCAAAACATAAACCAACTGCATTATACGTCATTATAAAACCGAATGCTAACCTATTTGTTGTTAAACGTCGTTATGTGACTATCATTTGCCGACCTACACACCTGAGCAGCTTTTCCGTTGAAATCCCATACGCAAGACGTACAAGGGACGTCAAACTTCCCAAGGCAACAGACACTAGAACATTACTACACTCATTTTTTCGCCACATTGTCGTAACTGCACTGTTCGGATAACAAGTAACAGTTCAAGTATTCAACTTTCAATGAAAACGGATTCATGAACTGCAATCAAAATGCGTCATCATGAATTTGGCCCAATTTATATAATGGATACTGGCCTCAACTTGATACCATATTTTGTGTTACAAATGAACTGCAAATAGACAATGATTTGATATTCCTATTTGCAAGTCCATGAGCCATATTATTATCATAGTGGAGCTGGTGGCATTTGATATCACGGGAAAAGCTCAATACAGATACATGAGAATTGCAAAATGCAATAGAGGACAATAAAATCGCGCACAATCGGGTATAATTACATCATGTCCTTTTTAATTCATGTTCAACTAGAACTACGGGACTGTAATTCGCAGTCTGTTTTTGCGAATGTGCATGACTCGAGGGCTCATTCATATTTCTACGGCATTTCGAAACATCACTCCTATCACATAAACTAACTATCCGCTTTATCGTGCTGTTGGTACTACTTTCAGAAATCTACCTAACAAAGGCACAGTTTTCAGAAACCTATGAGTAATAATACCTTGTTTTGTATGGACTGAAGCAGTTAAATACCTCTTTATATTCCAAGCAATTCCTGTCTAATCGAAAGCATTACGCATAATTTTTCTTCGCCAAAAATACGCGTAAGGAAGAAGTACTTTCAATAAAAACTTTTCGGGCAATCAGCCGTGTTAACTGGTTTACTACGGTAACCAGTTAACGCGGTTAATTGCCCGAGAAGATTTTATTGATTGTACTCGACGCGAAAGTCTCAAATCCTATAAGAAATACTTTATTTCTCTAAAAGCAATGTGATACTACACCGAAATATCAAGAACTGATATGGAGATTGGTCTTTGTGCAGTTTAATTTTTAGGTAATTAAAAATCAACACAGAGTTCAGATGTTGGTTTTAGTTTTCTTGGTTTCAGCGAACTGTAGACGTGCAGACGTTTCGGAGAAAAATACTCCTCAAACTTCACGCGAACCGGTCAACGCGACATTGCTACTAACGAGATTCTGGCGACCGAATCATAGTAATATAACTGTTTCATTAGTACAAAGGAAAATCTATATTAATTTGCCTGGTCAGAGGCCTTAAAGTTGGCAGCCCTATTCTTTTTTAATTAGCAACCGGCTGGACTGACTTTGAAATTTTTCAAGTCTTAAACTTAAAAAATGCCAGTTGGACGTTTATGATATATTACAGGCTACAAATAAATAAGGCTTTCTATGAAAAATTAAATGCAAACGCAGATGTGAAGTTGTGGGAATTCTAACATTCTGGTCTGAAATATATGTTTCACGGTGTCTACTACAATACAAAAGTAGTAAATGTATTTTATGTGTCTAAACTTGTTCATCATCTCAACAGTTGTGACATTTCAGGCACTCAAGGCGGTAAAGATGTCGATGTAGGTCTTCTAGAATATAACTCCATGTGGTCTTGTAGACGGATACGAACGGTTCAGACTGAGGCAGTTAAGTTTCTCTTAAATGTTGATATCACTTACAAGTCCCCGTAGCGTTACAAATAAGAACAGTTGATTTAAAGACATTCCCAATTCTGTAAATCTTTCCAAGCACACTTAGGGTGGAACAGAATGAATATTACAACCGGATTAAAGTTAAGTTCTATAAGCAACAAGATCCCCCGAATCACCTTAAAATAATTCTAATCACGCCTTACAGAAGGTATCAAAGTGACATTCGAAAAAAAAATTTAATCACTCTTATCTGTTTGAGACAACTGTGTAACGCTAATGGCAATAATTTAGAACGTCAGAGAAGTATTAATTTTTTTTAATTAGTAGGCTACACACAGCTGTCCCACAAAGCTGCTTCTTCTAAAAGACAGTTCCAATTTGATCACCGATATTTTAGCAAATCCCATCTGTGAGCAACTACCTGATGACATATAACCAAGAAAAAAATCACTAGCATTGCCTAATCACACTGCAGATTCGCAAGACAGTTATTATTCTCTCAGTGATACACAATTTCAACAAACTGTTACTTTATTATTCAGTTGTACTCTCACTTTATTCACTTTTAATTGCACAATATATAATTAGTTAAGCGCGTTGAGTGGAATATAGGACTATACAGTAAAGTCTATCGAAACTGTATAAGAATATTTACCTACATATCGGATTCATCATGTTTTGTTGGAGATAGAATGATGAAATTAAAATGGATCTTATAAAAGTGTTAAGCCCATCAAATGGCTCTTGTGAACATGGTAATAGATCTTTGGGTAAGATAGAAAATATTTTTAATTGGTTGGGCGACTATTGGCTTCCGAAGAATAAGTGCTGAGACAGAATATAATAAATTAAACTAAAGATGTTTCCTTCTATAAATCAATTTAAAGCATCGAAGAAATTTTGAGTCTAATGTTATTGTCCTTCGTACAGTAAGGAATTCAATTTTTTGTTAAACGGCCTTAAAGCAGAAAAGAGACTACATAGCATCAATGAGAAATATCTAAGTCAGAAAGTTAGAGTTGACGTATTCTCGAAGCAACATCGAGACTACTTCACTTTTCGTCTCATTAAGCTGTCATGGATGGCGGGCGTCTCCCAGTCCAAGCAGCTACTTCAGTTTGATCTTACAAGAACGAAAAGTGAAAACAAAGGAAAGGGCAAGTCAAAGACGGTGACAAACTCAAACGCAAGTAAAAAGTACGTTTATTTTATAAGCAAACTACCGAATTTCGTACAAAGTTACCTACACTGTCTTTAGCTATAAACATTTAAAAAAAACCTAATGCTTTATAAACAAAACTTCAGATGTATTCAGACGCCGTTGTGTCCTAAGTGTACACGAGGGGAGATTTATTCATTTAATAATGTTTCTCTACATGAAACTAGTCAGAGAATTTCTAAAAGTGATAAAGTTAATTACGCGTAAAGCGAGTTGCGAGAGAAAGAAACACACAATAGGAAATTAAGAAAGACAAGGAAAATCCGAAATTGAAACAAACTGTGGGAAGGGAAAGTTTTAAAGTATTTCCAAATTATGTATTAGCGATCACTACCCACGACAAAGTCAGAGTTCGTGTAAGATAAAAAGCGTCTCTGTTCTGTGAAACTAATTGAGAACGATCTGTCAGATGTTGACAAGATCTTAAAAAACTGGCCAGAGAAACTAAACTTATGACGAAAACGTTAGTAAGGAGGTAATTTCGAAACCGTAGCAGCGAGCCACTGGCGTGGATATATTTCGATTCATTTTGTACATTCATACAACAAAATAGAACATACAATGGACATTATAAAAATAATACAAAACAAACGACATAGAGACACCATAGAGAAATATCATATACAAAGAACACATAAACAAAACCTTGCACTAAACGACAGCAACATTTACACGAACAATCCGATATTTAACATTCTACAGTCCATTGACCCAACCCCCTAAACAACTTTCACCCAATATATATAGCTACACACGATACCTACAACTCAGTTGCTGTCTGCCATTCAATAACAACGGACACGCACCTCACACACAACCCGGTATGTTATAATACTTTATATTTTGTGATTGTATTTCTTTTGCTTGTATTACGATATATTTGAGTAATTCCTTAAAATAATATAAAATTAGAGTAATATTATTCCATTTCCTATGTCGGTAGCCAGAATCACGATATGAAAATTAAAATTGATTTTGCAGATATAGGCACCCAGACGCGTCTCCAAAATTAAATGAAAGAAGCCTGGAGATGTAATAAAAACGGATAAAACATAAGCAATATAAGCAGAGCAACAGATACACCAGATTTTAATTTTAATTTTGATAGACCTGACGATGATAGAATTGTATATCGAAACATGTCGTCAATTTTAAAATGTAACAATTTTATGTGAAAATTTTATATGATTTTAACAATAAGCTTGTGTAACGACGGAAAATAAAAGTACTGTATTGAGGAACACAAGCATGATGCAATTAAGATATATAGTAGTATCTTATTAGTGAATAATATTAAGAAAATATCTGAATACTTATAATGCTAACAATTATTTATTTTAATCCGTCTTATCACAATATTTAAAATTTCTTATAATTAAGATAATAAAATATCATTGATGTTCCATATCGATTGATCGATTTACATTTTGGAACATCGATCAATCGATATGGAACATCAATGATATTTTATTATCTTAATTATAAGAAATTTTAAATATTGTGATAAGACGGATTAAAATAAATAATTGTTAGAATATTCACAATATGACGCAATTACACTAACTTATAATGCTAGAAACCCAAGTGATTCTGAAATATGGATAGAAATTAGGTTTCCGCTCTACTAACTCCCTGATCGTGTTTTTACTTTGTGAATTATTTAACTGCGCCATCAGTAGCTCAGAATATGTAGCTTCAGATGATAAGAAATGATGTGGAAGAAAGAATAATTAAACAGCAATATCCGGCATCATCCTGGAGGGAGTTAGAAAAATCGCAAAATATATTAGTCAGGATAAACTTATCGGGTCCGCGATATGAATCGGGGCCTCTGGAATACGAAGAAGAAGTGTTAACAAGTTGGCCGAGACATGAGTCCTCCGTCAATACAGTTTTCCTTGAGAAGCTAATAGTCGCACAACTTGCCAAGAAATTCCCCAACATTATGGAATATTCATGACCGTGTTGAAAGGAATCGGCACTAGTGAGAAGGCGTACGAAAGGAATATCGGCCTCAGACGACGACATAAAGTGAGGTCGACCGAGATATCGCCCTACTTCAGCGATACAGGATTTGCAAACAAACATTTACATTTCGCATCAGCTCGTCTGTCGTGGTCCCAAGGAAAGGGTTTATTACGAAGTACATGAGACGCAAAAATGTAATGGCTGTCTCTTTGTTAAATAAACTAAAATACGGTAAAACGTTGTAAACGTTCCTTTCGTAGACGTTTTGTATTTATTCGCCAAAACCACTGTCAACTATCGATCTTTTTGTGGCACAAAAAGCTTAGTTACGAAGTGATTTATCGTGGTTCACCCGTTTCCCTTGCCATTAGTATTATCAAAGCCAAATGACGTTTGTGGTCAAGGTCCCTTGTTCAAATAACCCAAAATCAACCTTAAACCAGTGAATCAATTAGTTTTAAAAATATTGAACATAAATACCTTAACCACTATAATCCTAAGTACAATTATACTGCGTGATTGCAGTCTTCTCGTTTCCTGCTCAAGCTTTATAACGTGAATAGACAGGTCGTGTAGAACACATGGAAGAGATCATAAAGACATGCAAAATTTTACACAAAAATTCAGAATGGAGTAGATAATATGGAATTAATAGGCGTACATAGGAAATAACATTAAAGTAAGTCACAGAAATGGTGTGTGGACGGAAATTATGTGGCTTAGGACAGATTCAAAACGGAGGAGATTCGTAAAGACTGTCATGAATCTTCAGGTTCCATTGAAGATGGGAAATGTATTTATTAGCAAATCGACTATCAGTTTCTCAAAAATGCCTCTATTCCATGGAATTGTTTAGTCAGAATGAGTCAAAGTGAACAAAGTTTCTTCACTATGAATCTTTACCTTTAGTTCAACAAATCTCTCTCCACTAGTATTTTGATGGAAATAAACGCGATTCTTAATTTAAACTGAAATAATAACAGGGGAGTGCCGATTTACGTGCCGCAATACTTTTGTGGAGGTCAGCAGTTATACAGATCTAATAAACCCTGTTCGGGCGCACAGAATTTCATAATATTAGAGTATTCATTCACTGCGCATGTAATGTACTCTTTAAATTATGGGTTCCAGTTTAGATTGCATAAGAAATCGGTGTAGATTTCGTTTCTAAACATAATATGCGGAACGTAATGAGTATAGATCATACACCGACAAGTTAGTTCCTACGCCCAGCAGGAATTAATGGCCATGGAGCTCGGTGGAATTTGTACATGGAAACGAGATCTAAGTCTTAGAAAGACGAGCATTTCCTGCAACACTATTACCTCCTCCAAAACAGAGCTTCATCAAACGAAACTATAATGTTAGGCGCTTTAGAAATGTACTGCTGCAGGGAACATTTTCGGCTCCGCGTTTCACAGTTCATTTATGGAACAAATAACTGCATTATTTGTGCTCTCCTATATGCAAATCTCAGGCTTCCATACAGCCTAGAATACTGTAACAATCCCACAATATAAGAGTATTATGAAATTATATTGTCCTCCCTATACTAACCATAAAATCGATTTAGAACAAAATTGTCCCCTACGTTTGTGAGACACTAGCAATCAAACTATTAAAATATTCATGTCGCATTCTTTCAGAAGTAGAAAATACTTCCACTTAAATATGTTAAAATATAGAGAACAACAAATACTAAATATTTTAACAATTTGAAACCAAACACAGACTAAACTCGTTACCTGAGTGCTGTTATGTAGTATCAGCTCCAAAAAAATTCACTCTTTTCTTCACCCAATCGCTGAATAATCTCCGATTACATAAATTGTAAAAAATTTATTTCTACCAGCAAATTCAACTATGTTTGTTGGGTCATATACGGGGTTCGTCACGGTTAATACTGACGCGGTCGATTAGTTTATCAGAATTTTCAATCTGAACACTAAAATTTTTTTAAGATTGGTCCACAAATAAAAATCCCGTTTAGTATACGTCATATTACCAGATAGCTATTATAAATTGCCTTGTGTATATAAGCTACTCATGAGGGATGACTAAAATACAATATTTGTTAAAACATTTACGTGTGTGCATGGTATTGAATGGTACGCTCCATTAGAACGCAGGTGGGACCGTTTTGTTAAGCAATCAATCACAAGGTGAATAGCGAATAAAGCCGCCTCCTATACAGTGCACAAGCCCAACGATTCAGAACCAGGCCGACAAGTTGAACAAAATTGATACCCCTCTTTAAAGAAGACAACATACTATCTGTCGATCACGATCTATGTCGTGACACTCTACGTCGAAGATGGAGATAATACATTCTCTTGCGCTTTTAAGCACCGTCACTTATCACAACGTCTTCTACACTATAGTGAAATGTCAATTTTTTTTCATGTTTTGATTGAGTTAAATCAACTCACGACCAGATATTTGACCTAAGTACTACCAGCACAGGGATCTAACAACTGCTAAGATATTTAGTGTGTACAATTTCATTTGTTGTTTAGATTTAAAGAAATATAAATATTTTCAAACAACAGGCTAAATAAAAGAATATGCAACAATTTAAATTATCTGGGTCTGACGATAAATAAATTCAGTTGAAACATGTAGTCAAGAAAAATAGATATTTGATTGTAATGTGTGAGATGTTATGAAAAAGTTATGTGTGGAAGAGACGGTATTTAAAAATATGTAAGAAAAACTCAAAGCACACCAGGATGCTGCAGTACAAGATCGTAACACATTCCTCCGAAATGTTGGCAATCACCTACAAGATCACACGGCACCACAATCCAGATATTCACCGCTTCATGAGCCTCAAACCCCAAGACGACATATTCTTTCATTTTCATTACATTTGTTTATGGAACTGCTTATGAAACCGGCGTTACTCCCTGCAACATTTCTTGCTACGATTATTTCTACAGTTTGTCGTATGCACATAACGATCAGTCGTCCGTCAGGTGGAGGCAGTATGTTCTCACAGAACGTTTGTTTCTACCTATAAGTCTACACGTCGCCTAAACCCAGAAGATGAACATCGACAAAAAGTTATAGTTTTTATCAACAAAACAAAAACATATTGTCCCCACATAATTGTTTGGCTGTGTGATTTTCGTATTAAAATATACCTCCAAAGGTTATAAACGTATATTATAATAGATAACATTTATCTGATGACAACTAGAAGTTTCATTCATTCTAAGGAGAAATGCTAATAAACGTTATTTATAAAAAAAATATAAAATAAACGTTTCGGTGATCATAAAAGTATAGTAAGTACGTATATAATTCCGAAAACATATCATACAAAGTATCCAAAATTTAAATTTAAATGAGGAATTTTATTTCTACACACTCGGTAGCACTCGTTTCGTATACGAGGAACCAGCACAACAATGTTTCCAGTTTTTTTCACTGCGTTTATTGAATCGATTTTCTCTGAGAATTGTGTTTAAATCAGAGCGATGATTCCTTGGACACACAAATGCAACTTCCATAGGCCTATATGTTCAAAGCAATACATTAAGGTCAAGAGATTGTAGTATATTAGAAAGCTCTATGTAAAACCCCTGTGTGCAAATGCATGTGGCTTCAGAAGCTATACAGTAATAACAACAACAATTAACTGCCGGGTTAAAAATGTTTCATATTTAAATTATTTCCAAACAAAACACATTATGAAATATGAATAAAAAACGTAATAATGTACTTACGTTCATACCAAGTCTGGAAGCCGTTATACATTCGACACTGCAAAAAATAATTAAACATATTTAGACGAAAACTACTTTCAAACAATAATATTTTACAATTTTTTCGAAACAGTTATTAATACAATTTAATAATTATACAAGAAGTAATATATAATATAAGTGCTTTCGGTTAATGAGATCTGAGGTTCGTGCGGCAGAGAAAATAATGGCCATCTTCTGGTTCGTAACGTCGTGTGGACTTGGAGGCAAATACCAAGATTGCAGAGCACATACTCATCTGCTTTACACATCTACGTACTGTGAACACGTCTTAAAAATCAGTGCTTCTAAACATTTTCAACCCAGTTTGTCCTCACAAAAAAATACTCAATTCTTCTTACGCTGTACTTTGACCTAGTTAAAGTTGTAATTCGGAGGAATATATTTTATTTCGAAATGCACTATCAGATAGTTAGTTTTGTGCTATTCATTAATCAGCAATTTTAAATAAGGTCGTTCATCCTCCAAAGAATGAGGCGACGCAGTTTCTCGACACCGACGGACAGACAAGATCAACCGAGGCATTTGGATTATAACGAAACTAATCCCAAGTATTTTAAAATACACTATTACGTTTCTCCGGTCTCACCAGCAGCTTACATGCAGTGACCTCTATTGCGTTAAAAATCTCGCCCTCTTCTTAACGTATGCAACATTAAGTCTAAAAAGAAGTGTGAGGCTGAAAAAATTGAATTAATTTAAGGGATACCTCTGTAAAATTAGTATATGTTAGTATACTTAAGTGCTTAATGTTACTTATAATAATTTATTTTCCGTATTACATATTAAAGGTGTATTTTATATTTTAGCTAGTGATCGTTTTTAGAAAAATGTCCATTCTTCCGTGAAAATCAAATCATTTTTCTTCAAGAACAACACTTACAGAATTTCCGCTGAAATAACTATTAATTTATGATTAAAAAATATAAGAGAGGGTAGCATTCGATGGAAGCAAATTGGAATAACTGGTTAAAGTGCAAAGCGCGAATTTTCCACCTGTTTGCATAAAAAGTTTTCAATCACGAAAATACTGGAAGCGCGTGAGGAGTGTGTGTTTCTTTTCAGTCCGTTCTACAGTTCTAAATGCATCAAAGTCGGGCGCACTTTTACAGGCTCAAATGTATAACAAGCACTGAGTAACATCCCTTCACTAAAATCAATAGTATCTGCTCGCATTTCATGCAAATGAAATAATTTCAACGCTTAGCTGATTGAGCGGTAAATTGCGCAGAAGCGATCTGAGAACCTCAGTACATGAACTATCGATATGTAGCTGATCTGTCGTTATATGATGTCTAAGTCTTATTATCTTCCGAATTCTTATAAGGTTATTTCCCTCGACATTTATCTTGGCGTCTTTCCGAACGTGTGCCCTGAGGAAAGCTTAGGTTAGTATGGCACTCTGTACGTTTTACGCTCAGTACGAGCGGTGAGCACACGTTAAAATGAAGTGAACACCGCCGCGAAGAACTTTCATTTTGGTCTGTTTTTCTGTCCCTATACATAAATCAACGGGTAACGTATCGACACAAAATCTACCCTACCAACTGTAGATTACAAGTAAACTGAAGAGGGTGATAAATACAACTTTCGCTCTTTAATCTAGATGGCAGTTTCCTGCTCGCGTATTCTTAAAACTGTTCCTTCGATCAAATCTCTTTGTCGGTTGTTTTCTGAACAATACGTGAAGGGACCACTCACTTTATTCAAACCTTCACAAGTACTGTATTTCAGAAGGGAACGTTCATTATGTTGTCATCCCCGAGGACATGATAATTGAATACATATTACATTTAATTGGATCTAACCCAGCAACGGCACGATTCAAGTCGCGCACTGACACTGCCAGATCAAGGGTTTGAACCTCGCCGATGATATGCATATTTGTATACTATCCTTACCAACGCATATGGTTTCATTTCAACCCATATTTAACCGTGCCCTACTTTTATGGTTGGCTCGCATATAGATAAAAGTGAGTCCTGAAGGAGACATGAAAACTGAGTATACTGAAATGGACTGATCATATAAAGGTAATTTTCCTGGAAAGGATTTCATTTATAAGCCAAACACTTAAAACTATACGTAGAATTTGAAATTTAAATTTCTCACCTACCACAAATGACTGCATGTATGCAGCCTTCAACCAATAAACTGTATAGATAATTTGGACAATCATAAGAATCTGTCATGTACCAATCACAATATGCTAACAAGTAGCCAGAGCGATTTATACTAGATTCACGATCAAATGTAGAGACCATTACAAACTTCGTTTACTGTCAGAGATCATTTTACAATTTCCGGAAGCCACTTTCAGGATATTAACACAATGTTCGCATCCTCTGTTGAATTTTCACCGATAATATTTGTAGAAGTGACTGCACATGAAATTACAGACCAGCTTTACCCGATATAGGTTTACTCTGTTCTGGCAGAAGACAGCGATCCCTGAGGACTGCATAAAGTTGGTCATGAACTAGTCAGTTCGTTTTTATTGTTAGCCCAGATGAAGGGCGTAACGTTATCTCGACATGCCAGCCATAAAGCCAGAAGCTAAACAGTAGAATGAAGCAGGCGTTCTGGAGGAGAACGGACAACACCCTAATCGATTAGGTTTGCGGTAGCTTACGATGTATGGTCACAAACCCGAAAAATCTCCTGTGTTCGACTCTCTGTGAAAATTTTTGCTTAGAGCTAAATTTCTCTGTTATTCAAAGACACGTGACGGTAGGGCCATACTACAAAACCAGGATGAAAAGGGTTACGACTATAACGTATGATGCCACTTCTACGCAGTATACATGAGCTTAGTGGAAGCGTACGACAAGACGCCAACAGCTCGAAGCCGAACGTCTAGACGCCTGTCGTCACGACGCCGACTAAAGATGCTATCAGTGTCAATCATGAGCAGGGGAAACCACAAGCCACTACGCTGGGAAAGCGATGACGAGCGTCGTGAAGCCGACTCAGACGAGCAGCGTTGAGACACCGATTTTAAGACGCCGACACTAGTAACCACACTAAACGTTGACTAGGCTAGGGATGCGATCTAATCGATGAACTATGGATAATTTGTGCTTCCCCAGCATTAATTTTTGTCATACTGTAACAAACAATCAAGCAGTTTATGCTTCATTCGTGTATTTTCAAGCATGAAACATATGTTTTGGAAGCCAAGTCGTCAAAAGATGTTTCCATCTCAAACTAATTACGATAAAATAACAAAGTTCATATATTTTGACAAAAGCTTAGAGGGTTGCACGGATCAGTTACCGTGTATACAGAAAAATGCAGATAATTGAGAGGAAAAAACAAATTATGAAATGGAAAATGAAGAAAGAACATCAGTTAAATCTTCTACAGACAGGCCCTTTTGTTTGGGTTGATACCCAAGATGTTTACTGACATGTCACATCAGAGAAAAACACTGCTATTGATCAACAGAATGTATTTGTATTAAAATACATAAAATGGTTTTGTTCCAAACATAATTTTTTGTGGACAACCTCAATTAACTTATATTCGTAAATGAGCAGACAAAAGTAGAATTTCATTTTACACTTTAAATTTTAGGTGGTAACATTTTAACCCTACTATAATTTGAAATGTGTTACAAAATATTCGTTGAATTGTAAGGGTAAAACGCCATTTATAAAAGCCGTGTTACATAGCATTTTAACATGGCGTGTCTTAGCTGACTTGTCATTGAGTTATGCATCTCTTGAATGCACCTGGCATTTCTATTATATATCGACAATGCTAAAGCGAATAGTAACGAAGCGAACAACATCCAAGTCCTACGGCAGTGTCGGACCCGGTTCAGAGAATTTCCGCGAAATATTACATGCATATCCTCTTTCCATCAATCTATTTAGCCTGTTTCTCCTCCCCCCTGTCTCTCTTCGTATAAATCAACAAACTTGTCATATAAATAAAAACTGAACCACCTAAACCGTTACCTCCATATGAGTCTGCGATATGGATAGAAGTTCGGATCAATACAGAGTTTAGAAATAACTGCATTTGAAGAGAAAATGTGTCCATATATAAACCGATTGTATGCACTAATTACAAAATTAAGAAATATAGGAATTTACCTATATAAATCAGATACAAATGAGACAATAAAATCAGGAATTTATAGTCTGAATTGGCGAAGGGGTAATATTATGTAGCAATAAGACTGAATAAGTAACCATCTCGTGGTAAACAACAAAGAATGTTTAGTTATATTAGAGCTGAGGTCTGCAAAATCCTGGTGTCAGGCGGACATAGCCTCTGCTTAGAAATCTCGACAAATACGTCCTTTCATTTAGACTTGTTCACTTTAAATTTGAAAGTGACCTTAAATTGCTTTAAATTTTCGCACGTTTCGTATGTGATGGCCGAAATAAGTGCTGAATTAGACGCAGCCAGGAAGGAGGGAGCTACAAAACAGTTTTTGATGGGTGGAAGAAACACAGGAACACAAGATGCAACTGCAGAAAAAGTTGTGAAATAATAGTGGGTGGACAGAGAAGAATGGCGGTTGGGAATCAGAAGAAGCCACTGACGTTAAGAAACCAGTTTGTACTTACTGTGTATGTGTGCATGCCTTGAACGTTATAAACTTACTAGTGCTCGTCCTGTATTCATGCTCCTTAATACATCATACACTGTCTGACACTGTTACATGAATTGCGAATAGTAGTGAGTCTGACGGATGTCACGTTTGGTTGTAGCTGAATTATGTGCGTCACGATAGGACCAGAATGCGTGAAGGATACATGTGAATCCTGATGCAAATGACGCAAGCTAGCTGCTTGTTCAGAAACTAAGCATTCATTTAATTTGCAATAATCAGGGTTATGTACGTACGTTTTACAACACTAACAAATACGACACTCCGAAAATGTTTATTAACCCTATGGAGCCGAAGCGCTTCTAAATATTAAGATTTCAGTACGTACCGCAAAGAAAACACAACACTTCGCTATTACAAAGACCAACGGGTTTACGCTGTTTCAGTAAGTAATCGCTGTTTACACTCAGAATCATACGAAACGCATAACATAAAATTGAGAGTTATTAATTAATTATGCAGGTTGAATATACTTATGTAGTTACCACTGAACTTTAAATGATTAACGCAATAAACCGGAGAAGAAAACTCCCCGGAAATGTTCATTAATGGTGGAAATCGAAAATCTTTCCATACAATTTCGACAGCAGATACTCGCAAATAAATAAAATAAACACACGTAATAACAAAGTTTTCCAACAATTTGTATACGAAACGTAAGTTAAAAAATTAAATTAAATCCGTGGCGTAACAGCTCCAGAGAGCCAAATCTGACTAGCTTGACTGCTGGCCTCACGTTCACATGCCTAAGCAGAGGTGAACGATCATCCAACCAGATATAGGGTGACCTGTGGTCAGCACGACGAACCCCCAACCATTGCTAGCTTTCCTGACCGGATTACGCTACTCATTGTAGCTCCCCAATTTCCTCAGGATGCTGGGTTGGCACCGGTCCCATACAATGGTCGAAAATCTCATGAGAAATTTCTTTCCCCGAGACTCGAACCAGCGCGCTTTGATAAAGCATCGTATAGTTAACCAACATTAGGATAAATATTTTTATTTTCGACATCCATATGAATTTCCCAACGAGTCGCTTAAGATCATTTCCCACGTGTAATTAAATTAAATGTGTCTCTGTTCAAAATTCACACAAAATATGTCTTAATTAAATAACCAACCCGACAAAAGCTTATTAAATATAAAGTATTAATTTCGTAGTTGAATTAATTATTTGTTTTAATAATGGAATTTAAAATGTTGGTGTTCCTGGTCTTGAAGGGTACGAGATGTAATGTGATGGGCATGACAGAAGCATATATTTTCTGAAATGAACATAGTTTCAGAGTTTAAATAAACTTGAAGGCAATAATTCAGGAACGTTTAAGTCCATAAGTCTACGTAGGATGCTTCAGACACAAGAAAATAAAAACCTCGATAAAGTAATTGTAAAACTCTCTGCATTAACATTAAACTTTCACTCTACTCAACGCATCGGGCGATTCTTAATTGTAAAGAACAAATTTCTTCCATTGGAGAAATTCCGACACAAATACTGTGAAGAGAACCGCAGATCAAAAGGAGATTCTGTCTCCATTTTTCTCTCTCCTCCTTCTCTTCTCTGTTTATTTAATAACTATTTTCAACTGTACAAGTTACACTGCGTAGACATCACGGCCAAAAATTGGACCCGGGACTTCAGGAGTAGGAAACAGAAGTAGTGACCACTGAACGCAATGTTTCAGCTACTGAATTACAGATCTTATCATTCGTGCATGGGAGGGAACTAGCCGGGAGAGCTATTTCGCAAAATCAGAGCACGGTATTCATGAGCACTTTCGAGCAGTATTTCTCAACCTGGAATACGCGGACACCTTGGGGTTCGCGAGTTGTGCACATTGATTTGATTATATTTTACTCAGTAGTACATACAGTGTTAAGTTATAATCGTTTTAAACACGATTATTACTTCCAAATTGTAGCAAAAGCTTGATGAAAAGACCTGTATATTATGTCTGTAGTTGTTATTATAGATTCGATTTTTATAAAAATGTTTTAGATGATGCTGAGAAAATGATCTAAGGTACAGAAAGGTTGAGAGGGGAGAAGGTCCACGTTACGATAAGTACTGACTAACAATACTTAAGAAGCCGGAGATTCCAAAACTGAGTGTAAGCAGAACTTGGCGTGCTTTATGTTATAGTTCGACCCAGGAACTTTCTAAATTATATTAATATAACGAACATCACTTTTCTATGCTTACTTCCTTCCTACTTAGTTATGATGAAAGTCTCCCTCAGGGTGTAACATTTCAGGTGTCTTATCTTAAACCGCTTATACATTAAACCAGAAACATGGTACCCTGAATGTTGGGTCCTGACACTCCAGTTGTGCTTGGGAGGGAGAGTCAACTTGGCTCTTCCATTGTGTGGTTCTGTCATTTGTCACCAGGGTAACACCGATTCTGGCTCCTGGTTTCCTTTCACGTCACAGCCGTACGACGCCGCAGAACTGAGCTTACTTCCTTCACAACGCGCACCCCACAGAGAGGCAGAGATATATATATGAAGGATGAACCACGAATTTCATAGACACGACTATGCACAGCGACTGGAATTTGTGACTTCGTTTCATTTACAAAAAGTGAGACGTCAGGTTCTGACGACGTCAAGTACGAAGATGTCAGCTTATCTGGATATACGTAACTCGAACTTAGAGCGGCTTATTTATGGCCCTGATGATGAAGGCAGTACGAACCTGCGAAACGTCGGTTACCTTCTAAAGACTACGTGGCGCAACAAACCAGAAGACTTTTCCCATCAGGTCGCTAAACAAAGGAAACTGTAAACCTCGCCAGGGAAATGAGATGCAACAGTTATAGCCAAAAATTATCATCAGAATTAATTTTCAATTGTTACGAGTTATCGATAGTAATACTGGAACAGAAACATTTAAAATGTATTATGTTAATACCTGTAATAGTTCTTTTTTAGAATTTTAACCACGTGGTATTGTAATATAAATACAATTAGCGGTTCGTCTGAATTGCACTTTTTGGTCAGCTGCAGTACAGTAATAAAGTAAGCATTTCGAGTTAGGTATGGCTTACTTTCAGTGGTATTAAGCTAAACTGTGGAATTTTGTATTGCCACATAGAATGCTAACACGCATGGTCTCATAGTAATAACAATGATGAAGTGACTGCAAGCTAGAAAGCTAAAGAGCTTCATGATGTGTAGTCTTAGAGAATGTTATTAGGTTTATCAAAACAAGAAAGATGTCATTAGGAGCTGTGAAATAAGTAAAGATTTTTGTTAAGGCTTGGGTGTAGATGGGTTTATAATATTAAATTATCTCTTTAGGAAATACAGTGGAACCTCGATATAACGCGGGTTTCGGGGGACAGCTTCAGTACCCGCTTTATAAGTTACTCGAGTTAAATGTGAAATATTTAAAACACATGTAATCGTATCGGAGGTCATGATCACGGCCGCTGTATAACGAGGTGCGGTATATCGAGGTTCCAGTGTAGTAAAAATTATTGAGGACTGGATCCATAGCAAAGAATAGGGACCGATGGGTGATTTTTGTGAACACGGTAACAAAGATTCGTGTTTTTAAATGCAGATAGATACTTGATCAGCTGGGAGACAACCAACTTTTCAATTAGGACTCTGCTCCGTGGAATTAGTTTGTTAGTCAGTTAGTCAGCATAACAACACTTTAATTTTTTCATATAAAAAGTATTCAGACATCATTTAAACTTTATTTGTCACATACAAATTAACATTATTGGTGGCCAGACATACAAACAGGAAACTCGCATGTCCAATTTAAGAACCATGTTTCTCTCTACAATTCATCAAACGTAATTTTGCTTTTTCCTGGTAAGCATAAAGTTAACCAAAAGCTTTGCCTGGAGCCTGAAAAATATTTCCCAATGTGTTCAATCAACACTGATGACCAAGCTACCCAATTAAAATTTTAATTAACCTACGTATTTCGGTTTAATTATATCGATGCCCGAGCTACTTTAAATGCCCGTCCCGACTAGAAGAGATAGAGAGTAAATACATTTTTGTCAGTAACGTGAGTGAGATTCAGCAGTTTACACGTCACACTCTTGTGTCCGGTCATCCAGTCGCATGTTAAGGGAACTCTGTCAGGTATACCAAGACGTGGTCTGAGTACAGGAATATTTAATTCCTTGGAAGCATCGAAAAAATAATTCTTCAGAAACACCGTAATTGTGATACACATCAAGAATGACGAACAAATAGTAGTGAACACATGTTGCTATAAATACAAGGTGCGATCAGAAAGTTTCAAGACTGTGTCAATAGAGGGCGAACCGGATGTAGTACGAGCTTCTGCCGCTAAGGGGTTGGGCCTACATTCATAGTGAATCAGTGTGCCAGCCGGCATCATCGAATTAGCATTTGTTTCTTAGTTACGGGCGTTTTGGTAGTGCATTACACCGACACTCCTGCGATTTCGGAATGGCGGATTTTCATGAACAAAGAGTGTGCATCAAATTTTGCCAAAGACTCGCCAAAACGGCTACGGAAACCTATGAAATGCTAAAGCAAGCATTTAGGGAGTCCGCAATGGGTCGAGCACAAACTTTTGTGTGGCATTCACGTTTTAAAAATGGCCGAACCTCTGTCGATGATGACGAGCGTTCTGGACGACCATTTTCGAGCACAACGCCCGAAAATGTTACGAAGATTCGGCAGGCCATTCACGAAGATCGACGTCGTACAATCAACGACTTGTGCGACATTGTTGGGATAGGCTATGGGACCTGTCAGCTGATTCTAAAGGAAGAACTCCACATGCGACGCCAAGGCTCCTGTCTGAGGACCAGAAGCAGAATCGACTTCTCGTTTGTCAGGAGCTCAAAGATCTTGCCGGATCGCCGGATTTAGCTCCGTGTGACTTCTTCCTCTTCCCAAAGATGAAAATTCAGCTAAAGGGAAGGAGATTTGAGACGATAGAAGAGATTCAGGCAGAATCGCAGATGGTGCTTGACAGGCTGACAAAGAAAGATTTCCAGGGATGCTTCCAGGCTTGGCAGCGGCGCTGGGATCATTGTGTTCACTCCCAGGGGAACTACTTCAAGGGTGATGGATGAATTTAATACCTGAGATAAGTGTACGGGTTTTTATAGGCGCAGTCTTGAAACTTTCTGATCGTACCTCGTACAAGCCCAAAACCTTTTAAGAGCACTGCCACGGCAGTTTTATAACAGACAAATTTATAGATATCCCGTTCAGCCTAACATCCATTAACAACAAATAATAACCAATAACCAACCAACCTACCAACCTGAGCTGATAATTGGTTCTTACCGTCTATTAAGACAGGAAGGTTATTATGAATGGTGAGTCTGTGAAAACTTTAAACCACATGGTTGTGGATTATTTTAAAGTACTAATCCTATATTCACATGATGAAACAGGAAAACAACGACCATTTTATTACAGAACTTTTAAGACAGGAGATTTATGCTTTTACTCTAATGTTCGCTGTCAGATGTGTTCGGAAGTAAACGTAACATTAATCAGCTTAATAAGATCTATTTATATTTATTATGCCCTATACTTATAGAGAAACAGTTAATATATCTTGGAACAATTTTTATCAGCATCTGTGTTGTCTCTGCTCGCTAAACCCACACTTACCAGAATAACTTGCGAAAGAATGTTCATCATTCTTGTTACTTTCTGATTTTCAATGAAAGCACTTGAATAAAAAACGTGGAACTGTTGATGACCTCTTGCGAACACGGCAATGAACATTACAAATCCATAAAAAGGCAGGAAATTTGAATATCTGAGCGACAATCACCTTCACGATATTGACTCTGCTTTTTGAAGTTAGTTTGTTAGTTAGAACCTGAAGATATTTTCAGCTCAACACTGTTAATTTCATAAAGATATTATTTCATTATTATTATTGTATGTATTATCAGTGTTTGCCTGTTATTGGCTTCTTGCTGTTGGCAAACACTTAAATAAATTAATTGAATTGAAATTTGTAATTTAACACGTTAACTCCCTTAAGAGAACGACATGTTGAAACACGATCAATAAGAGTCTAGAAAAAAGCGTGTACATTCACAGGTAGAATGTGATTCTGTAACTTAGACGTAAAAGAACTTTATAGCGGATTATTTTGTGTGTGCTTCTTTCTTGTTTATAAACACAGCTGAGTTTTTCTTTCATCTGACAACGCTTTTGCATACAAACACAAAGTTCTGCCAAAACACCTTCTCATTTTTCATTTCTTTTAACGTATTCAGCTAAAAAAATATATTTCTTTAATCATCGTCTTCATGACGGAGGCAGCATGACCTCTGAAACATTGGTGGAAATGTACCAGACTACACGGCGCAACAACCCAGGAAACAGCCATCGTCAGGCTCGCCGCTGTGATAACCTCAAATCCTGCATACATATATTTTGCTTCCGAGAAGGAAGAGTATCTGACTTGTTATATTTCGCAGAGTTTTCAGTCTTTATAAGCACATTGTCGGATAGTGATTTTATTAACATCTTGGATCACAAAGCTCCTCTAAGTAATTTAAGGAAATTCTGTTCCTACCTCAATATAAACAAATGTTATTATTACAGAAATAAATTAGTGAATTCTGTTCAGAGAATAATTCCTGTTTATGCTAAGGATACGAACCTCATAAACACATTCTATGGGCATATGCACAGTTATTTTATGTGAAATAATAGCATACAATTGCTTCTGTCTTTAAAGAGTTAAAGAAGACGTAACATACGTATTTACTGATGCTTCATATTATATTACTCGTTAAGCTAGGATCATAAGTCTATCATTTCCACAATCTACGCCTGACTTTTTTTTTTGGTACCTGAAACAACAGATCAATCAAAATGCCTAGCGCGGATCAAACCCTGACTATCCAGGTCAGAGTCAATTATCTGTACGTACTTATCTACTTCGGTCCTCATATTAGGAAGACGATGAATAGAGCTGGTACAGGTTATTCTGCCTAGTCCATTAAGAGTAGAAGAAGAATGAAGACTGGAGGGAGGAAGAGCAGAATAAGAACAAAAGTGGCAAGCACTCATAGCCTACCTGTCAACCCACGCTGAAGCCTTTATTCTAGAAAGTCTCTAGTCGGAAACTAGATCATGCAGGTCTTAAAAGGACGCGGCTCTACTTTGACACCTCAAAAACCCTTCAAGAAACAAGACTCGCTGTGATTTTATCCATCCCACCCTCTTACCATTTCACTGTTTTTAGCCCTTTTCATGACTTGAGGATGCAAATTTTGACGATAATAAGATCCACTACTCCGTACTATAATGTCAACTCATATCACCTTTAAAGTACTGTATTTTTAATGGGCCAAATACCTTTCTCTTCATGAAAGCTGGGTTGAAGGCTGAGTTCCTAAAACGTAGCTGCCTTTTATAAAACTCATCTACACAAATTTATAGAGTGTATTTATTTTTAAAATATCTAATACATATCCTCAAGGAAATAAACCTTACAGGTTTATTAAACACTTAACCACTTTTAATTCTTTCAGACACGAAAAAAGGAGAGAGACACCTGGTACTCATTTTGTTTTGCATATTTAGAAACGTTTAGCACTACGGTCCATCATTATGTAAGTGTACGGTGGTATCACATTGGCAACTTAATACAGAATCTCTTGTCCACTATCAAAAAAAGACAACACATAAAGATCTGAGCCACTTGCCTGAAGGTTCACTGACCCTGTTGTATCAATGGTTATCTTTCTCGTTTAGAACGGTATACTGACACAAGCATAATGTAGTGGCGGCGAATCTGTGCGTTCGACTTAAGTCAAAAGTAAAAGCCAATGGGATCTGAGGGGTGAGAGAGGTGCAAGCATTTACTGTCCAAAATTTTAACAGTCTATTCCAGCGGCAGTAATTTCTAGTTCGCCATCTCATTTCATATGTGGGTAACGTCTTTGCTTCACATATTCTACCTGCATGCTGGTGGCGTAGGCGAAACGCGCAGATTGGTCCTAGGTATATTACATACATAACTCTTGTAAGATATTGGTTTCTTAAATCATCGAAGTGTTCTGAACTGTAGGGGTCGAATGAAACGTAAGTGTCAAGTGTCAGTAGAGAGTACGTAAAGCTAAGCGGTCCTGACTTATTACAGGCAAATATTCCTTGTAAACTAAATAAAACCACGGAAAAATGTCACAATAACCCGACTTTGGGGGAAGGCTCATTCCTTGGACCTCCAGAATACGAAGCAAAAGCATTAACCGCTAAACCCTCGTTAGTAACATGTACTCTGCAGTGTGAATGAGAAGTTACACCGAGATCGTTCTGATCTGTTACAGATGAGTTACTGCACGATAAACCAATAAGATATTGGTATGAAGATTTCTGTCTTCTGGTTTGTTGCGCTGTGTAGTCTGGTCGATGTTTACCAACGTTTCAATGGTCATACTGCCTCCGTCATCAGGGCGATGAGTATGAAGATTTCTGTCTTCTGGGTTGTTGCGCTGTGTAGTCTTGTCGATGTTTACCAACGTTTCAGTGGTCATACTGCCTCCGTCATCAGGGCGATGAGTATGAAGATTTCTGTCTTCTGGGTTGTTGCGCTGTGTAGTCTTGTCGATGTTAACCAACGTTTCAGAGGTCATACTGCCTCCGTCATCAGGGCAACAACCCAGAAGGCAGAAATCTTCAGGTTAGAAAGACAATTGAGTCTTACGTCGCGGCAAACGTATCGACGCCTACTAGCATGACATTAAAAAGATGCCGGGTTCAATGTCGTCCGCTGTCACCAATAATACAAAAATATCAGTGTAATAACAATTAAGTACCTGAAGACGGAAGGGGAGTCAACTCCTGAGAAGTCTAATAGGCCTTATCAACTACACCTCAGAAAATGGAAAATGTCCAAAATAATGTTCCTGTATTCTGAAATCATATTTATGAAAAATTATTAGTCTTTGTTTCGTTCAAAAAAGTTTATTTAAATTAAGTTCAGAGGTAGGGTCAACTTGAAACATTCACTCTCCCTCTCCAATTTAAACCCACAAACTAAGTACAAAACTGTTACATTTCTACAATCTTTGTAACTGCTCATTTGCCTGTGCGTTTCTTCAGTCTCTCCTGCACAGGCTACGGCGACTTGGGAAGGGACGACGAATAGATTCTGAACACCGCCACCTAACGCTTTTAACATGGCCTCTTTTCTTCGAAATCCTTTTCATGGTTCAATGACGTCGTTATATAGGTACCGCTCTTTCCTCCCTCATGTGAATCAGGAAAAAGTCGGGGAGTTCTGCACGAAGCAGTGGAATAGTAAGGGAAGTGAAAACTTGGAACATTTGCTGTTCACCATTTCGACCATTGATGCAGATTCTGAAATTCAGTCGACCGTTACAGAGACTACACAATTATAATAATCATACACTGTAACTGTTACGCGGAAGATGGAGAAAATGAGCTAAAGAAGAACTTTACAGCTACTTACTTGCTTGTTTAAGTTTTACATTTCACTGCACACATTGTGTCAAAATAGTTATTAGCACTTGTGGTTCATTGTTTGGTTTTTGATTTTTATACTAAACTGAGCACTAGTTCACTTCACAGATATGGTCATTAAATCTTCAAACGGATGTAATGGGCATCCTATATTATAGTAGCATAATAGAAACTCAGAGGAAGTTGTTATAACAGTAGATAGATAGATAGATAGATAGATAGATAAATTATTCACACAATATGGTAAGTTAAAAGTATCCGCAATTTAATTATTAAAATTAACAAATAAATAATTAAAAAAATTCGCACTCGGTGTACATAAACAAAGAAATTATCGACATTGTCGTTTGTCATACTGATGAGGCAGCCTACAGTTACAAGTCTACAGAACTGACTGAGACAAACTAAAGTTCGAACCATCACCACCACCACCACCACAAAGGGAGAGATGTTTCCTATGTCGTAAAATATTTCATAAATGTTCCAGGATACGTTGTAAGGAGCGACTCAGTTCAAAGTTGCTAGTCATATGAACCACATCTAAGAGAACTGTTCTCAGCCTCAGGTATACAGAAATGAAGTTCTGTTCCAACTATCAGTTTTAAAGAAAACCGTTTCCGTGCTTTGTAATGTAGCAAACTATTGAATGGCGAAGTAAAATAGGTCACCATAAAAGAAATAACGTTAGGCTTTCCACATATTATCTTCTCGTCAAAACGTTAGGCCACTATTTGACAGGGAATTATTTACTATTTTATACATTGCGCTGAACTGGAAACTATGTGAAAAAGAGCGTCGTGGTTTACTTTAATGTACTTCTACAGGTTCGCCTCGAGGAAGTGCTGCATTTCACAGAAAATAAAAAAAACCCGCGTGTATTCGTGTTCACAATAAAGAAGAATTTTATTATGAAATTAATATCATTATCGTGCACAATAACATTTGAATTCACTTATTTTTGTGTTCAAGAGTATTTCAATTCAGTTTAATTCAGTTAACTTTATTGTATTTACAGATATTATTCAGATCACCTGCGCGCGTCAAAGGACCAAGGCATGTTAGTTGTTGGAAAACGATTCGATTGGGGTTTTCTAACATCTGAATATATAATACATACATGGACTCTTTTTCATTATTAAAATATACTTTAACATAAATCTTTCTATAAAAAGGCTAATCAATAATTTTCATATTCGTTAAAATTTTCTGGTCAATAGAATGTTTTGCTATGCTAGTTTTATTTCATGTATAATTTCGCTTATGGACTTTGTATTTATTTTTTATATGTGTCGACTCTGTAATTTGCCCCTGTAGCTGTTCAGTTGGCACAGCTCTGTCTCAAAGTAACAATAATACGTGCTGAAATAATCATATGTTAAAATTAAAAGAGAATCAATTCTTGTTAAATATTAAGAAAATAAAATATTTTCGCTTAGTAATAACGTGGGTTTAGAAAAATCTATAGTTACGTCAATCATAATTACTCATATGACTTAATTCTACTTCAGCCAGGAAGGAAATTAAGCGGGACTAGGATTTCAATAATAGGATATTCATCTGTATTCCTCCACACTGCATCCCCTCCCGCCCCACTCTTCCATTACTGAGAACAAGGTTCATGCGATGTCATTTCACTTAGAGTCGATCTATACAGTTCCTCCCCCTTCCCTCACCCAAGTTCTTACGCTAACCCTGCAATGTCCTGCCTTTAATTTTTTCGATATCGAAAAACCCTTTCCTCCTTGTATCCTGCTCCGAGGCAGCAACAGCTACAGTTGAACAACTATGATGAAAGTGTGTTTAAAAAGTTATTGAAATAAATAAAACTAAAGACTAGAAAGTGACACCCTCCAATAATAAACACAATTTCTGTGCTGATGATGTTCAGCACGCCCCGAAGACAGAGGAAGTATTTCTCTTCGAAACATTGGAATCTAGCACCGTGAGAACCTCAGAACTCAAATGCCACTCATGTGATTCTTCAGTTCTGTATTTGGGAAGACATTTTTCCGACGATAAACTAATTATATAACGTTCTCTCTGTACATTTTCCTTGTCCATTGGAAGTGTCTGAATACAAAACAGTGATTATAATCTTAGTAAAATTTTAAGTAGTTATTCCTTCGGTAAGCGTATATGATATTTGTTTGTATTAATATCAAGCCGCAGGTTTAGATCTCCGTTATCATAAAATCTCATCAGTGGATCCTATGTACAGCAAGTTCAATCCAATTTATATTTGTAAAAACTAATTTCATAACATTCATTTGAATTTTATTTTATTTCTACAATCTTTATTATAACATCCTGCTATCTATACCTAGGTTGCCGAAGTCGTCTTTTCATTTAAAGTTTACTGGCTATATATAACTTCTGTACGTGTTACATGGCCAGCCTAACCATCATCTTCGATTTGATTACACTAACATTTGGTGAGAAGCACAAATTATGAAACTCGCCATTACGTAATATTCTCCCTAATACTTTGTGCCGTTAGACCCAAGTAGTAGCGTATCTGTAACTATAAAATAAAAATTAACTTTGCCCTTGGTTCCGAGATTTCAACCTCAGACATCGTACTGGGTGACGCATCACTAACAAAAGGACCAGAAACCGTACGTCAAAGTTAATAGCCTACTACTCCGAGATCCACACACGTACTTCTTTACTGATGAGACCAGCAGATGGCAAAACTGAAATTCTTTGTACTCGCAGACAAAAAATAAGAGAACACAAGGAAGAAAACACAGATCTGCGTTATCATACGATCCATGGCCACAGATCTTTTCAATTTAGATCTGAGATGAAAACAGAATATTATGTTTTCCTTCATGTTTAAAATTCGTGTATCATTGTTCAGTTCGAAAAAAGATACATGTTACAACCCACGATTTCCTGATAGCAAACCAAGACAACAAGACGCTGCAGGTAACCAGACAAAACCTTAGTTCATCGGAACGAATAACGAATTCTAATTTCATGCGAGACAACGCAGCATGTCCTTTAGTATCTGAAAATTGAACTTTTTCTACTGGGCATGCGCACGCGCAACTCCTGTTCTGCGCATGAGAATGACTGAACTCACCTAAGCACCGAAAACAAACCCAAAATTAGGAAATGTAACAAAATATGCATCTGAAAACAGTGCATTGACTAAGAGAGTTCGGAATGAAATTAGGGACTCTAGTGAAGTTACTCAGGATATGGTCCTGTACCGGGGTACTGTGAATACATTTCGAGCCCCTTAAAAGCACGAAATATCACAAACAGCTCAAGGACTGTCAACTTGTAAAAAAGACGCGACAATTACGCATGCAAGAAATTGATATTTAAGGAGTATCACTTTTACTTCTTTCATCTGTTCCAGTATTTCTATTAAACATGCAAAAGATTGTTTCAGAATGTTATTTACACTAACTCTTAATTGATTGCAATAAGCAGAGTCTTCAAGAAGCTGACGTTTACTTAGCTAGTCAAGAACTTCACTGCCTTTTACACAACTCGAACATTTATTGTTGTGTTCACAATTAATTGCTTTACATTTATTTATGTATTAATTCAGTTCCTTCAGAAAAATTGTTCTCAAGGGGACAGTATGTGTTCCCTTTGCAAGACCTTTGGAAGACCGAGGTCAAAGTCCACGTAACAGCGAATTGCTTACACTGAAGTTGGAAACGTTTCTATTCGCCCTGCAGGCACACGAATACCAACGCTGTTAGTAATAGAATGACAATCTTGTCTTTGAAAACAATAAGAAATAAAGCATCAAATCATCGCCGTCTTCAATGTTGTTCTGATATTTCAGCAATTCAAATTATTAGATCATAAGTACGTAGGATGTTAAAGTAAAAAGAGCCTAACATTTGTAATACCTGTTAATGTACAGTCAGTAAGCATAATTTAAACATCATCAAATGCTAAATAAAACTAAGACTTTAGTTTTACGTATGAAACAGATAATTATAGTTTCATGAATTCTGAGTTCACAAAACTTTGTGACATTAAATTCCTGTACCGAGTTAGAATCTTCAGCTGACTTCACGCCGCGATATATTTTAAGATCATCAAAAAGTAAAAGAAAGAGTAAATTATAACACAAAGTCATTAATGATTATGTCGAATAAAAAAGAAACTCGAAATCTATATTGATCTATCTTTGAAAATTACGTCAATTTTTCAGAGGCTTCTAAGGGACTAAGAAAACCTTAAATGTTTATCACATACGTATTGTGAGCGTAGACAAAGCAAATACGTACATATTTAAAAAAATAATTAATCCAAAGAGTTTTCATAATAATTTTCTATTCACTATTCATTCAGAACAAAATTTATTTTCATACATTCATCCGTTCATTGTTTTTGCGTATCTCTGTAGTCTTCCTATTATCCACTTGCAATTAATATTATCATCTAAGATTTGCTTGCTTCTAATGAGGTGCATTTCCCCACACTATTCCTTTATTTTAGGGTTTATTTCTGAAAGCAGTCAAAAATCGTACTAATTCCCGCCCTCTGTTCCTGAATTATATCAGTTATATTAAAATTCTGTATACATTTTTTAGGTTCCTATGCCATGTCCATTTCAACCCGATTTGATGACCCAAACCAGCTAAACCGCGATGGGTATTCTTGTTTTGTTTACGAAACAATCATACTTACATTTTGGTCCGTTCATGAAAATGTGACGTCCATAAAGATGACTCATCTTCACAATTGCATCATCGAAAACAGAAAGGGGTGGTTAATGGGGGATGGGGGTTGGGGGTTGGGGATTGGGAGTAGGGTAAGAGCGGTGAGTGACACGCTCTGCAGGCTCATGTGATGAGGGGGATTTTGAAAGTTACAGATTGATGGTTTCGACCTCGTAAACTGTTTGGTAAATATAGGCTGAAACGTTATACGGAGCCCATAACTTAACTGATAAGTTCAAACCCCCGTTAAATAGATTGTGTGGTGCGGAAGGAAGAAGTCCCTGGTTATAATTTAACATCCTTTTGCTCTCTAACCCCGTCACTTCTTCCCAACCCCCATATCTCTCTCTTACTCCCATATGGATGCATGTGGAGTATGTAATCCATAGACCTCTCTGTTGTACCTAGTACACTTTATCATCTCTGATGTATAGCTTTAGACTTCCAAAAACCTTTCTGTCTGGTTCAGCGTTAAAGTTGTTTGAGCTCAAAGTGTGCTTCACTGTTGTTAATGGCTTTTCTGTCATGGAATATAATGGAAGAAGATGACACTAGTTTTGAAATTAATACTATGTGAAGATGACAGCCTTCTGGGATAGTGCGCCTTGTAGTCTCGTATAAGTTGACCGACGTTTCAGAGGTCAACTACAGCGAGAAGATATAATCTTCATACTAACCGCCGTGAGAACCTAAAGTTTCACTTAATCCTTCAGCACTGAATTACATTTCCTGAAGACATGTCAAAGAGTGCGAGGGAGCACGCTAAGAGTTCAGATAAATTATATGATCCAGTGCGAATTAGGGAAACTTATTTATAATTACAGTAATGAAACTCAGGTTTCGTTTTTCTTAGTATAGTAGTATAGTATGAGTGGTACATATCTCGTCCGCCTTAACCTCCTTGACTTCATGACTTCAATACTATTTGATAAATTGTACAAATTATGAAATCGGCATTGTTTAATTTTCTCCAACGTGATATCACTGTCTTGTTTCCAGACTTCAAAAACTAAAATTAGAGGTTTTCAAGATTTTGTCAAAAATCGCTTACGAGATGTCACGGAAAATGTCGATTTGGAACAATGAATCTAAACCGTTAATAGTAATATGGTTTAACAGCAAATAAATTTCTACCAGACTTCACGGCACAACAACGCAGAAGACAGACAACATCAGTAAAGTATCGACATAACGAATGTGTGCAATGAATTTTAAGAGACTGAAGTGTATTACAGTACGATAAAGAACAAAAGTTTAGTGATCCATGTAAATTAAATTTTAAGTGAATGACAAATACAAGGACAAAGGACAAATTCTGATATAGCAAAGTCATATAAATTTAGAGAGACGTTTTAATTTCATTCTGTTCTGCTGTGTTACAAAAGTTATAAAGCAACAGTATTTAGGCCTATACATTTGCATTATTTTATACCTCCGGCTTTTTCTTCAGACTCTGTGAGCACAGAAACCTTATTCATGATCACATATGCAAATATGTAAATTATGTATGTATGCGAGAAGGCTCTACACCAGATTACCAAAATCTAGTGTAATTAAATTTCCACTGCTAATGGAATTTTGTAGAGGCACATTTAAAATCGATGCATATAAATGGTGTTGCATGTGAAGGAAGTTTATTAAAGCTGTAAAAAGGCTAGTCTGCTTAATAGCATGTTCATGTCTCTGCTCTACTTAAGGAACATGTACTCTACATACAGAGAATGGAGAGAGGGTATTTCTGAAATTGTTGTGTCGACGTACAGACCGCACAGAATTTCAGCCCCATCCGGTTTGGCGGCTGTTATTTCGTTCCATGTCAGACTGTCAAAATAACTGAAATAATTTCCGTTGCATTGACTGGACGAATGCATCGTCGGTGGCCATGGCGGTACCTATGTTGGGGTCTAGAGGAGTCCGCGTTTTGCGGGATTGTGGAGTTAGGCGGCCGACTTTTTGCTGGTACGGTTGGTAGGAATTTGTTTCCAATAGCTGTTTCTTGTCTTGAACACTAAAAAGTTTAATTTCTGTCGACTTTGAAGGATGCAATAAAGAGCTAGTCATAATATAATAATACAAATATAAATCATTTAAAAATGTTTCAGTCGCTACTCAAATATTTTCTAACGACACTAACAAATCGATGTTGAATTCACGAAAATCTGATCAAATTCTACAATATTATTTACCACACAGTTCAAGATTATTTTGTTTTTATCTCGTCTGTCTAAAATTATAATATTAAAATACAAGTACAAGAACTAAAATTGTATGTTTTATATTTTAACATGGGCGTGAGATGTTGTCTCTCATTCCATCAGAACATGAACTACGGGTATTTGAGATAAAACGTTCTGAGGAGAATATTTGAACCCAAGGATACAGTAAAGCTTCCACGTCAAATTCTTATTATTATCTTATCAATATTATTTGTGGAAAATTATGAAGTACGTAAGTAAATATATTTCAGAGGCATACCATTCTTCCAACGTTTCGTTAAAACTAGTTTGTAAGTAGCTAATATATACGCACACGGTAAACAACACAAAAGAAAATTTAACAATTATTGTACTCCAATTTTATGAGATCTGCCTTCCAAATTAAAGACACACAGGATCTTAAATTTTCTGTTCATGGTCCAAATAGAACGAAGTATCTCGCATACACACTTCAGTGGCAATATGCGACGGTTCCGCAATGCCAATACCAGTGTAAACTATTGTAAACGATTTTTAATCATTTTCATTCGCCTCCCAGCACACAATCAATCTCCCTAAAAACCATCTTAATTTAATGTTCTCATCACATTCCGAGCTTCAAAGGAGTTCCTTTCTAAGAGATTTTTTTTAAAATGTATATGGTTTCCAAGTTCTTCCCACCTAGATATGTGCCTCAGCCACCAAAACCTCATTCATTTCACTATTATGATGACACTATGTTACGCGATATCTTAAGTGCCCTCTTAATTCCTTTAAGACAAATGTTTTCATGAGCACCTGGTTTTCGGACACTTGCAATGGTATACGTTCTTACATGAAAATAAGCTACCATGTTCCACACTCATATATAGAAGCATCCCCATTCGAATTTGACAGGGGCGAATTTCGTGTATAGAAGGGTCCATCTAAGAACAAAAATAAACAATGTAATTCAATCTGGTGGTTTAATTAAACTTATGTTAATAATTTCTCGCATATGGAACCTAACGTTTTATCGCCAATTTTCCTTCTCTGAAGCTTCCGAAATTGTCTCCCATGCAAGTTTAAACGCACACATTTAAACCAAATCTCTAAGGTGAGCTGAAATATTGAGGACATACTGTATGATATAAGAAAAAGATCTGAAACGAGATCACAATAGCATCTTTAAATACGTCCTCCTCTACCTCAAAATAAACGTATTTTTAACATCAGTCTCTAATCTGCGTTTAGGTTTCACAATTGACTTAATTACTCCTCGTTTATTCTAACTTTGAGTAGGTATGTTTCCCACTATAGAGGTCACACACACGACTCATTCTAACATTCTCTACTGAATTTCGTTAACAATATTGTTGCCACATTGAGCTATTTCTTATGTAATTTTTATCCTTTTCAGCCTAAGAAATTGAATAATGAATTCGTCATTAAAGGACATACTTCAGTTTCACACGTTCTACAACGTCGAAAGAGATGGTGATTATACATGGTGATATGTATTTGGAAGGAGACGGCTATGTTCTGCTTAAAACTATTATTTAAAAATTAGGCTGGCCATACTGAATAAACTCGTTAACTTCACTTATGACAGCCGGTACCCTGGCCAAGGTTCAAACTGTGTAAAAATATGCAACCTTACAACTAAACCAATTCCTTCGATGAAAAAGGATGTATATTCTATACCATACGTTTCAAGTACAGAAATAAACATCCTGTCTTTGTGTCAAGTGTTGCAAGTTATGTAATAATGCACAAAACAGCTTCTCACATCACAATCTTTAGTACGACACTGAATTTTTGTAGTAAACAATTTTTTTTATTTAGGATCGAGAAGGAAAGAAACATTATGTACAGGTGTATGTTCGAGCACATTATACACAAGAAGACTGTAATGTATTGTAGTCTGTGGATGTTTCCAAATAGACTCTTTGCTCACGGTAGCAACAACACATAAGGACAGGCGGCGCTATGGCTTGGCGTCGTAAACTAATTTCATGTCCCATCAACAGCACCACGCCTTTCTGTACCTCTCTCTTCTCCGTCGAATTTTCATCAAAATCTCGAAAATTAAATCTCGAAAACCCAAGCAACATCCAAGACTGGTTCCTACTGCAGCTCAGCCTTAGCTTCTTCGTCTTTAACTTCTGCCTCTTAGCGATTCCCTTCATTCCAGAAAATTCTGATTGGTTCATAAGGTGACGTAGCGTGACGTAACATAAAATACTAAATACAGAGCCAACTATCATGTGATACATCTTCTAGAAATATATAAATCATAGCAACGAATTTGGTCAGGATTTGTCCTAGCGAAATATTTTGCTTCGAAGACGGGAAGCACTGGCGTTTAACCTGGAAAATTTGTATCGTGACATGTTATTGTCTGACAGGTAGTAATAGAAAATATATCCCTCATTAACCTGCAGCTCTTTCAGAGCTTTAGATTTTTATACATTTTACTGCATCTCGTACACAGGATCTAAAGACTGTAACACACTGTACAGTTGATCTAATGGCACCGTTGTGTGTAATTGAATAAACGAAAGGTGGAGAGTGAATGGAATGAAGTGGAAGGAGTTGGGAAATTATTTATATCAATGCGTCACTTTTCAGGATGATCAGCGACTTGTCGATTTCATTGTCTTCATTTAATTGTGCTATTAGCTTGATTGCATCTGGAGTATATAAATTATACGGTAACGAGACGGAACTGGAATTTGTGTGGGAAAAGGAAGGAGAAATTATAAATGGATGGGAATAAGAAAGGATAAGGATAGAGTTAGTAAAGGTGAGAGAAAAAGAGAAAGATGTTGAGAAATGAGTGGAAGGGGTCGTTCGTAGATTTTACTAATGGAAATTCGATTTGAGCAAAACCTAATTTCAATTCCGATTATCAATTACAAATTGCCTCTTCCTGCCACCACCACTGCTGGTCTACTATAATTCTGTATTTCAGAACTGCAAGAGGGTGGCACAAAACGTGGAAATGTAGAAGATAGCCCGTGATTAGGGTCTAACAGCCCGTACATACACGCTGTAGTGGAAGTACACTAATGATTACCTTCAACTGCACAGATATGCCAGCTTGCTATTAGATAAGACTCACTACACGCATAGATAAAACGGGAAGTAGTCAAGCATATTATTTTATTATAGCATGCATCAAAGTTTGAGTTTAGACAAACAAATATCAAGTACTGATATATCCCTAACTCAGAAATTAAATTTAAGGAATAATTTATAGAATATAATTGTAACCACTAAATGAATCAGAAAAGTTATCAATTAGTAAAACAAAACTAATAATGTATAAGTATGATCATGTTTCTATAATGTTGTGAGCTTCCCATTGGAGTGTTTTGAAGCACGGCAAATAAAATATTAACTCCAACATCTAGCGAAGCTTTTTCGACTGGTGCAGTTAAAATCTGTCCATATGTTGCAAAATGTGTTACCCTAAATTCCATACCTTTCCAACAGTTTATGAAACAAATAAATTTTCAAAATGATCGGGACATATTTAAGAGTTTTGGAATTAAATTAAATTTGCAAATTCCATATAAAACAGTTCTTGAGAAAAGAAAATAATGCGTTTAATTAGTCAAGATTCTTCCGCAAGATCCATTATGTGTTCACAAAAGCCCGCCACCGCGCCCTATCCTAAGCCAGATCAATCCAGTCCATAACCTCAAACTCGATTTACTTAAAACAAATTCTAATATCATTCTCCAATCTAAGTTTCAGTCGTACGAATGGTTTCCTCCTTTAAGGCTTCTCAACCAAAATTCTGTAGTATTTCCCATGCGCGCTATATGCCCCGCCCATCTCATTCTCCTTGACTTGATCATCCTAATAATATCAGTTGAATACTACGAACTACGGAGTCCCTCATGATTCCAAAAAGTAAAGAGATATTCATTTTAATGTAATCTTCTTTCATTCTTGAAACACCCATATTCCCGTCTACATTTCATGATAAAAGGCATTGTTCAAGCATTAGAGTATACGAACGTTAATAACAAAATCCTGTATACAGACACGCCAGGGGCAAGCTTACACGGTTATGAATAAGCAATTTCCATTGCCTATATGAATAAAATTCCTAGAAATATTGCAGCTACCATAGCACATAGCTTTAAAGTTTAAAGATCAGTATGAAAAGACAACATTGTTATTTGTATGTGAAATTATTCAAGAGAAAATAACTCCGAGACTATAGGTTGATAAGCTCTTCATCCCTTGTTGTCGCAAGAATGGAATACCACGATCAGTTACTGGTTAACAGGACCATTCAAATATTGACCATATTATTAAAATAAATCAGCATCTCGTGCCTTTGTCAGGCATTATTATGCACGAACCTTAATGTACAGAGTGAATCCTAGAAAGAGGTTTAACTTTTTGCACAGAAACAAACCTGTCCCACATTTAAAAGTTTGCAGGGCAACACTAACTCTATAGGCGTTTCATCCATTCAAGCTTCATGTAACTACATATTTAAATCTATTACATCGAAAATAGGATATTAGGGTCTTTCTGCTGCATTTCCTCCTAAATTCTTACGCGGAAAATGGGTCTCTGTGAGCCAAGTACTGTAGTTAACGCAAGACGCTATCTGTGCGTGTTCCTCTACCTGTCCATTGAAATGATTTCTGTCATCAGAGACAAACTATGTAAAACGTTTATGCCCATAAATCGTGTGTTCCGACATCTGGAGGAAACACGCAGGGTTATCGGAAGCGGATATTTTACAACCTCACCCCTCCACAACAGCTTAGCCTTCCCCTCTCTGATCGTCCTCCATATCTTTGTTTGCCTCGTCTTCGGCAAACATCATGGATGATTTTGTTCAATCAGAGCTCTGATTCAGCACAAATCTGGCGCCATCATGGCGTGCAATTGGATGCAAACGTGAGTAGTAGAGCTTCTCGTGGCACTGTAGTTCTTATACGATATTGCCAAGTATGTATGTCGCCTGAAATCAATAACGAAAATAACAGTATTTGCTATCCCTCCGCCATGCTCACTGCTCGTTTTATTTTGTCCGAATGATTATTTAAATCTGACCTTCGATTTTCTTCAATTAACAACAAACATGTACACTGAACCAGTCTTTCTCGATTCCCAGATTAGAAGCAATTTTTAAATAAATCTACAAGTTGTTATAATTTAAATCAGTACATTAGAAATGGTACTTCACACATCAGAAACAGAATCTCTCTGGAGTTAAAGGAAGGGAGACTGTAACACCCACCCGAAATGGGGAACGTCAGTTCTGCTGCTACTATGGGCACCCGCATGTCATCATCAGAAGTGTAGCAGGGAGAGGAGTTTCTCTTGGAAGAATAATTTAGCTACGCAGGCGGGGATATACAATTCATTTTGATTCTTTGCCAAACAATAAACGTGTAAGAAGTTTGTTACCTTCAAATATAAGTAGAAATAGTTAACAAAATTCGATTCTGTATGGGGCACAAGTTGCAGGGGTTATATGTTAAAGCATCTTCCAGTTTAATACTAACTTCACTTTCATGTGAAACACTGCAGCAGAACGTAATGTTCACATAGGGCTAATTCAGTTTTGCAGTGATGAGTCAACATGTACATTTAATATTTTCGTTACAATATGTCATTCATAATTTATTTAAAATCTGGAGATGTAGATGATTTGGTATTCCGAAACTAAGAAATCAAGCGGTCTCACGACCCAAAACGCCACATTTGTGTCTTCGTACGTGACAGAAAGAGACTGCAAAATGCCGGGCCATGCGAGTCGCCAACTTGGAATTTTTTTTAAATAGTCCTCATAATCACTGTAATACAACGTGCATATGAACTACTCCCTTAGGCTTCATGTAGAACGATGTTGCTTTCCTGCAAAATTTGTGTGAACATCTCTTTGTTACTGGATTATCATACAATTCTGTCGTATTTTTTATTACTTCTCTTTATCTAAGTTTTCCACGTCACTTAGTTTCCTCTCTTTTCCCCTATTTTCCAATGTTTCGTCATTCAAACACCCCTCATTTCCCACCCTCTCATTCGCTTCTCTTTTCAGCTTTCTTTACAAACATTTCTTATAAGAACCCGAATCTCTCTCTTCCACTAGTTCACCTAAAGTTTTCGTAGCACAAAACGTCTATGACAGTCATTTAAAATAAATACTTGGAACTACGTCTCTCAGTGGAGTACTGCATCTTGAATTGGGTTTGAAAACGTTCCGGAAAGTTCCTTTTTATTGTTCTTATAGGTCGTGGCACTGCAGACGACAGCATGGCCTTACAAGAAAGTGTTACTAAAAGAAAATGTCATGCCGTAAAACGTGAATTCATTGTGGAGAAATAAACACCCCTACAAACGACAAGAACAGGTATTTCCAACAATTTCATCCATATAAGAATCAGCATAAGCTGTCGACGTACTGCCTACATCGTTATTTTCAGCCCGCACTACACAGTTGTTACTTGTCTTTCAACTGCCAACAGAAAAGGAATCAGGTTTAACAACTTGTAAAAACACGCATAGCGTAACAATTCTGGGGCTCTCGACCGAATTAGACCTTTGCGAGTAACATCACTGCCAGGCTTGGTGATTACGTCATCATGGAGGAGTCCCCAAATGGCTGCGCGAATGACTGGGGATTCCCCACATAGTCACTTCCGCTCCGAGAAACACATGTACTTGTTCATGTTATGTAGCGGTTATAGTATGATTCCGGCCAAAGCTACGAGGGTCGCTCATTAAGTAATGCCCCACATTTTTTTTCTCAGCCAATAATGAAGATAGAAAAGTGTACTTTTACATGCTTGAGATTTGATGTTTCCCGCGTTCGTGTACGGAGTTTCAAATGATTCCAACCGATAGCGGAGCTGTAGTGAACTGTTAAAATGGCGTCTGTGAACGACTCTCGTTACAAGCAACGAGCTGTAATTGAATTCCTTGTTGCTGAAAAAGAAACGGTGGTGAACATTCATAAACGTTTGTGTGCTGTGTATGGAAGCTGTGCAGTCGATAGGAGCACCGTTGGTCGCTGGGCTAAGAGAGTTAAAGCTTCAGGAAGTGAAGAAACCGAGCTCCGTGATCTGCCGCGCTCTGGGCGTCCTGCCACAGCCACCACTCCAGACATGTTGAACCGCGCGGATGCCATTATTCGTGAGGATCGGCGCATCACAACTCGACAATTGGCCCAACAGCTTTCAGTCAGCAATGGAAGTGTGATTGCAATTATCCAGGCTCTCGCATATTCGAAGGTGTGCGCAAGATGGGTTCCACGAAGTCTCACAGCAGACCACAGGATTCAAAGGAAAACGATTTCTTCTGAATTGTTGGAGCGTTTTGATGCTGAGGGAGAGGTCTTTCTGTCCCGGATCATTACAGGTGACGAAACCTGGATACACCACTTTGAGCCAGAGACAAAAAGGCAGTCAATGGAGTGGCATCATCCTCAATCACCGAGAAAGAAGAAATTCAAGACAACTCCCTCCGCCGGAAAAGTCATGATGACTGTCTTTTGGGACAGTGATGGGGTCATTCTTGTGGATGTGATGCCAAGAGGTGCGACCATCAATTCAGACGCGTACATCAGGACCCTGAAAACCCTCAAGAAGCGTTTTCGACGAGTTCGGCCTCACAAGCATCCAGCAGAAATTTTGCTCCTGCACGACAATGCACGCCCTCACACAAGTCTGAGAACCCGGGAAGAAATCACCAAATTGGGTTGGACGGTGCTACCCCATCCACCCTACAGTCCAGATCTGGCACCCTCCGACTTCCATCTCTTTGGGCCACTTAAAGATGCTATCCGCGGAACAAGATTTGAAGATGACGAGAGCGTGATTCAAGCAGTGAGGACATGGCTACGTGCACAGGACAAGAGCTGGTACCGGCAAGGCATGCATGCACTTGTTCCACGCTGGCGTAAAACCGTACAAGTTGATGGGGACTATGTGGAAAAATAGTATGTGTAAAGGAAACATTGATTTATATTGTCACTAAATTTGAGCCATCTTGAATAAATATGTTCTGAGGAAAAAAATGTGGGGCATTACTTAATGAGCGACCCTCGTAGAATAAGTCGCCAAATTTTCGGTATAAATATCCAGTATTAAATACAGTGGAAAGTCGATATAACGCGGGTTTCGGGGGACAGCTTAAGTACCTGCGTTATATGTAAAACATATGTAAACGTATTGGGGGACATGATCACAGCTTCTTGTATATCCGAGTCCGCGGTATATCGAGGTCCACTGTAAAATAAAAATCCGTTCAGTAAACTCAAATTAATATACAAGGATAGGCATAACAAAGGTTATAGGCGCATTTTTGCAGTTTTGGTTATGAACGAACCTAAAATCTGGGAAGAAGATTATAAATCGACATTCGAATTTCACGCTAATGACACTAACGAAAGAAGTTCAAACAGTAACTGATAAAAGTCTTACTGCCTAATAATATCTTCACAGACTGAAACATGCTTAGACAAATACTAAATATACATAGGCTTGTCACCGACTCCGAAGAGTAAACTAACTGACCACATGTAGATGGGCAGGTCACGTAGCATGCATGGCGGGAATAAGAAATACGAAAAATTATGGCTGGAAAGTACAATGGAAAGAAACCAATTGGACTGACTAGGCGTAGTTGGGATAATATTAAAATAAATCATAAGTAAATTAGGGTGGATGGGTGTAGAGTGAAAGGATCTGGTTTACTATAGGTAACAAAGGCCGGTTATTGTAAACATAGTAATGGAACTTGCGGTTGTATAAAAGGCGGATAACTTCTTGACTAGCTGAGCAACCATGAAGTACTCGAGAAGGAGTCTGCTTCATGGAATAACAATTCTAACTAAAGAACTCAAGACATTTTCATTATCACTGCGTTGCATGTTCACGAAATGAAAAACGTTTCCAAACAGGATTAAAGACTTCAGTAACAGCATTATATTTAAGTTATAAGCATATCGCGAATAACGAGGCATGAATGAGAAATTTGTTAACGGTTAAGTTTAAGAAAGGGACTTAGGCAGTGCATCTAAATTATAAATACAGAGATCCTTTAAACTCGTGATAATGCAGAACAACTAGAATAATTAAGACTCAACTTTTACTAACAATGGGACAATAGCATTAAGCATTTATTCCAAGCAAAAATGTCAATTAGTAAGAGCAGCTTCTCTGAACTATAGGGTAAATGGCACAAAGTTCAATGTAGGTAAAATTAGATTCGGTATGAACAAAGACGAAGTAGTTGAAGGAATTTACAAACAGACAGAATAAAGTTTATTAAAAGCGAACGATGGTTCTTAAATCTACGAAGACAGGAGTACCCCAGAACGAAGAACGAAAGAAGATACTAGAGACACGCAATTTCTGTAAAAAATACTAACATTTTACATAAGCACTTTTTACAGGAAATATTTCCTCGAAGTGTGTAAACCCGGGAAATTAATTTCTAGTCCGATAACTTGAAGAAAGATTTGAAGTAATGGGTGTGCAACTCTTTCTATACAAAAACAACACGCATGAAGAAAATATTTCGAATTTTAACAACATGGATAATTACTACAGTATTCCTTTAAATTTTCTTTTGGAGATCCTTAAAGTTCATGCTTCATACTTGAGTAGAACTGCAGAGTCTCAGTCATGGCTGAATTTCCAGCTGTGCTTCGCTCTTTTTGTCTACCTCTGCATGTGAAGTTACGAGAAGTTGACCGTCTGCTCGTAATTAATGTCCAGTGTGCTGTCCACCACTAAGGTTGACCTGGCCTCAGATCATCACGCGACAGCCTGTCCAACGCCACTGCTCATACTGATATTTGATGAGGGAAACGTAAACCACGGGTCAAAATCATCTGACATTTACCTGTATACATGGTGTAGATACAATTTTGGCATGTATTACCTACACTGACTGGCTAATCAATAATATCTAAACTCAATTCATGGAGATGCTTTTATCCCGATTGAGAAATGCTTTCCATGTAAACTAATACCAATGATCCGTTAATCACTTTCGAACATCAGTCTATTTCTGCTGTTTGTAGTATAGAAAATTCTGTGTGTTCATTTCTTATTTAACATAACAGTCAAAACTGAGAAATGATTGAAACATAATTGTTTAGCTGAACGAAACGGTATCTTGAAATCGAACCATTTCGAAAAATCATAAATAGTTCAGCGCAGAACATTCATTCTCCAAGAACAAAACAACAACTCAGTATGGAAGTAAGGGCTCTTGCGTGTATCTCTACTGTCTTATTACCGTGTTCAGCTAGATTTATTTATTTTTATCATTATCCCTTCAGGGAATAAGAAGAGATTTATTTTAACTTCGCGATTATCATTTACCATTACATAACTGATATCGAGGTTTCTGTACATCATAAAATACGTTTATGTTTCTTTAGGTTACTTGTATTTATTTGCGACTTAAGTATATTTCGACTGTAGCTGTTACTTCACTTTTATGATAACGTATTATAGAAAACGTATGGTTTCAATTATTTTATAAAATATAAGAGATGCAATTTATTTTAATGTTTATTTGTACTTTGTCACTGTAACATCGACGACCTTCTCATCTACTTATTAGAAAACTACAGACAAATTCATTCTTGTGACATTTGACAACGTTTCATCAACTCATCGTTTTATGTAACGTCAAATTCCATAGATGCTCCTGAATGGTTTAGTAGGCGTAATGGAGTTCGAAATGTAGCGATAGTGGATTATTACAATGTAATACACTACCCATCAGTTCAACTAGAGAGACTGAGAATATAACAAAAACATTTTTTACAAAACCTAGTATTAGTCGATAGTGTTAACAATGCAGGTTGGATAAAGCCAACCTGCTACGTGAATGACGCAGATAAATCCAAGCATGGAATCTAGAGAAATGCAAACAAGACAGCCGAGCGAAATTTGAAAACTGTAAAAAAACTGTTAATCGGCGACGTAAAATTCAATTAAGAATTGCAAAATAGCGAAATTTACTTCAGTACCATTTCGTCCACCAGTCGAAGTCTACACAGAAATCCGTGTATCCACGAGACAGACACGCACCTTAGCAGTTATATGGCAACTATTTCACCACTGCTCCATACTAATCTACCATTAACCATCAGATGTGTGACATCAATGACCAAGGGCTTTATCTCTGACCCGGTACCTGTAGCCAGGCAGGTAACATTTGGTGTAGTGGTAGATTCACTTTAAATATCAAGTAGAGTGAACTAATTCTTCAGAATTGTTAGAATTACAATCACGATAACGGCGCAATACACTAAAATCATGTCTGATGACGCAGATATCTTAAGTTTATGCTAAATTAAATTATGTCATAAAGGTAAACAATAATTTATATGTTTATGTTGTGCTTCATCAAAATTAAAATATTTTAGAAAGTTAGCCGCAAGTTTATTCCCAAATCCTCTATTGCGTCACAGCAGGGTAGGTCTATTTGCAGTTTTCCTCTCACTTCATATCAGAAAGAGTCAAACAATTTTGCCCCTGATTACGTTCAAAAACCAGACACTGACAGAATGAAGTTTGGGTTCCTTGGAACATCCAGACTGCAATTTGTCTCGAAATGAGCGAATGAAAATAAAAGTCATGACCTACTACGTCGAACTTTCTTGAACTGAAAGCTTCCATTATCACGCCTTCTTTGTAACAGCCCGTGCGGTGTACAACCCGTCCTTAAAGTTAAGAAAAAGAGGCATTTTGATTGTTTCCATTTGCAATGCAGATTTTTACCTTGGTTTTCGGAAGCCGAAGGAAATACGTTTCAGCGAATTACCAATGCTTTCCACCCACGATGTCTGCTGCTAACAACACTACTGGGTACAGTCACGTGTAAAAGACATTGCAGCTATCCAATTAATTAAATAAAGTTCCCGTTTGGAAGTGGCTGAATGGAAATTTCCAGATAACTAAAGAATGAATCTAAATAATTCAATTATCAATTTATTGGTTTGGTTTAGAACTTATTTAACTGACTTCAAGGAAATAAAATGGAGCGTCAACAGGACTAAAACTTTGAGCTCGACTCTTAAAATTTAGACGTAAATTTAGAGGTTTTAATACAGATTTTTTTATATCTTTACCTTAGTATTTGTACTTTCATCCGAACACAAATTGTAAACCTAAGAATAAGTTGCATATTTTATATCCCGTTGATTTAGTGGGAGTTAAACAAATAATGCCCGCTTTTATGTTTTATATAGTCTTTGTACAAATGTGAATCAACATTGATGAGATGTGCATTAAACAAAATAAACTTGTTAATGAAGCGACAGTCTTACTTGAATTACAAAGCTCAAATACAAGTTTACAACAGACCCTTGTTTCTGCGAGTCTACTAAGAAATTAATGACTGTGGTTTAACAACTCTATGCTTCAGTAACTTCAATAACAATACCAGCCACTGCAAATCTTCCTGAGCCAGCTCCATCCGCCAGCTATCAATCTTAATGTTATCGTCCCATCACTTCCGTCTTTCAAGTGACCGTTTTACAAAGAGGTTCCAATATAAAATTTAGTGTGTACTGTGTTGTTTTCAAGACTTCTACGTGTTATTAGAATCACAACGTTTTGGAAATTGATTCTGCTTCTCTGTCTTCAGGCAAAAGGAGGATTAAAGAACATTATGCTGTACTCCCTATTCCAGGATTGAGATCAGCTCGACCAGGGGTCCAACAAATTTGGCTTTTGTCCTGAAGACAAAACATGACAAGACAAATAAAACAAGTCAAGTCAAAAAAGAATACAAGACGAGGCAAGAGGACAAGACAAATAAGAAGAGACAAGATCTGTAGAAGGAAGTAGAAACAAAATTCGAAACGCAATGGTTTAGATAACATCAAGATGGTGAACAAAGTAAAAACACTACACAATGTGTGGTAACATTGTCACAAACTTCAAATTTCTATCAGTGTACATTCCTTTCTCAACTATCCCGGTCACATTTCCAGTCCTATATAAGTCACTGTCGTGACCAGTATAAATTTTCACTACTACCCGACAAAGGTTTTCACACACTTAAAATACATGCTTTCGGACGGACAGACAGAGAAATGTACCCGTAAGGCGAGTTTCTGTTACGTCTATGGGTATTGTCCGCGTCACTCATCATGGCACGTTAAAGAAGAGAGGTCGGATGCAAGAAAGCTTATTGACAATGTTATCTAATTGGTGGATACCTGCTATGCCGTTTCATTGCACAAACCAAGCCATAACGAGCCGAACCACTGTCACCAATTACCATGCGGTGCAGACCTCAAGTAAAATTACATGGAAAATTCTAAATATCTAAGGAAATGTTGTCTGTCAAAAGTAGTAGATATGTTATGTAATTTATATTGTAAGAGATAATTTCACTGAATATTGAGTTCTGAGGTTCTCATAGAGGTCAAGAATTCAATTGTGGTTTAGTGGTTGTCCACCGAAACCCTAGTAACCTCCCTAGAAGTCTACACGTCGTCACTACTCAGAAGACCACAATCGATCTCTCACGATTCTCTCTCCTTAGTTGAATATTGTAGCCAGGGCACATCCCGAGCCTCCGTACAATCGGAACACTCATTTCTGAAAATGGCAGAATGAAACAAGCATTTAAATGGGCAAATTGGTAGAAACACAGAAGTGACAGAATTTAATGGAAATACGTAATGCACATCCTTGTGGTCAGATTTCGGACATTTAGAATTTCGGAAAAGCAAATTAAATAACACATAAAGGAATTATATTATTAATATACACGTGTTAATGGCAGAGTAATAGCAATTTGAAAGATAGGAAAAGATGTGCCGGAAATTTAGTGTTTTAATTACAAATCGAGTAATAACTTCAATGAAAAATTGAAATTGGTGTCATCTAATGATGAAAACCTGAACTTGATTAATTACGATCACCATACCGACCTGTGGCGGGCTTTTGTGAACACAATAATAAATCTTCGCATTCTAAGCACAGGACATTTCTTGACCGACTGGATAACTATTAGCTTGTAACGGAGGATTCTACTCCACAAAGATAGTGTAAACACGTGAAACAGTTGGAGTTCCAAAAACGTTTTCCGCAAAATAATTCGTATGATGCTATGGAACATTATCAATGCCATGTAATGCAGAAAATCCATGCTGAACTGAGGATGGCAGGGAACTATGGCAATCAAAACAAACGTAAAAGCAACTTGTTCTGAAATCAGTTTTATATACTGAAAATAGGAAGGTCGTGAAATTGAAGTGCGAGTCACCGAGTTGTCTTAATTACTTCTGTCGTGTTCATAACAGGCTGATGTGTGTGGTTATGCTGACATGTCAAAAGTTCTGCGCGTTAAACTAGCGGACACGTTAATACAGCAGTTGAGAGAGAGAGAGAGAGAGAGAGAGAGAGAGAGAGAGAGAGATACAAGGGCAAATGTCTTTCTGACTTCCTGCCTCCCGTAACGAATAGATGCTGGACCCAAGGAAAGCCACAGCGCAGTTTGTGGCTTCTAGACCTTCCGTCACACCACAGCGTCCTGACGTGCACGGGCTGACAGTTTTAGTGATTTTCCCCTTCACGTCGTTCTCTTATTCTTTGTGGTACAACAGCGGAACTTAGAATTTCAACGGAATCGTACGTTGACCTCTTTTTTACTGCTAACAACTTTCAACGGTCAGAAGAGGAAATCTTAATAAAAGAAAATAGCAAACAAATATGAGACGGTAACAAACAAGACGGACAGAAACAAATAAAAACAGTGCGATAAAAACCAAGGAAAGAAGGAGAAAAGAACGTAAAGCAGAATGAAAAGTATGAAACCAGAAGAACATAAACCGAATTTAGGAATGAGAACGAAAAACCGATGAAAAATATGATATCCTGCAAGCCGTGAGTAGATCCCACGACGCAAATCAACTGTAAATGTTTTTGTATTAGAGCCAGCAGATTAAATAGGAATGTTCAAGAAAAAACTGTCAAGTAAGTGAAATTAGCAATAATGTTATGCTCCCTAACATTTTGGTACTTGCAGGGTGCTTCAAACGGAGTTTAGTATACGACAGTACACGATCCACACAAGAGTACCCACTAGTCCTGCTCAAGATTCATCAGCATTTCCCCTTACATTCACCTACCCATATTGCTCATTCTCGTCCCCATATATATCATAAAAGGGAGGGCAAAGCTGTTATCTCCACACACGCCTGAGTGCATTTTCATACATAATTAACCCCATACCGAAATTTCACGCGGCTCTGAAACGACCTGCAAGCGTAGTTAAAAGGACAAAAAACAAGAAAAGAAACATGGGATTATTTTTTCCGTCACGGGTAAGATGACAAATATTCAGAAAAATCAAGATTTCATTTATAGCTTAGACATGAATCACGACTTGGTGAGTTACGAGACGACAGCTTGTTAATCATATGTTAACGTCTCATGCTTCTAAACTCTTACATTCCTGATTAAATGCTTGTCATTTTTTCATAAAGCCGTAAAGGAATATAGTTAACAGACGTAAAGTGTATACCGTGGACTTGAACGTTGTAATTGGCCAGAAAATTCTACTTCTGGACACCCATTATCATTAATCGGCAAATTTTCAGTATTGGAACCGTGTCAGGGAACGTATGCACCTAGCACTAATCGAAATAGTTGGTCTGAAAGTTTTCCATTAGTTATGACGATTATTTAATATTCTACATTTTTATAGAGGCTATAAAATGTGCTCCAAAGAGAAGCTACTAACCAGCAGACCGTTGTTTGTCCCACCTTTGTCGAAGTACCCACACTTTATGCTATATTGTGTACATTCTGAGTAAGAACTTCACACAAAATGGTATTTAAAATTCCTTTCTAGACACGACACTTTTACGTGGTAGGAGAATTGTGTTTTCGACAAGTCTAGAAGGAAGGTCTGACCCTGTTAGATAGGTTAAAGTTCAGGGGCCAGACAATGTGTGTTTGAGAAAACTTTGAAGGCAGGTTTATATAGTTGGCTTCAGAACATTGGTTAGTTCCCAAGCTGAAAAAGTAGTTACAATTACATTGTATTCTTCTCAGTTAAGATGACATATATTCTTTTAAGATGGCGTCTTAAGTCCAAAAAGAAAATCCAGATTCTCACCATCATAAAAAACTCAGATCCCATATACTTACTAACAGGTCTTAAAATACGGATTATGTACACGGATTTTATTCAGTAATCCACATAGAATAAATAAATAATTATATACAGACCTTTTCAGAAAAAAGATAAGTAAAACACCATCAAAAAACTGATGAGAGAATTTTGAGTCAGTACAAGCATTGAAAGTACCTACCTAATTCGTAAACAAATCTAAAAATGTTTTATGAAACTCGATCCTCAGTACTTTAAAATTACGTAGACGTTTTTGGGTTAAGTTTACAAACTTGCACGTAATGGAAGTCTGTATAGTACGATGGCTGTAGATAACTACACGTAATACATATGTCGAGATAATATCCACTTGTTTCTGTTTTATAATGAAGAGGTAGAGATGAAGTAAGAACCTCAGAATTCAATAGTGTAGGTGACCATGATTTTGTTTAAATTTAGAATGACATAAAGCGACATCCTCGTGAAATAACTTATAGAAAATATCATGTTATGAAGGAGAAACAATAGATTCTGGCTGTATTTTTACCCACCGTCACAAATGTTATGTGAGAAGGTTTTGTGAAATTACTTTTACTACGTTGTTTATCAGATTCCTAAAACCCTGGATTCATATTTCCAAACGTTAGAGCTTTTGTCACAAGAACAAGGCTACCCTAAATTACATAAAACTCGGAAATAACCAATGACAAATCTTGTTAGAGATTTCCTTGGTCTTACTTATTGACTACGTAACCATTCGACAGCAAAGGGCTCGTTACTATTTTCCTTGTTTAAAAATATTTTTTAGGTGCGTGTTCATTCGAGTATCGCTCAAAATTACTCTTCGAATTTTAATCTTTGAAGTGAGTGGATGCGAGTTCGTGTTACTCCACTATTTTGGAATTAAAACTAGAAATTATAAACCCCAAAGTAACAACTTCAAAATTGTTGATAGGTGATATACACATACCGTGAACGAAATTCCTTAACTGTAATTAATATAACCAGCGACATTCAGTGGTTTTGATTCAGTGAATAAATATGTTGACGACATCATTACATAATTTATCAACTGATACGGTTGTTGCCACTCACTTAGGCCGTAAACGCCCCTGAGAACATAGTACCACACTGCCCGCTGTGCTCCATAATCACCATTCTCACTCCTGCCAAAAGTTCATCGGCGCCAAACCATACTAATCCTACATAAAAGAATTACTTCGACCCGGCAACTTTAAAGCACATTAGCATCCGCGTCCAAGACGACAGCAGAGTGAGGAAGCAACATGACTACATGGACGCCTGCAACCTCAATTCCCACTAGGTGAGAGTGAGTGAGGCAGGGTGGTTACAGAAATATCGAAATGTTCAACTGCCTACGTGTATGACACATCCCGACAATCAATATACTAATATCGGAAGTAAGAAATGCATATGTGTCGACGTTGCAAAACTCAGAAGGTTTATAAATACATATTTTAATACAATTCTAGCATACATTTTTACTTCAGAATTACGTTTGTTAATTACTGTTACGGCTTCAAGCACAGAAAAAACAGTTATTAAAACATCTCATTTAATGTGAACGAAACAAGAGAAATTGTTTCTGACTACCAACAAGGGGAATGTTTTGCGGTAAAAAATTGCACTTGTAGAGGAATCTCTAAAGCAGAAATTCTGGTTTCCTGTAGTCCTAGTATTATTAAACGTGTTGAATTTATACAGCGTGGAAGAGCAGCCTACATTTCGAGGTTATTAAGAAACGTAAATTGGCTATATCAATCACACGATAACGAAAAACAAAATTGTCTGAACCCTATAAGCGATATTCTAAACAGGTAACGAGTCTTAAGATATCAGTTTTGTACACTGTTCTTTAATATCTTTAAGAACAAATTCTCATCAACTTACTTTACCCCGCAAAAATAAAGATCATCTTCCTAATGTTGATCATATCAAATTCGTTTTCAGAAGTGTAGATACTTGAAAAGAAAAGATAATCCCACACATTTGGTACAAATTAAGCTAATTTACGACAAATTTTGTTAGTGGCGATGGCAGTACTCTCTAAACGATGCCATTTCAAATTCAGGTGTTGCACGTCATGTTTTAGGACAACTATGAATGACGAATTTAAAGTAGGCCGAATGTGTAAGTAAGCTGTTTGTCTATAATAAACTACTGTTTCAGAAATTACCTGTGGGGACTGAATAAAACCATGAAAGTATGTCAGAACAGCCTGGCAGACAGATAATCGAGCCAAGAACCTTCGTAACACGAAACAGAAAGCTATTCTTTCGATATTAATCGATAGAATTATTCATTAAAGGAATATATTATGCCCTTTTACACGTTAGGGTCGTACAGAGAGGTTAATAATACGTAACAGAACACTCCAAATAATAATTTTAATTCTATAGAACTGCGCCTTCCTTACCTTAATACTCGCCTTCACACGAATATAATGCTTCTTTCAAATAAGGGCAGCGTGATTATCCCGTTTCCGTAAATGAATTTCATTTCCTAAACTTAGGCTATGATAATTTTTATTCTATTTTTAACTTTATCCATTTCTTTATGCGTTGATACTAGTTATTAATCAGTGAAATTCAATAAATTTAAATCCTGATCTCTCTTTAATTTCTAAACAACGTTCACCAAAACCAATTCAATTCCGATTTGCATATAAAGCAAGAAGAGTCAACATATGTTTCCTCCCTGTACAAACCAAACTGGTTAGATGATTTCGAATTAATAATATTCATGTATGAAAAAGTTAGATAATGCAGATAACTGGAATATTAAATATATGTAGAACAGCAAAAATTTGAATGTATTATATAAGAATTACAACCAATGATTATACACTACAGACTTGAATACAAGTAATAGTACCATTTCAGTGCAAACTTGTCTTTTTCTTTTCTTCATAATGGTATAGGCCAACAGCTATAAGTTCGGGCATGTCCTTGAGATTTGCGCACACATAGGATTTTCAGCATTTGCGCACTGGAGATCGTGTTTCCTTACAGTGATACATACGGCTGTTAACTACCGCAAAGCAAACCGAGTCTTACGGTAGCAACGATGGTACAATGAATTGGGCTCACAGCGTAACTCATCAGAATTACGCTACAAGCCACAACCAAACGATAAATAAGCGTGAAGGGAGGCGTCGCGATGCGCCCACAATGTCGCGTAGCTTGATGGAGCAGCAGTACAAGGTCTCTGCTATTTAAACTCGGCTCGCATACCAATGAAGGACCGTAGCATACAACACGGCACGCTGTCGAATTCAAAGCGGGTAGGAAATGTATCAACTGCAAAACTGCACTAACTACAACTGGAATCTGGGAGCAACACTGGTCTAACCAACGCCATTTCAATGTGTACAAACGATGTTTTCTTCAGACATGAGTAACAAATATCCGTCCAACCTCTGAACTCAGATCTGAAAGTAAAAGGCTGGTGTTTGTAAGTAATGGACGGTGTGTAGGGATATTCACACCATGAATGAACAACCTAATGTTTCTGGTCTGCCTAAGCATCAGGAACACGTCGACGTGGCACAGCATTCTATATTTTGATAGAACGTAGAGGTAAGTGATCTGATTAACACTAGGATCGCTTTATCCTCGAGAAAACAGCCTCGGTGTCCATAGTGGACATCAGACGTAGAGAAACATTCTGCCCCTGAAACGTTGAGTATAAATAATTTATAAAAGCGTGAATTGTTCTACGTTTACTATGGAGTTGCGCTGTGTGCCAACACGTAACTGTTGAAAGAAACAATGTAACAAAAATAGAAGATATTTGTTCAGTCACAAATTACTAGAGTAACGCTACAATTTTACTACTGTATGTATCTGATAATATATTTGTAAGCGTGTACTGGTACCTAAAGAAGTCAAGTCTAAGATAAACTGAGTTTGGGGTTTTCTGTAACTTCTGCCAGAATGCTCCTGTCACACTCGGAGTGTGAAATTCCGCGTTCTCTTCGAAGTATGTGATCCCGGTTAACCTATGCTGCACTGAAGGAGTTTATCAGGTACCTGAGATTAAAGAAGGAAGGTTTACTAGGCAGTTCTTTCAGCTAAAACAGAAAAATACAGAAGATTTCTGTCTTCTGGGTTGTTGCGCTGTGTAGTCTGGTCGATGTTAACCAACGTTTCAGAGGTCATACTGCCTCCGTCATCAGGGCGATGACGGAGGCAGTATGACCTCTGAAACGTTGGTTAACATCGACCAGACTACACAGCGCAACAACCCAGAAGACAGAAATCTTCATACTCTGATGACGGAGGCAGTATGACCTCTGAAAGGTTGGTTAACATCGACCAGACTACACAGCGCAACAACCCAGAAGACAGAAATCTTCATACTCTGATGACGGAGGCAGTATGACCTCTGAAACGTTGGTTAACATCGACCAGACTACACAGCGCAACAACCCAGAAGACAGAAATCTTCATACTCACCGCTGTGAAAACCTCAAATCTTACAGAAAAATAGACTATTTATAAATGTTGAATAGCCTCGAAAGCTAACTGCAAAATATGTGAAGTCGGTTACGTTTCGAGAACAGTCTCTGTTCTGATCCTCAGGGTTGTTGAGCAACCCGTCCGTGGTTTGTTCACCGTTCAGGCACCAGACATGGCTTTTAGCCCGACAGTATTTAATCAACTTAAGTCGTCGCGAAAGTTTCACTTCATACGTAAGTGGTGATTGATAATAAAGTTTTTGTAATAGCCTGCAATTCGCTCTTGTCCTGTTCCAGATGAACATAAACCACACACTCATACTCGATTCTGTAAACACATTTAATATTATTCGCCCATTTACGTCTAGAGCTCACATATTACCACTTCCTTGCGGGTTTTCCGACTACAGTTTTGTATGTATTTTCTGAACGAAGACACAGACGTCACACAGAAAGAATATAAAGTGGGAATGGAACTGGCATCGACTTTGCTGTAACTCGTAAAGGCACAAGCATATATACTTAAAGTAATTTGTGGATTTATCTAAGTAATCGATCATAACTTAAATTATGATATTTTAGTCTACAGTAGTAACGTGTCTTACCAAACGAGGCTTTGAGATTTCGACTACAAAATATAAACATTTCTCACACATCGTAGAAGAATGACAAATGCATGTCACATCCAATGTAAAAAACAATGTCTGTTTCACTCATTTATTTTCCGAGTTTTATCATTTAACTGCTACGGATTGTTAAATAATCCATCCTACTGAATTTAGTGAGGCTTTTGAAGTTCTCGGAATTACAGTCATCCAATTTATTCAGTGCATGAATCTGGAGTTTACTCTTAATGAACCGTGTACAAGATTAGAAACAAAAGTTCATCAGTGCGTGTTGCTCGGCACAAAATTCGCTTTATATTCAATTGGATTGTAACATTCATGTGCGTACAGTTTAGAATGCTGTCTTGTCGCCCCAGCGACAGTTCTGTGAAACTAGCAGTGGCAAGTGAAAAACGGAAATATACACAGTTTCTTACAATTACAGATTTCCAAAGAGATGAAGGCATTATTAAACATCAGCTTCACGCATTACTAGACACACTATAAAAGCCATAAATTCACAGAGTATGGGAAACTAGATTCCAGCAATTTCCACAGTGGTGGCAGTACTGTAGTCTCAAATAATATATTATGACCACGTGTCTGAACTGGGGATAAGTCAGTCAGGGCAGCCATAGAGGGGGTGAGAGACGAGTAGTGCTTTCATTACTGTGTGGCTCGGCATCTTGACATTGAATTACTACCACTGTCATGGAACCCAGAATTCAAAGAAACTTCATAAATAAATACACTTTTTGTCTCTGTCTCAATTTTAGCCACATGAAAACCTAATTCTTATAAACCAAATTCTACAAACCTTATCAATAATGGTGGAATCTCCACAGTAAATAAATTACCATATCAGTGTCAACATAATTCTGACACATTTATTTCGTCAATAATTATTATTTAATAATACAATTTGATAAATATGCTAATCATATTACAGGTCATTAATATTTACATCACTCGCTGTCATTAAGGATTAGAATAAATATTTATGTACGAATTAAATAATTAAAAACGTAAACGTGTACAATAATATTGTTAGTTTGGGTGTGGGGACTCAATATTTTATAAATTTATTAAAGCATCGTTTTTAAATCTTTTGTTAGATGAAAACGTACAAAAATATTTTTCTGACAATCGTACACTTAAAATGTTGAAGGAACTAAAAATCTTTGTCATTAACATTTAGTAAGAATCTTCATGTTTTCCTGACAAATATGGCGCAGTTAAAACACACACACTGTTAACTGCCAGCACTTCAGAACAAAACGACAGTATACTAAATCGGACTACAAGTTATTTATTAGAACAGCTTAAATTCCCACTCTTAAATTATTGTCTTTATGAAGATAGTGAATTCAGATGGCTCTGATTCACTACCTTCTAAGTATCATATTATTAAAAGTTTCGTGGCTGAAATCACCTTTAAATTAATGGATATTTACAACAATACTATGTATGTAACGTGATGATAATTGCTTGAAAACGAAACGCGTAGCCTATGCAAAACAACATATAAATTATTGATTAAAGCTGAAGTAAATGCATTATGATTTACTATTACTGTTCTTATATTAATGCAATTTTATATTTATTTGAAAGGATAACTATAACTAGTCCATACAATTATATGCAACCACAACTACACATTTAGGAATGTTACCGAAGATACTCCTGATTATTCGTGTAACCTAAAGGGTTTATGGTCAATGATTTTGTTGCTGAACAAGTAATTAATCTACCGTAGTTCGCTGAAATGAAATTGTGATTATTATTCAGAATACAAACGTACGCAAATAAACATGTCTCGGGCAAGAGTTGAGCACGCGAGTAACAGCTGTTCCCCAACCCTGTAAGATAACAGTTCATAAAATTATCATCACGCTGCTACTCATACTCTTTCCAGTAGTATTTGTGCACCAACCAATGATATTAATAATCGAGTTGCTGTAAAATTGCATGTACCCACCTGTTATATAACACATGTGGTAACTAGCGATAAATAGATATTATATACAAAACAGTGCATAAAACTGTAACCATTACGTTTTCCTGTTTACTATGTTGGTATGTTAGGAAGATAAATGTCGCATAAACTACACATAGCCCTGTATAGTTTATATCTCGAGCCATTGTTCATAAATTGCAAACCGCCAGAACCCTTTAAGACTGCCGTAATTATGTTATGAAATATTATTAAAAGTCTGCGCTGTCGCCATATCGCACCCTGGTCCATGTGCACAATGATGTGAAACCATTTAACGACGGTGTCTCTACTGCAGAAAATAAATACACAGCTTTAATTGGGTTATCATGATTGGCAAATGGCTAAGGATTTTGAAGCCAGTTTGAAGTACGAAGATCGCTGTCTTCTGGCACCTCACACCGTATAGTCTCGTAGAAACCCAACGACGTTTTAGACGTGTTTGTGTGTTTACTGCTGCTGAAATTTCGCGCAAATTCCTACGACACTGCATAATGTAACATCCCAGAAGACATACTCTCCATATTCGCCGTTGTGAGAACCTTAGGTCTCACTTACTTCGAAGGTATTACCACAGCGATCTTTTGAAGAGAATTAATAAAACCATGGAAAGCTACAGTAACAAAATATTCAGTAACTCTGCTAATTATCCAAACCGAATACTTCCTGAATACAATTGTAGAGCTGCCGCTGCCGGACGATAATTAGTATAGAGAGGTTTTTTGCAGACTTTTAACGTCTACACACTTGTAAGATTTGAGGTTTTCACAGCGGTGAGTATGATTCATCATCGCCCTGATGACGGAGGCAGTATGACCTCTGAAACGTTGGTTAGCATCGACCAGACTACACAGCGCAACAACCCAGAAGACAGAAATCTTCATCGCCCTGATGACGGAGGCAGTATGACCTCTGAAACGTTGGTAAACATCGACCAGACTACACAGCGCAACAACCCAGAAGACAGAAATCTTCTGCACACTTATTCTCTGATTTAAGATAGTATTTATGGTTTCATCCATGGTACCTTCAATGACACTTTCTCGAACGCAACGCAAAGAGCTCTATCAGTAAAGACATGTTGATCGAGATTGACAGCATTAGTCTCAGTCAAATACTATATACTCTGCTGGATTAGCCCCAAACTACTTCTTCCCGTTCTCGAAACTAATGTTTAAATTAACATTGTTCTGAGTCAGTTGGAGACAGAATACATACGTTAGCGAGGACTGTAACGAATGAATTTGCAGCCTATACGCTCTCGTTTTAATTACACCATTTCGTGAAAGAATATCGACAAAATCTTAAAATATCGAAATAGTCATATGTACTAGAAGTTCATAAGTAATACAAGTATGTACATATTATTCGTATGCGTTTATTTTAGTGTTCTAACAGAAGCTTTAACACTGTTAAAAGCACAACTCGTCTAAATAATATTTAAAATTTCATTTGAACTTCAGAACCGAACAAAATGCTTATTCACTAAAAATACGCAATTGGTAAATGCTCTTGAAGAAACTGAATGATATATATGTTAAATGCGTAATTCATATAAGGCACACAAATACACTCTGGACAGACTTCAGAGCTACTGTGCGTTTAATGAGCTGGTACATATAGCTACCAATGTGTTTTAAAATGTTGACATGTGTGAGAAGTTTTATTTCTGATGTTACTGACATCTAGCGGTAGTTAATTCAGTACATATGCACAAAATCTAATAAAAATATTAGTTGCTAATAAAACGTCATAGGCTTACACGGTAAATGTACATTTGTTGTCCACATACTGTCACATATCCATTTTGATAATTAATTAAATAACCATGGTTCGTTAGATGATTTCCCGCGATCCGTAACACAAAAATAAACAAAAAAGCATATAAAGCCGCAGAAAACAAAGGGAGAGACATACACATTAATGGGGAAATACTAACGAACAGGCATACATCTACAATGAAAGAGATATGAGTAGCAAAAGTGGAAACAGAGAAGAGACATGTCAATGAATACCATCAGCTTTTTATGTCAAAACAAATAACATTTCCTGTCATCAAATGGCATTTGGATGGACGTCGCATTACAAGCACATGAAAACAAAGGCTAGATATTTCGTATTTTACTGCGGTATCTCTCGACTGAACAGGTTCTGCTCATTCCTCTAGAGATTAAAGAGTTTCATCGTTCAAATAAGTTTTACAGTTACTACAGCTTTATTGTAAAATTGTCATATAGGCCATATACAATAAACTAATATGGACAAATATCCTATATAATCACACAATAAGTATGCTTAACTGTCAAAAATATGTTTTACGTTGAATAGCTACAAATTCTGTACATATGATACAAAACTATGCCTATCTTCCATACAAGGTTGTTACCATAAAACACAGCGTATAGGTACATAGTCAGAACACGGGCTGATGACGAATGGATGTATAATTTTAGCGATTTTAAATTTCTGTAGCGTAAAAGTAGCAGCAATAGACAGTTGCTTTTCACGTCAGCTTTGTAATCAGAATTACGTTAGAGCCATTATATATTTAATGAAAGTGTCAAAAAAACATACATACATGTAGTGGCAGAGTGGTAAATCGTGTACGTTATCACGTTAAATAATCTCAATGGGGTTCTCGTGCATACATTCACGAATATTTAACTGTTCATGCACTCTTCGCATATTTCAAAAAAAAAAAAAAATGAGTAAGCGACCAACGAACCGGAAAACAATAATTGAGAGCCCCTCGACATTAATTCTGGCCCCAGTGTCACTGTATGTCATTATCGAATTTTCATTGTTCACTGCTAGTCGTCTGGGTACAATTATGATTATTATTACGTACAATTATGATCATAAAGAATGCAACACACACGAAGTCCAACCTTAATATGTCTTTACATGTAAATAAAAAAATTTCATATAAGAAAGTTAGACTGATTTAGACATTATTGAATACAAATTACTGATATGAATTAAATTTCGCAATATACGACAACGTAAGAAATAAAGTCGTCCTGGTGATATTTGAGGCTCGTGCTGCTGCGAGCTTGAAAATGGCTGCTTTCCGGGTTCTTGCGTCGTGTATTGCGGTAGAAGTTTATGTAAAGGACGACCATCTACATATTCAACGTCGTGAAAATCTAAAATCTCAGTTATAGGTTTCATAAAATTATTTTAATTTCTTTGTGATCTACTCATTAATCTTAATGGCGACCTGTTTCTACAATGAACAGTTAAGAATATATAATAAGTGGTCTTAACCGAAACAGTGTCATTTTACACTCGCCACATTCCAACAGAAACAATAAAGACGCATAATATTTACAGATGCTTGAGTAGTATAGATCAATTCATATGTTTTAGATCACATTAAATTATTTCTAAAACTTAAAATATTATCCTACATATCTCAAGAATATTACTTATATTCTGACGGATCGTTTCTCATTTATAAGAGGTGAAGAACGAAGAACCAACCAGACAAGGAAAGGGGCAGTTTTCTCCATAATTTTCTACGGAAGAAATGCTTTGGTTTCTTTGCAACCTAAACACTTCTAAGCCAAATACAGGTATTAACAATGTACGTAGTTGGAAATAACGCTGTCATACTTCTCGCTGTTTCAAATCGCCCTGGTGTTCCGTACGAACTATACGAGCTGCAGAATTACATGCATGACGCACTGCACTCACTGTGTGTGTGTGCTGAACAATGGAACTTGCATTTCCTAACAGACAGACCAAGCGGGTGAGGATCGCTATTACTGAGATATTATCTTATCTTTACGGCACACTGAGTAAGAATCACTCACCCCCAAAAGGATTCCTTCCCACTCCATGTAGAGATAACTTGTCTACTACCCATTCCAAAAACACAATGCTTACCGAAAATTTCGCGGCATTTGTACAGTTGTATAAAACCGCATTTTTACCCGTTTGTGTGCTTTAATTGTACCATGTTTCCTGAACCTATAAAAATTATTAAAGTTAATTTCAGCCAAAAATATTCATCTGCGGACAAAACGGAAACATTTAAAACTGACGCTAGAGTGGAAACATTTCGGCAATTAGCATCAATTTAAATAAAAAACTGTGAAAGAGAATGTACAAAATATTTTCACGGTAGTACAGTGAAGAAGGTTATGGTGGGCCAGGAAACTATAACTGATAGTGGGCGAAGAAACCCACGCACTCTTCTGGCTGATAACCTCTTGAAAAGCGATCACTTTGAAGATTGAGACAGCAGATGGAAGTAGGCACTAAGACATAAAGTTTGAGGATGTGACATCGTTTTACTATTTCAGAATTGAAACTAATGGTGGGATTAGATTTTACCGGTGCTGTGTTGGTGCTCTATTTGAAAGAAGTTTTTTTTATTTAATTAACTTTATGTTGTTATTTTACTTAATATTATTCTCTCTTCCGATTTCCTGATATATGTTATTGATGCTGAATACTATACCCCATCTATGGACGAGAAGTATTTAATGAAAAATGAGTAATGAATTTCTTACAGTACTAAGAAATCAACTGGTACCATCATCGGTAAATAAGACGTCCATGATGGTCAGGCGAGGCTGGAGCGCTTACGTCAGGAAAAGGTAACAAAGGTGAATAGAAGCAGTTGGTATGTAAGCTACACATATGAAATGACATAAAATTAAATCCATAGAGGGTGATAATATTTACTGATACTTTCTACGTTTCCAGCAGTTCGTACAGGATAATGCAGACATACTAATTCAAAATTGACTTTTCCTTGCTTTATATTTCAATCCGTGCTATTCTGTATCATCCAGTTCAAATCCCTCAACAACTGAAACCATGTCATTAAGCATGTCCCTTTTCATTTATTACCCATTTGACTATAAAAAAAATAATTCATAGTTTCTGCAGAAACTGCACGCACAAAGCATGTTGTTTCACAGAAGTTATTCATCTTTCCGTTCTTACCTTCCATGCTAAAGAAAGCCCTCATATGCTAGTCTTTTGTTGCTGAAGTTTGTGTAAGGTTAAGTGTGTGTCTTGCACGCGCTACGTGTCTTATCTCTTGCTCTGCTTAACTATAGCACTTGTTAATATGGCAACCAAACTCATCACAAGATTCTACAAACTTAAATATTTGAACACGTATTCTTGCTACTTGCCTAATCTCTTTGAGCCTTGTACATGAACCAAAGCACGTTTTCCTTGCCTGTTCTGCACCCTAGTTTTCGAGTTTACATTCTCATTTATTTCCTGCTTTCTTGGCTTTTGGTTATACATAGTTTACACGTACAAGCTTAAGACTTCCTAGTGTGAGAAAGTGCGTAACATGTCGACAAAAACAACAGCCACATTATATAATAAATATACTTGTTACGATATACAGTACGTCAATTTAATTGCTTTTATAACTTGCTTTGATCTCTCATGCATGTCGACAATATAAATGGTTTAAGTGTAGATGTTTAAAGCAGCTTGCAAAGTGAACAGCCAAAATACTATCTTTGATACAGGATCTCCATAAAAAATAACCAATTTAACAGCGGGGAATATAAAACGTTTGATTCACACTCAATATCACCTGTTTACATCTCACTTGATTAAGACAGTGTGGTATAATCATTACATCAGCTTGGTAGCGTTTAACCTTCCCCACATGATCTAATCGATCCTGGAAACAACAGAGGCCAGATACGATATAAGATCATATTGATACCTGCAGAATATATAAACATATTCAGGATAAATTCTCGGTGGGATACTGGCAGAGCCTTCTTAGTCTGGTAACAAAGGACGCTGCTGAAATCCTATGCATAGTTTCTCATCCTTCGTGTCTGTCGATAAAGTTTAAGTGTATAGATATAGGTTACAGGATATCTGTAATATCTGGCACAATGCTCTCTGTAATTTCGCCTGAAACTCTGAACAAAGTTTGCTTCTACTGACTTTCAATACTAGTTATTGCACCAAGTTTGATATTAAGCCCGTCACTCTGGGCGATGACTACCATTTCCTTACAGTTCTACCATGAATATCTTCAAATGTCTGCAGAACAGAACTGGATCAATTTTAGGCAGCTCATTCTACGCAGTCATAGCATGGTTCATAAGCACAGGGAAAGATATGTTACGTTTCATTAAGTAACTTAAGGTAGACAGTGGATGTCCTATGCATGCAGACTTTTGAAAATAGGTTGCAGGAAAGTTGAAAACGTACAACGGAGCTTTAAGCTGCAGAATGTGCAATTAGATTAAGCTTCATCATAAATATAATAGTGTGATTCGAGAACTTTGAGAGAATTAGTAAAGAAACATCAGCCGATATTCAGTCACAATGTAGGCTTAAGAAAAAACATGCACTGTTATATTGCAAGTCCCGTTATATTTACACCTAAATAAAACGATTCCCGAATTATTATAAACAATTTATAATCACTGAGAAAGGTGCCGATGCGATGTGTAACCCGATTTATAGTTCCGTTGGAAAGACTAAGAGTTACTTTAAAATCTAAGTACAAGTATCTTCTATACAAGGACAAAATGAGTCGTTGCGGAATTAAATCGCCTTAAAGCAATCTTATTAAGTTACACTGAAATTCCAAAGTAAGACACATAAATATTATAATTAAACAATCATAGCAAATAATCCACATGGCTATAACACTTTAAGCTAGAGAACCCCAAACTACATATCTCGACATTAATGAGTGTGCATTCGTGAGTGCATAGCTCTCCGCCGTCTTATGAGCACCGTTTAATTTTGTCCGCTAACAATAGCCCTTCTTCACCTTGTCTGTGACTATTTGGCTCAATCAAACATATTCCTCTCACTTAGAACGGACATATTTACGTATTACATGCTGTTTATTATACTGGCACAAGCTATAAAGGGCTTAAGCGTTAACAAGAATTTTAAGCTGTGTATCTGAAAATGTATTAGCTCTATGCAACAGAGAAGTTTCTGAAGATGTCCCCTCTCTAACCGACGTTTACGTAATAACCATTTAAATTTCTGAATGGGTACTTCTATGTTAAGCAACATTCCCTCTCTCTGTATTAATTTATTCTAAGACATTTTTAGAAATACAAACCCTAATGCAGCAAAACAGATTTACATATAGTAAGATACATTAAATTATAGACCACTAAATCGTGCATTTAATAAATAAAATTATATGGATTATAAGTTACCAGTTGTAAATATGAGAAAAACTACAAGCGGGAAAACAAAATCTGACAAAGCACAGCTTGCTTTCCGTAATTTACTAATGTCTGCACCTGAAATCGAAAGTTTGACTATTTTGTACGAAAACGTCGTGTTCCTTAACTACAAGGTAAACTGAGCGGTCTCCGTTATAAATCATCTCTGGATTATCTAAGTTAAATTGAAATCACAGACGAGTTTGACGATCGGCTGGATTAAGAGTTCACATCAGTTAAAACGTTTCAAATTTTATGCAGGAAAATTATAGATGTGTTGTCTCTGGTCAGAGAGCTTTATTTTTTCGTCAAGTGGTTTTTACTTGATCGATGTCTGCGCTCTCAGGTCATCTTCTACCAGAGTTTCGGGTAGGCTCTTCGACAATCCCGCTTTCCGTACGTAATCCAGCGTACGAGACAACACCACAGCAACTGGTCCTCCAACTCCCCCACCAACGATCTGGCGCCCTACTGCACCCCGGTATTTTACCGTGTGTTCAGAACTTTAAACAACTCGTGGGTATACGAAGAGCAAAGTCATCGATCCCATGAGATTCGAAGCCGCCGAGGTGAAGCAAACGTGAATTCAACTCCCACCTTCTACCCACACCGCCTTATACCAACAGCAAGCGATTTATGGACGACAAATAAAAAGTAACATTGAGAGAACTGCAAAAAAAATAAAATAAAATACGATAAAAACTGGGGTTGAGGTACAAGGGTGAAAGGGAAGTATATACATTTTCGCATTCTTTCACCTTCAACCCCGATATGTTAACAGTGGTGGTATTTGTTACGTCGGTCAATTCGTTTTCTCAGCATGAAATACTGGGAACTTGACATGAAGGAAGCAGAAATCCAATTTGCTACCGACCACAACTGATATACAGACTTCGTTATACTTTATTCCTATTTCCATACGAACCAAGCGATTTCTTATTGTATTATTTCATTAAATGTTTATGACAGCGGTTAGTTACACATACAACGCTGTGCTCATACTATGCATTGTATCAGGAACTGTTAAAATAATCGACGTTACGGGAGTTGGTTACACTAACAATTTAATTTTCATTCTCACGTTGTTTAGAGACTAGTAACTAGACATAATAACTCAGAGGCTTGAACCAATGCCATCTTCAATAAAATATTTGAAATTAATGGCGCCGGCCGCAGTGACCACGCGGTCTGAGGTATGGACCTCGTGCGCCTGGCCGCTGGGACCGTGGGTTCGAGTCCTACTCAAGGCATGAATGTTTGTCCGCGTCTTTCTGTGTTTGTATAGGTAGAGGCCTTGCGTCGGGCTGATCACTCATCCAAGGAGTCCTACCACTGTCCAAATAGATCAATTGAATAAATAAAAAAGAAACCTCGACACCTAAGGGTAAAAGAGGATGAGAGAAAGAGAAAGAGAGATATTAATGGCCTAACAAGAAGGAAAACAATAAAGATTTTTACTAGATATAACGTTTTATGTTCGACGAATACTTGGGACACGGATTTCTGGAATAACATTCCGTGTAGTCCTGTAGGGACTTATAATCTTTTCGGAAGAACCCAACTTCACCACCTTCACGACAGAAGTTATATAATCTAGAAGAGTACACGGGGCCTATCCAACAACCATACACACTTTACCTTTACAGCATAACCGTCCCATATGTTAACCCTTTAAAGCACGAAGTTCATCTAAATAATAAAAAATTCAGAGCGTTCATCAAAGAAAACACAACACGTATCCTTTGGTTGGATAATGCTACGTTAAAAAAATAATACAAATGCACAGAAAATGAATGTATTACACACTCCAACAAATTCTTTGATTTATCAGCAATAAGTATATTCTAGAGCTACATATTTCAATCATAAGAAATTATCATCAGTGTCCATGGATATTTTGTTTGACTCGATTTTTATTTGAATCATAGAAAATTCATAAATACAATATTCAAGCATAATTAAAAGTAAATAAATTATAAGACATGCTCAGTAAAGTATTACTTTTGGTATGGGCATATAGTGTTCAAAATTATCAACGTAACATTTCGGCCAACCTGTGTGTATGTCGAAGTCAACAGAATGATAAAATAATATAATGGAACAATTTTAGCCTATTACATATTCCACACCTACACGCCATACTACTGCTTATTACACACAGATATATCACGATTGCTTTAATTTTGAATGGTTTAACATCAAAGCCAATCATAAGCGACCATTGTTTTTGTGTGATCAGTACTGATGAACAAATTATAAATGTTATTGCTCTTACATAATAAACGTAACCCCAATTTAAAATCTGCCATAGTTTTCTCTCTGATGTTGAGATGTAACTCAATAAAGTATCATCAGTGCAAAGCAATATTTACTTGAGTAGACTTTTATCACTGAGCTGCCTCAAGCAATCTAAGGGAAATTAATTTGGCTTCAAACAGTGACAGACAGAGAAAGGTGGAGGAGGAAGAATAGAGCAGAAGGAGGTAATTTCTATTGCCAAGAATGAAGATAATATGCACGGCAGAAGCTGTGTATATCACAGTTCTTCTCGTTTAATTATTTTTCTGAAGTGTTAGAATTCTCATGGACCTAAACAGTACGACAAGTTACCAAACAGTACAAAAATGTGCATTTTTAATTCGGTTTTGTTACGTACTTTTCGAAACTTTCAAAATGTACTGTATTTGGACAATTCCTTACAAAAATAATTCTCAGGGTGTGAAGATATGGGCAGCATCGGATTTGATTTCAGTGAGAGACGCTTTGTTAACACGGTGATGAACATTCCAGTTCTATTTAAACAAGCAATTATTTGGCGGTTGAAATAGCTATCAACTTTCAAAGAACGTCCTACACCACGGAGTGACATTTCTGTGTGCAAATATTTCCAATATTGAATGTGCACAATATATTATGCACCCAACTTTATGTTCATCGCTGTAGCAGCCTCTCACCGCAAATCAATTTTGAGCATTTTAATGACAGAAGTTAATACACTTTATCACAATTAGTACAGTAAACATAAATAATGAAGGTTTCTGAAATACTGAGTAATGCCCGACATTCTTTAGTACAATTTTAATATGTAATTAAGCATGTATAGCTAATCAGTAATCGATATGAACTATGAGCGTTTGTATAGGTCCTCTAGTACCGATATGTGACTCTAAAAAATCGTAGTTCATTTAGTTAGGTTACGCATTGAATTTAAAATAACTGAACTAGGTTAAACTAACTCCAATTGACAAAAACTAACACAGTGGCACATAAAAGAAAGACATCGGTCCTGTTAAGTTCACTGCAAAGCGACGAGCAATAATGTCACCGAATACAGTGACAGTGAACCGTTTCGTGCTATTAAAGTTAGTCCAGCTACAGGACATTAAATAACGTACTCATAACAAAGAGACTGCTGTGATTAGTCTGCGATCACCATGGTGATCCGAACATAACATTTTCATTTTGCGGAACGGAATGTGGGTTATCCCAATTACTTCATATCGTTTACGGTCTATATCAACCGCCGTGTTAGTTTGCTATAAAACAAAAAAGTGGTCAAATATTGAGTAATACGAAAAATATGGAAGCGAAACATGGACAGTGGGAAAGCCAGAAAGAAGAGGGATAGAAACATTTGAAATGTGGTGCTATAGAAGGATGTTGAAAATTAAGTGGACTGATAAAGTATGAAGTGAGCGAAGGAAGAAGTCTATGGAAAAATCTTACGATGGTAGGGCACATTCTGAGGCACCCAGGATTGGTTAATTTGGTAATGGAAGGAACAGTTGAAGGAAAAAATTGTAGGGGGAGACAAGATTGGAATATGTGACGCAGATTTTTGAGGATTTGGGCTGCAAAAAATATGTGGGAATGAAGAGATTGGCGCAAGATAGGCGAAAATGGAGGACCACATCAAACCTGTCGAAAGACTGATGACAAACAAACAAAAAAAATATGAATTTTTAAATCCTTACTCAATTAAAAACATCTATTCATTAACTACATTATCTCTGTGTTTATGTATCTGAGTTTCCAGTAGCTTCCGTGTTGATCACCTGTTGTAACCACAGAATTCAAGGTTTTTGATACACAATTCATGTATTTATGTGCTCGGGTATTATACAAAATCTGCGCTACATTTACCATGACATATCTGTAGGTTATTAGCACAGGACTGGCTACAAAACGTTAATTGAAACTTTTCGGTAGCAAAATGCACAGAAAATAAATAGAATTGGAAAATGTGTTTACTTAACCTCGTGGAGAAGACTTTGTGAAGCTAACCATAAAATTCTAGGTCTTATACAAAAACAAAAATATATTTCAGAGCTCACAAACCGCACAAGATAACACTACCCTGGGCCAGATGAACCTAATCTACATCGTTAAATTATATTTTCTAACATCCATTTCAATAATATCCTCAAACGTTTGCCTGAGTTTTTCAAGTGGCTTCTTCCCTTCAATCTTTATGAATATGCAGGACCTTTGTCAATAAATATATTTTACTTGAATGAATGTACATTTTCTTCGAAATAGCGTTCGTAAATATAATGGGCTTTTGTATTTGCGAGTCTGACACACGAAAAGTAAATCTGTAACTTCCGTTGGGTGCAATTTTTATCTCATTATCCTGCTTACTTCCCAGACCAAGTTTAAAATAAGCCGAAGATGTAAATTCAACAAAAACCGATGAGTGGCTGTCTTAAAATAGATGCTCTTACGTCGAAGTATAAGATAATATTCCATATTACAGACATTGCGTTCTACAGGGACTAAGTTACTAGTTTCACATCTGAAACACGACAAATAATAAATGAAATGCGCTAAACATTTCCATTCGTAAACCAACGACTTAAGATTCACCTCCCTCCTTCCTTGCAGTTGAACTTCCTCTGTTACGTTTGTTAAAACTGGCGTCATTTCGTGTTCATGGCTTCAGAAATGCTCGTTGCTGTTTCTTACAAGCTCAAACTTACGTCGTCCCTAAGAAACAATGGACCAATAAACCAAGTTTCAAGCATCCAGCTATGCGACCTACATTAACCAGCTCATGTTAAAACATTTGCATAACGACAAATGTCTTTAACGTTGAAACAGAAGTACAAACAAATGCTGGGCACTTGTAGTGTGAAATGTCCCTCAGCACAGGTCGGCAACAATTTAATCATCCTTCTCAAACACGAAGACTCGAAATTCTTATTAACTGGAGATCTGTAAAAAGGGAGGTTACTGGATACTATTACAGTAACAACAGACAATAAGAATGGGAAACCGGGCTTAATTCCTATTAAAATGTGTAAATGTTCAATTTCTGCTACATTTCACATACTTTCCATTTCCTGCGCGAATATTTGATAGTAGTTGATTCGAAGACAATATGATGAGCTATGCACAGAGCTGAAAAGATCAAGACATACGGTACCTTTTCGACAGCGTCTAATAGAAGACCAACGTGTAATTAGGAATGTAGTATTAAAATGTGTCCTCAAGAAAATAGGCGATTCATCACTCCATCCGTGGTGCAAAGTAGACCTACTTCCTTGTGGTGCACCCTGGGCAACGTCTTTGACGGCAAAGTGGTCTACAGGCTTGGCAAAAAAGGATCAAAGATGAAATTCTATGTATATGCCATTTGACATAAATAAATAAATCATGGCATCCGGTGGAAGCCTCTGACATCAGTAGTATTTAAAAATTGCATTCTAATACCGTACAGTTGAAAGATTCTTAAGTTACTTAACAGTACTATACACACCATACCTTACGTTTTCGTTACTTTATCGGAACCTCTTTGCGGTCAATTCAGGCCTCGAAAACACCCCCATTTCTACTTTAAATGCGCATATTTAAACCTTAAATAAACACTAATAATGAAAACAGTAAGAAGCGTGATGCAATTGATTTGCTTTGTGTCTTGTTTCTAAGATCAGACAATTAAATAAATAGCATTCACATAACGGCTAAGAACAGCGCAGTAATAATAATAAAAGTTTGTTCTTCCTAGCCACACAGACGCAATGGACTTAAAGCTTCAAACGTTATTAACCTCAACACTCAATACACATGGGTGGCAATCATCAGGCTTCTGATAGCTCCTCGTAGTTAGTCTCTCAGTACCCACCCTACGGGGACAAGATAAACTTATTTCTTCAGTAAACGTTGCGTCGTGGAGAAAAAGCTTTATCCCTGCTGGGAATCGAACCCCGGCCATCTTGTGAATAACCACTCTCATTGCTGAATAAGCTATCCCGCCTCAAAACACTGATGACAGATATGACAGTCATAAAAATGAACATATCATATCGGCTGTCTTCCCGTCAGCGAAAAGGGAATTTTTTCGGACAAAATGTCTATAGAATTCTCACATCAATCGTACTTTTCGTACAAATTTTCTTGTCGTTCACTACGAATTAAATTATTACTTAAAATAGATTAAAAACTTCTTAATGTCACAGAATAGGTAACATTTAATTTGTCACTAGCTTTAATACAAACATGTTCCAAACCGCTTGTCCAGAGCGTTCTACCTAATAAAAATAACCGAAGCCTCTTAGGCAGTCGTCAAACATTCAGGCCAGATGTTTACTCAGTAAAACATCGAGCCAGAGTAGTCCAGGCAGCCGATATGTTTATCATTCCGTTGCTGTCTTAATATCAGTAGTCAAGTCTATCCTGTATATCTGAAACAAATGGCAATGTTTACAGTAAGAACAGTAAAACGCAACTTCAGTTCGCAACAGTTCGCATGTAAAAATACTGACTCACCAGACTGTTGCAACTCATACAGAAGAAAATAACCACTTGAAACTTCACTCCAAGGTTTCGAACTTTTATAACTTCTATATTTTCCTCCGTCGAAACTCAAACAGCATTATTCCAAGCTTAAACTGCAGATCAAAATCTTTAGAATCTCCACGTCATACAGCCTACGAGTAGCCCAATTATGGGAAAGGAACCTTTGAATTTTTAACATGAAAGTTAATGTTTCCTACAGTGAAGAACCAAATTCAACTTTTTTTTAACATTTTGATTAACCCATCCACAGAAATGCACCCCCAGCGAGCCGTTGGAAATCACAAATATTCAGTCATCATACAAAGACGAATTTTTTTTTAGGACTCGAGCATCATGTTTTATTGTTCTTTTTAAAAATAGAAATTCAGTGCGATTCTCACTGATTCCACAGTGGCCGCGCGGTCCGAGGCGTGGGCCTTGTGCCTCTTGGTCACTAGGACCGTGGGTTCGAATCCCATTCAAGCCACGGATGTCTGTCCGCGTTTTCCTGTGTTGTCCTGTCCTGTGTACAGATAGAGGCCTTGCGACGGGCCGATCCCTCGTCCAAGGAGTCCTACCGAAATGTCAATAGATCAAGCCAACGTAAAGTTGAGACCCGCAGTGTTCAGGCACTTGAAGAATTGGTCGTCAAAGTATCAAAGTAAGTAAAGTAACTCACTAAAAGATCCGGATTATGGGTGAGACTTTTTATTACACAAAACAAAGATAAATGTTTGTAATTTTAAAATCATTAATTAATAGGGACTGACAAAATATGTAGCATCACTTTTAATTTAAAAAAAGAATTATAAATATGTTTATTAAAAATTATGAAGCACATAATATTATTGTAATTAATAAAATAATATCATCAAGAAACTTCATTTCTTATAACTTTAATCATTTGATCAAATATAACGTTTAGTAATAAAGTTATATCTCTCATAGACTATAGACAGTGTAGGAAAACGATGAGGCTCATCTAATAATTATCTGATAGAGAGATTCCATTAATTCGGGTTATTCTCCTAGCTTATAGATAAAGGGGCGACGGTCTACATACGCATAATCATGGAAACGCAATTTGGTTGTGACTGGGGAGAAAGCAGTTATCTAAGCAGGCGTGGCGTGATATTAGAAACTCTGCACAACCGTATAAGTAATTTTAACTAATGGCTTTCCTCTTTCACCATTTTAAACAAATCTGGTGAAAGATTACAAGACATAAACTGTTATCTTGCTCACTTCTTTGAAAGTAAATCAAACAAATTCAGCATCTGCAATTAAATTTTTCCTTTTCTAATGGAAAAAGACAAATTAATTCCATTGCTTTCATGCCAATATAAAACGTACACAATTATTGGCGATAGGAGGAATGGAGGTTATGCTTCTAACGCTGCCGAAGAAATTATGCCAGCTAAATGACTAACTACACGGAACAGTCACAATTAAGAAGCCGATAGGGCTCAAGTAGTCGAGAAGTTTCTCGTTTTTTGTGGAACCAGGATTTTCATTATCGTGATCACAAGAAATAGCGATAAGTTTCTATCCTAAGCCACGTGAAACAAATTCACAAACTCCCACTTAATGTCTTGAAGATGTTTAAATATCATCCTGTCTATGTCTAAGAATTCACGACTCGTTTCTTCTGTTCAGGATTTCGAATCAAAATTTTGTATTCATTTCTCATCGCCGCTTATTATTGCAAACTAGAAAAGATTCCTTTTTGAAAAACGTCCAGGCGGTAATTATACTGAACAAACTATATGGCATTCGAAAATACACAGTCAACAAAGAACTTGCTTCACAGAGATAAACATAATTTTAAATTTAATACAGTTAGGTAAATTTTCTCTGTTCAAGAATGTAAATTCTTTCTTTCTTTCTTTCTCTTTTATCCTCTTTTTATCCGTAGGTTTCGAGGCTTTATTTATTAATTTTATTAATCTATTCGGACTCCTTCGATGAGTGATCATCCCGACGCAAGGCCTCTACCTATACAAACACAGAAAGACGCGGACAAACATCCATGCCTTGAGTGAGACTCGAACCCACGGTCCCAGCGGCCAGGCGCACGAGGTCCATACCTTAGACCGCGTGGACACTGTGGCCGGCAGAATGTAAATTCAAGTAATTAAAATACACTATTCATATTAATACATGCGTCATAAACAGTGATAAAACAAGTTGTGGGTGCATGAAGTTTTCTGAATTTGTCTTACAGTACGATAGTACTGCGTAGTCTGTAGATATCGAATATTTTAAATAATGCACACGGAAGACAACATTATTATCAAACTTTCCGTATTTAACGGTAAAGTAACTGTTCGAATTGTTTCCTGTTGTTTAGTACATGTAACCTTTATTCTTCAATCGGTACATGAGCCGTCCCATAAATATTAAGGGGTGTTCAAAAGTCACATAGCCCGAAGTTTAAAGGCAAATACGTTTGCAGAGTAATACAGAAATTTAATCTTAAAGTACCCAATGGACTACTTTGCATAACTTTTGGGATATCCCGTACAAGCCAGATAGGTGCTCCACCAAACAAAGACGTATGTTAAACATTCAATGTATCATTCGCAAGCCTTGCCATAGTATTTACTTTTGAAAAAAAAAGCTACGAACGTTCGAGACTTGCCGTCCAGACCAATGTTTCTCAACCGCAAGACCGCGACAAACTTTTACAAGTCCGATATAGTTTTATTACCGACGATCTAATCCTACTCAAGGAAACAATATTTAGCGACTGAGAGAGAATAAGAATAATAATAATAATAATGATTATCTTCATTTCCTATACATTTTATTATTATGCATCTATGGCACAACATTAATATATCTGCCTTTAAATGTGAATTCTTAATATTGATTTAGAAAATTAAAAAGTAACTAAATACAAATATTGTCAATTTAAGAGGTTAATATTTATACCCATAAAACTTTAACGGTCCGTATAACAGAATTTACAAGCTTTACTGGTCCGTAAAGTAGTTGGGGTTGAGAAACACTGGTCTAGAAGCCTTTCGGTTGAAAACCCCTGATCTAACGAGTTAAATGTTTTGCGATTCTTCTGATATTGTATAAGATTTGTGAAATAGCCGCTATTCTAGAGAAAGGCTTGCAATAGCAGTTTATTACTGCCACGGTGATGAGTAGAGCTCGTCTCAGTTGATATTACAGCATATACAACGGTTGTGAAACAGTTGTCCACCTCTTGAAATGGCATCATATAGCCTTAATTTCCGGCACTGCTCCGGAGACGGTCTGTGGATAAGGGTATAAGATATAATCCTCTTATTACAAGACGAGTACAATGTATTTCACCCCTCTCATCAAGGGTTAATCAGAAAAGCTCACTGTGGAATAATTTAATACCTAGGCGGATTTAAGATTCTGTCAGGCTTCCATTTTTTCTTTTATATATACAAAAATAATCTAGGCTTATTACATAATTTTTCAAAAGTACGGTAAAGAAGAAGTCATAACAGCTTCTCGGGAATCCATTTCCTTCTTCCATAACTTCAGATGTACGTCCAAGAGAACCGAAATCTAGAAATAATTAGTTCTAACTAAATTCTTGATCTCAGAGTAGTTTAATCGTTACGCTCGGGGTGTTTCTTCCCCTGTTTCTCAGCGGTTTTATTTTAAAAGAATGTTCTTATCTTATCACGAATCCAATTACAATAAACTTTTCTATCAAACGAATATTATGACCATATTATACATATAAATCTCTCGCAGCTGAATCAGTGAGGTTAAATGAATGTACAGCAGCCACTATATTTTAACGTGAAAATAATGAATATCCTTTTCTTGTTGAAAAACGATAGGCCTGATCGTCATGGAGTTAATAAGATATGGAAGTCCTATAACAAAACGTCATTGAATGCTTTGGATCCTTACAAATTATCTGTATAACGGACCTCGGTACTCACTGGACAGGAATCTGGGTGAGCCCCAGAGCCGGTATCTGAAAGCAGAAGCTATAAGAAAAGCGCTCTGCCCCTATTTTACGCTTACAACAGAATCAGAAATAATTTTAGTATTAGTAAAATTAATAAAAATCTGTTATTATAAAATCTAGACTAAACGATTTTATGAAATGTATGATTTGTCTTTCTGTGCGTATATTAACTTTCTTAATTTCAGAAACCGGATCACCTCGATGTCAATAAACAGTCTCCAAATATTACGACACTGCTGAGAAAGAACTAAATATTAACAGCAGGCCACGAAAATTACTTTTCTACATATTATGCCAAATTTGAAGATCAATATTTCAAGTTACCTCTGAAGACCAAAACTGAAATTCATAGATCGGTAATCAGTAAGGTTATGTCAAATTTTTCTCTCCACATACGCTCTACATCCTTCTACAAATACTCAAAATAAAAATAAAAATAATACGTTAATACAATACAATAATATTAGCTACTACTTTTTAACTTACATTTAATTAGCATTGCAAATAGCATCAATGATAATTCTATGAAATCAGTTATGGACGTGTATGATGATACCAACAATATTAGGTAATGTAATTATAATGCCGTTGCTTTCATTTTTAACGTGTCCATATTTTGATAATGTTAACCAATAGGTACTTAAATACGAGAATCACTCCAAAAGTAATGAGACTGCCTTACGCCATCTCGGGCAAGGGTATGTAATCGAAAGGCTTCTCTTTAAAATCACTGCACATCATCGACTATTCTGAGGTATCTCATGGTTTTTCAAACTGCCTCAAGAAAGCAATGGAATAAAAATTGAATAATATTCTTCATAATTTGTCATTTTCAATCAACACAATGACATATGCAGTTTATAAAACTTTTTAAAGTAAGTAACAAATATATGGATGTTTTGATATACCAACGCATAACTGTTAAAAACGCGTTTCTTCAGCCCTCTCACGTTTGATGGAACATTATCTGATGCGCCTGCAGCACGCTGTTTAGACTACAAGCGCTACCTTAATATCGGAGAAGTGTCCGCATGTGAACGGCGAAGTGGATCATACAGTGACTCATGTAAAATGCAGGATTACGTCGGGTTAGCCGGCCTGTCTGTCCCCGTCAATCCGCCCGCGTTTTATTAACGAAACTACTGGCCAGATATCGAAAACTGTGGCATGTGTAACGACACTTTCAATAGCGCAGTGTGTTGAACGATAGGATGATTATTAAACCATGAATTGGAAAAGATATGAACTAAGTGGTCGTGGCCTAATTTACGGCACCGTTTCGGCATTTACATAGAAGTATCGAGGAAAACCAGTCTTCTGTCTGGAAGTCTAATAACTTGAACCCGGGACGTCCCGGATACGAAGTAGGTGATCCTATCCACTCGGTATATGGAAGACATTTGGTAATGGCATCTACACTAGACCTTGAAGATATTTCCCAATTATATTTTGGTTCAAATCAGCAGCGAATTTAAAATATTTAGAAATAACAACAAATAATACATAAAAATTAGATTAAATTCGTGGAATACTTGCTACTATTCATCCTCCCACATTTTAGGAATATCAATGGATTGATTAGTGTGCTTTATAACGAAGCTGTTTCAGCTGCAGTGCTTACAAAGTGTTCAATGTGTTGAGGCGTGAACGTGACTCGTAAGGATTAGAAACTAGGCCGTCATGGTCAATGTATTTCTCTAACTTTACAACTACGTGCAGGAATGAGAAAACCCACGAAAATGTTGTTTGGAATTCCTGGTTACCTGGCCGAAATTAGAACCTGAACCTATAAACAGGTTGCAAAAAATTATAAAAAACAATTTGTGTGGAATGCATATCGTAGAGAAATCAACATTCCGCGAGAAGTGCACGTCCAGAGCAAGTGTTAGAGCAAGTGTTCGTCAATTACTTCTACAAAACTATCAATTACAGGATCGGGAGTACATATAAGGTTAATTTTAGCCTTCTTCGGACAAATAAATTTATTAAATATTTCACTACAGTCCAGATCGTGTTTTCCTTTTCGTTCATCGTTTCTATTTTTAAAGATCTACGCATTTCCTTAAAACACATTTTTATTTTATTCACAAACCGATAAAAAACGAGCGTGCTGTGTTACGCCATTAAATAGTAGTTAGCAGTAACTTCTCTTTAAGAATTGACGGTATAAAAACATCTCTTTCACAAAAAAAAAAAAAAAGAAAGAAAGAAAGAACGAGAAACAGAACAAAGAAGCTACATCCCCAGTATATTACTCTTCAGTGCACCTCTATCTTCTCTGCAGCTACCTCCAAGCTCACAATTTAAGTCCCTTCCCTTTATTTCCATCCCTCTATCTTTCTCTCACCACCCTTCAAGACTATATAGGTGTTGGGGGATGTCTCCTCACCCTTCCACAAGACTCTTTGGGTCTAATCCTGAGTTATGTTACGGCTTCGAACTGCAAGCACTCGAGGAACGCCGTACCCCCGCTATTAGCTATGAGTCAGAAGACCAGCAACGCTACTTTACAGTTGACTAATCAAAGGACGATACCACCAATTTAAAAGAATCACTACATCCACTCCCTCCCTACTGGCGGAAGCGCTAATTCAAACTTTCAAATACATTCACGATATACAATGAAATCTTTCCTCAACAGATTATTTTCTTTCATTTAATTACTCCTCCCCCAGTATTGTTAGGGTGATTAAGTCGAGAAGAATTAGATGGGCGGAGCATGTAGCGCGCATGGATGGAACAAGAGGTGTGCACCAGGTATTGGTTGGGAAGCCTGAGGAGAAGAGACCACTGGGGAGACCTAGAAGTAGATGGGAGGATAATGTCAGGCGGGATGTATGGGAGATAAGAGTTGAAGGAGACTTGATTTCGTTGGCCCAGGACAGGGTCCGGTGGAGGGCTTTTGTTAATTCGGTGATGAACCTTTGGGTTCGGTAAGCCATCTAGTTAGTTATAACTGTCAAATTCTCCAGTCACGCCATACAGAAATATCCTTTAGCAGGTGTCTGACATTCAGCCATGAGCAAATTTCTTTTTCAATGAGATCACAAAAGTCTACGTGTGGGGAACATCAAAGATGTTTTCAATCCACGTCAGTAAACTAAACACTATCATTTCAGATTAAGATCATTCCAATAAGATAATATAAGAAATGTGACCTCCTTAACAGAAGTAACTCAGTTCACTTCCGACCTGAAACGAGCTAAAAATATCTTCACTCCTACCGTCGCATGCAGAAACCAGGACATGTCAAGAAGAAAAAGGTCACAAAATTGCCCTAGGATGACATGATAAATACACTGAATTACAGGGAACATTGTCAGAGAGATTAAGTCTTCACTGCAAGATATTAAAATTCTGTAAAATTTATTACATTATTTGAAAGGTATTAAGATATACTAGTTAGAAGCAAATATCACAAGAAATAACAATGTCAACATGACACTTGAAGGAAATAAAGGAGTAAGAAACAGCTACAGAATAAAGCAGGAAAATAAAATAAATGTTGGAACGTAAACGAAAAAAGACGATAAAAGAAAATTGGATAATATGCGGAGGCAGAAAAATAATATAATAACAAAAATAACGAAAAGATTGAAAATAACAGGAAGTGTAAAACATGTAAAATATGAAAGAATGAAGAAAGTAAAGCACAAATAAATGCAGAAAGCCCTAATAGATTCATACGGCACAGTAAAGGTAAATGAAAGTGAATGTCGAGAAAAAAATGTAAGGGTACATAATACGGAAGAACTATATGATTCAAGAATGAGCTAGGTAGAACAAACAGAAATGTTGCGCAGATCTGTGGCTACAGCACGAAAGCTGCTAGAACGGTTACAGCAGCCGCAGCGTTATTACGCAGAGGCAGAACTTCCTGCTATTTCGTGCTTCATATTACTGTTCTTTAGCATTTCAGCGGCAATATTCTGCACGAGAAGGCAGATTTAAGCATTACTCCAGAAATAGCGCAGCAGTAGCAGATCGTACGGAAACCTATCCCATGCCACACATTTTCAGTAGCTGATTACTGACCTTCAATGCAAGCGATTTACAACCGCGTTCCCTTGTCTGCTGATTAATTTTCAAAAGCCTAAATCTCTTTTCTGTCTATTCCAATTTACATTTAGGTCATGTTTCTTTGACGATGTATCCTTTTCCTTCTCATCGTAAAAATCTTTTGTGTATATAATATCGCACTAACCAAAAACATCGTGTTTCATTTACGAATTCAGTGATGGCCGATCGAACTGTCCACGCAGCCGAGCTCACGTGTAGCTATGTACTATTCGAACACTGCATGAATGTATATGTGCCCATGTTCTGTAACCCTACGTAAGGAAACGATTGGGAATGGACACGGAATTCTTACAAAGTCACACTTCTATAATCAATTTTAGGTGCCAGTATGATTCTTATTCGTGATGATAAATATTACAGAACACCTTAAGAAGAAAGACTGAAACCAAGTGACAAAAATAGCAGGTTTTCAATCAGCATGCACGTCTACCACACTGTAGAGAATTTATTCCATTCCTAAGATCTGAAATTGACAAGAAAATGTGTGTATGAAATTTGCCATTAAATGTCGAAACGTCATACGGATCCGTGATAAAAAGATGGCAATCTCTTGGTCGTACGCAGAGGCATACCATTAAAACAAATCCCCCAAGAAATGTAGCTGCAAGTCGTCGACTGGACCCTTGCTTAAATCCATCTGGTTGTTACTAAGACATAAGGCGACGCAAACTGCAATGCTGAGACACTCCAGGCTTGGCAAAAGCAACCAAGAGTAACAAACGAAGCTACTGATGGAGAATGATGAGAAAGACAGAGAAAATAGAAGAGAGATTCGAGGAAAGATGGAGAGAGATGACGAAATATAAATGATATAAAGAGAAAGTATGGCGAAGATGAAATAGGGTGAGGGGAAGAGAATATAATAATGTAGTTATACGTTGAAAAATAAGAGAAAGGGCGCAGAAGGGAATGGAATAGGAAGCTGTTGGTAGACAGAGTGGGGAGTGACGTATAACGGAAACATAAAAGTGGAGACGCTAGAAGTAGTGCGTCAATCTACCTAACGCGGAAGAGGAAAGTTACAGTGAAAAAAAAAGTTTTAACGACAGTCCGCGGTTCAGATCGCTCTTACCGTACCAGGTTACAGTTATTTCGAATTAAATTTCAGGATTGCGTGCTCTCTGCATGACGGCGAATGGCAAGTGACTGGACAGTCATGTCCATCATCACTTCACGCAGTAATTTATTTAAAATTGTTAATAGCTTTTCAGTTTAGTTCCTTGACAGTTATGTTATAATTCTGCCAAATAAATACCAAAATAGAGATAAAAATTACGAATCTTTTCGTTTCAAAATTTCGAAATCAGCTTGTTAAAAGTATTAAATTTTGTACTAAAGCCGTCTCAATAGTTCAGGAATTCTAATGATACCAAAAATTCTTATTAATAGTTATTTTTAAATGTTCAAATCTGTGTTGAATAACCGATATTAAATAGCTCAGTCGTCTTGCAGTATTCTCTCTCCCATCAATTAAAACGAAGTTATTTGCATTTGTATTCAGAACATGCACTAATAGACTGCTAATTTTCCATCTTGGTAAACTCTGAGATTACTTTGTTATATCAGAATTCAATCAAAGTTCGAACATTTGTAAAGACATTTTTATATTCCAATTAGGTTGGTTTAAATGCATCATCTCTTTAAGAACAAACTATCTGTAGACGTTTATCGACGTTTCAGAGATCCTTGCTGCCTCCATAACTTTTTAAATGCATCAACAGTGCATAAAAAATCAACATGTAATATACGAAAGTAGACAAAATTGTATGGATAATGCAGATTTAAGATTGCATTTAGTAATGCTAAAAAATACAAATCTGGTTAAATCCTGTGTTAAAACTATAATAGAATATATTCATTTCCATCTAGACATTTGAAGTTCTGTAATTATAGAAGGCGTTATGCGGCGGGTAAATGCGTTTGTGTCCCTAGGAAACAAAACAATTTTTGTTTTCCGTGAGTTTGTAATATGAGTAACAATTGAACTCTGAAATCGGATAAAGAAATGTCGACTTTTGATAAAAAAAAATCAGACTTATGTTATGGACAGCCCAAAGCAAGCTGGCCAACGTGTCCTATCGTAGAATTCTGATTGCCTCGACATGACATCGCTTCGAGCACTACGATTCGGCGAGCTGTTTACAAAAATCATCCAAAAAATGTACAATATTTTACAAATAAAGCTTTAAAGGGCAAGTGACGACACAAAAAGACTTCAAAGCGCATGAACAATATTTGCATATACAAGTGCTTGTTTTATTGTAAAGGACTTGGCCCAGTTTTATTTTACCGAACCTTTGATGTACCATTGCAATCGTTACCCTGAGTGAGAGATGCTTTAGATGTGCAGTTAGGTAACAAATGAAAACAATTCGAACGAAAAATAATGTTTATTGATCACGAATTCAATTCTCGACACAGCATTGTGTAGATCTATTAACCTGTGCATTGCAGAACAAAAATTATCCTGTGGTAAAGCATTGCGCCGTAAATACGCACAGAGAACTGCAGTTACAGCATTTAATCTCGGTACGAGATGAAGGCGAATGAGCAGCTTCACATCCCGGCTACTTTACCCCTGTATCCACACATAGAATCCTGCGTGTACCTCAGATGGAATCTGGGCCTGGACATAGCAACGAAGAGAAATTCCTGCTCCTGCCGGAAATCAAATCCCAGTCGCCAAGCCCTTGGCATTCACTGCGCTGACTAACATATTCGGACTCGCGAACAAACATTACAGAAGTTATTAAACATTTTTTGCCCACAAAGTAAAACTACAGGCGTGTTCTTCTATGCTTGTTTTCATGTTTTAGGGCAATCAACGTTAGAAATATATTTTGGAACTCTCTGGAAAAAAATTGTTTTTGCAATCTTTATTATTATGAAAGTATTAATAGAAATGTTTGCCCTTTACATTTAAAACTTTAATTAATTTATGTGCATTACGAAGCAACAAATTCATGGTTAATTGATACCACAAATTCAGCAAGATAATCATTAAACACTTAAAGTTTGATTTAATGTCGAGACACTTTCCTCAAGTACTTTCACGCACAAAGTACAAGCAGTATTTATTTACTGATATAACTCATTTATTTATAGCACTTAAATCCCACAAGAAACTAGTGGCGAACGATATTTGTAATAGCAAATAAATACGATCTTGAAGACGCTCCGTTAGGTGGCTGTAGAACATATTCCATTCCGAATTTCGTAATTTACTTTCTTGACACATACTGAGTTTCCAACACCGGCGACTTTCACATTTACTCCTGATTTTCGGAACGCTTCAATTAACAAACGAGTTAAGATTCATGACAAAGGCATAACCAATAACAATGTAATCGTCAACAGTCCAGCTACACAAATTTTACGATTATAATCTCAATGTTTATTAAAATAACACATGATTCGACCTTACCAGATCATCTTCAAGTTTCTCTCTTTAAGTGGTCGAAACAAACAGATATCAATGCTAAATTCTATACATATTTGTGACAGATAACACTTGCATTGTTAAAAATATCTGTGCATTAAAATTCAGTCATTTCAACTCTATAAAATTACACAACAGCCTAATCTGTTCTGCCGCAAATATGTCTTCATGGAATGGTGCTCAGTCACAGGAGGCAGTTTAGTCTTATTAGAGACAAGGAATTTTCCAGAGAAAACGATAGCGAAATTGGAATTTGCCAAAAATTTACTTGCTATGAAATGTTTCAGTTCATGTGCGCACTTGGTGCTGTGATCTTCGCTCGTTTCCATAAAGCCGCACAAGGGGATACGTGAGTTCTGAAATTACTAAGACGAGGGAGAAATATTCGGAAATAAACAAATAGGTTGCATTAGAAGTCCTACATAATAGTTTTAGTATGGCAGTGGAAAGATAATAAATGCTTTAATAATGTGATAATCGGTTAGAAATGCGTAAAAGTTAGGTTTATGTAATATTTTTCATTATTATTTCACTATTATTGTATGTGTTTGCCTGTTATTGGCTTCTTGTTGTTGGCAAACACGTAAATAAATTAATTGAATTGAATTGAATAAGCATCGACATCTTAAACAAAGAGTGTATTTCGTTTATACATATTAATTAGCCCTTTCATTTACACTGTGTTTTCTAATTTGTTTTTCTTTTTGTATCATATATTCGTTTTTATTTCTATTCTTGCGTGTAATTAACTATTATGGTCAATGCGGGAAATTTTTGATCTAATATATATATATATATATATATATATATATATATATACACATCTATATATTTAGTTTAGCCCGTTTGGTTTTTGTATATGTATGTATTACCAGTGCTCGCCTGTCATTGGCTACTCTCTGCCGGCAAACACTTTAATAAATGAATTGAACTGAATTGAATTGAAAAATAATTCATTATATTTAAAAATTAATCATATTTGACCAATTAAAGCCGACGCTCACATGAATATTATTTATGAAATCAGTTCGTACTTCGAAGGGAACACAGTACTCCACCATTACAAAAATTAACTGATTAAGAATGTTTAAAAAATAATCGATGCTTACCGTGAGAATCGTATGAAAACACATATATACAAAATGAAAAGATATTAATTATCAAAGAAGGCGCTACATACAGTTACCACTGGGCTTTAAAGGGTTAAGCCATTTGACTGTAACAGCAAAATGGAAGAAACAAAGTCTCTACTTAACACTGCAGATCCTGACCATCCTTCACGGTGCACGTGGTATTTGCTTGGTACTTAAATATCTGCAGCATATTACAAGACAATACCTAATATTTTATGGCAATAGGCCTAAATTACGTTTCATGAAATGCAAATTTCAAATTTAATAAGAGACTCTGATATTCCACTTATTATCATTCTTTATCACTTCTTCCTTTATCTTTGCCTACAGTTTTCATGTCGTTTCAGAGAACTTTTATATTAAAATAGAAATTCACATACATGTACGTTCGTGATATATAAGCTGACCTGTCGTTTAAAATGATTTATACCTCAGCAGTTATTCAAAGCAGGCAAAAAGAAAACTACTGTCTCGATGTGTATGAAAATACTGAGCTGCAAGATGTGCTTAAATGCAATACGCGAAACTGCAGAGCCTGCGAAGTTCGACCGGTCTGGACCTGCGGTAACAAGAACATGCCCTGACCTTGACCGGTAAAAAGTTATGGTATAAAGAACTTTTTTACATCCATAACATGAGTCGTGCCTCCGTTTATAAAACTATTTAAGTTTACTTCTCTGATTCCTATTGAGTGCAGGCTGGAATTTGTTCGAGATCGGAAATAAGGTCTAGGGGCAGAAAGAAAAACTATCTTTAAAAAAAAATTCGGGAATGGAAATCAACGAGTTTAAAATAAAACCTCTTCAAGTGCCAGATTTCGACCACAAATTATAAATGCACAGCTCATTAATTGAACAAGAGTCTTGATTATGAAACGGCGACGTATAAAAGTCTCAAGTGTAATGTACACTTTAAAAACGTTTATATTTTTTATACCAGTAATCTGTTGCTGTTTAATGTTGTCCTCGTGGCACAAATAAAGACAAGCAAATTTTTAAAAATTCATATCATACATCACCGCATAACTCTCGTATGAGAGAATTTTAAAGAAGGTACTAGTAAATCATTTTATCTCTTTATTTTTTAGTATGACAAGCTGACAACTCTTTGTGATGTGAATCTTGGTAAAATATGAATTCAATGTCACAGTAGAAACAATTCTGTCAAATTATTAATTTTAAGTAAGAGCCCCAGATACCAAATTAGAAAAAGAATGTATAATGCACATGAACGGAAAAACCTCATCTAAAACAAGGACAGTGGGTGCCGCTTTGAAACACTCGGTCCACTTGTTACGTTATTGCGCTCAGTACTTTGGCTGTGAGATGTCTTACAACTCGATCACCGAAGTATTGTTTGTCTTCGCCCCCTTGCAACGTGCCAACGTGCACTTGATTTTATTGATATTTGTCCTTACGCCAGTCATACTCTGAAAGGGGTGTAGAAAGTGCAGAGCGTCGACACTGGCTACAAAGGATGGTTTCCTCACAATAATATTAAATAAATGCAAACACCTGTCCTTTTCTCGCCCTACATGTTCCGAGGACTGCACTTACTAATGAGAAGGCGAATAATACTCCAAGCAATTATTTTCATTTAATCCTGAGTTTACAAGCACAGCGACGTTTCTTTCAGTCAAATCTCTTTTCCAGTTACTTTGGTATTATTTCATGCCTTTATTTTTGCGTCTGTTGAAGAACCTTAGACTAACACCGTAACATGTATTTTTCTCTTCATCGTCTGCATTTAACGAAATACAAGTAACGTATTTGATTGTACAGATTCAGACAATTTCTAGTACAGGGCTTTCCTTCCAATGGTTCATATCTATGAACGGAGCAACTGGAATACGTTTCTGCTCATAATATAATACAGTGGATCGAATCAGTGGTAACAAATTTTATTTTATTTCTATCGCACAAGATAAAATCTAACAAAGATAAATCTGTCAGCAATCAGATGACATTTTTGCCAATATTTAAAATAAATTCAAGTAATATGGGGATCTTGATGCAATTAGTATATGTCTAATTACTTGAAAAATTAATAGAAAATGATGTACCATAGATGAACCTTTAAAAATAAGTACAGTAAAAAGAAATATCTACTGCTGCACGGAATAAATCAATTGACAACGCAATCCAACCGTGGTTTCTTTTAAACAAGAAACATTCCGTACCGCCTAATTACGTCTTCACACACCTTAATGAAAATTAGTACAGATTAGAGTCTCACACACACACACACACACACACACACACACACATATATATATATATATATATATATATATATATATATATGCATTCCTTCGGATTTCGGATGCAATGTTAAAGGTTAGAATATGTTTCAGCGGACATTGCATCTGCCATTTTCAAGGTGGGTATGAGTTAGGGCCAGTTGTGGAGGACAAAGTGCGATGGAAATAAACTTAAGCAGCTACATGTCCATTTTACTTAAAGAATGTACGAGTAAATGACACCATATCGAGCAGTTTTCTGATTACTTTGTTATTTAGGGCCTAATAGTATAATTTTAAACGATACAAACAAAACAGCATTAAATCACAGAAAGTTTCTTGGTGTAAACTGGAAAATATGTAGAAGAAAGCTTTAATGACTTATATTAAGAGCAACCGTGAATGGACCGGCTAAAATCACGGAAAACCTAAATCATGAAAATCGGTTAAATAGTCGAGATTTTAAGTTGATCGTTCTTGAATAAAATTACTGGTATTGCTCATTTGATGGCGACATTCAGTGCCACGTAGCTGCTGAAGAGTTTGTACATCCCCGGTATTAACCACCAATACCAAAACTTTCCATTTTCAGACCTCACGTGAGTAGGTAGATTCATCGTCTGTAGTTCCGACGCGAGCAAACAGACGCCTGTGACGCCCACTCGAAGTGCCCACGTCGGTCAGACTGTCTCAAACTAGGACAAATAAAATTTACGAGAGTCTTTCTTTTTCTTCAACAAGCGACCCAAACAATATGGTTTGCTGAAGTACTGCCAAGGAAACTGGTGTGGACACTGCGCAAAGAAATTGCATTTTATCTGAAATTTTGATTCTCTACTTAACAGTGTTTACCTTGTCTGATGTTAAGCGTCTGTATCTCAATGAACGTACTTATTTGCTATTTTATAAAAGAATCTACACGCCCATTTATAATTTTGCTACATTACTATGGTTGAATCTGTAAGAATGAAACAATAATAGTTGGATGATTAATAAGAATAATAACAAAACACTCGTCGCTTATTTTCTGCTTTTAAGTTAAAAGCCCATTTTATTCAGTATCAAAACCAAACGATAATGAAGAATATAGCTAGTCTTTGAGCCCAGGATAACATAGCGATGTAAACTATACCAAAGAGAGATATTAACTTACATACATTAGAGAACGCATAGATTATATAGTAAGTCCGAGTCCTGTACGGTGTACAGCAAGCTTCATATATTGCGGAGCGGAACACAAATATTGTATTAAGCATTTTTCGAATAATAATACCAACACAATTGCAAAGAGTACAGAAACAATCAGTTTATAAAATGTCAGTCCACATTATCGAATACAAACAAAAATTACATTTGCTACATGCATGTTATAAGGATATGTAACATTTTATGATTCATTCGGATTCTCGTGCCAGAAGGCAGACGTAAAGTTGCCATGTGCATTATTTTCCCACACGTTATAACACATATTTTAAAAACTCTTTCTAAATAAATCCAAATCTTGCCCATAACCCCAAATAATTATTGCTGAAAAAGCTTCTTCCAATCATTTTAGGAAGTTTTATTTAAAGATACTTCAAGATTGCAGTTTACACACAAAAAAAATACAATGGTAATTTTCAACGCAAACACAGTTTCCAGACAATCGGATGTTTCAGTCTACTTAATTTCGTTTCACGCTACACCGTTTAAAATTTTAGTTATTTCCCTCTCCCCTATTGCCAATCTTCTTCAGACTGTATATATATAATATAATTACCTAAATAGCTTTATTAGTCTATCATTCCTTTCCCTTTGCATGCCATTTCACTTCTCCTTTTACTGCAAACGCAATTCAAACCACATTCCTACTGTTTCTTGTTCTCATTTCGATCATCACTAATTCGTTACCTCCCACTACTGGCAGTCGACCCTCATTCGCATTAGTTCGCTTTACATTGCCGGCTGAAGGAAAGAGACATCAAGGCAATGAATGTCTCATCTCAGAATTGTCACTTCCACTTTTCATCACCATCCTTTCGCAAAGCGAAAAACCAGGCAATTGCGTTAGAGGCATTAGTAAAGATGACGTTCGGGGCGGTGGAAAAGTTGATGTGCACTGGGTTGGCGTGCTGGGTACAATAGGGAACAACCCCTTTCTTTAGAAGGAGTTAAGTAACCCCGTTGTAAAAACATACAGGCAACAAAAAGCACATACACAGGTTTCACTTTTAAGCAATACCGTTTTAAATTAACCACCGTATACTTTAACTAGTCTCAATGACAGATGCTCATTTCTTATTTTTAAATGTGTCTCCTCCGCGATGACAGAAATAAGCATAAATGGGGAAAGTAAACGGAAGGTATTTACATGCTCATGAACCATGCTACCTAAATATATTCAAGTGTATGCCTTTCCGTCCGTTACTTACTATTTAATTGCATTAATCCATCGAATGTCACTCCTATTTCACAAAAGGGTTCAAATCTTGTGCCGGAAACCAGTTGCACCAGTTTCTTAGTTTTCCTCGGTCTCCCCAGGCAAATGCCAGATTAATATCCTATATTAGGCTATAACAGCTTCCTTCTACACTGAATTAAACACGTTTAAATAATAACATTATATGTGTGGCCTGAATTTTTCACGGTGATTAAGTATAATAAATTCTTCTCGGGCTACCAGCCGCGTCATGTGGTTGAAAGATGAAAACACGAACGTTTCGAAAAACATCTTCGTCCTCGTCTTCAGGGTACTCAAAACACCCTGAGGACGAGAAAGAGGATGGCAGCCCAGGAATAATCCATTATAGTAGTATCTATTATCCGACGCAAAATAATCTGACTCTGAGAATTTCGTTAAACAAAATATTAAGAAATACCGCAATTTTTTCACTTTAGACATCGTTAAACAGTATATGACACAGAATAAATACAGATAATGTTTTATTTTCTGTAACTGTAGATTAACATGCAATGCCTATATTGTCAAATAAGAAAACATAGGGGATATGCATACTAAACCACGATGTCTTATTTTTGTAATGGCTGAAAGGCTTCCGGGAATATCAAATGAAATATGATGTATTAAAGCGGGGAATAATTTGAGACGAGAAAGAAAAGGCAGTAGTCTACTTTGAGGTACCGAAGGAATATCAATCAGAATCGGAATATATCAATCAAGATCGTCGCATTGACATCATCAGGGAAATGGAGTAATGACAAGCCTTTTGTAATATATGAAGAAACTTTGACATCTTACAGAGAAAACTGTTCTTGTTTCTGCATGCCATCAACAACTACATATTAAAATTTGATTTAGGAAACTTACAGTGCTGTGCCATCGGTGTATGCAAATCTGAAACCCAAATTGATACATTTAATCAATTTCCTATTGACAGTAATACTATAAGTAATACAACAATTCTAACCAACTCATCCAATAAATAATTAAATATTTAATCACAGCGGTGACACATTATTAATTGCCTACTATAGAACTAAGTAATTTTATAAGCTTGTGAGGACCTAAATTAAAATATAAATGTCGGTAATATCTTATTTCTGTAATTAGTAAAATAAACGAATAATTAAAGAACTTAATATATAACGCAGTGAAAGTTTATACGATATATTATACGTAACCATCCATCGCACCTAACACTTACCAAGTAATTCGCACATATATAAACAAAAATAAGAATTTGTACATTATCTATATATTAAAATTAGAGTAGTCATAAAAATAAAACAATATGTGTTACTAGAAAACAACCCCTTTCGGCAGGTCCTGTAAGTTCACGTTCATCAAACTAAATAGTTACTAATATATTAATAATAGAATGTTAAAATAAGGCTTTCCGCAGTCTGGAGGAGCTTTGGGGAGGGGGGGATAGTTCTTTACCTCTACTCTAAATAAGGGACAGTAGTCAGCGAAACGTCCGGGATTCAGAATGATATACTTCGATGATGGTCTTTTGAGTTGTGTTCTAGAACTTATTACCAAAATTTGAAAAGAACATACAGCCTTTATCTTCAGTCCACACGTCGTCACTACGACGAAGACCACCAATGAAACCACCACTATGAGAAACTCCCACTTCAGGAAGTTGATGATATTCTAGAACCACAGGGACTGCAAGCATAATCCACAATTTTATTATGGCATATGTAATGCAGAATGGTGAATTTTTACACATCCAAACCATCCATAATTTACTTCTATGTACTCGTTTAACCATGTGCTCATGAAGAAGTGAAATTATTTTACCTGCCACTGTTAATAATGCGTGAAGTTAGAAGATTCTCGACTTGCTTTCATTGTTCTATTTCGAATATGCGTCTGTCTCCTCTTAACGATTACTGAGAAAAAATCACAGGTTCTCCTGAAACTTTTTAACACGTATTGGCCTACGTCTAACTGTAAGATTCTTAAATAATTTAAAGATGCTGTGTTAAATTCTGAGGTTATATGGTATCGAAAGAAACAGGAAGACAATCACAGAGTTTAAATAATTGGAAGGAGGAAATCAAGTATTTTTTGGTTAACATTGCAACATTAAACAAATTAATCCTCAATAACAACAACATCCGGTAACACGACCAAGATTTCTCGTCTCCCACACGTACATGTCCCGTCCATCATATCTTCTTCAAATTCATCACCCTAGTAAAAAATAGTGAAATTGACAATGTGCAATTTTTTCAAGCTCATTACCCTTAAAACTTTGCATACTGTGTAGTGTATTGGAAAATAAAACATACATACAAACAAAAATATTCACACTTTGAAGGTCCAACAATTATCATTATTAATTCTAGATTATTTTAATAAGAGACTTGCATTTAAATTTAGCTTCTTGTTTGGTTCAACTCAAAACATTTAACAAATACGGTATAAAGTCTTTATAAATTTGGTCATAACTGCAATGCATGACAGTTATCTATGTTTAATATGTTCCAAACCTTCATTAAAATTATAAACACATAATGTTTTCAAAAGCAATAGTACAGCATCCGAGGGAAGCTTCAAGAAATATATATAGTCCATTTTGCTTCTTATGCTAATGCAGCATCATTAGCTAACATTCTGCCAGGCTTTCTTGTTGAATGGAGCTTCAATTGGTCGTCATTTGCTGTTTTACTTTTCAGTTGCTGGCCGTTTCCCTATAACTCCTTACGGTTTCCATGCTACTACATTGCCTCAACGCTTTCTAGATGCTTTTTTTACTTCAAAATTTCATCCATTCCTTGCATTTCTTACTCTCTCTCTCTCTCTTTTCTCCACAGCAAGTCACTGATTTATCACACTACGTAAATACATACAAATTAAAAATTATTACTTCCATACAGACAATAAACGAAATAAAAATAAAATAAGTAATTAAAAGTGTCTAGGCCTCTTAATTACACGTATAACGCCTTTCTGAAGCATACCCCTTATAACATATAAATTGGCCTTACCAAAATGTTAATTTCTTAAGCTCTTTACTTTATGCACATACAATGAACAGATAATGTGAGGGCGTGGCCGTCCGTCCGCGTATTTCATCTCCGAAAATGCTTCATCGATTTCAATAAAATTTCGAACTGGGTTCTTACGTTAAAAAGTGCTAGGCAAATTAAACACAGATGCAAAGCTCAAAATGAACTTTCGGTTTTCTCTAAACCACTTTATATTACAGAATATAAGCTATTCGTCCATTAAGATCTATAGATCTAAGATTTGATACTCTAACGTTGATAAAAAATGTCGATTTCTATCTTCTGGGTTGTAGCGCCACGTGGACTTCTAGGTAGATATCAATGTTTCGGATAAACTAATTGCCTTTATTTTCTTTCGAAACTTTGGTATCTACCTAGAACTCCACACGGCGTTAAAACCTACATCATTTAAAATTTGTTTAAAATATTTGTTGGTAAAATAAATAGGCCTATCTATCCATGTTAATCGGGTGAGCACAGTCGTGCAATTTTTGTTTTGATAAAGCAATAAGGACGTAAATATATAGGCAGGAAGACTATGTAGTACTTTGTAATAGTCTAATTCCTGAAATCAAAAGACTTGCACAACCCGTTTCAGACATATGATTGAAATGTTTAATATTAATTTTGTACCTGGTATACAGTTTATTTACTCTATTTCTGCTTCAGAAGAGTTTAGTTAGTACGTTAACCATCTATGCCTCTCACTGGTTAAACACAAAGAAGTCAATCCTTGGGCGATTTAGGGGCAAACCAGTACCTACCCTAACACGCAGTAATAGTGCGCATGCTTGTTACCTGTCGTCAGACTAACAAACTTATTTCTTTCATTACGAATTCAGTGCGTCGCGTATTCATACTGACTGAGATTTAATTTACGTAACTACACTTTCTCAACTACTTAGGCAATAGACCAACAGCTTCAAACCTATATCACTATGTTTTATGGGCTCGGAAGGTTATGGAAGGAATTGGTAGTGGCCGATATTAAATACTATAATAGCGTTTGCCTGATGAGGAAACCCACAAAAAAATTCAGTTAGGATAGCCGGTCTCCGGGTCTAGAATCAAACCCAATACTGTAAATTACGAATACAGAGCGTTCACTGATAAACCAGAACGCAGTTCTCATAGGGATATTACTTTCAGCGCCTCATACACCACAGGTAAGTTTACTTTATTCTTTCTGCACAGCGATACTTGACTCACATCAAAAAGAGTATTTTAGCATGAGTCATGCAGTTCGTACCGGGGATCCGGGAAGTGACAGTTACTTTCCAGTTTATTAACGAAAGCACTGGAAATGCTATCTACTACAGCAAGACGATCGGTGAATGCATATCACTTTATGCCTATTACGTCACAGCTCTTTGAGAGTAGCGATAGTTTTCTTTCGGACAGAACCATTACTCTTCCCTGCATACACAATTGAAACAGGCGGATTCTTGATGAATTAAGTTCCCTGTATAGGCCGCTAATTGTAATGTGCTGAGAAAAGACGACCTCCCCTTCTCCAAATCCGCCAACACCACTCATTATCTCGTCCAAGTCAAGCAAAATTCCTGCCGTCTCCACTTACTCATCCTTCTTTGGCCTCACATTACTCGTTATATATTGTTCATTAACTTATGTAACAAATTAGTAAGAGTGAATTTACAATGCAGTGCTGTCTTCAGGAAAATTCCTTGGTTCAGAGGCTGCAATTAGTATGCATAATTCTAGTGCATTAAACTTTGCAAAAAAATACGTGTTACTATTACTATTCATTAGTTATTATATTTGATAAATGCATTTTATTGTTACGTAGCCCGTGAAATACAAAACGAATTTAATTAAGAAGCGTTCATTACATATTCACATAAGGGTTAGACAATCTGCTAGTAACGATCCGACAACTATTAATATATTTTAAGTAGATAAAAGCATTCAAAATATAATTACTGTATTAGCTTTTAAGAAAAGAGTGAAGTAAATGCAAAAGGGAACACCAAAATAACTTAAAACTTCCTTTTCTTTTATTGTCGGACCAATTTTTGAAGTATTACCAGAATATTTCCAATTTAAATAATGACATGTAACTGCAGAAACCCAGGGCACAAATAGAACTACTAAGTTCCGGAGCGACTGCAGAACAAACTGTACTGTAAAAAAGCCACAAACCAACTTCAGGAACTATTATGCAGTTTTAAATCTAAAATGGGGTGAGTAGCATTTCTTTCCAATAGAACACTTAGGTCTTTACGATTTAATTTAATGTTTTAGCATACGACAAGCAGCTGGATACTGCTACATTTCCTGTCTAAATTACCACTGAAAAGTTTTCTTTGTTCCTTTTTGTAACCAGTCTTCATCAAGGTGACGAGAAAGTCGGTCAATTTGGTACGAACTCTTGAGTAGTGATCACAGAATGTTCGGAAAGAAGACGCGAAGAGCTATGTAAATTGAAGCAACCTTTCGAATTACCTCCCTCAGCCCATGTGAATTTTAACTCGCTTCTTATTTTCTTTCCCATTTCGTTCAGTCTGCATACTATTCAGTGGCGACTACATATAAATTGACAGTCAATTTTTATTTAAATTCTCACGATTCTGCACCAAGGCTATTGTTTCTTTTAATTGGAAAGTATTAAACTTCAATGTCAGGATTAAGAAGGTGATGAATGTTCGTGGTGTGGTTACGAATATGGATCTTTTAATAAATCTGAGAACAATTCAAAATCAGTATTCTCTTAAGAATTATGAGAAGAACCATGGGAACAAAATCACAGACAAACATACTCAGATGACAACGAAAATATGCATAAATATACAAACGTTAAGTGTTTAAATTTACTTCAGTAGAACTGGATCTGAGTTGAACTGTGGAATTAATGACACATAATCATCATCTTCTTCTTCTTCTTCTTCTTCCTCTTCCTAAACCTTTTTCCGCTTTACGTGCGAAGTCTTTCCTACCAACTAAGACTATGACTTGTTAAAGATACAGCAAATATAATTAATAGAGACATATTTGTGATTTTCTTCCTACACGAGGAAATAATTCCTTTCTTAACAATTGAAATGTTGCTAGTGATACAATCGAAATTCGCTATTAAATCTTACACCAAAGCGGAAATATGAAAGACCTTATTAATTTATATTCGTCAGATCTTCCAAGCATTAATCACTGTTTTCACATATCCCCCTCAAATAACTAATTATTTTATCGTCGTATATTTCTAAAAACACTAATTAACCAGTCGTTAGGATCGAAAACCATTGCTACGTGTGTGATTTGTGGTAAGGAATAAACCTGGTCTGTACATATTTTTTACAAATCAAATGAAGTTTCAACGTCTACATTTACGTAACCATGTTATCCTCATTCAACTACTTATTTTATAAATTTAGACAAAACTTGTGTAACAGTCACAATTAGTATGTAAAGCACCTCGTTAGAATGCCAGTCATATGCTATGTAACAAAAGTGTGGGTTTTTATAATAATAAATGTCGACTTCAAATGACGCATTGGCTTGTCTAATTTTTCCATGATTCAAAATTCCACTGAAAACGTTGTCCAACTAGAAAGTTTCTAGCAATGTATTCTTTCTTCCCATTGCCAGTCAATATCATCAGCCAGCCGCGATGTTGGTTTACGAGTTCAACTCTTTCAACGACATTATCGCCTCGCTTTCTGCATAATCCCATGCACAGCTCATTCATATTAATGACTGCAATAAAATGTCTAAATGTGTGTGAATCCCATGAAATGCCAACATACGCTCTGCCTTTGAAACTCTTTAACGAAATATATTTTTTACCATATACGTCGAGAACGTATGCGAATTTAGATATACAACTGTTTAATTGTTTTGAAATGAGGAAAAATGGTAGCAAAAAAAAAGCATTCCTGAGTCAGTAAAAATTGCTTTACATGACATTATATTTTACGTGCGTTACTATTGTCTCATCACTGGAAGTATCTAATACCGACAACAGCATCCCCTGATGTTTTCTTCGTGAAACCCACTCCTGCATTTTAAGCAATTAAACAGTAAAAACAATGGTATTTGAGTCGAGGATCAGGCATAAATAAATAGGAAATATCGCCTACTCATTTGGATCCATTTGAAAGAGCTGGTCCCTACACTTGTGAACGAAAACTGATCCAGCTTTCAAAATGTTGTGTTTCTTTTTAGAATACCAGCAGATGGACAAAGTCCCAAAACTCAGTAATCCAGATCGTAATTTACCATTGTCACAATTCTTTAGAATCGACAGGATATATCGTTTCCAACGTTATCAGAGAAGAACGCAATTTCAGAGGAACTACTCTCCAAGCGAAATAACATAACAAAAATAAACAAACACCAAGCCTCTGCTTCCAAGCATTCGTAAGGACGTTATATCAACGCTTCCCTTTGTGAAGATGATCAGAATGCCAGTTTGTATGTACCAGAAATGCTGGCACAACGACGCAGTGACTGGTCTTTGTTACTTGTATACTGTAACTTGCATTCAAATGATATTTCAGCAGTTTACATGGTCAGGTTTATCGTAGTTTTCCTCGGTCACTCCAAGCATTTTCCGAGATATTAACTTAAATTAGACCGTGACCAGTTCTCTCCATGTCAATTCCGAGTTATTATTCACTAATCACCCTAACATTTGACGCTGATTGTACCGACTAATTCAAAGAGTCGATAAATAAGTCAAGAGTAAATAAGAAGACTCTTATCAGGTGAGTATTTTGATTTATGGCTTCTGCTTAAAGCTCAGAATATACTAGATATGATAAGGTTGCCCTGCGTTAGTAAACTGCGTTAATTTTTGTAGCTGAAAAGCACGAAATTTATCCAGTTTCATGTGTGAAAACTTTTAGTATCTCTGTACAGAATATTAAACGTAGCCAAGAATTACATACAAACGTTTTAAATAATTAGACTGTTGTAAAACCTTTTCTATTTCTTCATGCCCAGAGATTCGATTCAATAAAAGTATGTCCAAAACGAAAGTTTTCCGTTTCATTCAGTAAGAGCTTAACGAGTTAAAACACATAATTCTGAATCTTCCTGTGTCAATGAAGATGGAAGACAAAATTTGTGGATTGCTCCCATTGTTTAATACTAGATTGTGAAGTTATTCCTTAAGTTTGAAGTGAGTTACGGGCCAGTGTGAGAGTTATTTAGAACATTCACTAACTGCGGAGTCAATTTAAATGGAAAAGCTTGTTTTTCTCTTACCTTTCCCCTTACTTCTTTCTCTGTCTCCCCAATTTTTTGCCTTTTTCTTCTTTTTTCGTCTCTTTAATTGCCCTTGTATATTGCTTTTGTCCCACGTTCAATACCATTCTCCAGTGGTGCTTCACCGTACAAACACACCTCATCCACTACCCCTCACCCGCCCCTACATCACCCTACGTCCCCCAGAAAAGCCTACAGGGAGCTTAGCAAGATAATGGGATTCTTTCTGTTCAAACCAACTCCATAAAAGCAAACGCTCTCAAACTAGGCTACGTGGCCTACTGTAAACAGTGTTTTAAAGAATTAAAATAGTTTCTTCAGTCTTTTTCTATATAATCTTTCCTCTCTCTTCAACTGAGAACGTCTTTTCTCAAAAATAGACAACCACTTGCTCAAAACGTGTCAAAAGAAATTTTAAGCTCCAGCACTGAACTTAGAGCTTTTTTTGTGAAATCCGTCCTGCCTACTGCGAGTTTATCTGATATCGAAATAAATCGAGAACGGCATTAAAAACTTGTCGAATGCTCAAAGCAACGACAACTTTGTATTTCATTCTGAGAATGATGAACTTTATTGCCTACTCAATTTTACATGTCGTGAACGGGATACGCAAGAAGTATACATGCTCGATTTCATATCAGCAGTTTGCATAAAAAACTGCACAACTCTAATTTCCGAATTCAGAGTTGCTAAAACTATGAAAAATTACAAACTACTATCATAATAATTCTAGCAACTGTTATGCCAAGTTACATTTCACAATTTCGGATCATCACCATAAAATAATTTACGATTTATATAACCCTTAAACATATATTCTACAATAGGTTTTATGCTTCTATATTCTGTCCTATGTAGTTGAATGTTCTATTAGAGTACGAAACGTGAATACATTTGGTAAATGAGTATAAAATCTGTGTTTTAATCCTGAAGAGTCAATACAAAATTTCTTGAAAAGATATATCTGGTTAAGCTAATATTTCTTTGCCTTATCGTCTAGATAGTCACGTGTGTTCTATTAGCATGATATGACCCTTCAAAGTTCACCGGAATCAACTTTCTTGTGTTTAACACTAACTGTCTTTGCTCATCACACTGAAAATACAAAATGTTATTAAAAAATCTGAATGTGAAACGATGACTGATAGCAGATTCATTTCAACTCAGAAACTGAAAACTCACCGCCTTTACTCCAGACACCCGCCAAACGCTTGGTCGGTCAGACCGCACCATAGCCTAGTCTGCATATCTTGCTACCAGAGAGACCATCGTCAGAATACCATTTAAATTTTCCCCGCATCGTACAAACGGCGCAATCATACAGTCAATCGCGATGGACGCTGGTTGTTATATTCTTCGATGTAAGTTGTTCAGTACTAGCAATATTACAATATCATTATTAAAATAAAATGGCTGCTTTGTTAAATGTTGCCCTGTGTAGTCGTTATAGAAATTACTGCTTCCATCACTTACTCTTCAAACTTATCACGTATTCAAATAAAATAAATATAGAAGGATGTAGAAAAAACACATTACTGTCAATGTTGTGTTGTCATAGCAATTATATAAATTTAAGTAAACCACGTATAACTGATGTTTCTCCGTATATAACGTGACATTTTGTGTCACCTGTTCAATCCTCAGTGATGGGGGAAGCACGGTCATTGATCAATGTTTTCTCGTTTCTACGAACATAATCATCATGTACCGGTACTGGTATATTTTACCGTGGAAGCACATGAATAATGATCTGTGTGTTCATATTTGTCCAGCCCTACACAAAAAAAATCACCACACGAGCAGACAGATGCAACGCCTGCACCACCAAGAGCATATTCATTAATCAGATCATGCTCAACAGGTCATATGCGCTGTCACCGGGCGGAGTTCTGTAGCATGACAGTAAGCCGGCAACGAAACTGAAATAATCAGTTATTGTCAAGTTCAGCTAGAAAATATAAACACAAGGATTGTCATATATCATTTATGACGCGCATCGCCCTCTAAATGCACGAGTTTGTCATCGTGGCGGATTTCTATTCGCTTTCAATTTTGAGGTGTGCCATCTGAAGCCATAGTGAAGTACGCCCTTGGACCATTTTAAAAAATAAGTGAGAATTTAGAGACATCCGTGTTATTCAAATGTGGGTAGATTTGTATTTTGTCTAACGACACCGAAATTCACTATAATATGGCCTGTACTCCTACATCATATATTGGAGGTTCCAGCATCATAGTTGAGGTATATTATTGACATAACGTTTCGTACTTTGCCACAATCCTTCCAGGAAAATATTTTGACAGAACCTTAAAAGCGACATGTGTTAACCACATCGTCATTCATAATCATGAATTTAGCTGATTACAGACAGAGCCTTAAAACGTCGTTAAATTTCATAGTAAGGTAAAAAAAATAAAAGGATACAAATTTTAACAAATTGTTGCAAAAGTTGACACTTCTAAAAATGATTTAATGCTGCTGCATCAACTTTAGGCTATATTTTGCACCGATAGAGAGAAAATAGAATTAGATATGGTAGGTTCAAAAGGACGGGCTTATTTAAATTCACCATCTTGGCAGGAATGACAGAAAACATGAAAACGTTGCTGGCACTTCGGTCGAGATTCAAATCGGATACGTAACGTATACAGACTAGTCCTGAAATGTGTGGTCAAACTTTGGGATCGTGTTCTACTAATTCCAAGGATGAAAAAAGGCTTTTACTGGGCGGGAAGCATTTCCGCACCTTTGTCTATACGACCTTTTTACATTCTTAGAGTTAGTAAAACACGATCCCAAAGTTTGACCACACATTTCAGGACCATTCGGTAAAATCGATCGCGTCACAGATTAGGCGGTTAGTCTCCACGCTTCTCGACGCAGAGACCTAGTTTGAGCCCAGGTTAATCCACGTGGGATTTGCATTGAACAATGTGGCACTGGGAAAGGCCTTTCTTCGAGTCTTTCGGTTTTCTTATGTCACAATCATTCCACCGCTACTCATGTTTCATCTGGAGGATGGGCAATGGGTCCGTTATAGGCCCAGCTCCACAGAGGCATAATCTCTGCCCATTGTAACAGTACGAAGCATAAAATCATTTTACAAGACTCGGTAAATTCCGAACTAGATACGTCACAGAGACTTGCATTAGATTTTTGCTACGGATAGTTTCTTTTGTGTTGTTTTGAAAGGGTCTGACGGCAGCGCCGCCATGTACCTGGCTGTGGCTCTACTAAATATTGATTTATCGTTCACTAATCTCCCTCATGCCGAGGCACAGAGAGGCTGCAGGTACAGTCTCGCTACATTCACACTGTAGCTGAATGCTGAAGTAGATGAATCTTTTCAAGCTAGCAATTTCCGGATAATTTGAAGTAAATTAATAACTGACCACTGAGCGCTGAACTGGGATAGCCTTGTTAGGGGCATTACTCTACAGCGGCAATAAAAACTGTATAGTTACAGTTACCAGTAATTGCACTTACAGAGAACATTAATGTGGAATATTTCTTTATTAATAATCTTGCACGATCATGTATTTTATTTATTCTTATGTTCTTTATAATAATTTTTGAACGGCACATGTTACATCGGATTTAATGAGATGTTAAAATTATTACAAATTACGAGTGCATTGTGATTTAGGAGCAGGCGATTGAAATTTATTCGAAAGTTCCCAACGTGGATTTTCCCTAAATCTAAATGTAGTCGCAATTAATATAACCATATTCTGGTCCACATTCGAAAGGGACATTTCCCAGGTATTGCTCTTAAGTTGTCTTTTTAATATTCTACGAGGAAAAGTAAGTAAGGAGTGAATACAGAAATTTCAAGAATATTATCTCATTTAGTTCGTATGCCTAAAATTGTATCTATCCAGCACAAAACAGGGATAAATTCCCACGTGCTTCCGTGTCCTTCTGATAGCCACAGGTCAATTTGCATCAGACATGACAAAAGAAAGTTTCACTAAGTTTCTGGAGGAAAAATAAACTTAGAGCACGTACTATATTGAGATCAATTCTGTCAGAAACAATCACCACACTTTATTCAGACTAACAGCTGTCTCAACCGTAAGAGAAATTTAATTATATTAACGGCTTAAATAATAATAATAATAACATTATAACTTGTAAAATGTTGCTGCAGTTTCATGTTGAAACGAGTTAGTGTCGAGGCCGTGACATTTGTTTAATCATGTCTGAGCCTAATATTCCATGTACCGTATGATAATTTATTACTCCTTCCAACATAACACTGCGGCTGCATTCTACTTGTTGTACTGCATAGTATGCTTTAACATTTAGTAACTTAAGTTGTGTCTACAGAGCGTCGTTATGTATTGGTATAATTTTCAGAATAAATAGAGGTTATTTTCTTAAACTGCATTATCTACCTGATCCCTTTGATGATGAAGAGCTGTCATTGAGGTATGGACTGAATATTTAAATATTACTTAGATTACCATCGGACTTCAGAGGGTTACGCAAATACATGAAGTTCAAAGACCTAGGTCTTTCTTGAGAAGCCACCAGTCGCTCCGATAGTAATGAAATTATTTTATAGTATCCGAAGATTCATTATCTTGTACACAGCCTCTGGACTCTTCTTTACACAGATTAATCTAGTCCTCATTCGTTCACCCTCTTTCCTTAAAACATCAATTTTAATAATATCCTCCAAATACTCCTAGGTCTCAAAAGCAGTTTCTCTTTCTTCGCCTCAGTTTTTCTTCACGCATTTCCTGATTTCTCTTAGCTTGCTGATGAAATATGTACCTTTCTTATAATTTTTAATCATAGGCATACAAATATGAGAGTAACAGTCCATTTCTTTTTTTCTTTTTTTATATATCTTAATTGCGTCATGTTTGTGTTTTATTGATACAATATTTTATTTTCCGTCTATACACAAACTTAAAATAATGTTGTTTAAAATTACTTAAAATTATAACATTCTCAGTAGATACTGCATCTTGTTACATTTTTTGTATCGACAAAAAAAAAGTAACAAGATGCAGTATCTACTGAGAATGTTATAATTTTAAGTAATTTTAAACAACATTATTTTAAGTTTGTGTATAGACGGAAAATAAAATATTGTAGTCCATTTCTTCTTTTACAGTTTGTATTTTAAGTGAGATTTACAAGAAAATGTCGAAATTTTGTGTTAAAGTTTTTATTAGAATGTGCCCCTCGAATAAGCTTTCGAACATAAAATATGGATATCAATTGTGTTATGGATAGAATATGTGACGTTAAGTATAACATTAATCGTATAATGGATCTATTGATACAGCATTATACTGGAAACAAACATCGCTGCATAATTAATATATTTCTTACAGCCGTTCAATAAATCTTTTCGGTATGCAATCTGGGAAAAGTGGTTTCTAAGAAAGGCACTCAAACATAAAATTCGTATCATCGTTTCTTAAGCTTACAGGAGAAGGGGCCTGTACATATTTTATGTTAATATTAATAAATTCTGTATTTGTATTTATCTCAACGATCATATATAAACACGCGTGTATCCAAAGGAACGGAAACTACATTAAGGAAATTGTAACTGAGCCCAGAATCTTATCGAAACCCTAAGGAATGAGGATGTCATAACGGGCTGGCTGGTTGGGCGCATCACATTCCTTGCGGATGGTGATAAATGTGTACGGGATCATCGGTGGAATGATAGCGGGTAGGAGAAAATCGATATACCGACTGAAAAAAAAAAGTTCAGTGCCGCTTTGTCATTCACAAATATTACTTACACTGAAGATGTAATTGAATTTAGGCCTTCATGACAGAAACCAAGTAAAAGCTATTATAATATAATCAATCAGTAGCACTTGAAAACATTTACTCGTATAAGGGAAAAAAGGTAACAAACTTTATGCACCATACAATTAGAGCAGTGCAGTCAGTGGGCTTGCCACTCACTACGCTCAAAATGCACGCTTCAAAACTAAGAAACCTCCGAAAGGAGGCGGCAATGACCCATTACTGGGTTAAGCTACAAATAGAAATAGAATAGAAAATTAGAGCAATCTTGGTTACACGGAACAAGATTTGAGCCCTTCGTAACGCCACATTTACGTTTCAGTCCTGTATGACGCAGACGGATATTCCACTGGAATGCATACGTAACATACCAGATGTACAATGCATGAACAGAGTATAGCGGGTCGCTGGGTGCGGATAATCCTGTGCACTTCCTCAAATTCAGTGAACGGCTTCTAATTCGAATAGGATTTAACAGTAACAAACTCGTGCGTCACATTTATAAACTAATCAGACCTAACACTGTGGTAAAAGAACCCGAAGGTTCAACACCTCTAACATCAAAACTCTTCGTTAAACATAATCCTGAGCAAAGAAACTGTGTCATTAAGAGATCATGCAGAAAGTTTTGTACTACAGAACATTTCAGCTTAAAGGTTGTTAACTTACGACCACGTTCCAAGCTGTAGGGACAGTCAATGTCAGCTGCCAGCGACTGCTTACGCAATTATTAAAAATTATTCATACTAAAACCGCCTGTTCCATCCGCAAACGGACGATTAGCTGTGCCGTACTGAAAAGGGATCCGCTGAGTTACAGAACGCCGAGGTTGACTGATTAGCACTCAGACGTCCATCGCAGAAAGTTGATAGTTTTCATCTGGTAAAAGTGTTCCCTAAGTGACATTTCAGGTTTGCATATCTGGGATATTACGTCGTGTAGTCTCGTAGAAATTGAGCGGACTACCGGCTTTTGTGACTGAGGTTTTTCGTAATGTTCCTTTGTTTTTCCTGGCCAATTCCCGCAGGCGACGACACCGGGTTTTCAAATCACTGTCGTCCTCCCATCTCAGTTCATGCTACATAACCTATTCACTTCAAAGAACGTCGTCAAATAATCCAATAATCAATCTTCTGAATATGTCAAAAACATTCTACGATCATAATAGTAAGTAATTATGTTTCCATACACATATAAGTTAAAAATACGTATGATTTTGCTGCATGCCATATAAGAGCAACACGTACTCCAATAAAGTGATTACAATGCTGTCCGTTAATTTATGTAACTTCATTATGTTACCATCTGTTGGTTGCTTTTCAGAGAACCATTTTTACAAGCCTTACACCTTACAATGGTTGTTTAATTTCCTTCGCAAAACCTTTCATCAGTCAATAAAATATCCTGATCTGAATCCAAGGCATTTCCCCTTTTTATGTACTCTCAACGGTTTCATTTTAAGGGACATGAATTCTTATGTTTCGAGCATTGAAATTACAATTGCTTTATTCCAACCCTGGTCTACTAACGTTCCATGAACTAAAAAAATTCAAACCCAGTAAAATTTCAACTTAAAAACACTGGCAAAATTTGCAGTACATTATAAGTAGATACGTTTCGTAATAACCCCATTTGTGATGAACATTTTGCATATTCAGTAGTTATGGAAATTCTCGGCAAATTTTTCTTCAAATAAAACAATACGCTTAACCGAAAAATTAATAATCAAAGGCTAAGATGTACCTCCAAGTAAATTTAACATTTTAAGTTGGCTTCACCACATAATGAACCGTGTTTACATCCAATACTGCTACCTACATTTTCAATTACACAGGTGTTTTTCAAATAACTCTGTATTTTTCATGTACTTGAATTAAATTAGCGATACCAGACTTACGGTGTCCGAACTACACGCTAAACAGTCTAGATTTAGCGAGTTCGTTTACTATATGTGTAATTAATTATTACATAATTTTACGGTATTAATCTTAACCGACGATCTGAAACAAGGAAAGAAGATGAAGTTTCAGGAATTAAAACGAGAAGCTGAGAATAGGGTAAACTGGAGAGTTCTTTTTGGGCAGAGCAATGGACCTGTCGTCAGACAGAACACTGAATAAAAAAATAATCTTAATATGTGATATAACGATTTGACCCAACGTTCCCCAACGTCACAGCATCACTTTCGACAACAAAGGGAACTAAGTTTACAATTCCCTCATTCCACTAGGCATAGCCCTTACTGAATTGTAATGAAAAATTTATGTCAATTAGGTCGATGTTGGTCACATATTCACCGCCGTGAGAATCATAAATCTCATCATGGCGATGAGTGAGATCTAATTTGAAGTAACTTGAGAACTCGTTAAATATAATAAAATACTTTTCCACACCATGCTACTGCTAATGTGATGGACTGGTTTAGGAATGCGGACATTACTTAGCAAAAACATGAAATATTAAAGGAAATTAATATATTGTAGAAACAGGAATTATATGGCGGAGGAAAATTCATTATGAGATATAAGAATCAGAAAGAAGATATAACTATTCAAGAAACAAAATATTACACAATGTATGTAACAAAATAAAGAAATTGGTATCGTAAATATTCCTAACACAGAAAAAGCATACAGTTGCATTAATTATCTTATTTTCGTCTCAGGACTTGTTAATAAATGGCGTTATGGGGAATGGGGGAAAGCCTATTAGGAAATATTTTATTCATGCATCGAGTTGAAACTAAATGTAACTCGTTGTCATATCGGAATAAAAATGACGACAAAACATAAGAATTCGGGTCACGTACAACCCATCGACTTCTCATGTAATCTTTTCTCTTTTTAATTTCCGTTTTACTTTCCACGTGGCTTGTTATCGCTGCTATTCATGTCCACAGCTTCATAGCAACCAGGTCCAAACACCATTTCAGTCAAGGGCTCAAGATAAAACACTATGTACTGCCCTCAAGCGATAGAGTGCCAGCAACTTATGATCAGTAAACAAAACGACAGACTGTGAAAATTTACAAGAACCAGCTACAGTAACCTACTAACTTCAAGGGACAGAACCTTCATGAGTAGTAAGTAATCACTTACCTGTACAAGATAATGAAATGCACCGAAGGTTCGATATAAAGCTCAAAAGAACCCACTTCATGTATTTATTTCTGCGAATGCGCAAAAATTCTTCTGCGAATTTGCGTCACTAAACACACCTAATATTACCCAACCAACCCAATACAAGGAATTCATCTAAATCTGGCCCTTAGCAGTTTAAAATTGTGCACTGCACAAATGCAAAATGATCTGCGCATGAGCGTCGCTAAACACAACAAGCATTCCCCAACTAATATAATATAATCAAATTCATACAATTCTGCCCTTTAGCAGCTTAAATTTGCGCAAACACTTCTTCGCATGTGCAAATCTTTTTCTGGGCATGCACGTCACTGAATACATCTAACTTGTGTCAACCAACACAATATATCAAATTCGTCCAAACAGTCCCTTTAGCAGCACGAAATTGAGAAAATAAATTTCGCATGCGCAAAAATTAGTATGCGCTTAAGCGTCAATAACCTCAACTTAAACCAGTCTATCCAAAACCAAACCATTAAATGACTCAAACTATCCAACCACAACCTAACCTAACGAATAAAATCTAACCGAAACAAATCCTACCTGACCTAACCTTAAATAACCAATCAAAAACAACTAAATCTGCCACTAAGGAGATGAGCTCTGAGCATTTTCTTCTGCCCATGTACGTCGTTAACCTTGCCTAACGTTACGTAACGTAACCAAATCCATCGAAATCTGTATTTTAACAGTTGAACGTTGCGCACTGCCTACTCCGAATGCCCCACAGTCACTTACACATGTGTTCTCTTTACCCCCGGTAATGGACCCCGGTACCACCTGGATAGGAGGCTGGGTTAGCACCAGAGCAGGCCTGGAGGAAATTTGATCTTCCCCTGTCTGCAATAGAATCCCGATCGTCGAGTCCGAAGTCAGTCACTGTATTGATAGTTCTACCACGGCTCTCAGTTGATATTTTAGTAAACATTTAAATCTTCATTCTTGCTTGCATTGTCATTGTATGATAAATGATAAATGCACACAAATTTCTAACAGGGAAACCTGAATGGGAGAATATACTCAGTAGGCCCAGACACAGATTAAACGATAAAATTTAATCTACCTTACAAGCAAATTGGGTGTGAGTGTGTGGAGCGATGTGCTCATGAGAACGAGATAATGAACAATCGAATTTCACAGACGGTGGAGACCTTCTTAGCTAGCTGAGCGGCTGTTAACTTCCCAAGAACTCTACTGCAGAAATTTAATGTAAGTAAATTCCATTAGCAAATACCCTTTTACACGAAAGCTATTTCTCCGAAAGGTACACAAATAATGCAAAGAAAAGTAATTTTATAACATTTATACACTTTACTCCGTTGATTAAGGGCCAAGTCCCTCTTTATCATACTCTCGGTACTTTCTTCACAGTGTTACGTAATACAGAAGTATCAATTTGAAACATCTACGTGGAGCGTGATTACGTAAGGTATAAGAAATATAATTTCTCGCATTAGCGTTTGTCGAGCTGTTTGAAATTTGCGCGTTATACTTTTCAAGTTCGTTCTCTTTGGCCTGATTTTTTCAACATCAACAATAAACTTTCTACTTCTGTCTCAACTTGTCCATGATGATGAATCAAGAGATGATTCTTGCATTATCGTAATTATGCGTTAAGTACCTCTACGAAACCACCACGAAGTATCTTATATTTGGTTTGTTCATCATTATTAAAGAAAATATTCATAAACAAGCTCATAAAGTGTATTCAGTTCCGAAATATAAATATCTTCAAGCGTTCTTTGCAACGTGCATTTAGAGGTATTAAATCGGCCTTGTTATATAGTTCCCACTTTGGCTACCAGATTGCACCACCTCAATGTCTACGACACGATTTTCCTCATCCATCATTTTGTTGCCACCGCTCATAGAACATTCGAAAGCATAATTTTGAGGACACAACTTCCACATCAAACTTCATCCACAAACGTCCAGCAGTTTTCCAGTAGAATCGACTGGACACACAGACGGACGGACAGATACGACCAGCCCATAATGCGTTCTCCTTGTGCACTTAGTGCAAAGAACACATAATAAAGCATGATAACGAAAAAAGGCTTACGCAAGAACTGCGACGTTTGAAAAGGACGAAAATTAAAAATATGAGGCAGGATAAAGGCTTAGTTTCACTAACGTTTCCAATAATCACGCCATAAGTTAAATAATTTAACCTTCAATAACGTTCCAGATAAAATCAACCTAAAGATTTCGGTTTGATAATGCCTAACCAGAATCTAAACGAAATGTTGTGTTAGACTGATAATTGGCAAACAACCGAGTTCGATTAAATTTCCCTATGTAATCCAGCCGTACATACACATTTGTATGATATATAGATTTCAATGAATACAAATGAGAAACAATAGAGGATACCCGATCGCGACACATATTATATCGACCATATTTATGTAATTATAATTCACAGTCCAATGGATGTGAATTTCCGTTGTTCACTTCCGGAGCCGGTTGGGCACTGTCATGTGTCGTACAAATAATTATCAAGTAACTCGTTGAAAAACCTTTTCAATTTCTGGGATTTATTTCTATTTCTTAATGGCAGTAATTGCAGTAAATCTAAGGTGCCAATTTGCTGTGTGTACTTGTCAACTGATATTTTTTTCAATAAAGTCTTCTCGGGCATTCAGCCGCGTTAACTGGTTACCGTAGTAAACCGACGCTTCGGGAACAAACGCTGTCCCCATCTTCAGGATTCTGATGTGACTGGATCCTTGGAAGTCGACTGGATTCTGAATATGGGGACAGCGTTTGTTCCCGAAACGTCGGTTTACTACGGTAACCAGTTAACGCGGCTGATTGCCCCTAGAAAATTTATTGATTGTACTCGCCGCGAACGTCTCAAATCCTATATGATAATTTTTGTTGTGTAAAAAAGGGATACGCAGTACGAATAACACTCCGAGGAGAAACATGCACACATCTGAACATAACCTGACAGTTACGTTCTACCTATCTTCAATAAGGCAACTTGGTTAATAGAAGACTCAAACGACCAATATAATCAGTTAAGAATTTTAAAGGGTTATGCCGTTTTTCGAATGAAAAGCATAATACAGCCCAGATTTTAAATTAATTTCATATTCTGCAAATTCATTAAAAAATTTAAATCATGTCAAAGGACAATCGAAGAATGATTCCATTATACTTGTATGATCTTTTTCTTCGGTAAGTGTGAAACATGTTGGCCTATAATCAGTAAAATCAACATGGTATTACGGTTACTTGATTACGAAACATAATTTGAATCCTTTCCCGTTACCACATGACTGATATGATCAGGTCATCTTATCCAAAATAATAGTGAAGGAAATTTTAATTTTACCACTGATGTGAACAGAGATGGCTGATATAATACATCTGTCTACTGGATAGACTTTCCTAGTGGCCTGTACAATTACCGTAGATCTCCCACGACCTTTGCTGCATTTATGAGTGGCGAACAGCAGATGCAACAACGGATTTTATTTCTACCTTTGTCTCCTTCAGTTTACCAACGTTACTCATTCTACCTGTGACAGAAAATTTAATACAAACTAAAAATAACAATTTTTAATTTCTAATATTAAAAACTTCTCACTTCGAACTTACCCGCAGTTTAATTACTAGCTAATAATTTTCGAATGACGCTGAAAATTTTAAAGGCCTCTATCCGGAAAACCCATTAACTGATATTGTCGTGATCATGACATGACGTTCATCTGTCTTTTACCTCAAATTGACATGAGTATTGTCACACAGATTCCAACAGATCGGCAAAAATATGCCTTTAAAAAATTCACTTACGAATGACCTTGAAAAATTAAAAGGCCTCTACTTGGAAAACCAATGGACCGTTATTGTCGTGGTCATTACATGACGCTCACCTGCCCGTGACCTCAAACTGACATGATTACTGTCACACAGATTCCTACAGAACGGCAGATATTTGCGTTTGAAAAAATGACTTTCGAATTACGTTGAACACAACGCCCTAAAAGGTTACTGTACATAACAGATCACAACAAACCCAAACCTAACCTAACCTAACTGAACATAACCTAACCCAATCTAACCTAACCTAATCCAATATAACGTAATCTATCTCAACACAAATTATGCACTGAGTATATATTATGACCTTTACATGACCTTGACATATCTATGACCTCTAAATGATGCGTGCTATGTCACTCATATTCATACAGTTCTCTATGTTTATGCGTGAGAAAATAGTACTACGAATGACCTTGAAAGGAATGAGGACTCTAATTCTCAAATAGTTTGCGGGTTCTTGTCGTGGTCTTGACATGACCTTCACCTATACGTGGCCTCATTTTGACATAAGTGTGGTCAACTAGGTATTTACCGTTTGGCAGAAATAAGCGTTAAAATATATGACCTTGAGAAATTTAAAGACCTGTATCTGGCAAACTATTGGGCCGATTTGGAATTGACTTCTGTATGACCTTTCCCTACACGTGACCTCATTTTAACATGAGTATAGTCAACCAGGTATTTACGGTTTGGGTAAATAAGCGTCAAAAGATATGACCTTGAGAATTTTAAAGACTTGTATCTGGCAAACTATTGGGCCGATGTTGATGTGACTTCCATATGACCTTGACCTATACGTGGCCTCATTTTGACACGAGTATGGTCAACCAGGTATTTACCGTTTGGCAGAAACAATCGTGAAAATGTATGACCTTGAGAATTGAAAGACTTGTATCTGGCAAACTATTGGGCCGATGTTGACGTGACTTCCACATGACCTTCAACTATACGTGGCCTCATTTTGACATGAGTATGGTCAACCAGGTATTTACCGTTTGGCAGAAATAAGCGTGAAAAATATATCCTTGAGAATTTTAAAAACCTGTATCTGGCAAACTCTTGGCCGAATGTTGACTTGACTTCAATATGACCTTGACCTATACGTGGCCTTACTTTAACATGAATATGGTTAACCAGGTATTTACGGTTTGGCAGAAATAAGCGTGAAAAGATATGACCTTGAGAATTTTAAAAACCTGTATCTGGGAAACTATTGGGTTGATCTTGTTGTGACTTACATATGACCTTGACCTATATGTGGCCTGATTTTGACACGAGTATGGCCAATCAGGTATTTACCGTTTGGCAGAAATAAGCGTGAAAATATATGACCTTGAGAATTTTAAAGACTTGTATTTTTCAACCTATTGTGCCGATGTTGACGTGACTTCAATATTGTCGTAAATTTGTAGTATATATATAAAGTACGACCCTGACTACTTCAAGGTGATTGGAAAAAATCATTGATCGATGCATAAGAATAGTGTTATCATGTTTACACTCAAATCCTACTATACTAAACTGGATGGTATACTGAATCAAGAGGCCATTTTGGGCAATGCATTTACAGAACTAGTATGTGACGATGTAGAGTGGATTCATCTGGCTCATGATATGTAAAAGTACGGGTTCTTTGGAATACATTGGCCTTTGGTTCCACAAAGGGCGGAGAATTCCTTGTCTAGCTCACCGCCTATTATCTTCCCTAGAGGGAGACCGATCAAGGGAATTCATATAATTAGACAGTGAACTTAATCACTTTGTCTTTGATAATGGTTGATGTTTGAATGCGACATAAATACGAATCCAGCCTTTACACATGTTGTGACTTAAGGGATCTGAGTAACGTCATATATTAGAAACATGAGTGTCTGTATGATATAAAAATATGATTAGAGTTCAAAATTCAGGTCTGCCTCCCTGAAGAGAGCAGCAATCTTGATAACGGTGCTCACGTAATCTGTCTACCGCTGGTAATGGATTGGGGTCTTCTTTGAACACGCTACTTTAAGCGCCGCACGAAAACAAATTAAAATAATAACCACACAACCTACTTCGCATTGTTAACAAAAGATGTTAACACAAACTCTAGAAAAAATGCGACAGATCCATTGTTAAGCACATAGTCATGAAAACTCTTAACCCATCCTTCTTGTTGCTTCTAGAAACATACCTCTTCTTCTTACGTCCTCTGATTTTAGCCACTAGAGAGACCTAGCACAATAATTTTCAACGCAGCTTTATGGATAAAATATGGTAATCTCCACGTATGAAAAGGGTAGCTGGTATGTATACTTTTTATCGTAAATCTTGGAAAGGAAGCCAAGATCTTTTGTGAAATGGAAAGGAGGATGCTTTTAAAAATTATATTTTAAGAATGGGCGATGTAGAAACTTCTGAAGAATTATCGCATCGCCTTTCTGTATATCTATTTGTCTTCACGTGTACTTAATTCGTGACTACTTCATTCATTTACAATTTACCCCGGGGTCAGCAACGACTGCATTTAATGCAATTGCGATGTGTCCAGAATTACATCACACACACACACAGAAAGAACAAGTTAGAAAATGTATAGCCCAACAATTTTCACGCTTTCGCCGGAATTTGACACTTGACCTGCGTGAATAACCATGGAATTCCCAGTTGATGATTCCCCACCCAGCCACATGCACACTTAACAAACGCATGTAGGTTTTCAAACAAAGTGTCCTTTGCTGCTGCACAATCGCAACCACAATTGGGACACATGACACATTGTAGCAGAACTCCCCAATATCATATTTCGTGAAAATCAGTTCTCGAGTTGTTACCAGCATACAAACTGCTGGGAGAACAGAGGGACCTTAATTGGCGCTCCGGAAAGGTCCTAACGCGTCTTAACGTTGAAATTATAAACTTAAAGTAGATATACAGACAGCTTAACCTTCTTTAAAAAGAGGGCAATTCAAGTAGTTAATGAACTTCCAGAATAGGAACACTCTTAAAAACTGACAAAGTTGTGTTATACATCCACACATTCCGACATGAGGCATTCAAATACGTTGTATTCTTGGGCATTTCTTGACACATACCAGACGACTACCCCTCCCTTCAAATAGTTTTAAACCACGAGTTTGTAGATGTCAGGGAGCCCTAAATGTCGAAACACAAATTAATAAGTAAGCAGATATAAAAATTTAGCTAATTTTCTTCCAGGCTTTCTCAGTACCTAACCGTATTTTACCATCCAATAATAGTAGCTCCTTCTGCATTTTGTAAAATTAAAATTGAAAATTTCTTAGTAAATGAATGATAAACTCCCCCTCCCCACAATTTTATATTCATAAATGCTGACACAGTAAACTATTCCCTGAGAACCGCTAATACACTGATTTTTCTAGACAGCGCTGCAGTGAAGCAAAAGTATACATTATGGATCATCCCGGCTTGACGTGAAAAGCGTCCCAGATTCCAGGCACTGGCAAAGAAACATAGGAACTCGCTATTAGACAATCTTTGTCCCGTTTCAAAACAACTTCAGTATCACTGATGGTTATATGCGCTGGCGATCATCTGGATACTTATTTTGTAAAGTAGCGTGTGCAATTAAGTGGCATTATATAAGAAATGTGTATATCTTCTAGCACTGTCCTACTTTTTGCATCCACGCCGCGCCAGACTGGGATTAAATTAATCCAAATAACAAGTGAAGCAATAACGACAGCACACCCTCCGTCCGAAGCAAGTAAAGGGACTTACTATGGCACTTCCCTGGTAATAATCAGTTTACAAGAACCAAAGGGAGTCTCCATCTTTAGCATTTCGTAGGACGTAATGTCGTTACTGATCAATGTAAAGTATGTTTCGCTTACAAAGTTATATATCACCGGAAAGGTTTGCGAATTTAAAGTTTTTAAACTAAGTTGTAAGGTCCGCGTTTTTACGACAGTGTTCAGCTTCAACGAAATGAGATATATTTACTCTCCTGCAATCTGTGTTACAGACATCCTGCTAAATAAAATATTGCCATTTATTAGTTAACTATATTTTTTGCTAATCCCAATAGATGGAATAAATCTGGGGGCGAAAGATTTTCTTTTGAAGTTTATTGTCTGCTAAGAACATACTTGAGGAAGACTAATGGAAATCCGTCAAATAATGTCTTCCTTTCCATGATTACTCATTACAATGTTAGTCCTAGACAAAAGGCGGAAGTCTGCCTTCATCTCCTTTCTACTTTTTATATTACCCTTCTACATTCTTTATTCCTTTCTGTTTCCTTCCTCTGCTTATGTATGCAAAGCATTAATAATTCCACTACACTGATAATTTACGGGCTCCTTCCTTTACGGTGAAACGTGTGTATAATAATAACAATATACAAGGAATGTTCCGAAATTACAAGACCGGTTACTGTTTGTTCTCGGTGCGCTCTGCTGTGTTACACAAACCCAGTGGGAAGTTGCTCAGTGTACAGCGAATAATCACTCTTAAACTTCCACAAATTAAAGCCCGCCACTTTAAGGACACCATCTGGCTAAACGGACGCCTTGCTTCAGACGAGTATTAAAATAATTATAGAAAAACACTACTTCTAAAATGAAACAAAACTAGAGAGCGCCTTCGTGTACTTAAAATTTGTCATCCTAAATCACGCTACAGGATTCTTAACGATTGCTAGAATATTAAAGTCACGTTGCATCAACTTCGTTGCGAAGACCGTGAATAGTAAACGTATGAAGACACTGGCCATTTTGATGGCTCTGTTCCAGCATTCTGGAGAAAATCCGCGAGGATACGTTGATACCTACAGAAATCAAATAGAGCCACCGCCACATCAATCAGCTCGGTACTATGAACTAATGTAAAATTGCCTCTATAATACGCCTGATTCGCTAAACTAATTTTTTAAATATTATTTAGAGAAACTTCCGGCTTTAAGGCTCAAAAGTATAGGCAATTTCTATTCTAGGATTCTGATTTATGGCGCCGTGTGGTTTCATAAGTGGTTAAAAAAAAATTCGGATGAACGTATAATCTCTGTTTCCATGGTGAAGTAACATTTAACACTATTTGAAAATACAGGCTTACGTTCTCTTTAAAGTAACAGAAATAACTGTCTGTATGCAGGATTGCGTGTCACCCCCACCCCACCCTAATAAGAACCACCTTTGCTAGTTTTATAGATCTATGTAGAAATGTCACATCGTTGAATGTCATCCCTAGGTCATATTTAATCGAGTCTTTCTACGGCCACAACCCCGACGTTGAACCTTATCCAAAGATTCATTTTAATATAGCCCTCCTAACTATGCCTATATTCTCCAAGCGGTCTCTTCCCCTCAGTTTTCCAACCACAATTTTAGTATGCATTTCTCATATCTTTCATGCATGTTACATGTCCCGGTTACCTCAGCCTTCATGATTTGACAGTCGAAAGAACATATGGTGAAAAAATGCTGGGGTACAAATAATAAAACCTCTTGGAAAGTTTCTCTCTTGAGTCCAAACATTCTCCTCAGAAATTCAAATGGTTTTAAAGAAGGGGTAAAATTTGTTTAAGAATTTGTAGAAATAACTTATTATACGTAAAGCTCTTTCGACAGTACATAATGCAACAAAAAGTACTTTCGGATGCACAGACGAAGACTACAGCAGCCACATACAGTCAGTCTCGCATGTAACGGGATCTGAGCGAGGCTGGATAATTTTGTTTCAGACAGCTTTCCGTTTCTCACTACATATTCTCCGAACAGATAAATTTTCATGAAGACAGGTTTGCGTTAATCCAGATCACGTTTAAGACATGTTTTACTGTAGATAAAATGAATTAAGAAAAATGAATTGCACTAATCGAATAATGTATGTTTGAAACCCTACTTCCCGGTGCATTTCTTTGGTCTACTTTTGTCCTGTGTAGATAGAGGCTCAGCAATCTGCCGATAACCCACCTACGAAGTTCTGGCGAATAAATAAATAATAAAGGAAATAAAACTTCTGCTTAGACACGACAAAAGGATCGATCAAGGAAGAAAATAAGAAATTCCAACACGTCAATATAAAAGTTCATTGCCAAAATTTGACAATTCATAAAAGTCACCAGGTTGTGAACTGTGTCCCCTCAACAACCGTTCCAGATGTTCAAGACACACATTTAAACAGGTTCCAATAAAACTAGACTATAACTAATATGTGATAACAGTATCTAGACTCTACATAATCCATTCCAAGAATTAATTACATCAGAACACGAGAGATAAAGATAGAGACAACATGATAGGAAGTGAAGGAGAATGGAATAATGTTATACACAGCGAAACGAATCATAACGAGCTCTCATAACCGTAAATTTTCAACGAGCCTTGCTTCGGAAGACAGAGGGGGCGAGAGCAGTGTGGAGCAGCTAAGTGAGGGTGGACATGAAACATGCAGCACGTAGCAATCTCAGAGAACATATTTACAAGCCGTGCATTTCAATTTACATAGCTGTAGCTTAATTCAAACCCGTTATCGCCCGATGGTAGAAGAGGGAACTAGAAGCTACATATGTTTTCGTAATACGCCAACGAAAAACGGGCAATTTCTTCACTCGTAACATCAACGGTTATTTGTAATGTGTGCCATGTAAAATGTAAAAGGATTCAGTGCTTACGATACAAGCGCAAAGACCCTTTTTAATGGAGAACTAGCATATTACTTTCGCATGGTTAACCTCACGCCTATTAATACACACGCACAAACTCTTCTTTAAACATGCTTCTATTAGAAGATGATACTTTGTCACGTAAAATATTTTATGTTGATTCAATTCTTGTTCTTTCATTTCAACTGTGTGCGTAATCCTGTACACGGCAACTTATATAGACATAAATAAAAGTTAAAACCTTGCAATGGGATAAGCCAACGACATTCAGACTAGTGGTTTAAAAACCACGTTGATCCGTTGATCCTGACGGTCATATAGTCAAACTGGAAGTCCGGTCGTATTCAACCAGCGAATGCAACAAATACACAAGCATTATGCTGACCAGCACTTTGTCGCAGAATCAAGTACATCTCGGAGTTAATTCTGTTTAATCACAGGATATTTAAAAACTCAGTACAATCTACGATAGTTTTGTGACATCTAATGGAATTAACATGAGGTATATGAAAGAAATCTTTTGTGATCCCGGAATACATACTAAAGAACAACTATTTTACGAGCTTTCATCATAAGTTATAAAATCAAAATGCTCATAGGCTATTAAATTAAAAAAATTAAATCAACTTATAATACCTCTCTCTTTAAAGCTCAAGACATAAGCCGTTGCTAGTTAATTGTACTATCAGTTTCCTGTACCAACATATATAAGGCCTGTATTAAAAAATCTCTAATATTTTTTTAAAAGAGCCTAACATTAAAACAGACTTCGTTCTTAAACTCGAAGCAATGAAGCTATCTTATCAGTGAACTGCGTCCTAGGTTGTTCTAGCCTACAGATCTGTTTCTATTACAAAGAATTCTACACCGAAGACTTCTGTATAATTCAATATAATTCCAAAGACAAGCCCAGAAATAAAATCGGATGTGTTTATATCCATTTCCCTCACTTCTCTTCAATCAGTACTGTACTCGCCTATCCTGTACTTTATTCTAATTGTGTATAGGCCCAACCGTTTTATATCCCTTTCAGCCTTTCTCGTCTTGTCATTTCCACAGTTGATAAAGGAACTTCAACACAGGTTACCTTAGTTTGCTAGATTTTCATAATTCAAATCTGACTTCAACACAACCCTCCTTATAACGATATTACAGCTTCATACAACTAGAGTCCTCTGTCGATTCTTGCTTCACGTCCTACTAGTCCTCAAGTATTATTTTATGTAGTTTTATGAATGCTCTGCTCTAAGTAAAATGGCAGTTCCCTCTGCAGCACAACAGAAATCACTGAGTACATAAATATTTGGTACGGGAGCCTAAAAACATTGTGTGATTTGAGCAGCATCCTTACGTCTTCTTGAAGATGATTTCTTCGGAGGATATGAAAATTTGTACTAATTCCCACCCCCTTCTGGTGAAGTTGAAGCTGAGAAACAGCCGAAATACACGTAGCTAATTTGCATGTATCGAAATTTATTGTTGGCTTCAGTCCCGCAACTCTGTGTAGGCACGTCTTTAAAATAGCTTTCGGACGTATTTTCTTCTTTTTCTCTCTCTCTCCTCTCCTGAACAAACACATTCTCCGCTTTTATCGTAAACTGGAGACGAGTTCCCTTATTTTAGCGAAGGAAGGCCGTAACCATTAAATGAGAGAAGTTTACTCTCACTATTTCCATTTTGTGCAGCAATTTTATTTTTCTTCGGTTCGTAACGTGCTTTACGTTCCATCAGGTTAACCTGAAGGATATAAACTTAATTAAATGTCACCACACTTTGCAGAAGAATTTCCACGGCCTGACGATTCTATGATTAAAAATGCGCATGTAGCTCGCGGAGATTTGTCAAACTGCAAAGGAAAACAGACCCATCTCGAATTTCAAGTATTCACAAAATGTCAGAAAATGCTGATATTTCATTTACGATTTCTGTTCACTTTCAAAGAATCGATACGTTATATACTTATTTTTGAACCACTGGCACTTGAATAGAAACAAAAATGACACCCAACTTCGACGACATATGTGTCAAATTTTCATACTACAACAACTGTGGCTGGGAAACGTGCATAAACTAGCTGGTGTATGAACCAGTGATATATTACAGGCCAGTGCAGTGTTACGTAAGCAAGGAAATTATACGCCCAAGTTTAATTTCAAATATTTGACCGAATAATTATTACAGTGAAGTCGCTGCAGGGGTTTAATTATGTTAGCCCTCGCAGTCGCTCACCTTGAGTTCCACCGAGTCCTGTCTGCAGAGTCTAGCGGAGTTAGGACCCCGTTCCCCTCCTGTCTCTATGAAATCCTTTTGTACAGTAGACCTTCTGCTCTTGATTGAATCAATTATTGAAATGACGTGGAGAGATGGACGGAATGTACCAGAGAAACGGATAGTTCGCAATTTATGTGGCCACCTGTGAACGTGACATGAGTGCTGAGAACAGCCAGTCGCGTCTCCAGTTTGGCACATAACTTCCATGTTCACGTATATAATACATGGATGTGGCCAGGAAGAGAAAACGTCTCTGTTGTGTATTAAACCCCTTGGTTTGTCACCAGATTGGCTGTGTTATCTCACGTCGATAAGAACTTATAAATCACATTTCGGCAAACATTCCTGTCGCAATGAAAAAGTTTACACAAAGTAGCTGTCGATTCACTTGAGAACGCAGATTCAAGTGGAACTCATAAGTCGACCGGAACTAACAAGGAGCTCGAATGACACTAATAAAGAGTGTCTTCAGAAATGGATAGCCCTCGATTGGATTCGAGAAGAAAATAATTTCCTAGAAACCAGCAGTTCTCAAAGGAAAGCATGGACTCTTCTTGGTTAACCTACCAATAACGCATTAACCTAATCAAGTAAGAACACACAATATAATGTTAAATAAGCTGTACCGACTTACAAAATCTGAAAAACTGCAGGACAAGATCAAGGCGGATGAATGGAACAGATGACAAATGCATACAACCTAAAGAAAATTGATAATTTGAGAGACCTAGGCAAAGAAGGGAAGGTAAGATAACACTAAAATCTATCTTTAAAAGACTTGGTGGGAGGTTGTAGGCTATACTCATCCGACCGAGAAAAAGGACCAGTAACGCGGTAATGAACTTTTGTGATCCACAAAATATGGGTCATTTCTTGTCACGTCGATTCACTGTAAGCTTGTTCTAACCATGGAATGAGCGAGCGAGTGATTTAGTAGTTTATTAGTTAGGCGCAAAAGTGTTAGTAGTGAATTCTTTCTAGTATATCCACGTAAAAGACGGAAGTCAAAACACATGTAGCATCTGCAGGTAAGGTTGGAAACTTCTTCCACTCAAGTCTACTTAAATATGCAAAGATGTTCATGCTCTGCTTCAGAACTGAGAACTCGTGGTAAACTGCTATTATTTCTTTGCTGAAAGAAATAAACTATTATTATTGTTTTTTTATTAAATCAGTTGCTTGATGTGAAGAATTAGTGGTTCTTAAATAAAATTTCACTACGAAATAAAAACCGCCACTTTGAAAATTCAGGCCTCCATAGAACATCTTAATAATTATTCCCTAAAACTAACTGGCCTACACACTGGATGTTCTCTGACAAAATAAAACAAGATCGAATAGGTGAACTATTTGAATGCACTAACATTCTAACGGTGTTCTGCACGCTATAACACGTAGGCCAGTGTTGCAGTAATGTTACCCGACGGCATTCAAACGCAACAGTGTGTTCCAAAAATGACCCAAAGTAAATGTTGCACTGACGTTGTCCGGGGTGACTGGTGTGCAGTAATGTGTCCCAACAACGAAAGCTGATATTTTCCCACCTATCTTCTGGATTGCTGCGCCGTGTAGTCTGGTAGAAGATTACCAACGTTTCGGATGTCCATGCTGCCTCCATCACCAGGGAGATTATCGCCAGACTACACTGTGCAGCAACCCAGAAGTCAGCCATCTTCAGCTGATATTATTGTTTCGCTGATGTGATCCGACGTTATTTTTGCACCACAATGTGTTTCAATTGTTATGCAACAGTGAAAGTGGTTCCCAGGGTTTCGCAAAAATAACTCCTGGTCATGCGGACTGCCTATTTTCTCGGTAAAAGTGACAGACACAGACATAGACGGGCCCTTTAAGTGCTCAAGCGCGAAGAACACCGAACAAACTTGATATGTTGACCATGTTAAGAGTTACCAACAATTTCTCGATACACAGGTAAGTTCTGAAGCGCTGCACAAATGCCTGTCAACAAGAAGCTGAAAAGCTCCAACGTAAAACAAAGAAACTTTACTTTGGTAACACTCGGTGTGATGGCCGTCATGATACAAACAGCTGTCAACTTTAATGCAGGGATCAAGAATTGTTTTCTCCCAACAGAGCTTATACGGTAGTCCTAGGTTTGAAACGTGACTGTGTGCGGACGGTTGAATAAATAACGGTGTCTCCACTCTAAAATCTGTGGGTATACTGATGCTGACAGGCGGATTTGACAAAAAGTATCGGGTTTCCACAGCATCAGATACCCCTGCTGTTTCATTCCCGTAGCTAACAGTTTGGTAACTCGTGATCATCCACCCATCAATCCCTTTTCATCCCTATTTTTACACACAAGCAGGCACACGTATGACATTGCTGAAGAGATAAGACATTTCAACATCGTTCGTATTCCATGCTAACAGTTTGACAGCCTCCCTATTACTATCGCTCTAATAAACAAGGCAGACGTGATTTGAAACAAATCACATACTGTATATTAATTATCTCTTGGCCGAGGCGAGCCGTTTCCATCCTACTTCTCTGACAGGCCATGAGGAAACAAACAGATGTTGTACAGCAACGTTTACATACAACGCCGATGGCATAAAATATACCTCTTGTTTTTGCACGTAGGCCTATTTTATTGCAAGTTTCATTCCTGCAGTTGCATACTGAGTCGATAGAAACAAATACGAACACAGTGGGTAAGACTGGCGGTAACACGTGGATTCTAGATTTATCTGCTATCCTCACCGAGATATTTTCACATTTTTCCTCCGGAATAATCTTAAACTGGTAAATTAAAATAGACCATTAATTCTTCCTCCGACCAACAATACTAATTCATATGTCATAACGCCAAATTATTCCCACTAACGCGTTTCATAATCAAGATTCCGCACTGTCGATCTTGTTCTGGGTTGTAACGCTGTGTGGACTCGTTGGGTGGATACCAACGTTTCGGAAGAACATACTGTCTCCACCTCTGTAACGCTGGTGTCTACATGGTATCAAAACACCGACATCTTCACCGATGTAATAAATCCAAATCTCACAAGATTTTTCATTCACTTCTTCCTTCATACCTGCGAACTACATGTCCAGAACATCGTCACCACCCGAATAATGCAAATTACGACCTTGTGATACTGTTTAACGTTCCGCTGCTGAAGTAAATTCTCTGTATTTCTACTGGTCTGCATTTGAATAAGGTTTTTAATACCTTTTTGCACACTCGTGTTGTATAACCGAGTACAAAGCACGCCTCACAGAACCTTTCCTTTGAAAGAAACTAGTCAATCTGACACAAGCAGAAAACAGTAGCCATGGCAGTATAACACGCTGCTTCCTCACAAATCAATTTCTCCGATTCTTATACATTTCTAGAACCATCTAAAATTCCTTCAACCTGCCGGTCCATGACAGAAAACTTTCATTTATCGCATCGGATTGGGCATAATTGTTGTAAACGTTTTATTTCGACATATTTGTGCAACATATTTCATTTTCAATTCCGTCAGCGCCGCTTTAAAACGCTTTTCATAAACCAGAAACATTTGTAGGTACCAGTACCCCAAAAATGCAAAGTACTTTTGTCATATCGACTTTGTAAAGTGCGATGTTCCTCGCAGAAATACACTACCTGCAGCCAAACACGAATACAACGAGGTTCACGTTAAGTATGCGTGTTTGTTACTCTTTTCATAATAATACAATTATAAATCCGCCTTTCAGTGTCTGGCTTTCTCATTTCCGGAAACTAGTACAGTCAGTCCTCGCTTTACGACGATTTGCGTTACGAAATTCTGCCCACAGGAACTTTTTTAATGAAGCGTATACCATCCGCTTAACTCCGTCATCCGACCACGAACTCGCTCATCCAAAATATTCCTGACAAAATCCAGCACGTGCTGAAGAAAACGCAAATAAATGACGCAACGTCGGCTAGCGAAACCTGGAGAAGAACATGAATCAGGTCACCTTACGCTTTACTCTGCTGTGCATCTTGTGAAAAACTTTGCTGTTTTTAACAATGTTATAGCATGTTTAATGAACTGTTTCCGTTCACTGAACATTGCGTTTCAGCAATAAAATTGCTGATTTCCTTTTTTAATTTTCTGTCGTTCGGAAAAGTAATCCTCAATTATAACACTACGTTTATTTGAAATACCGCCTCGCTTTACGAAATTTCACTTTACAATTTCTCTTCAACAACGTAAACTATTCGTAAGAGTAGAAATTTACTGCATAGAAAATAATACACGATCTTCTTCCGGCAAGTACTTTGTTTATTTGGTTACTTTATGGAAGTTTATCGACAAGGAAGGTACGAAGCGTCTGATAGGTATTAATAATAGTACGATTGACAAACCGCAAAGCGCATATATATAATCATGGCCACCAGTAACAATTGCATGTGGGGGAAAATGCTTAAACCTCAATCAGGATATCTGTCTCTGGAACTAAACTTCAAATATATACATCTAAAATGCCTGTCAGCTACATTTCCTTTACGCTAATCTGAACTACAAAATGCTAGTTTAGGGTCCATTCCTGAGTATCACCCAGATGGGCCAAACATATCTCCAAGTGGCACGTTCTGTTTCTGGAAAACTTGTCTGAAAATCCGTTTCCCGTTGTTCGTTATCCTACAAACTTAAGTTTAACAAGAAAGACAATTAACAAAATTACACGAGTTTTATTAAGTTAAAAGCAACCTTTCCTCTTCTTACCCAATCTCGAAAATTATAAGACTAGATCAAAATACTTCAGTTGCACTGTTATAAAATTCAACGGTGAACAGGACTGTCACTCTAGAAACATCCACCTCCAGGCTGTCTTGTCATAAATTCGTATTATACTACAGGAATAGTGATCTTTTTACATCTATTTGCAATTTTCAATGTGTGTATGAAGGAAGGCAGCAATAAAAACGTCTGTTCTAAAACATGAATCCTAGTGTTTTATTAAACATCAAAGTAGTTTAGAAACTTATAAAAACAACGAATATTGAAGACAGCAAAAAGTATACATATTTTCCATATATAAACAATAAAATTCCCATGTATCCGAATGTGTACTTTGATCATGGGCAAAATAACTGAAGTTAATTAAACTGTACGTCTATTTTCTCTTCTCACTGTGTTATATTTTGTTTGTTTTTCACGTAAACTATAAACGTAACTACACAAATAATATGTGGTTAAGGCCATCTGCTTTTTCGCATTGCCGTGAGCCTTGTGAGAAAATAATTCGTGTTTTGAATTGTTAAATGGAGAGGGATGGAAGACAACGACATTACACCTTTTCAGATATCGAAGATGGCTGTCTTCTGGGTGTTGTGCAGTGTAGTCTGATAGAACAAACCAGAAGACAGCCATCTTCAGACTCACCACCGTGAAAACCTCAAATCCTGTTTTTCAAATATAGTTGTTAGTAGCAATTGAGCAAACTCAAATGTATATTAACGCAGTCTTTTCTGAGTAAGAGCGAATCTTAGCTTAAAATTGAAATAACGTTGTTCTGCCTGTACCCCAGACACAAATTAGTAAAATGGTTAAATCGTATTTTCTGTGATTCCAGGTATGCACAATCACCTGACATCTTTAAAGTCATGAAGATGGGCAATCTGAATTCAATATTGTTTCTAAGGGTGAAACAGGTTTATTTGGCTCTGAAAGGTCAATCTTTATGCGTCTGTTTGCGTTTTTATCTCACAATCATTTTTAATTATATGATAGATCCTTGTGAAATTCTGTATAATATATCACTGAAGGTAAGCCTGAAGCTGGCTTAACAATAATATTTACAATTATTTTCGGGAATACTAAACCTTGTCGCAACTACCTACTATTATTAACGCAGAATCATGCAACGAGATACCATAAACCATCAACACATACCTTCACTTGGAACTGACGGCATCCTTCCAGATCCTTCCAGTTTCGCTGTGTATTATCTCACGCCACGTTCAGGAGTTCGCACAGCATTATAATACACAAGTTCACGATTTCCTACAAAGAGTATTAATTTTTGTTAAATTAATGACAACAGCACGTGAAATAATTGCAGTAAAGCACTAAAAATACTCCAATAAACAACAAAACATTAAACTTATTAAAAATACAAATGACAGTACAAATATTGGATAATTCAAGGTCCTAAAAACTGTGTTAAATTCTATGAAGAGTAACCATCAGTCACCCTGTCACACGTCTTAACCCTTTCAAGCTGACGATCATCCAAATCATATTTAAGAATTCAGTTCACGCCTCAAACAAAACGCAGAACTTCTTCATTACAAACATTAACTTCTTAATGCTGTTTAAAGCTGTAATACCAGTGACAATCATACAAATTCAATTAACATAATATTGGTTGTTAAAGTATATGGTAAACTTTATTACCGCTGGGATTCAAGGGTTTAAACTTTCCCAATTACAACATTTTGCCTGCCAAGAGCCTTGCAGGGCCTATATTGCACCGATGGCGAGATAGCCAAGCAGTTGTACGAGTCTGCCCGCCGCTTCTACACATACCAAAACAATTGCGCTCGTATGAAATGAGCGTCTTTACTGTACAGCTGAAACGATAGCTGACGTTAGAACGGAACCATGGCTGAATGCTCAAAGAATCTGTTTTCCCACCACAACTGCCTCGCGAACTCCCAAGCTGTGGGCAGTATCTGAATTCACAGATCCTTTCTCGATCGGATTGTGATTGAAATTTGCTACTAAAAATGTATGTACCTATGATACGACGATTAATTGCAGTAATTCAATTCAGTATTTCATTTTAGAGTGTTGCATCAACAAACAAATGGCTGATTACAGACACTGCGCAAATAATAATAATTAGGAATATGGTATCAGTAACACATTTATATGCCTGCGTATTGGTGTGGATGAATGTAACACGTAAAAGCCAATTATTTATTATTAAATTGCTGCATCGACAACCAAGTGGTCGATTACGAGCACAGCACAAAAAGAAATATAAAAGGAATAATAGTAATAATAAATGCATTATTGGGATAAACAGAGCTAAAAGTACAGACCTCCTTTGCAAAGTTTAGGTTCAGATTTTCTAAAGCTTCACGACGTAGTGCAGTGTTCTTTACTTTTTTCCCCTCTAGACTCTTAAATCATAGTTACTAAAACCTCTGTGAAAGAAAGAACGTTTCTTTTTCTATCGCTAACTTCAAGCTTCCTCGTGTGACGTGGTTACAGCCCTTGTCTTAAATATTTAGATCAGAAAGTAATTAAAGAGTTTTTTTTTGAAAGACCAGACATTTGGAGGAAGATCATAATATACAGTCTGCATATAAAAAGAATTGCTTAATTAGATTATGTAACTTCTAATGGAACGAAATTTGCATGATGGAAGAAAAGAGGGGGTTTTGGTACCTATTTTTGTTTCTTTCTTGCGTCGAAGCAAACATGGCAGGTCTGTAAGATCTTTATTACAGAAGATGAAGGATGCAGATGTTGCAACCTAAGAACAGTCGTAGACAAATAAAAATGGCACTCGCTGTGAATATGATGGCTTATCTTCCTAGAATATTTTGGAAAATAAACACATGAAAAAACGAAACATCCGACGTTATTTACAGTACGCTCCAAGTTGTTTACACATCCGAGGAACTTCTACGTATGAACAAGATTATGACAACCACAAGCCATTTTCCAGTTGCTCCAAGATTCTCACTGAGCAGCGAACCAATTCTACCACCCAGAGTATCCGAGCGGTCTTCATGGTGGATGATAAAATGGTCAATATAGTATATCTAGTTTCTAAGGCAACAGTGATAAAGTGTTGATATTTTGGGTTCTAGCAAATATACAGTGTTTGATGACACTCAACCTTTTCTTTGGACCGTAATTCGCCCACATTTATGACAGCCAATTATTTGTCCTGAGAAACCGGAAGCAGCAAGTTTCACCGAAGTTGGACAATCTACGACCTACTCCACCTCCCTAAGCAACGGGTCCTGAAACGCGTCACAGCGGAGAATATTCATTGCACGACACGTGGTTTCAGAACACGCATAGATATACAGATGACACGCTGTTTTTAAAAGATACGAAATTAAAATGTTTTATTTCTTATCGCCATAATTGCTTCCACGACTCACGTACTACCACTGCAGCTATCAGGTGCTATCATCGGAAGGGCAAGACTTCGATATCGAGTCTGTATGCCTAAAAAAGCATAATGTGGGTTAATGATTAAACGTACAACAGAATTGTCCATTTGCCTACACGTCATCCTAAGTCCAACGGTATTACCGTGCACTGCAGGCAACAGTTTAGTAGTTCCATGAAACAGGTCATTCCCGTTCCATTCCTTGCCCCAGAAGACTCCCGGTTTCAGCATAGCAATACGCGTACATGTCCACCGCCTTCATTAACCCCGAAGCAGAACACCGTGTAGCTGGCCAAAGCAAATCAGTATCATGTAACCAGTTGAAAGACATGTTAAATTCAAAGCTCACGGGCTTCTCTATGTCACTGCCCATACAACTACTATCGGCCTAATGATACAGGCAGAGTACACTACAGGGTGTTTGAAAACTCCATAATCCATAAACATTTCGTTGCTGAGCATCTGCAAGTACATCACTGTAAAAGCAAACCTCACATTTAAAAGTTTATTTAAGTCATATATGATGTAATCGCTAGGAATATATGTTTGTATAATTCTTCAAATATCATTGCTAGAAGTAAGTTATTCTTCTCGGTTGTAGCGTCGTACAGTCAGGTAGATAATCAGGTTGATGATGGAGGCAGCAAGTACCTCTGAAACGTTGGTAAACTTCTGCCAGAATACATGGCGCTAGAACCCATTTGACAGCCATTCACCGCCGTGAGAACCTCAAATCATAATACGTTAATCTGAGGTTTTCACGGTGGTGAAAAATTAAATGTGGTTTTCTGAATTATGACAACATACGTGTTTGTAGATAGTTTCCGATTGTTCAGAAGAAGAGTTCTACCCTAATAAGCTAGATCAGGGGTCGGCAAACTACGGCCCGCGGGCCAATTCCGGCCCGCCGCCTCTTTTTGTACGGCCCGCGAGCTAAGAACGGATTTTACATATTTACATATTTAAATTCTTTGAAATTTCAAAGTACGCGCTATAATGAAACGGCCGAGTTGAATAGTTGAGAGAAAGAATTCTATAAATGTCTTCCAAGCGATGAATACGGTCAATTAAGATCATATGCTCGGGGATTGATATCTGTATTTGGCAGCGCCTACCTGTGTGAAGAGACATTTTCTCAATACAGGCCAGCATTAACGGATGAACATTTACAATCAATTTTTATGATAGGGAGTACTGAATTTAAACCTCAGTTTGGTGAAATGTTATCTCAAAACAGGCAATTCCATTCTTCTCATTAGTAGAGCTGTATTTCAAACAATTGTAGTCTACTTATTATTATTATTATTACGTTACATTTTGTTCAATAAATTTGTTAAAACCTGGTTTTTCTCTTTACATAAGTAGGCTTACCTATATAAATATCCTCGAGTTTGCCTCTTGGCCCGCAGAGCCTAAAATATTTACTATTTGGCCCTTTAGAAAAAATGTTTGCCGACCCCTGAGCTAGATGAGTTCCTATGAACAGTTGGTAACGCAGGAAATTCCTAAAAACGAAGAATTCCCAAGTTCGTATATTGTCTTAAACAAATCATATCACGTTAACTTATATTTCGATATGTATATATATTAGTTATTAGACTCTGACCCTCAGTGCCAAACACATTTTAATTACAATATGTAATATAGACTCTCAAGCCGATCAAAATATAATGCTATACGCACACTGAAAACGGAACAGAGAGCGCTATCGGTAGTAGAAGAGTAGAACTGCCTGCTCCAGGCAGATAAATTAGTGATACACATGAGAAAAACCTATATTCCCCTATGATGAAATTAATTACAATACCGCAGATATTTCATACGACAGACCACTCTGTATCGATACTTTCTTGTTTTCACCTCTCATGTTGTTTGCATCTTACAAGGCGGTATAAACAGTGAATTTACTATTTAATCTGCTGCTCCAGTTTTTATACTGTATACAAACCAATGATAACGAAAATTAAATATGATGTTCTGAAATAATAAGTGGTACAGCTACAGAAGACAAATTTCCTCAGAATGTAATTTTGCACGGCTTTATGAAGAGCTATGGGAAGTGAGGTTATAGCTAGGCATTAGGTAGACAAGAGTGATCAGACTCGTGCTTTACCCCCTGGTATCCACCGGATAAAAGAAATAATCTAACCCAGAGCACACTGTGGTAAAGATAAAATTCCCTGCTCCTGTCGGGAATCAAATCCCGAATGTCAAAGCTACATAGCTTTTATAAATCTGGCATTAAATGCGAAAGATTTATTACATATTCGCCAAAATAAATATTACACTAAAATTTACTAGCACAAATTCTGCATTCTGCTCAAGGAACTCTGTGAACTCAGGAAATTCAAGTCTGAACCGTAAATAAGTTTCTGTATTTTGTCAATATTCTATCAAGTCTCCTTAATGTAGCGTTTCAATCGTTTCACGCTAAAATAGCTGCGACACAGACATCTATATTGATACACGAAATTGTTATTTTTATACATTACCCGAAAACATTACTATACAGCTTTGTAGTAAAACGATAACTTTATTTCAACACTCATTTGTCTTTTTGCTGTCCTGTCATCGGGTCATTACTATCCCACTTCAGACAAAGTATCGATAGTAATAAAGAATATAAAGCAATTATTACAACTGTCAGATATTATTCTTTCCAATCCTAGTGTTTCCCCCTTTCTTACGAAAGGAACAGCATCCTGATAAGCATACGGATGGCATAAAACAAGACAAGAATCAATCATTCGGAATTAACGTCGAAGGCAAAATCTTCAGTCAGTATAGCTCTGTAGGCCTACTGAGGTTACATTACAATAAACGTAATCAGATTTATCAGACCGGAAGTGGTTACAATTACATCACATAGATTATACTTGATTAACTATTAGGTTATATCAGGATCTGACCGGATTAAACAAACTCAATATTCTGCTTCTAAAGCATTTTAAGTAGAATTGAGTTAGTGTGCAATTCTTCACAGGCAACTTTCTTTAATTCACAAGGAATGCAAGGATACAGTATTTTAAACTATCACACATCGTATTCAGCTGTGTTCAAAAACCTTCACGTTAAGAACTTCTGGCACACTATAAAAATAAATAATTAAATCGCACAGGATAATTACTAATTAAAAATTCTACTAGCCTCTTTGTATAAATAAGTGAGACTTCAAAAATTATTTCCAGAATGTTTCTGTCATTATTTGGCTAGTCAATAGCTGGAGCAGCCTAACAGGACAATAAAAACAATGCATTAAGGCCTTTAACACTTCAAATATTACGCACATTTATCTTGATTACAGATAGAAACGAAATACGGATAAACCTTCCTTCCTAAGAAGCCACTAGTCGCTCAAACACTCAAGAAGTTTCCAACATTTTATGGAACCTGAAGGTTCATTACCGTGTTCACAAGAGCCCGCCACTGTCCCTATCTTGAGCCAGATGAATCCAGTCCATATCACGCCATCAATAAATGGAACAGGACTCTGAGTTTCTGTGTGATGTTCTATATTCCTGCCATTACTAACTGTTTAAAGGCTCAATGAAAAGTAAATATGTTAGAATAGTCGGTGCACCAACCGATATTCGAACGTGTTCCTCCTGTACACATATCGGACGCGTTACTTGTGTTAGACTGTTCCACACACACAATGTTATATGCTATTTATCCAGGATTTAGCCCCATGAAAATAATTATGGAACAACGATGTAAATCACTTTCCAGATTTATCTCGATGGACCCACTACAGAGTTCCACAGAGTGGCGAATGACGACGGTAAACGATGGTAGATTTATTTACGTATGACAGAAAGGAATATACACGATATGCGCGATTCAAACTCGTCATCCAAGAAGACAAAATCACGATGCTCTTCAGGCCATGGTATCCGTGACCGGAATGTGAACGGATTAGAAGACGACGTGGCACAAATGACGTGACAGTACAACCCCGACGTTATAGGCGGCTCACCACAGGAAACTTGTGTGTAAAGTACACAGAAGTATTGTAAAAAAAGTTACAGTTTAAATTTTGGATATCCTTTCTACCATTCACTTCACGATCTTTTATTTTCTCGTCCAGTATTTAAAATATAAATAAATAATTTATCTTCCGTTTTATATTGTTGTGAAACTTGGTTTTCTGCCCTACGGAGAGAACACAGACTGAGGATGTTTGAGAACAGTTCACAGAGGAGAATATTAAAACTTAAGAGACAAGAAGAAATAGATGGATAAAAACTGAATGAGAAGTCTGAAAATCTGTACTCTTCATACAAAAATATTAAAATTGACCTTAAAGAAAAGTGTAGACTGAATTTAACTGGCTCCGAACAAGATCCTGTTGGGCTCTTGTAAACACGATAAAGTACCTTTGGGTTTCATTAAATATAAGAAATTCCCTTGAGAGTTTAGCAACCACCAGGTCCTCTACGTGGACTCCGTTGCATAGAGTTAAGTACAGAATGCACAAAGGTTTCATGTGGCATCAAAAGCCGGCTTCTTAGTTCATTTTAATGATGATTAACCGACTACAAGCGTATATCTCGTGTTAGATAATAATATGATGTAGTAAGGCACTTTATACGAGAATTAATTGCTTATTATTCGTTTACTTCACCACGTGAGTTTATTAACGTTAAGAGGGATATAATAAGAAGATTATAAACATAAAGAATATCCTGAATCGAAAACAGGCAAGACAGCTTAAGTCTGTGGTGGCCGAAGAAGACTAAATTTCGTCGGAAAAAGTGTACATGAAAGAGAAGTGATGTCGTAAATTTTATGGCATTACACCAAGTTTCACCTAGAGAACTGAAAAAACTCACAAGAAATATCAGAAGGGTTCCCCGTCTGCCATCGTTGGAACCGTGAGTAAGTCTAGGTTCCGAATTTAGCCAGAAATTCTATTTACCACACAGTAAAACTCTTTATTCTTGAAAATATAGTTACTAATTTATTGCCAGCTGAATATGCAGTTAATTTGACATTTAATCACTATGGTAAAGAAAATATTTCTTCTGAAGTTAGAAATTCTATAGCCGACTGTACTGATTCTATTATTAGAGTATTTTAGTTGAAGAAAATTTTATTTCCAACAAAAGAAAAGTCGTTATATGGTTGTTAGTTTTATATCCGGCCGGCATCAAGAGTGACGGCGCCACAGTTGCATCGCAAGCAAAGTCATCCTCACCTCCAAGATGTACGCTCTTTTTTTACGACGAAGAACCACAAAGACGACGCGTCCTCTTGAGAGTATAAGGCCAGCAATTTCTCATTCTTATTAAAATCGTCGAGTGAGAGCACGTCAGTGGTGATGGGATGATGTCATAAGCCACGGCTGGCGTCGCACGTCAAAAAGACGTTAACCGCGAGGCACCAGAGATTACAAAAAAAGTGTCGAACGACCTGACATCACACTCAATCTTCCAGTTCACCGGGTAGTGTATATACCGCATTCAGATACATAAAGAAACGTATAAGCACGAGCACTCGTAACTCTTTGCACAAGCAGAGATAATAAACAACATATGACTTCAATTCACGGCGTATATCTGCATATACTACTGCTCAGACTGACCACGAACCCGGTAAAAATTTCGGAAGGAGTTCAAAATATCAGTTTCCGTAACGATTCTCCAGTTTGAGAAACCGTTTATTTAGTCTAGCCGCCAACAAAATGTATGTTTCAAGGTCACTGCAAAATAGTACTACGCTGCAACATGAACACCGCAACACAGGCGAAAGCGCACTCATTCACACTGTGCAATCAGAAAACCCTTGTATTTCCGAAATTATGCACATAGAAAAATTCTTAAAACAACCATAGGTTCTAATAAAATCTGTATTTTATAACGCACACCAGCCTTTTGCACGATAAGCAGTTTTTAAGACATCAAAGTGCGATTAAGCTTTAAGCGGAGTATGAAACCGATTCGAAATGCAATTAAATAGACCATACAACGTATAATGTGAAGCTTTCACAGAGGCTGTCATTAATAAAATCGTCTGGGACCATCAGCCACGTCAGATTATTAAAACTTGCCGACGTTTCGAGGACCATTTCTGCCCTTATCTTCAGGACTACTCGTTAGACCAGACTCCCAACCGCAATTGAATTGAAACCCGTTCAGTAGTTTCGTTGACGAAGTACCAGGGCTGTTCTGTTGAGTACCAAAATTCAGTCCTTCAAAATTATCTACAATTAGGGGTTCAAATCGCGAACTGTCCGTATAGAAAGTTCAAGAGGCTAATATAGCGTATCAAAGCCCTCCGAAAGAAGAGGCGGTGTATTTTGTTACGTGAGTTATGTGACGTCATTAACAAAACTGCTTTTCCCATTTCCACACTCGTCCGTCCCCTCTCCAGCCGACAACAGTAATATTGGGCGGGCGTTATCCTCCTGCGGCTTTTGCACGAAAGTAATGTCCCTTTTTAAAGGTCGAATTATTGTGCTGACCTGCACCTAACTTTACAATGGGTTACCACGTCACAACCATCCTAATATCGCTGTAAAATATCTACAATATAAAGTGTATCTAATCACTGGAATATATATAAAAAGATAAATATGTTTTTCTAATAAATAATAAGATTAAAATTACAACCAAAAAATTGGGGTGGTGTTATTTTATTTCCCTTTTACGGAGAGGTCCATAAATACTCTTCCTACAATAATTTCAAAAGCTTTTCTGATGCCCGTCTTGTATAACATTTCCTTTAACACAAAGATAACACGGATTATTTTCTTGTAATATCAAATGTTAATGTTCAAGTTAACATCTAAAGCTGTATTCATCAGAGTCCTTGAGACGCTGATCATTGTTCAAAGTAGTCAAGAAATTTCCCACCTTCTGCAAAAGCACGCCACTGATCCCTATCTCGAGCCAGCTTAATCTAGACCAACTTCCTGTCACATTTTACTAAGATCCGTGTTAATAGTATCCTCCCGTCTATGCGTTCGCTTCAGGGTTTCCAACCAAATTCTGCGTTACGTAATTCTCATCCTTGACTTGATCATCGTAACATTATCCGGAGATTAATACAACTGACGTAGAAATTTAGCTATTTTCTCCAACATACTGTCATTTCATCCCCCTTAGATCCAAATATTCTATTAAGCACCCCTTTCTCAAACACTCTCATGTTGTGACAGGCCAAGTTTTACGCCCACACAAAACAACATAAAATTATTTTGTATATTTTAATCTTTTTCGTTTTAGATAGCAGCCGAGAAATTACAATTTTCTAAACTTCATATAGCAAGCATTCCCTGAATTTACAGTTCCTAATTTCTTCGTGGATTAAATTTTATTTTCTTACAGTCATTCCCAAATATTTTAATTATGCCTCATTTTCAAAGGCCGTGTTTTGATACTTTCCAATTGGAATTTCGTTCCCTAATTATTTAATCCGGCTGTTTAGATTTTAATAACTTAACTTACGAACTCTATGAACCAGATTGATTCTCGACAAGTCCTTTATACCTCCAGTCAACTGATTGTAATCACCGATTTCTACTTACCACAGGTATTTATCTATTTCCTTCCAGAACTTTGTTTATCCATCACAATTCCATGTATATTTTTACTTTTAACACAGTGCCCAGTTTAATATGCATACAACCATTATAGTATCAAACACGAACGAAATAAACAGAAGGCATAGATTGTGGTGTGTGTCGAAATGTATTGCTACGCTTTGCTCTGTTTGGAATCGTTCAGCGTTAATGCCGGTAAGCTTCGTAGTGGGGTAGGCTACAACGCGCCTCCATGTGAGTAGAACGAGAAAGTCGACCGTGATTCGCGAGTTTAATTGGGTTAAAACAAACTAAAGAGTCGCTCACAGAGCTTGTGTGCATGACGTGTGGACAAGTTTACTGCAGGAAAGATGGGCTTGCTTCAGTCACGGACCTCCAAACCACGTATTCGTACTGTTGTCGGATTGTAACAAACCCCTAGAGCCCAGGCTCCCTCCAGTCGATTGCGCTGTTTGTGCTCAGGCTTCGGGTCTAAAGGCCGCCATTCACGATCGCTCCAGATGGATGACGTCCAAACGGATGTCGTCCAAAGAGGTACTACATTCACGGTCGCGTCACGCCAGTCGCGGTTTGTTGTCCCTCTGTGAAGTGCGTGGTGTTTGCGATGGACGAAGAATTGTTACTAGCTACGGCAGTATGCCTGTATATTGAAAGGAAAAAACCAAAACGAAAGTGGTCAAAGCAAACACCACGCACTTCACAGAGGGACAACAAACCGCGACTGGCGTGACGCGACCGTGAATGTAGTACCTCTTTGGACGACATCCGTTTGGACGTCATCCATTCGGATGTCATCCATCTGGAGCGATCGTGAATGGCGGCCTTTAAAGAGGGAGACAGTGTTCTTCCCCGAAATGCTGGTACTCCCATCTACCTACAAGTGCACTTGGCTTAAAACCCAGAAGACCAATACCGACATTATCATTGCCGTGGAAACTCCAAATCTCAAATTTGCAGTTAGCAACCGATATTTAGATGTGTTTGTATGAGGCCGCATTTCTAGGAAAAAATTTTACTCAGAAATGCAAACGATAGAAAAAAATTCGGGTGTAACAGTTAGCCTGACTTAACTACTGCCCGTAACTGAATTTAACGCTTACTATTCCAAACACAAACTCTATTTGCTCACAAAATGGTGCATAGCACGTAATAAACTTCACAAGTTTCTTTCTAATCAAGGATGCAGTAGGCGGGGCATATGCCACGCATGGGGAGATGAGCATAATTACAAAACTTCAGTCGGGAAACTGAAGAGGCCACTTGCGAGACCTCGATGTAGATGGGAGAATAATATTAAAATGGATCTTCAAGAAATGGGGTATTAGGGTATGGACTGGGCAGTGGCAGCGTAACCAGTCGAGGGACCCTGAACGATATTAATCAGCGAAGTCCATTAAGGAAAAGTACATGTGATTTATTTTAGTTGATTTAAATTATTGCAATTCTGACAATTTTAAACTGCCTCTCCGTAGCTGGCTCACAGGATTCCTGCAAGTTTTCCTTTTTCCAGTTGTAAATCCTAACTTGGGTAATTGTCAATTACTCAGACAAGTAGTGACAATGTGAGCAAACAGAATACCACAAATCTGCTGTTAATAATAGTACATTATGAAAGGAATCTGAAAAATTGACTTCGTTGAAATGTTTCTCGACCAAACCAGCTATAGCAGGTATTACCTCTAATTAAACACAGCATTTATCAGCTTACCTTAAAATGGAGACTGGTTATTATGTGAATTTAAGTTTTATTTAGATGTACTTCATGATCCCAATGGTTACGAAATGTCCTTTTTCACTCACACGTGTCTTCCACTGCAACGTACGCGGTTACAATAACGCATCAACCTCGCCGTGGGAAAATACAGCGAAAAAGAGCGTAAGACACAAAGATGAAAGACTGGGAAGCAGCAAGTCTACACCATGCATTCAGCAAAATACTTCCATATATGAGGGGTAGCAGCAAGTATACTGAAAGCAGACACGGATAGCCAAGTGATGGTCCTCACAGGGTCTCGGATTTCGGCAGTTTCTTTAAAACGACCTACACAACAGAAAATTGCTATGAGAATTGTAACTTGTAAAGTCATAAGTCCCTAAAGGTCTCTGAAAGAAGGAACGAGAAAATCAGCAATTTGGATGTTAAAAAATGGATGCCAGGGAAATACGGCTTGGGGAAACTGATTGGATTCATCTGGCCATCTGGCACAGGAAAGAGACTGATAGCGGAGCACAGTAGTCAATTTTCTGGTTCCATCATATGCGGGAAATTTCTTGACTAGTTGTAATCTGTACAGTTGGCTACATTGTACACAAGATTGTTTATACCAACTGAAAATCGTGTAAATAATTGCCGAACTGGCAAATATTCATGATCGAGTTTGTGTGTGACTGGTCTTACACTTAGAAGTGCATTAGAATGGGTGATGGACGTATGTTTATTGCTTATTTTTCCACCGTTCTAAAGTTGTTCTTTACGTGACTGCACAAGAGCACGTGTAAATAATGGAATCCAATTGGCGAGAAGAATGCCTTTTAAAATATTATTGACCATACTATAATGAATACGTTTGTTTATGTTGCATCCTGGATTACCATTGTGACTTAACAAAACTTTTTTTTCCGCCAAACTTCAATGATTCATTTTCAACATATAGGTTATGTTACATTGTGTTAGCACATTAACTTAATAGGTGGATATTTTCTAAATATATAATTTATTTTCAATATACATGCAGTTTTTAGGATGCCTTTGTTAAGTTGGAATGGTTTGTTTTAGGGTTAAGGGTTGTTCTACCGTCCAGTGACAAAACGATACTTCAACTTTCCATGTAATTTGCCTTTCATTTTTCAGTCTTGTTTCACCATATCCTTTTGTATTTTCCTCCTTGCACAGATTTATCCTTTAGATCTGACACAGATCACTTGTTTTAATAGTTTTTTTGTGGCCTGATATATCTGTCATCACTTGCCCAAATAACTTGTATATGTTATTTGATACATGCTGAGAACTAGGGATACCTTTACCATTATTTGAAATATTATACATGCCACATGACTCTAATAAAATGACTGTTTTTATTTTTTTCAGTGGATACAAATGAATTTGATACTTTACTGTTGAATGTAGCAATGAAGCGGAAACGTTTTCCAGAGTTATGCTCAAAGCTTTTATCTAATACTTTGAAGATTGAAATAAATAATTTGGTATGTTATTTTTATCACATGCATCAGTAGATATATTTATAGCATATTAACCACAAATGCCAGTAAGTAAAAAAGTAAAGCTGGCCCACTATATGCCATGTAGGCACTTTAGAGGAGAGAATGTATAGCTCCTACTCATTCTTGACCTCAGCACTAGACAGGGGTGAGTAGTCAGCATCATGCCCAGGCCGCCCTTTGCCCTGGGAAAAGAACCCTAGTAGCCATTCGATACGAGGCTGGGTGGGTCCCAGAGCCAGTCTGGATTTAAAAGCAAGAGGAAAAATCCTCTGCCCCCGTCAGGGATTGAACCTACGGATAATATTACCAAAAAAGATTAGTTTAGCAAAATTATAGATAGCTGTTTGTAATCATATGTGAAAAAATTTTAAGAACTGCATCACTAAACATGGGATTTCTTAAAAGGTGGTGACTCTAGTCATGTACATGTATGTTATGTCTTAACGAGTCTTAAAATGTGACCAATCTGCTATCCTCAGCAGTACCATTTCCTACAAAGTGCATACAGAACCAACCTGTCAAAGGCATACGTGGTTTAGGGCCAGTTTAATACCTTGTGGCTTGGCCCAAATCATCAGAGGAATTAACATTTTGAGAGAATACAATATGTAAAATGTAATTTTGTATTCTATAATTAATTGTATCTCTTGTAATATGATTTAAATAAAATAACATGTATTTATTTTATATTGTGTTAATTATTTTTATGGTTTAAGTTTCAAATAACTACATTTTTCAGAGGTATGTCAAGTGTTTTTGTTCTGGTGTGAGATCTAAAAGTTATATTATCTGATATTTAAGAATGCCTGACAGAGCTTCATTAATATGCGGGTGCTGCCATTTCTTGTCTATCTTACAATCATATTTATAATATCATAAAATAATTATATAACTAAAGGTTGCATAGGCTCAAGCTAAAAATACAAATGGTAGGGAAGACAAGCATGACAAAATAGCTTAGATGGAGGCACGTAAGTAAATTAAATTAACATTCTGTTGTGAACACACCTGAAAAGGGCAATACTTCTAAGTCCTTATTTATGTATTTTCTGTTCTGTTACAGAAATCTGCAAATGTGGAGTTAAACAGTTCCAGCGATAATAATGCCACTTGGTGCATCTCAGATAAGCTTAAAAATGAGATAAGACAATCAGTGCATGACATCAAATCATTGGATACTTTGAACAAAGTAAATAACAGGACCAGAACATTTTTTAATTGAACTACTGCAGTTTGTTGCTTATCAAATTGCTTTTGCTTTCTGCATTGTAAAGCAGGACAAGCTAGTGATTTGCCCTGATAGAAACTTAATGCTCCTTGTTGAGAAAGAACCAGCTTAAAGATTATATCATGAACATTTATATTGTAAACTGGAATGGTTCATATTTCATGCACACCAAATAAATCTCGGTTAATATCCATTCTCACGTGGAAATAATTTAAATTTTTGTTCGTGACTCTGCTCACCACCAAAATCATATTTTAGAAATGACTAAGACATTCTTTGGATATTTGGCAGAGGTTGAAGGGAAATGGCTGTTGTGGCCATTATTAGATATTTTATCTGATTTATATAAATAAATGGAATAAACTACCTCATACTTTGAAATGAAGTTTCTGGAAAATTCTTCACAGAACTTCACATTTAAAAACACTTCCATGTTCCAGAAAAACCTATTAGTGTTACTGCTTTTTCAATGACTATAGTAGTTTGATTTAAAAAATGTTGTTAGTTTTTCTTCTCTGTAAGATTTGAGGATGTATTTTTTAAGCTAAAATAAAACTTTTAAGTTTGTGGGCCAAACATTATAGCCCTTGTGTCTGAGTAAAATTTTGTCATTGTTATTTCTTACAGGGTGTAATATATTTACTCACATAAAATATAATTTTTGGCAAGATTTTTATAAGTAATAGTGGGTGCTTAAGTAACAATATGAAATTATTTGTTACAGGCAGAGGACGTATTACAGAATACAAGGAGTACAAAATGTGTAATGGATCAAATTCAGAGAGAGAAAACCTGTGAAATGGACATTTACTTGAGGAGGTATAGCAAAGACTACAAGAATACATGGCATCAAAACTCGAATTGAGAACTGCATTCTCTGCGACTTTAAAGAATATTGGTTCAGACACAAAAATAATAAGCAAAGTCGTCACATTTTATATTTGTACAAAGAACGTTAGGTCTGTGAAGGTGCCACTTTCTAAAACACCCATTTCAGATTTTTTAATGTATTTATAACAAAATCCTAAAAGACGAGGTATTAATTTTACAGTATTCCAGTAAGCATGGAGGAGTATGGGATGATGTTACAGGTCACCGAATTAAAGTGAAGAAATAGTAATGTTTATACTTTTAATCTCAAAATTTTTTGATATTAATTGATCAGAAACATGTCTACACGATGCCAAAACCCAGTAAAACATCAGATCGAAAGCTGACGGGTGCATATTTGCAACTTTAAGCTCCAAATGTGGAGCTGGAAAGGAAGGTGTCGTAACCCATTTTAAAGTATAATTTCAGTGTCACTCATCTGGAATGACTAAATAAAACTATGAAAATACTCAAGACAGCCACAATCACACCAGAAATACAACTGGCTACCAGCAGGAGTTCTGACTATGCATACTGCAGCTTTCTGCAAAATAGGTAGTAGAGTACATTTCTCTTTATGTGTATTGTCTCAATAAACTTTATCATGATAACAAAATGAAATCTGAAAGTTCATTTTGAAACTCCTTTAGTACTCACCTTATGGATTTTCTTTTCCTAAGCTCTGTCACTTCTACATGAAAACTACCGTCATCCAGCAGAGCAGCAACCCGTCGCTTCATATAACCATATTACAATAGTACAAACTGTAGGCACTATAATATATGTACATAGAGCCAATCCGTCAAAATATCAAAAGAATCAAATCTTGTAATTGTAAATTCTACAGAAATAATACATTTTAAAAGCTAAACTGAATTAAATATTAAATATATATTATGTCCAAGTGATGTGATATAACGGTTCTGTATGAGGTTTTTCTATCTTTTAAAGCTCTCAAATTATTGGTCAAAGTCTCGAGGTTTATGATGTTGGTGCATTATAATATGTCAAATTGTTCTTTTAAACTTCGTCTCTCAAATTATGTTGGGGTACTGGAGCAATACACTGAAAAGTCATCATTCCTGGCAGGTTCACAGTTAGAATGTTGGTATTGTTGTTATGAACTTATATAAATTTGAAAATATGAAACAAAATTTTGACATTGGAAATACAATGCAAAAAATAATTATAAATTGTACTCTAAATATTCTGTTTCTTAGTTAAATTTGCACATTACTCTTGATAAATTAATTAACATCTCATTAGTTCATTTTTAACATAAATTATTCTTGTGATGCTGGAAATAAACTACTTTTTACATTGCTAATTCACTCTAAATATGTTCTTGTCCCTTTTCAGCAGAAGAAAACTGGATGCAAATGCCTGATTTTCTGGTTGTACTGGTTACCTTAACCACCATTCCATATGAAACTAAATTAATATTCATCATATTCATAACCACCATAATAATCATCTTCCCTGTGGTGATTCAACATCTGTGCTAATGATATCTCATCATTTTGTTCATGTTCCACATCAGGCTCATCCTCAAATTCATCAGCATCATCTAGAACAAAGGAAAAAAAATTGCAATTTATTACTTGGTCTCTTTAAATGCCGTTATCCATTCCAGATTTTATATACATCCGATTTTGCCCATCCGTATCCATTTCCCCATCTCTTTGATACAAATTTATTTTCATTACTGTGTTTCAAGATGAGCCGGGATAGCTCAGTCAGTATAGTGACTGGCTACGGACTGGGCGACCGGGGTTCGATCCCTGACGAGGGCAGAGGATTTTTCCTCTAGCCTCTGCATCCAGATTGGCTCTGGGGCCCACCCAGCCTCCTCTACAATGGGTACCAGGGTCCTTTCCCAGGGGTAAAGCACGGCCGGGGCGTGATGCTGACCACTCACCCCCTTGTAGTGCCGAGGTCAAGAATGAGTACGAGCTATACCTCCACTCCCCCCCAAGCTCCTGCATGGCGTATAGTGGGACAGCTTTACTATTTACTTTACTGTGTTTCAAATGTTTTAGAATTATACTTCTTACTAAAACTAATTAGTTCATTATTTTGACAAATTGGATTAACCCTTTGAAGCTGAATATCATGTAAATAATATTTAAGATTCAATCCACAACCACACTGTAAAGAATGTGAAACTCGTTATCATTACAAAGATCAGCTGGTTAATGCTGTTTCAGGAAATAATCCCTGTTCACAGCGAGAATCATACAAAGTGAAATGTTACTGATCATTGAAGTAGGTGGGATGCAGTAATTATCATTGGGGTTTAAGAGGTCAATACAAATTAAGTTGCCATTTATAGAATTCCTGCACATCTGACTTCATGGCAATCTAGATGTTCAATTAATATTTCATTCAATACCACTGTCACTGTTATCATGCATATAATTAAATTCATTAATTAACCTTTCCTCAAGTAAGATAAAGGTGAAGCCATCCATCTCTCTCTCTCACACCATGAAAGCGTATGGGGATTCAGAATTAAAACTTCATACACTCTTACTGAATATCATCGCCTAGTGGTTACAGCACCCCTGTTTTTCATTCAGGGGATCCCAGGTTCAGGTCTCAGCCCAGAGCCCCTATATTCTGTGAGTGGGTTGTTGTTGTTGTTTTGACCCCCCTCCCCCCTCAGTCACTAGTCAAATGCCAGTACAGTATCTTAAATTATGGCTATTTCTGTTTAGTCAAAATTCATTTTATACTGTTTCTGGATCAGGCATAACACCACTGTAAAATGGAAAGTACCAAAATGCTAAATTTGTGTTTACTTTTACAAGTGCTAAAGCAGACATGTCATGACATACCACCCCAAGCTTCTGTTTCTTATCACAAAGGCAAACAAAAATACTGTCTTGACAATAAACAGCGTTTTTGTCCAGTCATAACGTAATAACGTTTAAGAAATAAATATTACTATACTGCAACACCACACCAATCAATGAATAAGATCCACAAAACTAGACTGGTCTAAATTTCCTTTTCATGTTTAAACCTGACAAAGAATTGAAAGAATAAAAACTTGCACAGGCTATTATCAATAAAATCAAGCACGTCTCCCTTTCACTAAACCTTATTGATGAACAGCTTCATATATAGAACTACGACGTGCTTTCGATAATTATTTTATCATTTACTTCCTAATTATATGGAAGAGGTGTTCATTTAAAAACTGGAAATGAAAGTTAATCTCTCTATTCAAACTTCACACAAAATAAATGATAAACTCGGATGCTTCAGATGAATAAGAGACCTTTGAATGTGAATAACTTGAATAAGGTCCAATACATATTATGTTCATAATTTACAAAGATGAAAGTACCATACAAGAACAAGAACAGGAAAAAAAAAGTCACAAATAAACTGGGAATAGGACACTATAAATTTGAACAAGTGCAGAATTTTAATTACCTGGGTTCACAGATTAATACTATAAACTCAGTAACTAATGAAATTAAAGCACGTATTGTGAATGGTAATAGATGTTATTATGCCTATCAGAATTTAATGAAGTCTAGAATATTGGGGCGGCAACTTAAACTGAGAATCTATAAAGTTCTGATAAGACCAGTAGTCACATATGGATGTGAAGCCTGGACATTAACTAGCTTTGATGAGCAACAACTTAGAATATTTGAACGCAAAATATTACGGAATATCTATGGTCCAATACAGAATAGTGATGGCTCCTGGAGAATTAGGATGAATCATGAACTAGACTGTATCATACAGGGAGCAGATATCGTGAGGCTAATCAAAAGCAAAAGGTTAGCCTAGCTTGGCCACGTTGCAAGAATGGAAGGAAACAGGGTAACTAGAAGAGTGATGGAATGGAGACCGATGGGAAGAAGGATGAGAGGGAGACCAAGGAAACGATGGATAGATGACGTGGAGGAGGATGTGAGGATGGGAGTGAGGGGGTGGAGAAGAATTGTGAATGATAGGACAGAATGGAAAAAACTCGTCGAACAAGCTAAGACCCACACAGGGTTATAACGCTACAAGAAGAAGAGAAGAAGGAAGTACCATACAATGCCATCAATATAAAAATTTGGTGTGACCACAGTCCCATCATGTAATACAATTTCATGCATATGCAGATATTAGCATTTTTATATTATGATAAGATGTGAAATCACCTAATTCAGGTTCGGGCGGAACTTCCGTTGTTTCCGTCACTGTCTGATGAGGTTCTTCTGCTGCTGCGGCAGCCACTGGAGAACCATGTCCTATCGTAATCTTGTTCTTGCGTGTCACACCATCAATCCTGGGTACGGCTCGGACTGTCTTTGATTTTGATGCCGGATCATCCAGTTTATCCAGTGTCATGTCACTTATTCTTCTAGAAACATACATCGAAAGAGGAAACAGTGAATGTACATAAACTTCCAGTTCCCATTCATAGTTGACATGGTTTTTTAACCACACCAACCCGCAGATAAATTACAATATTCATCTACCAGCAAGCAGCAAGTTGTAAGAATGTAAATAAAACTGCACTTTATAGCTCTTTCTGTTCAGGTTTTGCCTTTTTATGAAATACATTTTCTGTAACTTGCCCACTGTTTTTTCTTTATCTATCAAAACCATTTTATAAAATTTTTGGTGCTAGGTAAGAAGGACCTAAGTCAAATGTAATCTGTATTAACTTAAGCTTTTTTTCCAAGCATGAGAGATGTAATCACATTTACTGAACAGTTTCTTACAAACTCACTTTTAGTTTTCATTCCCTTTTCTGGTAAAATCTTATAAAGTATGAATAGATTTCAATTACAAATGTCAAGTTAAAAAAATTATGGTAATTTGAGCATGTCTTCACTTTTGGAGTGAGAATTATAATTGGCATACAAATGTAATACCTTCTTTCTGGAGAACCAAATAATGAAATAGTTTCAGGTCGTTTGGTCAAAACTGCACCACTTTCAACGGTCTCTTTAGGTGTCTGAGAAGTGTCTAATGACTTAACATTCAAACTTTTTAATACATCGTAGTTTATCTTCGATGATATTCTCTTCTCCTGAAGCATTTTCTCTATTGCTTCACCAGCTGAATTAGCAGCACTATTGTTCTTAGGCTTTCTATGGCACTGCTTTCTCTTCTTCTTTTCTGGTTTTCCTTCCTCTTTTTCTCTGGCTAACCGTTCTTCTTTCTCTGTGAAAATGAGAATGCTTACAGGAACCTATATTTTAATAACAGCTCTACTCTAGTAGCATACTACAAGACCACTAAAATCAGAGGAATATAAAAGAAATGTTTTACTACATAAAACAACAGCAGCACATTCATTATAATTGTTGTTAAAATATCTTTAACACTGTGATATGACTTCTTCTTTATTACACCGTCTCCTTTACAGGAGGTTGGCGACATATTATAAACAGGATCCTTCCATCCTTTTCCCGGACTGGGACCTGTTCATATATGTTTTTCAGGCATTGCCTTCTTCTGTGTGTATGGAGTATGGAGTAATTGTTGGGATGCCACGGAGAAACCGGAGGAAAACTCCGTGACAGTTGAAGGGATTTAATAACATTATGTTTCCCCATGACTTGACTTTTACACTACAATTTGACACAGCTTTATATATATTCTATTTCAAAATTTGATCTCTATTCTGTACTATAGTGGTACAATATCTGCTACAAAACTGACAATTTATAATGCAGAGATCACAAACTGTGCACAAATTTCAACTCAAGAATTCTGTAGATGTGAAAAAAAAGAAATTTGGATTGCATTATCATCAGCCAAGACAGAAGTGTACCTTTCTGTTCCTTAAGGTAGGTGGCATTGATCTTCATCCACAGAGAGTCTTTGTACTGGGTTTCCCGTTCAGACATGATGTAAGACTCGATCTCATCGTCATCAATACCACTGAGATCAATTTCACCATTCCCATCTTCCAAGGGTTCGGAATGGGCTCTTACATCAGGACGATCGTCCAATGAGTTTGCCAAACCCATACTGGCAATGTCTGGCCCTGTTTCAAATAAAAAAGATAAAGGTAAAACGCAAAGCAGAATACGTCATCACTCTTTTCAAAGGAATGGGAACATTCAGCTTTTACACTGGCTTAAATGTTTATGTTTAATTTCAGGGTTGAACTGTGGACTTGTAAGTGTGTATCGGTGTTTCAGAAGTGGCAGACACCCACATGGCATCATAACCCAGAAGACCACTAGAGATACCTTCACTACCATGAGAACCTCAAACTTCAGGTCGACAACATTCTTCACCATCGGCTCAAAGCTTCTTCTTCTACGGCTCTCCGGTCCATACTTGGTCCATGGCCTCCTCAATTCTCCTCTTCCATTCGGTCCTTCTGTTAGGTCCGTCTGTCCGAGGCTTTGATTGAGGTTTCGAAACATCTACCTTTTTACGGTGCAAGGTTGTTAGCCTTGCAACCAATCCCCAACCTGGAGGACCAGGGTACCTGTCTTAGTCTGACCTCTCCCCCTCGACCAATCTGGCTAGGGAGGCCCTACTAGTAGCTATGTTACCGCCAGCATAGCTCTTGGGGTCACTGAGGTACTCAAGCCCCACCACCACGACAAGGTGCTATCTACTACAAATGCCAAAATCAATTTGGGAATATGGGAACTGGATACTCTACAAGGTCATCAGTCTCTTTTGGCACAGGAATATCCGACCAAGAATGGTATCAGTGTTTCCGAAGCCTCCCATCCCTCCTGTTCCCAAGAATGAAATCTATCTTAAAAAAGTGCAGATTTACTGCCACAAGAAGTGTCTACTATGACGACACTTAAGGTCACAGGAAATGGCCCACAGGAGTGCCTCTAGCAGTGCCACATACGCTGGCATAAATGTGCGACGACAGAAGGAAACTTTTAAAATGGTGTGCGGCAGCAACATTTGCCTTGATGACGAGAAAGCTCACGAGTAAGTTCGTAAACCTTCTGACTCAGCCACATATAGAAATGTTTAAAACTGCTAAATACTTAATATAACGACGTGGGACTTTCCCACAAAGACTTTCCTTCCCTGGCATCTAACTTTCAAATCTGTTTCACAAAACCTGTCCCATACCTAATCCTGTAGAAAAAGATGTTCTCTGCCCATCCACACTGTTATCTTCAACAACACTTTTGACATCTTTTGGGACTGGATCATCTGTTATACAACCTTCGATAATGCCAAGGGTTGACTGAACAATGAAACGATCTGCATCTTGGCTCTCGTGGTCTGACTCTGCATCAGATCCTGTAAGAAAAGAATCAAACAGTAGAGTATTTAGAATTTCATCTCATCCAGAAATATAAACTACTCTTTACACAGCTGAGGATTGTGGTCTTCTAAATTGTTAAAACAATTGTGTTGAAACAGCTTTCTGAGAGCCAAAGCCAGCTGCCGGCCTCATGTTCACGAGCCTACGCAGAGGTGAACGATCATCCGACCAGATTTAGGGTGACGTGTGGTCAGCACGATGAACCCTCAGCCATCGCTAGTTTTCACGACCGGTGTTGTGCAAGTATTACACAGGAAAAGTATACTCACGCCATTATCCCTATTAATTGTCCCTCTAAAAAGACGTCTGCAGAGACTGTATGAAGAACAGACCTAATATCAATTCGAAGCACACATAAATTCAGAGACGTAGAAAAATTGATAGCCATCATATCTTAAGTCAGAACAGTACAATCATTCTAAACTATGAAGACACAAAACACATTTTGGAAAATGTACCTAGTGTTTGCTTGCGCGTTCGCTTACGGTTTGCCTTCTCTTCCAACTGTCTCTCTATCTCCTGTTGTAGTTCACTGAAGCTGTGAGCTGTTTCCTCTTCATCCACCACCTACAAATTCAAGAATGCAAACAAAACATTTGGACAACGTTAGTCTTTATATAAAGACGCTTCCCCCAATCTCTTTACTGCTTCCAGTAGCTGTCTTAATTTTTAGCCAATTTTTTTATACTGAATGTTAAGAACAGGATTTTTGTTATCATCATGTATGGGTACATGCAAGTTTCAAATCTGTACGTGGATTTTCATGAAACACAGCACAAACATCATGCTAGTGAAGGCTACCACATCTTTGCACTTTCTAATTCCCTACTATCAGTAACACCAACACCGCCACGGTGGTCTATCGGTTAGAATGCTGGGCTTGTGATACTGGGGTCCCGGGTTTGATTCCCGGCGGTGCTCAGATTGTTGTGTTGGGCAAAGCTGTGGTCTAGGCATCACGGAGTTCTCCTCCGGTTTCTCTGTGGCATCCCAACAATTACTCCACTCGCAAAAAGGGGGTCACAGCAGGAGCGTTAAATGTTGCGGTCCCGATCGAACCCATGTACTGAATGGTGTGTACTGGACACGAAAAGAAAAGTAACACGAACATAGTGGCTATGTGAACTTCTGAGATGTAAGTGCCTGTGGCAGTATTTAACGCAGAATCCTGAATTGGTGAAAGCAAACGAATATTATAACCAAACTGAATCTATATTTAGCTTCCTGTTTCTGTCTATGCTGGTAGGCACAGGAAACTTTGGTGTGGACAAAAATTATAAAATTATGCATCTACAAATCCCCTACTAATTTAAGCATTTGAAGGAACAAAGATATTAGAAATTCTTCTCAGAACTTCACATTCATTTAAAATTTCAATTATGCGTGTCTCTTTACCTCTGAACGGTTAACTCGACTGCTGGCTAAATTAAATCAGTCTTTCACTACACGTCTTGAAGATTGAAACTGACAAATTACACAAAAATAATAAATTAGTGATCTCCTGTCTGAACTTACTTTTACTTATTATAAAGTTTATTTTCATTCAAATGTTGTGATTTAGCGGTCACCATTCACGGGTTATATTCATAAGGGTAACAGCTTAAAATCTTTCCATTACTGACAATAGTTTTCTCAGCCTCACCATTCCACCATCTCACATAATATGCCAGAGCTACTTCATTCCTCACCACCACTTATAATCATCAATTCACTTTATCTGCATTCTATCCAGAAGCCTGTGATTTCGTGTTTTGTCATAGTAATTTCACCTTTACTGAAAACACCGGCTCGTAACTTACTTTTTGTAACCGTTCTCTGTCTTTCTTGCGGGCAGCTTTGAACGAAGGTGGATCCTGTTCTTCCTCCAAATCTACTGTCATGAATTCATCCAATGTCAGTGAGCTTGATGGTGTTTCTCCAAACTCAATTAGCCTGTTATAAACAGACGATTAACATATGAGAATCTGGTATCACCACTTCTTTTTTGCGCATGAAAATATATGGTTTTCTTATAAAATTCGTGATTTAAATAATATTGGTGGTAATTAGTATTATCAGCGCCAACATTAAGTATTATTATTATCGAATTGAATATCAAATAAAGGGATGTAAATATATAAATAAAGATATAAACTACTGGTGTATTTATACTCTGACTCCAAGAGCTATGCTGGCGGTAGCATAGCTACTGGTAGGGCCTCCCTAGGGAGAGGTCAGACTAAGACAGGTACCCTGGTCCTCCAGGTTGGGGGTTGGTCGCAAGGCTAACAACCTTGCATCGTAAAAAGAAAGATGTTTCGAAACCTAAACCTCGGACAGACGGACCTAACAGAGGACCGAATGGAAGAGGAGAATCGAGGAGGCCACGTACCGGAGAGCCACAGAAGAGAAGATATTTATTCTCAAATCTTCCCAAAATACTTTACTTTCACATACAATAAATTTGAAATCACTACATATCAACTTCTGATAAGTGCAAATTCATTATACGTATTGTTCGGTAAACTGCTTACCTTTTCTTAACTGTAGATTCATGTACTTTCACAATCTTGATTATATCTGAGACAGTGCGGCTAAATTCGTGAAGTCGAGCTGCCATCAGAAGAGCTAGAATAAATAAAATAAAACAGCAGGTAGACCAATGCAATTAAATCATAAGGACCAAGTACTTGTATTAAAGCGACAACACATCGATAAATACAGAATGTGACCCAAATGTAAGACGATAAAATTTGTTTGTCATACGTTACTTTCACATGCTATTCTTACAGACCAAAGTACTGGACCACACAATTTACAGATGGAATATAAAATTAAAAACTGAACACAGGCATCGAGCTTACCGGCGCCACAAAGTCCCGATGGTCTTCGACCTGTATGTATCGAATCCCTCTTCATCCTCTGTACCAGTCGCAAGGCCGTCATTGATACCTCGTGAGTTTTGTCGCCAAACTCGAGTCGGTTTGCAAACCTCAAGATATACAAACACGGATCTGTAACAATAATTACATGACCTTGCAGCAGGAACGTACTGAGAAGAATTTACCTAAAGTTCCACAAATATGAATCTACTGTTTTCTAACAAAACAGCTGCCCTCTATCCAAACATTCAGAGGACTTTCTACCGTTGTTTTAAATATTGGGATCTTGTTGAAAGAATTAAAACAAAATTATTAAAAATTTAAACGAAATTCGTTAAGGGGTAGAAGGTACTGATATTTCCCATAATGTTCACAATCAGTGAATGAAGAAACAAGTGTGAAAAAGATATCTATTACCACGCTATTTTGTGTCATCCTTCACCAAACACCTACCATCGTTCCTACTAACCTTTGTACAAAACTTTAAATGTACAGTGTTTGTACTTAACGTAGGCAGTGAAAGGTTAAAACTCTTAATTTCGCATCCCTGAAGTTGTGGATACTACGTATATGTGCGTGCATCAAGCGAAGTATCAGCTTAGAATATTCTGAACACATACCAAGAAAGCACTGCTACAGAATTCAAAATAGTAATAATGGCCTGGTAGCATTTCAAGGTAATGCCCTACAGAGAGTAAAACAAATCTCCAAGTGCAACTTCGACTCCTGCTGGTAATATAAATGTAGTTATTGTATCCGAGGTTACTTTTACAGCCCTGAAGTCGGCTATACAATTTATGCCACAATGTCATCATGGCCGGAAGAACATGTCATTCCATTAAAAGCCAGGCTCTTACATTTCACCTGCCAATTTTTATTGATTCTTTGCAAGACGTGCACACAATAAACGAATAATACGAATGTAGTGTATGTTCATCTCCGAAACTTTCGAACGTAAGTCGATAAACTCTACGACGTTCTACACCAAAATTTGTCACTCGAATTTTTGACATTTATTCCTGCCGGCCCAATATAACGCCGCCTTAACATACCGACTATACGTAAAACACATCTCATTAACAACGATGATTTTAAGTTGAAACAGCTTTACTTTATACATCTTTAAATACAGTTAATATTTAAGTAAATACGGTGACCCAGTATGATTGCACAGGCTGGGGGGAATTTCTTGGCCAGCAACATTCTCGTTGAACAGATTTATTAAATTTTATATTGTAAAACCTGCTGATTCCAGTCTCAGTCCACTGGCCAGGTATCGTAACTGGTTTTTCAAACAGGTTTTCCATTCTTCCCCACTTTCTCCACACCAACATTGCAACGGCGCCATGAAAAATTCCACGACCTCGTCCTTCCAAATCCATCATCTACAATCACATTTTCATCTATTTGACGGTAAACAACAAAAGTATCATTAAACACACGATCGAACCAAACCCAGCGGACTGTAAGAACGAATACCACGTGCTGACATGGCTTCACTTGAAGCCAAGACAGCATGTTTGTGTTTACAAGAGTAGGGGAAGAGATCTGAGATAATACATGAAGGTGGTCTGAGAAGGTTTTATTAATCCACTTTTGACTTGCTGATTTCAGGTCAAGGCAGATAAGTCGAATCTTCAGCTGCATTTGCAATAATTTCGGCTATGTGTTTACTTTACTGTGCAAGAAACAGCTGATAACGAGTCGTAGTATCATTTCATTTATTGTTTGTGAGTTTCCCTAGCTTCATTGGGGCCTGGGGAGTAAAAAAGCTTTGTCAGTACAGATTAGGGGTCCGCAGTCCGGTGTGAGGCGTGGGCCTTGTGACCGTGGGTTCGAATCCCACTCAAGCCATGGATGTTTGTCCGCGTTTTTCTGTATTGTGCTGTCCTGTAAATAGGTAGAGGCCTTGCGACGGGCCGATCCCTCGTCCAAGGAGTCCAACCAAAATGCCTATAGATAAAGCCAACCAAAAGTTGGGACCCGCAGTGCTTAGGCACTTGAAGAACGGGTTGTTCCCAGTATCCAGTACAGATTAGTATGTGTATGTGCGTGTTTATTTGTCATTTAGACGTAAAATATTAAACTTCTCTTTCTACAGGGAATGGTAGGTGTGCTGGGGGCGAAGCGTATGAATAAGTGGGGGTTCCCTTTCTAAAATAACATATGAGGCATTCCCCTCTAGAAATTTAGGAGATTATGCACAAAATAAAATTCTGTTCTTGAATATAGACGCGATACGTTACTCCTAAACTTTGTTAACCACCTAGAAGACTACACAGTGTTAAAACCCAGAAGACCACGGCCGACAACTGAAGAATGTACTTAATAAAGACACTGGTGGTACACAACACTGCTCACAGTTTACGAAAAATATACTACTTTCAATGTTTCGTATTGCTAATAAATACACTGCATTTCATTTAAATGGAAAGAAAAGAACAGGCTCAAATTCAACTTTAGTAAAACAAAGGCTCCTTGTTACTTTATTCTTGTATCCAAGGACGGAGTTTAATCTGCAGATATATCACTGAATGAGATGCGAATATAAACCTATTGCGAATGACAAGAATTTTGAAACAGACGGTATTTGTTCATTTCGCCTAAAAGATATGAACCGTAGTCAGTAGCTCGGTAGAGATTCGAACGGGGCGCCTCCGTAATTAAAGCAGAGAATGATACCACTACAATATAATGCAGTCTCCTGAAGAAATGAGACAGTGAAGAACTATGAAGATGTTCAAACAGGAAGGTCACTTTAACGAGGTAATAAGTGAAGGTTTACCAGACAACACGATGTCCCAAATGACTGAAGGACAACGCGACCCAAATACATGGCTAACGAAAAATAGACGAGGGTCGAGGGTCTACAATGTATTACATTTCATATAAGAAAGATAAGTGTGTTGAGCGAATTCTCGATCAGCAACGAACTCACCTTGATCTAAAATCGCAAGGTCCCTGTGATTTAAAGACTAGTTTTTCTCTTGCCTATGAAACAGAAAAATCAAGGTAAATACAAGGGACCGATGTGTGAATACACAATGAATAACACCAAATTCAATTTGCATTTAAAAAACCTGTTCATTTTCGAATATTACAGTGTCAATTGCGCCCTTAAAACAAACTAAAAGATACAAGTGTTTTCGTATCTCGTTACATATACGCCAGACACAAAAACAATGCAGACAAACGTTCAATGAGATAATTACTGCACTCTATTTTTCGAAGGAGGATTTTGTGTAAAGTGTTTTATATCTCTTGACAGGTCATTGAAACAACAGATCAATTATATTTTACTTCAACTTCATACAATATGTCTACTTGTACTGTTTAATTTTAGTAGGGTTTTGTTACGAATTTTGCTTTGCATGCAGTTTGACAAATTGAGACTACAGGAAATTAATAAATTCACAAAAATCACCTGTCAAAATGACATGAGATTCTATTGTCGGGCCTCCACAGGTTGACAATCACACTTGGTACTGTTAAATTTGCTTTTCTGACCAGGAAGTGTCTTCGCATGTTCAGATAGGAAGTCTGGGGTCTGCACACCTCCATGTATGTGACACATATCAACGGTACTTTGTATTACTGTATGCGGTTTCTGTCCTGGAACTAAAACGATATCAACAAATCCCGTAGAACAGAGCTCTTCAGACGCTAAAAGACGGTCAGCTAGTCAATAAATTCCCAATACTGTATGTAACCCAAGGTATCATTCCAGCGTCAACAAGATACTGACTAGAAAAATGTCCAGCGTAGAAACAAGTATCATACCACGAACTTTATTGATGATCTCATCTGCGGAGTCCTACAGAATATGTTGGACAAGCCTGTGGTTGCGAGGTACTGGTATTTACTTTCCAACTTGTTTGTTCAATCTGCATTTAAAAAGAAACTTTTGTAACGGTTTCGAACACGATTTCGCCATCTTTCTCCAGGTCGTATAGACACATAGAAACAATTCTGAATATAATTTACATGCCGATAGCAATGATTTTATGCAAAGAACTGATAAGTACTTCGGCAACACATGTTTCCTACTACTTTCATTCAAAAAAGAATAAATATCTTCGTCTATAAAAATCCATCGGAAGAGAAGTCAAAGAAGGCCATTTAAGCAATTACTAGATGGATATAAATTGAGGCTGAAACAGGTCAATTATTGATACAATCACCTCCGTCTATCGGCCGTGCAAGTTGGTTAAAGGTCACCGACATTTCAGGGCCATGTCTATAATCAAGGTCCTGATTATGGGGACAGAGATGGTCCCTCAAGCGTCTGTGAATTTTAACCCCTGACACGGCTGATAGACCGAGAAGACTTTTAATGTCAGTCAGTTGTCTTGAAAGCTTTAGATCATACAAGTAATTTACTGGCCTAACTTCGTGACCAGAAGAAAAATATAAACAACTCTGTATGTAAAAATTGTAATTATATAAAGATTAGCATGATTATAGCATAAACAGGAACACGCTGTTCTATTAGTGAAAGGGTAAAATGTTCCTCTTAGTCACAACGTTAAGATCGATTCTGGAGGCCATAAATCGGTAGCACACGGAGATCGCACAAGACATTTAGGACTGCTGACCATAACTAATGAATCACTGCAATGTGGCACAAACTATATGTCCTATATGGCAGGCAATTTATTACTATTAATGGCAAAATTAGTTATGAAACGACGCTACATGCAAGTTAAGATTGGCTGGTCTAGAGAAATGTAAATAGCCTTACATGCTCACGTCTCGTCAGTAAAGTCGTGACATCCTTCGAAAATGTGGCAATGTTCAAATGTTTGAGTGAGACAGCAGCAACAAATCAAAATGCATTCATAAATAAGTTAAGAACAAATTAAATTCGGGAAACGCTTGCAATTCAGAATCTTTTCTTGTCGTTTCCTGCCAAAAAACAACAATCATTTTTATAACATGCCTACAAGCAAGGTGTTCGTCCTGTCAATTACACATTTTGCACACACAATTCATAAGAATCAGATGCAATACTGTAACAGAAGAGGGCATTACCTATTGCTCTGTGTAGGTAGGTGTTGTTACTTAACACGTCCTTACACTGAGTTTCTGTTCTATGCGTTTCGTAACAAATCTGCCGCGGGACACCCACAAAGATATTGCAAGGTGACGAACTATGAAACTTGTCTCTGCTTATTTCGTAATGCAAAACCTGTTGCAACATTAGTTTATTTTAATGAAGAAAATGACAAAACAAGTGTATGTAACTCAAGGGTCACACAGAAGAACAGCGGAATCAAGTAGGGCCTATTTTATTGTGGATTATATATTTTATTTTGTGTATCATACTGATCTTTATGTTCACATACTGAGCATGCTTCGAAACTAAATCATACTACATTAAAACCTTGCTGATTCGGAACAATGGAGGAAGGGGTAGTCTGAACTAGTGAAAAATCTTAATAAAAGAGCATAATTAATTGATTAGTTAGCACTCGCCTTCATATTCTGAAGGTTCATGATTCCATTCTGAGTCCGGAGTACAACAATCCTAACTTGAAGTATTTAGAGGAATTCCTCTGCCCATTACGGAGATGTTCGAACCTCGTCTCAAACCCGGACATCATCCCTTGCATCCGCATCCTTCCTAACTCACAATTCACAATCACACTCCTGTACAACTATAACTGGGTGAGAAAGCAACGTTAAATAAAGATGCAAATAAACTTATTATTCGTAGTTCTGGTACCACGTAGTCCATTTCTCGTTCTTTATTTTGAAATTGCTATAAACCATATGTCATCATCAGTAAGCATAACAAATATAAGAAGAACCTTATAAAAATGAGCTAATTTAAATCAAGAATTTAAAGATATGTCATCTGACCACTCACGTCACGTTTTCAACTTGGCTTAATGATATAAGTTCTTAAATTATTTGGTTATTCCGTCAAATCACAATGTATTTAAAATAAGATAATTAAAATAATTAAAATATTGATGATGGTTTAATAAAACCGAAACATGTTGTAACTGTTCCAATTGTAAATCGATTATTCGATATGGAACACAGAATGATATTTTAATTATTTTAATTATCTTATTTTAAATACATTGTGATTTGACGGAATAACCAAATAATTTAATTTTAATTTAATAAATCACAATATGACGCAACTACACTATCTTATAGATATAAGTTCTTTTGTTACAATTTTGTAACAATACTTTTTTCATCCACGAAGTTTACCTCACGTATTACAAAGAGCAGTGACTGTTCCATGTTATTCTTACAAGAGAACGACCTCGGACAGAAAAGATCACCTCTATCTTTCTCTTTCGGTCACTACCCAAGCACCAAGGCACTTTTCATCGTCTAATGTTCAGTACAGTGACTTATGCTACAAGATGTGGACTCGCTTACACTATCGGTCAGTTACATGACACTTCGGAAAGTGACAGTGACAGCTGACAGTGATACATTACAGGCAATTGCCCTTTACACTAACACAACGTGTTTTTGTGATTCCAGTTCCAACAAGGCACTTGATTTGTTTGTAACTGTTAATTTCATTCTACGGAAACAAATAATGTGATGGTGGATTTTATCAACTTATAAGCGCAAAAGAGGAGTGTTTAATTGTGACTGGAATTTCCAACAAACGCAATGTTGCCAGAAAAAAACGCTAGTCTCCATAGGTATATAGGTAGGTACTTGTTTCACTGGGTTATAACTCAGGCAGATGTGTGGTTTCTAATATACAGGTGTGTGGATTTAGTGACTAAAATTCACGGCCCCTTTGATCGAAGCGTGAGGATACTGGATCAGCTCCTGCAAGAAGATGACGAAGAACATGCAGCTCTTGAAGACTTTCGTTTTGAAAACAACGAGAATGATGCTGTAGACTGGGCATTCAGTACATCGTATCGGTGGAGACAAGTCGGAAGACCAGGTTAGTTAACCCAGTGATGCCACTAATTCAAGAACGCAACGATTAACTTCCTTTGAAGGGTATTTTTCTTTTGGATTGGCTTTGCAGCCACTACAATTAGAGACGTCCGATGTTTCTCGGGGGTAATGCTTGTAGCACGTGAATATGACCACTCACTCATATGCAGTGCTGAGGTTACGAGATAACGTTTATCAGGACGTTCTTGTTCTAAAGATAAAGCTTGCGCATGAAGCAGTATCATATTATAAATCATTTAACGATCATCGTTTAAAATGAGAGACAACGCCGCTGCTGGCCCGTCTAAGGCATGCAAGCTGGGGTCTCGAGTTTTATTACCGCTAGAGGCTTCAATGTTCTCGTTTCCTTGTGTTGGCGTAATGGAAAGACCTTACAGGTGGCTTAGCCCCCGTTCATCGGTTCGTGCAACATGTCCGAAAGACTCAATCTTGGTCATAGCAAGTCGTGTTACGTAGTTCGTGAAGCTCTCATGCAAGATGGAATGTTTTAAAACAACTTCACTTGGGACCATAAAATAGAAAACCGATTAAAATTGCTAACTTGCATGTGGTTGTGGATAGGAAATACATTTTTCAGTTATTCTGAACAATATCTTTCTTTCATTGTAACAATACTGGTTTTTAAAAGTGCTAAACTGTTGGGATTTTTACGCAAGCACGGGCATTCATATCAATACAAAAATGAAATTGTAGGATTTGTGGTTGTCATGGCGGTGATTCCGAAGATGGATGACTTCTGGCGATGAGTAAGCCGTGCAATACCTGTTAAGCAGAATTTTACACACGAACATAAACCGGCTTTGTTCAGACAGCAGAAGCGACTGCCTGTGCGATGGCAACCGGAGTTTGATTCCCGACAGAGATTTATATCTTCGCTACTGGGTCCGGACCGGTTCTGGGGCCCACCCGGCCTCCTACCCGGTGGGTATCGGGTACTCTCTCGGGGATAAAGCGTCGTGAACGTGAAACTAAGCACTCACTTCCACGAAATGCCGAGGTTATGGATGCGTGACGTTCCCGCATACGTCTTCCTAGTGCAGTATATAAGAACGGGACAACTGTACATTCATTCATTCATAATTCCATTTTACCTACACTCCCCAACCATTTGTCTATCAAAAATGATAATATTTTGCATCAAAATCTTCTGCAGTTCATTTTACGGCAAACAAATTAGTGTCCTACCTGTTAATCATTACAAATAGCACCAGACTCCGCGACAGACGAGTGAAGCGACAAAAATAGTAAATCGTTTAAGACCCCGCCAGACTTCGCTGTAATTCCGAAAATCAATGGGTGAATTTCTGATTCATCACACAACTTTTGACGTAAACCACCAGTATCAAATTTAATCGAAATCCGTTATCTCAGAATTTAAACATGCAGACAGAAAGAGAAACATGGTCATCCTTTTACGTATTCATGTTCCAATTATTTCAAAGTTTGAGACTGAGAAGTCATGGCAGTTCTTACAGCTGCTAAACATTTAAAAGACATCAATGTTTCAGAATTACAGGACGATTTTACAATCCTGGCCATTGCACGTTAAAGTTTAAATTATAAGAGCTCATTCAGCACAAAGCATTAATGTTATATATTCCCTTTCACTTAGTGTTAATTTTAATTACAGATTGAAAAACGAAAAAAGGAAAACTAGTTTAACCAGTACCCAAGTAGCCGCTGATCTCTCAGTATTAAATCATAGATTAAACAACTAAAAACCATGTGTTCTGTGTAATTAAGCCTCCTTCCTCCCTCTCAGGTTTGAGAATAAGATTTTAGGGACTACGTTCTGAAATAATATTTACTCTGCACACTGTTTATTTCGTTTTATGTCCACAATATTTTTGTAGCCAGCCAAGAAACTGAAAGCATATTTACCTTCGCTTTCAAAACACAGGAACTCTGTTTCCGAATACAGTACACTCAGAATGGTAGGATGACAATGAATAAGTAATTAATAAAGATAAAACACTACATGATGAGCCATCACATAATCGAATCTGGTCAGTGTTTTACAATCTGATAGATAACTGCTCCACGCGGTTTCCATGCGACCTACTGAGATAATTTATCTTTCCTACTAGCCTCGGATAAGCCACTAACTACATCGGAGGGATGCGAAATAAATAAGGAAGCAAACACCAACACAGGCCCACCAAAAACCTGTCTTTCAACTTTATCAAATTAAGTTGTTTATTTTGAATTGCGTCATCGAATACTTCACTTCACACTCAGAGGTCAACGGCTTCCAGTTCAGATGTTCACAAAAAACACCCTATCAGAATGAGTACCTTCAAGTATTAGAATATGTCCCCCTCCGATCGCAAAATTTATATTATAAAAATAGTAGTCTCTGTGGTGTTTAAGTGCCAAACCAAGAAGACGTAAGAGACGGTTCTACATACAGCTTCGATCGCTTTGCCCCCGAGGAAAGAACTCTTTGTACCCAGTGGATAGGTGGTTGAATGAACCCAGAACCGACATCAGCATGGCGGCGCAGAGAAAAATTCCTTTCCTTGCCGGGAATCGATTCCCGTTCGTCCCGTCCAAACCAGTAACTTTACTAATTCATTTACCTTCATAAAACTGAAATAACTCCTTGAAAATCGAGCAGGTTAGCATAGCTGTTATGCATCTAACTTTTATTCGGCAAGTATTAGGTTATATATCCTGGTAATACAAACTGAAGTATCTCGTGGATTTTCCCACTAACTAGTCATGATTATGTGGAATGTGGTCTTCTGGGTTACGATACTGTAGTTTTCGGATGATTACAACAGTTCAGAAGAACCTACTACATCTATCTTCAGTGTGGAAGATCGAGGTGATACGTTTCTCCGAAACGTTGCTAACCCCCTACAAGAATACACGGCGTCATAACTCAGAAGAGGACAGTCCAAATTGTCAGATCCATGAATAATTAGTTGCTCTAGAACAAAGCAGAGCTAACTACTAATTGCGTATATCGAAACAGAAAGAAGCAGTGTGAAACTAACTGCGTCAAAACACAATATTGCAGTTCTGGGCAGGATAATTTGGTTACGTATATCGTAACATAATGGTTCACGGCGTAAGACCATCCCTGGAATGGAGAATGTCTAGCTTTTTCACACACTCTCAGACGTTTTAACAAGCCTCCGTATACGACGGAGATACCAACCCACTGCTACTCTTCTACCAGCATAACAGAAGAAAATGGACATGCCTCTAGTGGGATTCGAACCCACGATCATGATTCATGGCGTTCCACTGTGATTAGCTGCAATTACTATTTTAGACAGTCTAATTCTTCCACTATGTCGACACTTGTGTGGTCTAGTCCTAGATATGAAGGTTAAGAGAAAGTAATAACGAAATGAAGGACTCACTGTGCAGTGTTGCAAAGATGTGGACAAACTCCTAAGTCATTTACCTTAAAATCTCTTAGCAAGATGACATTTCGAGAAGCGTTTTCTCTCTCCTTGCATAGTTATAGAGCGTGTTGATTCTGTGAAATATGAACTTTTGAATTCGCAGAAATAGGTCGTAACCTACTGCAGACATTATTGCACTATACACAGTAAGCCCTGTAGACCAGAACACGAATGGGAACGTCTTCTCCTTGGAGTACACTAACATTCCAGAGACGTTCTTCACGCTACATCAAGGACGTTGACGTTAGCCGGGCAATCAAGTGAACAACAATTGCTGCAACCATATCAAATGAAACAACGTAATTCAAGCAAAGGTTAAAATATGCTTCAGCAAGTGAAGTTATTGGACCATAGCAGGCGGTAACATGGGTATCTGATCATGAAACAATTCCCCACGTAAAATTCTGATTCGAAACCTCAACAAGAATTAATTTCTGCCCCGAGTGCTAAGATTGTTATCTGAAAATCACCTATCTTCATTTAAGTCAAGGCTATTTTAAAGAGTTCTAATGAGTCCATTAATCATGTTCGTTTTTAACTCCTTCCACTTTCCCTTCAAGTTGTGTGACCGAAACTGTCGGTCACAAACAATCCACCTAAACAAGCATGGTACTCAAATTCAGATTACAAACACTATTCGCGTTACCAGTTGAACACAAGTTTTGTAACACGGAGAACCGTGTACGAAGCATGCGTGTGGATAACAATAATTTCCATGCGAAACTTCCTACCTAGGGTCCTTCACCTGTACACTACCATTGCCCTTTCATTCAAACAGTTGGTAATGACTGTCCAGTTTGTTACACGATAAGTTCAAGAAACCGCTTCGGTTACTTCCTTGTTAGTTAATGTAGCTAGAGTGATCTGACGAAATCGCGAGTATTGAGCCAGTTGCAAGACGGAGAAAACGTAAACCTTCAGGCGTTAGTATCTGCCACAACTGCTGTGACGTATGCAGACATCGGATATTATTATAGTAACATTATGTTGGACATTGTTCATTGTCTGAGGTATACTACGTCATGGGAGTTGGTTCTACTCACGTCTTCAAGTGATTGGCTGAACCTTTATTTTTTTTTATTTTTTTTGCTTTTTGTGGTTTATTTAACGACGGTTTCAGAAAAAAGACTATATAGCGTCCGATGAGAAAATAAGAATAATGAACTGGAAGGGATTTGAAGGAAACGGTCGCGGCCTATATTAAGGTACTATCCCGGCATCTGCCTAGATGGACTAAGTAAAAGGACAAAAAGCCTGCTCCAAGACGAGAGGCACTGTATATGAAAAAAGCCCTATACCTCAAACAATGGGCGATGTCCAGCAAAGTGTTCCCACAATAAAGCAGCTATTGTCGCAATCCTTTAGAAACTCGTCAGAATTTACTTCCCAAGAATGAAGTTCGGTGAATTTACGAAACTTTAAAATGAGATAAACAATAAAGCCTCTAATAAAACGACAAAAATTGTTATCCCTAAACGTATACATTGGCGAATACATCTGTAAGACTGGTCATCACCAAATAAAAACATACCTATATCAATATTTTCAAGGTTCGGAACTTCGAATACACTAAAACTCTGATAGTGAGAAGTCATGCACTGAACAATGAACTCGGTAATAATGCATTTAATTACTTGCTTCACAAAAATTTTGTTTTGCAGAAAGCAGTATTAATCCTCCAAAGCTCATGTTAAGACAATTTTAAATCCACAATTGTTTGCACAAGCTAGTCGCCTAAACTTGAAATAAAATGTTCAATTTAAAGTGGTAAGATACGTAATCCCAAATACATATTTTTGAAATTATTACTGAGCATCCTTTTCAAACCGATAAGAGTGAGTTCGTGGCCAGTACCAATCTTCTGTTCAAAATTTGTGAGACAATGACATAGCAAACGACAATTTAATTCGAAATAAAATGCTCACATACGTGTCTGGTATTTTCCACTATCCGCCTTTACGAATTTACCAATTTGGAATAAATCATTCAAGTTATTGTTATTATTATTATTCGCAATGGCTGTGAGAGTAGTAGTGGTAAGGGTATGGGTGTTGGTAGTATTGGTTGCGAGACTTCAGGTTTTCACGGCAGCGAATATGAAGATGGCTGTCTCCTGGGTTGTTGCGCCGTGTAGTTTAACAACGTTTCAGATTTGATTGCTGCCTCAATCATCAGCGATCGCCCTGATGATGGCAGCAACCAGGCTGGCCTACTGGACTACACGGCGCAGCAACCCAGAAGACAGCACTCGTATTGGTTGTGACAAGAATTGTTTGCAACTGTTTACTAGTTTCATACATTGTTAAAAACTGTTAAATCAGTTTCGTGGTACATCATAAAATTATCATCCTCTTACACGAGATCGATTGTACTGCAAAGAGAACACCCGATATTTAAATTGCGCGGTCTTGCGTCAAATGTTTTCTATCGACTTTAGGCGAGTTTTCAAAATGGCTGCCGTATAATCAAAATACTGGTTTGTTGGTGGAGTTATTTGTGTTAAATAGTGTTTCCACAGAATGGCAATGTCAAATCTTTACTCAAAAATTGCTCCTAAACCAATAAAGAGGTTTCAGGATAGCATATCGGTTTCCCAAACCAATGCCTGGATGAATGGTAAGCAATTTTTAAAATGTAGTTTACTTTGCCCAGCTTTCTAAATTGCACTGTGCTGTTTACATGATACATAACACAAATTTGCACATTCACTGCCATTAAGTACGAATATTAACGTATTTTCTTAATGTTATTAATTCACAATAATACATTTAGTGCGTTCATGTTTCATAACGGTTGTCAGCTGTACGTGTCCCCTAGGCGAGACTCACCTTAAAGTAAACGGGACGTAAATATTGTCTTCTCTCATATACATGCATGATTCTCTGACTATAATGTCTGAATTACCCAGGTCAGGACAGTGGTATGCGACTTGTGCACACTAAGTTCCAGATGTAAAATACATAAAATCATATTTCTGCATGTGTTCCATCTGTGTAGAGGTGATTTCTTCTTTGTATAATAGACTAAACTAAACATCAGAACTAAATGTGGTTAAATCCCATGGTGACCATCACTGTTGTGTGTTTAATTGTTAGCAGATGTCAAGACAAATGTCAAAGTATAGCTACTCTCCCCCTACAGTGCAGGAATCACTATGATTAGATTAAATTTGTAAGCTTTAACAACATCACTTGTTAATATGAATCACAATGTAAATAAACTGGACTAAGTTCTGTATTGAATGGGTTAAAAGAGCCATGGCAGCAAATAGTAAATTACCATTTACATTCCATATATTATGAGCACAACCATAAAATACCCATCATTCCACAAATGTTATTTTGAAATATATAAAAGCAAATATGAGGAAAATGTTCTAAACTCAACATACCAAACATTTGTTTATTTAGGCCAACCTTTAACTACACATCCCATTTTCCCCACCTTTAACCAATGGAATACAAGCACCTGTAACACTATAAAGGTTTAATATTATAGATCTGTACAATGTTTAGTAGTGCTAAGTAATTTCAGTAATGAAGACTAATAAGAAATGTGCATTTTCATTGTCATTGTTTCTATGTTGCAGCAGAGACTCCAAACAGTGGTGGTCTATCCCTGTCTCCACCTCACAGCATCTCACAACGGGAGGCGATGCAGATCACGCAACCTGCTAGTGCCCCCACGTCCCCACTTGCGTCTCCTAACTTAACAAGCACACCCTTCAGTTTGACTTGTCCTGGTCAATCTACTATAGACCCTAACTGGCAAGCTTCTAAACCTACTGTTAGAGAAAGGAATGCTGCAATGTTCAATAACGAACTTATGGCCGACATTCGCTTTGTTGTAGGAAGCCCAGGTACATATCTCAAGTATTTGTCATTTTTATGAACAATTCTTTCACAGACTAGTATTATCTGGACATATTCAAGAAAATTCTATTGCATAAAATTACAATAGACAATTAATATGGAAGCATGAGAGACACTTCTGATTTCCCTTTGGCATGCATTTAATATGATTACATACTTCTTTATTGTTTCATGTTCATACTAATATAAAATCCCTATACCATTTACACGTGGCTTTTAATAAATTCTGTCCCACAAAATATATTCCAACCAACCAGTTCCATAGAATAAAGCACATGATAAGCTATTAATCATTGAGATAATGAAGAAATTTCCACCTCTGATGGAACCTGAAGGTTCATTACTGTGTTCACAAGGGCCAGCCACTGGTCCCTATCCTGAGCCACTTCAATCCAGTTCACATTCTACTTCCACACTACTTCCTCAGGATCTAAAGTATATTTCTCTTGCATTGTAAAATTCTTTAATGACGGAAGGTACTTAATCACTTATGTTTCTCCTTCTTTCTCTGGTTTTAACAATGTTTGTACATTTTCCGGTACCCTTTACGGGTCCCCAACCTTTTAGTTAGCTTGATCTATGGACATTCGGTAGGACTCCTTGGACAAGGAATCGGCCTGTCGCAAGGCCTCTACCTATTTACAGGACAGCACAACACAGGAAAACATCCATGGCTTGAGTGGGATTCAAACCCACAGTCCCCGCGACCAAGCGGCACAAGACCCACGCCTCAGACTGCGCGGCCACTGCGGACCCCATCACTTATGTTTTAAAAATAAACAACTGTGTAACTGAATTGCTAGGATAATAAAATATGGATAGAGTATTCAGAATTAATACAAAAGTATTTTGCTGTCATCTTATAAGAAATAACTTGACTGAGGGTTTGAGACCACAGTGATCTATGGTACCACATAGCATCATAACCCAGAAGACCACAATCAAAATTTTCAACATTATGAAAACCTCAAATCTCATAAATAAATTATACTCTCCACCAAATATTAGGATGATCAATTCAAGGAGGAAGAAATGGGCTGGACATTTTACATTAGATGAGAAATGCATACAAAATTGTGGACAGGAAATTCTGAAGAGAAGAGAAGAGATGACTTAAGACCTACATTAGATGGGAGGATTTTTAGGTGTATCTTGAAGGCATAGGTTTTGAGAGTAAGGAATGGATTTATCTGGCTTAGGATAGGGTACAGTGACTGGCTTTTCTGAATCTGGTAATGAACTTTCAGGTTCCATAGAGAGGGGTATATTTCTTGTTCTTGAATAGCTGTATGACTATTGCAGTTAAAGTGCAAGCACAACAACCACATCTATAGATACATAGAATTTATAATACGGTAGATTCTGGTTAATTGGGGCAGCCGCTCATTTCGGACAGATCTTAAAGAACAAACCTTTTTAACTCTTTACGTGGAACTTCGCATAATTGGGGCAGTCACTTAATTGGGTCAAAGTTTTCCAGTCCCGATGTGTCCAAATTAACTGGAATACACTGTATATTCTAATAGGATCAGTCTATTATGCCTTGATTAATGTTTCATGTGGTAAAATGTGGCAATGAAAGAGCGAGGGATGAATTTGCTTTGACTAGCAACCTCAAAAAATACAGATAACTTATAACACAGAAAGGTACTTGTGGGTTATCAGGACACATCGCTTTAAAAATAGGTTAGGTTAGGTTAATGTGTGTGGATAAATGACATATACTTGAAAGTTATTATATTTTATTTCAATAAATGACAACTAACCTAACCTGTTTTTAAATTGATGTGTCCCGATAACCCACAAGTACCCACAGAAATTATAATATAATATAAAAAATTAGTTTTCTAGGTCTATACTGTAATTAATATTGGTAAATCTGTTGCTCCATTACAGGGCCACCATTTTCTTAGTCCACATAGACCCTCAGTTTGACTAATTTTATTTTAAAAAACATCTTGAATGTTTGGTTTCATTACTGATGTGAAACATCCTATTACAGGTCATACTCAGTCTATACCAGCACATAAATATGTATTGGCTACAGGTAGCTCTGTATTTTATGCCATGTTCTATGGTGGTTTGGCAGAAAACAAGGAAGAAGTTGAGGTCCCTGATGTTGAACCATCAGCTTTTCTTACTCTTCTAAAGTAAGTAATTCTGTAAGGATAAGGTTGCCAGATTTTCATGCATCCTTTGCAGGAAAGAGTGATTATACATACACTAGATCATCTCTGAACTTACTGAAATGACTTTGATTACTTTTTTATCTGGATCTGAACAGAAAGTTACAGTATCAGTTCACAGACCACAGAGTGAGAAACAGTCCAGGTGTACATTTGTGACCTAATATTGCATATTCTGTCCATGATGAAATTTTCATGACAGATTTTATTGTTAATACTCGCTGACTGAAATACAGGCCTAAAACAAAACCTTTGAACATAACCATTAAATGATGCACCATCACATGTGAGGACTTTAGTGAATTTTTGTGCTTTGTTTACATATTTACAAAAAAGAGAAAGTATTGCAGACTTAAATAATGTAAATATCCCCAGTTATGTAACGTTTTATTAGAATGAGCAGAGGATAGATGGATGCATTAAATATAATTTAAATGTGATTTTAGTACTAACTGGTGCATATGATTCACAAGTTTAATTAATTAATATTGAGGAAGTGTTAGCTGGTACACCTAGGTGTAAGTAAAAGATTATGTACTGTTTGTCATATATTTACATATCAGTATATTAGATAAGTAATATACTATAAGAGCATTACCCTGTATCCCAGGCAATATAACACGTTAAACCTAATTTTGGTATGTATTAAATTCACATTTATATTTAAACATAAAATTAAATTATGTCTTATTTTCCAGATATATCAGTCATGCCTGCTAAAAGCCAAATAATCTCTATTTAAAATTGTAGTATAATTAAATTGTAAGATTGTAGGTACCAACATAATATTTTTATTTGCAGAGCAAGTGAACCCCTGGAAATTTCCCAACCCTTCCTTAATGCAAGATAAATACAAAGATGTAATTTCACATTTTTATTTACAGATATCTTTACTGTGATGAAATTCAGCTTGAGGCTGACACTGTGCTAGCTACACTATATGTAGCGAAGAAGTACATAGTTCCACATTTGGCAAGGGCATGTGTCAACTATTTGGAAACAAGTCTTACTGCAAAAAATGCCTGCCTCTTGTTGAGTCAGTCAAGATTATTTGAGGAACCAGAGTTAATGCAGAGATGTTGGGAAGTCATTGATGCCCAGGTACGTCTCTCTCAGTCGCTGAGCACTTTACAACTTGAATCAAGTTCAGATTCATATCATATGATGAGCCCTCAGTGCAATGAAGCTGAGAGGATCATATCATCATAACATATCCCTATCAGATTATCGTATCACGCGTACAAAAGTCAAGTCCTGTTGTTTTTGTAGCAAAAATGTTTCTTTATTTGATGCATTTTGACATTATCAAATGATTTTCCAACTCTGTGAAACAGAACATATATTCTACTGAGCCTTGTCAAGCTTATCTAGTCATCCAAATTGTTAAGCTATAAAAGATTAATTGATGATTGTATAACATGAAATTCGTAACCTCGGGCAAAGTAGAAACACTTAACATGGGCAAATGTATTTTGTAACAATGTTCCCACAATTTTGTATACCCAAGATGTTCAGAATCCAGTTTAAGCTAATTGGATAATTGGCCATTTTTGTATGCATCGGTTCCTTTATTGATATGATGGTTTAATACTTCGGTGATTAAATGAGGAATGTGACATTTATATAAGCCTAAAAGAAGGTAATGAAAACTCCAAAAACCCAAAGTACTATAAATGAAACTTAGCATTATGTTTCCATTTACTGGATGGCCTAATTAAAAACAAATTAATTCTTTAGCTTGTTATGTGTTCCCTTACCCTTGGTGGCATTGCGCACATGCCTTCAGTATGGTTGATTAACTTTAATGCTATTATGTTATCCTGCTGGACACATCCATTTTAGTATTAAATGGGAAACTAAAATAGTGGCACGCCTTATTAAAATACTATCAAACAGCAGACTTCAGATGAGATCTGAGGTTCACACAGTGATGAGTAAGAAGATTGCTGTCTTCTGAGATGTAGCACCATGTAGTCTAGCACAGTGGTATTCAACCTTTTTTGTTCGGATACCCCCCGGATATAATTTCTCTTCAACTTTGTACCCCCAAAGTCAGTGTATAATTCAAGTTATACATAGTATATAATCTACATCAAAAATAAATTATATTACTGATTATTGAGTGTTCATCATAAAATAATATATATATATTTTTAAATTTCACGTACCCCCTAAGATGTCTTCGCGCACCCCAGGTTGAATACCACTGGTCTAGCAGATATTGACCATTGTTACAGAGGGGCTTACTGCCTCCATCACCAGGGCTGAAACATCTGTCAATATCTACCAGACTACATGGTACTACATAACAGAAGACAGCCATCTTTATCAGATGTTACATATGTAATGAAATCTAAACAGATTACTGTATTCATTCAATTGTAAAAACAAATTTCCTTCATTAATACTCAATATGAACCATTTATTAGATTTTAATGTATGGTATATGTTGATATGTATACAATTTACAACGGTACCAGAAGCGTCAGTTTTTCTTTGGATTGTTTCTGTTTCTGCATTGGATATTAGATTAAGAATGTTTTATCAGTAAATAAATCAAATTTAATATATTTGAAAGTGTACATAATACCAAAAGAATTCAGTTTATTTCTAATCATGTGGGCATCAGACATGCTGCAGTTTATGATTAATTGCATTTATTCTGTGGGGGATTGTTCACACCTTCATGACAAACTGAATCAGTGAATTATCGCATAAAAAAACAACATATCCTTAGACTGTTAGGTGTTTTAACTTCAGTGTTTCAAGTCATAGTGTATAAATGGTATATCATGCTACACATATCTTGCACAACTTAATTCAGTCAGTAGTGGTCAGATGTGTACAAAGAGTGAAAAATTGAGAAGTGACAGCTGACAATCATGTGTGTTTACCAAAATATACCACTTTCATAAAGATTGTATTCAGTGATGAACCCTTTCATCTTACAAATTATTATATAAAGTTGCAGAAATATGCCATCGCATCATATCAAACTTTGGCCATTACTGAACTCGGTAGAATGTCGTCATAAATGTTTGTGTGCGTGTGCGCGCACAGTTAAATAACATTTCCTTTCATGTGTTGCTTTCTTTTGTAATTTAGAACTATAGCTCGTGTCTTCACACTACATTATTTGCCAGTGCTGGTGGCATGCTTTAAATGTAATTGTGTTATCACTGCCATATTTATAATTAAATCTTTTTATTTCGGCATTTGTGAATTAAATTTCATTACATTTGAAACCAGAATAATTTATTTTAAGGCTGTAAATGTTTTTTTATTAAACTAAATATGGGTTACATCTCAGTTTCTTTAATTATCACTATCTATGCACCGATCCTACTAAAATATCTGTCCCTTTTAAAGAAGGTGTTAGATACTGGAAAATGTGTGTGTGTTTAGAGGCACATCAGCTTACTGATTATAAATTAATGAAAATTAAATTTAAGCAGTTTAATATAAATTTCAGAGATGACTAAGTTGGTGTATTTTGAAAATTGGGTGCTGTTATGTGAATAAGAAAGAATAGAACTGTCACAAGCCTTGTGGACTTTGCTATGATTGTACAAGAAGATGGAAGTAGTCTGTGGTAAAATTCTTAATATGTGAGCCCTTTTCAGTGAGTCATCTGATATACTTTCTTTCCTTCCCTGAATTTACCTGTGTCATCTCAATTGTGTTAAGGTCAATAGGTGGATTTTGTAAGATTAAAGTGCATATGAATATCAAATATGGGTCTCTAAAATTCTGTATGTGATGTCATAACTTGAAAATGAAGGCTGCACATAATCATAACTTCATCTTTCCCAGTAAACTTACAACCATAAACAAACAGGTATTAAGAAAAATGGGGTACAAAATGTACATGCACATAACTTCCTGTTGGTGAAAACGTTTTAATTACATTCCACTGACAATAATCTTCCATAGAAGGCAGAAGTAAACTAATATGATTTGATGATGAACAAAGACTATCACTATTAGTCTTCAAACTCTACTTCAGACACTGAAGTAAAGTGACAATTTATACCTGAAACTTATATTAGGCTTGAAAAGAAACTGAGTAATCATGCTTCTGTATTTTTTTCAATTCTGTGCATAAGGCAGCTGAAAACTGACAATCTGACATTGCTGTAAAACAAACAGCCCCACTTAAATTTCCCATATTTGTAAACCTTCAGAAGTGCATCCTCCCTCATATAAAAGTTATAAAATAAAAATGTGGTCCAACTTTTACTTTAAAAGCTATATAATAATATTCTTTCATTAGTATAAAGAGATACAGCCTATACTGTTTTGTAAGTAATTTTCATGTCAACAATAATGATAATAACAGTGAAATAATTACATCGCCATTATAAATATTTCAAAGGAATTTAACCTTTATTGACCCTATGTTGCAAATTCCTCACAGGGTAGCATGTCACTAAACCATTAACCCCAGAGTCAAGTTTGTCCAGCAACCCCATTGTGCAGGGGTTTAAATCTATTCCCGTACAGTAAAGGTTAATGCTATGTAGTAATATTAATACCATCATTGCATAACCCACATCGTTTCACCTCATGAGAATCTTCATCTGTGCTGAACTAAAAGATGTGTTTGGAGTAGTGCAAAAACATTTCTATTTATTAATATGTCAGTCATGCAGGGACCAAGAAATTTTTCAGATGTGGTGTAGACCATGCTTGTTTTATACATCTATTATAATTTTGCTTAATGTTCCTTCAGACGTAAATTTCCAGTTTACTCTTTCTATATCCCAACGATGGCTGTCTTCTGGGTTGTTGCACTGTGTAGTCTGGTAGAAGTTTACCAACATTTCAGAGGTTGCCCCGATGAAGGGCGCAGCAACCCAGAAGACAGCCATCTTCGGACTCACTGCTGTGAAAACCTCAAATCCTACCAAGAACATCCCAAGTTTTATGATACATATCAAGTAAAAGCCAATTATAACTTTGTCCAGTTCAAGTATGTAAAATATTGACACTTTGTCTAATATGTCAGTGTGCTGTAGTGTAAATAACTTTTTCTGCACTGTACATGGCGTTGTTTCATATCTAGATGGTCTCAGTTACAGACACAGCTTCGAGTATTTACGTTATCACCATAATTATTACAAACAATTTTATTTACCAAATTAATGAGTTATCTATTCCATATTGTTATAATTGTAAGGGTTAACTGGGAAATGCATTAATGTGTAATTGCGCTGCCTTATTCTGCTAATTCAATTTCCTTATAATGCATTTTATTGCAAAATTTGAAATGAGATTTCCTGTCAGATATACGAAGTAACACAAGGTGGCATACCAGTGAAAAATAATTTGTTACGTGGATACTAATGAACAGTGACGTTATGCTTAGTATTTGCCTTTCATTCGCACTGGTAACAGATTGTTTTTAGAGGGATGTGCATGTTCATACGTAGTAACTACTTAAGATCTGTGCTGTAATAAAATTTGTGCTGTGGCCCACCTATTCTTACTATTGTAATCTGCACTCAGACTATTTATTTTACAAAAAGAGAAATGCAGATGTACAATATGACACAGAAAAGATTTTAATATATCATGTTCTGCAATGAACATCAGTATGCAGAGTAAGCAGTTAGGAATTATTTGTACAGAAATAAATATTATGCCTTCTGTCGTTACATCCCATGGAATGTGTAAAACACAAATATCCTCTCTCTTGTGTGGTATTTACATGTACACACATTTACTTATAATTCCCAAGTCCATACCTTAATTTCTTATTGAATGTTAAGAGTGTCTTTAGGAAATTAATATAAAACATAAACAGTGCAGACATAAAGATTGTTCTCAAATGCACTGAACATTCAAAACAAGATTTATACAGTGTTATCATCACTGCTGAATGCTGAGATGATACCAAAATAAAAAAACATTAAAACATAATAATTAAGTATTTCCGTTTCTTTATAATATCTGGAATGCAGATATTTGTTTATTAATTGTTCATTTGCAGAGCTACAAATTAAATACCACTGGTTTATATGATATGTTATAAGGAGCTCAAGAGGCCTTGTTTTAATATAAAATGATGCATGTATTTGTGATTTTCAGTTTCAGTTTTGCTAACAGCAGAGGTCCCCACAGGACAATTCTGACTCAGTTACATCCACCTCCCATTACAGCCTCCATTCCTAAACCCCAAATTCACATTCATCATATGGGAATTTGGGATCAAAGTCCCCATATTATGGGGCTGCTGGCTGGACTTCAGCTCTGGGGTTAATGGTTTAGCGGTATGCTTGTGTGAAACGGCCAGCTGAATCTCATGTACATTATATCGCAATGATGGTAAAGATTAATATTATTCTCCCACTTCCTTTTCAGTCTAACAAGTAGTCACCTTCCAACATGTTTTCCCACCAAAATTCTGTATGCATCCTGCATCCCCATCTGTGCCACAATGCATATCAAAATTGGAAAGGTGCAATTTGTACTGGAGTATGCAGGGTTTCCACGTGTGTTCTGCACCTTGACATTCTGAATGCTCCTACTTGTTGTGAATAGCTTTAATGAGACAATAACATCTACTATTACTTTCACTAAAATTAAATGAACTTGATTTTAGTCTTTCTCCTATACTGTTGCACTGTTTATCTTGAGCGGGCCATCCACATACGAGTCTGGCTTGGCGAGCTTGACTCGTGAGCCGGGTTCGGATATATTTCACCATACATGCATAGCAGACTCAGCTCGTGACACCCCACCCACAAACGAGTTTGGCTCAATGGAACCCGAGCCGAGCCGGACTCGCAAGCCAGACTCGTACGTGGATGGGCCGCTTTAAGAGGATGTCACAGTTTTGTGTTTATACTCATATTAGAAACTTATTCAGTAAATGAAATACATGCAACATATGCTGGTATTTCTCTTAACCTATTTATTTTGTGTTAAAGTATATGAAAACAAAACATTTATTATCTTGATTAAAAGCAAACCCAATTTCAACTGAAATTATACAAATAATGCCATTAATATTATATTTAGTTAATGCAGATAATGAAATGTAATTTCTTTTGTGGGCTAACATGCTGGGCATGTGTGCACAGATGGTCATATGATTGAATCCTGCTTGAAGTAACATTTGTTTACAACTTGCAATTCTAAATATGTTTTGTTCTTATTACTTTGTAATTTCTGCTAATGTTTTTGACCCTCTTCATTTGGCCTTCAAGTATGTTCAACACAGGAAGTTATGTGCAAATTGTTTACTACCGTAGCGTACATTAAATATCACCCACTAGATGACAGAATAAACCATGTTTCTGTGCACGGAATCACCTTTAGTTACTGAAAAATGTTACTGAGGTTAAGTATTCCTCCCTTTCTTTCATTTAATTTGTATATATTTACCTTGATGACTGCAATTAAAGCTTAATTTAGACCTAGTTAAGATGATATGTCCAATTAATCAATTTTAATCAAACAAAAACTGTTTTTTGATCCTGTATGGTTGAAGTGTTTCCAGCACACTCAACTTGCTTTTTTTCAAAGGTGTTTTAACAACCTTAGCATTTCATGCCCCATCTGAATAACCCATTTCTTTGAATCTGTAAATGATCCCTGTTTCATCTAAATTTAGACAAGGAAACTGCAGGGTCATGTCAGTCAAATCATTCTAAACTAAACTAAATTTCCCTTCCCTCAGTTCAGTTCCTGGCCAGTAGTGAGACACCAACTACGGGTAAAGGATGTCAGCTGTTAGATTTGTTGCATGCACCTCAGTGCAGTGATTGCCAAGTGCAGAACATTGACTGAAAGATGATTTGGGGAGGCATTTTGCACTGTAAAATAAAATTTTAGAATTTTGTAAATATTTATCATGCAAAATTCCTACTTGGCATAAAACAAAAATCTGATTAATACATATGAATTTTAGAAATTTTTAAATTCTGGCATAATGTTAATGAGATAAATATGGATGTTAATTTTGGTTTCCAAGTAAATTGCCATATTTAACTGGCCAGTGCAGCCCAAGTTCACATCTCTTTTCATCACATATTGCATGAAAGGTATTCCTTTTAGATATTTTGAAACCAATAAAATTATCAGGTGGAAATTCAGTAATCCATAAACTGTGTTATCCTTCTCTTCTCCATCCCCCACATATATATATGTATATTCTGCTATAAAGTGCACTCTCTGTAGCACATGACTTGGTCTTTACATATGTATTTTACAACTACAGTTATGTTCATTTATACAGTTACTTTAAAAAAATTAAACCATTTTTGGTTCTGTATAAGCCTCACTGAAAATTTTTCACATACCTCATCTGAGATATCTGCTCTTGAATATGTTCTCTGTGTAACATTTGTGAAATACTCTACAGCATATTTTAAAACCATATTTGCTTACATTTCAGTACATATATGACTGATTTTGCAAAGAAAGCAGTTATGTTTTGATATTAATTAACTCCATAGAGCAGAGTCCTTTCTGAGAAAGTGGTCGTCACTCAGCTAGTCAAGACATTCCATGCTTTTTATGGAAACCAATCATTACCCTGCCACATGACCAAGTTAGTTGAATCCTTTCTACATCTTATTTCCTAAGTATTTTCCTCCCATCCATGCCTAGGTCTGCCATCTCTTCCAAAGAATTATGACAGAATGAACCCAAGCTTGTAGAATATAAAACATCATGGCCACATACAACTGTCATTTAGTTTTCAGTCTAACAGCATTAACTAATGGACCATTGCAGCTAAGAATATATTTTATATAAAGATAAATTACAAATATTCCTACATACATTTATGAATACTAATTATAAATCTATAACTGAAAACCTGGCAACAGTGATGAGTTATATCCCATGAACTTAACATAGAATCTGCATTTTATTAGCAGGTTCTTCCCAGAAATAAAATATTAAGTCTGTAACTTGCAACTTATAAACAAATTCTGACTCAAGTAGGATTTGACCCTATGACCATCTACAAGACCCAAAATGCTACATTAAGAACACAAGATTTTTTAGGACTGGAAACCATTTCGGTACAAATGTGGGATTTATGAGATCTACCCTAACTGCTTGTTACATTCCTAATCAACTCCTGTTCATCAGTATTTGAGGCAGGCAGAAGCAGAATGTCACCTCAATTCTTTTTTATCAATGCAAAACCCTCAACTTCTTTTATTCCCATTATAATTATTTCAGCTTTGTCTAAACATGGGCAGCTGCCAGATATCTGCCTCCCCAGTGGATTTTTGTAAAAAAAAAAATTCAAAACTGAAAAGAAAGGATACATACCAAATGTTAATATAAAAAATTATAATATTTTTGAAAAGGAATTTTATTCTTATATCCTAATACAAAAATTAACATCTTCCTTATCAAATTCAGCCTCAGGTTTTTGACTCTTTCCTTAGCTGGCTGCCCCCTTGTAAAAAGAAATGCTTGCAGTGCCCATGAGTCTAAATAATTACCACAACCATCTTGCATCCATTTTATTCCATTTCATATTCTGCTTGTAATGAGCCAGTATGAATTCTTATGCTATTCATCTTATTCCCTAAAGAATACTAATAGAATGTTTTATGCCTTATTTTGAAATTATTGAATTTTCTTTTAATATCTGATAGCTCTAGACAATGCCATGTCACAAGATGTCTGAAATTCAGCAGAATAGGGTGCTATAGCTGTATTACGTGTGAAATCCTTACACAAATTGATAATTATACTGTTTTGTCTAGTATCTGTGATGAGATGTGTGCTTCTCATATTTTTACCCATGTCAAAAGTACTACTACTGAAATTTTTGTAACCCAACTACAAAAAAGAATTAAAACTGCTTGTACAGCTCACCACAGTGCATTTTCTAGAATCTAATGTCTCAAGACAATATTTCTTTTCTTTCCTAACATAATTCTTTTGTATTTCAAAGGCTGAAATGGCTTTGAGGTCGGAGGGCTTTGTGGACATCGACATCCATACACTGGAATCTGTTCTGGCCCGTGAGACACTCAACTGTAAAGAGATGCATCTGTTTGAGGCAGCACTAAACTGGGCAGCTGCTGAATGTGGACGACGAGATTTGGAAGCTACTCCACAGAACAAGCGCATTGTTCTGGGTAGTGCACTGTACCTGGTGCGCATACCCACTATGAGTCTGGAAGAGTTTGCTAATGGAGCTGCACAACTGGGGATTCTTACACTACAAGAAACAATTGACATTTTCCTTCACTTCACAGCACATAACAAACCTCAGCTCAGTTACCCCATCAAATCACGTGCTGGCCTTAAACCTCAGGTATTTAACTTTCATTTTACCACCTGTTATTTTAGTCTTAATGATCTGTAGAAGATTGTCATTTTCTTTGTGCCCTAAACACATGCAAGAATACTCTAATTTTCTGCAGAAGGAACTTACTAATGTTTTTTTATACTTTTTAGGTTTGCCATCGTTTCCAGTCATGTGCTTATCGAAGCAATCAGTGGCGTTATCGGGGACGCTGTGATAGTATTCAATTCAGCGTTGACAAACGGATCTTTGTGATGGGATTTGGATTGTACGGGTCATCTGGAGGTGCTGCTGATTACAATGTTAAGATCGAGCTGAAGCGTCTGGGTCGAGTTATGGCAGAAAACAACACTAAGTTTTTTTCAGACGGGTCAAGCAATACTTTCCATGTGTACTTCGAACATCCTATTCAAATAGAGCCAGAGTCCTTCTACACTGCAACAGCAATCTTAGATGGCAGTGAACTAAGCTACTTTGGTCAGGAAGGAATGAGCGAAGTGACTGTTGGATGTGTAACCTTCCAGTTTCAGTGTTCATCTGAAAGCACAAATGGGACAGGAGTCCAAGGTGGACAGATACCTGAGTTGATATTCTATGGCCCTTCTCCATCTTCAGATGAACATTAATTTCCATTAAACATCTACATATTTTGGAATGTAGTTATTTTTCCGTTTGTATAGTTCTACTCCTTCCCAAATGAAAAATAACTTAAAACAATGCTGATGGCCAAGAAAATGCAGATTATAGGTCTTGCACAAAGGGTATACAGAAATTTTCATAATAGTCATCCAGCTGTCATGTTTCCATCACTAACTACCCAAAGTGAAAACAAACATACATTGCATTATCCATTAATACTTGAAAATTTGTCATTGCTGTCTTCATCTATCTTTGCTTTCAGAATCAGTACTTTATATACAGTACATACAGTTTCAATTAGTTCATCTGTGAAATTTTCAAACTTCAAAAATACATCATTCTCCATTCAGGTACTAAAAAAATGCAACGGCTGGCAAGAGCGATGCTTTCAGCTTGGATTGTTGGGAATGTACAATAAATCCCTACCGCACAATTATTTCTGTAAACTTTCTGTGCCCATCTTACACACGAACTGACCATCTACATTCCACCTGTCAGATAATGAGTTGAAAAAAATTTGGTTTCAATAATAAGTTTACACCATAGTTGATAAGTATAGAACTTGATATGGGAAAGTGTTCATCACAAATCTACATATATATATATATATATATATATATATATATATATATATATATATATATATATATATATATATATATATATGCCTTTGTAAATTTATAAGTACATTCATTCTACTTTTTCTAGTATTGAAGCAAATGCCTGTTCATTTAAAACATTCAAGACGTGTTAGTAGTGCTGGACCAGCATTTAGTCCGCAGGTGATACTTGTCCACAGTCTTTCATTACATGTCTTTAGTGTACAAAACACTATTCAACAGACCAAAAAGACTTGAGAAACACCTTAGAATATTTCAAATATTTGCTTGAATAAATTCATTCCTAAGTATAACAGTTTTATAATTCATGTAATTTGTTCTTATGATAGGCATTCTACACACACACATATAATTCAGTCTGCAAGGTTGAAGTAACTGGAAAGGAACCATTTGTAACTGTTTTGACTTACTTTATAAACAGAAATGTTCTATGATTTTGGTTTGCATTCAAGTTAATCTGCCTTAGAATTAATGTTTAAAACAATGAGCTATCGGAAGTATCCATTATAAATTTTATGCACATTTTTTCAAGGACAGAATAATGTCATATAAAGAGCTAGTATTTAAATGTAGATCAACATCGCGGTAGGGATTTAATGTAATCATTGTAAATGAGCTGTTTATATTTATAAATAATATTGCAGTTACTTTGATTAGGGAAAAAGGACAGTCCCACCAATTAATTTCCTCTAAGTCATATAGGATTATACTATCATTCATAGAAAAATTATGAATTGATAATGTACAGAAATATCAAATGCATACTTCTGTTAACATATAATTGTATCTAAGTCTTTAAAGGGTACTGATCTTTATGATCAAAATAGTGATAAATAAATAAACCACTTCTATATCTTTAAAAAATTAATTATGTTTATCAGAATACCAAATACTTATCCTAGTATCAAAGATTACATAATGAAAGAATATAATATGCATCAGTCAATATGAAATCATGGACTACACTTATCAAATCTGTGTAAGCATGAACAGGTTGGAACAAGTCCCATCTTTGGATGTGACGTGTAATGTGCTCATAATGCGAGACAAAACTTATAGTCCACATCCAGGCAAGATTGTAATAAAAAAGTATGCCTATTTAAGTACCTTCAAAAAACGTATGAGTATAAAATGCAATATGCCACTTTCTAGGTGCAAACACAGTTAAGTTTAAAACTGCTCAATTAACAAATTTTCATGAAATATGATATTGGGAATTTTACTAGAGTGACCATACATTCCAAATTGGTTAAAATCAGACAACAGTAATGGACACGCTACATGAAGACCTACATATATTTCTGGTTAATCTTAGTGAAGAAATAGTAAATGAAGGTGAGAGAAGCTGTCTGCAATTTCAGACGAGGGGCTTAGTTCCTGCATCTATGTTCTAATCCAGCTATCACTTTTTGTAGATTATAATTAAGAATTTGCTTCACAAAGTAAGTTATAAGTAGGAAGAAATGCACTTGAATTATAATCTTATAACCAACATCAAACACGTTTGAAAGCATGCTCACCACCACTGCAGTACATTTTATGGTTCCACAAGATTGGTATTAACTCCCTGGTAGCAGAACCTGCAGGTCCAACAACACCAAAGCCTGCCACCAGCCACACTCCTGAGCCAACTCCATCCATTTACCATCCTCACAGCCCATCTCCCTAAGATCCATTTTGATAATATCCTCCAATCCCCTTCTTGGTCTATCCAGTGGTCGTTTTCCAGAAGGATTTCTGACCAAAATTCTGTATGCACCCCTTGCCCTCCCTCATTCGTGCTACATTCCCAGCCTGCTAGATTTCACTATCCTCAGTGTGCTACGTGACCTGTACAATTCACTTAGCTCCTCATTATGTAATATTCTAAATTCTCCACTTATTTCATCCTTCCTAGGTCCAAATATGTTCCTAAGCACCTTGTTTCCAAACACTTATAATCTATGTTCTTCCTTCAAGGTAAGAGATCATGTTTCACAGCCATATAAGACAAAAGGCAAAATTATTGTTTTATAAGTTTTTTGAATTGAATAAAAACGAGCACTTCCTGAATGTATTCTGCTCTTAATTTCATCATGGATCTCATTTATATTTGTTATTGTTGTTCCCAGATACTTAAATGTTGAAACATTTTCAAATGATGTGTTACTACTGCCATTGTTGCTCATATTATGCCCATGTATTTAGTTTTGTCAATGAGCCGGGATAGCTCAGTCAGTATAGTGACTAGCTACGGGCTGGACGACCGGGGTTCGATCCCCGACGGGGGCAGAGGATTTTTCCTCTAGCCTCTGCGTCCAGACCGGCTCTGGGGCCCACCCAGCCTCCTCTACAATGGGTACCGGGATCCTTTCCCGGGGGTAAAGTCGGACGGGGCGTGATGCTGACCACTCACCCCCATCTAGTGCCGAGGTCAAGGAAGAGAGGAGTTATACCTCCACTCACCCCAAACGCCTACATGGCGTATAGTGGGACAAACTTTACTTTACTTTATTTAGTTTTGTCTACATTTACTTCTAGGCCTATTTCCTTGCTAGCCTGTAGGAGAGTTTCTGCATTCTTGGTTATGGTACTCACACCACCCCCAGAAAACTGATATCAGCATAGGCAAATACAGGCATACCTCGGAGATATTGCAGGTTCGGTAACAGATCACCACAATAAAGTGAGTCACGCAAATTGTTTGGTTTCCCAGTGCATATAGAAGTTATGTTTACACTATACTGTAGTCTATTAAGTGTGCAATAGCATTATGTCTAAAAAAAACATTGCGAGAAATACCAAAATGTGACGCAGAGACACAAAGTGAGCACATGCTGTTGGAAAAATGGTGCCGATAGACTTGCTCGATACAGGGTTGCCACAAACCTTCAATTTGTACAAAACACGATCTGCAAAGCGCAATAAAATGAGGTATGCCTGTATCTGGTGCAGACCATTTAATCTGAGCCATTCCTGATGACATGTTCTACAGCAAAATTAAAAAACATTGGGGATAAGGCATCCCCTTGTTTTAATCCACCCAACAACTTTCTTTGGTATTCCAAACTCAATCAAAATGCCATACAGTACCTCTCTTCTACCTGAATCATATGCCTTCCTAAAGTCCACAGTTGGTGTAGTGACCTATTACACTTCCACTTTTTCTCTAATATTTGTCAAATGCAAAAGGTCTGATCAGTTGTTGGCCTCTTACAGCAGAATCCACATTGATCACTCCTGATAGTTTCATTCCTAAATGGAGTTAACCGTGCCAGAAGAATATTCGATAAAATTTTGTATGACGTTGACAAACGAGATACCTCGGAAGTTACTGCACTCAGTTTTGTCACCTGTTTTATGGCTAGTGACAACAACCAATTCATTCCACTATTCTGGTAGCACTTCCTGGTTCCAAATCGAGACTATAAGCTTATGTATCTCTGAGTGCAGTGTCCTACCACCTGCATGGAGTACAGTCCTTTATTTTTTTTCAACAATATGGATCATCTTTAACATTGGATGACAGAAGTACCCTACTAAACATGAAATTGGAACTACAAAACTTATTAAGTTGATGACTGTGGTCTGGATTATCAGGATTAAATTCTTGAGATATTTTTCCTCACCACTGAATACAAAATAGGAACCCGGATAGCTCAGTCAGTGACTAGCTACATGCTGGACAACTGGGGCTACCAATTTCAAATATGTATGATATACTGGGTGATTCAAAAGGTTAGGGCCAAACTGAAGAAGTGTATAGAGGGACTCAGAGAGGAGAACTTTCGAATAGAATCCATGTCCTCCGAAGTTACCGAGTCAGTCGAGGCCATTGAAGGTAGGGAAGTCTGATAACATACCGCTGAAATAATCTTACTTTGCTTTCTCCTACTAGCTTAATCTTGTTTTTTTATTAATGTACAAGGATTACATTAGCAATCTTAAAATTACGATTATTTCAGCGGTATGTTATCAGACTTCCCTACCTTCAATGGCCTCTACTGACTCAGGATAACTTCGGAGGACATGGATTCTATTCGAAAGTTGTTCTCTCTGAGTCCCTCTATACGCTCCTTCAGTTTGGCCGTAACCTTTTGAATCATCCTGTATAAGAAATATCTCTATAGGTTTAACACATAATTATTCACTACGTAGTCTCTGAAGTGTCATTACAGATAAACTAGAGTTGCATTACCTACTGACAAGAGTATCTAGCCTTCTCACTTTTAATGCCATTGCAAATGTTCTCAGTTTCTATTTCAAACATACTACCCATCAGTTACTAAGTTCCGTCAATATAGTGTGACTACAGACTACACAACGCGTTAGATCCTCAGCAGACGACAGATTTTTTCCTCTAGCCTCTGCATGCAGACTGGCTCTGGGGCCTACCCAGTCTCTTATCCAGTAAGTACCAGGACTCTTCCCAGGGAGTAAAGCACAGTCAGTGTACGACACTGACACCCCCCCCCCCTCAATCTAGTGTTGAGGTCAAAAGCAAGTAGGAACTGTACTTCCTCTCCTGCTAAGCACCTTCATGGTGTGCGATGGAACAGCTTTACTGTACCTTTCAGTTACTTATATGTCATCTTGAATATCTATATTCACTTAAATGTCAGACACTTTTCAGATATATGAACACACAGAAAACTGCTGTAACGCTCATGTCTAATATGGGTAAGGCCTTCTGCAGAGTTGACTACATTTTCCTCAGTTTTTAAAACTAACTGCCCAACAGCTATGAAGGAAAAGCATGCTACTCACTTTTCAGAAGTTATCTAGGCAACGTCCCAACTCCCAGCAGTCAACTACTCAACAAATTTCCTGATTTTATATATTCACTATATCACAAAGTCCAACATTGGATCCTTTCTTGAGGTACTTTAATCCAGTTCACATTCTCATAATCTGTTTTCATCAATTTTAATGTTGTCCTTATCTATACTTGAATCTCCTAAGTGGTCTATTCCAAGTTACAATGCAGAATTCAGTTAGTGATCAAGATGAAGTCCGTGGTTGATTCAAAAACAAAATTTAGGCCTACATCCAGGTAAAATATAGTGAAAATCTTTTCTTGGGCAGTTCTGACGGTGACTGCGGTCGGTTCTACTTCTTTCAAAGTTCTGATCATGATTAATAGAACGAACACCACATTAACAAAATACCACTATGTTTACACTGACCACATGCTACGAGAAAGTACGAGACCAACACATCATGCTACAACTACGTTCATCTGTTGCAAGCAGCTGCAGAACCAAAAAAAAAATTATTTATACACACATAAAAGGATGTGGCATAATGCTGTTTTTGGTGGCAAAGGATTAGACAATGGAGGGTTTAAAGAATTCATCTTACTAGTGGGTGGTAAAATTACAATTATTCATCATGATCCTCACATACAAATAAAAACTAACTGTAATTCTATCGATAAATTTTACATAGTAATAACTACCATTGTTCATTAAATTAATTTCCAAACTCCTGAAGCCATAAGTTGTTATTTTAGTATAAAAACATAAAATAAAAGTTGCACATTTTTCAAAGATGCATATTCACACAGTGGCAATGACAACGTTGTTCATCACAGAAAATTGGAACATATCAAGACATGGAGGTGCCTAGTGACATGTTCATACACAAAATTATGACAGCAGATTAATTAATGCCTATAATATCTATATATGTTTTGAAATCTCAATCAACAGACAGACCTATCAGAGGACCGAATGGAAGAGGAGAATTGAGGAGGCCATGGACCGAATATGGACCGGGGAGCCATATAAGAAGAATATTTATGTTTGTAGTTGAATCACATATGGTGCATAATGCACACAGCTTAGAACATACTATAGGGATCCTTTGGAACCAAAAAAATGATGACGTTAATTTATTGTTATATATAAAGAGTTACAAAGGAGTTTTAATTACAGATAAATTTCTAACTGTCTCCTTGCAACAGATTGATTTAATACTCTTTAAATAGTCAGAAACTGTAACAGTACTCACCCATGGATGGAATGTTGATACAAAGAGCTTGGGAGAGTCTGAGGTAGGTGCGTCCAAGTTCATAAACACAAATTTGCAGGACATCACTGAAGTCAATTAGCATATCTGATCATTCATTAAGGTCAGTTTATTACAAATGTCTGTTGCTAGTATTTTAAGTAAGTATGTATCACACTGAAAGTGAAATTGTATTGCTAATAAATTTATAAGTTGCCCTCGGTGGACTAGTGGTTTGCGTGCTCGCCACTGGAGCCAACGTTCATGAGTTCAAACCTAGCCGAGGTTGATGGATTTTTAAGGGTGATAAAAATCTGTAGCACAACTTCCTTTGGAGCGGAAGTAAAGCCGGCGGTCTTATGTCGTAGATTTACGGCATGTAAAAGAACTTTACAAGCATAAGCAAAATTCACCAGCCATTTCTCACCGAAGTCACTCCTTATTCACTACTAGATGGCTCTAGTAGTCAAATCAGGATTGAGTAGAAATTGTGTAGAGGCAGTGGGCACACTTCAAAGCCAAAGAAATTTCCCACATGGGACGAGGCCAAGGCTCAACTTTGGGCTGTTGCGCCACAGAAGAAGAAGAAATTTCTAACTTCCTTTTAAACGAATATTCTTTGTTCCCTATAATAAGAAATATCAGCAGAGAGTAAAATGATTCTTGGTTTATTTAAAGTGTGAAATGATTCTGAATGATGGATTAAAAAGGACATGGAAGGAAGTGGTTATAATCTGTCTTTTATGGTACTATGGCATATGCCTGGAGAAAGTGAGGAAAACCACAGAACCTGTCAGTCAAAGTAGTTCTAATTTCAGTAATTTACTTCTTTTTATTTGTTTAGGTTTCCATGCCCATGTTTAAGTTTTTAGTCCACATGGTTTGAACAGAGGTTTCTATACATGCCAATACATTTTAACTTCCCTGCATATTGCTTTCTTACATATCCAGCAGAGATAGGAAATGCAAAGATTCTTGTATTCCAGATACCTATATGGGTCAGACAGTTTTGCCTCAGTTTCATATCTGAGACGTGCAACAATTTTCGCTGCACACAGCTTGTTTATTGAAGAGCACCTCCTTAACACGTGAATCAATAACAATTTTAATAATATTTTCATTAAATCCAGTTATTGGTATTAGGTAATATCCTAAAAACCTTGAAAACCCATACAACAGTATTAGTATTTTACTACTGTAACAGGAAAGGATACGTGGAGTTCCTTCAGTTCTGCAAGTCATATACACACATGCAGCAACAACGTGGGTATTTCTTCTGCCTCTTGTTAGCTGACGTTGTAATGCCATTTTGTAGAAATTAAATGCTGTATCTATGCAGTGTTGATTTAACCTTTAGTTAAAATAAATCTAATTAAAATTGAAGATTATCATGAGACATTTACAAGTTATTCAACACACTCGTGAGAATAGACACAATAATAAAATAACATTTTTTTTAAGTCTATCCTTGTAAAATTTCAGGTTCCCATGGCAGTGAGTATAAAGATGGCTGTCTTCTGGGTTGTTACACCACGTAGCGTGATACGAGGTGCCTGCTGATTCCAGTCATGCCCTGATGATGGAGACAGCAGGCACCTCTGAAACATCAGTAAATTTCTACAAGACTACATGGTACATCATCCAAGAAGACAACCACCTTCAGATTAATATTTATTACTCAGATATACCTCAAAGTTTCACATGGTCATCTTGTTTACAAATGCTGACTACAAAAAATATTCATGTAGAATTTGTAGGTATGTAGTTGCAGTGCTCGACTAGTCAGTGCTGTCAAACCAAAAGCCTAATGTAAATTTCAGATTTCCTACACTTTGCTGTTTTAAATTCAACAAAAATATTTTGTGAAGGTATATTACCACACATAATTCAAAACCCTTTACATTCAGTAGCACTATGTCACTCCCACCTCAAACGTTGATATGAATATCACATTAGTATTACTGATGGTAACAAATTAACAAGATATACCAGGTTTCCTACAAATCAGTCAAATGGTTTAAAAGTTATCAGGAGGGACAGACACAGAGACATGGTGATAAAGAAAATTAGGGTAAAAACTCTGGCATAATGGAAAAAAGTACATCACTGACAGCAGATGCTTTCACATAAAATACATGATTACCATTGTCTAGAGTTTGACCCTTTGTTCATTTCGATCACTCAATGTGACAGTTAAAATCAGTGTCATGAATGGTGTCAACTCATGGGTCTAGTAGGCCTAACATAGGATGTAAACATTATTAAATCTTACCGAAGTTGTTGAGCCAAACTAACTATTGCTCTTTTCGTGTTCCTGAGTGTTATCTCTCTCGATTCCTTTCCAAGTCCAGCGTGGAAAGCTAAACAAACAGAAGGGAATTAACTGTTATTATCACAATGTAATATTATAGTGACCCAGCAACTAATGTGACATGCTGTTTATTAAGGTCGTGTAGTGTACTAGTGCCTGCATTACATATTCTCCAATTTTGCCATATTCCTGAAACCATTCAGTACTGTTTCCTTTTTACTTTATAGTTCTAAATCTTATTCGTACAAACCTTATAATAGCTTATTTATGACTGTGCCATTAAATTAAATATGGAAGTAAACATTCACTCCCTACTATCTACTGAAAAATAATGACCTAGATTATCATAAAATATGTAATTTGTAACTAATCCCAAAGTCTGAATTTTCTCAGCATATTTAGAAATGCACACACTTATTAATAGTACAATTTGGTAACTTACAACCACCAAAACCTCTTGCGCCTCCTTTAGAATCAGATGAAACAAACTGTCCAAGTGCTGAGCTACCCCCATGTGCATTCTCTTCAAACTGAACTTCAGAGACAATGATGCTGTCTTCCAAAACTGAGCCACAATTTGTACACACTGCATCTCCACGAGCTGGATCTACATCTATTTCAGAGCAGCCACAATTCTTACATTTACCACTCGACATCTTCAATCTATAAAAAGCAAAGAAGAAGTACTTCAATAGGCCAATATTGAATAATAATCATGTTACTAAGAAAAACCCACATGATAAACATATATAAACATGGCTTAAACTAACATATTTGCAGAATGAAAAAATGGCATATCCTGAAACCAAATCTCCATCTTTCTAAGAAAAGCAAAAAGAATGTTGACTTGTCTGTCTTCAGAGATGTTGTACCATGCATTCTGGAAGAAGTTTACAGATGCTTCAGAGGTGTTTACTGCCTCCATCATCAGGGCTCACAAAAATAATGTGATCACCCATGGTTTGGCACATTTATGCTTCCAAAGAACCAGTATTCAGTAAGAGTGGGTATTTCTCACTTTTTAGGTTATGTTGGACTGAATATTTAGCATAGAGAACCAAAAAAAGCTTATAGAATTTTTATGGTAAAACGTCATGCGAATGGGCAAAAATTATGTAATTGTTTTGACTGTACTATGTATATTTACACATACACAAGTTTACTTACACTGCCGCAAGAAACACAAGTCCCATAAGAAATACATACTGGTATATGTAATTCAAAGGCAACTCAAAACTTTATTACATTTTAATGATTAGAATCAATTTTTCTGTCGACAAGTGACTCTTGGATCTTGTCCAAGCCCGCATCAAACAACATGCCCACTTACATCAAGTTTCGTCAAAGCCGTCTTCCGCAAGCTGTAAGCTTTCGTCTGTGGACGGAAAGACCAATTTGCCTTATAAATTAAAAAAACCATATGCAAATCTTACAACAAAAGGGGAACTCACTGCTCCAAGCTACATCAATACTAAATTAATTTTAAACTTCAGCACATTCATCCAGTGCGAGCAGCACAAGGTTATCTAGCATGTAATTTAATCATTTCCTCATAAAATTGTGTATTATATAAAGCAGTACATACCTGTGTATAGTTCATATGAGTGTACAAGACTACAAATGTGACTAAAATTTTACCGCATTTTTATTCATTAAAATACTCAAGTTACATCAACATTTTTAATGCACTGACACAACTACTCTTGAAGTTCCAACTCCCCAGTCCCTCAGGTGTGCGGACCGAACATATGGCTATACAGAATGGCCAACATTCATTCACTAAAATTTATAAGACATTAGAGAACAGAAAGCGTTTCCCACTGAATATGAGTTTATTAATTTAGGGACTCCGGCTTCTTGCTAATACGCTGTTTCGAAATGCATATGTACCGCTGCTTTAAGTAAAATGAACTTAAACACGTACGTAAAATTGGCATTAATATTTTCTTGACTTGCATGGGAAAACCAAACAAGCTCAGCAAGAAGGGGTAGGCAGGATTTTGGAAGTTCCAAATGGGAAATGAATAATCACTAGGCAAATGTGTTGACAAAATTACATGTTCACTTACACATTAGAAAACTCTCATAATTATTACCCAATTTTAAAATATACATATAGAGAACCAAATGAATGGCAAATTGTATCTGGAAATAGAAAGAGTTCTCCCAAGCTGCAGTGAAGCTTTGATTGATTAGAAAAGGAGTAATAAGACATTCACTGCATAGGCATCATACAAACATGCCTACATATAACCTTTTTCCAAAAGTGAAAACATTAACAGCTTTGCATATTTTCTGTCTGACTGTCACTTCCCAATGAATCAAAAAGCAACAATCAGTCTAACAGAGAAATACAATCATTTAATAAACATAGTAAGCATTTTACATATGATAAATTGTCCAAATGAAAGAGACCTATGTTTTGGAGACATTTAACATTTGTGCAAACACTTCAAGGATTTTAAAATTCATGTGTATTGCTAATTACGGTACTATTCCAAAGACCTTCAACCATTGAAAACTGCTATGAATACATTAAACATATGAACAGCAAAATATGAGCAAACACTATTAAATTCAAAGATGGGTATCTTCTGGATTATAGAACCATGTAAACTGGTAGAAGTATATCAACATAATGAGAAAGCATATTTGTATTAGGTTGGATTTTGTTTTCAGAATTACCCAATGGCATCCTTTCAGAATACGACTAAGAATTTTATATCACAATAATTTCATGAGCCAAAAAAATTATGTTTATTTTGTGACCAATTAATTAGGTCTCCAATAACAGTCATTCAAAACACTTCTTAGTGCTTCCCACAAAAACTGATCAATCAAAATTAAATTGAACTCCTCCTTTACAACATGAACAAATACACACATTCTGCACTATATATTAGATCACATTACACTTAGCTGTATAGTATTACATATAACTCAAAAGTTCTTTTTAATAAAATCATGTAATATAATTTAGTGTCAAAGAATGTCTCCTTTTCTTACTATGTATCTGTGACTGTTAAGGGAAGCATGCCCCTTAAAAAATGTGGACTTCATAAAAACATCAAGCTTCTATTTTGTCCACCTGAAGCACAGACTACAAATATAAAAGTTCTAAAAGTGTAATCACATTTGTTATACAATCAAAGCATATAAGACAATCCAACTTTGACAGGTTTTGCATAAAACAAAAGCACATCCTCACACAGCATATTTCATCAGTCAGGAAACAACAGCATGGAAGACATCCCAATAATGATAAGACGGTTAAAATTTCTATCACATAATTTCTTTGTACAGGCAAGTTTCTAAGTTCTCATGTGTATGTGAAGGTGGTCTAGACCAGTGGTCCGCAATGCGGTGCCCACCAAGGCTTTTTTTGGGTGCCCGTGTTGTTACGAAAAGAGGTTATACTGAATAATGAAGGCTGTTCAACCATGAACATTATAAAATCAAAGCACAGATCTCGACTTACTGACGCCCATCTTGATGATTGTTTGCGAGCAGCAACATCATCCTACACTCCCAAATTTTAAAAACTGGCCGATGAAATGCAGTGCCAAACATCACACTAACTTCCCACTTGAGTAATAATAATTGTACTTATAAAACTACATATTTTTGATTGCGTGGTTTCTTGTATCATTAAACGTTGTGTTGTTTTGTGTATTATTTGGTGTCCATATCTTATTTGTCCAAAGAAAAGAAAATTTGGCTTTGTTAATTGGTTGGTGCCCACGACGATCTCATAAACTCTCAAACGTGCCCGTAAGCACAAAAAGGTTGGGGACCACTGGTCTAGACATTCAACAAAGTACCAGTTATAATCATGAGGTCAGGACATCAGCTCTCTGCACACATTCCACTTAGCAAAACTTTCAAGTACCTGGTTGTGTGCCACACAGCTTATGCACAGACCAAATGGCTGTGTGATACTAGCATATTGCTAAACCATTAACTCCAAGCTGAAGTCTGGCCAGCCAGCTTCATAATGTGCGGATTTAAATACCTTCTTTCCATACAATAAAAGTTAAATACATTTTCATAAAACATTAAGAGCACTTGCACATTCTTGTGTAATACTCAATATGGTACATAACAAAAACTTCGGGTTTACTACTAAACATAATGGAGTTTTGCCATGACTGTCGCCAAGAATAATGTAAGAACTGGTAGCAGACATAAAATTCATATTCAAAGAAAACAGCTGATAATGTGGAATTTGATAAGTGATTCTGATAAACTGAATCCACCATAGTGACATTTACTGTTTCCAGTTATTGCACTTATTCTGAGAGGTTAAGACAAAAAGGAATTAGCTTAATTGTGATTAAATCAACATGTGAATGTCATATGCATATGTGACATATCAATAATTTTAAAAACTGTATGCAAAAAGTTTACAATAAATTCCTTACAAAAAGGATAAATAAATGCTAACAATTAGAGCTCTGTTGTTTCCACGTAAAAATATGTCAGAGAAACGTCAAATATGGGGAAAAGGTGGCACCTTTTTTACCACCCATACAGAATGAGCACATTTCTCACATGCACTTTGTGATATCTTCCCATGAACAAACCTCAGATAATTCAAAATTGTCTTCTGCCATACTAATTGATTCTCTCAATCTCTCTCTCTCTCTCCAATGGCAAATCAAGCCTTGGGTTCTCGATTTTACACCACCAATCATCCCGGTTCCCAGAGGCTATTCGAGGTTTTGTAACAATACAGTGTTTTCCAGCCCAACCACCAACCTGGAGAACCAGGCCTGTGTTTATGGCCCCCAGAGACAGGGTGACCCAGCTATACCTCCAGGCACTAGGTAGCTCAGGGGTGCCACACCCCACACCTACTAATGTGGGCCCCTGAGGGGATACTAACTGATTAGTCCTCTTATTTACAGCAAAGTGTTATTTCTGAAACAACTTCTGATACTTCTAAGAGTTTTTGAGGCAGCAAGTGCCACTAATATGTTAAAATTCCTTTCAAAACAACACAATAAACCAAAACCCAACATCTGCTCAATTCATCAACATTTTCATGGAAATTTTTAAAATTCATCAGTTTTCACATAGCCACCAACAAACTGCATACTTCAAGGCCATGGAAGGACCCCCACACTCCAAGCCACCAGTAGTGTTGCTACAGTGTTAGTTCCGAGCTGCCTTCGCTCACCTAGGCATCACTATTCATGTTGCAAAACTGCAAAATTCTGTTGTGACCTTGAAGCATGCAATTCATTCGCAGCTACTACAGTGGAAAAGTACTGAATCCCATGTAATAGTGTACCCTCCGCTAAATTTTATGTAGAAAACTGAAATGAAACAAATATTTTAGAAAATAAGTCAGTGGACCAGAAATGGCAAGCTGCTTCCCTGTTCAAACCAGCATACCAACTGGACATCCTCAAATGATTATATCAACTGGTATGTTTCCAAATCCCCACTTAATGGTACCTGCACCTTGTTGAGGTCGTGGGGCTTGAGTACCTCAGTGACCCCAAAAGCTATGCTGGCGGTAGCATAGCTGCTGGTAGGGCTTCCCTAGCCAGATTTGTCGAGGGGGAGAGGGCAGACTAAGACCGGTACCCTGGTCCTCCAGGTTGGGGGTTGGTCGCAAGGCTAACAACCTTGCACAGTAAAAAGGAAGATGTTTCGAAACCACAAACAAAGCCTCAAACAGACGGACCTAACAGAGGACCGAACGGAAGAGGAGAATTGAGGAGGCCATGGACTGAATACGGACCAGAGAGCCATAGAAGAAGAAGAAGAGGATGTTTCCAAATGATCTTGCTTCACCATTCAAGCTTTGAAACACAAACCACTGGAAATCCTGGAATGAGTTACATAATGTATTTATTCTTTTTATGACTCTGACAGTATCTCTTCTATAGTCCTGTCATCTTGCAGTGGTGAATTGCTAAGTGCAGGTTCACTTTCTAGAAATTCCCGAAGTTCAGACTCAAGATCTGGCACTTCTCCTACCTCCCCCGCTTCTTCCTCTGCTTCTGCTTGAGAGGATGTGCCTTCAACATCAACCTCCTCTACTATAGGCTCACTCGGCACAGACTCATTAAGCACGCCACTCATTTCTGCAGTTGCAGTGTTTGGTGTTCCATTGTTACAAGATGACGTTATGCCATCAGATGTATTAAGAGTCAAGTTCTGCCTCTGTTCCCCATCTTCATGACTAATGTCCACAGGTGAGGACTCAGCATCCATAGCCTCAGCTGGAGATGCAGGGGGCGAGGTTCCAGGTAATATTCCCATGGCTTTCCTAAGAGATGGAACTGGGGCAATAATGACAGGATCCACCTTTTTGGCCATATCTTTGAGGCTTTCTGTGATTTTCTCCGCTAACAGAAGGAAACAAATTCAAATTGTAACATTCTGTAAAATTTAAAAGTTAGGAATATCTTACTATTCTGACATACACTTTCAGTACACAAATGTGAGGCAAAAATTCAAGACGAAGATAAGAAAAAATTCTTGATGATCATTTTAAAAGCATTTATTGCTTTTAAATTTTAGAAATTATCTTAGACTGAATGTTGTCTTATATTTGTAATTATGGTGGAGCTTTATTTACAAATATTTTCTGTATGAGGTGCCCAGTAGCTTACAGTCTTGCAAAATACAAGGATCCTGTTCATATGGACCTGTCGTCAGACAGAAAACTAAATAATAATAAATAAAAGATATTTCAATACAATTAATCAACACAAATTTCAATTCAAACAGTATATTAACCAACTCACCAAGCTGAACTTCACTATCAGAAGGCTGGGAAACATGGGACAAATGAGCTGGCGGAGTAAGACTTAGCCGATCACTCTGAACTTGTTGTAACTTTTGCAGCAATACAGATGTCTGTTCCAGACGGACTTGCATCGCTTCTTCTGCTACTCTTTGTTCCTCCCTCACTTGTATTTCTTGCTCTGTAATAGGAAGGAGTTTTTAGTAGCCAAAAGAGCTGTGTATTTCATTAGAACTGCTTGTATTCACAAAATATATGATGAAAACTTCTTACTGCTGGGAACTTTAACTATCACATAATAATAATAATCCGTGGCATAACAGCCCTCTGAGAGCCAAAGTCGACTAGCCGCCTGCTGGCCTCACGTTCACATGCCTAAGCAGAGAAGAACGATCATCCAACCAGATATAGGGTGACATGTGGTCAGCATGACGAACCCCAGGCCATTGCTAGTTTCCATGACCAGATTACGCTACCCATTGTAGCTCCCCAATTTCCTCACGATGCTGGGTTGGCACCGGTCAAAAATCTCATGAGAAATTTCTTTCCCCGAGACTTGAACCAAAGCGTATTCCGTATCGCCGGTCCGAAACATGATGCCTCAGACCACGCAGCTACGGCACGGGACTTAACTATCACATAACACTCACAATAATTTATTTCGAAATGACAACTCATAAAACAAATAAAAGAAAGATAAAAATAATTCCTATTTGAAGGAAATAATGTTTGAGAGAATGGTTCTATGCATAATTAATCTATTTCAGAATGCTTCGTTTTTCTTTTCAGAGATAATTGCTTTCCTTTTCAATTTATGTACTTGTTTTGCATACAGAACTGAATTTTAAGTACAGCAACGCTCTGTCATTAACAGTAACAATGTGGAAACTAACACAAACCTGTGTAATCTAGTTTGAAGCAAGGCTTCTCTCAGATATCTATAAACAGCATATACAATCACAGAACATTCTAAATACTACGAGGTGCGATCGGAAAGTTTCCAGACTGTGTCAATAGAGGGCGAACCGGATGTAGTACGAGCTTCTGCCGCTAGGGGGTGCGGCCTACATTCACAGTGAATCAGTGTGCCAGCGGGCATCATCGAATTAGCATTTGTTTCTTAGTTACGGGCGTTTTGGTAGTGCATTACACCGACCCTCCTGCGATTTCGGAATGGCGTGTGCATCAAATTTTGCCAAAGACTCGCCAAAACGGCTACGGAAACCTATGAAATGCTAAAGCAAGCATTTGGGGAGTCCGCAATGGGTCGTGCACAAACTTTTGTGTGGCATTTACGTTTTAAAAATGGCCGAACCTCTGTCGATGATGACGAGCGTTCTGGACGACAATCTTCGAGCACAACGCCCGAAAATGTTACGAAGATTCGGCAGGCCATTCACGAAGATCGACGTCGTACCATCAACGACTTGTGCGACATTGTTGGGATAGGCTATGGGACCTGTCAGCTGATTCTAAAGAAAGAACTCCACATGCGACGCATCATGACAACGCGCCAGCGCACACCGCCCTCAAAGTTCGGCAGTTTTTAGGCTCAAACACCATGGCCGTCATCCCGCACCCTCCTTATTCGCCGTGTGACTTCTTCCTCTTGCCAAAGATGAAAACTCAGCTAAAGGGAAGGAGATTTGAGACGATAGAAGAGATTCAGGCAGAATCGCAGATGGTGCTTGACAGGCTGACAAAGAAAGATTTCCAAGGATGCTTCCAGGCTTGGCAGCGGCGCTGGGATTGTTGTGTTCACTCCCAGGGGAACTACTTCGAGGGTGATGGATGAATTTAATACCTGAGATAAGTGTACGGGTTTTTATAGGCGCAGTCTTGAAACTTTCTGATCGCACCTCGTATATCAAAAAGTGTTATACTTCACAGTCAACTCAACTTTCCAAAAAAAAATTGTTTGTTATACTCAAAAAAATATGGTATTTGGTAACTTCCTAGTTTTAATAGAAAACAGGCTGATATATAACAATTAGAATAAATATTAATTGCTTATCTTGTGCTCAGTTCTTTAAAAGCAAATAAACAGTACTCACCAACAACGTCAAGGAACTTCGTATCAATTCCAACATCAGAAAGTGCCTTCAAGGCCCCAAAATCAACTTTAATATCTGGTGGTAAAGAAGACAATGAATGTATCTTTTCATCTGACATTAACTGCACAGAAATTGGTTTCCCCTCTAGCAATTGCCTAATCTGTTCCTCTTCCTCACGTAATTTCCGCCTCTCCTCCAATATACGCATTGTCTTGCGATGCTCACCACCCGTCAGTAGATCCAGCAAATTATCTACCATTGTAAGTGTGTAATCACAGTCCTTGGAGAAATCCAAAATGCTGCAATAAAGAATACCAACCAAATTAATTATAATACCTACTCTGTCTTGAACACAAAGTTCAGTACAAATGAAAATCAAATCCGTGTCTTTCAATATCCAAAGAAATTTGTGGTGTATGTACCTGCATATAAAGTAATGCATAAAATACACTAAACAAAAGATCCTCCTCCTTAAATACTTAAATGAACAACAGTATAAAACTAACATTCAGTGAAAATACATTATTACAAAAGCTAATAAAACTAAAGAAACTTGTCTTAATTACTGACTGTCATTTTCCCACAATAAAGGTTTAAAAGTATATAAATGTGAAAGAAAGTTAAGAAATTATATCACATTTTCACGTATTTCCTGTGTCGGTGCCACTATTTTCAAGTACAATAGCAAAATACAAAGGATGAAAGATAGCAACAAACTGGTTAATCGTTAACAAACAATCATATTCCTAACAGACTAGAGGTCATATTTCAATCATTCACTTTGATTTTATTTAGTCTTTTGCTGTTAATGTATGTACATCTGCAGCTGTTTCCATAAAAATTATAGTACAGAAGGTATTTCAGTCCTCCAGGTTGGGGGGTTGGTCGCAAGGCTAACAACCTTGCACCGTAAAAAGGAAGATGTTTCGAAACCTTGATCAAAGCATCGGACAGACTGACCTAACAGAGGACCGAATGGAAGAGGAGAATTGAGGAGGCCACGGACCGAATACGGACCAGAGAGCCATAGAAGAAGAAGAAGAAGAAGAAGAATACTGAATGGCATTAGTGTTGCTCCTATCTATCAAGTTCATTTCTGCCATGTTGTACTGTTGATAAAAAAGTAATATCCAATGGCATGCTGTTGATACTGAGTTTCATAAAAATTGTTGCTGATATTCATAAATGAATCGTGGGAAGAATACATCCATAGGAACAGTCCCTCCTTCTTCTTCTTCTTCTTCTTCTTCCCTAAGTTACCTGCACATTTCTTAATTGCTTACCTTTCAGCATATTGCACACATGTTTCATCTCCATAAGTTTGGTATACTAGATCTGATTCTTCTTTTGTTAAATTGGCAAAAGTGGAATCATAAGAGGGGGCATAAGAGCCAAAAGCACCATAATACAATGGTTTAACTGTAAATAAAAGAAATGTTTGACATAAAACACAAAAAATACACTACATAGCAGGATAACAAAACCATAATACTATTGAAAGACATATCACAATAAGATAAACATAGCATCTCACCTATTTAATATACATTACTGACCCAATGAGATTTACTGTTAAATGATAAATGCAAATTTAGACCTAATAATGAATGACATACTCAAAAGATTTATGACTGGCTTCAACAAAATATAAAATTCTGTCAAACAAATCCAAGAAATTGTATGCTTCTTACTGATTTATATGCATTTCCATTAGTCAAGTTCATGAATATAAAACATTTCTATAAATAAAACTGTCAATCAAATATCTATTCTGTCCTGCCAAACATAAAATTCAAACCATTCATTCATACCAGTCTTAGCAAGATTCCGCCTGTCCTCCCTGAACCCTTGCAGTTGACCTGTTCCATGTGTGAGTTTTCCAGTCAACATTCCTAATGAAATGGGTCGTTCGTTGGTCCCTGGTGTTACACCTTCCCCAGGAACAAGAACTGATAAAGATGTACTACCATCTTTACGCTGTCTCAAAAATCCCAGCTTAAAAAAAAAGGATAATAAAAATTAAACAAATCCACAATTCAGTTCCAACCAAGAAATATACAGAACAAATTCTCATGTTAATTTGCATCAATAATTCTTTAACCCCCCTGATAAGTGACAAATTTCCTTAAACGATCTTCATACATATGTTTCAGTGATATGTTAAATTATGTTATTTCAAAAGTTTAATAAAACAACCAATCATAACATATTATATGGTAGCATCTCTTGAACTGCTTGGCAGAACTGAAGAAAAGCAGGAAAGCCTCAATAATATTAGTCAACTACAAAGCATTATAGCATAGGCAAATCTATTCCAAAAAGTGGACAACAAGGCAAGGAAAATAGTTCATACATGCACGCACACACGGGCATGTGCGTGCGCACACACACATGTATGTATATGTATCTGTGTATGTGTGTGTGTGTGTGTGTGTGTGTGTGTGTGTGTGTATAAACTGCTTTATAGCAAGCCATCACATTAAATTTTGCATAATAAAAATGTTATAAATACAAATATTAGCAATTAATTCAATGTCTCGTATTTGTTTTCACAAAGGATTTACAAAATCAAACCAGCAACTCGTTCTTAGTCAGTTAATGCACAGCATACATTATAGTTATGCAATACTTCCATAAAAAGCAGTTGAAAGAATACCACAAGAAATTTTTATCAAAGGCACTGAGCATCAAGTTTAAAAAAATAACATTTGTTTTCGAACATAATTTGCACCAAAATAAGCATGAATTATGCCAGAAAACAAAACACCAAAGCCAAATGTCCAGCAAATAAAAGTGAACCAGATTAAATTCATATAATATGTTGCAGTTACATTTGTGTTTGGTCTCTTAAGAGTCAGCCTTTCAGTTGCTGCCTGTGCTGCTCTCTGTGCTTGTTCGAGAATTTCTTCTGGGGTTAGGTCATCTGGTATAGCTTCAAACTTCCCACTGGAAACAGTCAAAGAAAGATGTTTCATTCTTGGTCACATTAGTTGTTATACATTATGTGAAACAAAAAATTAAGAACATGTTTATGATCACGCCACACGAATTTCATAACCCTTTGCTTCATTCAGAAAAATGTTATATAAAATTTATAGATCTTAAAACGATAAAGTCTATGTCATAAACAAATTTTACATATTATCAACAGGCATGGAACTGTCGAATACGTACGGCAGTCAAAAAGTTCCCAGAATTGTGGTATAGCACTGTAAGGGCGGTATCGCACTAGGATGCCAACGGGAGGCCATGGCGCAGCTGCCAGCATCTCAGCCAAACTCAATGTATTAATTTAGTAGTCATATATCGCACCTGGCATCCGTCTGGCAGCGCTTCAAACTTGGCATCGATGTCAACCACGATGCCAAGTGAAAATGTTACTGGCATCGCTGCCACGGCCAAGGACAAATCAACATCACACGACAGTCTGAGGCCAGTCCATTGACGTTCGTGCGTGTGTGTATTTCTATTTCTTTCAAACATGGACAATTTCAACACCGAAAGATTGATAATTGAAATTCAGTCCCGACTATGGGATTCATCTGCTATTGAATACGCAAACTGGGACTTGAAAAAATTAAACTGGGTAGAACTTGTGGAAATATTTGGAGGAGGAGATTTATTTACAGTAGAAAAGAAAGAATTAGGTAAGAAGTGTTTCTATGGCTTTATTTGTGGGGCCGCTTTCCAATATGGTAACTTCATTTTTAAGGTTTTTTTGTTTAGCAATCTATGCATCTATCTATATATCACAAATAATGTGAATTAAGAAGAAACCTGCTTTTATGTTTTATTAAATAAAGTTTGTTCATGTAATATTACATGTGATTTGCAAGAACTGAAATATTTCAAATTCAATAATGTATAATGTGTATGGACGTGCAAAGTGTGTGTATATGGAGAATTTTTTTACTTATTTCTTTGTTGCAGAATAGAAATTCACTCCAGGTATGTAGTTTTGATAAAGGTAAATCTCATTTCCTCAAAAGTGATAAAAGTGGACATTTCTCCTTGCTAATAGCCCTTCATTTCGTGATCTCATAATGTCGATCCATCTGTTCGCTCGACTGGCGTCGAAAGCTGGCAGCTTGTCTGGCGTCTTTTTCTGGCAGCTGGATGCCATGGCATCCTAGTGCGATACCGCCGTAATGGTAGGACATATGGCAACGCTTACCTAATCACCTTCAAAGTAGGATCCTTGCGCACAAACACACTTGCTCCATCAATCCTGCCATTGTTGGAAGCACCGGCGGAAGGCTTCATTTGGAATCTTCCACCTGTGCTTCCAACAATGGCAGGATCGATGGAGCATGTGTGTGTGTGTGTGTGTGTGCGCAAGGATCCTACTTTGAAGGTAAGCATTGCCATACGTCCTACCATTACAGTGCTATACCACAATTCTGGGAACTTTTTGACTGCCCCTCATATTGTAAGTTCTACATAACTGTACAGTATGCTTATGGACTGATAGAAGTTACTACATAACATAGCAGTAGATATGAATGCAAGCGATAAAGCCTACCCATTAGTGGCAGGAATGTGAGAAATAACAGCGATGCATTACAATAGGGAAGGGGTGAATTACTCCTAGTCCTAATGTTACACCCACAACTGTAAAACTGACTTAGGAGGTAAATGGCACAAATACACAGCTGGATTTGAACCCTGATAGAACATTCCATTGTGGCATCATAATTCTGTGCTGCTAGGCCACAATACTGCATGAATGCTACTGTCAATAGACCAGGAGAAAAGCCCTGCGGAGGGAAGTCGTTTCTGGGGCGGTGCAGGGGGAATATTTACTATCAAGTGGACTAGAGGGCTGCTATTGGTGGGAAGTTTGAGACATCAGAGTTTTACACTACCACACACAGACTGAAAACATCAAGCAGTTAAGAGTATCGTGTAGTGAGAGCACCTCTAATGAGTTCTGTGGGTGTTGTGATAATATTCTAGATTAAATCACTGTGCCTCTGTTAGGTAATCTTAAAACTGTGCCCATTAGATTACATGAAAGCCTGTTGTCTGTTGTTTGTTCAGTGGTTGTGGAACGAATGCTTTTAGGATGGGTCGTCACTCACTGCAAAATCTTGCGCATGTGCGTGTATCGCATTCCTAGCAGGGCTTTTCTCCTGGTCTGTGGACTGTACACATATATCTAGTATTTACACGAAAAAAGCAGCAGTGTTTCAAACAATACTAGACTAGTCAATCATATACATAACATGAAAAAGACTCACAGTGGTCTACTAGCTTCCTTCAGCTTTCTCCTGTGTTCCCTACGGAGCTCCGATGACTCTTCCCCTTCTTCTCCGACAGTTTGATCTTCTGGTGTTTCCATCTTCACACCTCCAGGTACCTGAACAAGTTCCTCAAAGCCCAAATCAAATCCAAGCTCATCGCAAGTTAACTCCCCCATGTATGTCAGAACAGAATGGAGTGGCTTCAACTTATCAGGACTCATCATTTTAAGCCCAACATGAAGAAGCCTCTTGGCAGCTTTATAGTAGATTGTGTCTGGATGATTGTACACCATGGCATTGTTGCACATCAATTTGAAATCCTCCTGTTTGCCAAAATAAACAATATTTCATCCAAAAACAAAAATTACAACTGAGCTACTAAAACAAAAGTAAATGTAAAGCTCTCCCACTATACACCATGTAGGCAATTGGGGGGGAGAGGAGGTAAAGCACCTACTCATTCTTAACCTCTGCCTTAGATAGGTGTAAGTGGTCAGTGTCATGCCTTGAAGTGCTTCACTCCCAGGAAAGGACCCTGGTACCATGTAAGGTTCGTGAATCAGGGAAGCCATCGAGATCAAATTACATCCCAATAACTTCAACAGGGAAGATGGACTTCACCTGAGCCGGTCCTGGAAGCCTCTTATTCACACTCTTCTGGGCTCCGAGAGCAATCCAGAGTGCACCACCAGAACCAACCAGACGATTAACCTGGCCCTTTTCAGGGCCCCGATCACATTCAACTGAACTCCCGATGTCCCACCGGACGCACTTCCCGAGCCCCCCCCCTTTCCTTTCTCTCCCTCTCTCACACTCGTCCACGCGCTCCTATTGGTCCACTCCCACACCTGCTCCCATTGGCTCGGGGCAGACTACTCCATTCACAGTCCGGCTCCTATAAACCTAGCCCCACACACCCTATTGGCATATTCATCGCCCTGATTACGGAGGCAGTATGACCTCTGAAACGTTGGTTAACATCAACCAGACTACGCAGAGCAACAACCCAGAAGACAGAAATCTTCTGACCCTGGTACCCATTGGACAGGCCCCAGAGCTGGTCTGGATGCAGAGGAAAAATCCTTTGCCCTGTCAGGAATCAAATCCTGGTCATCCAATCCATAGTCAACCACTATACCTACTGACTGGTGTACCATAGCTCCTACAACTGAGCTACTACTTATATTAATATAACTAACATATATTAAGAAAGTCAAATATAACATAAAACTACACAAATCTTGTAACTTTATAGCTGGACATAATGTAGAGATCCAAAAACTTGATGTCATTTAACAGCTTACAATTCAATACATTATTTTTGTTTATTTTGCCCATTCTAAATGTTGTTGTGTAAAGCTAACCAAGGATGGCTTTGCTCAAGAAACAAATGAATTAATTTATAAGCTTTATCTGTTCCATTTTACCTAATCATTTTTGGTATATGCTTAACTTTAAGTAATATCTATAATGGAACTACTTACAATATATTCATTAAGAGCTGAATACTGATTTTCATCAATTTTCTGTTTCATTGTGCTGAAGTCCATTGGTTGGTGAATGATCTGAGAGTAACCTGGTGCTATGTGATCTGTGACTGGCCATGCAAAAAACTGTTGTGGATCCCTCTTCTCTAGACCCTTCAGAAGATAATCCAAAAGTTTTTGAAGAGGTGAGCGCTCCTGTCGCTGACGTAGCACACATGACCGTGGCTCACGAGAAAGTCCAACCATACCAACAGGAACTACAAAAATAAATGTCTGTCAATTTCAGAAACAATTAATATCAGTATCAAAATGTTACCAACTCAAATATACCATTTGCTTCTTCATTATCTGTAACAACACTACTTTGTATTTTTGCAGCAAGACAAAAACAACAGAATTTGGAAAATACATAATGAAATAAAAATACAGGGCCAGTGAACTAAATGATGAATTCTTAAGTAGTAAGTTTTGCAACTCTGAGATTCCTACCAAACATTGCAAATGAGTAGTTTGAATTTTTGTGCTGAATTTAGAAGACCCAAGATTCAAATCTTAATAAGCTAGCTCTCTGTTTTCAGTGAGAATTCAGGTCCTATAAAGGCAAGTATGAAGATGATAGCCTTCTGGTATATTGCACCACAGTCTTGTAGAAGATGACCAACAAATCAGAGGTGCATACTGCCTCCATCATTATAAACCTCAAATGTCAATCAACTTCTATGAGACTACATGGTGTAATATCCCAGATGGCTATCATATTCATCTTGGCTTAGGTTTCTTGTGACTTTCCTACATGCCTCCAGGCAAATGTTGAGACAGCATCTCAAAAAAAGCAGTTCATGCTTTCTTCAAAGTTTCTAATTTATCACACACTCATTCTACCATATAATGCAAGTAAAGGGGTGTAATTAAATAAACCAACCAATCATGCATTCAGGCCAGTGGTCCCCAACACAGTGCCCGCGGGTGCCATGGTGCCCACCAAGGCTTTTTTTGGGTGCCCGCATTGTTACGGAAAGAGGTTATACTGAATAATGAAGGCCATTCAACCATGAACATTATAAAATCAAAGCACAGATCTATAATTACTAATGCCCATCTTGACGAATGTTTGCGAGCAGCAACATCATCCTACACTTCCAAATTTGAAAAACTGGCCAATGAAATACAGCGCCAAACATCACACTGACTTCCCACTTGAGTAATAATAAGTGTACTTATAAAACTACGTATTTTTGATTGCATGGTTTCTTGTATCATAAAATGTCCTGTTGTTTTGTATATTAATTGGTGTTCATATCTTATTTGTCCAGAGAAAATAAAATTTGGCTTTGTTAATTGGTTGGTGCCTGCCACGATCTCATAAACTCTCAAATGTGCCCGTAGGCACAAAAAGGTTGGGGACCACTGCTCCAGGCAATACAACACTGCATCGTGTAAATATGTTCTACTACATGCAAACCTAATTTCTGAATTCACTTCATGTAAGTGAATGTCTGATTCAAACATTATTGATTGTGTATGTGTATACAGAGGTTCACTCACAGGCATTCTAAGTGTGTAAGAAATATTCGTGTCTTTAATGAAGTAAATAACCTTTTAATAAATATTGGCACAAAAGTAAGACTGCAGTTTCAAGTCAGGTTATGTATGCCATACCAGTGTTTTTTTTAAAAGGTTATGGCCCTTGGTTACTTGCAGACATTGCAGTGTAAGACTACTTTCATACTGTTATGTCCACATGCCTTTCAATACATCTCTTATGGGATGGATGAGGATTTTTTCATTATGACAGTTTACAGTTTCCAAAATGTCACAAGACTTCCAGCATATACCGTCTCTTTCACAAAACTGAAGACAAAGTCCAGTCTGGTGACCTTGCTAACCAGCATCAAAAGTGCTCATTCAACTGATCAGTCACACGCACATGCAAGTAAGACAGAGAGCAACATAGTGGACCACAAAGATTTCAACTTCTTCTTGTAACACCAAACACTATGACCAAACATTGTGTTGGCCATTGAAAATTTCCTACCAAGTTGCACACACCTGGCACATTTAATTATTCCTGTGGGTTCTGGACACTCTAATAAACAGATGATAACATTAAGCATGTGAAGGTTACCTCATCAGTCGACATAATGTTCCTAATAAAATGAGGATGGTTTCCAAATTCACTTAACATGATGCTACAAAACTCGTACCTTTTTTCTGCAGTCAGCTTCATACAAGAATTGAATAATTCTATATTTAAATGCAAGTCATTAAAGATACTGTTCAAATATCTTCTTTAGATTCGAAGACTTACTGATTCTCATCTCCATATATTTGAAGGTCTGTGAATCAATGTCATAACTGGCTTAAGTGTTTCATTAATTCCGGATTCTAAGAAGTAAAATTCTCTGTTCCAGGGTTAATTTAGGCATTACTGTACTGCATATATTCAGTGTACACATTGTAACATCAGCAAACATTACCACGTAACAATCCTTAATGGCACTGCAAATCCAGAAAAAACCCTTGTCATTGTAATACTCAACCTGACTTCAAACTATATTGCCACTTTTGCTCCACCTTGTATTTCAACAAGGAATGCCAAGTAGATTTTTATTGCAAAGTAAGTTTTGGAGAGCTTTTCATTCAACCAACCCTAAGCTTCAATAACACAAAAAACTCATGTGCATACTTTGGCCTGAATGATGATGATATAAACCATCTCCTGGCATACCGTGGTTTTGTATAATTTCTCCTACAATACTTGGTTTCAGATTACAGTTGCTGACATCCCCCACTACCCTCTTTGGAAGAGGTGGATCAGAAAGTGACTCTTCACCCATACTGATGTCATCCTGACTTGATTCATCACGAAGCCGCTTACGTTTCTCCTACAAACAATATTAAATAAGACAGGAATATAAAATAACAGTCCAGTTCTGAGCATGCTTTATTTATTTTATATTTCATTTGCATGTTTCCTGCATGATTTAATGTTTCAAACATGAAACATCTTTCATAGTATAATGTAGGATGCAGAGAATGTAACATGTATGCCTCATTATAGCCATATATTTTACAAGTATACTTCAGTCATTTCTCTATTGTGAAGGGAATAAAATATGTTATAAATAATCTACAAGATTTTATTACCATCATTTGCACACTGTGCAGTGTCAGCTCCCTTCTGCCCCCTACACTCGACACATGTCAAGCTTGCTGTCGACAGTCTTCTGGGTTATCACAGTGTGGACTTTTAGTTAGATACCAACATTTCAGAGAAACATATTCCAGCCCTAAACATGGAGACTGTATGTTTCTCCAGAACACTGGTCTGTACTGATATGTCCACATGGCATTATGACCCACAAAACTGAAAATAACATCTTCACACTTGTGAAAACCAAATATCACATATAGCACACTCCTTGTTCTGCAACAACTATACAGACCTGAGTTCTGACATCAAACAATCATAAACATAAATCGTAATTCACATGCATTGAGGGAGGTGGAAGAGAAAGTGCTTCTGTATTCATGGTTCATACTTTTGCTTACCTTATGATGATGTTTATGTTTCTTTTCATGTTTGTCTCTGTCTTTATCTTTTTCCTTTTTCTTCTTTTTCTTTTTGGCTTTTTTGTGTTGCCTTTCGCAATGTAATTCCTCCCTTCCAAGGAATGATGCTGCGGAATGTCTTGACTCTTCATCACCCGTTGTTGGAGCTACACTATAGTTGTTCGAGTGTACTAGAGGAATTGACGGACCTGGAGAATCGCTACTGTGTTCTGGAGTCGATGAGCTACCAACCTTCAGGATTAGCTTAAGCGCAGGCGGTTTCTCAACTCCAAACTGTTTATCTAGAATGAATAATTTCACGTTCAAATAGAGGATTCTAGTAAGAAACCCAACAGTAACGACTTCTAAAATGAAGACCGGTATTAACCTGGAGAGACAATTCAGTTCGATACATCTGGTAAGAGCTCTTGACGTAAGTGCACACTTAGTACCTGTCCTCTCATAAACAGCCATCCTACCGCTTGACTGCATGTCATTTCAAACCCATAACACCAATACTTATTGCATTAGTCTACTACCAACTTACCTTCGTATCGATCTCGTTTGTCAGATTTATGTTTCTTGTGCTTTTTTGATCCCATTCCTAAAGAATCAATAATTCATAAAGAATCCCTATCTTATTATCTTATGTAAATGTTAATTTGGTTCAGAATAGTACCACATCACTCATAGAAAATCTAAGTAATCAGAACATAAACGAAATAAACGCAACAGACCCACGCAACCACAGACGCCATTTTGGTTGCCACGGCTTCTGTAATAATCACCAGCAGTAAAATAAGTCATATAAGCTAGTCCATCAAACGTTGTTATTCAAAATTATTTAATCACGACTTTGTTAAAATTGTTACATCATTTATGCTGGCTCTTTTAATGCAGGTGCAGATTATCACTACACACTGCCACTTGTACTATTCAACATGTTCAGCAGTTGGCGAAAGAAAAGAGAATGGCGCCCATCATTTTATTGGCATTTGTTAGGTGTTTCATGAGCAGTACATTATGTGCTCTGTAAATGAAGTCGATTTTGATGACGATGAGCAATGCATGGAAAAGAAATCCGTCGTATTGTACGTAAAAATATTGCCAAAATGCATTATACATTCCTTCGAAAAAACAATGGTGTTCCAGAGTTGCAACAAGAGTTAATATGCATCAACGTGGAACATAACCTCGGACTTAACTGCATATACAAAATTCTGTATTCTTGCTTATTGTATTTACCATAATTGTGGCTTTCATAAATATATGCGAAAGAATTAAACTGTGTAGAATGAGTTTATATATCACTGTACTCATGTTTGTAGATTAGGTATTGGAAGTGTTTTAATATAAAATAGAATTATGCAATTTTACGTTTTCAGAACTGCAGACACGTGTAAAAAATGCAACGAAAGAAAAGCTGAGGTTCTCCGGTTTCTGGACGCATATTGCAGGTACCATGTGATTCTACCAAGAAACATGTCATATAATGAACTACCAGAAACTTTGATTTGTCTGTAAAACATACTGAACCGAATGAAAAATAGTTGTGCTTTCTTTGCAGGGAATGTTTCTTAGCAGCAGCAACTCACAAATTCAGAGCTTGTCTTGGTAAATCAAAGGTAGTCAGACCAAAAGATCATGTTCTTATTGCATTCTCTGGTAGCCAGTCTTCAGTTGCTTTGCTTCACTTAGTAAATGCAGGACTGAAGGAATGTAGCCACAAACGACTGCTGTTTACCTGCTCTGTTGTTTATATTGATGGTTAGTTGAGATTAAATTCTTTATCGTTAAAATGGAAAAATATTTAGAAAAATGTTTTCATTATTCTGACATGCCCAAATATTTTATTACAGAAGGAGCTGTACTTGAATTATCTCCAGATGACCGTAATGAAATATGCACCTCTATTGTCCAACAAGTTAAGAAATTTAATCTCCCACTTTGCATTACTACCCTAGAGAGAAGTTTAGGAGATTTAGACATAAGCTACTACAGTGATGGTGGCAACACAAGTAATACTGATGACCAGAAAGAAGAGCAGTTGAAGAAACTTATCAGTTCCATTCACAGTTTGACAGGAAAAAAGGATTTTCTTCATAAATTGCGGTAGGCTCACTGGCTACTTTATAATGCATTATATATTCATCTTAGCAAATGGGTCCCATTATTGGGTCAACTTTTTTACTGTTTAAGATCACGTCCATGTTTAATTTCAAGAGTAAATGAATACAGTTAAACTTTAGTATGTGAAACCAATAATTTCTTTACACTTGCAGATTAAGACCTATTACCTGTAAATGAGATATGTTCCTTCGTGAAGAATATCTAAATGTCCAACCCAGAAATTAAAAGAATGTTATGTTTTAGGGATCCATTCCTTCCTCAGAAATTCTGTTATGCTTTATTCCTCAACCTGCATTGTATTGTTATTACAAATAAGTCTATCTTACCTACATCTTAGAGGCAGTTGAGTCATCTTTAAACCTGCTAAAAATTGTAATGTAACCTGTCAGACTGAACACTTCTGACATGATCATTTATATCATGATCTACATAAACATGTGAAAAACAATACTGGAACCATAAAGCTATATCACTGTATTCAAGGGTGTCCATAGCAAAGAGAGAGAATTCCCAGAATTGTCCATTTAATCATATAAAAATTTGTTGATAAATGAAAGGAAGTTGTATATTATGACATGTGGAGAGGTAAGATCTGCTGCACAGAGATCTACAAACCAATTACACTGCTAGCATATGCTTGAGTTACTTTCTCACAATGCCATAGCTCAGGCAGCTAGATGATGGCTTCTCATCACAGAGACCTGGATGGCTTCAAGTGGGATTCCTAGTATACAAAGTGGCACTGGAGAAGGTTTTTCTCCAAGTTCTTCACTTTCTTCTGCTAACCATCATCTGACCATTGCTTCAGACTCATCTGTCAGTGCCCTACCCAAGCAGCAAATTATTGTACTCTCTGACCTTGCACTTGGTCGTGGAGTAAGATGGTGTAGTCCTGTCAAATCAAATATCTCTTAACAGATGTTAGTAATTAACAATGATTAGGAGTACAAAGAACTATCATTGTAACATAGTTTTGGATCTGGTTATACATGTTCCATTACATAAATATAACAATGAAAATTGAGACCCCTTAATTTGTCATATGTAGTTTTTCTTGTTTGATATTATCTGTTTCTGTATCTCTTAGGAATCAACTTCTTCTGAAAACAGCCAAAAAACTGAAGTGCACAAAAATCTTCTCAGCAGATACTGCAAGTCACTTGGCTGTCAAGTTACTAAGCAATGTAGCTCTTGGACGAGGAGCACAACTTCCATTGGATATTGTATGTTGCTAATAATAGATAACTGATCATTCTGACACAAAAATACTCTTATACACTATATATATATATATATTTGTGTGTGTGTGTTGAAGAAGAATTAAGAGAAGTATAATTTACTAATTGTCCCACATTTATATGTAAAGCCCATGTGTGTATATAGTTTGCCATACAGTTAGATATTAATATTTGCAATTATGCCATGTTCAGTCATCGTCCATACTCATAAAATGGGCATGCAGAAGTTTTTCACATATATATGCCTTTTATGTTTCTTCCTTTGGAAATTGTGTCAGAAACTTTAATTCCACCAATGCTGAACTCGATTTAATGTTTCTGTGCAGGGGTTTTGTGACACACGTGACACAGATGTTATGTTACTTCGGCCAATGAGAGACTTCACGAAGAAAGAAATTGTGTTTTATAACATTTTCAACAAACTGGAATCTGTTGTTATTCCTTCACTTGGAACAAAGGTTAATTTCTTCACATATCTGAAAAATACATTTCTGATGTATGTAACATTCAGTCAGTTTTGTAATTAATGTAAAATTATGACTACACACAGAATGTAGGTTTACATTTTGATTTTATAACCAGATGTGAACACACTAGTTGCTCATAAATACATCTTCAAATATTTTACTGTACTTCCACATGTTTCAATGCTGATGTATTATCATCAAGGTACAGATATGATTACCAAAGTGTAAGAATATAACATAATACATTATTCATACTTATTGTAATGTATCAATACAGGTAGCCAAGTGAGATTATATATACATATGAAAAGTGAATAAAATTGTTGTTTACTGAATACCATATTTTACTTTATATAATGTACACAACAAGGATTTCCCAATGTAGAAGTTTATGCGTGTTTTCAGAAATGCTACAGTGAACTGCAAAGGCTACATTTACCAAAGAATATAGAAAGTGCCTTTACAAGACTTGTACTCACCTAATGTATTTTCTACTTCTATAACTGTTTAGTCCCCCCCAAAGATCTGCAAATGAAACATGAAAAATATTTTCTGTAGTTTCATCTTGGAATTCATGTTCAGTTTATATTGTACATTTGGATGTAATAAATTAGGAGTTTAGTTGTGTAAAAGAATGAACATTTTTAAATTGACATCTTATCATTTTATTTATGTAGTCTGATCCACATGCAAGCATTCAAAAACTGACTGAGAAGTTTGTCATAGATCTTCAGGAAGATTTCCCAGCAACTGTGTCCACAATATTCAGGACAGGAGACAAACTAAGCTTAGGGAATAACACAACTGAAGGTGATAACTTCTGTACTCTCTGCCAGGTATGTCAAATCCGTCGTAGTACGATACAGAGAATAGACAGTAATGTTAAATACAACTCTAATATAAACAGGGTGAACTAGAATACTACAAACAACTCATATTTATGATTGTAATGGTTTTCTTCCATTCACAGGCTCCTTTGGATACAACATTCACAGCATCATCAGCTCTTCAGGCGACAGAGTTTTCGCGTACGGTATCAAATCTTGGGCCGTGCGGCTTTGATATCAGATCAATTTGCACTCTGAATAATGGCATATCTGACTCTAGTAATGAACATAAAGATAAGTCAGGCAGTGCTTTAAGGTATTGTAATACCTCGGCAGTGACACCTACAAGCAAGAAGAAAAATACATGTGGAGAAGATGGAGAAGACTGCCATTGTCACAAAAACACCGCCAATATAACATTATTGGAAGTAGAAGCCTGCTTCTGTTACAGCTGTAGACTTATTGCAAGGGAAATGGTTTGTATGTTAGACTTTTTCATTTGCTATATTGTATTAAGAAATTGCAATCAAGAGAATCAATTGGTTGCATCCCATGCTGTGAAGAAACTTAATTGTTGAATGTATCATCTGAAGCCAACAACTGCAACAGAGTTTATAATGATGATACAAAAATATTTTGTATTTCTGTTTACAGGAGTCATTAGAAATGCTACCTGTAGATGTCATATTTAACATCAAACAACGTCTGAGGTACAAAGAAATGAGAGAAGAAATTGAAGATTTTCTGTTATGTTGATTAAATGCACACCTTAATCAAACAGAATTGCTAATTATATTCAATGTCTGTCTTATTAGATTGAAAAATGAACCTGAACCATGCACGTAGTCATTTCAATCAGTTCAGTGTTTAAATAAATCTGAATGCTGAAAGACAGAATGAACTTCCTTTTTTATCAGATCTGAACACACTCCATGTTCTTGCTCTTAAGGTGAACTACTATCAAAGAAACAGGTCTGAATTATGATTTTAATAAGATATTTCATAATACAAAACTTATTCTTCCTAATAATGATGCTTTAAGGTGAAGTGACTGAACATAGTTTAATAGAAGATAGATATAAATGTATTAGTAATTCACAGAAAAACAATTATATTTTAACTTTATGTAATATATGTGCATTTTATATAATTGTTCTTGTTAGCTTTGTAAATTACACTACCGCTTACAAACATTCTTCTTACATGGGGAAACAACTGTAGTTGTACTATGTGAATTGTGTTAATAAAATTTGGATTCCTATTTCTCCAAAGTTCTAATTTTGAATTCTGTCCCTTCTTGTTTCTCCTTCAATAATTCTATAAAATTCCATGTCCATTGCTTGGATTTTGCTTTTGTCATTCTTTGTGAGTGTCCGTGTTTTTGGTATTAAATGTTAGAGTTAGTTTAAAATACTGCTTTATAACTCACAGTTTTGCATTCTTTTGGGGTGTTTCCTTTTCCTTTTACAATATCAGAATTTGGATCTATATTGTATTTTTCTATTGAAATCTGTTGGATTTTCAATTCTGAATTTATTTCATTTCCCAGTTTATTAATCTGATTAAGAAACTCTCTCTTATGGTTGTTATTGTGAAAGGTTCAGTTTCAAGAAGACAGCAATCTTCTGACTCACCGCTGTGAAAACCTCAAATCCTACGTTCAGTTTCAAATTCACAAAAGCCTGACACTGGACTCTATCCTCAGCCAGCGCATTCATTCACGTCCTATCTATCATCCATCGAAAAAAGTCTCCCTCATGCTTTTTTCTCATGAGTGTGCTTCAACATGAGCTGCAAACTACTTGTGCTGAGTCACCTGTACTCATTTTGTAGTCTTGTTCTAAATGAGAAAAGTCTTAAAATTCCCTCGCCACACATCACTGGTATAGGTTAAACCGAATTGGGGCTTTGGAGTTAATGACCTTCCAAATATTTACTTTCAGTCACAAAGAGTAAATACAAAAGGCATTTGCTTAACTCGACCCGATACTAAATGATATCCATAAAATGCACATTTTTAAATTTTTAATGATCAGATCAATGTAAGAAACTCCATACTATAAATTTAAAAATGTTCAGTTTCTGAATACAAGACATATAATGGGAGATACTTCTTCTCTTATCGACTGGGTTTCGATCCCCGATGGGGGCAGAGGATTTTTCCTCTAGCCTCTGCGCCCAGACCAGCTATGGGACCCACCCAGCCTCCTCTACAATAGGTACCGGGGGTAAAGCCGGCCGGGGCGTGATGCTGACCACTCACCCCCATCTAGTGCTGAGGTCAAGAAAGAGAGGAGCTATACCTCCACTCACCTCAAGCGCCTGTATGGCACGTAGCAGGACAAACGTTTTTACTCCCACTCTTATACAGAACTTGTACACCAAAGCCCACTACTGAGCCATGATCCTGTGCCACTTCAATCTCATATGTTATCCTCTCAACTTCTTTTTGGTCTTCCACATGGGTGCTATACTACATGTTTAGTCCATCCCTCCTCAATTCCCTTAACAGTGCCATGTGAACTGTATTAAATAGATTTTAAAACAACATAACAATAAAAATGACTGCTTACCTATGATGGATTCCTGCTGCTATATCAATTGGAAAACATAGTTATTCAAGGCACAGATAGTTGAATTTGAAGAGATTTCAATTCTTTAAAACTGACTGAAGGACTTAAATTCAAGGAACAATATACAATTTCTGTTACCCTCAAAGATATAACAGTGGAAGGGGGACTGAATGGTCACCCCACAAGTGATGGACCTTGTGATGAAGTTTAACCCCTAACCTCAAAATCTAGTTTCACCAGTGCCCACACATTAATGACAAATAAAATGCAGGATAATGATTGAAAAACCAAGTGTGTTTTGTGATATCTTATTCTTGTTCCTATTATGTTTCTGTTTTATGTTAAGTCATCTAGAACCACAGGATAATTATGTAAACTGTGAAAGACCTCAATTAAAATAGTGAACATTCAGGTTTTTAGTCTATTTCCCTAACACAGAAATACTATTTAAGTGTATTTCCTTGTACACAGTTATGACTGATGTAATACTGGACCACTTAAGATTTAAAATAATTCTTATCATAAATACACACTCACTTTATGCTTAATATATTTTTTTTATTTTGCACCTAAGCATGGTACAAAAAATAACTATAATTATAAAAAAAGCAACCGAAGGTTTCCACAATACCATAACATGTAATTACAATTTGACTGAGTCCTTCAAAATATGAAATTAAACCAAATCATTTGATTGATTTGTGTGGAGCCAAAGTTATTGGTCCTTAATCTAAATACAATGTTCTTATAATAAAACCACATGTACTGCATATCAAAAAGCATGACAGTTGTTGTTAAGCTTAATTTTTTTATATACTGTATATGAAAATACAGACCTCATTAATGGATGAAGAAAGTGAAGGCTTCATATATACTGAAAAGGAATAGAATTCACAGCACACAACTTTCACACATCCTCCTTTTATCACATGGAAACTCTTAGATGCTCAATCTTCAATATTGCTAATAATATTCTGATAATGGCAAATGATGTTTGTTTTTAAAAAAGTGGAGACTGTTACACTGATTAATGTAAGAAATTATATAGTGTAAAATATAATGGAAATGATTGTTGTTCAATGACAGATTTTATAATGTAACGGATTTTATTTTACATATGTTTTCAAAAAAGAATAATTGCACTCCCATTTGAAAAAGATTGTTCATTGTTCTTTTCTCAACAATAAAGAAGTCAACATAATGGTGAACATTCATTTGCTGCTTGGCAGCTCTGACCATTGCAACTTTGTTGTACATTGCTCAATCTTGACTTACATTCTACCACAACAGCACATACATTTATTTATTCATATACTTTTTGATTAAAGGAATAGATATGAGTAGAAATAAAAATATTTACATTAGTTCAAGTAATTTTCTTTTAACTAAACTAAATCTTTGCTGTCATGTAATGTACTCATAATGAGTAATTAGAATTATTATAAAGAAAGTCCAAAAATTTGCAGTGCAGCTATCTGTTATTTAAATTTGTACAGAGAACTGAATTATTTATCCAAATACCAGTGACAGTTTCTGATCATGATAAATCCTCTTCATGTTAATGAATTTTCAGGTGTAACTAATAACCTCTGAATCTAGAAATAATATTTATTTTTACAAGTTTCCATGATATGAATTTAAGAAAATACCAATGTTCTGTTGCAGAATGAATGCACTTATTTTCAAAATAGATAATTGAAATGTTTAAATTGCAAGCATGCTTTTACTTATTAGAATAAAAAGAAATAACAAACACAAACCCATAGAGGAAACTTCTTTATCATTGTTAGAAAAGCCGCTGAGCAACTAATTTAGGCTTACAAGCATGGAAGGGTATTCAATTAAAACATGAGTGTATTTATTTCGTTATCCCAAAATTACAATATTGCTGTTCAGTGTAGTAGTTCAATAAAACAGTGAGAACAGTCCAAAGGAAAAAAACATTGCTGTTTCATATTTAATTTCTTCCTACTTAGTAGCTATTTAACTCAACTTTTTAAATACATTTTTCTATACTGGAAATGTAAATTTCTAGAACTCCAACTGCTTGTTTAGTAATTTACTTCCCATTACAAGGAAAATACTTCAAAGGTTGGAGGTGCAAATTTTCCAAGAAAATTAGCTTTTTTTGTTCTGAATGAATTGTATAGGTGTGCTATGCAAAGATACATTTTCTGATCTCTCTTACCCCCAGATTCTTAGTTGTGATTCTAGAGTATTAGAATTCTTAGGTGTTTTCTATCAGTGAAAGAGGAAACAAGTAGTAAATTCAGCCATTCTTTAAAATTGCAGAGAACTGTGATTTAACAAAGAGACTTGGAAGATTTAATTTCTGTTGTTAATAAAGTAACTTATTTGATATCATGTACAGGTAATTAATTAATGTAGCAATGCACCTCTCAAAAATGTAACCAAAGAGTAGAAGAAATAAAATAATGTATTATTCTTACAATAAGATTTCTATGTTTTTATATCTTACAGTTGAATTTTGTATTGCTCTAGTCCGTTTGTTAAATCTAACACTACCACAGATACATATCTTTTTTGGCACATGAATATTGCAATCAAGTTTAATTTAATTTCTGTTAAACTAGATGATACAATTTTGATGTAATATTATGCTTAAAATATTTTCCATCAGTATAAATGCAATGGCTTCATTCAGTAGAGTCTGTGAGATTAATATAAGCTTAGATAATATATTTTTGAGAGATACATTACAAAACATACAAACACATCTCTGTTGTTACCCATGAAAATAATTGATACTAAAATATCTTAAATGAAAATATAAATGTATCAAAATGTTTGTAACAATAACAAAAAATGGGCAACACACAAAGGGGAACAAAAGTACTACTCAATAAATTAGGGCACGCACAATTAATATACAAAACACATGCACTCACATAACTTTTATATTATACTCGTATAAAACACAAACAAGGAGTTTGGAGACCAGCCTTTTTCACAACAACCTTCACCATCACCACCAGAATATATAAATATATATTTAAATGATGATACCTTAATTTTCATTTCTGAAATGAATATTAACATTGAGGTTTTGCTGTTAGTTAATACAGTGAAACAAAAAGCGATCAAACGATGATAATTAGGTCTACTGTTATTACATACTTGGTAATCCTTCTGAGAACAAATTTTTGTTGATTATTTGGAATGCTACACAACAGAAACTCAGGTACGCAACAATCAACCAGCGGGGTTTATTTGAAAGGATATCTCTGCAATCTTAATTTTCCAAAATGCATAAATTTATAAAAAAAATTCCAGATGAAATTAATTTTCCTTATTTTTTAAATTCTTTTTTATCAAATTTAATTATATAATAAAGATCCAATAGACATTAAGTACAATATCTGCTATTCTTATTGAGCTTTATACCTGGTTTACATTCAAGTGCCCATTTCATAACCTAATTTCCTCTTACTGTTAAAGGAAGAAATTATTGCTTCAAATTAGCTTGAAATTATCACACCGATAGTAATTTTAATGTCTTTTGTCTATCACAGTGACCTATGTACTGGTAACAATAATGAACCAAACACAATTGCCTAATGAAAATTGTGTGCTACTATTATAACATGTCAAAATTAACTTCTAACAACATCCAAAAATTTCTCCAGTACATGGTTCCCTATTAGTATATTAACAATATAGGAAACTATCTTCTAAGATAATAACAATATCCTAATAATATTTACTATATACTTACTGGAAGACAGAGTTAGTCTTTTTATCAAGCAGTCAAAAGATATGGCTTTTATTATCAGACAATAAAGTTGCATTGAAATTTTGACTTATTCTGCATTAATAAAGTATTCCTCGACACATTATATGTTGGAGGCAATGGATACTTTATAGTGTTCACATGAATTGCTGAAACATGTGACTTCGCGAAATACCAGTTACACTGAGCAATAATTTGCTAAAATAATCATTTCTACTTCGTCTATGGGCATTAAAAAGTACGAAGCCAATATCGATCACAACTCTGAACAACTGCAGCAACTTTCGCTGAATGATACCTCACTTTCAGCTGAAGATCAGTACAAAGGCTAAAGGATCTTCTTGCAAGTCACAATATTGGGGAGGACTTCTGCGTTGCTGAGAATGACGTTTTGTTTGCCGTCAGATGGTTAAATGTACGTGGCTGCCATCAAAAATCCCATCATATGTCACACATCTCTAGCCAAGACCTTTCCTTGACTGGGAAACAAAGCTAAAGCTTTCAGTTGTGTTTATTTGTGCTTTTTTAAATGTTCTCTGACATTTTTGAGATCAACAAACCCTGAAACAGGTTTCTTTAAAACTAAAACCACAACAAATATAACATAAAACTCACAATTGATTCTTAGAACTCTAAAGTTCCTCATCCATAAAAAGGTAATCATGTTAGAAGAATTTAAATTTAAATTCAGTAGACATTAACTAATTTTACAGATGGGGCAGGTTTATGTATATGTATGTGTGTGTGTGTGTGTGTGCGTGTGCGCGTGTGTGTGTATATATATATATATATATATATATATATATATATAAAATCTTTACCATATTTTTACAAAACATTCCCTCCAATTCTAATGTTTCTTCTCCAAAACAAGTTGCATTTTATTATCATAAGTTGCCACTTTTATCTGTTTTTCTCGACAACATCAATATGGTAGAAGTCTTTTCAATATCAACTCACTAGAAGAGCAGATAATACACTCGTTCACTCTGTCATCATTCACGCATTCACTTGATTCTGTTCCGAGTCAATTTTCTGAACTTGGTCTCATATACACGGTCATTTTAATATTGGTTTCATTGTATAAAAAATAAATATAAACAATAACCATTATTTTCAATGTTGTCAATAAAACATTTATTCACTTGCGTACTAGAGGACAAACGTGATAAATTTATTAGAACATATATTTTAATCTTCACTTTAACATAAAATAACAATAATTATTATGATATAGTAAGAGTTATACTCATAATGATAGTGTGAACGCACTGAAATATTTTGCCCCCATGGCATCGCAATGAAAGACTGATATTGATGAGACAACATTATTTACTGCTGCTAATGATCTATCAGTTCAATGAGTGTGACTTCAAATGCATCTTCGCCCTCCACCTGTTTTATCTCCAGAAGAAAGAGGTCTTCGTTACAGTAGTACTTGAGCATATCATCGTCAATTTTGGCTATAATCCTGAAAACAGAGGGGGGTAACAATAATTAATACTATGATCAAAGAAATTGTTTATATAAGACAAAACATTATCTACCATTCTTTCATTTATTCACATTAAAATACTGATTGTATGAACAAGCCCAACTATCAAGTCTACACAAATTATTCTAGAATCTATCATTTATCTACCATATGAATGATTAGTGCAGATAATCCATAGCGTAACAGCTCCAGAGAGCCAAAACCGACTAGCTTGACTGCTGGCCTCACGTTCACATGCCTAAGCAGAGGTGAACGATCATCCAACCATATATAGGCTGACGTGTGGTCAGCACGACGAAGCCCCGGCCATTGCTAGCTTTCCTGACCGGATTATGCTACTCATTGTAGCTCCCCAATTTCCTCACGATGCTGGGTTGGCACCGGTCCCATACACCGGTCAAAAATCTCATGGGAAATTTCTTTCCCCGAGACTCAAACCAGTGCGCATTCTGTGTCACCGGTCCGAAGCATGATGCCTCAGACCACGCGGCTACAGTGCGGGACAATTAGTGCAGATGCTTTGTTAAAATGTTAGTAGAAGCTTTGTTATTCTTCTAAGAGTAAGTTAAATAATTATTAGTAAATCTCGTTTGTCCAAAATTTCTACTTGAAGGATAGTTGTACATTTTCCTTATGGATAATGTTCCTGTCACAAGTTATGATAACTTAACTATGAAGGGAAAAACAAATAGACAATTTTTCAGAGCAAAACTTACCCTTTTTTGTTTTTTCGATACAAGTTACTAATGCTTGAAGTAGAAATTTTGTACTTATTCTCAATCTGGAAAATAAGGAAAACAGATTAATAGTTACTGGTAATGATTTATAGGCAAATGGATTTGATACAGATAAAGAATGTATCTCCTTTTATTTTTCACATTTAATTTGGAAGGTTAAATTTATTTCTCATATTTCCTTTCCTTGGATAGGATAAAAGGTGTTCATTCCTATTTGTTTTCCAGAGCATGATATAACTGCCAACGCCACTAACTGGCTCTCCACTGATGAAGTCTATTATATGCATGCAAGTTCTGCTGGTGTTAGTCACGAACATTCATAATGTCTATTCATACACACATGCAAATACACAAGAGGGAGAAGCAAGCAAACACTTACCCATCACAGCATAAAGGTGCTCAAACACTGTGTTCGTTAACAAATAATTTTATTGTGTTATAACAGCCATATCCAGAAACTGAAACTGGGGTCATCAACTGCAGTGGATTCAGTTTTGTGGGTAAATTTCTTCTACATTTCACTGTAGACTACTCGTACTTGGTAATGCTGATACCTTAATAACATATCAAGTAACTGATACCTGCCATCCCTACCATATGTTTCTTGTATCACAAAACTGTAGTACTGTTTTGATTTATCTGTAAATAAATCTATATAATTATATATTTAAATTATAAATAGGTATACTATTGTCCTTACTCAACAGCATCAAATAAATAATTGTACTTTGAGACACCTTATGAGCCGGGATAGCTCAGTCAGTATAGTGACTGGCTACGGGCTGGATGACCACAGTTCGATCCCCGACAGGGGCAAAGGATTTTTCCTGTAGCCTCTGCGTCCGGACCGGCTCTGGGGCCCACTCAGCCTCCTGTCCAATGGCTAACAGGGTCCTTTCCTGGGGGTAAAGCGAGATCGGGGCGTGATGCTGACCACTCACCTCAATTTACTGCTGAGGTCAAGATTCAGTAGGAGCTATACCTCCACTCACCCCAAGCGGGACAAACTTTACTTTACTTTGAGACACCTTGCAAATTTGTTCACACCAGAACCACATTTTGCTTGTCTTATGTACCCCACGCAAAAAATAATTATAGCAATTATTGGACTATTTTTTTGTAAACATCTGTTTTGTTTTGTTGCTTCCTTTGCAGAAGCTGTGCTGTTTTAATACAGAATCAGAACGTTTTTAGTGGAACACCTAAAACTATATACAGAAACTTTTGATATGTAACAGAAGGTTAAAGTTAACTGTAACCATTTGCTAGTAATTCAGTTACATAATTTAATATTTGTGTAGAAATTCTAACAGCAGGTACATATAAATATACCTTATTGTAGACATGGTTTTCAGCTTTATGTTCCATGAAAGGAAGAAAAATTGTTTTCGTCCTTGTGGAACTATACTTCTAAGAAAGGGCTCTGCTCCATGGAATTGGTTTTAAACTAAACTTCACCACAAAATACAAATACTTCACTTTATTTTTAAATTTATATAATGCCTGAACTGATTTATAGTTGATGGATCTTGCATTTGTAGGTGTTATATTTGTAATAAACCTTGCACCATGTAAAGAAAGATGTTTCAAAACCTCAATCAAAGCCTCGGACAGATGGACCTAACAGAGGACCGAATGGAAGAGGAGAATCGAGGAGGCCCTGGACCAAATACGGACTGGAGAGCCATAGAAGAAGAAGAAGAAATTTGTAATAAATGTGAAGGTCTCTTCTGTTAATTGACACAAGAAATGGGGGATTCCTTTCTCCTCTGGATCTATATTTACATAATTGAAATGGGTGTAGCGCAGAGTCTTGATCTAGGCACTACAGAATTTTTGTACACTGGAATGCGCTAAGTTATACTGAACACGAAATATGAGACAAAGATTTGTTTTTTCTTATGAATTCATATAGTTTAGAATTTTATTAAACATGTCACACAGTAGCTCTGTCCAGTTAGAAAATTTCAAAGAACTCTACAGGCGACAAAATGACTTTCCAACTGTAGAAGAAATTGTGCTGGGTGGTGTCGTGAGCTTTGTTAGGTTATACATCACATTTTCTATTATTTGTTTAATGTTTATTGTTGATGTTGATAAAAATTAATGCCTAGTTTTACAGGTTGCAGTGACACTGACAATTTCCCTTATAGAAGAGTTTTCGAATATGGCTGTGAATCAATACAATTGCGTAATTTTATATGACACATACTTTTGCATACTTCTCCCATATTTTTATTCTTTCTCACTAAAAGTTCAGTGGACTCTCTCTTGACTGAAGATCTCTTAACCAGGTCTCTAGGTCAATGATGTTTATCCCACAAGTTTTTTTATTTACAGTAATTGTAGTAATCAAAAGTTTATTTATTTTAATTTTCTTATGAGGAATGCATTCTACTATTTACCTAGCTGACAGATTATTTCACTGATTACATTTAATGACTAAAGTTACATTATTATTATTACAGACATTTCAGAGTTATTGTTTTATGGTGTATCTGTAATAGACAAATCATTGTTAAGCTTAGTAAATGCCAATGATGATCGTATCTCAAAGTAATCAAGAAATAGCCAGATTTTCAAATAACGACCCTACCATACGATTGACTGGGAGTCCACTGCACTTATTCTTAACAGAACTATGTTATTTATTTGGCTTGCAGATATTTTATGGAAATAAAATAAGAAATGTACGTCATCTTTACCCAAGAATTCCAGATGTAATAGGCTTGTAGCTAAAAATATGAACTACTCAAAACAGGAAAATAAAGGAATTAGTTCTCTCGAGTTCAAGAAATGTTGTCTACCCCCAACCAATATTTTATCATAATTATGAGTATGTACCAACCGCATTGAGTAGCCCCTGTGTTGTGGGAGGTATGACATGAAGGGGCGTATACACGTCATCTGTTTCCTGGCGGACATACAACATCACTCGTTCATTAAGTGACGGTGCTGCCATCATTTTGGCTCTTTTGATTGGTGGGCTTGAGAAAACAGTGCCATCTGTTGATAAGTTTGCACCATCAATAATTCCATCCTTCTTATCACTGTAAAAGAAGACACACAACTTTAAGCCATTAATATTAACGAAATATTACGTTGAGCGTTACTAGGGTATTTAAATAAGAAATATTTATCGTTGAAGATGCTTTGTTCTGTGATATTTGTGGTAATGAGAGACTAGTGAAACCATCAGAAGTTACTGGAAGAATACAATTTATTTATAGTTTATTTGATGACAATTTTTCAGCAGCTCAGACTATGTAGTGTCGGGGAGACTACAAAGAAAACTGAAAAGAGGACAGATTTATCAACAAAATAAGTACAGAAGGAAGAGCTGCATATTTTTTTTTGTTCTTCTGATGTGTAGTCTCTGAGGTTTGTAACTTTCTGATATATATTACAGCTCCATCTCTGTTCTGATTTATGTAACAGTGACATATAATCTTCAATTTTGATATCATGCCAGAATACGTCGTTAGATGGGTTACTTTCTAACTTCAGTTGTTAACATTTATAAATATTAACCATACTTGAACTTGCAGTTATAATAATTGAATTTTGCACGGTTATAGTTTTCAGTATATTATGTGTATAAATTTGTATACTTTTCTTTTCCAGGTTCATTTTTTATATAAATTTTAACACAGAAAATTCTAAATGATAATTTGCATTAGTATTTTTTATTAATTCATATCACAGTGAAAAAAATTACAGTTTTTTGTAATATTGTTGAAGTGTCGTGATGTATCGTTTCCTTTTTTCTGTAATTTTATCGTCTTCAACTATATTAGCGAGGTTCATTGTAACTAGAACCTGCGATGATGGTTTTATAACAAAACTCAAGCACTGTTTTAACGTGAAGTAGAAAGTGTGGTTGTTGATAATCGATCTATGCCAGTGGTATTCAACCTGGGGTACGCGTACCCGCGGGGGTAGGAGAAGACATCTTAGGGGGTACGTGAAATTTAAAAAAATATATTATTTTATGATAAACACTGAATAATCAGTAATGTAATTTATTTAATTTATTTTAGATGTAGATTATATACTATGTAAAACTTGAATTATACACCGACTTTGGAGGTACAAAGTTGAAGAGAAATTATATCTGGGGGTACGCGAATGAAAAATGGTTGAATACCATTGATCTACGCATATAAAACATACGGGTTATGGAAGTCATTAAATATTGACTGTTCTAAGATTTGCATGATACTGAAACATTTCAATATCTATTTTAATCTTATCACATTTTTTGTCTGTTAACAGACTTCACTCTCCATTAATACAAGTATTGTTTTTAAGCCTAAAGCTAAAAAATTGCAATGTTTACGTACATATCACAGCTTTTGCTTCGACACAAGGTCTTTTACAGCAATGCATCTCAACATTTCTGGTACTGCAGACACCCTTCCCAAAATTACCTCAAAAATTCTGATTAAATAGCGTATAGATTAACTAAAATAGAAATATTTGTTATTGTTTTTGTCATATTTTTACTCCAATGTGGAAGTAGAAAATTTGACAAAAAAGTTTAAAACTACGGCGATATAGCATCGAAAGAAAAACAGAAGAGCAGAATCCGCCCAGTCGCGGACAGCTTAGGCAAAACGTGTTCATCCCCAGTTGAGGAAAACTGTCTTGCGCCGTTAAACTTAATGGCATTCCTAAGTGTAGCAAAGAATAATGCAAAAAGCTGCCATGCAAGGAAGGGATAGAATGCATCCTCTTACCAAGGTGTGTCCGGGGGAAAGTGGTTGTGGAACTTGAGAGTCGGCGTGGTGCTCGGTTTGCTCGAATGCAGGAGGAAAGGCAATCCCTGCTTCCCAAGCCCATGCTGAGACCCAGAACTTGCCTCCCCATTCGACAGGCTGATCACCAAAATGAGAAGAATTGAAATTAGATAAACTAACTATTTTACAGGCAAATTAGGGTCTAGAAAATGTCCCCTCCAACAACCTCTGGCCCCTTCACCGGTGGTTTTTAACATGCCACACGATACTTTCAGGGCTTGCCCAACTAAACAAATATTTTTGAGGCTTATAGGTTTTGCTTAATTTTAAAAATCCACAAAATTTATCCCTTTGTATTTAAATATACGCAATTATAATTTAAATTAATCCAAGACAATCAAATTACAAGTAATAACAACATTCGTAAATAAAATATACATGATCTTTCTCAAAATTTCATTCTCTTAACTATTCAATTTTAATTCTAGTTTCCTTCTTAACCACAAAAACTCCCGAGTTTCATAGACTAAAAAATTTAATAGACACAGATTCATAAAATAATCGTAGAAACTGTGTCAAGTAAATCATTGTTCATGGCTCTTCTTTGTTTAATGTATTTCAGAATAAAATATTTTAGTGCACTATTTGCCTCGTGAATAGGTGAATAAGCATATTCTGAATAAAATATCAATAGTATCTGTTGTTACACCACAGACGCACTTGTAATTTTGAATAATTTTACTCTCTACCTGTTTATCTCAAAATAAAATAACAAGCCACAAATGATAACACTCACACAACAGTACTGTCTGTTCAAAGGATCTGGAAGATTATGTAAATAAATTTAAGTATACGTGTAATTTTTTGTGCAAAAAACAAATTTATTTTGAAACTGTATCATATCTTTAATTGAGCTCGTGCCAGTTCATGCCTATTCAAATTTAGACAGTTTTGAGCAAAATAATAGGAGGAGGGTTTATTCAAAAACATGAGCACACAGAATTGCATGCAAAAAGGCACCACAAAAAGCAAAGCTTCGTGGGTATTAATAAAACTCAAACATTACCCACCTTGAGCTGTCTGTTTCATGACCATAGAATCCCTGCAGCTCCATTGAAGTCAACTGCAACAAAGAATAACAACCTTTCTTTTAGACTACGTTGTTTACACTGCGTGACCCTAACAGTCAATATTGAACATTTGCTTCTGTACTTCCTGCTGTTACCTACTAATCAGACATGAACAGTTGTAACCTCTGTGAACAGATTTTCACTAAATTTTGTATTTAGAGCTCTTATAATATTATTTTGAATTAAAACAACAATCCTGATGTCAGTTTTATTGAAGATCAAACTTAATTTTCCACAATAGGCATATTTAATTAAATATTTATCCGCGGAAATTCTTTATGTGAAAGATTTTGTATTTATTGATTTACGACTTTTTTCAATATATTTTTCTGATGAAATTTCTCAGCCCCTTAACTTATTAATAAACTACCTCCAAGGAGCAAATTCTGTTTCGATATATAACCAGTTACTCGGCTAGACAAGAAATTCGCTGCCGTTTATGCAAGTTGAAGGATTGTTGTGTTCACAAGAATCTATCACTGGATCCTGTTCTGAGTGTGATGAACCCAATCCGTAACCTCAAATTCTACTTCTCTAAGATCCATTATGTTTCCATCTAATTCTATATCTCACATGTGTTTTATCAGCCCTTTTTACTCTTTAAAGCTGAAGATCACCTAAATAATAATTCAGTCTGTACTGAAAAGAGAACACCACACTACACGATTACAAAGGTCAATTTGTTAATGCTGTTTAAGGACGTAGTCCCTGTTTACACCTATAATCATATGAAACAAGTATAAAATTAAACTTATTGATTGTTAAAGCAGCTACTGCTCGGTTTTGAAGAGATGACGATAATTTCAGCACACCAAATGAGAGAATAAGTTCCATTGTTTTGTAAATTGGATCCATGTCCATGCCGACAGCAAAATCAATTTATTTACACTGTTATGCACTACAGGCCTCAATATAATACAATTCGCAGTCCCGGCCAGAGCGCATCTTTGTTGGGTATAGAACATGTGATCCTCCTGCAATATCCGATGCAGCGGAATACAACAAACACGTATATTTCCTGTAATGCTTAATGTACTAGATTTCACTGTGTAAAGGAAATTAAAATTGGTTATGTCTGATAACAACGTGATACAGTAAATGAAAATGGTGCAGCAGAGGGCTTACAATAAACGCACGAGGTCCACAAAACCATCTTTACGGACGGAAGGCTATATGAGTTCTACTGCACTGTACTTGTGAAAATGAAAAAGAAAAAAATTCAAGTTTTTTTAATGTTTACAAGTTTCTTTGTAAATTACAGAAATAATCGCTCGATACACAGCTCATACATTCATAAAAGTAACAGAATAAATAATTACTGAATATCACTCAGCAAAGCAAAATGTACTGATTCTTAAATAATTCTTTATAAGGAGACTATTGCCCACAATTTAATTAAATTTGTTCCAAATCTGTTTTTAATTCACGAATGAATTCCTGTTTAAAATTACAGTAAAATTGTCTTTCCAATTTAGTCATTTTAAAGTCTTATAGTACCGCCACGGTGGTCTAGCGGTTAGAACGCTGGCCTTGTAATCCTGGGGTGCCCGAATTTATAACTTGTGTTGGGCAAGGCCGTGGTCTAGGCAACACGGAGTTTTCCTCCGGGGCTTCCCCGGTTTCTCGGTGGCATCCTAACAATTACTCCATTCACACCAGAAGAAGGCAATGGCAAACCACTTCTGTATCACCTACCTAAAAAACATATATGAACAGGTCCCAGTCTGAGAAAAGGATGGAAGGATCCTGTTCATAATATGTCGCCAACCTCTTGTAAAGGAGACGGCGTAATAAAGAAGAAGAAAAAGAAAGTTTTATAGCCATTTAAGGGTAGCCATTATTTCTACCAAGAAACTATACTGGTCAGTGAATGCTACCTTTACTTTGCATTATAATCTATATGTTAGGGTAATAGTGATTAACTTACAATTAGGAATAATAACCCATGATTATGTATAATTCCCTGAAGGTGATTTTGTATAATCACCAGATAATAACTGAATTATTCATGTCTACCATAACATATATATGTTATAATTGTCCTTGAAATTACAATAAACCGTTCTTTTAACAGTGCTGGAAAGGTAACATACCAAATTTTATAAAAATCTGGTGAACAGTTTTCTATTTGAAACACGTGTACAGACAGTTGGACTAACAGACTTTATCACCCCTATGTGCGTTTATTTTATGTTGTTAAAGTTATAGCTTGGATTCTTTTTCATAAACTTTATTCGTTGATGAATACGTTAACCATACTAGGTCATGCCATAGATCCTGTAGTTAGTCACCAGTTTCTTACAGATGCCCAGGTTTGTGCCCAGGGCAGTCCATGTGGGATTTGTGGTGAACAAAGTGGCAAGATTATTAAACTACGAATCTTAAGGCTTTGACAGAATTATGTATCATGTTTTGATACATTTGTGTGCCAGTCTTGCAATTGAAAATTCATTTGGCCAGTTTTTGTGCATCTCTCAGGTATTAATAATGCAAACAAAAAACAAAGTAGCACTAATAACAATTTATCATCAATATAAGATAAAATTGATAAATAATATAATGCTGGCAAATGAGACGCACCCAGCTTACCTTGTCAATGTCCTCTGCAGGGGTGAAGAGGACAGGAGGTTTCGTGAGGTCACTCATGGAGTAAAATTCAGACCTTTCTGTTGGTGGGTGATACAACTCATCTATCTTCTTTCGTCCAGTAGCCGTCATCTTACGCTTAGCAGCTCGTCTTTCTTCATCACGTGTCTTCCTTTCTGCACCCTACAGCAGGAACCACCAGTCCCATGGTCATTATGTTCAAACTTTCTCACAAACTTAGTACAGAAAAGCGCTATTATCATGAAAATATATACTGATTACAATAATGCGTAGTCTTGGTACACTTCATTTATAGAAGTCATTTTGGAATAATATCTGTTTACCCGTGTTTGTGCACTGAATATTCAACAAATGTGTACTATTTTATTTTCGTTAGTGCCTCACAGGCTACACAGAAATATATAATAGCTTTCAAATTATACACTTACTGTGAAGTCGATGTATACATTTGGATATGAATACCAATCTTTTTTCAAAACAGAGAAACAATCCAGGAGAGGTTGATGAGTAGTGAATAGGGGTTGGTTATGATCAAAAAGTATTAGTACAGTCCTGTAATGTATAAACATTCCACTCCGTTCCATTTTGCATAGACTCTCCTTGGAAGCAGAAGCTTCAGGATATGGTTACAAACAACAGATTATACAAGGGGAAAAATAATATTGTCTGGCTTTGTCCTTAAGAAGTTACAACTTTTTTTCCCGTGGCCACTGTTAAGAGGCGAGGGCGAAGTAGCTGAAGACAGCTTTTCAAGTGATGCACAACATTCGAATAGACCTACAGTACCATAAATCTTACGTAAATTTAAAATAATTAGGTGCTTATTGTTACAGAAGAAAACGAGACTATTTAATACTCTCAGTTATGAAGAAAATATCACCGGATTCAGTATTAAACATTCCATGCCAATGCAATTTAAATATCTTCTTTGATGTCTGGTCTAGTCCCACACCAAGCTGAAAGCTATTTCACATACGCATGTCACAGGGTATAGAATTTCTACACCAACTGATTTACATTTCTTTAAATGCATGTTCTGAATTAAGACACATGTTCAGCCAGGATATGTGTGCGTGACACACAGTATGGAGATATTGTTTTGCTGTTACTGTACTTCAAGACTTGTTATATCATCTGATAACAATACATTTTTAATTTATCCTTCATCGTTTATCTTTCAGGTAACATACGACCGCCCTTGACACAGCCAGTAAGCTGTATTTTGGGATAAGGATTTTTTGTAGTGTGGCCATACAGAAAGGTGATTTCGACATGCCACCATTAAATGGTTCTGCTGGACTCACTCCTTCACACATGGGTGGTTACTTCATAACGCTTCAAAATGACAAAGGAAACAGTTAACCGCCATATCCAAATTACGTTGACGTAAGGTGAAAGTGTAGCAACATCACTTTACAAAGACGCCTTCGTCATTTATTAGAAGGCATTACAAATATCACACTAAAAATACAGACGCAAAAGTTACTGAATTAGTTACCTACTTTGAATATGGATTTTCTTACTTTCAGGAAAGTACGTAACAGCACACAAAGAAGAAGAAGAAGAAGATAAGGATAATATTAACCATTTTAAGCAGAAGCTCGTCTAAAAATATTAAAACATGCAGTCCGTACCGCAAAGAAAACAACACTTCTTCACTACATGCATACACGCACACACAGAAAATATAATGTCTTAACTTTTGTCGCCTCCTCATTTCTTTCACGCACCATTAATTTGTTCCGCATTCTCTAATATTCGAGGGTGTTAACATGAGAGCACCTCACGCAAACAGCATTTAATCTGATGAAGCCTAATCACAATTTCGTAGTCCCTTTGGTTTATAATGAACAAAAATTTATATGTGATTTTTTATTCATCTCGCTTCAGGTCGGATATGTAGTGTCCAACCCACGCTTCGTGGAAATGTGCTGGCTGAATATGCAACGTAACGAATTGAACTTAAGATACAACAATCAGCCCACTATTAAATCACTGGATATATTATTACTTAATTTTCAAGAACTAGTTTCTTCCCTTGACGTTGGCCTGTGTCGATATTTCATTATTCTCAGCTATAGCTATGAATGAATTTAGAAGAATTATAAGCGCTTACGAAAGAGAATCTACGAATCTAATGGGAATCAACTTACAGGATATTCACACTCAACATATAGGCGTATGTATTGCCAATCCCCCCCCCCCAAAAAAAAAACCCCACCGGTATTATAATATTTCTTAAGTGGTTTGACTCAGATTTAAATTAATTTTAGTATATTTTAAGTAAGTCTGTAAATTTCCTTTAGTCTTTCTTCTTCTTAAATATCTAATCATAAACAGGCCTACATTTTCATTGTTTGTGCATTGTAATCCCTTAACTCTTGGCTAAGAAATTTCCCCGATCAGTTGACGTGTACTGAAGCAATCTTTTCTGTTACTGAAAGACACATGGCTGTCGTTTAACTTTGTCCTGGGCCAGTTCATCAGATAACATTCTCAAAACCTGCTTTTTAACAAGCTGCATAATTATGCGAGGTAATGACTTGTTTGGAATTTTTTTTGTATTTGCGTTTGTTTTTAATAACCTAACTGTATCTGATTTGTAATGTAATTGTAGCGCTCTTATTCAAAATTAGGCATCGTTTGATGTTTATTGGCATCAGACAGGTATGTATAGAGGAATAAATGCACATAATTTCGTTTCATTTATCATTTCATATTTCCAGGGAGACGCGCATTCCTTACATGAAACGCAGTATTCCGGAATAAATCTTGGAAGGTCTACTTGAAAGAATAATATCCTCTTGAAAATCTGGGGTTGGAATTCATGAGTTTCTTCAGTCTTCTTTTTGTCGCGGTATAAGAAAATTTCCTTCACCGTATTTCGTCTTCATGTTTCATTCTTATCTTCTTCCTCTTACACCAATTTATCCTTTCTATTATTCTAACTCCATCGCCTATATTTCTCTAACAAAGAGTTTGGAATGTCCCATAAAACACAGCAGTTAAACCATGTCGTCGGGATTCTAAGCCCAGTCACAAAAGGACGTAAAATTAATTGCATTCCGCACATGGGAAGAATTCAGAGATTAAAACAAACGTTTTACTGCTGCTATCAATTCATGCCGGCGGAAGGACTAAAACAATTCGATGACAAACGGAATTTACTATGATGGATTGTAGACGTCCATAACATGTGTTCAGCCGAGGAGATTATGTTTTATTGGATATAAAACACAAATAGGGACATTTGCGCTCAGTTTGCAAGTACATGGTTTTGAAGCAAATATGTACTGCCAAAGTAATTGTAAATAATAAATGAATTGAACTAATCTAATGAAGTTCCATACAGCCATTAATCTCACTATATATAAAAATTTTCAGAACTTAAATAATATGAATGAAGAAACAATATATGAGGATAATAATAATTCAATTCAATTCTTTTTATTAGAGTACTGCATCAACAGCCAGACGGCCAATTACAGATACAGCACAAAAATAGAGTAAATACAATAATCATATAATAATAATAATACATTAAGAAAACATATTGCTTAAAAAAGGAGTGAGACGTATGTCTAATTTGTCCTTCACGCAAGTTAAAGGCGTTTGTGTACTTAGAAGATCATACCATCCTAAGGTAATTATCGCTATCTGAGGATCACAACTGAGGTCTCTTATTCCAAGTGAAAACTTGTTATGTGCTGTCTCCTACCAGAATTTAAAATTTCGTGGCATCATTATCGAACATGTTTCGCATTAATTAAGTACATCCTTCCATACTTTAAATTAATATTCAAAAGATATTACGTCAAGGGTGTCCATGTAAAGATAACAACATGGGACCGGATTGAAATGTTTCTAGGTCAGCCATGCGATAAGTTACAGCTTACATATCAGTTTCATTTAATATTTTAGTCAACGTTTATCATGATTCCATGATAAGTCCAACTTCGTGGAATGTCAGAAGAAGTAGTAGTAGTAATACGAATAAGAAAATAAAAGAAGAAAGATAGTACGTAAATAAGAACAAAATAGTAATCAACAAATAAATATTTAAAATAAAAACTTGACAATAAATAAATTGATAAATAATGATTATTTATTTATGGTTTAGTTAACGAGTCTGTCAGTAGCTCGGGCTACGTAGCACAGAAAATAACGATATACAAAATCAGAGATTGCAATGGCGAAAGCATGAAAGGAGGGAGACAGGAATGAATAAAAGAAAGAAAATAGAAGTGGCATTGGGTGACATAATTTGAAATTAGCATATTCATTAAATGCACAAAAGTGTGACTTCCAAAGTGAGAGGAAATAAGAGTTTTAGTAGTGTTACACTGCAGTTTCTTTCTCCATTAACAGAGTTTGAAACCGATGAACCTGTTAAGACTGCTTTTTACATTCGTTGATTGTACCTTTTCCATGTTGACTAGCCCTGCAAAAGATTAATATCGCACAATATTGAAAGCTTGTACCGTGCATAAGGACGCGGAAAGGGTCTGCCAGCTTCTTATTCATACAATTTAACACTGGCAGCGGGACTTTTATCTCTGAATGACATCTTCGTTGGATGCTTTTGTGAATTATGAGGCAATTTTTTTTCAAGCTTCTTTCTGAGCCGACCTTAACTTGCTTGTGAGACAATACCTCGACTAATTATTTACAAGATGCTTCTTGATTTCTACCCCCAACATCTACCCATCCTCTTGTTTCAGCAATCTTATTCTAGCTTTGTTTTTATGTTTCGTTACCAGACTACAGAACATACCCATAACATAATTATTACTAATAAGTCCTTAAAAAAGGTTGCAAAGTTCTGATGCTTAGCAACAACTCGAAATTCAATTCAATTCGTTTCTTTAAGGTAGAAGAACTTCTGGGAATGTTTTCTAGCATTCAGTTCAGAATTTTTACATCTTCCAATATAACGTCTGGAAACTTATACGACACAATTTAAAATGCATTGCATTAGCTGTTGTTTTACACGTTTGAGAAATTTAGTCTGTCATTCTAAGGGAAGAACATGTCTTGCGGTTGTAGGAGAAAAAATTACTAAGAATATTTGAGCCCAAGAGAGATCACGTAACAGAGCATCGGAGATGATTTCATAATGAAGATTTTTCAGTTTTTATTGCCCATCTATAATTATTGAAATGATTAAATCAAAAAGGATGATATGGTAAATATCTCATCATAACTTGAAATACTTATCGTGATAAACAGCAATATAAAACAGAAAGCTGTGGTCATAGCAATATGCAATATTACTCGATGTACATTGTATTTGATGTTACATTTTACATACAGAATTTATAAAGTTAGGCTTTCGGACTTGACAGATGAATCGACGAATTAAAATAACTTACGATGAAAGAATATATTATCTGGACCGATAACTGGAAAGTATATGCACTATTTGAGATACCGAGTTATTCAATATAGTTTCGATTTCAGTACCTCGAAGAAGATAGACACTAAAACAGAAGCATCTGTCGCCATCCTCCTCATCACGAAGAATATTTGTGAGCGGTCGAGGCGGTAATGCGATCATCTAAATTCAAAGAGCGCTCTGATCCTGCCTGCTTGGTTCACATGTACACACGACAAGCAGAACTACTTTAAAAACGGCGTCTCTCCCACTCTGCCTAATGTTGCAATAGTGACTGTAATTTCCACATGGAGCCCACGGATGGAATTTTTCATGATACAAAATAAAAAACTGTAGGCCTATTATAAGTTATTTGGATTGTGTGCCCAAAGTACAGGGTGTTTCAGATATAACTATACAAAATTTGTTGTCTAATTTGGGGGTTCAAACCAAGTTGGAAGGTTCATATGTGCACAAAATGGCAATTAGTAATAAAACTAATTTACAGAATTCTTTATTTAAAATATAAATAAATGATAAGTGGCAATTTACGTGTAATTTCTTGTTTTATAAGGAAACAAATGTTGTCATCGTGCTTGTAAGTCTGTCTCGTGTAATAGTTCAGAGTAAACTGACAGATATTCATGAAACGTGGTAAGAACATCGTATCATTTGATGGTACCTTGCCGTCATATTATGATTTATTGCCACTAGTAGTGCCCAATTATCAACACCCTTTTGGACTGTACTAACATGTAGGTAATACTTAATTTACTACATGATATAACGTACAGGTTCAAACACTTGGAAAACGTCTGTATCTTGAGGGCCGATTTTCACATGAACTTGCCTGTTAAATATATTTCTTTATAGGCCACGATTTTGAGCACTGATTTCTGAAAAAACTATATTCATCTATATTAATAACAAATTTAAAAGTTAATTATACTTTTTACTCAAGTCGTCATTAATTCAAGATTAAAAGAATAAGGCATAAAGAAGTAAGATAATAAAACGCGGAGCCAATTGAGAAGTAACAGGGGAGTAAAACTGCCACTATAATTGCCCTGTTTAATCGATAAATTCGTTGTCTGTTAATCTTTTAAAATGGAAAAACTTTTATTTTAGAAGTAGAAAGGGAACACACGTTATAGGCTATTATGTACATCCCTGTTGAAATATCCATGATATGAGAGTTTCTTGTGGTTATGATTTTGTCTAAACAAAATACTCCTCATGTTGTCGAGAGTCGTTCGATGTTGCCTTAACTGCATTATTACTTCTTTATTCTTATTCATTCAGTAATAATTTTCTGTTTCTCAGCAGGTAATTTCTGTTAACATTAAATAATGAAGCCCTATCATGTGAAATGGATTAACAGACGACTAAATACAGTTTGTGCAAATGAATACGAACAAATGGTCTCTTTCACATAAAAACTTTAGTTGTGTACGAAAATTAAAACAACTTATTATTTAGGACGTAATAATATGGTTCACCTTGTGCAGTTTGTTACCTAACAAATATACAGCAAACAAAATTAAAATTTAATTGATAAACTTATAGGCCTATTCAATATGAGTAACTCATCGCCCTGATGATGGAGGCAGCAAACACCTTTGAAACGCTGGTAAATTTCTACCAGACTACAAGGCGCAATAACCCAGAAGGCAGCCATCTTCATTTTGATAATAGCCTATTGCCAAACATCTGTCTGCAGAAAGTAGGAAATATCCTAGACATACCGTAATAGCTGATTTATAAGACTTCATGTTAAAAAAGAAGGTTTTATAATTAATAAGTAACTCTAATCTTGTAGAGAAAAGTATCACGTGGAAAACACATAACCTAAATAATTAATACATTATCGTGTATTATTTAAATACTTAGTTCTTAAAGTTGTGCATGCATGAACATGGATGGTAGGGTCTAATATACGTACGTACAAAGGAAGCATACAGAGACCCTTAGCTTCCTTCTGAGTCCTAGTGTTCAACATTTTATATGAATTTTTCTTTATTTAAAAATGTCTGCAGTAAGTTTATACACAATATTCTACATGCCCCACAAACACATTCTTATTCAAAGCAGGTATTTCCCTATAATATGTGTAATTATATGGCCTTTGTGTTTCATGCTTCGGCGTGTAGTACGAATTTTTTATGTTCCGTTAATTTCTTGTGGTACGAGACGAAGTCATGACAGGTAGCTGTGGGCTCAGTGTGTACACCCTCAGAGATTAAGAAACAACTTTCTTTTTATTTACCACATTTATAAAAAGAACAACATCCACCACTCCACAAGTTCTCTGTTTTGTAGTCATAAATTCTTGTGCATCAAATGCCACGGAATTAACGCGTTGCGATCTGTTACACACTAGAGTACACATTTATAAAACCTAATTTGAATCATATGCAAATGCCTTTAGGTAAATGTCTGAACAGGGAAACGAGCAGATTAAGTTACGGATAACGCGAGTCATTTGTTCCTCTGTGAGATTTCAGGTTCTCACGGCAAGAAGTATGCTGTTTTCTGGGATATTGTGCCGTGTCGTCTGGTAGACGTTTAGTGACGTTTTAGAGGTGTTTACTGCCTCCATCATCAGGGCGATAAATCACGACTTATTATTTCCTATTTTACTTCTGAATCACTCTTCATTCAAAAGCCCACTTACGATAAATCTACGACCTTCGTATGTCTTAAGTTGTACCATTTATTTCTCTCCTGTCATTCATATTTCCGCTGGCTGAGTCACCAGTCTTTGTGAGCAAACTCTTCAGGGAAAAGATATATCTGAAATAACCAAAAATGCTAAAAGTATACCTTCCTCCTTAATGTGCTAATTTCTCTCCCTATTCTTTTTATGTGAATGTAATTTTCATTTATACGACCGCTGTCAGCGAAGCGTGCAGCAGGGATATACACAGATTGCGTGTTAAATGTATATAATAAACGTTATTATCGCCAGGGCTTAGTCGCCGCCATGTTTCAGCTTATATAAAACGCAGTACATAGTTGTATGTACTGTATATATGTAGGCCTTATACATGTATAATAATTCGTAGCTGTTGTTCCTTCGAACGATTTAGTGCCCAATTAGAGGACACTGAAATTGTGGGGCCGAAATTGCTGCCCCCTCCCTTTAACTTCATGTCTTAAAATTTATGGGTTTTACACGCCATCGTACGGACGAATAGATCTACACTGTAGTCAGAGTTGACGTAGATTGTGATGGTATGCATCTACACTTTTCAAGGTAAAAACGGAATTAGTCTACTATTCTTTTAATCTCATGCTCTAATCACCCGTTCCTCTCCGCAAGGAAGATCCTAAATTGGGGGAGAATATATATATATATATATATATATATATATATATGAATGTAGGTAGGCGATGTAATTACATCTCATAGGATACAGTGTTTATTTTGTTCTGAAATATGTGATTTGAACCTAATGTTTTGTTTCTTTCTCCTTACAGCCCACCAGCAATCAACCTTTTAGTAATATTGACTCACCGTAGACCACATTTTGTACGTGATGTTCTCTCAACTGCACAGCTTATACCAAAAGGCCTCTGGAAGGATGGCTGTGAGTGATCAGTAAGGAAGCGTGTGTAAGAAAGTGGGCTTGACCTCTCTAGGTATTACACCAGAAGATGCGTGAAGAAATTTGTGAATACCACGAGAAATACCAAAGATAATTTCCCGACCTTCGGGCAGCAAATTTAACTCATAAGTAGCAAATACGAATCCGGAGCCCCAACCACTCGATTATGGCATTCGTTATGACAAACTCGAATGCGGCAAAAGATTTGTTATATCAGATTCAAACACAATTAAAAGTCACGTAAAATTTGTTTCGATCAAGAGCTAGCTGTTCTTCAAAACATTTTTCCTTTAAAATACGAGTCACTTAGATGAATAATTACATCTTGGCGTAATACGAACTAATATGAGAAAATGTACTCATTAGATACAGAATTTTTTCTACGAAAATATACGATAACCTATAAGAATTTAATTACATTCTAAAGACCGTGACAAATAATAAGACATTACGGATATATACATATATCACAGAGATGAATCGCTTTATACATTGCTGTTGCCTAGTTACCACAAGGGCATTATAATTTCCTTACAGAATAAAAATTTCCATCTTATTCTCGTTCAATTAAAACCAGACTAAAACTTTTACACAGTTATGTATTAATAGGCAAAGTGGCAGACGTGGGAAAAAAGGAGAAGCAACAGACTGCCTATACCTTGATATAATAGGCCCTGTTCTTAGCAGCAAGGGGGATTCGGTAGATTTTCAGTAAGCACGCGGCATATTCCTCAGAACAAAGCCAAGTCGCTTGATGTATTCACACTGCAACCCCGTTCGCTACCTGCCCAAGTGCATGACGCGTCGCTTTGAACTCGGACCTGCTTTTCGTTCATGTCAGTCGGTCAAAGTGGCAGTACGTCCCTCAACTCATTTTTATTATTTAAAAAGACACTTCTTTGTATTGCGTGCTTTTGGTGTACAACAATAAAAACAAAGATTACACTTTACCTCTGTGATCACGACCGTACGGACAACATAAGATACGGAGTTGCGTCCTAACAACAGACTGGTAGCTACACGTCCTCTTTCTGACTCTTGATATGAAAGACAGGCGAGAAATCGTTGTTATACGTAGCATTTTATTAAACAGTGATGCAGCAGCAGTAATTTCTTTGGTCATTTTTCAAGACATCGCGCTTCTTAGTACCTGCTATTCTAGACCCCACTTTCGAGTTTAAAGTCACGTAAGAACGAAAAGGAAGAGTGATATTCTCTTGGTATTAGATTTGAAGCTCAAACGGCGAAGTTTTCGATGTTGGTCTTCAGATTTAAAACTCCCTGTGGACTTGTAATGTAGAATAGGATTTTCCGCCATCTTCAGTCTTGCAGTTGGAAACTCTATGTTCCTCCGACATGTAATTTTTCTGGTGTCTACTGATTGTCAATCACGGGAGCGCACTGCTTGCTGTATATGACCTAAATATACAATTATTCGCCCCATTTGTGGCGAGTCATGACACAGTTAATTTCTACATTGCATGTGTTCAGCACTTTGTAGCCGCGGCTAATCTAAATATTAGTTAAGAATCAAATCCGTACCGCAAAGAAAACACAACACTACTATTACAAAGATAAACTAGTTATTATTGTTTAAGGAAATAATCCCTGTATACCGTAAGAATTATATGAACACCACAAACAAAATAAGTTATTGGTTGTTGAAGCAGGTGGGATCATTGTGCTTTAAGGGGTTATTATGAAGACAGTACTCTGTGTTAGCTGTACAGATTAGTTTCCAGGGACTAGCCTTCAATGTAGGAACGGTGTTTTTAATTTCACTGTTTAAAGTCCCGTTGTTACGTGTTATTGCATTGTCTGAACCATCTGAGAAATCAGGTTCACAGAGATACGCGTTATCGGAATCCATTCATGAATCCATTTAAGTATAAACGGAAGAAGATGATGGGGTATATATAACAAACAAATCAAGTCACTACTTCTTACCTTCTGATCTATATCATATTAATACTGCAAACTACATTAATATCCTAGACCGGTCAGCGCTGCTATTTTCAAAATTCTTAACGCAGATATTCTGGTATGAAAACCACATTCAGAGAAATGTAGGCTGTCAGATTTTATTTGTCAGACATGCCTATCAACGTTGCGCTAACGAAACAATAACGCATTGAAGAAGGGTTAAAACCTTTTCATTGGCTCTTGGGAATAGCGACCTCTTGATAAAAGAAAAAGAAACATGATGATACAAAAAAGGTTTTAAAAATCCGAGATTATTTCGTGATATGCAACTTTGAAGCCAAATCGGGTAGTTCAGATGAAACCCAAAGGCAGAAAACACACAACTCAAGAAACAGAAACTAACATCATGATTATGGGTGATTTCGGTTTTATGTTTTACACTATCTTCTCATACAATTCGTTTACAAGAAAAAATATTTCAGTAAAACTTCCGACTCGCAAACATTGGCACGCAATCACGGATGCACACATGCGTGCAGGAATGAGCACGCACTCGAAGAAGAAACTAAAATAAAAAGGGTGCATGAGAGACCCGCATTGTTTCAACAGCTTGACCTGACTCCAGTTCCCGAACAGAGGTTTGTTTCTGTTTGCCCCTGGATTGGTTATTGTCATTCATATTTCTAGTGTGATTTAAGGTTTTCACGGTGGTGAGAATGATTATATTGTTCTTCTAGGCTTTGGCGCAGTACATACTCGCAGGTAGATGCTAACGTTTCGAACAAATATACCGTTTCCATCTTCAGGACTGTATCTAGTTAAAGATCCTTTACTAACTACATAAGTTATATAGTATAGATAATTAATTGTAGGATTAATAACAATACACATACTGCGGCCAGAAATAAATTCGTTCGTTATTGGTCGACCCAAAGAAAAGAACGTGACTCTTCAGTGGTGAGACAGCGCTAACCTGTGTTGTACGTCTGTTCTCAAGTATTATCCCAGCATTTACCTGGAAGGACTGAGGGAAACAAGCTGAAACGTCATTCTGCATAGCAGGTGTAGGTCTAACGGCCGATATTCCAATCCGAATTTTTAAATACGTTGCTACGTCTGGCAGTGTTGTTAGGTTAGGTTAGGTTAGGTTAGGTTAGGTTAGGTTAGGTTAGGTTAGGTTAGGTTAGGTTAGGTTAGGTTAGGTTAGGTTAAGTTAGGTTAGGTTAGGTTAGGTTGAGTTGGGTTTAGGAATGTTCGCCAAATTGTGTCTCGGTACTGATACAGGTGAACTTAAAATAATCAAATGCAGTCTGTCAGGATGAGGAATCACTTTACCTGATTATTATTGCAATGGACGCTTTCTCATTTCACTGGGTGGATACGCCTACATTATAACCGTGGGGTGTGTCTAAGCATAACCCAGAAAAATTTTAACCGCGTGATATTACAGTCCATATGTTCAGAGGCGCGAATGAGTAGCTTCTTCCTGATAAGACAAATATTAAATGAACATACACAAACGCATGCTCTAAACTTTAAAAAAAACTTGTTTTACGTAGTTCAAAGCCCTCAAAACTTTCCTTTCTTTTGGCACTGGAATAAATTATAAGATTAAATGCCCAAAGATATAGAAAATGGCTGTTCCGTAAGAAGCATTTATCACGTCGCTCTGCTTACGTCAGACACGAATTCTTATGCTGTCACATTACAAAGAGTTCTGGGTTACAATTTGCATACTTGGCCGTATGTGACATAAAGTGCTTCATATCAGACAGGACAAGCAACATATACATAATTCAATTCTGATTTATTATAATGGGCATTCTTTAGTTGCAAGTTACAGCGTAACAAATATGTAAGTCTTCGTTAAATGGTGTCCTCTTGAACTCGGGTGACCTCAGACTGAGGTAAAGGAAATGCGAACTGGAGGCAGCGTTTATAATTCCGCTCTATTCATTAAGGGAGCTAACTTGGACCACAATTTCTGTGAACAGTGGATCTACTTGTCGCTTCAAGGCCTAGTCGGACTCTCGCAACCAACATATATACACGGTCGTGATGACAGTAGATTCTTAAAAGAGAGGACCGAATGAATAATTTCGTTATTTACTAGTTCCGTCATTTTCTCAACTAACCAAAGTTTACTCATTTTTATGATACGACTTTAAATTTTAATACTTTGCTTAGCCACTTGTAACGTTGATATATTTGCCAAAAAACCGTCCATTTTTCAAATAAAACATAGCTTCACTTCATGAACTCGCTCAAAAAATTTTAGCCATGTTTTTATTAAATAAAATTTCACCGTTGTTCTCCTGGGCTCCAATCAAAGTCAAAATACCTCCTTAAGTATTGCCACTTTAATTAAGTAGTATGATGTATAGGTATTCTCCTTCCCGTTCCTTTACCAAATTTGTGAAGACATAATGTTTCGGACCATAACGTGTGCTCTAAAGACTTCAGAACACAGACTTTTTATTTTAATAATCATATTATTCCTTTAAGAAAGAGTATTAAAATGAAGTAAATAAATCGGTACCACTTTTCTTAATGCAAGGCATGGTTGGAACACATTTATCTGTCCACTATAAAGATCCGACGCTGTGGCCACACGTTGTGCAGAAAGCAAACCGACAAAGTAATTCACTAACACCTGTCTCGTACTTCTGAGACCATTTACAAAATTCATCGCTCGACGGGTCTAATCCTTCATCTGACAATGCCCTTACTGATGAGATCAATCCCTCATGCTTACGTGTTACTTCGATACTGTTTTAGTAGAAAGCTTAATGGCAGCTGCCACAACATTAACATCAGTGCAGCAACATAGGCCTACATAACAGAAGCCTTGCTGTATATTTACAGCAAAATGAAATACAATATACGGGCCTACGCAAAGTATCGAAAACATTAAACCGATATTTTGTTCTAAAATTCTGCTAAGTTTCACTGCATGTTCGTTATTGTGATGATTAATGGGGTATTTAATATCGATGTATCAGTTGCAGAGATAACTTATCGTTGCATGCGATGAGCTGATAGGATTTGAGATGAGTCCGAAGATGGCTGTCTTTTGGGTTGCAGCGCCGTGTAGTCTGGTTAGAAGTTTATAGACGTTTTCAAAGGCCGTTACTGCCTCCATAATCAGGATGAGTTATCACCCTTCTAAACTTCTACGAAACTACGCTGAGCTACAACCCAGAAGACGGCCATCTTCGTATTCACTGCCGTGAGAACCTCAAATCTTGCTTGAAGACTTTATTTGAATGGGAGAGTTGAATGCAAGAAATTAAACAGGAACTGATGAAGTTGTTAAGGAACAAGCGAAAGTAATTGGAGAGCAGAAGGGGCAATCGAATTTTGTACACAAAAGATACTACTACGTATTTTGATTTTGTGATTACAGAAGTTCCTAAGTACTAACAAATACACTACTTCACCTCAAGTTTTCTTTCCTTTCATCCTTTCGACCTAACTAGGCCCACAATATTTCGCGCACTGATGGTACTTAAGCCTAATACATAATACAAAATGAATACAAATATACCCTAAAATAATTCAGTGTAGTGCCAGCCCCCCCTTTAACGCCAATGATGGTTGTCGACAAAGAGTGGCGCTGTAACGGGCTTGACTGTATACCTGTTTGCTATGGCTGACCTGCCGGCAGCGTTTGATGTGTTGCCTTGTTACGCGTCCCATACATTTTGTTCGACCGTCCGACCAAAAGGTTTGTAGTCTGTGAATGAGGATACGGGAAGCGAAGACAATCTCTGGCGGTGTCAGGGTGAGGTGACAAGGTGCTCCGTCCATCCGTATAGTACAGGAACAGACAGTCGACATGACTTGTCCATTATCTGGCCGTCTCCCACTATGCAGTCTTGCATATGTACAGGTACACTCACATCAAAACAAATTCGAGCACTCTCGAGGAATACGAGCCCTTACAAACGTGAGTGTGAGAATTGATATTCCACTTCTAAAGTACAGCCTTTGTGCATTCGTAAGATAGCACAGGGCATTTGGCTCACATATGGCAAGGCTAGTTAATCTGGTAAAGTCTAGGATAGTACGTTAATATGAAAATCAATGGAGTTAATAAATGTTAATAATAATGCCATCGGTGGTGAATAATGACAACTACAGAATACTGTAAAACCATTTCAACTGATAACTCAGATTTGTGCCTGCGCATTTGCAGTTGTTATCTATTTTTTAACTGGAAACAGTAGCAACTAATGGTAACAAAAACTCGCAGAAATTTGTGTCTTAATATTCAAAAATGGTATGTATTACATCTAATTAACAAAAAGTGTGAAGTGGTATCAGGCCTACGCCGAGCATATCTGCCGCCCCTATAAGAACAAAAATTTTCAATTTTTTGATTACCAAGTTTAATTATGGGTAGATTTCAGTTCTTTTTGGCGCTCCTTCAAACATGACTCCCGTAGGCAATTGCATACTTTGCTACCCTCTGGCGCCGCCCCTGATTTTCGGCACTCCAAAGCAATGCTTCAAAGTTCTGTGCCCCCCATAGCAAGTTGCCGCCCGATTGCGATACACCCGTTGCACCCATGGGGCGGCGTGACTCTAAATGGTATTATAAGCTGCAGTGAGATATCGTGTCTAAATAATGACACCAAATTTCTGTATAGACAGACTATTACTAATTGTTAGAAACACAACACACGACAAAATACTTCACTAAAGTGAACATCACAGTTCATCACTTATATCTCTTCAGAACGCATTCACTTAAACACTGCCTCGCATGAAAACTTCAGCATATTAAAAAAATAAATTAATCGCATTGCGATATTCTGAAACAAGACCCAAGGTTGCATCATAATTAGAAGCAAAACACGGCCATTTGAAAATATAGAAACCAGTTCGAGGCATGGATCAGACTTACAGCACTGAAATGGAAGTAACTTACAAACTTAGTTACAACCTAAGGTGCGCGTGCTACATATTTGGGGCCACTAAGTAACACGTTCTGTTCCTCAACAACGAATATTTTTATAGTTATTTATATTCATAAGTTTTCAACACCTCGAAGTATAAACAGTTCATCATTTTTTCATAGTTAGGCTTACATGTCATTGGGTTTAATTAAACACTGTCGTAGTAAGAGGAAGTCAAAATTATTATATTTTGCGCATAATAATATAGACTAACTAATTTATATTTTAATAATTCTGAATAAGTTATTTACTATTTAAATTATTGTGTGTGGCTCTAAAGCCCTTTGCGGGACTTGGCATCCTCTCAAATGAGAGGTTACTTGATCTACGTAAATTCATTGTTTAAATATGGGAGAGAATTCATGTTAGGATAACAATATTTCAAAATGCGACTGAGTTTCGGGGTGTTTAAATACTGAAGGAATCATTTACGATGGATTTACAACTAAAGGTATTGTGCATTAACGGATTATCAATCCCAAGATTTCGTCCAGGTTTACCTCAAAAGTAAGCGTAATTTTTGTACCACGGCACGCATTACCATTTGCTTATAGTCTTGTGTTAAAAAATTTAACAACTGTAAAAATTGAATTCAAATAGCAAGTGTAAAGCTATGTAAAGATTTCTTCCTACTAATTGACAGGCGTAAATAATATTTGTATTCACTTTCCAGGCAATTAGATATTTGAGCTGAAAGTAAATAATGAGTTTTGAAAACAATAAGGCCATTCATTATAATGTTAATGTTTAGCCAACATTTCGGTGTGCTTTGATAGTTAATGTATAAAATTTCGCAGAATTTTAAAAGGAAGATTTTCAGCACTATGCTACAAACTATTGTAATTTCATACAATTACGTTACTTCAAGTTCAGAGGTAGAGCCACTTTATTACATCGATGACTGTATACATCCATTTACATCCTAAGCGCATGTGCCTTCTTTTGATCGAACACTTTTTTCTTTTGTTTGAAAGCTTTTTATCGAGTATCTCCACCCTTCTCTGTCTTCTTAATCTTACGAACCTATTACTTTTGATGTCTTCGGGTATATGTGAGTTTAAAGGCTGTATTTGAAATTGGGCAGGTTGGAAATATGACTGAGTAATAATACAAAAGCTACATCTTACGGATTTATAACCTTGTTAAAAATCCAGTGCAAGTTTTTTTACGGGATCAGATATTTAAATAAAAAAGTCCGGCATTAATTGCTTGATACCAATTGCTATATAACAGTGCTGTTAATGGCGTATGTAATTTATGAAGATGACCATGATAAAAGACGGGGATCGAGCAGGAAGTGGTCATAGTGTATCCATGTATGGAAGTAGTTAATGGCTGGTAATTAAATCGCACACTTTGCTGGGCCTAATGTTGTTAGTAGGCATCTACATTCACATAATCAATTAAAAAAAATTCTTGTGCATTATAACGGCTTTGAAAAGTTCAGTTAACCTATGTTTCATGATGTTCGGTTTCTTACTTACAAGTAATATAATGGTCTTTCGGTATAAGAATTGCGGCCCCTATGCTGAGAGACAGCTCACGTGTTCAGATGCAAACAGAGCATTAACGATAGAGTAATTCTCTTTCGCAATAACAATATTTCTGGAACTCGGGGTTAAGTATTTAAAATGTAAATTGTATTGTGAAATTGTTAGTACTCAAAGTGTTACCTTGTTAGCGGTTTTCGCATGTTGCCAGCAAAACAAAAAGTGTTCGAGTGCACGATGTCTTTCATGATATTATTGCCCTATGTGTTTTTCGGCGCTTCTAGATTATATATCAGCATGATACGTCATTGTATATGGCAAATGGAAGAAACGAGATAGATCTTCAATGCAGCATTTCTTCGTGCAGCATTGTCCATCACAAAATGGAGTATTATTATAACACGTAGAATTAAAAAATCCATATCAGAATTCCGCATTTTGGGTAGTACAATATTAAATGTCTACTAAAGACTGACACAAACTTTTCAGCATCTGAGCTTAAATTATAGACCATTTGCACTTCTATGTGTATTCGATTCCTTACATAACAATTGTTGTTACTGCCAATGTTACACACAGAAATTTCCCAAGTACGAAAAGCACGTACTTTACTCCTTACCGCTTGTTATGGATACCAATGAGATGTCTCGGTTTCCGAACCTTATGCGTTCTAAACAATGTACGAGGATCACTCCAAAAGTGATGCGCCATTTTTTTTTAAATTCAATTTTTATTTCACAACTTTGTTATTCACACAGTGGATAGTTACAGCCTTTAGGAACAAAATACTACTTTTCAACGTAGTCTCCGTCTGTCTCAACCTCGGAGCAAGGGCATGTATGCCCGCAAGGTAAAACTCAGGATTAGCGTTTTTGAGCCACTTTTCCACAGACAACATAAGGGAGTCATCGTCCTCAAACTTTGTCCCACGAATGCTGTCTTTCAGTTTACCTGAACTGATGATAATCTGCCGGTGCCAGATCAGGACTGTATGGTGGGTGTGGTAACACTGTCCACCTCAATTTTGTGATCGCGTCTGTGGTTCTCAGACTGACGTGCGTCCGGGCCGCGGGACCCACCTCACACAGGCCTTCGAAAATCCCAACTGTTTCAATATTCTGCACACACTGGCTTCTGCGATGTCCAGTCGGAGTAACAGTTGTTTCACAGTTCTGCGTCTGTCCGCCACGATCATGTTCTTCACCCTCTCAACATTGGCGTCCGTCCGCGCTAACTGTGGCCTGCCGATACGAATATTTGCATGTCCACCTTCGCCTGTTGGTCTTTGCGCCCAGCGGCTAACTGTGCCTCGATAGACAGTATCCACTCCGTACACCTTCTGCAATCGCTTGTGGATGTTTCGTTCTCACACACCAGGAACTCGATAACAGCACGTTGTTCCTGACGAACGTTTTTAACGAATGACACACATGTTCCACTTGCGGGAGAAGGATGAACTAAGTTTTAATACAAGCGGGAAGAACGTATCTGTATTCTGTACGAATAGCAACACGGTAGATTAAAAGGGGATTTTGTAAATATGGTGCATTACTTTTGGAGTGGCCCTCGTAGTAATCTGATATTCGCTTTAAGCTACTGTAAATGTGAATGTGCAAATTCTATTGTGTTTTTTTCGTGTAAAGTTGGAAAATAATTTTATATCTGATTAATGGATTCATCCTACATGAAACGCCCAAATCATACCTCACAGTACTTTAGTTGTAAAGTTACAAACATATTTATAATTAGCTTACCTTATCGCAGAACACTTTGATCTGGCAGTACCCCCTGTGGAAGATTGTGCTGTCTCTTGGGTCTTCGTACGTGTCTATTTGAAGGTGAAGAGGTAAACCCTAGGGAAGGAATACGACACAGCAGATTTAGTTACAGGCCTACGTAGATAACCATAATGTGACATAACTTATTTCCTACTTCCAATCAGAATGTAAGATAATTTGGCTCTATAGATAAAGTTTAGACTTCCTGTTTCCAATGCCCTAAGCGTCGTGCGTAGTAGTCCATAGGCAAACAAAGACAGCTGAAAAGTATATGTTTTTAATTACTACTGAGGCTTAGACATAAAATTGTTCAAGAAGTAAATGCCATATATTTTCCTTAGTAATAACATTTCTATATCAATAAAGATAGTCGGATAAACAAATATGAGTACGATACAAATTTGTTGCTTTCAAAAAATTTGTAATCTGTCTGCACATTAATTCAGAATACGTTTAGGTGGTTAAACCTTGTACTTATATTATCATTCTATATACATGTGCCTTATATGTGTGTGTATAGTTATGTGGAAGGATTAATAATATATTTTATTCACTTGCGTATTTAAGAGTTTGACTGTAATTTATAATTTCCGATCAAATTAACTCCTTGTAATAAATCTTTACTTTCGAAGCCAGCAGTCGCTTAGTTAGTTAATAAATTCTTCGCCTTTCTTTTTATTTATTACAGTTCAGTAAAACTGGAAGTACTCAACGGCATACGAATAGTACAATGGCATTTTCTTAGCAAGCATACTGCTGCACAGGCGTCACTACATATACAGAGTGGGTGGGAAGTAAGTAGGCATTGAGAAATGGTTATAACCTCTATATTTCCAATGTATAACGATTATTTAATGCCTACTTACTTCCCACCCACCCTGTATATATAGGTAATATTTTTCATAACATTCTGTTTCTAATTGGTTGGTTTAGTTTGTACTGTATAAAGTCTCTATGTTATAGTAATTCTAGATATATTGAAATGAAGTCTCCAATTCACAACTCCTTATCTTGGGCTAACCCATCACATATAATCTAATATGAAAAGCTCCTTGCAAATCAACGAGGAATAATTTTCTTCGCCCACATTCCTTCTACATTATATTTATTTTATTACATCTTCGTCATGTTATCATTTCTGCTTTTCCTGTGTCCCTTTCGTACCTTTATTACCTTTCGTAAAAAGAGCAGAATTGCATCAATTCAAGTGTAAGGCACGCTACGTGATGCGTTATTTGGATGTTTTCTTCTGCGCCGTATCGTATATAGTTTGCAGTTTAAAATTTGGCCCAACAACAATCGAAAGTGCGACTCTAAAGTTAAATAAGAGGCAAGTTCACCCGAGACTTCACAATCTTGTTAAGATCACCCATGCTGCTAGGCCGCTGCTCTTGTCAGCTACGCAAAAGCTATGCACGTAAATACAAACATGGCGTATCACGAGCAAAACATGTGCTAATTCTCGAATATTACTCCGTATCGAAATCGTTTCCTTCTGTTCGTGAAGCGTTGAGCAAACCGTATCCTGACAAGAGAATACCGAAAAAGACAACGATACACCGACTTGCAACAAAATTTCGGGACACAGGAAGTGCTCGTCGAGAGACAAAGCAGCTTAATTTACAGCCATACCGATTTCAAGTGGTACGTTGCGGCATCAGGACAAGGTTCTAAGATTTCAGTAACTGTATTGACATTGGTTTCGTACAGTAGTCAGATAGAGTAGCGTTTTAAATGGAACACCCAGTATAATGTAATATGCAGAGAAGAAGAAGTAGGTTTATAGGCGCATTAGCTACACTAGTTATTTGCGCCATAATATGCAGACTTATATACGTGTGTGAGTGTTTATATATATATATATATATATATATATATATATATATATATATATACACACACACACACACACGATGATGCTGGAATTTTCAAGTGTATGTTTAGGCGATATTTTTCTGACGGCCAGTCATGTCTTCTGTGCAGGTATGTTACTTATTCACTGTACCACTCGTTAACTATATACAATTACATTTAAACTTGTAATTTATAAATAGGCAAGAATTTTAATTTCTTATGACTTATTATGTCGATATTTTAAATCAGAAAGGAATTTACAAAGTAAAGGATAAGTACCCAAGGCACAATTTCTGGACGTAATTGATGTCGTCACTAATAATAATAATACGTGAAATATCTGTCATGACCACACATAGGAGTGTTACAAGAAAAATATCACTCCATTTTACCACAGACCTTATACGTTTGTCGCCAGTGTCCTAAAATCTTACTAAAATAAACCCGCAGTAAAATAGATTATGTGACACGTTTGAAACCATTTTTGTGCAAATTTTTGTTTAAGTCTCTCAGGAAGTAGACGCCAGTGTGTGCAGAGATAATATTTGTGGCTAACAATAGACCCCGGAGCAGCTGCGTGTGTGAGGGAGGGATTGTAAGACGACAGAAGAAAGGAACTCTGTGGGAAGTAGTGATTGAAACAGTTTTACTGAATTATTTGACAGGACTTAAGAAGTTCATTCACGGAGTTATGATGTACGATATCTTCAAGAATAGCACAATAGAACTTTTTTTTTTCTAACTCAGACGTGTCGACCTTTTCCACGTTAACGTAATAAGAATAGGGAAAAACTTCCAACGGAGTTCAGAACTAGCAGAAAACTTTTTCGGAAACATAAAACTGCCAAACTGATTTGTTCAGGTCACCGGATTTTAGCACTTGCTACTATTTCGCACCCCCTCCATGACTCGTTTAATATTATTACAACTTTTTATTATTATTGTAGATATATAAGCTGTAAGGCTTCTAAATCTCCTACTGGCACGAAATTTCCCACTGTTAGAAATCGTGAAGATAGCTGAAAAATATATGTGATTTTTGTATACAAATTTGAAATTATTTTCAGCTACCTACCAAAAAAATGATGTTAAATAGTATAAGACTTAGCAAAGAAGTTGTCGTACTGACATAAAAACAAATAACATCTGTTTTGAAGTCTCCTTTTGTTAAAATTCAGGCGTGCAGCTGGGATTGTCTCCAGCCTTTGGCTACCTTTCTTATTATCGGTAAATTCAGATAAAAATAAAACACTTTAAACATAAGAATGATCGCCATCAGATTATGATTAGAGAGCAAGTTAGTTTTCTGATGACAGAATAGGTTTGATTTCATCAATAATATAAGACTATGACCTTTTAGCCTGGCATTAATGAAAACATTTTCCACTTTCTTAAGCAGAAAAAATCATTCAGCTTCATTTCTACCCCTTCTGTGCTTTCGTAATTATCTGTTTTAGAATTCTTATTAAAATTACTTACGTCTACGTAAGTAACTACAAAATGATTTTCCTGCCCTCGATGAAAGCTTACCTCCCTTTGCCTCTTTCATTTAATAAGAGGTGAAAACACAGAAAAATAATGAGCAGGTGACATTTCAATTTCAACTGCTGCGTGTTTCATAAAGCTAAAGATTCTGAAGAAGTTGCGGATACACGTAATTATCTCTGAACGCTTCCAAGATATCTAACATACAACGCAGAAAAGCAAAGATTAACTGTCGGCGAATATTTACCTTGCGAGGTATAAAACATTGAAATATATTACAGCTAGAACTTTTTCATTCGAATATACCTTCAGTGTGTCAAGTTTCCTTGTATAAAAATGTATCTTCTACCTTTATGCTACATTGTAAATCATATATACTTAACAATGGATGTGAATGGTCGGTATGACAACTACAGTTTCTTTTAAAACAACTTGCGTATTCGTCATCGTTGCAATGGATGTTCCTCCATTTGGTTCCGCATGTAAGTTATCATAAATGGATGGAATATGATACCTTACTTTACTGTATCGTACGAAGACCGGTATTTACATTTCACATGCAAATAATGGTGCATGATGGGAGGAACAGAAACAAGCCCCATAAAAAACTGGAAAAAATTATTTTCAGACAGATTTCTTGACTGGGACATAGGCTGTTAGGACTGTTTTCCTTTCAGCACCTATAGGTAAATACTATTATAGTATCCTGAATTGTGACACGACTGTTCAGTTCCATATCTTTTCTAATTAACTGTTTATTAATCAACCCATAATTCCACACTGCATAATACTCTGAACTACAGACAGCATTATTAAATAGACCATAAAAATTTCATAATCAATCTGCGTAAGTTATACCATATACACAGATTGATTATTAACGTATTTTTTATCGATGTTGGTCTTCTGAGTAGTAACGCTGTGTGGACTTGTAGGTAGATACCAAAATTCCGGAGGAATATACTGCCTCCATCTCCAGGGCTCAATTTCCTGAAGATGGAAACAATATGTTCCTCCGACGTGATGTTACCTACGTCTACCTACACAACTTCACAGCAATAGAAAACATCAAACCTCATAAGTTATGGGTTTTGTGTTATTAACGTCCAAAACTGCAACGTAAAAATATAAACCATTCCAGATTTCACTTATGTTAGTTAATTGTTATTTTATAAATTTTCAGCATGAGACGACACTAAAACTGAAGCCGGCAAATAAGAGGCCGACAGCATGTAACTATCTCGCGACACGCATCTACAAGGATTCTTGGCCTTGGAATACATAGTTTCCTCCAAATGATTCATGCAAATTTTCTAACAGACACTTGAAGCTATCTGAGGAATGCATGGCAATATAGCACAAGTTAGCCGGAAAATGGCGCCAGATAATGTCCCTACTAATAATGAATTCAAATATAGAATTTTTGTATTATACTAAGAGGTAAGGGGGTTAAAGATACAAACATGTTCGAGATATAACGAATCAAAGACAAAAAATAGAAGGGAGATAACAATACAACAGAATATAAAAAGGTACGTGTAAAATACGACCTGCAGATGGCTTAAAAAATAAAACAGAAGACGTAAATGACAAAATACGAAAATGTAAAGAAACTAGAAAGAAGATGGCTGTCAGAACTGTACGAAGAGAGCAAAAATATATATTTGCTCGATTCCCAGTTGCAGTAATTATATTACCTGAGTTAGAAGTGGTACCAAGTGCTTACACATTTCATGAAAATTGCAATCTAACAATGAGAAACGGAGACACACACGTAAAGTAGTAAATCAGATTTTAAAGATACTAACTGTAAATTTTAAAATACGTGGCTACAAAATTTAATTTCAAAATTACGCACCTATCACACGAAGTTTATAGACAATGTCCTTAATTCGTAAATATTTCTACTCAAATACCATAACCATTTTTGGGCAGTATTTTTTCTACTTCGCTCACTAGAAGTACCAAGAAGACGCGAGGCCAAAACGTTAAAGCAGGTTATTAAATGAGGTCAGTTGCCAGAAAACCGATACGCTAAACAAACAAATATGAAGAAATAGAACAAGGATTTATACCTCGCACATATTACACATATATGTGAACATATGGTGACGAAAGACGTTCAAACCTTCTCTTATGCCGAAAGAGAATAAAAAACTTTCAAAAAGTTTTCACTTTTTACGATCTATCGACTTTAATTAGGCGGCAGGCTGCTTGCTTGGTTGCAGGTAACAGATGCGGCAGAGATAGGGAAAATTTTAAAATGTCTGGTGAACATCGGACTGACAGGGCAAGATCTGCGAAGCAGAAGTGGGTGTTTCTGTCAGACTAACTTCCATGCTACAAATGCTTAGAACTACATATCCGAGAATGCAAACTCTTACTATATGCCTCTAATACTGTTTAAGAGTTTTGGGGCGGTGTTTAGAATTTTATCATTTAACTCCGATTCTGTACTTACTATAATTTTTATATAAAGTGACAACTTTTAACGTGTTTTAATTACAACTTTTTCAATTTAACAAAGATGTACTTTGTTACAATCGTTCAGAGTGGAATCATTATGTGGATTTTGCGTTTATTCTGGTGTAATATTACAATTTTATCTAACGAAATTTATTATGAAGTGTAATTTATGCTGAATATCATCACCTGTATCATTATCTTAATGTTATTATTGATGCAGGAATATTCTAAACATCTCACAATCACACTAAGAAATAAACTGTATTTCATATCATTAGTAACAGGTCTTGAAAACGAAAAGAGATGATCCAATACAAATCACCGAGTGAATATTTAAACCCGACAACACAACCCTTTTCGCAAGACAACAGATTCGGCGGCTTGTAGTTTATTTATCTTGCGGCTTTGTTAGTAGTTCAGACTATATAGTGTCGAATGACAGGATGATCAATGAATTGGAAAGGTTATGGAAGGAAGCGGCATGTGACCTAATTTGAGGTACTATTTCGGTATTTGGCTGGAGGGAAAACCACAAAAGAATCGGGTTTCCGGGCCAAGATTTCAGCCTGGGATCTCCGGGATACAAAACAGGATTTCTAACGCTCAGTTTGCGATGTTCGGTAACGAGCAGATAGTGTGCAATCTTTTGTTAGTTTGGTTTCTGCTTTTCTTACAATGCACAGATTTCAGGAAAATCTCACTCAACTATTCTCAATGAGGAAGAAACTGGCATTATAGAACAGCGTAAAGTCATTGAGAAGTAGCACGGGAGTCCCAGAATTTTCAATTTAAAACATGACTTCATAAACAAGACAAAAATATCAAATTTAGTTGCAGGTTTTTCACTTGCAATAAATAAAAAATTTAAAAATTCAAACAGTGCCTACAGAATCCTAGTCGTAGCAGTGTTCTGTTGCCTACGACTGATTTAATTAAACCTAACATGTAATTTTTGCAGACGATTCTACTAGCTTCTAGGTTGAAATGTAGAGCTCAGTTCATTTTCATCATGTGACGTGAGAACGTGGAATATTTTGAAACCTTTAAACATGTGTACTTTTTGAAGATTTCTGTCTTCTGGGTTATTGCGCTGTGTAGTCTGGTCGATGTTAACCAACGTTTCAGAGGTCATACTGCCTCCGTCATCAGGGCGATGAATATGCCAATAGGAAACCAACCAACCAACCAAAAAGCTAACTGAGGGCGGAGGCCTGCGCAAGCGCAAGCATCGTCCCTACCTAGGTGAAACCATTCCTGCGCACAAGGCGCATTGCTGGAAATGGTAAACAGTCTTAATATAAGAAACGGATATTTTGCTATCGCTAACAGGGTTACGTCGTGGCGGGAGCCTCGACCATTCAAACTGGGATCCATTGCTGCTGATGGGAGGTCATCCCGTCAGGCAAGTTGTCCAAAGGAATTTGGTTGGTTGGATCTCCGGGGTTTGAACCCAGAGAGGGAGGGGCCGTTTCGGCTGAAGGCCTCTGCGGCATGGGGGAAAGATCACTTCAGCTGATGGCCTCCGTGATCGGGGTGGGGGTGGCGGGCCGTGCCCCTATTAAGTTATACCCTGGCATTCGCCTTACAACTGAGGAAAAGCACGGAAAACCTCAGTCAGGGTAGCCGAGTAGTCTAACCACTCGTTGTGCCGACTTGGCCGTCTTTTGGGGACGGCCTCGGCTGGCCTGCTGAACTTCGGTCGCCCTCGGTTGCCCTTGGGCGACCTCTGGCAGCCCTCGTTCGGCACGAGTCCCACTGGACACAACCAAAAAGCTAACTGAGGGCGGAGGCCTGCGCAAGCGCAAGCATCGTCCCTACCTCTCTCCAGGCTGTGCCGGTGGGGGTCTCGATCAGGGAAGCCATCGAGATCGAACTTCATCCTGATAACTTTAACAGGGAAGATGGACTTCACCTGAGCCGGTCCTGGAAGCCTCTGATCCACACACTCCGAGGACTCCGAGAACGAGCAAGAGTGCACCGCCAGAACCAACCAGACCAGTAACTCGGCCCCTTTCAGGGCCTTTATCCATACAACTACACTCACCTTTCTCTCTCTACTTTCTCTCCCTCTCCCACCCTCGCCCACGTGCTACCATTGGTCCACTCCCATACCTGCTCCCATTGGCTCGGGGCAGGCTACACCTTTCACGTCCCTGCCTATAAAATCCAACTCCTCACACCCTATTGGCATATTCATCGCCCTGATGACGGAGGCAGTATGACCTCTGAAACGTTGGTTAACATCGACCAGACTACACAGCGCAATAACCCAGAAGACAGAAATCTTCATATTCACCGCTGTGAGAACCTCAAGTCTTACATGTGTACTTTTTGTTTGGGTGCATGAAACTCATGATATAATATCTTAAACAGCGACGGAAACTTTTTCCTCGACTGTAAGGAGTGTTGTTAATGAGGGCATCCTCATATAGTCATCAAATTGCAAATTTTATAGGCTACTAATTTTGGTTATGTGATGTCAGTACACAAATCATTAAAACTTACCTTGACGCCTTTTTGACTGCTGAAGTCTGTGCTGAGGCACTGCACCGCTACGTTTATCTGGAAATTTGAAAAATAAAATCAAATTAAAATATAATCGGCTGGTTGTTTTCGCTAAAATGCAAAGTGTGTAGGATATCTTATACTTGCGCGCTGTCTCCATAAGCGAGGTTTTAGAGTTAGATAGCGCCTAAAGGACATGTTAGACATAAGCCCTAAAAATAAAGTAACAAAGTAACTACTGCGCTTGGAACCGTCTCGACTGACTGTGGCAAATTACCATAAAAGCAAGAGATACTTGTGAGGTAAGTACGAATACACTGTCCTAATGATTTACCGCTTAATATTATAACTAGAAATGTTACCCATACTTAAATGACACTTTAAAGCTATATAATTAGGACGATTTGAAAGTGGTATTTAAGTACGGTTCTGAATAAGTCAATAACCCCACAGAGTATAGTCTAATGTTAGGTCAAAATCATTTCATCCTACGAGCAAATCAAAAGAAGTTCACATTATGAGTAAGTGTGGGTTTATATTATCAGCAACTTTACGGCTTTGTGTCTCTTAATATTCAGTCTCTGTTATATGATAACTGTTGATTACATACAAGGATTACAAGATACATTCTTTTCCGATTCTATTCTACACATTACTTGAGTGGACAAGCACAGCATCCAATGACAATAAAGTAACAGGAAAATAACCTTATTATGCTTTCGACCCTTGTTATGAAAGTTTTTGGCTCTTTATTTATATTTCATCACATTGCACAACTACTGTAATAAGAAATTCTGGCACGGCAAATGAGCAGTTCATTTACGGACACCCTGTTCTGAGGCTGTTAAAAGCTGAGCGCTCTTCAGATTTGATATTTTTATTGTTCAAGTCTATGATGAGGTTAAACAGAACAGGGTGAGGCATGTGTGAGGAAACAACTTATTCAGAGTGGCTGAAAAGAATGTTTCCGCTCTTTTAAAACTTATGAAGCATTTAAATGGATGCAATCTGCATTCCAGGAAATAAATTCAGGTAATCAGCGACAGTATGCAGATCGATAGTTCTTAATTACGTTTTATGGAGTCATATACAGTAAGTAGTTAGGCTTGACAGACAGTGTGTTTCATTAACGTTAATATCTGTTTATCCGACAGATTTCTATCCCATCACGAGCGATTTATGCTTTCGTACATTCCCATAATCATGTATTGATTCCTAACTACAAGCTGTTTTTAACCAATAACAATTACTCTTCTAACCCTCTTATGCTGTCAACTAGACACCACTCAAAATCCGGTCAATTGCTGCGAATAACTGTAGTGTTAAATAATGTCGGCTAAATAACACTTCTTTTAACATCTCTATAAAGATTATATTTTAGTCGTTTCACTATTGAAAATTATTTTTACGTTACCATGGATACATAGAAACATACTGTTCAATGTACTTCAGCGTGGAGATAAGAAGCAATAATAGAGATACCACAACGTATGATTACGATGTTTATGAGTGATAATTTATTGAAACCGCAAAGAAAATTGGAAATTCAATGTGTATAAAATTAAGAAATAACGAATATTTAGTTGCTTACAAGAAAGTTTTATAGATGGTGATCTACCTGACTGGTTAATAACGCAATGCCCATCATTTGGTGATGCAAATAAAAGCTTATGAACCGTCTAAAACTTGGTTGATACTACAAGTAAGAATGCTGTTAACATGTTAGGAATTAATTTCTACAACACACAATTGTAATTGAAGCTTTTCAGGAGCTTCGGTGAACAATTTTTTGTAATATTTAATTACCTTGCAGAACATTCGTAAAGAGAAACACGCGTCTCGACTTTTTCCCACCGAATCAGCGAACGATTCATAGAGTGTGAATCTCTAGCCAGAGGTCCCAGACTTTCAGCAATAAAAGCATATGGTGCTGAGACCAGTCGCCCCCGGCGTCCATGCAAAACACAACGCGATGCTCCATACTGGCATATACACGCTGTAACATGTCCGCAAGAATGTCTGCAGTCTCCTGGTAACTGTGTCGAAAAATGTTTGGACGCCGAGGGCCACTGCTTTCATCACTTAATGTGACGGGCTGTAGTTTCGCAAAGACCACAAGGGCAGAGATCTGTGTCTACAGAATTTTATCGCAGTAAATAGTAGTTTTGTTGCTAAAACTGTAGGGCCTGTATTCTATAGAAGTTCGCGCTGTAGTGTTATTAATATAGTCACGAACAGTTTTGAATATAAATCAAATATACCATTGAGGAATAAGTTTTTTAAACAACAATCTCTCTAATTTTATTACGTCAAAATATCCTAGAATTATTTTTGCTTAACAGTAAATCCTTATAACAGTGAAACGAATGAAAGGAAGTCAATGCAGTTTCATCCTTACCGCTCGTCTTCATACGTTAATGGACTGTACATGTACAATATGCCAAAAAATATCGTGTTCATATGTGTTCGGTTTAATTGCATAGTACTAAATTAGCCACAGACAAAAACACTTTTATTATAAAATATACCTACACTAGAATGTGATACTGATCTTTATAATGAAGTAAATTCATTCAACTTACATTACATGTGTAGTCATTTTCGTACAAGAGAAGATTTAAAGCATCTCAACTTAATTTAGTTTAATGGAAGGAATTATTGTGATTACCAAGAGCCTGGGTTATTAAAATAAAAGGACGGCGTATAAAATATAATAAGAGGTCTTGTGAAGTGTAACCCACAAGAAGGGTTTCTAATAGATACTTGGCATTAAAGGTTTATCTGTGGGGGGTCTTCTAGAAAGATGATGCATTAGTCAGTCACCGGACCATGCATCTTTCTCGCTCTACGAACATACAGCATAGAACACGTGGGATAAACGTGGAGACAGGATGAAAAATGATGAACTGGCCTCCTGGTCTCCTCAATCCATCATTCAAAAGTCGGAACCTTCCGCCATGTTTACACCACTAAAACTACTCGTCGTTTCGGTGGTCATTCGTTTCATCTTATAATGAAAGTGATACGTGGTGGAAGTAATAAGACTAACATTTTTTGTAATGAATAAAAACAAACGAATAAACGTAACTCTGTGATTATTAATAACGTCTAGTACGAGTAGTCAATTTAATGCGCGTGGCATCTGAAAACTAAAATTATAACAGAACCACTCAGTGTTTTATTTCTAGTTGTGTGTTTTCTAAATATACTGAGAGATGTAACTTATCATTCCCATGCAGCGGAGTTTTCATGCTTGTAGTTCTTATAAGCGTGAACTATTTAGGCATGAATTTTAATTGCCATTCTGATTAGGGTTCAAGCCACAAAATATCACTGTAGCATATGTATAATGAGAGTCAATGCAGTCATAAATCAATTAAATACTATTTGTGTTACATTAACGTTCTTAAATATATATGGTGTATTGCATCTTGTGGAGTTGTAAGATACAGCAACACAACATGCAACACACACTCATTAATAGAATCGCATTACTTCTCACAGCCTTAGAATGTAAATAAACATATTGTTATTAAAATATATCTTAAGAAATATATAAATTTTCGAGAATTTTAACACAAAGCCCCATCTTAGGCACAGCAGTCTAGACATCCAGTTAATAGGTATTTGCCTTCCCAGGGAAGGGATCAAAGATATTCAAATGCCAATTTGAATAAAACAAAATATATGACAATAGGAGGAATAAATGAAGATTTGGTCCTGGAAGAAGGGATGGGAACAACAACACAGGCTGAAGAATTTAAATATCTAGGAGTGAAAATTACAAATGATGGGAAACCAGACAAGGAAATTAGATCAAAAATAAATTCAGGGAAGTCGACGATCTCTATATTATATGGTAAATTATGGGATAAACAGATAACAACGGATACCAAAACCAAAATATTTAAAACAATAGTTAGAAGTATCATGGCATATAGCTCAGAAGTTTGGACTATGAAATCACAGTTACTTAAAAAATTATTGGCAGCTCAGATGGACTTTTGGAGACTTCTGCAAAGGTATCGAGACGGGAAAATTTAAGGAATGAAACTATTAGAGATAGAATGAATGTTCAAAATTCAATTCTTGATTTTATCCAACAAAAGCAATTAGAATGGTATGGACATACAAAAAGGTTGACGGAAGAGAGATTACCGAAGAAGGTCATGGAATGGGTACCGCCTGGAAGAAGGAAAAGAGGGCGTCCTCCAAACACCTGGATACAGGGAATTCAATCATCAGTGAGGAAGAGAAACATCGAAGAGGATTTGTGGGCAGGCAGACAAGAATGGAGAAGAAGAATAATGAATGTAAAATGTGAAATATCAAATGTAACCTTGGGTACCGGAAAAATGTACAAACATTGTTAAACCGGAAATATATATAAAAGGTAATGTAGGAGAACACATTCGGAGTTTCAAATGTCTTGTTGTTTTCCTTTTATAGTGTCTGACTTATTTCAGACTTCTTTTTACGTAACAAAACATATCCTTCATATCGAACTCTTAGGGCTATATACCTTCTTCCTGTAAAAGTAACTTTTACCTTACATGATCATTTTAACTGTCGATGAAACAGTAAATATAATGGTGCCAGAAAATATTTCTTTGTTAAGCGTGTGTGCTTTTGTACTTGAAATGTTAATAAAATTTCATCACACCCTGTCGGCTGCTTAAGAAACAGTACTTACTAACTTTCTGTTTCCTAAATGATAAGTCCTACCTGAAAATCGTTTCCTGCAGGCCTATAATGAATCATAATAACAACACCATCTTCAAGACTCAACTTTTATTCACATTTCCCATCTACTAATATCAAAACCCCGAGGCTACACAGAAAATATAACACACGAAGTCAAGCTTTTTTAATGCAGGTTCTTGCCCGGAAATTCTCGCTGAAAAAAAGAATTATCCCAAGGCAGCTAAGCGAGATTGACTTTGAATGTGAACACTGTTTAATATATCCGGCTGTCGCGTGCCTGCCAGCCCCTAAGGGCTTCCTAGAGTCAAGGGCGCCATAATGGTCTCTCCGATAATCACTACTATGTTTTTCGAAGTAAAGTGAACATCATCGAGCGTACATTGACGTCAGCTATGGAGAAACAGCTCAAGAGACTATTTAGTTGTCACATTGCATTTATAAATCGAGAACCTATGTTCGGCATCAAGTCAGGTCTTTTTCCTGAAATTGACACATATGTACGACAGTCATTTCATCGAAGATCCCCCCGGTAAAATTTACAAATTCTCACGGCGGTGTGTACGAAGATGGGATGTCTACCTCTGAAATGTTAAACGTTACCAGACTACACGCTGCAACATCCGACAGGACTATGGGAGTTTCTTTTCGCTAAAAACCAAATTGGTGACTAGAACGGTCTCTAAGACATGGAATACTATGATGGTCGCAAAACAGGATCCAAAAACGCAGTGCCGGAATTACAGCTACCGATTTTAAATAAGGCGGATTGGAGCTGATATTTAAAGTACAACTCAACTCGTTCACACAAATACTCATCGTGATGCACTGAGGTTACACGTCTAACTATCCACACATCACACAAATCAATTGTTCAACAGATCAATAGTTCAAAATACATATACGAGACTGGAACAAGAACAACTTTCGTTTAAATCTGGCAGCTTCGAACATACTAACATTGCTGGACACTGTATATTGTACATTGTCTGTGCCATATTTCAAAAACAACATGTTTCGGAATTTGGCACTTTCAACGTCTTCAGCCGATTAGTTATCATTGCCAGTTGCATCCTAGTACGGTAATCACTAGACTTCAGACACTATACGTAGTTTAATAGACCTACATATATCTAACATTTTATCACACACACCAAATGTGTGTGTTATGTAAGCCCCGAAACGTTCAAAACGTTCACAATAATGATATCAGATAGTACAATATTCTACTTTAGAAATACTGCTACCATTAGCCATCTTTTAAAAAAACACTTCCAAACACGATAATGTATGACCGGTATAAACTAAAGTAAGAAAGTGGGCAAATGGTAGAGACAAGAAATAAATTACTCCCCGTTGAATTACCACGAGCCTCCTCTATTAGTATTCTTATAACGAATCAATCACGGACGCAAATATTTAGAGAATATCGGTTTTCAATATAGAAATACTCATTTTTGAATGCCACATTTTTCTTTTATCTTACATTTACACAAAATTTATAATATTCATATTTATTTTATTATTTTGTTTTTGTATGAAGATAAATTAACAAATTTTAAATGTGGCATTATGGCATGCATTACAGTGAAGGTGTCGTAAGTTTAGAAAATGTAACATGTGATAGAAGCAGAATGTAAGTTCTACTATACGTTGAAATGCCAATCAAGAGTGAAGATACATCATTTCCGATTACACCATTTTATACCACACTAAATATTAAATACGTTTGTAATTAGGCTTAATAACTGAAAATAAAGTCACACCAAAGAAAATTTTTGTTCAGTCCTTATGCATGTTTAGGTGAAGGAATTAAACCACTTTTACATTTGACAAATTAAGTAATAACTTACTCTTTCTCATAAAACCTGACGTTGACAAATGAGTACATGCACCTCTGGACTTCCCACAAAATGTTCTGTTCCAATGAATTGTCTTCAGATTGGCATGCAAGACCAATTACTCCATTGTTTAGTTCTAAAACTGCTGAAAGTAGCAGTAATCTACACCAAAGCGTTGTTGTATAACATCAGATAAAGCAAGATTTGAATCATTTTCCCGCTCCACCATATTTAAATTTATTAATTAATCCATTAAATAAGGCACAATATGGCATTGTTAACAACCCATCATAAATAATATAAAACTATTCTTTATCTTTATTACTTCTGTGAGAGTCAACAGTCAAGTTATTGTAATAGTAATTACAAAGTGGCGTGGCCGGTTATAATGTTACCGCTAGCCAAATTAAAATTTTTAACACATCCTTCTCTGAGACATCGCAGAATTCATGTGTAGCTCCTTACGTCAGAAAATCTTGTCCTACCTTCTGTCACGATAATCTGAAATTTCATCAAATACCTTTCTATTTATGAAAACATAAATTGGCCTGCAAAGAAAGAAGGCAAGAAAAACAAGAATGGTCATGGTTTCACCAACATATCTGACGGGAGACACTTTTCCTGACCTCGTATAACAAATAATTTGTGGACCTATCGAAGAGCATTTAATGGTGTCAACATTAATCAGTACAGAAACTAAGCTGGAGAATGTTACACACATCAGAAGATGAGAAATGCATAAAATTTGTGGAGGAAAACCGGAAGAGCAGAGACCACTCGAAAGACATAGGCACATATCGGAGGACAATATTAAAATGGATATTAAATGAGCATGATTATAAGTGTGACCTGTGCTCGACCGGCTCAGGATACGGTGTAATGCTGGGCTCTGTGACCGTGCGTTTCTGGGTTCGAGTCCCGGTAAGATGCCAAGGTGTGGAGGCAGGCAATAATTTAATACAGGACAATTTGTTAAAGATTAAAGCAGGAAGTATGGCGCCGCGGTGCCGGCCGCAATCTTTGTAGGGCCACCTGCAACCTGAAATTTGTAATGTAAAACAAGTACCGTGGCTTTCTGTTCAATTTTTGGCACAATAGCAGCGAGAGCTATTTGATGTGATGCAAATGTTCTGGAAGGTCCGACGTCCACGTGAAGTAGGGCTGGTAAGACCAATCAGACCATTTGTTCATTGTTTTGAAAGAAACAACCTCCAAAATTAAAGAAAGGGAAGTCCGGCGACGCTGAAAATATTGGGGGGGGGGGGGGGGACAAAAATTGTTCCTGCTCTTCGATTCGGCGAGTGTGGCCGTCAACTACCGAAATATAGCGTAGTGTTATTTCTCTGAAGGAAGAGTTATATTTCTGTAATGCAACGTGGTACATTTACCTGAAGCCAATATTCAAACCTCCTCGCTGGCGTTCTACCTACACTCCTCCACGCAATATTCCCTGAAGAATAAGTCCATGTTCACCTGAGCTAAGTTCCCCAATTAACCCATTCAACCCCAAAATCAACAAAGGCTACAACAAAGCTGGGCGAATCCTAGTGTTGGAGAAAGGGACGGTTGCAGCTCTTACAAAAATGGTAATGAACATTCTGGTTCCGTAAAAGGCAAGGAATTTCTTAACTACCTCAACGGCTACTAACTTCTCAAGAAAGGCTTTGCACAAGCAGTTAACCTTTAGAGGTCCAAAGCCGAATTACCTATGCTAACAGTGACATTGTCAGCTCGATAACGAAACTCTTCTTGGAGTCCAAGAAAAAAACAATTCATTTTTGGCAACTGTGTTTAAAATGGGCCATCAACAAACAAGAAAAGAACCATGGGCCCTATACAAAGAGTTGCCAACAAACGAAGGTGGAATATCAGTAAAATTATTGACCAAAAAATAAAAACTCTTGAATTTTAGTCAAGCATAAGTTACGTTATAACACGGTAAACTCGTAAAGATATCCGTTTGATATCCTTCTCAAATAAATAATGGTTTGTAGAGCTTCATTAATTTACTCAATTATAAATCAAAGAAGGTCAGATTTTTAATCTTCTAAATTATACATAGAAGTTTCACATTTTAAGTGGGTGCATTTCTTTGGTTAGTTGAAATGTGTAACAATAAATTCACTGTCCCATTGCAGGGCCAAAAATCCTAATGATTTGTGGATATATACATTTGAAAGTCGTTCATTTTTATAATTGACAACCAGTAGAGAAACAATACAATAAAACATCTGACAATATGATGCATTGCCAATCGTAAGACAGCTCTGCTCATTTGTTATGATCGTTACTTAGATAATATTAATGCAAAGCAGCGGTTATTTTCTTTTAATACTCTGCCCTAACAGTAAAAGTGTTTTTCCTGTATAACTGGGGGAAATTTTTTGTTCGTAAGATAGCGACTGAGTGGAAAAACAAAGCTATAGACTATGAAATAACTGTAATGCTGCCCTTTAAGATATTATCATTATCATGAAATATAACAAATTGAAACGTGCCAATGGCTTAACGTCTAATTAATCTTTAAAATAGTTTTCTACGTGAACAAATTTCTTCTTCAGTCTAACTCCTCCCCCCAGTTTCTGAATGGTGTACTTTGGAAAAAGAAAAGAAGATTTATTCGAGTTGGTCCTATGAAGCAGCTGCTTGCGAGACTGCTTGCCACCACAATCCATCAGAGTCTGAAAGCGCCCGTTAATACTTCATTACAAAAGTCACATTTCGTCGAATGGGATTAGGACTGCGACGGAAATTAATACAAAGTAGAATGGGTCTCATATTTCTGATTAACTGATCTAAATTTTTTATGACTCTACTCCATCTACAGAGTTTAACGCCGTCTAGTGAGAATGCCACAGAAATACGAGTATGAATCTGTCTGGTAAGTGGGATAAGTATTTATAAAACGGAAATCGTGGGCTATTTTAAGGTTCAGTCCCACTGTTTGATTGTATATACTTGGAAAAATCACGATAAAAGTCGAGTCAGGGTCTACATTCGGTCCGAAAACCTCCCAAACTTTGCCGTTGCACCAAATTGCTCGGTAGTATTAACAATTTTATTCTAGCACTCCTCATTACCGATAAGTTCAAATCTCCTCTGTACAACTATTTTCTTATTTAAATACTTGGGTTAAATATGCATTATTAGACATTCTACGAGGAGCACGTAGAACATTAAAACGAAATACTGTGCATCAGTTTTGCCTTTAATTTTTATTGTATGAAATTTTATATGCCATCCTATGGAAAGAACATGAATTGAGGGCGTTTCATAACAAAGATCCTATTAAATACGTCGCAAAATAAAAACAGAACTTTCTTAAACTAAATATGAACAGAGAAACAAATAACATAACTCCAAGTGATACTAGGGTAGAATACTCTTTGTAGCAGATCCTTTTATTTCTTTTATATTGTGTCAATTTGGGAATAAAGAAACACAATTTTTGCTAAAGATATATTCTTTAATATTTTATAAAACTTGGCTAGGAATAATAAAAAACTTTTCATTATAAATAATATTATGAAATAATAATATGAAGGTCACTCAGGAGTTTTACTTATATGGGTCTTTTTAATTGTGTGCGAGATATTGCCATTTGGAGGAGGGTTTGTCAGTTTTCACAAATGTCTGAAGAAACCAAAAGACAGAATTTATTGAAGGTTATATAAACGATTGTATATTCTGTAGTCTTCTAAGTGTCTGATGAGATCCACGAAATAGATTATCATTAATAGGCTGTATAACTTTCGCCGAAAAATGTGAGATAAAGGATGGCTTTTATATTGGCTATGTTTGTAATTATGTATGTACTGCGAAACGCAAAGTACATGACTGAAAGGAATCATGGATTTATATCTCGATGGCATCTTGAATCACAGATTGGAAACTGCTTACGTACATCGTAATAGGCCTGTATATTTTAATAATAATGTTACTTAAATTGTTTTGTATTTATAAATAAATCTAACTGCTCTTCTATCTGCCACGCCGATGGAATATTTTCGGCCACATCAAACAGCAGACCGTAGGAGCCTTTTTAGAGGTAAATAGAATGAAACAGATGAAGTAATTATAACTTTTGCAGCAGATATAACATCTGGAGTGTAAATTTCTAATAACCAAGCTGAACACTGATTATAGTGACGTCATTCAACCTACCACGTCATTATCTAGAACCTGTTTCGAAAATATTTATGAGACGTTCTTATTAGAGATAAATCTTTGAAGATGACGCCACATGTAATCAAGGGGGACTGGAAATGTTTATGTATTATTTTACAATGATGGCATTTTTGTAGTTTGTGAAATGTCTGTACTCGCGGTTTTATTCTGGACACAACTAACACGTCAATTTGTTATGGCTAATGACGCCTACAACAGAAATATTTTTAGAATATATAAAGCCCCGAAATGAAAGTTCCGTTTTCTCTTTGTCAGTGGTGGGAAACGATTTTGATTGAACTTTAAATTAATTCGATATAATTATTCCAAAATACCTTTCTCGGAGTCTGGCATGAAAGAATCCATTTCACCGAATTCAGTTAACATTTAACCATCTCTTTTTGCTTGTATTCTACTTCTGTGCGTCGTTTACTCATTACTGCCACCAGTAGCTACGTGTTCCTATATTTTAAGCATATTCGTGTATTCAAGACCTTGAATGTACTGTTCAGCAGGATCGTCACGCAGAGCATTGTGGGTAATTAGATGGCTTCAATTGAGGGGCTACGAGCGAAGCCACAATAAAAAGAAAACAAAGATGGACACTACAAAAAAGGAGGGAGGCGTTAATTGTTGTCATAAATCTAACTCCACCCTTTTTCCTTTGTACCTTCTTCCCACCTTTTTCGTCCTTACCAAATTGCAGATTTCTAAGCTGTAATGAATGTTACATTGCAATGTTCAAGTTATAAAAAGATACATTACAAAAAGAAGCAATTTTCCTCGGTTATCAATTTTGTTTAACAGCGTATCATAGTTTGTGGACTCAAGATGTTATTCTCCTGTGCTATAAGAAATTGTTAAAAGCATCGTCCTTAACTTAAAATATCACAAAATACGTAATGTAATATTTTTTTTTCTGTGTGTGTGAACTTTTGGCCAGTTTTGTCCACCACTCTCCTCCAACTAAAGCTCATGCAATGCGAATAATAATGTTTAATACTGATGTTCTTCTGGACTTCTTCCATAGTTTCATTTCCTAAAATACAACACAACTTCATTGTTTTGCTCTCGTCTTTAGTTAAAAATCTTATTCTGATCGGTCCGTGAGAAGCAGCTGCTATATTAACACCTTCTACTGGACCCACCGGAACACAATTTCAACCTGAAGACAGGATAAGAGCCAGCCGCCGAAACATAGCACCTTCTTTAAAATATTAAACGATGAACTAAGTCCAGAAAAACAGCAATACTGAACGTAATGCACCATTATTAGAACCATTTAGATACATATTACTAACGACGGCTTACACAACTACAAACTATCTCGTTTCCTTACAAAGCAACTGAATCAAAGTTAGATTTTACTAAGTTTAGTTTAGTTTACATACACTGATATTTTCAAATCTGTTTATCTGTTCATTCTCGTGTTGCTTTTCATGGACATTCGTGGCTAATTTCTTAATTAATGCCACTTGCATCTCATAAAACTGATAAGACTTTAATTTAAAAAGTTACTATGTCGTGCGTTGATGCTAATCATACTTACTTTAGCTGTGCTTTCGAGTGGATTCCAGTACACTGCTATGGCATTGTGCGCCACTTCTTCAATGCAGCCAACCAGACCAACGCTGTTTTTCGTATCTAGAAAATTAAGTCAAATTTGTTAAAAGTCATTTCACTGCTAAAATTATTTGAAGTCAATAACAAAGATAAAATAAAAATTATGAATGTGTCTTCAGTTGGCTTATGCTCTCTCCATTCAAAAATCATGTGCATCAAATCGGCTCATGCCATGTACACTTGTCTAAATTTCAGATCGACAGCTCATTATCTGCAGGCCTACTATTTAACTTAATTAAACACGCATATTACCACTGAGAAATATTATAACATGTATTTATATAAAAGCTTATGATATCGCTGGTAATAACCACTTACCATTATAATCCATAGGCCAGCTGGACAAAAATAAACCACCATTAGTACTTGCATAACATATACGATCACTCATTTGATCCTCTATATCAGTAATATTAATACTGCAAACCACAAATAAGGTATTTTGCCGGTCAGATTCTATCACTTAGAACGTTTAATTCATTTGAACCAACCAATACTGTTAAGCAGAAAAATAATCCACCGAAAGACGTTCTCGTAATAAGAAAATTAATTCCTGTTCACAAGTCAAGTAGCTCTCGATTCAATGAGAACCATAAAGAGGTAAACAAAATACCGGTTACATTTGAAATAAAATGTACATTAAATGGGTTTAGAACAGAATGAGTATTGTTTGGACCAATGGTTCCTGTTGCATGAAAAATATGGTTCCTTCTTTCAGTATGGGCTAAAGATAGAGTAAAAAGTTCAAGTTCTAAATACCATGTCTGTCGTGCCTCCAAATAATAGTAGCTTAACGACTAATTTTCTAGTTATTATGGTATTACATATAACATCACCCAGCCTCCTATCCAATGGGTACCGGGATCATTTCCCGCGGGTAAAGCCGGCCGGGGCGTGATGCTGACCACTCACCCCCATCTAGTGCCGAGGTCAAGGAAGAGAGGAGCTATACCTCCTCTCACCCCAAACGCCTACATGGCGCATAGCGGGACAAACTTTACTTTACATATAACATCTCTTCTTCATAACTGAGAAAAAAATCAGCACAGAATAAACTGGATAATTTTCGTTTACTCCAGAAGAATAACAAATTAAATGGACAAAGGTATCGGTCCACTGACTTCGCCGATCTACCCCGGTCACTTATGCCCCGAATGACTGATATTTGCACATAGATCACCATTTACTCTACAGGTGTTACACATGTATCGGAGTAGTTTGAGGAATCGGGGCGATGATGGACGATGGGTTCAAACCGCAACCAAGGAACCAGCTTTCCTAACTCAGCTTATTCGTGGCGTTCTTCGGTCTGGTTAGGCAAGCGCTGGAATAGTACCTTAACTTAGGACACGACCGTTTCTTCCCACATCCTTTAAAATGCCTTATTAATTAATAATCCTATAATTCGACGCTGAAGTCTGAGCTGATGACAGCTTCATAAGACAGACCAGAAATAAAAAAAACAAATAAATACGTCTAATTACCATAACCGAAAATTTCGGGGGGGGGGGGGCTGTCTTCAACTTCGGCACCGAATATTAAGGCAGAATTTTCCTCTGAAACCTTGATTCGTACCTACAAGTCCACACGGTTTCACATTCCAGAAGACAGACATCGACAACATTACTACAGTAAGAAACGCAAATATCTTTCGCAAAATGTAAAATAAATACAAGATATTAGATCTGTGAACAACGTGTGTGAAGTTTCTGACAAAGTGCACTGATAAGTACAAAAGAGTTACACACCCCACACCCCCACTTATCGCCACAAAGTAGCTACCGCAGGTCATAAGTGGGAAAGGTTACTACCGGTTACTACCAGAGCCACTAATGGAGATATTTCAGACGGCGAAACACGCCCAGTCATTCTGGATAATAATGAATGAATAGTCATTCAAACGGTCAGGAAAACTTGTTAGAGGTGATCATGACAATGGTGTGAGGAAATTAAAGGTTCTGGGAGGGGGAAAAAGATTATAGTTTCAATACCGAACCACTTCTCTCTGACCTGAAAACAACAGTTGCCAAATCTGAGCGGAATAACATATTAAGTCCAGTGAATGTCTTCGTTCAAATCTGTTTTGTCCCATCAGCATTGCTGTGCCCATCCAATACTTAAAAAAGCCCTGTTTACTGAAACAAAGCCTATGATTAAAATGTCCCATTATGAACAGTTTTATAAAGCACCACACGAATCTGAATGATTCAATACTGAAAATAAACTAATTTACATTCAATCAATGTAAGCTATTCAATAATTTTTTTAGATTCTCATTTTATTTCCACTCCTTCACGAAAAGGATTTGGTGCGTTAAAACCCGTTCCGATGTTCTGACGTATAATTATCGTTTCCATTCACTCCTAGGTCTTCCTATCCATTCTTTTCCTCCAGAAGGACATATTCTATGTATGATATTCTAAGAACACTATACACGTTGCTTTGCATTTCATAGTTAACTTCAGTTACATACCGGTACAATACCTTGCAGTCTGCTTCATACATTTTTGGTTCTGTAATCTGCCTCTAAAGTTACTTCCAGCATTCGAAAATATCTTATATGAGCAATTTACTGATTGAATAATTCAGAATATAAGACCTCGGAGGGGCAGAAACCCTGATTATTTTAATATAAATAAATATTTACACAAATATATGAACAACAACCAGTATATTGATATGGGATGAGAAATTTAAGTACTCGTTATAGAAAAGTTTATTTTGCAGAAATATACTACATTCGTGGCCCTTAAGACAAATTTATTTCCTCAGCGAATGAATACACAGATACATAACAATTCATGCTCTATAGGCACACGTAAGTACAGGAAATGAAATATGTATTTGAATTCCGAACTTATTTCACCTTCCCTCTTTTCCATTGTATTAAATAATGGTTGGCTGATTAAGTATTAGTTAAAATTAATTATCAGTCTGTTATTTGCTTTATAGTTTTATTCCCAAAACATAACAGGCGACCTTGAAAAGAATTGGTCGATGAGTCACTAGCGGTGCTACTCCATCTTTTTTTCGAAGCATCCAAGTGAAGGATCATAAAATTACGTGAAATTCTTAATTATAAAAGTAACACATAATCATAAATATTCCTAAATATAGAAGAATTACTATCAACAAGACATGAGAAAATTATATGGCTACTTGTAAACATTTTACTTCAACTGTAATTTATTCCACAAAAGTTGAATTTAAAAGATCAATTCCTTCGTGTATCGTTTCAGATATGCTTACTTTATAAATTACACACAAAATGAACTGGCCTAGGACAATGTGAAATCTATGGGCGTTGCATATTTTTTTAGGCTTGGTTTTATTTTAAAGGCGTGGTTTTGTTTAAAGGGAACTGAGTTCCTTGTTAGGTTCCCAACAAAATATGAAACAAAAGAAGAGCTACATCCGCTCCTAAATAATGTGTCGAATCGACGTTTTCTTCTTGAGATGATATGTTTCCTTTCAGTGTTCTCCAAGACTTTAATTAGACTGCACACAAGGTAGCAGTACTCAAGCGTTTATTGAACGTCGAAAACTAGTTTCGTTTTGACTTTGATAAATGTTAAAACTCCGATAAGATTGTTCAGTCGTCTCGGTTATTAACAAAGTCAATAAGAAGCCATAAATAAAGTCAGCCATGTTTGCAACATTGATACAAGCCTACAGTATTTCCGATAGATTAATTATTAACACATTCAGTGTAATTTCGGTTTGAATTACAAACGTGTTAGTGAGGAAAGTCGGCTGAACTTTTAAGGGAACACCAGAAATTCAGCTGACCGTCTTCTAGGATGCTGGGCGTGTATCTGGTTGAATACCGACGTTTCAGAGGTTCTTGCTATCTCCATCGCAAGTGCAATAGTCCTTGATGGAGGAGGAATACACCTTTGAAATGTCGGTAACTTCTATCAGACCACACGGTATATTAACCCAGAAGACGGTAATTTTCATACACGTCGCCATGAAAACTTGAAATCTCACCAAAACGGAATTTGCCAAATTAGTTTTAGCACGGAATTTTGCTAATTAAAGGCACACGAATGTAAGTGTATTTGAGGGGGGGAAAGGTCAAAGCGACCCTTGCACTACAACTATTAGTTGATAAAGGCACGAGAAAGTTAGGTATAAACATTATTGTCAGCTAACTTTTTTGAACCCCTGACATAAATGTGTATCTCAGTAACATACAAGAAACGTCTTAAAACTTGACTTGCGTACACATAGCATTATTTATAGTGAGTGAATATGGAAAGTTTACCGGCGTACTGTAACATGAAACACATAATAACAAAATGGCTCAAAGTTAGCACTAAATTAATAAATATTTTCAAATCATGACAGCGTTGTTATGCGAAAATCCCTACAATCCCCAAAGTTCTTTTTCTATCTGCTTTGTATTCATCTTCCTACCCTTTTGCTTCTCTTAAGGTCACTGAAGGTGATTGAACTTTTAGTTTATGGACCACACGTCCAGACCCGAATGTCGCATGTTGAGGTTGCATTAGTGATTCTAGCTTTTCGTTTTGTAGCTGCGTCACCAAAAGAATTGATGGCATACTGTTCGTCGTACGTTAAAACACGTTGTTTATTTTTTTTTCATTTAACTGATACTAAGTCTCCGCTTCTATTGTCAGATGGGAACATATATCTGTTGCTTCGACGAGTAAATTTTCTTGAATAAATTCGCATAGGTATTTAATGAAATAAATCTCTTGAAACATTTCAGGTTTTATATGATTTCATTTCATTTTGGATTCAGTTTTCTTGGACGTATCTTTGTAATATTTCATTTTCTTTTTATGAAATGTTCTGTAGTAAGAAAATAAATCGCCATTACTACAAGTCTTTTATTACATTCAAAATTAATAATTCATTATCACGGTACAAATTTTCTATGAAAATCGCTGGCAAAGTATGCTCTGCCAAACAGAGAACAGTACAGCAAATCATTTACTGAGTGTGTTAAATTTTGAACAATTTTGAAGTCTAATTCGTCGAGAATAAAACACCAAACATTAATAATTTAGCTGTGTTATATTAGCTGCTGAAATTAGGTGGGGACTGCGGGTCAGAAATCCGACCAGGTACTGGAAATAGGTCCCTCTTACTCTAAGTTGTCCTGTGTAAATGCAAAAGACCTTTCGATGAGCAGATCCCCTATCGAAGGGGTCTTGCCGAATGTTATACTAAGTAAAATAAAAACGTCTATGCCTTTAAATAAACCTTTAGAAGGGAAATGATTAAGAAGGAATAATAAAGTTTATTTGCTTGAAACGTGCTGTCCATCTAACACACTCAATGATCCATACTAATCCTTAACTAAATTCCCTTTCTTTGGCAACATATTTCATTAAAGCCTGAAGTTTATATAAAAATTTCATCTTCTGCAGTTCTGACTAAAACTGTAGCCTTAAACCCAAAATGAATTATTAAAATCAACTTGCTTAAGCACGGCAAAACCTCGCTAATTCGGGTTCTCTACAATTCCAGCTGACTTATTTTTTATCTATGTACGTACGGAGATTTTTCCTACATTTTGTTTTGAAATTATACATTTTATAAAACTGTATTATTCTTTTCGTCATGCTCGTGTTCTAATATAATTCAATACAATTCTTGTCGTCAAAGATAACACATGCTTCTGCAAGATTTTGAATATACTCTCGAATTGTTACGAGCTACGACTTGAAACTATCTGCACGTTCCACGGGCATTTGATTAATTCAGACTACTCCTTCCCCTGTTAGTCAGAATTAGTAAGGTTTTATTGTATAAAAGCTATAAATGTATCCCGGACACACACCATCTAGATGCTTGGGGCGGGGAGAGAAATGGTATACCTCCTACTCGTTCTAGACTTCGGTACTACACGGGGTTGAGTGATCAGCGTCACGCCCCGGCATCTTTACCCCCAGTTAAAAGACCCCCGACACCCGTTAGATAGAAGGCTGAGTGGGGTCCAGAACAGCTCTGGATGCAGAGGCTGGAAGAAAAATCCCTCTACCGGGGATCGAAAACTGATCATCAAGTACGTAGTCAGACATTATACTGACTGATCTAACCAGGCTCTTGGATTTATTGTACAATTAAAGCAAAACTTACTTAAAATATATTAAAATAACACTGGAACATTAAGTGAATTTTAGCTTTGATCAGCGGTAGATGCCTGATGTTTCTTGTTATTTTATAGCGATATATCGACACCTGGACATACACAGTAACGAGTGGTACAAAGTAGTAAGATTGGGAAGGAGAAATCATGGCCTATATTAGTTTACCATCCTCCATTTTCCTTCATATAAAGACAGCCGTGAAAAATCTCAGCTAGAGAATTAAATATCTGGCTTGAATTCGAATCAGGTATCTTTCAATAGCAAGCGAGAAGCATTATTGCATTTATAACCTATTCGGTAAGTCAGCTGTGTATACAGATCAGAAGTAACAATTATATCGAATCAAATGCCGCTGAATTATGTCGAATCAGGAAATGCTCGCGTAGTAGATTAATATTGTACATTCTAGGAATAAAATTCCGACTTTAAAATCAGTCGATCAGTTTTCCATAAAAGACAGGCAAATGTTTGACTAGCTGAGCAACTACTAGTTCTCAAGAAGGTCCCTGCTCCATAGTGGTAGTCACTGCTCATTTATTTCTTTTAGCCTTAAGCTTTCCTAGCAAGAGAACTCAAGCACAAAATATGTGGTGCATCGTCTCGGTTTCCTTCCTTCTACTTAATATTCTTCTATTACCCATCATCTTGTTGTATTCATGGCCGACTAAATACAGCCCTGAGGTCTGTAATTAAATGCGCCTCCATAGATTGGAATCAAATTATCGTCAGGGCCGAGACAACAGCCAGAAGGTGGAATATTTCTAATCCCCCTGGGTTCGTTGCCTTATTCAGGCTAAACTATAATTGAACGTGACAGGGCCAAGGCACAGGCTACTCTTACAGGTGTACCAACATGCTCGAGTAAAAATGTAAAATGGACTAGATATCATATGGGAATTAAAGCGTGAAGATTTATGATTACCTTAGGATACAGGAGAATGGTTTTCTTCTTTTGTGTGCAACTACGAAGTAGCACTGATATGAGTAAGCTACACGCGTTTGGTTAAACTCTTGTATAATCTGAAATCTGAGGTTTTTACGATGGTTGGAATTCTGATTATGCTCGCTTAATGGTGACAACGTGTAACCCTGTACTATGTCGCCAAACGTTCAAAACGACACTCTCTTATATCATGAAGATTGAGACAGCAGGTTCTTCGGATCCGATGTAAATCCCTATAGGATTACACGGTGTTACAGTCTAATACCGCAATACGGAAAATTATGAAGTGTATTCGGAAAAGGTCAGAGTCCATTTCATCATAAAAACACAAAAATAATACATTCTAGTTATCTTGTTTCTTATAATGTGTACATGTAGTCAAATGCACAATTAATGCAAGCTGGATTACAGATTTAAGGTAAGCAGCAACTTATTAGTAACTTTTTTCAATGTTTCGCTAAATACTTTGCTGATTTTGTAGATGAAGGGAAAGTCTCGTTATTCCATAGGAACGTGGCACAAAACGGTGAAGAGGTTCATTGAAACTCCACGGATGATAAAGCCGTGCGGAAGGCGCAGCTATCAGAGATTTTCAGTTCTTTGTACGTTTAACTTCACCTGTCAAGGACACTAAACACGAAACCACGATATCGAAAATGTGTGTCATCGTAATCAAAAGGCGGAAGTATACGGTAAGACATTTGGATAAATTTATGATTTATATCGAGATAACTACAAACGTAAAATTCTATTCCACGCCATCACGCAAGCGTGATGCGACGTAAAATGAAATGGGAAAGTTGTTTCAAATTTTATACCTTGCTTTCTTACTTTTACCAATAACTTTCCAATTAATATGTGTGATTATAATGAAATTGCGTGTCACAGAGGGAAAGTTATTAACATAAAAACTGATTTCGATTTTAAAAATATGGACATCAAATATTAATGCCATCCGATTATTTTAGGGTGATTTATCGCTGACCCTCGTTGGTTGGACCGTAACAACAGGGTCTTCAGAAGCCTCTTCATCAATCTCCAAAGATACGTTCTGGACATATTTGAACTAAATAACAGTTTACCAAAACATCGAACGTCAAGGGATCTTTCATAAGGTAATGCACTTCTACTGGTTCGACATATTGACCTCTTTAGCTTGTTTGTTGCTATTCTCCTGTCTGAGATGACACAGCAGTACAGAAATCTACGTGTGTACACTGGTACTCAATATTACATTAATCAAATCTTGTGGGACCCAAATAAACTCACTGAAACTACTCGCAAATGACAGAATATTATTTCTGCCGGACAATGACCCAAGATTCATTCAATACGGACAGAAGCTCCAAATTTACTTTTCTTTTCAATTACTATTTTTCGGTGGGAACTATTTATTGTTTCTTCTTAGTCTTATCTTGAGAAAGCATATAAAATTGCTAGACTAGAGTAGAAATATATAAACAAATGTACAATCCTGCTCAATTTTGGGGGTCAGATCTAATAAATAACCTTACAATAGTCCATTAATCAATCAATATCCACATGTGAAGGCCAAGAAGATCAGATTTCTTAGATGGAGGCTGGTACGAGTTTTTACCTATCTAAGGTAATATCTCAGAAATATTTGCCAATTTCTTTATTGCTCTAATGTGACTGCGGAAAGATCACGAAACCCCATTGAGCATAACCATCATCAGAGGAAAGAACTTATCAAACAGGTGTCCAGAAATACCAACATTATTAAGACATTTGGCAGTCGTCGTAGACAGACAAGCCCAGATGAGAATCTGACGTCGTGCCAGGCAACATGAAACTAAGTACGTCCTGTTATCGTCTTCATTTCACTCCTACGTTTGCCAGTTCCTACTTTATTTTTTTTTTATTTCTTCTGGAACTTTTTTATCTAGCTTTCATGAATACGTTGAAGGTATGTTAAGTTATGTCTAACAGCAGATGCTGAACATTTCCAACAAGCACTTAAGGGATTTGTCAAAGTAAGTGACGTAAATATTCCACTTTGCATAATGATTAATTGATATTATCCTCAGGTAAGCTATTTTTGAGGCATTGCTATACAGGATGGTTTGTATAGTCTATTATAAACCACGCCAGAGATTTTAAGACACTCAAAACAAATAATGAAGACAGAGATGCGATATTAGTGGGTTTCTTGCACGTCTACACTTGTATTTTAATCAGCTTTTTATAACTGGAGATTTGGCCAAAAAAAACTTGGAAGATCTACCCATGAGAGCAACTTATTCTCTCAACAAGGCAACTTCACTTTTCGCTTGCAACTAATAAATGACGTAGTGATCACATAACACTCACGGTTAGGTATAGAAGCATTATGGCTCCAAAAACTTGCTTTCATAAATAAAGCTATAAAAGTTAAACTTCTTAAATTTTGTAACTTTATATTATTAAATGTACACTTATACGGTTCTGAGAACTGGCTCATGAGTAGTACAGGCAGAAATTTAACAGAAACAGCGGAAATACAATTTCTGATACAGCCCATGTTTCTGGGCATACGCTCTTACGAATTCGTAACGAAGAGTTCATGCATACGTTGATTGATTTGGAAATATTCAGCGCATGGAAGAAAGAAGAATTGTCCAGTGACTTTTCGACTGTCTTATAAAACAATGAGCGCTTATCAGATTTAGTCACTACTACTGAAATTGGTGTGAAATTTTATTCGTGAAAGTAAAAAGTATATTTATGGAATATTGATTTAAATTATATTTTATTGTAAGAGTAAAACCAGAAGCTAACAAAGAAAGCTCCTGTATCAGAGATTTAAAATACCTGAAGCGGCAAGCGGACAATGGCAGAATCCTTCAAGTCGCGACATGTAGCTCCATTTATATATGTGAATGTTTCTATAGTCTTTCATTCCAGGAAATATTTTCTTTTTCGAATTCTTTGTAATGGGATATCAACTGCAAAACACAGCAATCCTGGGATAAAAAAATACTCAAGCTATGTGTAATAGCTTTCCTGTAACAGTGAGATTATTTGACGTCGTCCAATTTTAAAATCCGTAGCATTTGAAAACCATAGGAAATAAAATTTATAAAAACGAGTGTTTAATTTGAGCCCAACATAATTAATGCAAATCGCCGTGGTCACCATATTTATTTGGAATTTTGGATTAGGCCCAGTTTATGTCACTTCACATATGAATTTTTCGCGGTATATTTTCAAAACTAATTTTAATATTACAACATAAAGAGCTTGAAAGAGGAGCCTATGTGTAACCCAGTCTTCTACAGCGATATACAATTTCTGAAGCCTTACACCAAAGCTGTCGGCTTGCATACATTGTCGCACCGCTGAATGCAATTCTATACCAAACCAGCGTCACATCTTATACAACAGACGTGGGAAGCAGGCTTCCCTCCATGCTTCCCAACAACGAACGACTCACATATATTGCACCAGTTTCGAACAGTGGTGGGCCGAGATTATATTATACACGGATGCAGGTTCAGCTCTCTACCTAAATAAATGTAAAAATAAATATTGTTCGTGTTTCCATTTTAGACTCCAGAATGGATTTATTTAATCGGTCCACTGCTGTAAATATAAACACATGCAACATACAGTGACTCATTAGCTTAAGTGATCTAGTAATCAGAACAACTAAGAAATAACATTCTAAATTATTTGTGTTTATTCCATTTTCAAGGCTGTTGACTGTGTGGCTACGAGCCACAGAGGACAGAGATGGTCCTCGAAACGTCGGCGATTGATCACCAACTAACACGGCTGATAGCCCGAGAAGACTTTATTAATACTGTGTCCGTCTTCAGGAGTAAAGTTTAAGATAGAGGCAGTTGTTTCTCCGAAACTTTGCTACCTACATAAAAAATCCACGACATTACAACCCAGAAGACCAGCAACGACAGTGTCCATACTATTGCAAATTATTGCACTGAACGTTTAAAATCTCTGAATAAGTATACTTCGGTGACGTTGATCTCATGATGCCTTAAAAGTAAAGCAGCTAATCTCGCGTTACGACTTGTATTATTTTAAATATGACAGTCTAATCTGACACATGCACCGCGTATAATGGAAACAAGAGCTGACCACGCAGTCACCTTATATTCCGTTTACAAACATCAAGTGCATAGAAACGTTCTGAATATTCAGACAACGTACCGAGCCACCTGGAATGGCCAGTGGGTGTTCAGATGCACGGACATGCTCAAAGTGTCTACTTCAGATCAATGACATGATGTTTCTCAAGAAACAAAGTTTTAAGATATCCAATTAACGTGTACCTGTGTTTCTCGGTTTCACTTTAATATTTTAATTGAATGAAAAGTGGCATAAGGCTCGATGGCTACGTTCTAGAATAAAACTTCCACTTTTAGTATTTTATTAAAAAATAAAAACAATTAAATAAGTGAAGCGCTGTCCTCCTTCAGAAGCTAACAGTCGCTCAGGTAGTGAAGACAATGCCTGCCCTTTTTGGGATCCATAAAACTTCATTAGATTCTTAAAAAGCCTCTGAATAATATCATAAAACAATACAAACATTGAGAGGCCTAGAAAGAAAAAAGCCTATGACATAATTACGAAAACGTAGTTTTCAGGCCTAAATTTCAAGAACTGGCTACTAACACTTCATTACGAAGATAAATTGCTATTTATTATCAGCGTTATATGAAGCCTACACTCTCACATACTGTGGGCAAAATACAGCGTTACCGGTTGTTAAAATAAATGGTACGTATAATTACTCCTAGGCTTTACGGGGTTAATTATTGACGCGAATTAAAAGACTCGTAAGTTATGCAGTCTTTTTAATTACGGTGAAATATGGGCTAAATCTACATTGTATCAGGGAAAGTCTTTGCTCTGTAGCTTGTTCCCTGCCGTTCACTGCTGTGGCCTTTTCTTACCAACTTTATTTAAGAAATCAGCATTTTATGAATGACCCTTCAAATCTGTGTGCTGCAATATTTTACAACGCGATGATATTTTCTGATACGATTATGAAATCTAAAATCACATATATCGGGACACACCACTCTTGAACGAAGTTTGAATTAAGTGAAACCCTGAACACAAATCAAACAATGAAAAATCCTGGATAATTTTCAACATTCGACTAGTCTTCTCCCCTAAAGCCGAAGTTACACATTGAACTCCAGCCGCGAAAACCCATAAGACTTGCCTTTAAACGTGCATAATCTACACGCGATTTGAAATATTAGCGTATAGGCCTACTTAAAAAAGTTTACATGCCCTTTAACAATATCGGCCATGAAAATTATGATCGTTAGTCTTCTGGGCTGTTACGCCGGGTAGTATGATAGTTTACCGACGTTTCGGATGTGCTGCTGCCTCTGAAACGTCGGTGACCTTCTATCAGACTAAACGACGCAACAATCCAAGAGACAGCCATCTTCACAGATGCCGCCGGGAGAACCCGAAATCTCACATAATGATCAGGGTTACGGTTAGTATGAAAAAATCACGAAAATGGCCTATCAGTTAAATGAATCGCATATTTATATTAGCCCTGTGATATAAATGGCTACGTTACACTACTTAACGAGATAAGAGCACAGAGGAATGCACATTAGTCCCTTCATTCATAAAGACGATATATACTATCGCCATCTTATTCGGAAATTGTCAGGAATATGAGACCCAATTTTATTTTTCGATGCTATTATCAGCTACTGGCATCTCTTAACATTATATTAAAGGTCGTCTTGATCAATCTTGTGAATCGAAAATCATGTAAATTAAGATAAACGATGCGAAGAATAAAATAATGAAAGTGGGAACAAAAAAATAGTGACTGAAGATATTGTGAGAAAGATAACAAATAAGAAAGTAGGGATAATGAGAGTTCATAGACAAAAAAAGAAAGAAAAGAATCGGCTCCACGCCAACATGAAATAAGAAAAACGTCTCTTTGGATTATCCACTACCATAGACGCACTGGTACGTAAATTTGTTTTGAAGCACTGCGATGCTTATTACGAATACGAGTAGGTCTATACCAAACACCAGTATCTTATATTAAAACACAAATCCTCCCTTCTTTATCCTTTTAATTCATTTGTATTAATGATCATATCATTCGACGCTACCACCTCAGAGTTATTGACAGTGCTGATAACTAAATCATGAATAATAAAACGAACAGAGGCAGCTTGAAATGTAATTCTCTCGCTTTGCCTGCCGATGTACGTTAGGTCATTAAAGTATGGGAACAAATGTGAAGGTAAATGACAGTTATCAAATTTCAAATTGCAGTCACTGACTGATTTCTTACAAAAAATGTGGATATGATATTCCGAAAATGATGAAACTGGTTTAAAGAAACATGATTTGTCTCTGTTTTTGTAAATAATCGAAAGAATGAAATTTTCGAATAGCAAAGTGTTTACTTGTGTTATTTAAAACCAAATGTCTGTATTTATTGTGCTGTTTTATGTTTATATTATATCAAGTTAATTTCCCAAATAGTATAAAAACTGCATGTACCACAAAGTCAAGTAAACAAATTTAATAACATAAAAAATTATAAATAACGACGGAAATAAAAGTTCCAGTGTTATTTCTTCGTTACTGTAAGTAGGCTGTTTTGTAACGGAAATAAATACCTGTATAAATTAATTTAAACAACGAAATGCTAGCTTTTAATTTAATTGATGTAAACTTTCATGTAGTTCAAAATTTAAACGACATTAGTAATTAAAAATTGGGCATGTAAATTATGACACAAGAAATAAGGCCACTGCGAGAGGAAAATGTGGTGCATAAAATACAACTAATGAGTTGTATCTCTTGGTATAAAACTGATGTTTCTAAAAAATTCAGAACAATTTCATTAACAAGTCAGACTGCAAAGCGGTGCCGATATATTCAAATTAGTGTGGTAGCGCCTGTAATTTTAATGGAGCGAGAATAATCTTAACGGATGTTTGCAGTCGTCAGAATAATGAAGTGCTTGTATTCTTCATTTTGAATCACATCTTAGGAGACTAGAAAATCTTATATAAACTTCGCAGCTAGGCCTGTTTACTTGTTTTATTATCTTTAAACCAGCTGCTTTTAATCACAATTACCACTTGACAAACGAGTTTCGGCTCCACTGAGTCATCATCATTGTCTCATTACCAATGTTAAATAACTTAGAAAAGCTGCCCCGCTGCTACACGCCATGGAGGCGCTTGCGAAGAGAACTGGTATAACTTATAATCGTTCTTGACCTCGGCAATAGGTGGGGGTGAGTGAATAAAACCACGCCACCCTGCAACGCTTTAGGATGCTGTGTGGGCCACAGAGCCGGTCTTTTGCCCTAGCTGGGAGCGAACCCCCGATCGTCCAGTCCGCCGTAAGACACCACAGACTACTAAATAAGCTACCTCAGCACCACCTTCTTAAGTCTTTTGGTTTCCAACTCACCTGCGTCCAATATCCTCTGTTTGACGCTGTGTTGTCTCCCGTGCCAGAACTGCCACGCTTTAATCTCGTCATCTGGACTCTTCTCCTCTCGGAACATAAGCATCACGATGCTCTGAAAGAAGAAGAAGAAGCTGTTATTTCATCATACCGATAAAGTATTCAATTCATTAGAAGTATATTTCCTAAAAACAATTAATAATAACCTAATGAGACATTAGTGAACCTGTTATAAATTACTCAAATACAATGAGGACATTTTACGAAATTGTTATTTTTATAATCAATACTTAGCAAAATATAATACGCCTGAAAATGTGGACGCCTAAAAAATTTCCTTCAGTATTCATAAAACTATCGAGTACTGTAATGAGGACAGCTAGGACTTTTATTTTAAATAATACTATAACACTAGTCTGGTCTTTCTTTTAAATGTGTATTATAATGACACGTAGGTTCTCAAACTACGGTAGTGAATTCACAATCAAAAAATTCCTGAAGGATCTATAAATACACAAAACGAATCTGAACTTTACATACATAAGTAAATAACCACATATGTTACACCACGGCATGCGAAACTGGTACCTGATTCAGGACGAATTTGCCAAAATACTCTTCCTACAATGTTTACACTTGACATTACATTTCTGTCATGTAGTGTGTACAAAACACAATGTCCACTATACAACTACGAAGCAATTATTGTGATAGTATTTACAACATCTAATAGGCCTGTGATGTCAGACTCTCCGCTCACAAATGTGTTTAGCTTTAATTGATTCTTAGATGTCAGTAGTATAAAATACTGCTTCTGAAACTCTTTTGCCATCAAATAAACGGAGCACTTATAATGAATTACTATTACGTCTTCCTGGTCGTGATCTGCGCAATACGCCATCGCAAATGGTCGTGGTCAGTATTACTTAGAAGAGAAAATAAAAGCGTTGTATTAGTAACACATAGAAAGATCGGAATGTTAGCAAAGTTTACAATATCTCTTACAGAAAATCTTTCGTATTGATAAAACTATGCATCGAAGATAAATATTTTTCTATATATTTCTCACTTCCCAACTCTTACTTTTTATATTAAATGTATTTTATTATTAATGCCAGTGACTGAGACTTGTATTCACATATGTTCATGTTCTACACATTCTGATTCTGTAATGAAAATAAATTGTTATTAACTTATATCTAATAAATTAAATGTATTCAGAATAAATTATAATGTTAAAATAATTCCAAATAAAAATTACCCAAAACATTTTTGACATGCAGAATATTTTTATACGTGTGAAATGACAAATTAAAGCACTCCTTAACAGTCTTCAAATACAATTTGAATAATGAAAATCACCTAAAATTAATTCTATTTCTACTTAATGGTAATATTCTTATATTTCCTAAAATGAACCTATATATATGGGCAAGAAATAATATTTGCGGTTATTAAATCGATATTGAAAAATTCATGCACAAAATTTTTAGAGCTAAATATTTTATTTAAAGCACTGTACCTTAAATATGCTTAATATTAAAGTTCAATAGTTAAATATTTTGAGAGTAATTGTGAAATGTCACACCATATTAAGCATTAAGAATTATTAGTAGAGAGAAAGCAAATACAAAATAAAACAGCAATGAGCAGACAAACAGCGTGACTGAAGAATGAAACACGCAAAGAAGGTAAAGACCGGAGATTATTAAACCGAATAGATGAGAGAGCCAGCAAAATTTACAACTACGAAGCAAAACTATGTCGGCTATGAGAACACTCACATAGCAAAATACTATGCAATCCAGAAGAAGTATTTTACCAAGCATTCGGAATGTGATTTGATACCACAGAAAGCTGTCACGAATTCTAAATTTAATTTAACTCTTCAGTCTGTTAATTATTCTTTAACATGTTATACTAGCGTTACATTATATCAAAAATAACTTTTCAGGCTTTTAGCTGGAATACACATTAGTTCTATGTTATTTTTCTTGCATTCGTTGAAATACCAGTAAGACGGGAAGTCGTAAGTTACCCGTCCAATTAGGGAAGATACGTTGCTATGGCAATACGTATGTCTTGTTAACTGTTCGGCGACTTGTTTTCTCTTTTGTTTTTTTTAATATATCTATAATTTATTTTCTTTCATTATTCGCGCGGTTTGATCCATCTGTCTGTGACGAATATCGTCTTTTTATTTTATACACGGCAAGGATCTCATATAACAATACGAAAGAACAGCTAACATTTCTCGACTATTTTCAAAGAAAATCTTTTCTAGAAACTTGTTTGAATGTGTCATTACATCAAGTATAAGTTCTCTATGTGAGATGTGGAAAAATGTTGTACTGTACACATTTGGGCATAATGATTGAACACTATATATATGCTTCATGTCAACGTACCTTCCCCAGCAAGTGTTTCTGTAACTACTTCAGAACTTCTCACCAATTAGTCCATCACCTTGAATTTTTTTTAAGTTGGCAAAAGCAAACTATGAAAGGTTATCGATCTGATGACGGCGCTGGCAAAGTTTGAAGTACAATTATTTTGGTGGAGTCTAATTATCTACCCACATACTATAATAAGCAAGTGCTGGTTGTTTGGTGAATGTTTGCTCTTAGGAATTTGGGCCTTACGGAATAATATTTATGATTATGAGTGTTTATTGCTTTAGGTTACACAGTCATTTCTGGTGGCATATTACAAATGATTAATGGCTCATAGCGTTAAATTTTAAGATTTTGAGAACAAGGTACTTGCTAGAATATTTGGAACAAAAAGCAATGACGTGACATGAAACTTCAAAAATTGCAGGAGGAGTTCCAAAATTCGTACTCTAAAAAATCATAAAATCAAGGTAACTGAGATTTTCGAATCATGTGATGCGCGTGGAAGAGATAAAAAAAATACATGTAAAATTTTGTTTGGTAAACCTGAAAGGATAAAATTACTTGGACACTAGACGTAGGTGGGAAGTAATATTAAAAGTGGTATCAGATAAACAGGGTTTCGGGATACGGATAGGATTAATCTGGCTCAGGACAGGGACCGGCAGCAGGCTTTCGTGAACACGGTTATGAATCTCCGGGTTCCATAAATGCCTGGAAATTTCTAGCTATCTGAGCCTAGTATTAGCATCTGAAAAAGAGTTCTGCTGCGTGGATTTGGTTATAGCTATCTCCTTCTTAAGAAGTGACAAAATCAGTTAAATATTTTACAGCTTACTGTATTCAAGGTTATTCAAATGGGTTAGTTTAATGCATCTAATGAGTCTTCCAACAGACAAAATTAAAACGCCTAGTAACATACTATCTTTCCGAGTTTCTGCATTGAAAAATTGAGTTTGAATAGATAGTGAACCAAATTTGGTCACTTCTCGTGTGCGTATATATACATACATAGATAGATAAATATATTGGCCACGCTTTGTAGGTGGGTGTCCACACATTATTTCGGGTGAAACGACAAACTGTGTATTCTAAGTACCCGCATAGTGTGTAGAAGTTATGTGTTGGATAATATGTTCAGTTTTGCCACAAGATTTGGGTAAGCGTAATTATCACGACGCTGAGAAGTTCATTCTTTTTTAAAAGTTTGTCTATTATAAATTTCACACAAAACAGAATGGAAAAGTAGAGTGTTGTGCGACGAAAATTAATCTTGATGGATTAACCACTTAAGGCAAATTGTATTTACATTACTTGATATTAACATTTGAAGATAAAACAACCGACCATTCACATAAAGCCACTGCCAGAAATGATTCCCATATGAAGATTCGAATTGCAAATGGTGTTGCTTCTCTATCGTGATTATTATTTTTTTATTATTATCCTCACGCAAGAATAGTTCCCGTAGTTTCGAATGAGATGATGAGACTGACAGATTGACTCTGCTTCAGCTTTGAATGTCATACAGCGTTAATACAGATAAAAACGAGATAAAGAATCGTGAATGTATAAAGAATATGAAAGAACGTGATCGTGCAACATTTCTGGACATCCTAGTATTCGCTTGAAATACTGAGTAGAACCATGAAAACGTCAGTTAGGATAGCAAGTATCTCGACGATGATTCGAACCGGGTACTTTTACAATATAAGTCTACAGAAAATTGATCGGTACAGGTACTGCTGTCTTTGAATACATACATACACTTTATGAAAAAGTGGGGTGGGGAAAAAGTCCGGTCCCCGGGAGGACAGCAAAAACGAATTTTCCGGGCATGTAACAGAATTGCTGTTAACTCCACGATTATATTTAGTCTCTTGTGTGCCAGTAATTTAAATATTAGTAAAGCAATTTTGTGAAGAAGAACATTTAGCGAAAGATGAGTTCTTATATCAACATGAACTGTAAAAGAATGCCACGTTTTACGTACATTCATACAGAAAATTGTCTCAGCGATTAAAAGTACATAAATCAACGGCGTCTTTTCAGGAGATCATCGTAATGTCCGTTTAACGAAATCTTTAAGTCAGTAATTAAGGGTTGATGCTAAATCAAGTCCTGATGATGGAAGCATTATTAGCGCCATTCTTACACGGCTGACCGCCCGATTAGATGTTACTGAATTCAGTAGCCGCGATATCTTCACATTTTATAGATTTACATAAAATTCGATACTGGGAGATGCTAATGAAACTCTTCCGGCTGAGAGTTATGAAATTATTTAAAACCAACATTGCCTCTTTTTCTAATAACTGCAGCGCGCTATGAGAAGGGCTGTGTACATCGACTGAAGGTATATTTCAACGTCCCGCCTGATTAAAGATGCCAGAGTTCGGTTTGATATCTTTGAGTGATATGTTAAACTGACTCTACAAAGAATGTCAGGAATAATCAGTAAGATTATGAAAAATATCGTTAAACATCACTGCGGATCAGTGTGCAGTAACATTTTCTTTTGCTTGGTTTCAATTAAATATAATTCATTCAAAAAGGAAGCGATTCGTGAAGCATCGTAGTAAAGTGGATTTTCCTGTTTGAGACCTGTGTTCTTTTATGTTTCATTTTGTTTGTTGTTGATTGATGGTCGACTTCTTCTAATACGGAACTCATGTTTCTTTTTATTCTTATTCTGCCAAACATCAGCAGCTGGATCGGCGTCACAAGAAGAAACATGATGGCGTAAACAATGACCGGACAGAATTACTCGAGAAGCGAAACTAGATTAAAACAAGAAGATGCCTGTCTTCTGGGTTGTTGCGTCGTAAATTCTGGTAAAGAACCTGAAAGCTCGCCTAGATTAAAAGAGATTACTTTAATTCAACGCTAAAAGGTGAGAATCGTAATCAAATCTCTAAAAATAGAACATGTCGACTGATAGCCTTTTCGTTTGATTATTATGGTAATCAAATTATGTTGCGTGTCAAGATTTTTTTTTTTTGGAAAAGAGTAAAAGGATAATCGGCGATGCTGGAGGGTGAACTAAAGTTTAATGCAAAATATTCTACAGATATATCGGAGTCGGTTCTCTCTCCCAAATTGTTTCTCCTCCGTGTTCATTGTGCAACCCCTCCTCCACTCCGGCACACCACACGGCATTATATATTCATAAGGTATAACCTCTTCACCCATGGCTTCAGCTTGCGTCGGTTCTTGAAAATCTCACGCCAGTGAAAGAGAAGGAAAAGAAGTGAAGGAGCTCTTGCGTGCACTTGAGATGTTCATCACCGTACTCGCGAGTAACAGTGACATAAGCCACTCCGTTTTAGTTTCTATGCATAACAGACTACATAATATGGAAACTGTTCTACTGAATCCCTGACCTTGGCTCATGCCTAACTGTGTCATGTCTGCCAAGCAAAGTACATGTTTTTGTCACCAGATTTGCGTAGAGAATTATCGGCAGTAGCTTAAAATGTACCACGACAGGGCTTTGTTAAATTTCTTCACCACCTCTATTATTAAGCTGATACACCAAACTTAACTTCTAAAACGGCATATTAGGAAAAAATTCATTCCAGTATCTTTGCGCGATTCTTGTTCGTGACAAAGAGAAAAACTACTGTTAATTTCCTGTGTTAAATTAGCAGGATAATTAATAATCATACTGGCTATAAGACTTGAAATTAGTCTAATGCTATTACAACAAAAAATAACATCATTATGCGACCATATCGTGTTAAAATTTTGAGCATGAAAAATAATACTGACACGTTACACTTACCCAAAACATTGTCGTCTCAGAACTTCTCAACTTTCTCATAATCATAATAATTATACGCAGTTATTTCGAAAGAGTTTTCAAGATCTAAATGATATCCAAAATCTTCGCACAAGTGACATTAAAATTGATCTGCATCGTAAACTGAATTAAAGAAAGCAATCAAGACCCACTCTGAACACGTAAGAGACTGTAAGAATAAAACGATGGCTTACAGTGCCAGTACGTTCAATCCTCATAATACGCCAGCGTCTGTACAAATACACTGTCTGGATTCCAAGAACACTGCCGAGTCATACGAAGTCGGTAGACGGGATTTCGCACGGCTTACCTTACATTAATTTTATATGCAACTGAAACGTATTAAAGACTTCATAATTTAAACTTTAAATACAACCACGTAAATGAGATAATTGGCAAAAGAACTACAGCTGTTCAACCACAAGAGAGGAAAGGTTCTCAGTGGCTGCAGTCGTGGCACTTTTAGGCAACATACACGCTGTGGTCTGAGATACTCATAAAATAAATCTACTCTCTTTCGTGAAGTAGACACACTAAATAACTGTTAGGTAACTTCAACATTTCTACAAACGTAACCTGTAACTGTTGTAAATTTTAATGATATTTTCACTTAGATCAGTGCTAAACTTTTCCATGTTCTAAAATTAAATTGAAAGACTATCAATTAAATCAAACCCATAAAATCGCATATGTAATTCATTACATACGGAATATATTTTGTAATAAGAATTGTTTAGATACAATGATAACAGAACAAATACACTTCAAAGTGTCTACACTAACCCAAAATAATTGCACCGCGTTAAGACATTGGGGTTAAATTGGAATAAAAATATCATTAACTGATAGGCGCCCTTTTCAATTAAATGCCAAACACACTTCACACAAATCTATATTTTGGTTGCTTGAGTGAATAAAGGTATTATCTAGAATGTTAACACTTTAAAGTAGATAATAATTACTAATAAAATAATTGCAGTCGAAACAGAATTACAAGATTGGCAGGGACAGTGAAGATAATGTCATTAATAATATCACAATTTATCTTGTATTCAGGACGTGACAAACAAATATTTCGTGTTAGAGAATTAAATTGTTGAGATGGTCTTTTTGATGCCAACTATTCGACGTACCGGTGTTACATACATTTGGCACTTTTTATTGCTTTTGGATTCAGATGTACCACTATAACAAACTCATTGAGGTCAATGTCACTAATTAAAAAAACAAAGAAACCCCCCCTCAAGCTAATATATCAGAATATGGCACCACATATTTGGCCAAGTTCCAGATTTGAAACTGTATGGTCTGGTCAAGGCAGGAACATGCTTTCAGGATGATTTAGATTACATCATTACGCAGGACTAGGAAGCGGCGATCATATTAGAAAAAACCTCAAAAATATCAAGGATCACTATATTAAATAAACATAAAGCACTTCCAGAAATATGCGGTACAGTCGAATATCCTGAAGGCATTATTTCTGGATAAGAACAGAGCTATTTATTAATATATCAAGAGAAATTCGCTAAATATAATTCTGCCGCCAGGTTAGCAGATTTGTTCTGCGCCAAATAACTAATCATACAAACCACATTTTACACCACATAGCTTACAATTATCTCTTTCTAGGCAATTTGGCTCTTTTATTTAAGGCTCACACCTAAATTATTAGATAATTATTTTGTATTAATCCCAGGTAACTGTTCAAACGTGTGCTAAGTCTACTTTATATTGCGGCCATTTCAAATGTTTTGAGTCATGAAGAAAGCTGTAATTAATTTGTTTTCTCGTCCACGTCAAGACACTTCTACAATTATTAGAGCTGACTTAAGAACGGAACAAATTTATTTGTGTACAGGCCCTATTCACTGGGATCAAATCACTACACCAAGTATTATTATCTCCCAGTCATAATTGCCAAACGCAAGATCATATGGCAAGAACCTACTCGCTTAAAACTATGCAGTAATAATATACGTTTACATGCGGGCATAATTAAAGCATTTTTTTCATTATGACGCAAAGCTCTACGAATTTCAAAAAATGTGCAGGTGTTAAATGCAACGCACTAGAACAGAATTACAGTTGAGTTCCCTTTTTTAAAAATCGGATGTGTCCAATTAAGCCCTTCTTCAGCAGAGAATGTTTCAGTATCTAGATAAATTCATTTTAATTAAAAATTATAAATGAGCTAGTAAAAATGTTCTCCAAATAAGATAGGCAGAAATCCAATAAACAGCTTCGCATTCGAAATGTTAATAAATCGTTTTTATGAATTGTCTAGCGAAAGATAATTCCTAATTAACTTCCTCAACTCTTCTGGTGTGATGGTACAAGCACATTGTACACGCCGCAACAACTTTCCTTTCGTGATTGTCACGCCATCCACCAGTTCATGTAGCTCTTACGTTAGTAATTGTCCTGGAAGGTAATTAATAATATTGTCTTTGCTATTTGACTGGCCGCCCGAAAAATAAATGTGGTGTCTCCAGATGTTAATGTGTTCAGTAACACAGAGTGCAATATCATTCACATATTTTCAGAATGTATAGTTGGGGTAATTTAATAAATAAATGAATTGAATTTAAAAAAATAAATGAATTTGAATTGGATCCTAGTTTCTGAAGAAGGAGCCTTCTCCATGTAGTTAGTTAGTCCGTTACTGGTATTCCTTTGTAAATGTGGTCCTTTCTTGAATAAAAGTTAATTTTGACAATGTAAGACTTAAAAACCGTCTTCGCACGTGAATATTATAAAATTCTCTCTGAATTGTTGACATTTGACTCAAGATTTACGCAGCTGATGGCTCCAAAAAATTTATGACTAAATCTTTAAAATTCCTAAGACGAGGACTAACACGAAATAATTCTAGTGAATACACTTATTATAGAAGATATATAGGACCTATTGTTTGAAGTGTTCACAACCTTTGGTCCTACTCGACGTAATTTTATGTGACTGTACATTGTTTTTTGAACATCACGACCAGCCCTATCTAAGAGGCAGCAACAACACTGAAAATTTCTTGACATGCAAAACATGACATTTTTCTTCATTCCTTTTTTATTTATTTTCCTCCTTCCCATTCGCGGCTGTTGGTGCTAGCAATCCATGTGCACGACCGCATACACGATAAAAAGGAACAACAAACAAAACTTTCTGGCCGTCCCACGATTTAATAAACTAATAATTATGTTGTCTTTTAACTCTGCGGGGTTCCCGTGTAAAACAAGCACATTCTTAAAAGAAGTTCCTAAGCTTATGGAAAGTTTAATTAAGAATTTAAGATGATAATTTTATAAAGTAGTTAATTTAAGTATGTTCACCGATGAAGCAAATATACAGACGTCCTTCACCTCTTAAAAGTAATGCTTTGGGTTCCATCGTTATAGCCACTATTCACTTCTATACACAACGCCTCTTTCGCACACAATTATCTAATACTAATTAAACTTTATATTTTTCAGAATCTGCCAGAATATTTGTCAGTAAGAAGGAGAAAAACAGCTTGTTTTTCTTCTAAATTTGACGTCTGGAGAGAAATCAAACACTTCGGCCTATATATCTGTAATTCTTCTGTGAACACAGTAATGACATGTAGAGTTTTATAAAAGAATTGAATTCATAACTAGATACGTAACTGTAAACGTTTTAAGGAAGTCTGTCCATCACAAATTTAGTAGTTTCGCTTGCTTAAAATTTCGGATAGAATTCGTTACGTCAATGGACCGAGAAGTAGCAATTTTTTTGTAAAAGTTTTCTTAATCTGTAAAAGCCTAAAATTAAATGTGTTTCAACATAATTTTCGTTACGTGTTTCTTCGTAATTAAAAACAAATTTGTATTTGGCCACTGATGTTTTTATTTCCCACAAGAACAATCTTACTAAAACTTAGAACCGTTTTTAAAAACTGATAACGCAAATATTATAACTCCTCACTGAATGCGACAGTGTTACCTCCAGACATTCATGGTCATTATAACATAATCGGACTTCTTTTCTATGCAGAATAATAAAAGTAAGGTTGGGATAACTTATCATTTAACATGTTAACAGACGCTATTTTTTCGGAAGCATTTCACATAAGCTAAGAAGTCTTTCATATTGGAATATCAGTTGAAATAATTGTCAGAAACAAAAGACGGTAAACTATGTGAATAATTTAAAGCGATAATTATAACGATTCGGTTCAAGGCTGTATGGTTTAGAAACCGCACAGTCCGTTATATCTTCGTATTGTGAAGATATTGAAACATGATTAATGGCTGACATATTGAGTCAACGACAGGGCAGAAACTATGAGACAGACTATTATTTTCCTGAACACTTTGTTTTAAAATACGTACAAAGTTCTTCCTTTAAACTAAGATACCTCTTTTCACAAACCAACATCAATTTAAATCACCGTTGTAAAAAGCATGGTCTCATCTAAATAATTGTACAGTCACGTCATATTTGTCTTGCAGCAACGGGAACACACAATCATTTCTGATGCCCCATGATGACGTAGGACACATCTCATTAAAATGCAGAATTATCGATTCTTACCTCTGTATCATTGAAATATATGACGCTGTTTTCGACAGAGTCAAAAGCAGTAGCTGAAATATGCGGCTTCGTAACTGACGCCTTGATTAATGTCCTTTTTATTTAACGTTAAGACGAGAAACAAAGAAGGCGACTGTTCAAATTGACATTAAGTTGATTATTTTATCAGATACTGTTAATACTTTGATTGTGTATAAAACCTTTGTTCAGTGTTTATGTTAGCAGAAGAAGGTCTTATGAAAGAACAAATTCTCCTCGTTCTATACACAAAATTATTAAAATTTTCAATTTGTTTTTATAGCCAAACAATTTACATTCTCTCTTCACTGTTCTGTGACGTAGTATGTCATTACATATGTATTTTATTACGATAATTTTACCTAGTATGTGAAATTTAAGACGGGGCCCTTGTGACGAGGCGTGTTATGAAACGCCTCTAAAATATCTGGTACATGTTCAAATTAATACAGCACCAACGGCCATTATTAACTGTCACATTGCTGAGAATAACCCAGAGCAGTAAAACATTTCTGGCTTCGTGGTTGTTATTCCAGTGATTACAACTGAATATAATGTCTACTTAGCAGTTTCGACAGCTGAGGTTATAAAAGACGAATGGCACGGGAAGATAGACCTAAATAGTCAGTAGGTAAAGATTAGGAAGTCGATGGTCTTTGCTTATCTTATGTCTCTGAACCGAACTATTCTGGCCAGACCGAAAGAAACCTTTAAAAACAAGGAATCGTATCTAAGTCCCTGAATTATAGATTTCGTCTGGTTAAAACAATAACCTCGAAAATGTATGTGCGAATTAATCATCTACATTTTTGACTACTCAACAAACTGAATTATAATTCATTAACATGGATGACTATTTGGATGATACATCAGGGCAGTTAAGCCTACAAGATTACTTATGTTCTGCGTGTACATCAAGATTATCTACATTAAAGTGGGAAGACAAGTTGTGGATTCATGTTACCATGCTAATTGCAGCCATTTTATTGCTATTCACAGTTGTGAATGTAGTTTTATTGGGACCCTGTAACACAGATTAATATCACATAATAAAAGAAAAGGTTATATTAGTAAGCGTCCGTTAATGCGTACAGGTTCTTAGATTCGAAAGTATAATTTTCGCATTTTGATACACCTAAAGGTTCTGACCTCACGCTGTCCTCCTTTATTGTAGGTGTACTTGTTTGGTATCATTAACCACATTCGTCTTTCTTCTACAGTGAGGAACCTATTTAAACTTACCAGTCACTCACTAAACAATTGTCACAGGCCTACCACATCACGAAATATTAAATAATAGCAATTAAATAATATTACAGAACAGATATGGCTAATACCTTCTAATTATCTACATGCATCTCTGAAGCCATGCCCATACAGATAATATTACCTAATATCTAGTATTCCTACATGGTATTTAAATAACTCATTAAAAAATTAAAACTAACACATTTTTACAACCGTTCAAGAGAGGAAGGCAACATTGGAATGTACTTGTAAGACAATGCTGGACTAAGCAAATATGCAACATTTTGGAGGCGTTTCAAGCTCAGGATCTTTCTTGAAACATTCGGTAAATAAGGATGAACAAATGATTGGGTGGGACTAACAGAACGCCAGAGATGACGCGTTTGGCCACCTACTCATTACTGGGCTAAGATTGTAATAAGAGAAAGGTCGCCTGGAGTCATGACCCGGTCCTTTAACATGAAATGGGGGGAAACGTTACAGAGAAGGGTCTCTTAGGACAGTGACAAAATACAAACACGGGCTCAGGTCATATAAAGAAGTAAGACATAAATACACACAAAGAGAAGAAGTAGAGAGAACTGTGAAGAAAATACATAAACGTAAGCTTGGCTTTAAAACAATTTTTTTTTGTCACAGTGGAGACAGAGAATTTCCATTAAAGTGCACCATGTGGTGAGGGTTGCATAAAGGTCACAGCGTAACAACTAACACAACAGTGTCCTTAAACGAAAGACGGACTAGGTTCCAAATAAATTTTATAATTTCATGGCCAGATTAGAAATACGTGTTTGCAATAGTTTTTGGGCAAACTTTATGAACCGCAATTTAGAATCAGTATTATGCAGATCAAAAAATATAATCAATTTATTGCGGATAATGCAACGCTTAACTGATTCGAAGACAAACGATATACGACTGTTTCAAAGATATGAACCAGCAGCCAAGTCGCTAAGATTTTTCAAACAGTAAGATATATGTAATATTCGTATTGCCTTGTTAGGATTAAGTGAGTAAAAATATTGGTATTTAAAGCTGTCGCTCCCTCTCTCTCCCTCTCTCTCTCTCTACCTCTCTTATTCCTACATACTAGACCTAGGATAAAACAATCGTCTATATAACTAGATAATTAAAATTGGTAGTATATAAAATTACATGCTTAGGCGCTGAAATATTTATTTTACGTTTAATGTGGGTGTCGGTTCTAAGAAATATCAGAGCCTTTACATGAAAAACCACTCTTTGTAACACTCGCTCGCCGCTTGCCGCTTAGATCATTAAGATATTAGATGTAATCCATTGTACACCAAAATTCTATAGAAGATACTAGTGTTAGATCAGCACAACGTATGACTGCTTTAGGTCCTATATTGCAAAAAAGATGTGTTTTTTGTGTTAGAACAAGACTGTAAATTTCGTGACTTTATCGAAAGGGAAATCCGAGAGAGAAGAACGAGAAAGGAGCTGTGTATGTAACCCAAGATCTGTTAGCATTTCTTCGTACGATTGTCTAAATAACGTTGCAAGGTTATAACCATGGGACGCGCTATCAATCACTTTGATGACTAGGAATTTTATGCTGGATGTATAAGCAACTGGCGTTATGATGAAGCTACGAACGAAAGCCATTTTACTTGCTAAATGTTAAATGTTAGCGACCTTATTATAGCTCTTCATGGTACACACCTCTGATCCTTTCAAATTAATGTTGTAAGTGTCTTCAGCCAAGAGAATTTCCTTATGAATCCTCCTAACAATTGAGATTGACACATTTTTGCTTACGCAAATTAATAACGTTCATAAAAAACTGGCATGTGTGTAAGGTTTTACATAAACATATTTATATATATTTCCGGTCTAACAATGTTTTTTATACATTTTTCCGGTATCCAACTTTTTCTTTGGCTCGATCTATGGACATTCGGTAGGACTCCTTAGACGAGGGATCGGCCCGTCGCAAGGCCTCTACCTGTACACAGGATAGCACAACACAGAAAAACGCGGACAAACACCCATGGTTTGAGTGGGATTCGAACCGACGGTCTCAGCGACCAAGCGGCACAAGACCCAATAAATATATTTATCATTATTAGAAATCATTATTAGAAGGTGCTTCTTTAACTTTGAGATGTGTCCTTAGAATGATTCTATGTTACACTGATTTCAGTTTCAAAAAATGCCTCATACCTTCCATTAAGAGCGAAATTATGGATGTAAATATGAGACTTAATATTAATAATTTGACAACACCCATTTGGCTTAAAGAGAAATTAATTGTCTTTCTAAATTATAGTGTCATATTATTCGATTTTTCCATCAAATATTACCTATGAATATTTATTTTTCTTGACTCTATTATGTTTAAGAATAACAATATTTTATAAATATTCATAGAAGATTAATTTTAACAGGTCTTAGATACTTTATTCAACGCCTGCTTAAGACCCCTATTCCATTTGTTTGTTTTTAACACTCGAGTCTAATAAGCACTTAAAACAGGTGAAGGCAAAACTTCATCCCACTTTCTTAATGAAGGATTAAGCGGAAGTGGACAACATATTTTACTGTATAAGGACCGTATCTGCGTCCCGGAAACAGCCAGTGAAGATATTTGGTTACATTTTAGTCCTTTAAATCCAGTGATAACTAAATGTACCACCTGCTTTAACAATCAGTAACTATGCATTTTTCTCACAGAGTGTACTGAAGCAGGTGGCATAATATTAGTAGTCTGCAAAGCTCACGTCAAATGAGGTACAACTGAGCAGATTTAAGAGGGCGTAGAAGTCACTCACTGCCTCTAGCCACCACGCCGACTAAATTATAATGCAACTTGTTACATTGAAATGAAGTGGGAAAAAAATCGGGTATTTTGTAAAGGAAATCAAACATACGAAGCCCTTCACAGTACAATTACTTTGATTTTAGCCACTGCTTAAGTTAGGCGCGCTCTCGCCAGTTATTTCGATACATAAATTAGAAATTCCTTAACGTACAAACAGTGGCACTCCTTTTTTCCGTCCAAGTTAAACTACCTTAGGCTAAGTTTACACAAAGGGCGGTCAATTTTGTCAGCTGAATGACTATCAGCTTTTCAAAATGGACTGTACTATATAAAATTAGTAAATTTATTAATAAGGTAATAAAATGAGACATGAATGCTTTTAATTCTGTGCAGTTCACCACAATATCCTGAGTCTAAGACTCACATTCAGTATGAACATCAAATGTTGCAAATTAGAAGTAAGTTTGCCTGGTTCTTGTTACTGTAGACTAGGCTTACAAACGGATTGTTGCAAGGGACACTGTTGCGCAAACACAAGGCACCGCTAGAATCAGAGCTAGTTACATCACGTTCCATGTTTTGTCCATTAGGACATTATTGAGCCCAAATATCAGTATGTAATTATAAGACGTTAAGTAATGTACAGAGAAGACCGTTTATGATGCGGGTATATACCACTTAGTGCAACGGGTCTGAAGCATCTAATTTGCACTGTTTTTCTTCTGTTTCCTGCTTCGTCCCAGTGTTTGCAACAGTTAATGCTTCTGTTCTTTATTTTTTGTCCTTTCAACAATATATCAACCTCAAGATCTGCTAAATGGGTTTCATTAACATACTGATTCCTTGGAGGCATATCGAAACACGCCCAATTTTGGGAGGGAGACGATTTTAATAACTGTTATTTAATCGGTTTCAGTGGAATTATACGTATGGGCTCAGGTAAAAGCAAACTAAATTTGCACAAGAGTATGACGCGAGCGAAAGGTCAGTAACAGAGTTTAGTATATATTAATTAGTCTTTTGAAAACGTTAATAAATTAAACATTCGGGAACAAAAATGGCAATTATAACTGAAGTTCCTGTTAAAATTCTGAGAATAATAATTTCTGTAAACGTTTGTTATCATTCAGTTTATACTGTAATAATCACGTAATTTCCACATTCCTGTGGAAGCAAGTTTACAAGATGTAACTGAATTGGGAAGCTGAGAAGAGGCTGTGTCTATTTTAACAGTTTCGTACGTCACACGCATTGCATATGGCACATATCTGGTTCAGTGACACAGCGCTCATCTAAACTAAAGTTTCTGTAGCTTTCTGAATGGAAACCTATGATAATGCATTCATACATTCCGCGAAAACAGTTATAATAACCCTAATAATTCATTTTTACCAGGTGCGACCTTAGAAGTTGATACAGCTTCGTTTAATAAGCTAAAAAAAGAAATCATACGTCCCCTTAAGTTACACAAGGAACGATCATTGTAGATTTATATATTATTTGCTGCAGAGACAGAATATTCCAGAACACAAGTGAATGTTTTTTATGATGGATATTCCTTTTATTATGTGAGATTTTACGCCGGAGTCTACACGACACCAAATCCCAGAAGAAGTTCACCCTTAATTATTTAATTTCATGTAGACTTCATCCCTCGGTTCATTACGAAATTTTGGATAAATTAAATAATATAAATACTTCAGAAAACACTCAATTTCAATGTTTCAGTGGGTTAGATTATTTTTATGAAGTCTATGGTCTTTCTCGACGACCACAATCCGATGGCACAAGACAAATGCGAAAGCTCCCAGGCCGCTCTGTCTCTTCCAAGCAGCACAATTACTTTCCTCCCCGAACTTAGCTGGAATATTCATTACGGAGTTTAGATTTGCTTGCTTTCTTACAGCCTACGATGTGAGTTATAATATTCTGCTCTCTCGTAAGGTTGTTTCTACGTATTTAATTTATTTTCTGTCCTTCCCCGCTTACTGGCTGACAGTATCCCATTATTTATAAACTGTGTCATTTGTTGTGTGCTATTTCTTCGTTCTGCTTGAACAGCATCACGTAAACACTAAATACAAACATTTTCAGCTTCCACATATACTCCAGGGTTGATGTGTTTTTATATGTTTTATTAACTTTTATTAAGCCACGTTACATTTCAGTTTATATCGTTTATTCACTACCAGTTGTTTAATATTGTAATTCAATTCTTCAAAATAATAATAGTTTGTTTTCTGTATCACATATTCTGTATCATCTTAGCGAGTAACTCCAATCCATAACCCGGTCAAAATTCTAAAGAACCTGTAAGAAAACCCAGAATTTACTACACTGGGTGAGGTTTTTCGATCATTTACTTACTTCTTTCAGATTATTAGCACTTATTTCATGTAGTGACTACCAAGTCACTAATAAATCCATAATTTTAAGCTGTGTAACCCTATTGTTTATGGAGTTTATTAAATATATATAAAAAAATCGCTCATCAGCAATCGAAAGCTAGATTAGACGAAATTCGCTTTTGTCTTGAAATATTTGGAATGTAAAAGTTGTGTATCCACATACTCTTACTCACTCCATGGAACACAGTCCTGCCTTCTTCAGAAATTAACAGTCACTCATCACGTCAAGAAATTGCACTCCTTTTATAGAACACTAAAATTCATTACCGTTTCACTAGATTTCAAAACTGATCCCATTTTACTTCAGATGAATCCAGTCTACACCTCCATGACCTACTTCATTGCCATCCATTTTATAATTATTATCCCATTTATCTAACGGTCTCCCTAAAGATTTCGTCGCTTTAGGTTCTGCGACTTAAATGTTGTATATTAACATGCTGAAAGGAACTTAACGCTGTACCGCTTCCAGTTTCCAGTGAATGATTGCATTACAGACGTTAAAACGTTACACAATGAACATCAAACTTGGAATTGCTTTACGTGTTTTCGTCACGTGAGCTTAACTTCTTAATTCCCAATTCTACACAGTTTACATATCTCTATAGCAAACAAAAATATATTTATTTTATTTTAGGTCCTCTTAGGTCATTACATTTCTATCAGTATCAATAATATATACAAATTTCCATATCGTCATATACAACCTATTAAATTAATTCTTCATAATTTTGCATGATAGTGTATTGAATAGACATCAATTGATAGTGTGAAAATTTAAATACAATGTCAATTGATTTCGGTTCGCAACAAAAACAGTGATAATATAAGCTTGTTTCCGCAGTTATTAAACTTCCCAGGCTATGCATTAAAAATGCCACCAGACGTGAATAAAAATTACTACCATCCGGCTCTTCAATTGTAACTGCAAATTTCCTCTAGTGAAACATATACCGTGGGAGACGGAAATCGCTCTCTTCAGCTGAATAACGTTCTAAGTGCTCTATTTTGTTCAATCTGTTCCCGAATCAATACGTTCCTCGTCATTCTGTTACAGATGTATCCGTGTTGAACAGCACGTGTTAGCACCCTGCCAATACTGCAGCGCCTTTCTTCGTGGATTGAATCTTGAGTTATTAATAAACGCTATTTCAACTGCAGAGGTTACATAACATCAAATGAGATCTAAAGATAATAATGAGTGGTTAACAAGTGAGAATCTAGAAGAAGAATGGTTTACATATTTGAAAATATATTACTATCCGTCATGTTACTCTACGGACTGAGAAGTGTGCGATAAGCCCCAGCTAAGATTCAAATCTGATATCTTTCAAGTTAAAGTCCATAGCTTCATTGCTACACTGACATTGGCATAAGGACGGATGATAGTGTTACAATTTCATCTTATATTAACGGGTTGTTATAACACGATAAATATATGAAGAAGATAACCAGATACCATTTATTTTATTTGTTGTTTCTGATCTCGTTTGTGGTATGCTACCTAATACACTGAGGTCACTGATAAACCGGAATGGAATTGTCACTTTCCGGTTCCCGGCAAGAACTGCATGACCCACCTCGAAGCGCTACAAGATTTTCCGGCTAAGAGTCACGTAGACTCAATGAAATCAATGAAATCAGTTGCCTTGTTTTAAAAGATGCTCAGAATAACGTACCCGTGGCAGGTGGTTTCCGGTTTGTCGGTTAATGAACAGTATAAGGATCATAACAGCCTTACTTGTGTTGGTTACAACTATATGTTTCAATAAGTAGACTTAACGGGAAATTAAAAACTACGAAAAGAATGAGTTGCAACCAACACATGTACGTATTGTAGACAAACAGAGAAAGTGCCTGAGTATAAGCCACTGGGGCGATGGGATTCTGAATGTTGGAGTTAAAGATGAAGAGATCAAATAAACCTAGATAATTTAAGAACAGACATTCTGCGGTGATGATGAAGATTTACGTGTCACAAAATACTTAATCAGAGAAGTGAATTATGTCTTTCCTTTTTTTCGAATACACTCGTTTAATGTTACATTTATATCTTAGAGCAGGCCTGCACAACTTGAAAGTACATGTGAGCCAAAATGTAAAGTACAGATGTGCTTCGAGCCGCAGTCTCGTATTTCCTATATGATAATTATATTAGTTAAAAACATTCGTACGTAGCGCATTGTGTTATATTACTTGTTGCGTTAATTAAATTTAAATACCGGTGCGGTATTGTAAAATTAAATAATTTTGAAAGATGGTTTGTCATGATCCAGGGCGCGGTTTAGCCTATCGCTCCTGGACCAGAAAAGATCTTTCTGGGGCCGCATGTTGTGCGGCCTGCTTTAGACCGAACTTCTGAACTTCCTCGACTGTGTAAAGAATGTAAGTTGAAGAGATGATACAACTTCTTTCCAGGCAAAATTACAAGAATAGAATATTAGTGGTTTAATTGATTTAGAAATATGGTCAGTGAGAATGTCCGTGTTTAAAAATGTGTATGCGAAAGGGTTAATGGAAAAGAATAGCTAGGCCTTCAAGTAGAATATGTGTTTAAATTTGCCGCCTCAATTGCGACAATTCTGGAAAAGTTACAAGAACATGGCTCTTGAAAATGTTTTGTTTTCTTTGTTTTTTTCGTTATTTATGATCATAAGAGGTTCGTTCTTGTATATAAAATTGTGTCGAATTGTTAATGGGCGAAAGAAATATAAAAACTACGCGCGATTAAGTTGTTCGCCAATCGCAAAATGCAAATGCCAAATCTCATTAAACCGCGTTATACACTGCAATGTCTAATCTAAAATTAACTCCAGTAATATCGAAACATGTTCGAATATGCAGCTAATGTGATTAACACATCTTATTTATTAGTTTAACTCTCCTAACAGTTTGTGTAACTTAAACCATTCTTGAATGTAAGTTATAATTCAGCGCCTCCTGAGAATCTGGCCGCACTTGTTTATCGATTTGGCCTAAAGCAACGTTTTGACCGGAGAAGAAACTTATAAAGTTTGCTGTCCGTTAGTTGGGTTGAACGCTCCAACATGGAAATTACTGATAGATGACCAGAAAGCAGTAACTCAAAACCTCTTTCATGATGCTAACAGCAAAAACTTGTGATGTCGCAAATTGAAGACTTTCATGTTTATTATATTTCAGGAAACCAGTTTGGTCTAACTGAAGTTGAATAGAAGACATTTTTATCATTATCATTTATTACAAAAGTTTCTTGGCTTTGAATACTCTACTGAAGTACACAAGTTCGTAAGCTTCCATTAAAACAATTAAATAACGTGCTTCTCAATTTCTATTTAAGAAAGTCGCCTCCAGATGAACAATTTTCTCGCATTCAGTATGAATACCATTCAGGCCTCTATGTATGGAGATCTATTCTACGTCACAGGTTTGTAAACCTGTATTAAATTCATATTAGGACTGTAAAAAATTCTTTATTCCTTAACATCTACACAGACCACGGTCTAGAATTTGTGAGATTGCTGAAAGTACTTTTGAAGTCCACAAACCTATTACGTTAGATTCTTGTCTTTATGTTTTTTGATCCCCCCCCCCCCCCCAAGAGCAGTGTTTATTGTGCTGAAGTTACGAGATGAATATAAACAAAAGTCGAAAAATTAGTTATTTATATTTGGAGTTGTAAGTTTTTCTCCCTTCAGGTTTAATATTTGGCATTTTACATTCGGGTCGTATCTTAGAACACGTCCACTTGACTTACTACATATAACGCTACAGCATCTTTCTCGGCGTCATTTAAAAAAAAAGCAAGACCACTGATGAATGCGCCCGTTAATGGCCCAATTCCACAGATATATAATCTCACCCCCCACAACAATAACCATCACTGGTGCAACAAAATTTGAAAACCGTTTGTTCTCCTCCCGCTTTTCTGTGATCATATTTGAAAACAACTGATAAACCTTCACATCGGTTTTATGTAAGCCTATTTCAAAAACAACAACAAAACATTAGCACCTACCTTAACTGTTTGACTCTTAAGAGGTTTATCCGGGTCAGGTATGTACTCCATTGTGATTCCATAAAACTGTCCCTTGTTGATGTACGTGATTCTGTCATCCTCTCGTCGCTGACTCGTCGAGATGGGTGTCTCCAGGTTGTACTTGAAGCCATATTGCGAGTATCTGCAGAACGGAAACACATGCACTGTAATTTGGGAATTTATATTGCGAATTGATCACAAATGACGGTGAAATAACCGAGGCGTTTTACTGAAAGACGTATTATTCTAACAGTTTGCCTGTGAGATCATTCACCTTTTAGAAGCACCAGTCTCAGACTCATAAATAGCATGAATGATTCAAATCACAACATTTGAGTTGTAGGGTATTGAATAAGAAATATTATATTAAGTTCATCGGATATACAGTATGTATGCAGCTGAAACCTGTAACTAATATGACTTTTGTATTACATTCAGCCACTTTCTTAAGTAACGTTTCAGTGTGCAAAATCAACGCCCGTTCTAGCACAGTAATTAAACATTGCTGTTATCTTCCAATGGCACGTTTAATTGTTGTAATCGCCGTCAATTTCCCAAACATAGTTTCGTGCATGTAGAAGTAACAAGTCTTGCAAATACACGCATTGTTTTTATTGTATAGTACCAGCAAATATGAAAATATGATAACATATGTAAAATTGTTGTATAAAATATTTTATCTAGTACGCGGTGATTTTGTAAAAATCGTTATACATTTAGTTGTCTATACTATGTATTTTATTTATATTACCTGTAACGTGTAGCTGATGTGGTGTTTCAGTTTAATGAATGTAAATATATTGGACCGTAAAAATAATGCATGGGGTAATTTTTACTCTATACACAAATATTATGTAGCAATCAGCTCTGTAAAATGAAAACTATCAGTATTAATATTATCCCTATGGTAAAGTTTTAGATATATTTAACAAAGGGGTCAGTGTCTGGCGACTAGCATGTAGTTCAGTCAGGAAGAGGCAAAGTAAAGCAACCACCAAATTCACGCTGAATTTCTTCTGACATATAGGATTTGAGACTTTCGTGGCGAGTAAAATCAATAAAATCTTCAATCAGCCTCGGAGGTATCCAGTCACATCAGAACTCTGATGATGGGGACAGAGTTGGTACCCGAAACGTCGGTTTGCTACGGTAACCAGTTAACGCGGTTGATTGCCCGAGAAGATTTTATTGATTCTTCTGACATTCATAAACATTTTAACTTGAACAAACTCGTTCCTCATTTTAAAACCTACTATCATTTATGTCTAGATATCGGACTGACTAAATCTTACTCTGACGTCACTAAAAGCGTTTATTATGAATAGATGGCAAGAACAGAATCAATAAAAGCGTCTTCCTCGTCGTACACAAACTTTCCATGTAAACAATTTTGCTCTGAATGCGGTGTTAAATAGGACAGTTATCTGTACTGACAGCTAACTGTTCCTGCAATATTGAGATTAAAAATACATTTTAAAAAATGTCCCTTACAACTTTATAAAATATGCTACTTCAAATTCAAGTTCTTTTGCTTCCATTCCTGACCGCATTTAAATTAGAATACAAGACCTTTCCGCTTTTAACTGTTATTCCTGTCTAACGAACAAAATTGTTATATGCAACTGAGGTAGAAGGAAATGTAATTACACCTGACATAAAATATGCTGATAAAATGGAATTTCAAAAAATAACGGAGCACAGGAAAAGCAGATAAACAGTAACTGGCAACCTCCAGTTACATAATGACATTACACACTACAAATTCCTTCGTGCATTATTTGAATCGCTTAGTATAAATTTGTAAATTACTGTTTTTGTTATTCGTCTCTTTGATTAACAAGAAAGAGGAAACGGGCCATAAAATAACGTTCATTCAACTTCACTAGGCTTACACTCCTTCACTTAGTTTAATCGTGTTTTTGCATAATCTAGAAAAAATCCGATCTTGCACACTCCGAAACTTGTCAGTAATAATGAGTGATATCGAAGGACAATTACAGGAGCTTTGGCGTTGGATGGTTTCGATCTCAGAGACTTACAGTACGTCACAGCGCCAAGCTGGCGCGGCAACTTCTCAGACACGAAGGTGAGATAGGTGGCCTAAGAGAACGTTGCGGGCGGTATTAGTTTTACGATTTGTGAGTAGTTGATAAGGAGGCCAGAAAAGTAATGTTTAAATAAATTGACTATGTAATTACAGAGACATTAACGTGGCTCTATAAAGTCACATTACGGATGGCAGAAATAAAATAAGTGTTTATATTTTGAAATCAGTGATAATTAGGTTTAAAAATTCACATTTCTTCATTTCAATGTTTTGGGTTACTGCACTTCTTCTAGTCATCTGTGAGTATTCTTGCGTATGTGAACATAGCTTCTGTTTCAAAGTGTAATCAGTCAATATCAAGTGTTAACAATGAGGTTCACCCAGTCTCCTACGGACTTATTCCCAGGGGGGTAACTTGGCTGGGGCGTGATTATTCATTAATATTCATGCATAGAACAGCTAACTGATGATAATTCGAGCTTGTAACAAATAAATCTCGATAGATCCAATTTTTATATTATCCTATTATTATTTACCTACTTAATAACAAAATTACTCCCGCTTAATTATTAACACATAGAAATATAAATGTCTTCGAAACACATTTAAATTACACTTAATTTAATTGAAATACAAAACATCAGCACACTAGAAGCAATCTGGCTTGGATTTGCAAATTTAAAACGTGTTAAAACTAGGACGTATGGACAGTATATCGTGCATAATTCGACCCCCGAGTTGGGTCGTATAAAACACTGCAAAAGGCAGGGAATTTGTCATGAGTGACTAATTATAATCTGCCACGTACAATCTCTGCATCCTAGTTAGGTTTTTTCTCACGCAACAGCTTACACGGTCTAATGGCTACTTGAAATTAATGTGTAACCAGAAATATCTGTCATCCAAATAACTTATCGACTTGATACGGGAGATTGCATAATAAGAGCTGACGCAAAAGTGCGACAGCAAGCTTCATGAAGCAGGTTATGTATTTCATAGACTCGTTCCGATCTTTATCTGCCCCCCCCCCCCCCCCTCAGCGACGTAAAATACAGATCTTCCTCCTGAGTAGTGACGCTAAGTTGTACATCCTGTTGACTCTTTTACACAGACTCGCCGCTATAACTACCGGATATCAGCCATAGCAATAATTAATTTTAAACAAAACAACCAAGAATGTTACCACAGAATTTTAGTTCCGTGTTGATAATACGATTAATTAGGTGATGCAACCATCACCATTGACGTCATTGCTCCTTTGTTGCCTCCATTATCACTACTATTTTCTTCAGCTTCATATTTTACGTAATTATGATTTAACGTTGAGATGTTTAGATTTTAGAACACTTTACTCCAGATGACGACACCTTATTGCTTTATTTCGTATTAATATTTTCAAGGGCAAAATAAATTTCCATTCCATCATGGACAGTGTTGGTATTAGTTGGTGCCTACAAGGCACTACAAGCGCACTACTGGCACTGTTTCAAGTGGGAGATGTGCGCTCATTTAAGTACGTTCGTCATTGCTGCAAATTACATATGCAGATTTCTGGTCACTTTTGGCGAAATCAATGTTTCCTTTTAGGACACTTTCTCGATTGGAGAAAATGTTTTTATTGGTGATATGCACCTAGTATTGTTTTGCTTTTGTTTTTACGCTATTTTTGTTCATTGTAGGCCAATATATTTATTAGTGTTTGCCTGTCATAAGCTCCTTGCTACTGGCAAACACTTTAAAAAAGGAACCGAATATGAGCAAATAAATTAGAGAGACAACATCCCTTTAGTAACTAATTACATTTACTTTTTCAAACTTTTCTGAAGTTCGTGAATAAATTAACATATTATTTTAAAAATGAGAAAAACATGCATTATGATTTATGTAATAAATATACCTACTTTTTGTCACCTATAAAATCAAACCAAGTTTAGTTAATTTTGCTCCTCAATGAGAGTAGTGTAGGCGTAGATAATATTACAAACACATTCACCCATTCTAAATTATCCATTACGATATAACATGAGGGAAACACGACAACATTAGCAGACTTTTCATTTCCACTGCTATTAATTTTACGTTCGCAACGTAATGTAAAATAACCCATATTCGCATATGAGGATCGCCATTATATTACTAACGCAAACAAACATATTCAGTGTTACGGTTATAAATTTCTGGTGTTAGCATATTTAAGTGTTCAGAACATAACGTATAATGAATATATATCAAATGGGCCAGTTTGGTGTTTTATTAGCCTTATTCAATAGTATAAATGCACTGTAACATGTTACATACGACTAGCCCATACACAGGACCGTATCACGAAAAAGGTCAACCCCATACACATTTATTGCGGAAAATAAAATAAACAATTCAAGATTATATAAATTTTGTCATCCTTAGTACGATTGCGGGCATAAACCTATAGGTCTGTAATCTCATACGTACTTCATTTACGTTCTATGGAGTACACAATAATACCAGTACGACTATGCACTTCTTTCGTAACATATTTTATTACCTTGAACGAAGACTAGCATTTTTGCAGTTGACAGCAGATTCACAAATTCTGATGTCGTAAAATGAGAGCCATAGTATCAAATATGTTCTGTAGTCTTCAAAGTTTTACATTTCAAGTATTCAATATGTAAACTTCACCTAGACCAAAAAAAAAAAAAGACAAACAGCAGCAATGAAATTCTAGTCGAGTTCCAAAACTCTTTTATTATGATAATGCAGGCTTCATAGCAATACGCTAAACAGATAACTGGAAATTCTCAACCTGGAAGAACGAATTGAAGTACCAAAGTGCCATTATCTTGAAAATCTTAAGCGAATGGACTTAAATAGGATATCTGTACCTCAGTTTTAATATGCAAACATTTGAGAGCAAATATTTAGGACGTTGTATAATATTGAAGAACCTAATCGGGTCGGCACAGATGCCTACCTTATAGCTGATAACGAAAGCTTCAGACTAAGGACAAATTGATTTCCATTGATATTTGCCTGTAAGTCCACATGGCGTTACAACCCAGGTAAACATCGATGTTTATTTCCTATTTAAACCTTTCTCCAGTAACAGTGTAACAATATATTATCCGTGTAAAATACTCTTCAGTAAATTAGACAATTCATTCTCACAAAATCTCTTAATCAGTTTAGTAGCGCTGCTCATCTCGAGACAAATTCTAGAATTTATATAATATTCGTATTTAAATCCGTGTTTACGATCTACTCATGCCAGCCTCTTTCTGTAATGTTTTTTTGATCGTGTAAAAGCATCAAGAAATTGAGAAACAGGAAATCTGTGCAGTGCCTTGAAATAATACTACTTTATTTAAATTTATAAGATTAAGGACAGAAATCTGTGAAAAATTATCCTTGTAGGAATACGTACAATCACTTGTTAAACTGAAACGGCTTTTTACTGAAGAAAACAGTAAAATACTTCAAACATAAAACTGGCGACAAGAACACTCGATGTCCTAGTATAGTTGCCCACAATGATATTTATTTCTTGCTTTATTTCAGATCACAAAGATGTCCAACTTTACACATTAAAGAACGAAGTAAAAATTCTTTATGTTTGCGACATCTCGAGAGGAGCATAGCAAGATGGCTGAATACACCATCGCACTCAAAGGAATGCGGTCCTCGTCGACAAAGCTTCGTCCCTAACAGCCCAATGTATAGTATTTTATTTGTTTGATGTATTCTTAGAAGGAATGGACCTAACTAAGTCTAAATAGTCCTGCAAAACTGAAAATGGGCTCGTTCTGTTGTGGCATCTTGCATCATTTAGGCTGCTTTCTCCTCTTGTGAGGCAACCACGCCTCTGCTTTGTCATGCAACGAGATGTTTTGTTTCTGCTATTGGACTTTAGTTATCGTGATCACTTCCGTCGTTCTTGGCTATTTTTATTGTATATCACATAATATAACTTTTCATTTAATTGTTATGGGTTTCACAAATGACGTAGCCAGTTAATTAAATAACTCATAACATAAACTCCATTGTCATTAAGACACTGGTTCTTTAGTAGCTGCCTTATTTCTGCGAATTACATATAAAGACTTTTGGACATTTTGGCAAAATAATGTTTCCTCTGAAGCCACTTTCTCGATACGGAAATTGTTCCTTACGACAATAAATCCAAACCATCACGAAACCCTGAATGATAATCAGAAGTACAGCCAAGTCGTAAGGTAGACAGACATATCTGCTTTCAAAACGTAGAACTAAGCCGTACACAACCACAATTCCTAGTCAGACCGGAATGCAAATGAAACTGGTCGATAACTTATGACTAGCTTTTGTGTCATAACGCCAAGTTTTGACTGGAAGGGACACTTCTCAAAAGAAAATGTATTTATCTGTGATATATGGACAAATTGCGCAAGAATATAGCTTTCATATCAAGTCTGACTTAGAAAAGCTCATAAAGTAGCACATAAAATATACATATACATAATACTATTACTTACCTTTGCCTAATTAAATTATATAATTTGATTTCATGTCCTGTAACCTCATACATGACCTTATATCGAGGATGTAATAACTACACAGTAGTCCACTTTTAACTGATTCCAATCTTTTACTAGCTCCGACCTGAAAAGGCAGAGTCAAGGGATGACTGGAAGACTGTGATAAGGGAGGCCAAGGTCCTCAGAGTACCGTAGAGCCACTGAAGAAGGAAGGAAGGAAGGAAAGTCCACTTTTGACAGCGTTAATATGTCAACGATAATAATATTATCCTATTTCTTCAAAAGATGATAAACCGACATTACTTATTATATAGAGATATAATAAAAATAAATTTTGTTTAGGGCTTACTAATTTTATTATTAATACCTGCCAGATATAATATTAATTTCAATAGCATTTATAAATGTTGTAATCATACAGCAATTAAATGTTTCTGTGTCCAGAATTATGAAGAATAAGTCGCAAAAGACATGTAGCGTAGTGCGAAACTCAGAGTTCTGACAGAAGTTGCGGTACTCACAGTTTGGGTATCTGTATCTTGTCAGCGTCGTTCTGTCTGCCGAAATCGTGCCAGGGTCGCGATCTACCCCCTGCGTTGCTGTGCCCTGGGGACTGTCCTGCAGCTGCTCTTTGGGCTACCAATGCCGGGTCGCTCAGCAGAGGTCCTGCTTGGCAGAGGTCGGTGTAATCGAACTGCTGTAACAACATTTTGAACCACAGGTCACGTGCTGTGCGCAATGGCAGCTTCTGACAGGAGAAGCACAAATACATAAAAATTTGTACGGAAGATACAACATGTTATTAACTAGTTACAGCATTTAAGAATTCCAGACTCCCTATATTAAACAGAAAGTATAAATTAATGTACACAGAAGAAGAAGAAGAAGAAGAAGAAGAAGAAGAAGAAGAAGAAGAAGAAGAAGAAGAAGAAGAAGAAGAAGAAGAAGAAGAAGAAGAAGAAGAAGAAGAAGAAGAAGAAGAACGTTGAAGAGAATACTTGACAATTAAGATCGGTCGAGCGAATGTCCAATTACTATACAGTTTTATTATTAATTCTTGAAAGCCTTATGGTAACAATATGTACCAGCTACTTTGCCAATCAGTGTCTTTATATTTCGTAAGTATGGATTTTGCATGGTTTTCAGTGTAAACCTGGGATTACTTAAACTACGTTAAACAAATGGTCTCTGTTGTGGTGAAATGTTGTTTTATTTGCGGTACGGATTGAATTTTTTAAAATTATTTAGATAAACATCGGATACAAAGAATCAATGATAAAACTCCTCACACCCTATTGGCATATTCATCGCCCTGATGACGGAGGCAGTATGACCTCTGAAACGTTGGTTAACATCGACCAGACTACACAGCGCAATAACCCAGAAGACAGAAATCTTCAATCAATGATAAATTAACCGAAGTGAATTTATAAGTTGAACTTCTAAGGAAATTGTTGAAAAAATTTTAAAAATGGCTGTTGAAATGCAGACTGAAGGGGGTAAATTAAATATGTTCGCTTCCGAGTTTTATAACAATCAACTCGCGTGTTAAATTATCAGGAATGGCAGGCAAACGAACACCTTATCAAATGATTCGTCCTCCGAACGTTCTTAACAGCCGTCGCCATCTGCCTGGTGGCAAAATTCGGGTCGTCGGGCTTGAAACATTTTGCCACGGAAGTCATATCTCGATAAGAATTGCTTTACAAGAGACTCAGTACCAGAGCTACACAGTCAGTCCTCTGGCTGAGTTGTGCCAGGGTACTCACGACTCCCGCTTACCCCTCCCTCCTTTCCTTCCCAGCAGCTATCGATACCGCATGGCTGTAATTACAATAAAAACGATAAACTGACCGTCGCTACCATCACAGTTCAAACAAAAGTATTTCTGGCACCTACGTGGTTACAATCAAAAATAGAGATCTTCCTTCTTGAGAAGACTTTTCGTTGCGTATTTGAGGAAATATCCAACTACATTTCTTGAAATTTAGTTTCATGTTGCCTCTCAACTTACATCAGATCGCATTATTGTATCGATCCATCACAATAAGAACACGAACCAACTTCTGCGACTAAATGTATAAATTGGAGCAACCCAGCAAGCAACGTTGCTGAATACAGGGTGGAGACCAGGATTCGATTCCAGAGAAGAACATAACTTAACCTACAAACCGATTATCGTAAAAATCTCTATTCCGACCATTCTTGTATTTTCGAAATTTCATCAGGCAAATACCTGGAAAAAATGCTTGCCTTACAGGAGCCACGATCACATCCTTCTGAGGTCTTGAAAGTTTGTGCTATCAATCATGCGCTCTCTCCTTTATCTTTCTTTCTTACCTCGTTTCTACCGCTTGAACGTAGCCTATCATCTCCCACTTCTCCCCGTTATACCGCCAGTGACGTGAGTTTGGTGTCTTCAGAAGGAACGGGTTCTGTTTATGTATTGTTACGATACTCTACCCCCAGGCAACACGAATGCCGCGGCACCAGACCCAGTAAATAATTTATTCATAAAAGGGTTCCTCAGCTGTAATACACTGGCCAGCAATAATGTCATTTCCAGGACCGTTAGAAGGACCTCTTGCGGTCATAAAAGGTCAGAGGCAAATGTGGGAAAGGGTTGATAAACAAATTAAAAGAACCAAAGCTGATCGTCTAGTAGTACTGGATGCACTTCAAAAAGCATCAGGAATCGAACCTTCGAGCTAAAGGCTGTAAAGCATGTTTTCAGCTCTTGCACAGACGTCTGAAAATATTCGCTCTTCTCCTGAAATATAAAATCCCTCTTTGCCTCAATACCATAGAAGTCTTTCTGCCCACTTATGAACCACGTTACTGTTCCTAATATAAGATTCTAGAATCAATACTTCTGGTTCGTCCAGCAGGACACATGACCATGTTCTGCTGCCTTAATACCGGAAGAGTCACAAATGACGTTCTTAAGTCTTACAGGTCTTCACACTACCACAGCGTCAAGGAAATTCGAATATCAGATACAATTCAGATGTTCAAATATTGTTAGTTTTAAGAAAGATTTCAAACTGAATTGGCTGCAACACACATACGAAACAAAACATTAGCAAATTATTTGGATGAACAGAACCTGGATGCACGAAAAAGAATACCGAGACACTAACTGCACCCAGAGGCTTTAGCAACAAACCCAACCCGTCATTCGTAATTAAGATAAATTCTTCAAGATATTAAAGGCAAAACTATTGCTGCCCTTCGCCGTAGTTCAAGAACTTTGAACCGCGATGTGAACATATCGATCGGCAAATGTTAAAGCAATTACACACAGGCTGTAAACTATACAGTACGATTTACAATGGTATTAAGAAAGTAATTTGAAATTAGCTTCTAAAATGGTTCCTGTATAATGCAAATCATTGGCTAAAGACGAAAAGAAAGAATGTGCGACTGAATGAAAAGAATATCAATTCAACAAACTCTTCCCTCTTGACAATGCAGAAAAGCATAGGAACTAACTAGCCAGACACTCCGCTGGTCTAATCACACTGCATTCACTGTAAACGCGCTGTTGTGCTACCCTAATAATGCCACCATTGTGTTGTTACTGTTACCACGTCGAATTGGAGAGGCCAGTGGAGAGGAGGAGGAAGGCACAACAGGTTATTAGCTATGTTTTCTTGTATTCGAGATGGTCACTCCAAGATATATTATTTGCAATTGCATTACTCATTTTCTCTCTCCAGTCCCAACATTTCTTTTTCGTAGGTACGTTAAGCAGAGCCCTTTGGGCACTTTTTCGGACGCAGAGATGAAATTAAGTCTAGGGTATATTAGTTTATAATTCTCATTATTTCTATACACTGTGGAATGTGTATTATAATTATGTAGTTATTTTTGATGTGGTCAAAACTCGATTTAATAGTAACGTTGATCATGGACGCTGAATGTTTTTCAAGTTCATTATGGAGTTTCAACAAATACGTCTAGACCCGACGAAAGTATAAAAGTCAAATCACTTAACATTCCTCTTCACATGGCCTCATTTTGACCTATCTAGTAAAGTAACGGATATATCCCTACAGGTTACCAAATGATTTTTAACGTTACTGCAAGCACGCCCCAGGACAAATAAACGTATGTAGCCTGTATAATTAGCAAAGGATTTATCAGCACGCAATGTCATATAACGAGAAAGCCAGAAGTAGGTATAAGGAGTTACTGTTAAGTGTTTTAGAATTTAACATACGGTAAGGTCGTAATTATTAGGTCTATGTTCACAACTAATACTATCGATATTATACGACAGTTATTGAAGTAATTCAATAATAAATATTTGACAAGTTAAACAACTTTAACATAGAATATTCTCTATCCCTCATGTGAATGCCGATAATACCTGCAAAATCTTTTCCTCTTCATATTCAACTTTGCCGAGAATAGGGCAGAGCAATGGACCTGTCGTAAGACAGAACACTTAATAATAATAATATTCAACTTTATATCTCATTCGGCCTAACCTCTGCCCGAACACCATACGATAATCTAACTTTTTTAAAGCCAAGTGGTAACTGTATGTACCAGGTGCTTTAATATAGTAACTCTGTATTTTGTAGTTATGGATTATGAATGATTCTCAGAATAAATAGATATTATTTCCTTAAACAGAATTAACCGTTGAGTTTTGTAATGTTTTCTCTGCGGTGCAGATTTAATAGAAGTTATTGAAAACTCTGTCCCCGGAGACACAATCCTAGAACTGATAAAAACATAACATTTCTGATTGTCTAGAAGAAAGACCATCTAGTCTAGTGTGTCAGCCAGGCCACTACGCAGAAATACACTGTGATTTGCAATCTAAGTTATAACTTAATATGAGTTTACGGGATTTCACAGTACAAGAAGTTACGTTCTGCACACAATGCGCCCGCAAACTGTAACGATGTGGAATAATAAAGTTATAGACTGCTTTAACATGTCATCGGGCACTACATTCTGATCGTAAACTCGCATTATAAGGTGTGAGCACAATACGTGACACGTGTCCATTGTTAGTTGTGTGGTTGCACCACAACTTAACAACTCCCTAGTCTGTTATTTAGACGTCACGTTCTTAGCTCTACTGCAAAGGAAGGTCTGTAGAAGTTTAAAAGGCTGAACAATAAGAACTGAAATGCTGTCACTTTAAGGTTTTATTACACCGTGTTTTGAAGTCAGTCTAGAATTTAATTCCAAAGGTTTAGTTAAATGAATTATATCTTGATTTCCTTAAAGAAGACTATATATTAATATTTGTGTGAATAACCGAGTTGTAGGTAGCGGAGAAATATCTTCAAATAGGCAAAGAAAACTAATTTCTTGCGTACTCGCTATTATCGTCGTCTTCCCAATCCATTCGGCATTGAAACAAAGTCCTTTGACTGTCTACCACGAATTGATAGTCGTAATGTTGAACAGAAGTCTGCTCCTTGTAATAGAGAAATATTTTCCTCCGAAACTCTGATGTCTACTTATAAGCTTACACGACATTACAACCAAGAATACCAACACTGAAATCTTCACACCGTGAGAACCACACGTTTAAAATTATGATTCATTTATCGAGTAAATCTTCGTCATCCTTAGGCTATTTATCATAATAACTGACTTGCCCATGTCGTTTTAGACAATTCGTGGGGGGAAAGAGAGGATTTTGAACACACCCCCTAAAAGTAACTATGGCTTAAGTTAAATTTTTCGGATTTCATGTCAGTCTGGAGGGTTGATCTCACATTTAGCCATCTCATTTACACTAGGAAGTCTCAGGAGAATAGCCAACATACAAAACAAATTATCCCTCTTCGGCGCGTTGCCAACCAAAATGTCGATGGTAGTCACTTTAATCAAAACGTTATCTACTATTCTTTTCCTATAACCCTATAGATGTGCTTTCCATAAGCCGAATACAACACATTATCAGAGATCCGCACACTGTCGCATTAGTTTGTTGGAGGATGGCGCACGTTAAAAGTCGAACATGAAGAGACACTTTTTGAGTTATCGATAAATCAAAACTGTCGCTTGACCTGTTGGATTTTGTAAGCTATGACGGAGTGGACATGTATCAATGCATAAGCTTTCAACAAAATTGTCTACAACCGCAGAAGGAACATTAAGACCAAGATTTAAATGCATGCCTTAAATTTAATGAGCATGGTAAGCAATAAACACATCAGTGTAAAGATTTTATTAACCATATTTCTTCCGTTTTCACATGTGGTGGTAAGATAAATATGACACAAAGTAGGTATTATTAAACATTTATGAATACGCTAAGTAAGCAGCCAGTAGGTGGACGGACATGCATGGCAAATATGCATAACGAAGTACATCACAGATATTAAAATTTAGTATTGCTATTGACACATGGACAGTACATACTTCAGGGGCTTGCTCTAGGTTACAACAACTGTGTAACCGAAGTTATTGCTCATAAAATTTTCTCGTATAACAAACCACATGAAAAGTCGCAACCAACCATATATAAGAACAGTTTCTTTGTAATGTGCGGTGTGCTCCTGCCCGTGACGTTAATTTCTGTTCGTAATGGCTTCACTTAGCTTGCTAAGTGACAGTAGTTTGATGTGTGTTACTATGGCGACGTAACAGCACACTGAATACAAGCTAAAGTGTTATATCCATATGGAACGAGTTATTGAAAACCACAGCCTGCAAATACATTTAATTTTAAATAAGTATGTCAACAGATTTATCCTATTCAGAAACGAAATTTCAAGACTGAAAACCCTATCGTGTGACAGGGAGGTTTTAATAAGTATAGGTCATTAAAAAAATGTCAAACGTGTTGTAGATCTTCAGGGTTTATTTTTAGACTTCCGGTATATATTTTTAACCCCGCCATGCATACCTAGGTGAAATTAGGAATGCCATACTGAAATCAGTCTTTTTAGGGCTGTTTACTGTTAATTTCATAAACACACCTTGGACCAGCTCAAATCATAACTTAATTATGAAATTTCTGCGTATGTCTATTATCTTAACAACTAAATCACAAAGACATAACAGCAGACCTGTACGGTTATTTGTTAAAACAAACACATTTCATGAACCTCCCTAGAAAAGGAAGCCATGTTTATGTCAGTGACATCGGGTAACGGTAGTTACTTTCTGTGTCTGTGAAACGTCAATTTCAATCAGTTTACCAATTTAACAAGCGTTGGAGCACCTACGTACATACTAATGCAAATTTTCAGGAATTCGGTTCAGTAACTCTGAACTGATTTTACAACAGTATTTTGTGATCAATTTTAATCAGTAATGATGATGATCCTCATCTACGCTAAGGTCTCCCAACTGACCTCTTCTCTTCAGGTTTTACAACCAGAAATGCGGTAGTCTACGTAGGGCCTGCTGAATGCTACCCCGCTAAGCTCAACTTATCTCCCGTGATAATATTTTTTTGAAAAGTACAGACTATTAAACTCCTTCATCCTCCTGTTACGTCTTCCCTTTTAAGTCCAAATATCCTGCTCAGCACCCTGTTGTGATATAATTTTAAGACACTGGAGACAGCGTCAGATATTTAGTTCTGTATTATATTCAACTGGCTTTCCGAAGGGGGAGGGGGAATTCACAATTGAATAAAAAAGTACACCTTTTTTGTTGTTCTGTTTAGGATGATATGGGATGAGGTGGAATATATTTTATGGCCCCATTGTGTCTGGTCTGGAACTGTTTGAGGGGGGCCATGATGGTACGAGTGGATCCCTCCTATTCTTGGTTTGCTGCCCCCAGGTCAGAAATATTTGTTCCTTTTACAAGGTAGGAAGCAGAGTAGCTAACCACCCAGCTGGTTACAGCCGCAATTGTCGGAAACCAGTCCCTCTGTATGTATGCATATCACTGTCGTTAATTCAGGCTGCACCGTCTGACATTCCTGTTTGTTCGTTAGAAAATCCCACAGGTGTGCTCAAGATTCATTGGTTAATTAACTTAAAAATAACATTGTTGAAAATTGTTGCTACGTATTAACCACGAAGCCATCAAAACAGCGAAATGAAATTACGTGGTCTGAGATTCTCACGGCGGCGAGTATAAAGACTGTCTTCGAGTATAACTAACGAACTCTCTGGCAGCAGAACCCGAGGGTTCAACACCGACAACACCAAAGCCTGCCACCGGCCACGATCCTGAGCCAACTCCATCCATTTGCCATCCACATAGCCAACCTCCTTAAGATCCACCTTGATGTTATCCTACCATCTCCTTCTTGGTCTGCCCAGTGGTCGTTTTCCAGAAGAATTGTCTACAAAAATTCTGTACGCATTCCTTTCCTCCCCCTTGAAAGTTACATGTCTGGGCCTCCTATATTTCACTATCCTCACTATGGACCAGTTTCCAATGTACACAAAACAGCTGGTAAGGTTACATAGTTAACACACATTTTTTAAATCTGTACACCGTTTCAGTGCCCACACGTTCTTTGCACAAAACGCGTAAAAGAAAGTTATAATCTAGAGAACGTATCTGTATGTTCGTCCACATAATTCATCTTCGAAAGCGGCCTAAAATATTAATTTCTTTAGGGACCAGATATTTTACCTGAAACATCCTTTCAAGTGACGTAAACCTATGTTTAACACGCCTGCTTGTAGATTTTTATCTGAAAAATTAATAAGACCTATAAGAACAGCACAAGTTATTGTGTAGGCGTAAGTCTACTGTAATTTTACCTGCTTCACTTTGCCATCAAAAATTCCCTTTGACGGGAATAATAGTAAAAGTTGGCAATTGCATAGCAAAAGTCCCCTTCTTTAAATTAAACCTACTCTCGGGCTTAATTGAATTACTAACATTTCAAAATCCTGCAAGCTAAGCAGTATAATTCACTATTAAATACAATGTACGACGTGCACGAAATCTTGTCCAAGTTTTGTACTTAGATTCCGAAAGATCCGTTGTAGCTCATAACTTAGCTGCAGCTACTACACGTAAGCCACTGTTACATGCGAGTGACCTCAGTATCACAAACTCAATGTGACGTCAGATGGATGCTGTAATTTGATTGGTAGATGGCATTGCTACGTCAATCGTACAACCTGCAACGGAAATCGACTGTATCTGTGCTTACATTCTTATATTCCATGCTCTTCGTACTTTTTATTCCTAATACTTATTGGCGACTTTATTTTAGGTCGGTGCCAGCCAATAGAATCTACGTCGACTGAAACTTCGCTTGACACAGACCAGTTACAGACTCGACTAAGGCTTCTTGTTACATTCACGCGAATTTTCTTAAAAGGCAGTTAAAATGGAAAAGAATTTCAGGAAAAACGGATTCCAAAATCAGTTTCCGCGAAGGGCGAAGTTGAAGGCCTGCTTCTTTGTTGTGTCAGGCAGAGTCAATGCAAAAAGTCGATTACACAGAGTTTCGCTGTTAAGACTAATTATACGTCGTCTTAGTAAGACTGGCCTCACCTGCTGTATAGCCGTCTGGTCGCGCGGGGTGACTGCCTCGGCTCCTATCCCGCTGTCGGGCGAGGGTAAGTCCACCGTGAGGCCCGCAACCGTGGCTGCCGACACAGCACTCTTGTTATTGTGGTACACGGTGCTTCGCACATAACGCTCCATCATCGACGCCGTGGTGGCGCTCGACGCTCCGCCACCACCACCGCCTCCACCAGGTCCTTCAGGACTGTCCGCGTAGGGTGGAATCTGCTGCCGAACTTGCGTCGTCGTGTATCCCTGCTCGGCCGAGGATGTTCCGGACACCGGGGTGAAATATTCTCGGTAATAAGGATCCGTTACAGCGAAAGCGGAACTCGTGGCACGGATACTTCCTGTCGATGGCGTCGTCACATAACCTGCACCGCCACCCCCCTGTGACACGGCGGTCGTCGTGTATTGTGGCACATGATCAGTGTACGGTATGGGGGACGGCGTTCCACTCCCACCATGATGTTGAGCGTTGTTCATGGACGTGAATATCTGGGTGCTGTAAGACATCGGGGGCTTGAGACCGTCCGCTGTTATCAGTTCTATAGGACCGCCGGCTGTCGAGGTGCCACCGTCTGCCCCCAGGAGCGACGATGTGGAGGAAGGCGTCCCGTTGATGGAACGGCTGCCGTGCTGCGGGGAGTTGAGGCCTCGGTGTGACGGGATCTCCTCTTTGATCGTGGTGCTATTGTTATTGACGACATCCACGACTAGGTCCCCTGCCACTGCACCCGCTGTGCCCCCATTAGCAGGAACCAGCACGAGCTTATGTCGTGGTCCTCCTCCGGCACTACCAGACTTTCCACTGATTATAATACTCCCAGTTGTGCCCGTGTCGAGCACAGGTGGCGAGCCGGAAACTTTGTGGCGGTGACTCAAGTCTTCCGGTTCTCGCTTTACGATGAATTGTTGATGGTGCAATTGTTGTTGTTGGTGGTGGTGGTGATGCAAAAACAGGCCTTGCAGGTCTGCAGCAGAAGACACAGTAGCAGGTGAGGCGGGGCTAAGTACCGACGACGACGGAGGAGGGGCGATCAACTCGTGTCCCGCCCCAGTACCCAGTCCATTGGAGGCTTTCACGTGTGACGTCAGTAAGGGACCGCCACTCGCTGAGGATGTCGTCCTGCAAAGTAAACATGAACAGTTAGTTAATAAGTCGCAAAACGAGTGGTGGTTGGTCCTCGGACGTCATGGGAACAGGAAGATGTGTGACGTCATGTATAAGGGAGGATGAAGTTTTGGTGAGCACAATTACCACTCAACGGGGTGGGGATAAGTGTTACAACTTGGGGAAATAGAATAGGAGAACCGAACGGGACAAAGTTCTGTGGTCCTACCTCGCTCGCGACTCGCAGCTGAATGGGTGTTAAGCACGGCAAGAACTTGTATTTCTATCTCTGTTCAACGGGCGCTTCCTGCTTGCTGTACTAACCAGCCACTCCTGTCATCTACCTGTGCCAAACCGACTTAAACTACGCAAATGTATCTAGCGGCAGTCTGAGCGAAAGAAGGTCACATGTCGCGAGGGCTCGTATTTCCAAACTTAGCCTACACTCGAAGCGCAACAAATGTCCTGTCACATTTAATCCCTACACAATTTTCTGTTACTCCTATCAAGTGACTACATTTCGTTACAAACTACTGATTCTTACTTCAGTTCGCGTTATTGTAACCAAACCTATATTTTTCAGTTTTCTGTTGTACAATCGCCTGAAAACTTCGGTACGATTCTGTTACTAACAGCACTGTTGTCAGAATTAGAGCTTTTGAAATGGCTCTGGTAGCGTAGAGTTGTCTGATATACATAAATGTAATTCGACTGTGTGTAATCAACTTTCATTTTCAAACAAATTTGAAGAACCGTCAAAATTTGGTGGTGACACTGGGTCACCTTAGACAAGTTACCAAAAAATAGATCCACACCGTTATATCATATAAGACTCATTTAAAACAATGGTCTGGATTTTTCTACCTATTTTTTTCTGTTTTAACATCTGGTTGGATGCATTTACTTTCATGTCAGTTGTCACCAGAGCTTTTTATGCTGTAGAATCTGTTGTATAACTGATGAGTACTCCAGCATAATAGTATTGGGTTATGTAAGTCTGTAATTAGCACGGACAAAGCACCAGAACAGCGGCCACTAATGAACTTGCCCATGCAACTTTATAAACATCATAAACATTACCTCATATCATTTCATACGCTGATATTCACGTACTTGAGAATCGCCCGAAATAATCGTATCTTATTCTCCTTTCCAAAACATAAAAACAAAAAATCAAGGTCTTCCGAATGGTCTCTACCTTTCAGGCTTTTCAACCAAAATGTTGCATGCGTTTAACATCTTCCCAAAGCGTCACTCCCATCTCATCTCAAGGTAACTTCGTTGAATAACGCCACTTCAGTTTGTTCCGACGTGCTAGCTCACAGAAAAGAAGACCCTTCTTACGTGTTTCGGGTTTGGCACCTTCAGGGCATGTCATTATTTACAACTTGCAGGCCGACAAACATGAACCTGTCTGTACCGCTAGGTGCATTTGAAAGACTGCATATTTTGCAATACTGCAGGTGCATCTGGTATTATTTATGTAAGCCAAGTTATACTCAGTCATTCATATATTGATTGGTGTCAATAGACTTCGATATAAATTGCCGGCTGACTCAATTTATTTGCTAAGAATTTAAGCCTGTAAGTGTGTGGTGTTTTTAATTTAAGACAAACTACCTGTTAAAATACAGGTCTACGTGTTTTAGTTAGCTATACTGATGATGACGACGATTATAATTAGAATACCCATACTACACAATAGTATGCATACAGAAAGAGGCTTACAGGTTTCTTAACAGCGAAGCAAAACGCAGAGCAATTGAATGATATAAATAAACAGCGCTCGGCTGCGATGTTGAACACGAACAACGCCCACGAGGCCAGGCATGAGCACAGGCTCTCTAATAACTTGGATCCTACTGGCCATAACATCTTTTAGTTTTGTTTTAATGACCACAATGCTACCAGTTGTTCTTAGTCGTGTTGACTATATATCGAAATAAAAACTGTATGCCTATTCTTTATTCTTTGAGAAAGCTAATTACATTTTATATAGAACTTTAATTCTAGATTCACTATATTTACTGCGCGACTGGAATATCTTCGCTCCTTTGCGGACAATTGTTTCGCCATCGCATCGGCTGAGTAATCAGAAGCCAGAATAGTCAAGTCGTCATGATGTTAAACTCGCATAAGAGTTACGTATTAGTACGAAGGTTTCTGTAGCTTATTCTACATCAGGATCAACCTGCTTCGACAAATTCAACTGGGGGAATAGAACAAACATCTCTTCCCCTAACAGCGCGTACAACCTACTCATTTACACAGTAAGTAGCCCTCTATAACAAACGATCGTCTAAATACGGAAAATATTTATAAATTTAATCCGTACCGCAAAGAAAACATAATTCTTCACTATTACAAACATTAACATGTTGATGCTTGTTTAAAGAAATACAGTGAGAATCATAGAAAATCATACGTACAAGATAAATTTATTAATTAATTATCGGAGAAAATTGTATTTATAGTTACCGTTGGGCTTTAAAGGTTCAATGTTGATAAAAGTCACTTATTTTAAATTTGTTGTTTTACCATATAAAATCACTGAACAGGGAATAAAAGTATTCTTACATTTCCAGCACTAGGCCTAATTATACTAAAACTTTTGTACAATATTCTGTTGCGCCTGTAATGAAAATTACATCTTTCTCGTTTTGTTCTGTTCTTATATTTGCAATTTAAACTTCACCTGTAGACGACATGACGAGTAGCAAGTCGTATACAGACTTGAAAATATATGTATAAACCTGACTGAATAAGATGAACTAGGCCCATTGTATATATTTTATCCGAGACAAATAAATGAGAAAGTTAATGAATAAATGTTATTAGATTCATTACATTTCCAACTTTATAACGCAGCACTGGTTTAAAATGTAACCTGACAACTCACACATTTATTATTAAGAGAGTCTAGTCCGAATCCTGCAAAAAAGGCCATGTTGGACAAGTTATAATGAAAATTATATAAAAAGTCCCTGACATTTCAAGTTCCGTGTATTTTGATTCCTGTAAACTTCAGGCAAACAATAAAATGTCAATTAAAAAAATGCTATACACTTTGTGTTGCCAATGTAATAACATATGAAAGGGAATTCCGCCATGAGTCCAAGGGGACTTCAATTGCAACATGTTTGTTGGTGCAGAATTGAAGAATGAATAACATTTGAGCCTACAGACCTAAAAGAATTAATCAACACAAAGCCTATATTACATCAACGCTACAGATACACTCAACTGATGATTTAACGATACATTTCATATTTGTTTAGCGTCGAATCACAGATGTGAATATAAGCCAACCCAGTGCCACTCACACTTCCCTTTTTATCTAGCTGCTCCACATTTTCTGGGGCATGATGTCTAGGGCAAAAATCTTCGACTGGTCTTAACCCGCCAACCAGTTCTTTTAACAAACGTCTTAACTAACTCCATGGAACAGAGCAATTTCTACGGTCAGCTAGTCTAACTTAATCCTTATTGGGTCCATTTCTTTCTCCTTAACAGCATTTCCATGGCAACGGTATACAGCACACATAGTGCAAATGATCACTAACCAACACTTGTCTTAAGGTATTCGCGTTTCGAACTACATCATTATTAATGCTCTATGCCCCATCAGACTCCATCTCTGAATCTTTAAAACCGAAGTCAAACACTTAGCTTACCGCTGGTATTATGATTAGATATCTCATACTAAATGGTGACCGGAGTAGCTGTTATCAACTGACATCTCTAGATTGCTGTCTTCTGGGTTGTAGTGTCGAGTAGTTTGGTAGAAGTTTACCGACGTTTCAGATATCCTAGCTGCCTCTAACAACAGGGCCTCTGAACCGTTGGTAAACATCTACCAGACTACACGGGACCACAAACCAGAAGACAGTCATCTTCGGACTGACCGCCGTGAAAACCTCAAATCCTACTAACTGAGATCTGGTACTTGTATCACTCTCCTCTGAATCGGCAGAGGACTTCCTCATTGCACTGCTTAGTCGTCCAGGGCAGCCAACTCGTCCTACATTGGCATAGGCGTGTTTTACTTTCGCCAGATATTATGACCACTACCGCTCATTTAAAAGTAAACTTTATATGTCACATCTAACGTATTTCTTTGCAATTTATTTGGTTCTATAAAGAAATATAGCCATAGGCGGGGCTAATAAGACCACCAACTCCATTTTTATGACTCTAATTCAGATCATTAAATCTTAAAAGAAAACTAGCTTCTATCAAAATCAAGGCAGTGATATTACAAAGTATAGTGTTGTATTAGTTTTGACTCTCAGATGAAATTACTCTCTGATGACTTGGTTTGAAAAATGGAGTATGTTCACGGGGCAAAAAAAAAAATATCCAAAAAATTTTGTCATCTTATTTTTGAATTGACTGCATTTGTGTAACGAGACTAACAGGCATCATCACAGATAAAGTACTAGCTTAACTTTTACAAACACAATGGATCTCATGATGTTTACTGGTTACAATATTTTCAAAACAGGCGATGAAAATGTACTAAATGCACTATCTCCATATTCAGGGCTGGAAAGTGGAAGAATTAATATAGGACCTGAAACACGGAAGATGGAGACAGAAAGTTTTTCTGAAATGTTGGCATCTACATACGAATATACACGGCGCCAAAACCCAGAAGAATGGCATTGTCCTCACTTAGACTTGGTACCGAATGTGTTTTTAAACCAACATTTCAATTTTATCTTAACCTATATTTACAAGAATCGTATAGCTACCTATTATACTGCTACTCTATTGTCATGAAGTTGTAGACAGAAAACCACATAGTGCACCTATAACGTTAAAATCTATATTCAACAGACAAACATCAAAAAATTGTTTTGCTTTTGATGCAGTTTTTAGTAACAGCTGGCTATAACAGTTTGCTTTATAAACAATCAATTTTATACATCTCGTGAACAGTGCGTAAAAGAAAATCATTTTGCCACGATAATAATTTCTCTGCATAGTCCATCGGAACCTCATTCTGAGCTCTGAATGGCTGTTTGCCAAACACTGCGTCTCATAATGACAGATTCTGGCCGGCCCACTGTTAACCTCAACAGCGTGTGGTCCAATTAACCATGGCGTTTTACAGCAAGGGAAAAGACTCTCAAGAAGATTTATAATAATGCATGAGTGCACAGAGAAATGTAGGTGAAAGCTGCTAACATATAGCGGTGTGATGTCCATCTTGGGTTATTATATAGATTAAAAGTTAAGGCTGTGACCTACGAGTAGCTGTATGATCAAGTGTACAGATAGAATCGCTGGAGGAAATCACCTGCCACACACATCTACCGTGAAGAGAAAGTAACACGCGAGCTGAGATATGTTCTGAATACTCATTTCTATTTATATTTTTTACGTTATTGAAAGGCATTAATTATACCGTGTGTTAAATGGAGTCTTTAGAGGTTAATGAAAAATGAGTTTAACATCTCTGGTATGCAGCTGAAGAGCTGACCTTATTTGTGAATAATTTGTTTCGACGTAACCTTCAGGTACCTAGGTTGTGCGTATGGCTACTTATAATAAAGAAATTTAATGTTTTCTTTAACACTTCTATATAAACAGAAATATTCGTTATTCCTTACTTCTAAGAATTAAACAAATTACATTGAGGCATACAGACGTAAAGCTCCACAATTTTTTTTAAATCTTGGTGCTAGATGAAGATGTGTGTTACCGTCCAGCCACGGAATTTTTCCCACCGAGAACAAGGAATTACATACATTTCTTACATTAAATATATTTTCTCTAGACCAATGACAAAAACGATGTTATTGTAATTTAACACAGACTATAATTCCTCAAGAAATATGCATATATTTAGCATGATGCAATACTTTTATAAAGGCCCTTATATAATAAATTTTACTTCATCACTCATACGAGCACGCACGACATCCAAAATGTATATGGGACAACATACACGGTTTCTCATGCAAAAAATGCTTCACCAAGATATTAACGTTGCTATAAAGCTTTTCATGTTTGTACCGTGGCATGTAAACACGACGTGTGATACTCTAAATTATGTACCTACATTACTTCAGTTAATAACATTTTTGCAAGACAAGGAACATAAGTTAAGCCTATAAATGTTTCTATGTAGAAAGAGTTCTTAATGCCATTAATTTTTATATATTGCAATTACATAAATCCAAAGAGATTTAATGTTTCAACAAAAGTCACTAAAGGAACTGGGATCAAAAAGGGGAAACATTTTCATGACTTCAATGCTCAAATGTTGGCCTGGTATATTATTTATTTTTATAAACCCTTAAGTAAAAAATAAAAAAATTAAGGGTATATAAAACGTCATGTAACACTAAGAATACTATATATAAAATTGACTCTAGTAACAACAGGGAATGAGTTAAGTTACATTTATTAACTGCTGTTAACTTTTACGTTGGTCCTTGGGGTTTTAACACGAAGATAAACTATATGTGGTTTCCGTATTTTAGAACTTAAATTATGTTCTCACTTTGTATATTCGTGCTGAATTTAAAACTTTATTTATTAACCTCCAGACAAAAATCTCCTTGTAATGTAACACGCATTAATTTATTAATATCTTGCTACGGTTACGGTTAGTCGCTATTGTGTGTTGCCTCCCCCCCCAGTTAAGAAAATCGTTGTTTTATATACGGACACAGAATTCAGAGTTTAAGAGGTCCTTTACCCTTGCACAATGTCAGTATGCGCCCACGGGAAGCATTCGCTCTCAATGCTGTATGTTCCTTTAATAACGCGTTTGCGAGTCCGCCCTCAGAGCAAGAAGGAGATAAGTGCAGTGCACAAATGGCAAAATTATAAGAAACAATGCTTACAGGAACATGGCAGGATTATTAATTGTACACGATAATTAATTACATTTTTAAAGTAAAAGTTACATTTATATATACTCAGATAAGATGTTGTTATCCAGTCCGGTAAAATAGTTTTCAATAGGCCTACGGCACAGTTTTTAAAGTAAGTCTCTAAGCTTCGAGTTGATATTGAACTCTTAAACATGGTGCTATCTTGGTTATATTTCAGGTTCTCACGGCTGAGAGTATGAAGATAATTATCTTCCAGGATGTTGCGCCGTGTAGTCTGGTAGAAGTTAACTAACGTGTCAGAGATATTTGCTGCCTCCATCATCAGTGTAAACCTGTGTGCCGTGACGTCATCTAACAAGTACCTATTCTCTTATTTTCAATTTTTCTTTGTATAGGATGACCTTAAATTTATCTTAAAAAGGATGACCTTAAATTTATCTTAAAAAGGATGAACTTAAAGTTATGTTAAAAAGGATATTCCTGTTATATCAGAAAATGCTCTGTCAGGAATTAATGTTCGGTGCTGAAGCTGATACTTCGGATATAAATCCTAAGGAAAGAAAATGTTTTACATTTTATCAAAATTAATGTTGCCGTAGCAGAGGGCCTTTAATCAGCGTCTGTTACGTAGTGTGAGGACAGCCGTCAAGATGTAAGCCAGAGTGTTATGAAGAGATAAAAGCACATGACATATTAAAGACAAATTTATTATATTTTCCGTGTAACAATGAAAAATAGGGTCTATTTTATAAATTCAGTTTTGACGTTCCTACCTGCCACCGGATGTAATTTATTTCGATACAACACCTGGCTTCATGGGCTATACCATTTTCATCTTGAATCTCATTTTTCTTTTGCATGATGTTTTAAATTTGTAGCAAGACGTCTGACATACCCTAATTGATGTATTAAGAAACGACTTCACGAACAACGCCATTACTCTGTTGTATTATTTAATAACATGAACGGCATAATAATTTGCGTGCTTTCGAGAATATTCACAGAAGCGTTTATATATTTCTCTTTGGAAAAGAAGTGAAATTACCCGTCCATTTAATGATTGAGAACGGAGAAAGCTGAACTGTAAATGAGAAATTATAGGATCGTTTTGATGATCAAGGGTGAGTCAAACGTTTTCGGCATATAAATTAGGCCTAAGTGCTATAGAAGAGAAAACACAGAACAGAATATTAAAGTGATGACAATGAAACAAAAAAATTAAGTTTGCCACGTTCAATACTCAATAATGTTTATATTTTTTATTCACTACTTGGTTTTGAACACCTTGATATCAGCTGTGTTATCCTCGTCCGTTATGGCCAAAGAACGTTACTTCAACAGCGTACAGTCTGATTTTAAGCGTGTGCATTGTCAAAAGTTGAAACGTAATTTTATACTGAAAATTATTCTGATATTGTAGTATTAATGCTAAGGTAATTTTGCATTATCAAATCCTTTGATAAAATATTCTAATCCTTGCAAGCTGTTACTAGTATTTCGGTCCTTGTAATAACTATAATAAAAATGGGAACTTAATTTTATTTTTTAAAGAAGATATCAGCTGATAGAAACACGCAAGTGGTTGGACAAATCCGCTTCCACATTGTCAGCATCTTAACAGGTCATTACCTCATTTTTATAAATCCTGTTTACTCACAATCCATTACTATCTCCATTTCTCATTTAATCGTGTCCAGTTCAAATTCGTTCGTTAAGAATCTTAAAAATTGAGACGTGATTAAGGCAAAACTCCTGGAGCAAAAATAGTTAATAATATCCCATAGACTCCGTACGCTTCTTACGATGAGCAAAACGATATGTGGGCTATCATAGAAACATCCCAGAACCTACTAGGTCTACTGTAAAATAGATAACTTAATATCAATGCCTGACCTGTCATTAATCTGGCCATTGCCTGATGCACTGAATAACTCTTATTTTTCTGTCGTTAGATGCACAAACCAGAGAAAGACAACGAGGTAACAAATGAAACAAGCGAGCAATGCCATTCGTAGTTTTATTCAGTAGATGCAAACAGGACCAACAGACTAGTGTCGATCATAGTTGTTTAACGCCACAACTAAACTACAAATTTTGCTATCACTTCACCGAGAGAACAATGCAACCACCGTTATTTAAATGTAGGTGTAAGTAATAAATTGCTATAACCTTACAAGTTAAAATATTAGTATTGCTGCAATTAAAATGTCAATACTAATAATGAGGACATTTGAGATTAATACAGTATTTCGTTACAGATAATAATGTAATTAAATAACAAAATAAAATAAATGTAACTGAGAGCTTTGGGAAATAACTGATATGTGTTTCCCAATAAAATGTTAAATGAATCACGTGTAAAACTTGAAAGCCAATACAAACGTGTTATGAGGTCGTAACAATACCAAGGATTTGTAACCGCTTCTCCTTCGCTCCGGAAACAAGAAGACATATACGCTCAGTACATTAATCTTAATAGACATATAATCATAGAAATTGACATTATTAGTTATGTTACGAAGGTCATTATTGAAAACTATCCCGTAGGCATAATACGTTTCCTCCAATAGTGTGACTGATTTACGCAGTATACGAGGAATTAGCACTTTGCATATTAACAGGGCCACAGGAAATGTCCGCACTGTTGTACATAAATCTCATTAGAGTTTCTTTTTTTACAAAGCTTAGTTTCTATTCCGATACGCCTATTCTGATGCACAGGCATGTATCAATACAAGCATCAGGCTGCTAAGAGAAGTTGAAGCTACAGGAGGCTTGCATAATACGAAGCTCACCGCGAGCGTAAGACGCAACTAGATGGCCAACAGCGCCTGGCTGGCTGAAGCCGTCTAACGACACATTTTTCTAACAGGTTCTGCTGTGTTCCAGCGCTGAACCACGGCAATAAGACAATAGACTTTTTATTTTTATTTTTTGAAAATGTTATCCCAGCTAACACGTCTAATACGTTTAACATAAACGCTCCGGAAGGGAACGGTGCCAGCCTGCCAAGTACATCCGTGGTTTTCAAGCGATCTCAAAGTAACCTGGAGCTCAAAATGCCTGCGTTTGATGGGCTTACTGTCACTTGCAGAGCAATTAAACAGGCTGTTCCCAAAAAACTTATGCACACATAGTTAATATTCCGAATTATATTTATACACCTTTTTGGGACAGCCTACACCTTTGTAAGTACTTCCTACTGGGTTGGCCTACTACAGGCGCTGAAATATGCCAGGGTCTGATTTCTGTCAAGAAAAGAGTTACTGCACTATTATCTGAATCCCTCGTTACTTTTTATGAAGTTTCTATACAGAAAGATGAAACCCTTCTAAGTGTCAAGTTCCACTCTCTTTTGACCTCTATTCCGTGTCAGTCTGGAGCTCATCCAGCGGTACAATGTACCCACCACCAACCACCCTTATAAGGAACAGTATAGGTGCCGCAGTTCATAGTAGCATGAGTGCAATAATTTGTTCGTAGTGATGATGTTGAAGATGACAATAATAATAATAATAATAATAATAATAATAATCATGAAGATTTCTGTCTTCTGGGTTGTTGCGCTGTGTAGTCTGGTAGATGTTTACCAACGTTTCACAGGTCATACTGCGATTCATCGCCCTGATGACGGAGGCAGTATGACCTCTGAAACGTTGGTAAACATCGACCAGACTACACAGCGCAACAACCCAGAAGACAGAAATCTTCATACTCACCGCTGTGAAAACCTCAAATCATAAATACCAGCCATGATCGCCGCACGAACTACGGGACCCACACATCTGGGCCGATCGAAAACTGAGACAGTGGGCTGGAATCTGACTTACGCCATGGGCATAAATGTCCGTGGCATGCTTTCCTGAAACGTGTTTTCTGAATGTACTAAAGAAGGAAACGTTCTCAGTTAGAAACAGAAATCCGAACGCCAAATCCCAACACAGAAGTACCTTAAAACAAGCTACGGCAGCTATCCTATACGCCTCTAACTCACCTTCAAATGATTATTAATTTTGTATTAATATCCACACGCATTATTAAGTATCGCTATTGCATGAGGCAGAACAACTATGAACGGTTAAATTTAGCAGCATTACATTTCGTAGAGTCCGGCTCAAATTCTGTCTGGGTATCGGCTATCCTGCCTGACTGAGGACTTTTGTAGTTTTCCTCTGTCACTTAATACTTTATACATTACTTTACTTTACTCACATAAGAGGAATACCAGTTTTCTTCCCTTCAGTCTTCTACTCTCAAGATTAATATCATCATACCATTTATTATCCGACGCGACATAACTTGTGCAGTTGATGTTTTGTCGTAAAATAATTTAATACAGACCTAGCAGTAACAATTAAGACGTCGGGATGGAGTTTAGTTGAACAGACTATTTCTGTCGAGACTACTGTCTGCAGGAAGAGCTTCCATTGTGGGAATCCCTCTGACTGGTTTTACAGTCGTGACCGTTCGGTACCTTACCATGACGCAGCCCCCCGGCAGCCTAGGGAATCACAGAAGCAAGAAAACTCATCACAAAGACAACTTAATATATATTCAAAATAGATCTCAGCGGTCTGACTTAGAACGTATTTTCATATTACATAACTGACTGAACAAGTATTAAGCACGTGGAAACTTAAGTGTGTATCGGCTGAACTACCACTCAACGGATGTTGACCAATGCGTTACATTAAAATTTGCAAACCCATCAGATGGAAATTTATTATAATTGAGTTCTAATGGCCAAATCTCAAGCGGAAATAAAAGGCAATAAAATGTACACGGACGAATGGACAAACGGATAAATGCGACAGAGACACAGTCCATCGTTTATTGCGTTTATTATGAAACGGACATACAAAAGCCTTTTATAAAGTCATCTATGCGCAATGGTAAACTAAATACAATCAACCTTAGCAAAACACGAAGATTCACCAAAGCATCTGATAAGAAAATCAGCCATTGGACAAGAAACCGAGCAGTTCCATCGACCTTCTACAACGTACACGCTTATAACTGAGATACATATTAATATTATCTTTCGTCTCTTCTCCCTCTTCCATTCAAATGTCTTCCAAGAGGTTTTCCCAAACCGTTTTGAGAAAATGAAAAGTTATGTAAAATTTGTGTGAATAAAATACTCTCAGAAGTATAAATAAAAGAACCCACAAGATATATCTAATACTGATTTTTTCGTCTAAGCAGTTAGTTTATCTGAAGGTAGAGGTTTGTTAAGATTGTGAACAGATATACATTGTTCCATGGATTTCCTAATATCTTTTTAGAAGAGAGTTCTTGTAAGATAAAAGCGCAGATTGGAGGCTAATATTAATATGAACTCTACAGAAATAACTTGTAAAGACTGAACTGGACTGATTTCATTCGGGATAGGATCCAGCGAAAGAGATTTCTGAGCAAGTTGAAAATTTGGTTTTTATCAAAAATGAATAATATTTTACCATGTAAACACACTGTACAGTGAAGACTGTATTATAAGGGTTATTTACAAATAAAATTCTTGGTGTTAAAATCTCAGAAGGGCTAATTCACTCTGCACCCTCCACTAAAAAACTCAAGAAGAGTATCCTCTCGTGTCATTACTGATTTCCTGGAACATTCCTTCACTCTCAGATCTTTAGCTGACTCTTGTTATGCACTTCCTCGCAATTACACTGTTTCACTGCCGCCTGAAGCTATTTGATTCACTCGCGCCACAGCCGTCTAAAGTCGTTCTCAGGAAGATTATATAGCTGAAATGGGGCAGCTACTCTATCTGTATGTAATATTCTCGGCAATTTCCTCCCCCTCCCGCTAGCTAGCGACACTGACGCAAGAAGTTGAATCACAAAATAGACGACCCCAGTTATTCAACAGCGCCCCACGGCCAAAAACTAAAATTATATAGACTGCCCAATCTCAAATTCCTTGTAACTCGCAGGTTTTACTTTAAAAAAGTGGCAACTGTCACAAGAAGCTGGAAGTGACTAATTTCTTATTCGAAATGTAGAACTGTTTTGTTAACAGAAGCTAATTTTCAAGCACAAAAGCACGTAAATACATTGTGGTCAAAACGTCTGATAGGACATCACACAGAAGGGTGTAACACAGCTAAGAATAACACAACAATAACAACAACTAACAATAATTCTAAAAATAAATCAGTAGCAAACATTTGTAACACAACTATAGGACTGTAACCACTATTACAATAAACGTGACTGGTAAACAAAATCCATTCAAAACATAAGTAACCAACCAACTGTTCTTTGCTTTAGACGTCAAATGCCGTAACAGTTTGCAGTATGACACTGTTTTCCCGGAAAATGCATACATCACAACACTGTTAGACTTCTGAATCGAATACTTATCTAAAATATATAAAAACACAAATAGAAACAAAACTGTTTACACTTTTAAAAACACTTAGTGCCTGGCACGGTATGCAAGGTTTCAAGATTTTGATTTGAAGCTTGTTGTACTGTCAGTGTGTATTTCACTGCTATCTTATTATGATTTAAAATATCGTAGAATGTCGTGCAGTACCAAGTGTAATGATTAGGCAGTCTAGGTGATCTTCATGGATATCGATGTGTGTAACATCCTACAGTTGAAGCTACTGTCGCATTGTCTGCTTGCCTGCGCACCCTCAAGAGAAAAATTCGTTCCAGCCATCCGCCGTGTATCTATGCAAGGTGCTGACATCTATTGCACCCCTCCTACTTCTCCTCATTATTCTCACAAAGAATTTCCACCCTTTCCCATTCATTCTCCACTATCCCTACATACCAGATCTCAAAAAGTAGTCCGACCCAGTTCTTGTCTGTGTTAATGTCATTTATAAGTTTTGCCTCTTTCAACCCTTTTGCTGTTTCATCTTTGCGATTTAAGATTTATAAGAGGGTGACTGGCTGTATAAAAAGATGACCCATGGTTGTACCTACATTCGTACGTATTGTTCCGCAGGTTCAAGTGATGATGAGTACGCTATCACATTTCAGAGATTCTCAGATAAAAGTTGTATTAAGCCGCATTGCTACTGTGACCTTCTATTTCTCTTCATGGTGGCTGCTTCTGTTAAGCTACTGTAGATTACCTTTGCAAATTAGAATAAATTAATTGTCGACGAAAGCCTTACTGAAACAAAATCTAGGAGCTTACCTGTTTTTCATACAATACGTTCTACATTTGTACGTCTGGTTTGATTGAATTCAGTCCGGACAAATTCATACACGAAACTGTTTCATATCAGTTTCAGTCAGAGGCCGGTCGACGTATTTATGCAAGTATTACGTTTCAGTGGTCCCAATTTGAATTACCACTTGTTCTTGCTAGTTGTATATAAAAATTGTGTGCACATACTCTGAGATTTTAGATTATCACAGAGGCAAATAAATTGGGATTTTACTCGGTGTGGTCTTTTATTACCAGCATTTCGGAGGAAATCGCCTCCAGCTTCGACTTTCTGGGTCTAACCCAAACCGCAAGTAAGAAATCCACTTTCCTGTTACAGAACAGCACTTTTCAGTTTTCTTTCTGTTATCTAATATCTCTTGTTATCTATTTCTCTCCTGTTCTCTTTCTTCGTAATTCTTCCTTTCTTACTGTCCTCATATTTGTTTCCTTGTTTGCTTTTACCAAAAGTCTACAGGCACAGAGATTTTAAAACAAGTCGCCATATCCCATAAGCGAAATGTCAAAATTGGGATTTACGTTTTCGAATGACCCAAAAATTATCAAACAAATTAAAATAAACAAAATTTATTCCGTAAATCAACCGCGATTAATAGGGGTATGAACCACAAAATTGTTAAACAGAAGAAAAATATTTCCCAAGATGCACAGCAAAGCAGATCGAAAGGCATAATGACTCGAATACTATTCTCCTAGTTTTACTCAGTGACTGGGCAACGTAGCGTCCTTTGCGTTTTCGTTATTACGCAGTGTTAGGAAGATTTCGGATGACCAGCCAAGGAGGGCATGCGATTTATTATAAAAATTATTATGAATAAAATGTCGTAACGCGAAACATCGTTAAGCAAGGGCTGACTGTATACTGGCTTTACTTCAAAATGGGCGAAAAAATTCCAATACTGAAAGCTTAAATATCATTATATCTTACTTTTGTGTTGTTAAAAATTCCGGGAACTGGGATTTACTTAAAATCAAACTGTACCGGCTATATTTAGCTTAAAACGTGATTCATATTGAAATAAGACCCACATCACGAACACCGTGATTATTACACAGAACTAAATGGTGTCACGAGATTCCATCTTCTGAAGGCAACCAAAATGAAGATGGTTGGCTTCAGGGATGCTGTCTTGTAGTCAGTGTATACACAATTATTTCTGCCTCCGTCATCAGGGCGACAAACTGCATTGCACAAGGTCCCAAAACATCCAATATTCTAGTCTGCAGGCATGGGAGAAACAAGTTTTAATACTCACGGCCATATTTCTAGTTTGTCCTTATCGCCGACTGTAGCAGGAAGCTGCTGCAACTTGTAATACTCGTAGATGAAACCCATGGACTGCGTCGATTCCTCTGCTCCGCCGCTGCTGATGTTCAGCATGGCCGTTGTAGCAGCTGTCAGGGGATGCTCGTTGCTGTAGTACGCTGTTCGCCAGCCCCCATCGTCGCCAGGAGCCCCTCCACCCCCAGGTTCTCCTGATGGTGGCATATCAGTCATACGGGCCAAGGGAGTTCCAGTACGTGTGGAGAGGGGCGGCCCTAACACGTACTCCTCCCCCCCGACGTCTTTGCGCTTTCTGGAACGACAGAAAACAAAACTGCGATTAGATACGGATTAGTATTAACATATTTTATAACAGGCCTGCAGGTACATTTCAGGTCCGTTCCTGGTTAATGAGCAAATCCTGGTATATGCCACGTACAACAGAAATAAGGACGTTTTATTAGGAGTTCATGACGAAGCAACGAACAGCGAAGCTTTAAATAAGGGTTCTCACCCTTTTTCGCTGGCTTACAACTAATTCTGATTTAACACATTAAATGTACCACTAACCAAATGCGTTCAGGAAAAACTTATTTATGTTAATACCATCTTTTGATTTTCTTACTTAGTTTGCGTACCACCAGTGGTACGCGTACCATAGATTGAGAAACGCTGCGTTAGTCCATTTTGTAAAGTTTATTAAATTACAGGATTTGAGACTTTCGCGGCGAGTACGATCAATAAAATCTTCTCGGGCAATCAGCCGCGTCAACTGGTTACCGTAGTAAACCGACGTTTCGGGAACCAGGGTTCTGATGAACCCTGATACTAGGGACAGAGTTTGTTCCCGAAACGTCGGTTTACTACGGTAACCAGTTGACGCGACTGATTGCCCGAGAAGATTTTATTGGTTTATTAAATTAATAATCTGTTTTTAAATCGTAATGAGTATTTAAATAATACACTTATGAAGTGGTATATTAATCAAGATGGAGAGCGACGTTAAGAATTTGTTCCACATTTACCGACCAGTCAACACGGCGACGACACCCAGAAAAACGTCATCATCATTGTCACAGCCGTGAAATTACATTGACGGTATTTCAGTGGCTTCTGAGCCGTCGCCATTTTATGTGTACAGTCTGGAGTAGTTACGCATCAATCCTTCGGAGCATTAGATGCCTGTACAGTAGGAATGTTGCTATAATTCTTGTTTCACATCGCCACAAGACAATCGTGACTGACTGGCTGTGATAGGATAGTTTTCATATCATTCAGAACAACTAAAGACATTAACAACTGTTCATGATGGCTCCAGGATAGACCATATAGGCCTATTACCTAAATCGCACATTAATATTTACACATTGCTCTATAATTTTACACGAAGGAGAGAAAAGAAAGCTATAAGATAAAACTGATAATGTTTTCTTATAGCAAATCTGTATATATGCCCTTATTATCATTTCTCTCGTCGTGGAATAGGACTATGCGTGACTGCTACCTGCAAGTAAAGCAGCCCACATCACGTTTTCATATCCTGCCGTACGTGCATAATCGATATATCTCTACCCATTACTCGGTATAAGTAAGTAAGCAGTGTAAATAATTCCCTGAAAGACTGTAAGAATGGTAGATCATTCACTATCAATTTCGGCATTTTCTAACGTAGAGTAATTTTGATACACACAATAGGTTTTACTATTGTCTTCATGTTATTGGCTGAACATTTCTTCTTAATGAATTTTTTTATCGAAATTGCTGATGGCGGTCCGGTTCGAGCCTGGAAGCATCTGATGGCAACCATGTGACTATATTCGGCTAAGGATAGAGTAAAGGAAATTTCCGAAACGTCGTCTATATCAGCCAAACCCAAGCCTACAGGCAATGCGGTGTAATAGGCGTGCTTGAGCAAAGCTACCTCTGCGTTGTTGCACAACTATTCCAAATTGTGTAGGGGCATGAAGGGAGAACTCCACTTGTTCTTGACATCGTCATTACGTGAAGGTAGGTAGCCTAGCCAATTTCATCCGTTTTAGCTCAGTGGTATGAGGCTTCTTTTGTCACTGGATATGATGTTTGATCGGTTCTGCATTGCATGTAAACGAAGTATTTGCTTAAACGTAATCACACATAATTTGCCAGAAATAACGTCTTAGAGAACCTTTCTAAAACAAACGCAAAGAAAATATCTCTAGATTCGCGTGTTATTTATACGTCACGAGAAACAGAAATATCGATATATAGGCCTATTTGTTTAAGTTATTTAAAGTCGCGCCTATTTATACAACAAATTAAAAGAAAGGTACTGAGGTGAGTATCAGTGGCTGCAATGTCAAATCGCTCTTCAACGATAAATTCCTAACTTATAGCACAGGCCAACATATAACACCTTCAGCAAAATGCTTGTATGGTTGGGCATTTGTTAGAAATTTACAGGCTGACAATATGGTTCTACGTAAATCTGTGTCCAAGAAACAAATCTTAATTTCAAATCTTAAATTCTACTTCAAAGGATTAAAAGAAATAATAACACTAGGTATCGTAACACTTTCCGGTAGCAAAATATGCTAGCTCTTATAGTGGTCTACGAATCCCAACTTACGTTCCGTGATTGACCTTCCAAAATAATTTTAATATGCCTCTGAGTAACACACGAATTATAAAATTGCAGACAGAGATTGGGGCGGGGGCAGTGAGTTTTCTGTATAAGGAGACGATAACTGAGCAGGTGATTTTGCTGCTAAGCGTGTTGCTCTGTGCTTTTGTTTTGCAGCTTATCAGTGTAAGCCTTACTCCAGGCTTTTGTACGTGGGCAAATGTTCCATTAATCGATAAAGACGATTGTCCCATTGTTACACTAAGGCTATACCGCCCGAAGACGCGTGTAGAGATGAATTAAGAGTTGAGAACAGAGGCACACCTGCGAGAACAGAGATGGAAAATTTTCTTCCCCGAAGGCGATGGTTCGACCAGGGCGGGCGGGTCAACGAAGCACCACCCCGGCATTTTGCCTCCAGAAGGCTTCTTCGACCACTTCCTGATGTACTTTCTACACTGTTGGCCTTTATCTACATCCATAAGAATACATTTCGTGTTACGGCACATGACTGCAAATAGCTGATTAATTTACCTGCGTCTTCTTGGCATGTTCAGCAAGTCGTTGGAGCGCAGATAAGAGGGAGTCCGAACGGACTGTGACTGGGTGTGCAGAAAGAGTATCAATGAATATCGTTTAGTTAATATCATATCAGAAAAATAATTTTGGTATACTTTATACAAGCTTACATGTTGCAAATAATCATAATGTTCGCGCCTATCTGTCAGTTGCCTTAAAATAGTCGAAGAGCAAAGATGTCTTTTTCACAAGTGCAATGAGTGTTAATTGTCGGCCACCACCTGACATCTCGGTCATATATCATGCCAGGATGACTTTAGGGATACAATTCCCGATTTTTCTGTGCCAAATAAATCTCGTCAGGAGAACCGTTACTATGTTACAGATTCGCATTAAACACGAGGAAAAGAGTACATTAATGCATCGCTGAAGGCGCTAGACAGTTCTAACACGTAATATTACATTGTTTCTCTGTATTCTGATTTAATGTCATTTATTTTTTGACAAACAGAACACGTGCCAGGAATGGGTTGCATGACTTTTGATCATCCTGTACTTCAAGAATTTTTAACCTCGGCTCTAGGCTGAAGCGACCGGTCACTTCTCACTCTGCCCACGTCAGTTCTAATACACAGTGGATTCGAGACTGGATAGGCCCCAGACCCGGGTAGCGCGTGGTGGCAGAGAGAATATTTTCTGCACCTGACGAGAAACGAATTCCGATCGCCCAGTCCATCTATTATGCATCGTAAAGATGTATAGAATGCCTTGGAAATTGTTCCATATTAATTTCCACGCAGCCTGCTTTTAACGACAATGGAGCGTCTGCTGTGTTCATTAGTATAGATTATTTATAAATCGATGTATTACCACACTTTATCATTAATTAATCAATGAGATCAAGCACAGGGGGTGTGTGCATAAGGCTACAATTAGAAGTGCACTCAAATATCTTCAGAAAATAGAACGAAGTTTTATGACAAACGACACATTCATAAAAACGGAGAGTAATCCAAGGTAGTGAATCGTAATATGTTTGCCTACAGAAATAGAATTATTCTACATTTCCAAAGGATTTAAAGCTTTTTCTGAACAAGTACGAATTGTCTGAAGCCTTTATGACAATAGAATTTTACACTAATTTGATCTGAAGCTGCTTTGCTTTGTTTGATAAAGGCAAAATGTAAAGTCTCTCTCCGCAGTTATGGCGTTGAGGGACTGCGTAAATACTGCAGTTTCACGCTTTCTTAACCTCAGTACTAGAAGAAAGATGTGAAGTTCGCAGTCCAACTGCATTAGCCCGAAGGTTTGAGCTCTACTATTTTTTTTCTTTGTAAACGGTGGGCCTAGACTGCCAGATGCCAGTGAAATCTAGCCTACTTTGATCATAACAAGATATGAATTAACAGATGATTCTAAGCTGTAAAGGTGATTCACTGTCAGTTTCGGTTACACTTTCGAGTGTTGCAATCATGTTGGAACTGGGCTATTCCCGACGTTTCGGAGGAATATGTTGCCTCCACTTTCAAAGGATGAGAGAACTGTGTTCCAAAATTCAACAGTTTCTTTCTTTGCTTGGGTGGATCCTCCTCACTTAAGTTCAATTAGAAATATTTGTATGCTTCTATGAAAAACGTGTTCAATCATCTCCACATTAATATAATCAATATATAAGGAAATGCTACAAATTTTAGGCCAGTTACATTTTTGTGTGTATTAAGGACTATGTATTAAAGCTGTGAAATGAGTAGCTTCATAATTGCAACCATCACGGAATATTATTACTGAAATCAAATAAACTACAAACAGACGGGAAAGGCGTGTAGCGTACAAGCGGAAAACGAGAAAACAAGGTACCTCTTGGAGGACTTACGAGTGGATAGGAGAATAATATTAAAGCGGGTTTTAAAGAAGTAGAGTATAATTATGAGAGTTAATTTTATCTAGCTCAGTATAGGGTTCAATGGCGCACTATTTTCAACGCGGTAATGAATCTACGGGTTCTATTAAACGAGGGATGTTTCCCAACCAGCAGGGCGACTTGTCTTAAAAATAACTGAATAGGTACAGAAACATTTTGCGTCAACTTTTAGATAGAAATATTTCCCTGTAAATAGGCAACAACGTTTTACAAACCCTTAATGATCCAACCTCCAGTCTTTATTTCACTTCAGTGCTGTAAATTTTCTACCTATATTTGTATACATTGTGGAAAACAGCATTTTGTGTGTAAGGGGAAACTAAAAGGAATTAAGATTAGCGAAGAAATCTAAGATAGCATGAAACATGAATCACAGACAGGCCATATAATTGTCAGGGCAACATTCTGATTATTATATTGCTGCATTTGCGATTGTAAATCTGCTTCTGAAGACTTTATGCTAGCGGATGTGGTAAACACACCTCGTTTCAGACGCATGCATAATTCAAGTTAAATATTCCTAACACATAATAACAAAACGTCCGACTGTTCTCTCATCTTTTATCCATTGGTCTAATCACGCGCTCCACTGGTTCATGCTACTGATAATCCGAACGTCCCACACTCCTTTTCATTTATCTCCGTCTGACTACCCACTCGTCCATCTAAGACGCGGGTTCTTCGTCGTTTCCAGGCCTGAACCACAGTCACCAATCGTTAAGACTTGTGGGTAGCATGCTAATTTGCTGAAGCGTCGAGCCGATTTATTAAATATTCAAATATTTAAATGTTAATTATAGTAATATTTTAATATTTAATAGAATTTTATTGTGATTAGACTGACAAGATTTAAACAAATATATATTTATCACAATATGACGCAACTTTATCATCTCATAAATATTCAACTATATTAGGACTACTATTGCGAACATTTTCGCAACGTAAGATGGCTGTCTCCTAGAAAGTTGAACCATGTAATCTAGAAGAAGTTCATCAACGTTTCAGAGGTACTTACAGCTTCCATCATGAGGGCGACGAGATGGCAGTAAGCACCTCTGAAACGTCGTCAATTTCTACCAGACTACACGGCGCAACAACCTAGACGACAGTTATATTTATACTCAACGACGTGAGAATCTGAAATCTCACCAGGTTCACGTGTTACTCGATAATTGTTCTTAACAAAATTAGCGAATTGTCTTACACTTCCCTTGCTTGAGTAATCTTTCAATATCAATTACAATTACTGTTGTTGAGACACGCGTGCATCCGTACAGGCATTCGTCAGTAAGACACGTCCTTTTCTTGATTTGACGTTCCTCCATTACAAGGGGACCAGGTCAGTTGTTATCGTTCAAATCGGGTCTGGTTTTGAAGTATTTCAGTGGATCCTCTTCGACTTCGTGGTTAAAATATTAAGTGTAGAGACTCCACAGTTTCCTAGCAAAACACACAATTTTATTTTCTACTTTCTTCAATTCACCGTCGTGGTTCACAACAAACAGCTTATCACAGCTACAGTTACTTCCAAATGCTGATGACATCAGAGTTGAGACCCTTCGTTCTAAACTCTCGCTTAGACCCGTCTCTCACCACTCGTCGTACCATATACCCGTCACAACCTTCCAAGCACATGGGGAGAATATACGGACCTAAAAGTCACTAAGTGACAGGTGACTGGAGATAATTTCGTAACGAAGAGCTTCATAATTTGTACTCTTCACCGAATATTTTTTTATCAAATCAAGGAGTTTGGTGGGACATACAGCACAAATGCGGGAGATGGGAAATGCATACGAAGGTTTAACCGAAAAACCTGATGGAAAGAAAGTACTTGGAATAACTGGACGTAGATGGGAAAAACAATATTAAAATTAATATTATTAAACAGTTGTGATGGTTTGGATGGATCAAACAGATAGAATGGAATCAACAAGACAGAGTTTAGGGTCGGGTTCTTGTGAACACGGTAACATGTCTGATGGAATTTATAGAGTAAGTGAGGGATTATCAGCATCTAAAGAAGTTCTAAGGTGAAACATCGGGTTTATACATGCGAGAATAAGATGCAGAACGGACTGTGTCCTATTTACCTCTTTCACGAGTTAACACGTAACTTCTGTAGCTATGCGACTTGTGACAGAGCTTTAGGGGAACGAAGAATTTCAATCTGTCACGCATTTCTTATGGTGCTTCCAGGTGTGCGATGGAGTATATCTTTAAGACGTTTACAAAGCACATGGCAACCGTTTCGGATACATCGTGATCCGAGTTCAAATTACATTCAGCATAAGGAACCAGGCACCCATCACGAACCAATTGTGATAAGTGTAAAAATGTTAAATGCATCGGATTCTAAGAACCATAAGTTTCAAATTGTCATATTAATTACTGAAAGAATCAGTTCGTACACAGTAAACCTAATTATAAATTGCCACAAAAATTTAATGGTTAAGAGAGTAATGTTTTCGCCATCACCACGTTAAACTTTAATATCATATTGATTTTAAAATAGCCATTTTCAATTTCTATATCACAGTGTTCTGTCTCGGATTATGAAATGGGTATGTCCTGTGAATAAACTAAAGCTACAAAATGGAGAATCTGTATTCGATCCCCGGCAGGGACTGTAAAGTTCCTCTTCGCCACCGCTCCCATAGTTTCCGAGTGCTCTTTCCTCAGGTTCCAACTGCCGACCCGCGATTTAATCACTTACCTCAGCATCATTTCAAGGTTAAGTAAGAAAGCGTGGATATTTACGTCCACTTCCCCATACGTCTTATTAGTGTAAGTATAGAGACTTGACATTTTCTTTATATTTTCCTATTTTCGCAAAATGTTACTGAACCATTCAGGCGATAAAAAAACACACTAACGTGTGTGGCCTAAGCAAGTATTTAAAATGTTTATCCATGACAAATTCAATCTGTCCGGTAACTGTCATAATTATACAGGAAGATAATTACATAATTCGAGGTTTTCTTCACTGAGACGCAAATTATTTTAAAACTTTCGTCCAAAGATTTGCCGTTACACACACTTTTATACTTATGTGATTAATGATACTGACGTTTCAGCCTCAAAATTTATGCGATCTCTAATCTATTTGCTTTTAAGGACGTGATAAATCTAATCCTAACAGCCTTCTGCTCGAGGTCAACACATTGCATCCGCCGGAGATGTGCGACAAAGAAACGCTTCAGTCCTTCTAACCAAAAGATGCCAGGGGCCTAATCGTCTCTTGAAATAAGCATAGACCTATTCTCTATTCATGTTATAATAAATGTAAGCTCTTCTGTTCCGAATAGAAGGAATGAGTTTAATATTGTGAAACCCACATAAATACTGGCAAAGTAATAACAAAGCTTATTGGTTACAAGATTTGTGAAGAGTACAACAAAAGTAATGCAAAATTTCCTTATGCTGGATATTCAAGGAATCTATTGAAGCGATTTCTTATATCATCATCTTTTATAGCACTATAAATAACACAATATTAAGCTTAATTATTATTACAAACAAGGTATATTAAACAAATCGGTTTAATCAAAATTTTCCAAGCATTCTGAACGTAGGCCCTGGAGTTGTCAATATAGAAAATACGAGTTAGTCGAACTTTTTCAAAATATTTAAGACGCTAACAAATCAAATTCTTAGAAATTAAATACAACGAACAATAGATGATTGAATTAAATGAATGATGTTAAGTATACTTATGCTTTAATATTCCCATAATCCATATGAATCACTTTATCGGCTAAACAATAAGTGTGACAATGCTGTCTGGTAAAAGAAAAAGTCATTAACTGATTTAATAGCACAAACTAACGAAGGAAGCGAAGCATTTCAATCAGCTTCGAACAAAATTAAATGTATTTAAAGACATCATTCTATGAGATTTCCTTCTTTATTATCCAGCAGCAATATTATACAACGAAGCAATTTATCATTTCAATGTAATTAGAGAGTCTGACGTACACGTGACAGTGACATAAGATGCCTCCAAATTTAAAATCATAAATTAGACAACGCAACTTTTCTTGTTGTCAGTTTAGTTTCTAATCAATATTTTTATCTGTTACTGCAAAATCGATACGAAATTATCAAGGAGACAAGACAAAAATAACCACGTGCCGTCCTGCCGTAATGAGCAGTATCGGACCAGACAGTCTAACCTAATTAGCATTCCCATTTTATATTTTCACAGTTAAAATACAATTTATGAGTTCGAATTTTTCAGAAAGTTGTTCCGTTCTACTTTGTGCTCCAGATAAGAGTTTGCAGTAATTTAACTACACCAAAAATTAAGACATTTGTAGTGAGAATTCTAGTTTTCATATCGGTAAAGTGTCAGGTTGCGAAAATCTGTAAAACATAAAGATTTTAAAAAGGGAGTTTGGACCTTCACTACTTATGGCAAATGCACGAGGAATACAGATTAAAAAACACTTCGCTTACAATTCATATTACTACACAAGAGAAAAATTCAAAAGATAATATTAATAATGGCCTGCTCTGATGACAGACCTTTCAGAATGGTTCTTCGCATCAGTATACTGAACTTTCATGCAACCAACTGAAATTGTCTCATCGTTGTGAGAACCTCATATCAATCGTCTAAACTTATACCAGACTACTCGGCGCAACACCCCAGAAGTCAACCATCTTCATACACCCTGCCATAGGAACCTGAAATCTAACTTATAGATCGTAATTCATTATTCCACGTAAGACAACTGACAGTGTGGGCGGAGAAAACTGTACTCCAAATTACAGCTGATTTGGAGGGGGGGGGACTTCGATGTATATACAGGAATAAAGCCAATGTGTTATAAGAAGTGATCGAATATGGAATTCGGAGCCTTCTAGTCGAGGAAATGGTGACTTGCATTTGTTCTGCTCACTAATTTTAAGCCAATTGTACTAATAACCCTACACTTTTGTATACTTTTCGTCGTCTGTGTTGTTAGAGTTTCAAGATTTTAGTCCTGAGTTCACAGGTTCCCAGAAAACAAATATTGTACGCCTACATAAACTTTGTTCTTACTTTAATATTAACAATTACTTTGATGTACATAGGAATCTTTGAGTAAGAGGTATCAAGTACTAGTTTATTTACGTTAATGGACGTGAATTTAACCATACAACGTAAAAAATGCATAGTTCATTTTTATGCGCAAAAGCGAATTTATGTCAACGTAATGCAGTCTCCTGACACTGTAGATGAATAACATAATTTTAAGTCATTAATGTATTTAATTCGCATGTTGGATGGTTACAAATAAGCTAGAAAGACGTTATTCTTCAACAAAGTGCTTTTTGTCCCCTGTTGTCTGCTGTTAAGGATACGTGAAACATCCTATTTCTGCAGCCACGCTGGTGTAATTATTTTGTCAGATAGGGTTGACATGAAAAGAGCCCTATCTCCGATGTCCATCACTAGGTAACAGCGTATCGCATTTTACAGAAGGTGCCTAGACTTCACACAATGGAAGGACCTCAATTAAACACGTAACATATGAAAAGTTATCAGGGGTCCTGTTACTAAAGTGTTCTTGCCCCTTTCACAATCATCTGCTTCTACCCCAGCTTTGCCCCTTGTAGAAGCAATTTTAGAAATGTGGGGCCCAACAGAAGCTCGCTTAAGTCTCACAAGTATTTTGGGTAAAATTCATAGGTTAGCAAAGTTGTTAATGCCTGTATGGGTGAAATAAAAACAGATAAAGTACGGTTCAGACAGAGAAATTAAGTGTTTAATATTGGCAAAAAATTACAGGGTAACAGAGGATGTTGGTAAATTATGCATGACAGAGACAGGCGCACTTGGCAAGGACACTGGGACGCTAAATGTTCTTCATTTGTCAACGTCTCATCATAATGTTATCTCGCTAATATTTAAGAATATAAAAAACACACGGCATCTTGCATCTGTCTTTCACAGTCGCGCCCCTTTCATACAGTATGCATGCTCTACCCTTCCGCATTGCCTTTCGCAAACAAAACATTTTAATGAAATACTGTCAATTTAAACGTCACTTTATGTCACATGGACTGTACCGTGCCTTCATACGGCATAGTTTATTAGAAAATGTTTATAATAAACATTCATTGATTCATAGATAAACCAACAACGCTAAGCTAAGTAGCAGCTACTGAATATTTGTGGAGTCGAATGATGAATACATATTTGAGTCCATTGAATTACAAATGCCTACACTTTTAGAGATTGGAGAATTTTAAAACAACTTCCTGTTTACAAAAATGTTGCCAGAATTATTTGTTGGACATCACAACATGAATAATATGTTTTATTGAAAATAAATATTTAATTGAAAATCGCAGTACATGCATCTCTGGAAACATTCACATATGCTGCGTATAAGCACTTCATGCAGAACGCAAAGGAAATCAAGGGATACATATTTTAAGTTGAACTGACGCAGGATGAACTGGTTCCCACAAAGGGACGTCCTCTATACATGTTTCCTTAAACTAGTTTTAATTAACCAAACGCCTATTACGCCTACATCAAATTTTAGGTTAATTAAATGATAATAGGGACAGTAATATTAAATAATTTCACGTTTTGTTATAAATTCAATTTGACGACAGATTAGAGGCAAGAAAGAAACAACATTGTGTAAAAAGAACACTTCAGCGTTGTTGTTTCTTCTACACAAAGTAAAATAATATCAGAATTAAATGATCTTTAAGTATATTGAGAAAATGAAGATTTAGTTTATTTATGTTATTCTTAAATGCGCTGTAAGTAGCTTGAAATACACTAGCGTCGAAGTCTCAGTGAATAATGAATTGGAAATTGTATGGTAGGAAGCGTCCGTGGCCTAAATTTAGGTAGACGTGTAACATTAGGGTCAGAAAGGGGAATTCAAAATAACACTTCTAAGGACCTGTTTATGAACTGGATTTTATCCTAGAACACCTAGTAATTCTATCACTCACATATTACCATCCCCTGTTTTAACTGCAATTTTCTGAGTAATGTCCTGAAAATATGATCTCTGAATTTGATGCTATTAATTGTGGTCATTCAGTGACTTAATTCCAAAGGCTGTAATATAAGTCTAGAAATTACGTTACGTTTACAATACTAATTACACTATATATCACAACGAATTTGTCAGAAAAATGGGTAAACTGAAGTTTATAATTTTACTAGAACTTCCCATTAGATGTAAGAAGATAACTATTCTAAGCCATTACCACTGAATTATTCGGATAATTTTAAATACTTTGAGGTCTTTAAGTTGTGTAAATCGTCATAAGCACCCATTTCAAGATGAAAACTCTCTGGGAACGTGCTGTGAACATAACGGGCAAATCGAGCTGCTATAAACATCGATGGTTGTTCGGCATTTCATATCTTTCTACTTCAAATTCGAAACAACTCATTAAGGCTTTATATGGCCGTAGGGTATAAATATAATTGATTAAACAACTATATGAGTAATAAAGAGGTGGGACAGTAGTTAAATTACTTAACTTTAGAATACAAATTCGGATTGGTGCTGTTCTCCATTAACGTATTAGCACCCTGCGTTCCACGAGTGTACACGTACCAGTCGAACACTCCCTCGCAATCTGACCGATGTTACCGCTCACACTGTTGTCGACGTAGGATGTTTTCAATTGAACGCAGTTGAAAGCAACGGAATAAGTTTCTTTGAAGCTGGTTTACAACATATTAGTATGGACCTAGTGCGATTCAGAAAGTTTAAATCAACTCCCGAATTGCCAATTATAAATGTGATTAGAACTTTAGTAAACCACTGTTTCATATTATGTCTTGATCTGTTTCCTTAATTCAAGAATATGCGAGACCAGCCTCTTTCTTCTTCGTTCTGTTCAGTAAAATATAGACTGCATTGTATATGTTTTATGATCTCTTCTGGTGTTTGTTAGAAAGAGGGTAACGAAAAAATCCCTTCATTTACATATGAGAACCCCATCAGAGCACCGTCACCCCACCTTGTGTCAACTCTTGAGAAATGAAGAGCAATTTTTATTTCCTATTGTTGAACGTATATCTATATGCATCACAGCTGCAATTCACAATCTCGGTACAGCCATCTTCTTTTTCATTTTTGCAAACAAAAAAGTTTGGAAAGACAGTTGAATGATGCATAAACGCTCGTCTTTTTTTTTACTTATTCTGACGGAGAATTATACAAAAAACAGAAGAATAACAAGATAAATATCATTTGACCTACATGACATCCTTACGTGCTTAAACAGAAAATGTATTTGTACGAAGGCTGACTCTGTCGTGATTAATAACGGTGATGGAGAAGATGTTTACACAGGAAAATGCTCATTTTATGAGGCTTGGGATATTGTTGCAGTGGGCTTGTCTAGTCAGTGCTAAAACACTACTAAGCACATACCACTTTATAACACATAAATATTCCGTAGAGACACAATCATATGGACGTGGAAAGAGGAAATGTTTCTCTAGGGCGTTTGTTATAGACAGACTTGAGTTAACCTGTGACCTGCATTGTTTACTGAACAATATACCAACGTTTAGGGTACCAATCAGAACATCCAGACCTTAATGTTAAACTCCATGTTTATGGTCATAACATTCCACTGAGAAAAAAGAAATTTTTATAATTTAAAGATTATTGTACGTCCATAGTTAAATTCAACTAAAAAGTTGGGGACCCGTAAAGGGTACCGGAAAATGTACAAACATTGTTAAACCGGAAAAATAAGAAGGTTATTTATTATACTTTAAAATTCCTTCATATTTGGAAAACACCGAGTTCAAATCTAGGTCCGGAGACCGGCTTTCCTGACGAAGGATATTTATTAGTAACCCTCCTGAGACCCTCCGGGAAAATACCGGGATAGTGCCTTAATAAGAACACGATGACTACTTTCAGTTTCCAGTTTCCTGCTCATTAATCATCCATCATTCGACGCTAAATACCTAGTCTGAACTACTGACTCGTTCGTTAAATAAACCATATATAATTAAAAATACACTGAACTATAAAATAAATATCTGCTTTTAAATACTTCAGCAAAATTAGTATTTTTCTACCACCTATCCGCAATAATTTTGGTTTAAAAAATAGTTTCATATTTAAGCATATTCTAAAATTAAAGAGTAAAATAGTTTTAATTTGTTTATTTTTCGTGAATTTAGAAGAAGGTATCGTTAATGCTCTGGGTGTATCTTTTCTTCTTAAGTTATGTTATGATGATGAACGACACTAGACTTTCAATCATAAATGTGTGTCATAGACTGACAAATGAGAGACTGAAACAACATATCACCCTTTCGCTATCATGTCAACGTGTAAACATCACTAACATGTTACTGTTGATAATGTAAAGGATGCAACGCTGTAATAGCTCGTCCTATATAAAAATTCCAACGTTTTAGGCTGGAAACACATGAAGATTTCTGTCTTCAGCGCAACACCCCAGAAGACAGAAATCTTCATACTCATCGCTGTGAAAACCTCAAATCATACATGGAAACACATGATTTGCAAGAACATTTCCCTCTAAATTTTTCCCTAAAACAAAGTTCTACTACAGCCCCATACTTACGGGATACTCGTACATTTTGTTCTCCTCAGTTTCCTTAACTTCTCCCCTTCTCTATCCCTCCCTCTCTCTCTGTGTCCAGTACATGTGTGTACGCTCTTAAAATACATTTAACACCCATCGTAGCTACACAAACATACTCGGTTTAGTACATAAAACAATTTGATTACATTATTTCTTGCTATGCTACCCCGTGACTATAATTAATACAAACAATACGTCACGCCGTTTCCCTTTTAGAATTAAAATACAATCAATGCAAAAAACACAAAGTATTTGTTTTATCACTGCAACATTTCAGCAGTTCTGAGTTTTACATGTTTGGAATTTATTTTAAGAAAGAAACTCCTTCGAAAAACAGGTACTTTGAAAATAATAATAAACTCCCAGTATGATTTCCATTGCGTGAAATCCATCACTTCTCACAATGCAATGAACTTTGCTTTGCGAAATGTGTAGGATTCATTAGACATGTGGATGGCATGTCCAATAATAAAAGCCTTGTTAACAAGAAACCGTTTAGCGAATATTTAAATATGCTAGGCACTTGACCTTTCAAATAGCCTCGCGCTGTCATTCTGTTCCACAAAGTTTACACTTTAAAGTACATGTCCCAGCTCCTTCGTTCCACAGAAATGGTCAAAGGCACAAGTTTCGTTTCGAGAAACATGTCAGTACAACTAAAGTTCATGGAGAAGAGACCTTCTTATAAAGCTGACAGTCGCTCATCCAGTTAAACAAATTCCCCATCTAAAAGTTCATTACGACATTCACAAGAGTTCAGAGCCATTTCAGTCGAATCCATACCCGGTCGGCAATAAAACAGAAAGATAAGATGGCTGTCTTCTGGGTTGTAGCACCGTGTAATCTGGTAGTCTTTACCGACGTTTCAGAGGTCCTTGCTGCCCCCATCATCATAGCCCTGATGATGGAGACAGCAGGGACCTATAAAACGTGGCGTGAGTAAACTACTAAGAGATTACACAGTTCTGCAACCTAGAACAAAGCCATCTTCGTGCTCACCGCAGTGAGAACCTCAAATCCTACTTAAAAGGATAAGACTTCTTAAACTGCCTTATAAAGTTCTCGATAGAACAATACTTGTTTTTCTTCACGGGCTGAGGTGACGGGTTTCATATTTTATTTATATAATGCCGCAAGCTAACTTGTCTTCGAATCCCAGAAAGAGATTACTCAGACGTATATCGTGGTATCACTTATTCTCTTCTATAGAAATCCGTAATATTTTCTAATAGGCCACAACCAGTTCCTCTTCCAACGTTTCTTATTTACGATTCATAATATTTTATCATTCATCTTTGTACATGAAACTTGCATTGGGAACTGATGTGGTTTAAAAAAAAATCCAAATTCACACTCACAAAATATCTGAAGTGTCACGCAACAAGCTTACACATAGGGCTACTACACTACATTAGAGATCTACATATATTTACATTACTAAGGTTCTCAAATTGTCCTAAGAAGTAAAAGTATTACTTAGAGACACATACTTTTCTGTAACACCTTAAAGACTGCTAGTAACTATATGTACCACATGTTTTATCAATCGATATCTCTATATTTTATATTTATGAGATAGTTATGATTCATAGAATAAAAGGCAATTGTTTTCTTAACAGCAAAACTTGTTTCATCTTATAATGGAGACGATATTTATTTTCTTTGAGGTGTCGGACTAAATTCTTAAATCCTATTCCGACGAATTTCGGCTGCAAACGTTTAATCAAATTGATGGATTGATGCAGGTCTACGTCCACATCTTTCCCTACTCACAACTCATAATCACCATAAAATTCTCAATTGAAGTCATGCCACTAGGCCTGTAATTGATAGAATACCTTTCAACAAACTATGGAATTTTTATACGTAACATTATTCCTTTAATTAGGATTGACAGCTAATAAAATACACATTAATTTACGGCTATAAGTAAAACTAGCATATTTCTGCAGTACTCTGCCATAACGCCTTAAGTTAACACAAATTATGTTGAACTTAAGTCCTCATATCGAGTACCAAATACGTAATATAATACACATCTTTAAATGTTCCAAAACTGAATTTAATTAAAATTACAATATTAGCCAAGAAGCAAAATTATAATTGTATAGGCCTACATGGCAGATCTAACAGCCTCAATCTAATATCACAAAACATCCCCGAAACTGCAACAAATAGAAAAGCGATCCCTCTAGGTGGACCCCATCGACTGTTCTTTCCTTCCGTCCCCACTCTAACACACATCCTTAAAAAAAACACTTCTCACTGAACTGCGGTACAGATTGAATGACATCTTTTCAGACACTCGGTTACATTAAAAACTACTGAGAACTGAAAATTTCTGTAATTCGATTCAGTTGCACGTACAAACGTTTGTCGTTTCTGCGACTGCAGTTACATTCTGTAGATTACACATGGGCATGAGCATTGATCACAGTATTGTTCTAAAACTGCATGCACTGCCAGGTAGATAATTCTTGTGATAATGTTGCAGACAATGCTCATAATCTGTTGCAACGTACTTGGTCTGTTCGGAAAGGAAATCTGATAAAAGGAAGTTAATTAACTCTTTTGTTAGCAACTGCCAAGACATATTCTTCCACGCCTGTCTTGCCTGATAATTTACAAACAGAAAACTCAGTTTTCGTGCCTGCATTACTGGTAAAATTATTCTAATTTTCCTTTCGATATTTAAATGACAGCTGTGAATTTCTTGTCAGATTAAATTCTAATAAAAAGGATAAAGAACCAGCTTATCGACAATACTCGCGGATTACTTCATGCTGATATTATGTTGGCTATATCTGCATATATGATGTATATATTACAATAAATAATGCCCAATAGAATATTTATATAAGTCTAATCTCCCTTCGGTTGCTTCACACCTAAAATTGCTTTTCGAGACACTGGACTTCGGAGAGCCAGTCGTGTGGATAAAAGTACAGAGGGAAGTCGTGTTGCGCACCACATCAACCTTGATAATGGAGGCAGAGGCAGTTTCCGAAACGTTGTATTGCAACTCCATACTTTCACGGCAGATTGCCCCAGAATGCTTCATTGGGAGATGTAATAAGTGTGGCAATTCGTTTCATAGTCGGCGCTGGATTGCTTGCATTTATTGTAGCTCTTAACGAAGTTAATTAACCCCATTTTTTGTTATTCAGCTGTTAAAGAAAATCTTGTTCTTATGAAACCTAGACATTCATCGTCGTCCTCACTGAAGCCGAGCGTTTTTTACTATCTGTCGACTATACAATTCACTTCATATCTTAAAAAGTTATGAATTATTTATAAACAAAAATACATATATTCTATTGGAAAGGGGCAGTAATTAATGTGAACGCGTGATTATTTGTTCACACATAGAAACACTTAAAATCATGTTGGAAATCAAACGAATTCTTAATACGCCATTTGCTTATAAAACTGTTATTGATAAACATGGATAGACAAGAATTTTCAGGGTAATATGTTGCAAGAGGAAATTTTTATATTTTTTAACTAAATACAAAAACCTAAAACACATTTTCAGGATTAACGCTGAATTTTCCTTGTTTTTGTTGAAAACAGCTTCACTTTCCACGGAACGTGACTACCCTCTTTTCAAAATAATATATTTTCTCCACAATAAGAATGATCGTTATTCTCTATTGAAGCGGAAACTTGGGGGGGATTTAAGCAAAGAATAGAACGGATTTTCTCCCAAATTTTCCTTCCATTGTCTGATCGAAGGCACGAGGGATTCTGACAGATATCAGGGAGAGATTTTACGTAAAAATGGAAACATAAAAAGGAGCCCTTTTGATTTTTATTCACAGCTTCAATTTATGTGAGACGAAACTATGGTACGTGGATTTTAGATAATAGCACAACAACAACAACAACAAAAACTACAAGAAATTTTCAGAGTGAATTTTATGAAGGTGTGCCAGTAGATTGGATGATTGTTATAAAATATACCTGACTTAGTAGAGCATGAGGTATGTTACACGAAAAGGGACAACTGTCTATGTAACAATCACAAGTAAATCATTTTACTCAATAAATGTACAAGCTAAACAATTTATAAGTACAGACAATTCAGTTGTGCTTCATTTAAATTATCGCGGTTGGAATAAGATGAACACCAAATCCTATCAGAAACCCACCTTTTTCAAGTTACATAAATTTCGGTCTGCTTTCTGAAGGGCATGTATTCCAGATTGTTGGCATATCACGTTTAAAAAGCTCGTACGTGCAAGAATCTTTTGTATTCGAAGGCAAACATGAAAATGGGACCGATTTCTTGAATTATTAATTGCGTTAAATAGCTCCGCGAAACAGTCATAAATGAGAAACTCGTAGTCGCTAAGCTGGTCAAGACATTTCTGATATTTGTGGAACCCGAAGTTTATTGCCGTGTTCACTTGAGACAGCTAGTCCAAGTTCATTTCCGGGGTAGATATTCACCCGTGCTTTTATGCGTTGCTCTATTTTGCGATAATCTGAGCCGAATGAATGCTATAAGCAGATCACTAAAACAATTAGTTAGTGCCTTTATCGTGATTTAAGACACATAACTGCTAATTTCTCCGTCGTCCGACTGGCAGGTAGATCTGGACTCAAGCACTAATCGTAAAACTGTGATGACTTTCGTAAACACAGAGGAAACATGGCGGTCCTGGCCACCTGAAAGCCTATAGAGTCATATTAGATGACTACATACGCCTAATGATGTGAAGTTCTGTCCATAATTACCAACAGAGGGCTTGATTGCATTATGCCCACATGCTGTACTTTAAGACGATAAGATCTCGAGTTGAAGAAAATAAAGCGATAAATTAGCACGTAACACTGACCCGACCCCATAATCGAAAAAAAAACTTTTATATCACGAAAACTAAAATATATATAATAATATATTTTGTGAAGCTTATAATATAATAATCTCAATTATATCGAAAAATGTAACGATGAACATGGCAAAATATTACGCACGACAATTTATTAACCACTGAAAATGAGTTCAACATTTACCAAGGAAAATTGCTAATATCAAAATCGGCATCAGATAAACTGGCAGGTAATAAATTATATATATTGCTTAGCAATTTTACAGTCAAGTCATGTAAGTTCCTATGTGTTAATGGCTGGTTCCTCCCGAACCAAGTTCGAATGTTGCCTGTAAAGAATTCTAAACGGTGTTGCGCATAAAGCGTAACTAAGCGAGGATTAGAGTTGGTCCGTCTTTCAATTTTGAAGTCTTATCAATTTTTAGAACCGGTAAACTAAAATAATAAATAACAGTTCAAAAATAATGAAGCAGAAAATTGAAATTGGTAAAATATACACGCAGGTTCAAGGTCCCAAATGGACTATACTTTATTAGTGTGCATTTACCGTGTGCTGTTACACAGACTGAGTCTGCATTTTGATGGATGGGAATTGCTAGTGCCGGAATAAAGAGAGCTTTTAGAATTTCGTCTGGATGTACCCGAATTTCTCTCTTTGCACTCCTAGCAGGTTCACCGTCGTCACGTTTGTATCAAAGAAGAATTCGTGGTGGTTTTGAACCCATTGACATAAAATTTCGCTAATTTACGTCAAAATCCATATTAATGATCCCCGTAACTTTATCTGCGAGTTAAGATTATAAATACATCTACAATTTCTATAGGCCTATGTTAAGAATCACGAACATGGCTTCTTTGCGAGACTTTAAATTTATGCCTGACAAATTCAGTGTAATTTTAGTATAATGGGAATAGGATATCCCATTGGCTAGGAATAGAAGTATACAAACGAATCTTTACGTGGATAATATTAATAAGCCTTAAATCACACGTGCATATAAGGTGGAAAGAATAAAGGACTGAAAACAAGAACTAGCCGTGTTGTTTTAAATTTCACGGGGTTCCGTATGTGATGATGGATGATAGTTGAATCCTACTTAGGAAGCGTTTGCGCTTATTTTGCTGTGTTGGCAACTGGTGTATCCTATAGCCGTAAGAAAGCAACTGAACTGATTTTAAGGAGACACACAAGTACGTATTTGGTTCGTGAAATATTTCTTAAAACAATTATCATTACTGAGTCAGTTCCTTGTCATGAGGAAATTATATTCGGTATTTAACAATTTACAAGATATTAAACTCGATTACGCCAATTTGTTAAATAACTTATTCAGTTTCAATTTTGTATCTTAATTGCGTCATGTTTGTGTTATATCAATACATATATTTATTTTTCCAGTCTATACACAAACTTGTTTTAAAATAATGTTGTTAAAATTATTTATAACATTTACAATATAAATTGCATTATGTTATATTTTATGGCGCTTTTCTGTGTCGTATAATATTACATTTATCACAGCGCTTTTGATTTCGACGACATGTTTCGATGTTTACCACATCATCATCAGGCTTATCAATTCATATATTTTTAAAAACTATTGTATCTTAAACTGAAATTTGCAAGTTGCAGTTTATCGTCTGTGGATATCAGACGTCCGACACATCACAATACAACCTGATAATGAACATTAAAATGCATACTCCAAATCAAGATGAAGACTGAAAATTAAAAATCTATAAACGCAATGCACAAATGTACAATAGTTTTTAAAAATATATGAATTGATAAGCCTGATGATGATGATGTGGTAAACATCGAAACATGTCGTCGAAATCAAAAGCGCTGTGATAAATGTAATATTATACGACACAGAAAAGCGCCATAAAATATAACATAATGCAATTTATATTGTAAATGTTATAAATAATTTTAACAACATTATTTTAAAACAAGTTTTGTATATAGACTGGAAAAATAAATATATGTATTATTCAGTTTTATTTGACTGCCGATTATTTCAGAATATCAGCACCGAATCACATCGTTTTAACAAATCAAAGTACGTTTCAGTGTAATTGTTTATGTGGACTCTATCTTTTTTCTATTAACACCTTAGTCATGTAAACACTTCGCCATATACCTACGTTTGCAATGTTATGCTACACGCTACTTACCCAAGTAAGTTCACCCATTCACTATACACGTCAGCTCCATCTCAACCGAAATATAAATACTCGTTTAGCTATAGACTATTATAAACCCTAAATTTCCTAACTACGTTTCCCTAATAACACAGGTAAAGTTTTTTTTTAAATTAGACAATTGTACAATTTCTGCTTTTTAATTACATTTTTCCTCTGCTACTCCACATCTGTTTTATTTACTTGCAGTTATTCTTTCCTTGCTGTTCAAAGTTATTCCACTTAACTAAGATAAATAAGTTTAATTCAATAACTTATTCTATCATTTTACTAATTCACAGGAAAGCAAACTACAGTCGTAGGACTCTTGTGTTTTAAGCCTATGAAGTTTAACTGTCTTAACTTTCAGTTGCCTCTGACAATGATATCCGTTTCTAAAAATAAGAACAAGCTAAAATAATACAAAGTTGAAAGCTGAGCAACAGAATTCAGTTGCTGCTTCTGACAAAAAACTTGAACATCGACTGTAGTTCATCTACAGCGAAGTGAATGAAAAACGCTCAATTGTTTTCCATGTAAACTTGTAGGCGTAGAATGCTCAAGAACTCCTTGGTCACTCATCTATTCATATGTCTTGACCTTTGTAGGAGCTGAAGGATTTTTCTGTGATCATAGAAGATCGCAACTGGATCATGTCCTGAGCTAGACGAATCCAGTACAAAATCCCTACAAATCTGTTATGTAAACATCCATTTTAAAACTTCCCTCCTATCTATACCTAGGTCTCCCAAGAGGTCTCCTCCCACAAATTCATAAAACATGCAACTATGGTGACGAAACAACTCTTTCGCTCCTGACTTCAATCCGTCTGCAAGGTGTGTTAACCGCGAGATAGTGTCCTACATAGACTCACGTTAGTACGAGAATCCTGCCAGAGGCTGTCTTCTTTGTACTAGGAGGAGGGGGGAGGAACACGGATGTGTGTACCCCGGATCTGTCATCCACACTGATCATCAAAGTGGTTCAATGTAAAAATGTCATAAGTGAAAATTAGGTCCAACCAGCCTTTCACCATGAACGTACCTGTATGTAAGATGCAGAACTGGCTGCACACGAATTAAAACATTAATAAAATAATTTTCTAGCTTAAATCCGTGGAGAAAATTAAACTTAATATCGTGTTTTCTTAGTTTATGTAACGGCACCTTGACAACTAAAATAGTTTTATAACGCCGAATGATAGGCATAACGAGTTTGAATTACTAAAGGATCTAGATGAAATCATTCATGGATAATGTTAGGGCGATGTAGCACCTGTCTGGAGGGGTGAGTGGTCAGCTGCAGGCTCCGGCGTATAGCGGGACAGCTTTACTTTTCACGTGGGCATTTAAATAGTTTATTTGTAACAAAATGTCAATCCCATATGAAAAGAATGTTTCGTTATTTGAGGCAGTGTGAATCACATAAAATAAGCAAATGTTTCTACTAATTTGATTAATAGGTAGTATGGTCAGAGTCGATTATATTGATAGGCCTAAAATATATTTAACAACTGCAGAGGCACTGCTACTGGATTATTTCCAAGTTCATATTTAAAGAAGCCTCCAGCTCCTGCTAAACAATAGCGCGCAAACATTTAAATGTGGCTTACATTAAAACACCGTATTGCACGTTTTCACACAGATTCATTGCCGTGGTAACAAGAACCGTTCCCCGGACCATATCCTGAGCCAGATAAATCCAGTCTACATTTTCAAGCTCTTTTTTGCCATCTATCGATCTGTCTCCCAAATATTATCTGTATTGTAGATTACCAGCCTAAAATGTTACAAAATTTATATTTTTCTTTACAAGCATTTCGTGTTTTGTCCATCTCATCCTGCTCTATTTGATTACCCTAATAATATTTGGTAAACAGTACATATTGACGTAAAACACGTAGAAAGAATTTTTAAACTTTAAATTAAAATATCAGTTAGAAAAGATGATTTTCAGGGACTTACAAGACACGATGGTTACGTCTCCTTGTGCTGGATACACAGAAGATGAGTCGACATTATCCATTAAGTACCCCACAGGACGCAGTCTCTGTACGCTGTGTTAAAATTTCATACACCGTTAATTTTTCTAGGTAAATCGGAGACACGAAATAATGGCGTATATCATTAATCGTGGAAATAATGCCTTTCAGCCGAAATATTAAATTCCTCGAGCTAAAGCCATATCCATTCCACCTTAATTGTCATAATAAGATAGAATTAACTATTTGACCTTCCTATTTTATTGTTATTTGAAAGGAAGATCCTTGACCGAAAAGCAGCTTCTACCTATTATTTTCTTGATGATGATGACGAAACTTACATTATGCAGTCATATCTCGTACCACACCGTTTTAGAGCACGCAGCTAAACCAAAGATTGTAGGATTCTCGGTAAAATATTTGTTTTAGACAGCTGTTCGTCTCTGGTTCTTTCTAAAGGGTCAGTAAGTTACAATTAGGTTCAACGAAATGAAACACAACAGTTTACAAAATGAACAGAACTCTATTTCTAATATTTATCGGAACACATATTTTACCACACAGATCAAAGCTAAATGTATTAGCTTTCAGGTCAGAATTGCCATAAATTTGACTAGAAACAAAATATAAATTAATTACTTACGATCAGCATAACATATTTTATTAATATTATTTGCCGTTAACGTTAAAAGTCAAAACACAGTATTTAGAAATTTCGTGATTGTAGTCAGTCCCTTCCATGGTATTTCGACTTCATAATTCTAGACAGTCTAAAATTACTCTTCCATCTTGTGCTCTATACCTATATGTATGAAGCTTAAAAAGCGTTATTAAATCAATTAACGCGATTAGTAACCAGATAACACGTGAGGACAATGGAAGTTAATGCGTTACGTTCTTAAACACAGAACCAAAAGTCAGTAAGTATTTGCACACACTTAAATCATTCATACTCGAAACAGAAGATATTCATGTAGGCTATTTAGATTCTTATATGTTCTATTCTTCTAAAAGAGAAGCGGATACAGATAAAGAAATTGTACTTCTTGGTATCTGTGTTATTCATCTTCGGAATGAATATACAGACCAAGCATACAAACAATGCATGCAGGTAGCGTGATCGACTGCACAGAAGAATAATCGCTACACACATTTATCTCCCTCTAGGGATTTGTAATGCTAGGAGTATCCAAGGCACTGTGGCATTCTCACTCAATAATTTGAAGTTCCAACATGTGATTTAAAAGCCATCGATAATGACTACATCTTAATTAAATTTTTGAGACAATTTTGAACAGCATTAATCATGACAGTGAAATATTTGTGATATCCAAGTTTTGTTGGGCTATGAGTAATGTTTTATTAGGATTAGATAAATAAGTATAGCAGACCTGCGTGTTACTGCAACTACGTTAAAGCCAGGAAATACGGATAAGCCTAATACAATGAAACACCATTCCATATACCTTTAAGTGCATGCACTATAGCCGTTACGTATGAGAAACTGAATGAATACAATGAAGTAATTTCGATATACGAGGCAGTCCTACAACTTATGTTTAAAATAAAGGAATATCGAGTGGAAGTTCTTAATTCATGATAATATATGAGGAGTTCGATTTCTGAGCGGGCGAGGATCTATTTCTTTGCTACCACGTGCAAATAATCTTTAGGATTCGTTCATCCGTCTCTCCAATGACTGAACGTGGTTAGTATGAAAGTGAAACTGAGTACACGCCTTCATCTAATACTAGGGTTAAGATTTTGCGGAACTTTGCCTATGTGCCAGTATATATCTTAAGATCCGTGGTGATTAAACTCAAGGACATTATTTTCATGTCTAAGATTTTTAATAGATCTGTGACAATGGAAGCAGTTATAAAGCAAAACAAATAATGAACGCGAGAAGGTACTGGAACAGTTTCCAGTCACGAGGGTACGGAGGGAACCATAAAAATGGTCTCAAGTTAAGACAGTCGGCCTTCTGACCAAGTTTCTATATGTAAATCGCCCAATCATCGTCTACGTAATTTCTCTATAACTCCAGTAGCACGTTACCCTCGAATACAACAGTGCTATGAGCTTAGTGACAAAAATGTACAATATGGAGCTAAAAGAAATTATGTAACCAGTGAATTTAAATAAAAATCAAACGGACGTTAAAATGCGTGTATCACATACGTGGCAGGACGCATAAAATTTGTACAACCCTCAACTTCTCTGCGTCCATCTGCTACTTTGGGTTGCGAGATTATCTCGATGACTCAATACCATTCAGAGCTCTTACTGCTTATTATAAGAGAGTTCCATTAGGCTAGTCTCAACAATGACGATGGGTCTTTGCGTACAGATAAGAGTCATTATTCATGATGCCAAAACGCTCACATACCAATCAGCTTTAGAGTATTCTCTTCGCAACACCATGGCAACGTGATACACTACGCTACAGACCTCAAGAAAAGGAACAACAGATTCAAAGCGAGGGCAACTCAGGCATCTGAATTATGTGAAAGGTAAAGTTCTTAAGTCGCTCTAGTTCACGACCATCTGTCTGCACGTCTTATGAAAGTGGCGTCTAACACAAAATATCATATATGATTTGAGGTTTTCACAGCGGTGAGTATGAAGATTTCTGTCTTCTGGGTTGTTGCGTCGTGTAGTATGGTCGATGTTTACCAGCGTTTCAGAGGTCATACTCCGTCATCAGGGCGTAACGGAGGCAGTATAACATCTACCAGACTACACAGCGCAACAACCCAGAAGACAGAAATTTTCACAAAATATCATGTTATGTGGTTCGTAGATCGAATATCTGAAGTATTATTCCAAAAGAAATATTCGCATTTTACTTCAGTTATTTTGATCGAACTTGCAAAGGTACAAGTCGCCCTTATTCCTGCCGTAAAGGTGCAAATGATAGGTAGATACAAATCTATAAGCTTTTTAATTTTCGCTCCAGATGGAATTGAACAGTAACCTTTGCATTTTAACTGCTTTATTTTCAAATAGACTTACTGCATCTACTGCCCCACAACTGTTTTGATGTGGTGAAGATAAATATTCCAAAAACTTCTGTGGGTATCGAAGACCTGCCATCCAACCAATAATTACTCAATTTACTGAACTATTATGGCTACTTTAAACAGTCATTCCCCAGTGTTGTTCCATTACGTTCATCTTGTCGACTAATACACCATTTCTTAACATGCTAAAAACAAATGTATATTTTAATTTCGTCTTGCAGCAGGCTTGTTCCAGTACTCATATTTGATAAAAGTCGAGTTTCTGTGGGAACATTTTCACTATAACAGACAAGTTTAGTTTTTGTCGCTTGATTGACATTAATGTTATCGCTAATTGATATGTAAGAAAGAAAATTAGTAATTAATAGACATAGAGAACTAAAAACTATTAACATAAGTGGAAATCTCTCAAAAGGACTAAAGGTATTGAACGTAAAATATATATATAATGGTATAAGATGACAATTAATTGTACTGAAGCTATAGAATTAAGGAACATAGGAAAATACCTATATAAAGTTAGAGGTAAATGAGTGAGTAAAATTAGTAAGATATATATATAACAGGGAAGGGGAGAAGATTTCTAATTACATGAATAAATACTGTGTAGCAAAGAAATATTGCCACTAGATATTGGTATTAGACTGCGGTCCACAAACTCCTGGTGTCAGGTGAACGCTGTCTTTAGTGTAGAGAACTCAGTTCAATGAAAGATTGATTGAATGATATATAAAATGCAAGAATTTCACAACTGGCTTACAATGGTAACCGTGCATTGAGGACTTGCGTCCTCTGAAACTCGTGCAAGAGAACAATTCTCTGACCGACACCTATACATGGATAAAGTGCACACTACATTATATCTCCTTACCTGAAGGAGCAAACTCCTTCCTTGGAAGCTAATTTTCACTCAGTCAAGAAATTCTCGGCCATTTATGGAGCCGGAAGGTTTATTACCGTAGTCACGAGTGTAGATTACATTATATAACTCCATGCCTATACCATGGTATAGGTACATCATATTGTAAACAGATGCAACTCAGTATAGATGGAAGACCACGGCCAGAATTACGAACTGACCACGTTCGAATTAGTTCTGTGGATCACTTGGCTCCTTATATGTTTACAACGGATACCAAAGGTACCTTACCCGGCGGCAAAGCGACCACATCAAGAAGTTAACCACTCACTTCCATTCGTACAAAGACTCAGAATGCGTAAATTATTTAAATTTTAAGATTACACTGCGATTGAATTCAATGTAGCCTCCTCGAGTCGCGTATGTATCAAGTTCAAACCCAGATACGTTTCAGATACTGTCTCTGACACTAGCCCTGCTGATGGAAGTAGAGACAGCCTTTGAAACATTGGATTATAAATACGTATTTATACGGCTGGCGGTCCAAAAATATTTTATTTCAATAATTGGAGTTTTATCTCCACATTTTACCTTAATGGCTCTGTACTAAAATATTAAGATAACTATACTTCATACGCTACATTACACGTGTTTTCCACACATGAGTAGACTATAAGGAAGTTTGTGTCCAGTAACAACAATAGTGCTAAAAATAACAGCGAACTTGAATTAACAACCGATTATTAATTAGTACACATAACATAGCTAGTTACAAAAAGTATACTAATTGTCCAGAATTATTTGCCCTGTGGCATACAAAGTTAATTTAGTTTAACACGAATCGATTTGTTTTCTCTGAGGCATTTGTAAGACGTCAAGTAAACGTAGACAGAAACACAAACGGATGTTAATGATAATAAACAACAGACAAAAGAAAATGACTGGCAAAACCAATAACAGGAAATATTATTAGTTAAGAAGAAGAGTCTTGAATGAAAATGAATAATGAATGGGTACAGTCAGTCATCAGTTGCTGCTAATCAAAACAGTACTAGTAGTATACAAATAACACTGCTCGTAAACCGGTTCATGTTGAAGGGGCGGCATCTACTGCCACTAGAAACTTTACCGGTTTTCCGTAGCAACACACAACAGAACTTTGCTAGAAAAGTGACTTATAGTACTTACCTACTGATTCGTTTATTAATATTCTGTCAAGATCTGAGAGGATGATAGGCGATGGGCATAGAATAAACACGTATGCACCTGACCGTGTCTGCCAGTCCGCATGTTTCAAATCGAGAAATGCAGGACAGATTTTGATTAAGTCTGGTATGGTCTCTGTCTTACAAAGACCATCCGTAAACCGGATAGTGTCTAATGTGCTTCTGTTTATGTTTTTAGCCACAAAGCCAACGGTGTAAAAACAATTTTACTCAGCATCAACAATAATAAAATGCCCCTATAATGACTCTGGTTTACATTATGCAACTGCCGTTCACTTGCTGATAGGTTTTCTCTAATGCGCTTTCAAAACTTCCATACGCTGGGTTACGACACAAAGTAGACAAAAACGCGGCGTCACGAACAATAGCCACCTCCAAATCCACATGACGTTGCAAACCAAAGAACTCCTCTGATTTTTTCACAGCCGTAACAACCTCAAATCTTTCACACACGATCCCTGCGATTTTCACTGTTCCTAGTGTAAATCTTAGCTTCTTCGATCGATACTACCAGTGTGAATGTTATATATTTTTCTCAAATATCCTCTTACTTTATTCCTTTTAGGTCCAAATATTTACCCACATCACTTACTTTCAAAAACCCTCAGTTTCTGTACTTCATATATGGTGTGAGACAGAGACCAAACTTCACGCATATCAGAGAGAAGGTAAAATAAGTGTCTTGTACGTACAAAATTCATTTTTATAGTTACGAAGCTCTCCTCTTTCTTTGATAATATGTATTCTGTACAGACGTGCATTATAGTCTAACAGGGTTTCTATATTAAAGTTTTAACCCAAACAAGATAAGTTAAAACTAATTAATTTATATATTTATAATTTGGGGGCCGCAGTGGCCGCGCGGTCTGAGGCGTGGGCCTTGTGCAGCTTGGTCGCTGGGACCGTGGGTTCGAATCCCTCTCAAGCCATGGATGTTGTGTCGTGCTGTCCTGTGTACAGGTAGAGGCCTTGCGACGGGCCGATCCCTCGTCCAAGGAGTCCTACCGAATGTCTATAGATAAAGCCAATCAAAAGTTGGGACCCGCAGTGCTCAGGCACTTGAAGAACGGGTCGTTCCCAATATCCCAGTATCCAGTATTTATAATGTACTAAATTGGCTATCTTCTAGGTTGTAGCGCAGTGTAGTCTGGTAGATGTTTACCAACGTCCTTGCTAACTCCATCAGGGTGATGATGGAGGCGGCAAGGGCCTCTGAATCGTAAGCAATATTCTCAAGACTACACGACACTGCAACAGAAAAGACAGCCACCTTCTTACTCAGTGCTGTGAAAATCTCAGACCCCACTGTATGGCAGTGTAATTATTAAATATGTAATTCAAATTATGTAGAAGCGGTCGTAGCTTATTCTAATGCACCACTGCCCATAATTTAGCTACAGTCTTATAGTCGACGTGTTTATATTTAATAAAACATGTATGAAAATCTCTTTCTTTCCAACTACGCATTTTATGAACTACAATTAAACAATCGAAACGAATTTTATTTTTCACCCGGTTGTAAAGATGTTATTTCTTAAGAATAAGATAACCTTATGTGACCTTATGCATAATTTATACTACATTTATCGTTCAACACAGGATGCGTGGCTTCATAGCGATTTTCTGTACCTTGCACTGCCTGAAATACCTAGTTATAATTTCTAAATAAAATAAATTTTAAAGTATGACATAACCATTACATTCTGAGCATGAGAATTTATTTACAGGTCAAAGACTATTTGCCGTCAAGAGGACTCAAACGAATTACGATCCGACAACCTATATTTCTTTACAATAAGAGATGTGATATGCTAAAATCATGAAAACTGCTATTTTAATACGTAATGCTGCTTTATATGCCTGTTCTGTCTTTCGAGAAGTCCAAATGGTGAGATCGTAAATTTTCACCCATCTAAATTTTTCACGTCGTAAACTAATAAACGTATTTCTATTACATTTTCTCTGAGGAGTCTACACTAAAATTTTCAGGGTGAATTTAATCGTTCTTATTGGTGCAACATTGCAGCTACATTATATGAAGCTTATATTGATCTTTAACATTTTCTCAATAACTATTAATGTACGTAGGCTCAATACATATATCCCATAAAAATTTACAATTTCTAATTAAAATATTTTTCGATGTATTTAATAATGAATTAAATAAAAAATAATAATTTCAAAATTTCTGTGTAATGCGAGCAATGTGATTAGTTTTTGCAAAGGCTGCATTTAGAATATGTGCTCTCTTGAAGTAGCTTACATATTTACAGTCGCTTTTCTTGCAAGGTGGGCTGCAGGTAAACCGGGGTGCGTATTCATCACAAGCAGGCAGGTATATAGACAACGCTTGTCTGAGAGATGTGTGAACAGGGTGTGTGTGTGTAACCCATCATCAATGTTTGTACAGCTGAGGTATCCATGACTGACTGATAGATAGGGTAGAGCCGCCAACATAGGCGATTTCACGCGCCTCTAACTTTTTCTTCGCAGTTTCTTTCTACATTCAACTATATTAGGCCTATAGGGCGACCAACAAATAATACTTCTGTAGTCTAAAAATGTGAAATGAAATCATACGAACATGCAAATTATGAAAAACTAAAGCAAACTTTAATTTTTATAAATTTATTTCTGAACGTGTTTAAAATAAGCACATAGTTAAAATATCTTTTCTGCCTATCCACATTTTTCATCTCTGAAACTAGTGCAGTAAAACATATCACAAATTTTTATGGTGAAGCCCGAATAGCGCACTTCATTTATATAAAAATTGCCGCTCGTAAATTAAAATATTACATAACGTAAATAAAGTGATCAATCAGATCAACGAATATTGTTTAAAACAATTTTCGAAACAGCATACATATTTAACAAAATATAAGGAATATAACTACAAAATTTAGTGTCAGTGTCGTAATAAGACTTGCAACTTTAAATGTGTAGGTCACTGACAATAATAGATTCTAGCTTATATTTCTGATAAATAAACATTGTGGATCTTGACCACTCGAATACTGTGATCATGAATTCGACTCCCACTCGATGCATGGATATTTGTCTTTCTAAATTTCAACAGGACATAAATCCTAATCCGTAAAAGCTGAAGAAGGTTAATCAACATGAAAGTCAAAAAGGTGTCAAAATCACAAATAACATATTTGAAAAATGTGTCATTATTTTTCGGTAGGAAGCTCGAAACTCAAGAGGGTCTGTTTGATTCAAGCCTTTTGTTCCAAATGTACGTATTTTATTTTTGAATCTTGAATAAATGGGTTCGTTTCCCACCATTACTGTTTAGTCTTACACTTTGAGAGAGTTCATGGTACCCCTCCCCGGATGTAACACAGTTGAGACTGCACTAAGCTAGTCGATGCATCTGACACGCATTCTAACCGTGAAAAGACTTCCGACGTTTAATAGTCTGGTTAAATTTCTTTTATAAATTCTTCAGGCCGTCCAAGTCAGCGTCAGACGACTGCCTTCTGATCCGTAGCGAAGTTTCAAAGGTGCTTACCGCCTCCGTCATCAGTGCCACTACAAAATCGATAAAATTCAACCAGGCTAAGCCGCGCAACATCCTAGAAGGCAGTCATCTTCAATTCAGTCTATGATTCAGTATGTAAATGCTACACTGATTTCTGGGACACCATATGAAAATATTTTCCCCACCTGGAGCTCTTCCTCTTGAGGTATGTGTATATTGGCTTTTCCGCTTCTCTGATTTTCTGTAACGGAGGGGTTGAGACTTAGGGATGATCAGGGGTTGGACCACCCATGTTGGTTAAGATACATGAAGCAAACTTTATGCAGAGACCTCTTGCAGCTTCTGTAGAACTGAGTAACATAAACCGTAGTCGAAATAATACGTTTCAACTTCGGTGATGCATCAGAAATTATAAAGTCAGTAGCGTCAGTTTCGAAAGCAAATATATTTAGCGTTATTGAATTGTTTTTATAGAATATTAAATTCAATTCAATTCAATTCTTTGTTATTAGTGTGCTGTATCAACAGCCAGAATGTCAATTACAGTTACAGCACAGAGAAGAACACACGAATAAAGTAACAGATATAGAAATGTTACAACAAAGGGAATATAAAATACAAGAGTACCTTAACAAAAATATAAAACTAACAACACAGAAATACATATAATGTGCATGGCATCAGGTTTAGAATTAGAAACACAAAAGTTAATAAATATAGACCAAAGAATCTCAGTCTGATATAACATTATGTAAAACAGCCCGATTCTTCCTGATGATGGATGCAACAAGCGGTCATCTTCTCGAGTTCATAAAATCTCACCATCTTTAGTACTGTTTAAGAAACTACGAGCCTACATAACACACAGTCATGACTAGAATTAAAATCTTTTAAATCCGTATAAGACTGTGCGTCAAATGACAATTTAAAAGTTTTTATCATGGCTTAGAGCTATTCAGATTTTGTAGAATTCTGACTGCAAATTTCTGAATTACACGTCCACCTAGATACCTCCAGAGACAGGTTTCGGTCTGCAAGACTTATCTGTTAGATCATAAGGACGGAAAGCAGCCCAGGCCTTGAAGTATTCTGAAGTCCCATCCCGTCATGACAAAAGATAGAAAAGAAGGATTTGACGGTATACGAGACGAAGAGCAGTGCTAAGACTTGCGAATAAGGGCTGGGCAGGAGAGTTGTTAACACAGTCTTGGAGAGGGATGCACAGTGCTGAGTGTATCAGCAGTTTATATACACGCTGACATAGGTAGAACTTGGGAGCTCATGTCGACTACTGTTAGTTGGATCCTGTCGGATCATCTTATAACATAATACTCTATATGAAAACCCTTTTCAAACTATCGACCATCATATCAGGCAGTATACCTGACAGTTTAAAATAGCAATATGAAATGCAGCACTTCAACATTAATGCTTACTGTCAGTGCTAGATATTCACAATGCGAATTTCGATCGGCTGATATTTTATTCATTGCATTTTTTGTTGTATTATTTTCTATTGACGTTAGTCGTTGGTCCCATTATAATGCGTAATGTTACAGAATCCATATCCTGCCTCTCAGTAATACTACACAATAGAAATACGCTCATTCGCGTGCTCGTATCCAGTAAGGTGTTTCGTTATTCAGTGAACAATTATATATATATGTATATATATACTTTCGTAGGCCCACCATTACTGGATTTGTATCTCTAATAATGAAGCGCAAATTCCTAAGACGATGTCAATAAAAAGTTGTTTATTTTTAAGAGATTGTAATCAGTAAGATGCACAGAGACAGTGCCAATTTATCTTGTACTTAAAATTTGTTTGTTAAATGTTTTCTTAAAAAATATATCAATAGTAAAAAATGAAACTTTTAACGAGGAAAAGTGATCAATATTACTTTGAGATTATGGCTAATTTATTCCAACCTTTATTTATCTTCCTGTAGAGTATGACATGAGAAAGATAGAAGAATTTATAATAAATGGTCCTGTTTGATTTGTATGGTTCACAAATTGTGATGATGACAAGAAAAACTTAATATAATTTACATTATAAAATGTCAAGACCAGTTCAGTTTAGTATACACACTTATTTACCAGAATCAGTTGTGAAACTGTATTTCATCTGAGATAAATTCAGTTATGCAATTAAAATATGATTAAATGTTTTGGTAATCATGAAGCAATTGCTTAAACAGTCATTCGTATCAGTGTGAATTAAAATCTAATTTACAACTGAAAACGGATATGAGTTACTCAGACAACTCGATTAAATATACATGAGTTGGTCGTAATTATATTAACTAAATAAAAAGTTGATCTACTAGCAGTTCTTAAAGGGCTTCAATTTTTAATCCTTACTCTGTCAAGCCAGAGGACATGATCTCTGCTGTCACTACAGACTGTGATGTTACAGATGGTAATTATCTCAACGAATATGTCACCGGTAGTTTAGTTTTGTTCTGTTAGGTCATTGAATGAATAGCAGTTCCTATCCGCTAATTAATTTAAAATTATTCTGTGTGAAAAATTAATTCTGTTATACAAAGAGTAATAGAATGCACATTGGAAGAAATTACGATGGGCTTGGTCAGTGTCAATCACAAAGTCAACTCCATATTTTTACTTCTCGACATTAGATAATTTACACTCGATAAGGTAATGAAATAATTGGATGTCTTACTAAATCTGAACTATTATATGAACATTATTATAAAACCCTTTGAATTTTTTTAATTCCTTCGCAAACCTTCTTTTGGCTTATACTGCTACTAAAATATTCAACTGTCGTTAATATAAATACATACTATATTAGTTTTCACACAGCCTCATTACATAAATCGGAACACAGATTACTGCTAATATTTCATGCATTTTATCATAGGGAAGTCTTGATAAACCTTATATACGATCACTACTTAAAACACGAAACAATTTGAGTGTAAACGAGATAGAATTAATATAACGACTTCCTCCACTTTTAACAGTCCTGCCAGCATTACTTTCAAGAACTAAGCTTCTTGTCGGTAATGTTACTGGCATTGAATTGTGGAGGCAAAATAGGAATGAGCATAAAATAACTCTGTGGGTGTAATAGGTACTCAAATTGCATATTCCAAAAGCCTAACTAATTTGATCTGTTTTGCAAGCCCATTACTACTAGCTGCAATAGGAATTCTTTAGCTATCAATAACATTGGTATAGATATTAAGATATTAAGTTTGCAAAACTATTAGAAACACTCATCATTGTATCACCAACAAAATTTAACATTAGCATTATACACTGCCCTGAGTCACCTCAAACCAGTCGATGTCAACGCTTTCACCTTCACAGATTGAGCAGAATTTCAGGCATACAGGTGTGTTTAATAACTTATATATCATACACACTCTGTTACCATATAATAACCCTAAAATTATTGCTTTAGCAAACAGTGTTTCTTTGTTTTGGAAACAATAAGATGTTATTCATATTGTAAAACTAATAGGAACTGAATGATTTTCTAAAGGTATGTTACTGGATAATTTGTTGTACTGACGTTACGTTGGATATTGTGCACTGTCTGAAGTATATTTTATATCAACAAAGTTTTGAAAGTAGAGAATACACCTGAAACGTTGCGTATAAAAAAGTATCTCATACAATAGATGATGTTTAATATAAGATTAGCACAATAATGAAACATCTCCGTTACTACATAATTAAAAAGAGAAATATATATATATCAAAGACGCATCTGATAACAAATACAAGTAATGTAAATTGTATTTTTCAGATTATGTAAATCTCTTTGTAAACAAACCTTCATAAAGAAGAATGTTAAGTAAATGTACCTTCCCAGTGTAGGAAGAGCTAACAAGCGAACTGCGGTCCGTTACGTGGCAGTACACTTAACACTGCGTGACCATAGCTTTCGCATTGAACTTGATGTGTGACGTGCAATGAAGGTAAAATGCGAGGTCACACAAGTGCCTATTGCAAGGGGAATGCAAACTGCGCTCGTGTCCTGTGACAAGGTTCTGAACCAGACAGACCAGCTAACAGCTAAGCAATTAACGTACTGAATAATCTGTATTTTCAACAACAAAACACTGCATTTTAGTTTATTCGTATTTACAGGAAACTGAACAATCATTTTACACTATTCACTTCACAGAGAGTATCTTGTATTTTTATGACTGATAAACGATTCTCATGAACACTTAAGAGGTTGGTACGCTTTTGACATTATATTAGGTGCAAATTTATTTTAATTTTATTAATGTTTGGGAAATAAAATCTTATGAGATCAAATTGGGTTTGGACAGAAACATTATACTTGAAGTTTCACTGTTTCCAGTTGCATTTAATTAAATGTTTCAATAAAAACATAGCAGGAATTTTAATTTATTACTGTATTTAATTATCTTATAATGGCTCTGTAATTGGCTCATATAGTTGTTGAATTAACATATTAAAATAAAGAGTTGAACTGAATTAATTTCAGGATTCTTGGAATAGTCAATTTCCGAAACCGGAACGGAAATTAAGTTTAATTCGTGCGAATGTCACACTGAGTCCGGCATAAGAACTGAAACTGTAAAGACTACATGTCTGATTTTGAGACCATTGCCGGCTTTGATGATAGATTCTCTTCGGAATAGAAAGGAATAACTCATACATCGAATCCCAGTCATTAAGCAATCCTGCAAACCGTAATCCCATTCTCGACCATCATACAGAAATGAATTACACAAATACAGAAGATAAATTAACTGCCAAGATACGGAACCCTTATATCTATCATGTGCTTTATCTTAATTCTGCTTGCCTACACAATTGGCTTTTAAAAGTTTTTTTATTTCATGATTAGTTAAAGTCGCAGTCCGTGGCAGATACCAAAGAAAGTTATAACCTCTTCAGTGCGGTCTTCAGTGTCAATACTTCACCGTATTTAAACTTTCCACATCAGTGAGTCACAAGTTCTTTGCTAGGTTAAGAATTAGACAACGAAAGTGAGTCATCAGAAACTGGGCGTGCTTTACAAAATTCCTCGGTTACGTTTTCCCCTCAAGACAAGAGACCACGTTTTCATCCAATTATACTACATACAAAATTGCAAATATATTGTCTCATAATTCTGTTCATGATCTTTATCCCAATAGGAATGAAGATCACACCTTTCGAACTAAAAATTAATAATCATTCATATCCTAGTTTCATCTCCAATCTCGTTTCTATTTGTTAGTGTTGTTCCAAGATATTTAAAAATTTCTGTGTCAATTTCACCTACGTTCCTTTACTGGTCTCAACAAAAAATACCTATGTTATTCTTTAAATTCTTGAATGAAAAAAGAACAAGTTGCCATTCACTTATTCTTGTTGAGAATTGACTCTTACCCTCAAAACATTACGAAGAACTGTTGGGCACAATGACTCTCGCGGAACATTCGATTGGGCAGTCTGTATTATGCATGATAAAGTGACAAGCGTTTAAACATGCATCATTTAAATATAGCACGTTGTCCCTAACGGTCATTCAATGTCAAGGTTGTGTGTATCTGTGAGCGGTTAAACAGTCGGCCAGTCATTGTCTCCTACAGATCGTTAGCATGGATGGTGTATTGACCTGGATCCCACACGCATTTGTTTGCGCTGATTTCAGCCATTGGTTAACTTTTTATCCTTTACTAAGAACCTGTAAAAACAAAAGCTTGCCTACTCTTCATTTAACTACAGTTACGCTAGTTAACTTCTATTATTTGTGTTGTTACATTACAACCTTTTATCATTAACAACACAATTGTTGGCATATCTATAATTTATGTTGTTCAAATGTTAACTCTTATCGCCTACAGCCTCACCTGATGAGGCTATTTAAAAACAATAGCGGGTGTCCTGAGCCACGAATTTCCATGCAGCTTTTACAGCGGTAACATCAACGATATATTTTCGGACAATCTACAGTGACGCAGATTATGGCCACTAGATACATTTACTGTAAAAGTCCAGTAAATTGATTGTCGTTATGACCATAATCCTGCGAAATTTCGAGAACAATTGTTTCTACCCGTGATGTATAAGTCACTAACACATTAAAAGACAAATACGAAATAAATAACCTAGAATGTGTTATCTCACGGCGAATCAATGTTAGATTTGCGGCCTGCTTAATTTGGTAGAGAATTATTCCCACTGCTGGCACGAAGCCGTTTTCAATGATGGTACGTGTAACTTACGTTATTACAAATGTTCCAGTCAACAGATGTATTTATGGTGGTAGAGGCCTGCTGTTTCATTTTGCTACGCTGTGTGCACGTTGTTTACAAATAAAATTGTTATATTTTAATTATTATTAATTACCAAGAACTTAACATGTTAACTGGTTAATTAGTTGCTAGACTGTATAAATACTCTGATTCAAGTACTAAAGTTGATTTTAGGAAGAGTTCTTGCGAAATAGTTCGACACGAAATGACTTTGATCCGGGCGAGGGTCCGTGATTTATTATTAGTTTTCGTTTCCTTCAGAAAAGTTTCGGAAACTACGAAGACAAAATTAAACCAAATCAAAAGAAAGAACTGAATTGCAAACGTTGAGGATCTAATGTTGGAAAGGGACAGTCTGTCTTGTTCGTTGTATTTTTTAATTGTGCTTTTCTTTTGTGTGTTTGAAACAATTTAAAAATTTTACTATACGCCAAAGTTCTTTTAAATAATGTGTAACTCAGGCATGTCACTGACGTATCTCGTAAGCGTCCACTAGGTTACAGTTTACGTAAGAAATGTTCTATTGAAAATTTGCGCTACGAAGTGGAAAACTTGACAAAGACGGGATTTGCAATTCTTAGGCCATTTGGGCCTAGCTGATTTTTAGATGATTATCCGACAGTAAAAATACTATCAGGGAAGAATTACAGACCCTGAAAGACCTGTCCACTTCAGTTTTACTGTCTGAAATCCAAGTTATAAGCCTATCCGAACGGATAAAGATTCGAGCTTATATTGCTGTAAAAAATACATTTTTAACACCAGTCACTCCTAAATCTTGCCTCAACTGCTAAGAAACATAAATTGATGGCCTATGAGTGTTACGTCCTTTGTAAATTTGCAGTTCATTCGTTCGTTCCTTCCTTCCTGTGTTCTAGTAATTTATTGTCTTTTGTTTTCGCTTACTATCATACCAAAGGGGAGTATACAAAGGAACAAGCTAACTGCTGTTCATGTACTACGTGGTAACAGGTAACATAAGAACAATTTTATTAACGGGCAAAACTTTTTTGTACTTTTAAGGCCATTGTTTTTATCTTTATCGCTATCACAAGTTATCTTCTTCATTTGGCTCCTTTATTCGCCGAAGGACTAAAGGTAACTATATGCACCGTGCAACGAGTTAAAAGTCGAGTGCGTTTAGGTCGATGATACGAGAATAGATATTATTCTCTTACCACACCCTCAATGCCAATGATTATTATACTGGCTATGCTCGTGGAATTTTGAATCCTTTGCTAGTATTACGAGGCACAACGCGTTTTCCTAGATTTCCGTAACTTTTATTAATACCGGCATTCTGAGGCTTAACGTACTCTGGTACTAAGTTACCAAAGAACAAAATCGAAATTTGTCTGTAAGTACAAATATAAGGCAACAGAATGTCCTAAATGCTTCATAGAAAGAGAACCGTTTGAAACGTAAGGAAATGTAGACCTCGGGATTCAAACTTCCTATCAACTTACGTGACTCAGACAACCTTAAATAACTTGCAGCACCCTACAGTTAAGGTAGATGTATACCATTCTGCACTTTATACTCATAACCGTAGCACGTGATCAATGAATATCTTCTACTTTTGAATTCTCGATAGATTTGTTAATGTTATTTAGATGAGCAGTCCACATGACTAATTAATCAGCAGACGTCACAGGAAATGGAAGGTATCAACATTTATCGCGTAGCGTCTCCCCGCCTCCACGTTGCCTTTTGTTTTGCTAACGAGTGCCTAAGTTCCCCTGTTTCATATTTAAGGAGGGATACCATCACATATGTGGGAAAACATACGGCGAACTATAGTTGGTAGGTTACAGTTACAGTATTTTATAGCGAATTTTAGGTGCGTTTAAGGTTCATCTCCATACAACACTTTCTAGGATCTATCCCCTTAAATGTTTCCTCATATCCTTTCAGCCTTTGCAGGTAACAGAAAGTCTTGTCTTCAGCGTTATTGCACCTTGTAATCAGACGTTTCAGAGACGCTTCTTGCCTCCATCATCAAGGCAAGAAGAGAGCCATTTTCATAACCGCCGACGTGAAAGTCTGGACTCTCACAGTCCTCTAACAATTTCGAATCTAAGCACATATTGTATTCTAATAGCTGGACTAACTGATTAGAAGAAAATACTTTTGATTTTGTGTGAGCAGTAATTTTCCAAGTGATGAACACAATTTGTCAATTTCCGGAGGCCACTTGATACCCAGTTATTTGCTCTCTGAAACTCACTTGCAGTACCTGAGTAAAATTTTAGGTTCGATCAGATATTTCAATAAAGCTATCACATATCTGCCGTGTTTTATTTGGAAAGTTCACATTTTCTTTGCTTCGTAGAAGGTTATTAATTAAATGTTATTATAATTGAACTCATATTATTCTTTCTTCTGCTTATTCAATGTCGCATACATATTTAATCACGTGCACAGACTTTCATAACCTGGCACATTTCCTTTGCTTTGTTCTACCATGCACATTAAATATGAAACGCTTTTAAAAGTAATATTCAATATGATGTCATTTTCTATTGCTATGTATGGGCATGGCACTGGATGTTTGTAAAATGATTCATGCCTTACAATGCCCAATAACAGATAGACTGTGCTTATAACCTCAAGCTTCCACTGTTTTTGTGTATGGATAGATTACCCAATCATGAGCTGAAATAATTTTCTGCAATTGCGTTGCGTGCGTGCGTGCGTGCGTGAAGTGTAATGACCTTCAAGTTTTGAATGTCCATCGTTATGTGGAGGAGGTATTTTAAAAAAATGCGTTTTTGAAAGAGATATATTTGCGTGTTTTTCTTATTAAGGTTTGTTTCCCTAACATGTAGAAAGGTGGTATTAAAATATAGATAATTTATTCTTATCAACGTTTAGCCGCCACCAACGTCATCATAATTATCATTATAAGCAGGGTCATGACCAATAAACATTTTATATCTCCATCTTAGTGTACCTAGATAAGTTTCAAAAAGACATTTATCGTATAAAAATATTTAACAACAGCTGTCTAATCATTTGACATATTTCTACACAAAATTTGGTTTTAGAATTTAATATTCAGTTGATTATCGACAACAAACCCGCCTTATTTCTTTTCTGTTAACAGAACCATTGGTAACGTATGACTTAAAAAATCTCATATGTTATATAATATTTAAGCACGGTAGATTTTTAAATGCTGCGTATTGTAATTTATATTGACTTTTATGGACTTCTACATTCTTTCTACGTATCTGGGATATTCCCGATACAAATCTCGGCCCAGAAACAGGCTACGCTTTCTTAGGATTCTAGAATTTTTTCCCAGTTTCTCCATGGAAATGCCGGAATAGTTTCTTATATTAGGCCACGACTAAATTATTTTTCATATACTTCTTAATTCGTCTCATTCGTTAGTTATCTTATCGTTCGAAGTTTCTGCCTGACCTACTGACAGCGCCGTTGAATAAATCAAAAATAAATTATAAAATAAATAGGATATGAACATAAACAAGATCTTCAAATTCCAGGAGGCAAGAGCTTCATTCTCATCACAACTCAGGAGATTAAACCCAGAGTATTATGTATCGAGATTCATAATCTGAGGGATGAATTTATATTTCGGACCATAAATGCAGTTCTTACGAATACAAACTGTAGCCGATCAGTTTATTGAAGTGTTCTGGTAATGTGTTTATGTAGATGCTGAGATTTTGTAACGACATCAATTTAAAATTAGTCTTATAAAATTTCCGGAAAGAAAATTGAACATTCAATAATATTAAAGGGTGTATTATTCCGCTTGGAGAATGTTAATGAACTTTTAAACAATTAAATATCTCTTTTGATTCACGTGAGAAAACGTTCTCGGTGTTTTAATGGCTATTAATAATAGAAGGCAGTGCCTTTACTTCGATGACGGTAGCCATCAACTTCCATTATGTTTCATATTCAAATTATACGGTTACGTGTCTTATAGAGAAGTCTCTATTCATTAGCAAGTATAAAATGAACTTGTGTTGCAACGCCTGCATGTCTAAATGGCCTGGAACGAGGTACCGCTCCTACGACAATGTATGGCATCTTCGAAATATAATCTATTACGAAAAATTCACATGACGTATTCACTGCGATGTTTAAGCAGGTGGAATGTGTGATTTTGCTGCTCTTTCGAGGTACGTATGGGAAAAATGTCTAAAAATGTTTGGTTGAAAATCCCCATAGAAACAGTTCTGTATGAGCACATAATATTAAAACGGATCATAAAAAATATACTGGGTTAGATAGGGCCCATCTTGTTTCTGTAAACACAATGATTAATCTTGCATTTTCACAGAGGCAGTGGATCTCTGACCAGATAAACAACTAACAACTAACAAATGCTTCTAGCGGGTCCAAAATGAGACTCTTTTCTTAAATTCTATCGTGTTGGACGACCGACAGACAGTAATTATAAGTTCGCCACAACGTCCAGAGAAAGATTCTGTAACCGACGTAGTCTCGAAGACGAAGAGTAGTGAGGTTAAAGCGGCATGGGCGTGAAGCTAATTACTCAAATCCGTCTACTACCGAGGTTGCGAATATCTGGAGCCATACCTTCACTTCCTCTTATGCATGCATAGCGTGGTGCTTAGTTAACTACCAGGGACAACTGTGTCTTTCTTTATTCCATAATTTTATTATGTTTACATATTAGCACAGACTATTGCTTTTCATTTTAAAATTTCCTCTTTAAATTACAGTTAAAAAAAGTATAATAAAGGAAAATATCGAGATTCTGGGAAGGGTGATTCACTACCTCTGTATATCACATTCAGGACGAAGTTCTTATTTTAAAATTAACCCTTTGAAGCCGAAGGGCGTCTAAAAATATTTAAGAATTCAGTCTACCTCAAAGAAAGCACAACAGTTCACCATTAGAAAAATAAAATGGAAATGCTGTTTAAGAAAACAATCCCTGTTTAATCTACGGGCTTCGGAGACGTACTGATGTACCAGTTAGGAAGCAATTCACAGTTACGGACAAAGTATTTAATTCAAAATGAATTAAAACGGTGATTCAGGTAATCATTTAAGTATAAAAAGGCTTATATTACAGAAAGTAAAGTCACCACAAAATTTTCACTCTGAATAAAATCATGCAAAGAGTGTCAGAGATTAAATGACTAGTCGCATGACATGGCAGAGCTATGTAATGTTACCGTTACATTCCTGTGTAGTGGTGTGACCTTTCGGACGACCTCCTGGTTATACCTCTTTTTATTCCGTTTAAAAAGGAGCGAGAAGGATAGAACGGAGATAAAACAGTGGGTGTAACCACTTCTGAAGTTGAACTGGTTTGTGTTATGTTCTAAGAAAGGAGAAGAAGAAGACGTTGCGCTCTCTAACTTGGAGAATCAAAGTTCTCCAAAGAACTTTACTCGCCTTTACTAGTCTGTCGGCCTATTACTTGGTGGCTTGACTTTATGAATGAATATGTACTGAACTCAAACAAGGCGACGACGTAAAGGTAATGTGGCACTGACTTAACGAAAAGAACCGGCTCTTTTTAGTTTTTTTTAGGGGACCACAATATGCTCGTTTCGATACCAGTTTCGGTAATGTTGTTTACTCCTGTTAATCGTACAGGTCTTCATGGTCAGATTATTATGTAATGAAAATGAATGAGAACTGGTTGAAACAGACAAAGAAGGGGCAGAGGTTTAATCAACGTGTTTCCTCCCACCTAAAATTTGATAGCATTGAGCGTGGGGGAATGTTATCCAATAGTGCAATAATGATTATGTCTGCACTCCTACTACAGAGACACCTGTACCTCCCACTCATAAACCTGAAATGTTAACCTCTACACAGTTTATCTATTACAGCAGTAAACTAGTTTATAACAGGTTAAATTATTTTGCTATAAATAACAACTACACCTACTTGATTTTAGATTTCCTGAAAAGGCTACATGCCATAAAACACCTGTCTGTCAATGTCTTTAAATTTTCATATTATTCAAACTTGTTGTGTAAACCAATTTGTCATACATAAATCGATCTTTAATGTGGATTAGCAATTCCGAACATAGTGGATACAGATATGGTGAGAATAAGCATGCAGAATGTTCTTGGCTTGATTATCGTCCCTAAGCTACGTGTTCTGTACCCTTTCAGACTTCTTGAGGTATATTCTTATATAATTGTAAACATTTACAATCTTCCATTATATACTATTGTACATTATTCATAATAATTATATTCAACTACATATTATTACGCGTCGGTGCATAAATTGGTGGAACGAAACTAATTAAGAAAATAATCTTTCGAGAAACGTAACAGTTCATCTCACCTAAAGCATTTGTACACACAACGAACACAGATCGTAACTAAGAGAGTTATTAAACAGCTTTACATTCGCCCCTGTTCCTGTGTACTGCAACACTATATAGTAAATAAGAATGAAGAATAAAACTCTATGCATTATTCGCAACAAAATAATTGCTTTACGAAAAAAACACATTTCATGACACGCCAATTGACTAAAGAATGGAATATGTGTTCTGGATAGTCGTAAGATGTCATAAACCAATAACGAATTAAGGTTTCGGTAAGGAAGTTTGCGAAACCTTCGGGCATGAAATCAAAGCACTGGCTTTGCCATAGAAAATAACAGACTTTAAAGATCTCATTCTACTCTATAATATTTCTCTCTCTCGAAACAACATTCGGAATCATACTTGACACAAAGCAGATCATTTTTACAATGAACAATTATTGTAAATATCAATGAATTTAAGTTTTAAAGACATATAAAGTGAGTGTTATATTTGGCATAGCCCGAAATAAATTCACTTGGCAAATTTCATGATATAATCCTACATCAAATGCACTTAAAATCAGTTTCGGACATGAAACAAGAGAAGGAAGACGATACTGCCATTACGAGTTGGTCTTAGCATTCAGTGCAAAGAACGCATAATAATTCTTTCTCGAATTTATAGACGTGGGATCGCAAGAAAAGACATTCCTTTTGTCTTTTTCTTGCTGTTAACTTGTTCTTGGATTGGTTGGCCGGTGGCCAAAGTAGGAGGCGAACCTTTAGCCAATTGGCTATTTACTACTATGATAGCCAACATCGAGATGTCGCCTTAAAAATAAAGGGAATAGAATGAAAAAGATGAGGACAAGAAATAGATACAAAAAATAAAATTGGTACTTGAAGGTGAACCAAAGCGACAGAGGCAGACCAGCTGTCAAGTTACTGATAAATGGATGAGCCATGGGTGGATGATTTCAGGAAGACCCCACCCACTTTTCTACCATCATTATCATCATTTTCGAAACCATGTTGCTGCTCCTGAATGATTTACATGGCATCAACATACCATTGGCAGTAACAAGGTCGCAGAGAAATCTACACATTTGTCACGTCTTAAAAGCTGCCTGATGATGAAATATATTTACATTATTATGAATTACCCTTTAGTCGCATACTGCATTAATACTTTAAATACAACAAATGTTTATAAATATTCATTCTAGATACTTCGGATACTTCTATAGCCATCTTCAAGGAGATTACATTATTTGTTGAATATATTAAAAGTTTCATTGAAAATTACCATAATGCTATTGGCATATTAAAAATTATATATACAATATATATATATATATATATACATATATATGCACCATACAATGACAACTTTAAAATGAAACGCATGACGCATTAACCTGTATCAAACCATTTTCACGTGCTGTTTATCCGCGGATCGACACGTGTCGCCCATATTTTGCTTAATGCTTGCAGAAGTTTTACTTCCGCACCAAAATGTTTTTTTTGTGTTTCTGTTATCCGGTTACTCTACTGAGGAGCCTGATTCCAATATTATATAATCAGATGAGCACCACAACATGCAGTTTTTACATAAATAGATCCAAGTATGTCCCATGAGCTATGTATGTATGTATCTCTAATAAAATTACTGATAAAAATTTCATATCAATGAACTATATCTAAAATTCCTGGCCCCCCGCTTAAATGCAAGGTATACTCTTGTTTGATTTGAGAAATTCTTTTAAATATATTCCGATTCCTTTACAAAAATCTTGAAGGTCTCTTGGAATAAGTATGGTAACCGCAGATCAAGCCAGCAGTACCAATATCAGTCTCTGGAGATGTTTCTACTAAATTAAGATTGTTTGTTTGTAAACCATTCGGACAGCCGTGGGTATCTCTTCTGAAGGCATAATAGACTTATGAAGCTGCGTTTGTGAAACACCTTTATTAAGGATTACACATAGTTACCACTATATAAAATCAGACAGTAAAATGAGTTTCAAGTTCTGCAATAGCTAGTACGAGAGATGCAGTTCAAGCCACGACTGAATGTGAAGCATAATTACATTTGTATCTGTCATACGCAGATTAATTCCCTTTGTCAAATAATTCGATTGCCGTGTGCAGACCCCCTAGTATTACACAAGACAGTAACAAAAACGGAACTTCAAAGAGTGTTTGTGACTACAGTTAAAAACATAGAGGCGTATCATATTCCAAAACTTAAGTTTAGCAAGACGGGTTGGGCAGATATATACCCCAGCATCCCTCTTAACATCTGCTTAAACTCTCATGTTACAACTAATTCTAATGCATTGTTCATCACTTGACTTCCGCCCAACAATTAGGTAATTGATCTGCGCAACACTCAACACTTGCGTGCCTTTGTTCCGCCATATCAACCCTCGGATGCTGGTACAGATTCTAATTGTATCGTATTTCATAGGTCACACGCTATTCTATTGTTTCCCTTCGTCACTCTGCTGATGCTGGAAAGGTCGCGGCCTCTTATATCTCCCCTTGCCAGTAGTTCGTCATCATCGAAGCGCGTAATGGTGTTATAAGTGCACTGAAGAAGGCGGCGGACAGTACAAAAGACACTGCTTTAGAATCATATCGCATGGCAATACACAAGCGTCTTTGAATTGTTGTCTCCTTAGCCTCAGGTAAAGAACCATTACTATTCGATTTGAAACAATCTCGTTAAAGTTAAGGACGAATTTAAAATTAAAATAAATCCAATACCTTACAGCACTGATACAGTGAGTCATGAAATACATGACTGACTTTCTGCAAGTAAAGTAGAAGACAATTAGAATAGATAATATTGAGGAAAATTTTGGAGGCAATCAAAAAAGACGCAAAGAACATGTAATCAGGATGCTAGTTTTTCGATTTCCACATCAAGGTTTAATTTATGAACCTGGCTGAAAACGAGACCTTAGTCGCCCACGTAAAATGTGGAGGGACCAAAAAATTTAGCCTCAGAACGGGTCATTGGCCCAAACCTTGTTAGGAAGAAGATCTTGAAGACGTAAGAGAGGGCGTACATTAGCCAGTCGGGGTTGTCGGGTTATTCAACAGCAATGTTTAGGCGCTGTGGTTATATGTAAAGTTAAAAACAAATAAATCATAAAAACTGTGCAATATGCGTTTCAGCCGCGAGGTGTCACGATGAGAAAAACTCTTTCCTGCGATCGGAAACACGTCGTCCAGAGCGCAAACTCTCATAATCATGTAATTCCCAAATAAATTTCCCAATTTTGTGTTGAGCCATTAAAAACACACCTCCCCCCTTGAAGGCAGAACTAGGGGAGACTTGTAGACCCTCCTATCAACAATACATATTGATTAATTAAATATTAAAAAAATATTGAAGTGGTTCTCGTACTTTCACATTCAATAATTGGAATTTGGGGGCAAAATGATTTTAAGGTTTTAATATAATTCTCAGAACAAACCGCAAATCAACTCACATTTTATAACAAAGATTTCTAGAAAACTGTTTATCCAGAAACGAGCAATGTAAAGATATTTTGTGAAGTTTAAACTTGTTATATTTACTTATTAACTTAAAGAAACATTGTGGTTCATTAAATATTTATGAAACTGAGTGGCCAGTGCCATGTGTTCTATCCCACACTCGCGTCGAAGGAGTCAAACACTTCTCCCGATAACGCCTGGCTTATCACAGTTCACTGCGACTCGTGAAACACATTTTGGCCTTGCGACCCAGCAAAGAAACGAATGAGAGGGGATTCCACGCGCCTGACCAATGAACCGTTACATTGGCGTTAACAAATCTCTGTGTATGGAGAGGAACCTAGCTGTCATCTTCTATACCTCCAGGCAAAACCACAATAAAATTGTTAAACTGCCAACTCATCAGAAGCAACTCGTGCTTACAACACGTGAGGCTTCATGCTTCTTCGTTGACTGACTGATTAGATGTTTAACGGCGCTGTATCATCTCTAAAATTTTCTCCGTCTGTGAAACAAGTGACAAGTAAATTATAAGCAATTTGTAAAAGCATGGTATGAGTACAAGCATATAACTTGGACTATTCAGGACGTAACCTGAGTGGATACAAGAATAAATAGACTCATTCATTGAGAAAGTGGTTAAGTACAAATAGCTCCCAGCTCTCTTACTAAAATATTGTAGATAACTAACAAATTCTTTTCTTGCGTTTAATGTATTCAAATAACAGCGGTTTGTTCCACTCGGGCATCGGCCAAGGAATTTTGCTTCTTTGATTTAACGGGTTCATACTGGGCCTATACACTGTTAAATAAATCCGTAAGTCAAAGCTTTTTAACGGTAAGTCACACCGTTATGAGACATTATTTGTCTTGTTAAATGAATGACAGTAGTCCATTCTGACAAATGAATACAAAATTTTCTTTGGAAAATTTAAAGAGAAGAGACCACTTGAAAGGCCTTTGGGTAGATGATAAAATAATATTGAAACAGTTCATAAAGAAATAAGATTTTAGTATGAGCTAAAATTATCTGCCTGAAGATAAGATTGTTGTGAACATGACGATGGCATTCGATTTCTATAAAAGGCAGAACATTTCTTGATTTCTTTAAGCTTTTTCTGGTCCATGGAATCTGATAATTCGATCACCGCTACATTCAATATTATTTTATTACCTTCTGTAGTATCTACTAAATATCTCCTGCCTTATAAGAATCTGGATTATTGGGTCTCTCTTTGTAAAGAAACGCTATTTTGTGTGTTCAAGGCAGAGGGTTTTGGTATATTAAATTCTCTCCAAAGTCATAAGGAAATGAGTTGTTTCTTTTCTTTATCTAACGTGTGCTTCGTTTTTAATTGGCGTTTTGGCTATCAAACCAGCACGTAAATAGATAAAGAACTGAGTTGTTGTTATTATTCTTATTATTATTATTATTATTACTCCATCTATTCTCCACTTTGTGGGGTATGTACTTCCATGTACCCGAGACAGACCTTGTTCCTAAGGTACATAGGGCAGCAGCTATTTCCGGAATATATAGTTGTTTTTAGCAAGTGCTACATGTATTATATAATTTTATTTTATGATAATATTAATTATTATTATATTTATATCCTACTTATAAAGGTTTGAAAACTTTACGATTAGTCTACAGTCAACTTGCATCGCTCTATGAGTTGTCTCTTTAGTTTGGTAAGTGTTTGCAAGGAATATGGAAAATTATGTTAGGTAGTATGATGAATTGGGGTTCTTATTCTTTCTTGAAGGAAATGTTAAAACTCGTTGAATAAAACTGTGAGTGAACTCTAACGTTGATCGTTGTTAAGGACACTGCCCTATTCTCGTACGTCTGTCCGTACAAGTGCTTTCCTATCAAACTTTGGTCATTTCCACTATATAAGATGCCAGTAAATACTTTTAAAACTGGAAATGTTCTTGTGAGACAAATTTACTTTCTTTTTGTCTTAGGATTTAAAAACATGTAGTAGTAGTAGTAGTAACAACAATAACAACCACCACATACTGTGAGTACCTAGGGTTCTTCCCGTCAGGGTAGGTAGGCCGAAACATGAGTCTGAAAAATTAAATTTCATTTAAGAATCAGAGTTTGGATTCATTTGTCTCGGGATACAGACTAGTGGCGAGCTCTTGTGAACACGGCAACGAATTCTTCTGGTGACTAAAAAGGCTGGGAATTTCATGACTAGCTGATCGTGTTTTATCTACTCAAGAAGGACTATGCTCTATAGAGTTAGTTATTTAGTTTGCGAAAAAACTGCAAGCAACAACACACCGATGCATACCACTACCAACATTTCTGGGTATCCATAACCATCTTTCCTGCACATTTGTTACAAAAAATAAATAATAGGCATTATAAACATTCACACTTTCAAATTTACAGCATTTAGTTTGTTTAACCCATGTCCATAATGCATGAAGAGAGTTGAATATTACGCTGAGGTACAAAGGGTACGCTGAAAAACAATTGCACTATTCAGACAGACTAGGGACAGAGCAGTCTCTTTCAGCGGTGATCTGTGCCTTGCTGGCCGACGATATGAATGCCTCGGCGACCGGCCCTCTCTGCAAAGAACAGTCCGCTCGGTCACACGTATCCACTGAATTTACTTCATGGAATGCCATCCAAAATTTTGCAATATGAAGTCATGTACAAACATACTATCTGGTAACTTATGCCCAAGGAAACGTACGTACAGCGGAACACCCAACGAGTCTTTCAACGGAATTGACACAAAGTTTATTCACTCTTCAGTTTCATACGTCTAAAGGATTTTTCAACTTCAGTCCGAAAATGTCTGTCTTCTGGTTTGTACGGCCGTGTAGTCTGGTAGACATTTAGCAGCGATGTGCCATCACCCTGATGATGGAGGTAGCAAGAGTATCTGAAACACTGGTAAACTTATACCAGACTATACGGCGCAGTAACTCAGAAGACCGCCATCTTCGTACTCACCACCAAACGTTCGGTTTAAACTTATAACCATCCGAGGATATTACGAGATGTGCATTGTACCACTTAACTTCAAAATCCAGCAACACTGTTCTTTCCACACAGAGCATTAAACACTGTTTCCCTAAAATACGTTACAGTCTAATCTTTATAACAGCTATCTGGTGCGTTTTCTTAGAGAAAAATCGAGCAATTTTAAATGTCATTTAGCTAAGATACGAGGTTTTTACGACACTGAAAATTTTGATTTTGTTGTTTGTTAAGTAACGCCGTGTACTCTTGTAGACGGTTGCGAACATTTTGAAAGAACGTGTCACATCCATCTTCAGACTAGAAAACGGCGGGGTGTGAAATAATTATTACAAGTAATTAGGGGTCTAGACAAAAAAGAAATTGTGGCCTGTTTTTCACTCAAATTTGCTTGCGGGCACTGAAAACCTTAGTAAGTGTGGCCGGGCCCACCAATGATTGTAATCCGGTGTATACGCCCTATGAACAAGTAGACTCGGGTGTCGCAGCCACTACGCAAATTCCAATAAGGAAAGCTGGGCATTAATACACCGAACTCTGACGTAATCAAAACTTAAAAGGTGTCACTGCGTCAGATAAGTGGGTCCATAAACAAAATTAGCCGGTATTATGGTAAAGTGGTATAAGTACTTACAGTTCAGGAAACGAAAAAGAAATTTCGGAAAATACTCACAAAACATGTTTGTTGATTTTTCAACAAATTTGTAAATATAAGATTATATAATTTACAATTAAACTCAGGCTGAAGTAACAGTTTTATTTCATTAGAGGTAATATAAAATACAGGCTATAAAATAGCAATCATTCTTCGGTTTTAATTTCTTAACTCATAACTTTCTGCTCTGGCACCGGCAAATTAAAATTTCCTGTTCGCCTACTATTCTATAATCACCAATTAAAGCAACATTTGATAATAAAGAAACATGTCTACTTTTCTAAATCAATACGTGTCCTTACCTCCAAAATCTGTATGTAATTATCAGTATAGTTTCGAATTAAGGGTCATACACACCACATAGTAAAAAAAAGCATAGATTTGTTTCAGTAAATGTATTCCATGTAATATTAATAAGTAATGTATACTTCGAACAACTTAAAATTTGTATATTGAGACTTATATTATGTTAATTTTATTATATGCAGATTTCGCAGTTCTAAATTAATGAGAATAATTAATACGCTTACTTTTTTATAAAATATTTATGGAAAACCTTATGAGGGTTGCTGCCAACATGTGCGAACTTACTGTTTTTCAGGTTAAGAAATATAAATCGATTCTGTAGGAAAATATATGAGAGTTTTGGGGTTATTAATATTTCTTGCACTGAAGAGAAATATTTTAGGATGTTACGACTGTACCTTACACTCGCATTATTTAATTTTTTATTACCTTTAGCCAATCTCAGAAGAATTTAGGCACAAACAGGAAGTCCCAGGTTTGATTCTCGACTCAGGTTAAAAGCGATTTTGCTTAGATCTTACCGCTTACATCCTCATAATTGATAATCATAACCTAATTCGGTGCTACGTGACCCATGTAGCTGATAAGGTATTAGTAAACAGATGAACACCAGGAAAGGTATCTGTGAAAACGAGTATAACTTCTTTTAATGCTACAACTGACATCTTCAATCTGCTATGGAATGATGGTACATTATTTACTCATTTTAGTAATATTTACATAATTACATAGTGCTTGCATTGCACTTTATAAGAGTTGCTACGTTTGAATCCCGACAATATAAATCGATTCCTCTGAAAGTTTTATAGATTTCCCCCAGTGTTTAATAGAAAATGCCGATATTACATAGCAAATAATACCAAGACCATACATCAACTCCTCCATGCGTATTTATCCTAACGCTTGTCGTTCAAAGCAAATAAAAAGACGTTATTCTGGCCCTGTTAAAATTAAGATATGCGCTTTTAACATTACTGCACATGGCTTCAAAGCATCTTCACTGCATCATGTTTGTACCATATATCTGATTTCAGTGACAACTGGACTGGCCGGACCTCCACTCCCCTGAGGCTATGAGCCACCCCAGTAACCTTCCCCCTCCACCCTTCAATACACATGCAAGTGGAGTGAGACGTTCAACCACCATTACCTAGCCCCACAGTGACCCTCGTCTTCTGCAGATACCTGTATGCTTTGCACGTACTCAAGCTACTTGGAGTACGAAACTTACACTATTTTCGACATCCTTAGAAAATGCCAATTTCTTTATATTTCAACTAATAACCACATAAATTTCAGGAGAAACTTTTATTATATTTGTTGCCATACGTAAATTCTACGTGGAATTTTGGAAAAGGTCGTATGTTGTGTTGGAACAATGATCATACGTAAATAATGTTAACAAAATTAGAAATGTTTTAAAACTTGATAGTTTTCAACAAAATTGAGTAGACCTACTAATACTGTGTATCACCCTCTTCTCGCTTTGCCTGCTTTCGGTCAAATAGGAACAAAGATAATATGCTGTCGCGGACATCCGTAAAATAGACTAAATAATAATGCCCGGTATAAATAAGTACATATAAATTACAAATTACTGACGTTTCTTTTGATTGTTTAAATCTTTGTTTATCTAAATAATATTTGAAAATTCAGTTTCTACTTCAAAGAAAACACAACGCGTATCCATTCAATACAAACAAATGTATGAAATACAGAGATGTAAACAGTAAGGTAGGATTTAAGACGGTGAGTATGAAAACGATTATTATCGCCCTGATGATGGAGGCAGTAAGGACCTCTGAAACATTAGTATTTCTATTAGACCATATAGAGCTACAACTCTGAAGTCTGCCATTTTAGTAACTCGAAATTTATTAAAGACTGCATCATTTATATTCCTTGTAATATTTACACGTTTTTTTCTTGTCGAATTTAAACCTGAACGTCAGTGAATTAAATATCGGTAATTATTTGATAAACTATCCTATACTTATGTTTTATATAAGTTCGAAATTTGGCCTCTAAGGAGAATATTTGGATCTAATTGTGATAAAGTGACAAGAGACTGGGGAAAGTTTTCTACACGTAACTCTGCTATTCATCAGATATAATTACGATAATGAAATGTAGGAGTATGGGATGGGCGTGGCATGCAGCATGTATGAGGAGATAAAAATGACGTACCATGTTTTACTTGGAATGCCTGAAGTAATATTTTATGTATTTTAAAGATACATCAAGACAATACAAATGATCGATTACTGTAACAATGTTTTTTAATATTGACGATTTTTTTCTCGCAGAACTCTTCGACCCGCAATTATTTCGAAACAATCCCAACCTGATTCCGAGTAAAAATAATTTCCCATTCCTAGTCTAGGTTGTTTCGCGAGATTAATAAGTCAGGGCATAAATTAGCCTACGCTTACGGGAATGAATATATTTTCAATCTTTTATTTATTTATCCTTTATGAGTTCTTTGCGCAACGCTTGCGTGTTTACTGCATACAGAGAAATAAATCTGCCTCACTGTGAGTTTCGTGTCCGTAACTACGTCATGGATTATTACGAGATTTTATTTTGCGAGCCTAATCAAAAATGTATTGTCGAATTTAATTTCAGTTTGTATCGATCTACTGAAATGTTATAATACATGAAAACCAGACTGAAATTTTTTCTGATAAATTGTTCATCACACAAAATATTATTTAACGTTAAACATGAGTTTCATTAGGTCTACATATTCATAAAAAAGGGGGGAAATTAGTTTATGCAGTACATTGTGATCGCTGTGCAGCCTACAACAAATTCTCTTCATCAATGAGACATGCAAAACATGAAAGGATGTATTTGACTGCATCTGCATTCTATCTGAATACTGAACTTCTTATTTGTCTTGTTTAAACTAGCATGGAATAAAATTATTCTAATGTAACAGTCAAAGATTCCCTCTGGTTTGACCAGTAAAGAGGTTGATACTAAGGAACCCTTCGAAATTTATCGTGACGGTATTTACTTAGATGGTCAATCGTAAGCTCGAGTTGAATCTGACCTCGACAAGCATTTTCGTGCTCAAACACCGAACGATTTTACTGCCACTAAAATTACTGAAACACTTTGCCTGTAATGGGGTTAATGGATGAATTTGTGTTTGAAATTATAGCGAAACTATGGAGTCGTCATTCTTGAGAAGGAAAACAGTACGATCGATTAGTCAAGAAATTCCCCGCTTTCTACTGAATCGGGAGGTTCATTGCCGTGTTCACGACAGCTCGCACTCCGAACCCTACATCCAGATGAGTCCAATCAAAATCCTCCCACCTTACTTCCTTAAGATACATTCTATTATCCTCTCATCTATGCCTAGCTCTTCTAAATGGCGTATAGTCTGCAGCAGTTATACCACTCTTAAGTCCATTAATAGTCGCAGACAAACAAATGACAATGAAATTACTCATCTATTACGACTCGAAAAATTACATAACAGAAAAGGGGGTACGCGATATCCACGGAGAATTTTTCCAGATTAGTAATTACGATGTAGTGGTTTTCGATACGCAATTTGACTTAAATAACAGCTAAACATTTGAAAAAGGCGCTTGTAGTCTATATTCATGAGGGGGTGGGGGCAGAGGTGGGTGTAATGAACCTCAGACTTTAACGATGTAATAATTAACGGTAATTAAAATTATTCGAAACATAAAAATCACAACATATAGGCCTACGTAAGTTTTAATTTATTTATATCTACGTGTGCAATTGGAATATTTTATATATTACGTCTGTCTTCGTCGAAGATAATGTTACAGGTTTCTCAGACAAAATGGGAAACTCTTCCAATATAACCCAGAAGACAGCTAATTTAATCGAACAGTTACACCAGACAGATCTATACTGATTCTGACACACGTCGTACATTCTAATATTTTGTATGGACAACTTAGTAACGGAAATTTGCAACATCTGAGTGCCGTATTTGTTTTTGTTTAAGGAAATAACATTTGCACAAATGTTTATATTTAAACACGCGTATTAAAAGCACACGAACGTATTCATCCACTCTACAGTACACACTGATGACAAACTGATACTCGGTCGATATATCGCTTTGTGTTCGAATACTGAAGTTTTATTGTGCAAGCATAGGCCTATGTAGATTGGACGTTTCAATAATAAATAGCATTTTAATTCGACTAATTACGCACGTGTCTTTCTCAGTTTCAAACTTGTATTTACCTAATAAATTCGTAAGAGCACATCATTTTATTTTATACGCCTGAATTTTGTATCTTTATAAATATATATTTTTTAATATATGTCTGTATGTTGTAGACATCACTGGTAAGTTTAAACGAAAACTGCTTAAATTAAACATGTTTTGTCATAAAGATGTTAATGTAAATATTACTTAGTAACTGTTATAAGTATCATTGTCCTTGAAATTCGAGAACATGCTGTTTTATTTAGCCTAATCAAAATTTCCAACTCCTACGTTTAATTCACACATTGATAAAAATGATTTCGTATTATTATTACTGTTATTATAAACGATATGACGCCACTTCTGTTATCCATTATCAGCGTTCAACATGCATGACTTGTAATTTTCGTGATACTATGACCGTTTCAAGTTACGGTAAGGAACGTTACAGCTCATATTGTGTTCTGTTTCGAAAAGGACACTCGTAGTTAAAAAATGTATATAACCGGAACGCTAAAAGTAATCGATAAATCAGTTATTTAAGATAGTAGTGTATTTGCGTATCTGAACCGTACACTGAGCAGTTTCTTCACCAAGCCAGCATTACAGACTGATTCTTTGATCTAAAACTTCAATCAAACACGATAAACATAAAAAACCCGTAATATTTACACATGATTAATGCCTATTTAACTACTGGTCTTCTGTCCTTCTCGTTGACCTATCCTCGCTTTAAAATCTACATTCCAATTGCTGATATAACAAGAACCTGAAATTCGTATCACATTTTCCTTACCTTGGTTCCGTGTTGCCGGCTTGAACCAAAACTCCAAAATTGGGAAACACTTTGAAGCCGTTCTGGTACACTTTTTAAAGTAGAATATGCACTGCAAAGTGCTTCTATACACTTCTGTTCGTTCTTTCACAAACAGAAAAACTAATCAAATTGTATCACTCTATTAATATCTCCTCCTGCACCACTCATATGTCTCAACAGCTATAATTTTTGTAAAGAACACACGCGCACTTCTCCACCAATCTCTTTAAAGAAAAATATCCTTTTTACTTTATGAAACTGTTATTGCATAGAACACACGCATATTCACTTCTGACACAAACACGGTGTTAATGCACTTCCTTGTTGCTTATTCAGCACCGGGTGTAAGACAGAGTTAAATTTAACATGTCCAAACGTATAATTTAACAATAAAAGTTATTCAGAAAATAAATAAACAGCGCAAGATTAAATAAAAATAGTTTTGAAACACATTACAACCAGTAGTTATCTACTACGGGTGGCAGTGTCATCAACACCCGGTGAAGCTGTGTTGAATTTCGGGTTGACAAGCATAACTAGTCTGGCTGCAACCAGTTGACCGGGTTCCTTGCACGTTTGACCGTCAGTTGCCGATGATGGTACCCACCACTACTACTTTGCCGGCAGGGTTTAACAAGCAAGCTGATAGGACCGGCAGACAAGTCGAATATTTCGGAACCACACACATACACACACGCACACCTGTCCCCTATATGTGCACGTGTATGTACCGTAAGATGAAGACTGTTGCCTGAACCCCCAAAGGCACAAGGCTCAAGTCTACCTACACTGGGTAATGCAATCGGCGTGTCCACTGCAGCCATCTACCGGATACTAGACATAACTGAATCTCCCCTCTTATTTCATTTCCCCTTCTCACCTCTTACCTCACAACCTACACTTGTAAATTCTGCTTCCTTCTCCTCACGCTCCTAGTCTTTTTAACCATTTCCCTCATACACATACCTCCCCTACACCCTTCAAGATTCCGGTACGTGTTAAGTTCCCCCTCGCGCCGTACTTGTCCTCCCCCCTCCGGTACCCCGAGTCTACAATAGCCTCCTCACCTTGCATCTACCAAGTGCCCCCTTCCTTTTCTCTATCGGCATGACCCCACGTCCTGCCTTCCCATGGTGTGACCCTCGGGGCAGAACTCGATGTCCAGTTTGTTTTCAGCTACAGACCGCCATACATCACTCATAAATGGCAAGGTGGCATTGCACTGCTTGAAACATTTCTCAATCTTTTTAACATAAAAACAGAACCGCAATTCCATCTAAGGACTTAAAATTTACGAAGATGACTGTGTTCTGGTTTTTGAGCTGTATAGTTTGCTATAAGTTTTGCGACATTACTTCCATCATCAAGGCGACCACTCATCGCCAAATATTAAAGGCCAAGTTTTATGAGACTCTCTATTCTTTCCAGGCGCAGTAGTGAGCAACATGGTTTTTGTTTTCCGGCAGGAGACCCAGTTTAAATTTCCATTTCATTTAAGTATTGTCTTAAATTAACAACAATTAATATTAATACTGATATGATGATGGAAATTCATTAAAACACACTGTTTTTCCTCAGAAGTATTCTGCATCATTCCAAAAATGTAATTTGGAAATTATGAACAATTTATAAATTTCTCATTACGTTTCCTAACTATTAGTTATAATTTCACAGTATTGTTAGCGTCCTTTATCAAAGACGACATGAAATTTATTGGAATATGTACTGGTAAATTTCTCTTAAGAAAAACAAGAATATTGTTGGTTGTTTAAATAGGCATCTATCTCTACGTAAGTTTATGGATGTTAATTACAATATTAGAGACCTCATTAAATCAGACTAAACTTAATGTAACTCGTTTAAATCTTATCTTCTGACCTTGTTAGCTCGTTGCTTATAATATATTCCCTTACCCGACCTTGTTCTTTGCTGGCGTCTCTTGTGAACCTCGTTCTAGCTTTGTTTTCTGATTGCTACTGTAGCTATGTTAAGGAAAAACTCAGCGGGCCGTAAAGAATGACTTCTTCTAACAAGAAAAATTAAAAAAATTATTCAGTTTTAAGACAAGATCCACGTAAGTCAGTTTTATTAAGTTTAAGGAGATATTTGTTCTTGTTGCATATGTCTTCTTGACAATGGGATGTTTACAGAAATTCTATATGCCTGTTATTATACGATCAAATAAAATAAATATGTAGAAGGTAGTTAAGCATTCCAGTCCCACGGCCAAAACTTCAGTTTTCTCATCAATTGCTAGTAGAAATAGCTTATATTATCTGTTTTGTTAGTAACTTCTCAAGTCGTATTGCTCTTTTAACTGAGACGGAGCTTGGTACAGGGGGTATCATGGACTGCCTTGAGGCTCTGTTCTCATGTAATATGTACGCACTGAGGTAGACTGCGAAACTCTACAGAGGTAGAATACACTGCATTTGGAGAATGGGTGTCAACTTTCTAGTCATCTTCAACACTTTCTGATTTCGTATTCGACGTGCGCTGTGTTCGATACCAGTTGTTACTAAAAGAAAATAAGGTACGTAAAGCCTAACAGAAAATACACATCATCGTCCTGATAATAAACGCAGTGAGAACCTTCGGAACGTTGGTCAGCTTCTATCAAACTACATAGCTCAAAATCCCTGAGAACAGCCAACTTCATTATCATTGGTAAAATGCTGCAGTACTAAATTTAATTAAAATCGGGTATCGCGTTTTGCAGTTGTTTCGTGATTGCGATGGAAGACGATTACGATCTCCTACGTCACATCAACTGCGCATAAACACACCTTTCTTATTGCACTACCTCAGACATGTATTGCCTATATACGTACTTAACACGATAGTTCATAATAAAGTCTGAAATTGACTGCTTCCTTACAACTTTGAGAGAGTTCATGTTTTCACGGCGACGATTATGAAAATTACTCTCTTGTTGATCGTTATGCCGTAGAGTCTCGTAGAAGTTGACCGAGAGCCCTGATGATGGAGGCAGTAAAGACCTCTGAAACGTTAGTCAGCATTTACGATTTTACACGGTGCAACTGCACAGAAGACAGTCATCTTACATTTCTTTTTTTGTATTCTTTCATTGCTCCTGTAAATAATGTTTGTCTAGAAATCTGAGTCTCATAGACTACTTTTTATTTCGTGCTGTCATTTGTTTCTACGAGCGAAACTTATATGTTTTACGAAATTAATGTTCGGTAATTTATAACTTGTGTTGGGCAAGGCCGTGGTCTAGGCAACACGGAGTTTTCCTCCGGGGGCTTCCCCGGTTTCTCCGTGGCATCCCAACAATTACTCCATTCACACACACACACACAGAAGAAGGCAATGGCAAACCACTTCTGGATCATCTGCCAAGGACGTATATGAACAGGTCCCAGTCCGAGAAAAGGATGGAAGGATCCTGTTCATATGGACCTGTCGTCAGACAGAACACTAATTAATTAAATTAAAAACTTAGTTTATTGTACAAAATACAACTTTTTGTAGTTACTGTTGGAGTACTGACTTTCCTCGAAATGTACCAGCAAGCATGTGACACTAGATCCGTGTCTAACAAGACTGCTATTTATTTAAATGGGCTTAATGAGAAATAGAGGAGCAATTGCTTTTGTCTTATTTATTAGGGTCTGCAGAATTTCATTTTTAACTAAAGCACAAACCCCAACATGAGAGGAGTTGCTTCGTCTGCTTTTATCCCAGGTATTCTTAGGATAAGTGTGAGGCACGGCGAACCACAAAACCATTGAACACGACTGTGTTCTGGAATGTTGCGCCTTGTAGTCTCGTAGAAATTGACCCAAGTTTCAGAGGTGCTTACTACGTCTATCATCATAACGATGATGGAAGCAGTAATCGCCTCTGAAACGTCGGTCATTTTTACGAGAGTACACGGTACGCCCATCACACTAAGACAGTCAACTTCATACTCGCCCCCTTGAGAACCTGAAATCTTACCACATAACCATTCTCACCACGATGTTGAAAGAGAACTTTAATTCCTTCAATCGAATATTGTATTCCTGCCTTTCAAAATCTTTTACTATTATCATTAGGCTAATAAAAAATTTGTGCGTGAATTTTAATCACGTGATACTTAATAAACCTTGCTGAAGAACATGTATAAAAAGACGAGATAATAGAACAAATTGAAGATTGTTAATCGGAAACGCAAATAAATACAACGGTAAATTAAAAGAAAACATCATTACAGTCTATGTTTTGCTGAAATCGCCCCAACTCTGAGTACAAGAAGCAGCCGTCTAAATAAGACTCCTGTGTTGCTGACTACAGTAAATTCTCACGTGCGATGAATGTTTGAAGTAATGATACATGGGCCAGGACTGAGAACAAAAGCCTCGACGTAACAAAGTGCAACTAATTGCAACCTTTAAGTGCGGGCTACTACAGCCACATTAAGTCGGCAGTCAGAACCTTCCTTCCTGCCCAGTAAATAAAGGAGGCAGCAATGGCGTCGGATTTTCCGGAGCCACTTCATCTTCTCATTTATGTTCCTCGTAGGCCTACACTACATTTCATAAGTGCAGAGTTATTTACAATACAAATCTCGTTTGATATTTTGAATATCAATGCGACATTAAACAAAGTATTCCGCAGTCAGATATTCTAATAAGTAGAGAAGGTTTATTGCATAAAACACAGTGTTTAAACAAGTAGGATTTGAGATTTTCACGTCGGTGAGTCTGAAGATGGCTGTCTTTTGGGTTGTAGCGTCGTTTACTCTTTAAGAAATGTACCGACGTTTTAGAGGTCCATGCTGCCTGCCTCCATCATCAGGGGAATGGGCACTCTGATGATGGAAGCAGCAAGGACCCCTGAAACGCTTGTAAACTTATACTAGACTACACGGCGCTACAACCCAAAGACAGCCATATTCATGTTTAAACAAGTTTGATCAGGGATACAGTAACAACTACATTTTTTATGGAATAAGAAAGTGCCGACAAGATAATATTTCACAAACAATATAAGAAATGATTCGTTAAATATTTTATTGATACATTTTATGTGATTTACAGGCCTAAGATATTTAGTGGTGCCGTGTCAAATATTTTAGTTTTCAAACAAAATACTCTCGAAAGTTTGGGGTATGTCTTTACGTAACACACCTGAGGCTGACAGGTTCATTTCCTTCTATAATAGATTGATAATTAAACCAATAAACCGACGATGAGCATTTTATCGATAGCCAACAACAGGTGACATATTTTCAAGAAGATTGTCTAAATATCGATCTGGACATAGACAATCCTAAGGTTTTTCCCATACATAAATTTTACCGGAAAACCTTTTGAAATCGCGGCCACTTGTAAGAATATTGTGAAAAGAGAATGAATCTTAAAGTAGTTCTGCTGCTTTGAATTAACTGAGAAAAGCCTTCAATGGCGAATTATTTTGCTGGCTTTGCTAAATTTACGTGCTATGATAGTGGATAGGTACTGAATTCGTTAGCTAAGAAATGACGGCTTGTCTTTGTGCTATAAACCAACTAATTTTTATTTGCGTTAGTTGAGATGGAGCTGTGTTTTACTGAGAACCGTAACGATCAACTCTTATTTCTTCTGCACGATTTGGCGGTGGATGGACGTAGGACAATCTCTCGGCACGTACAGAATCTAATTGTTATTACTTTGCTAAATCATTAAGCCTACAGAACCACGGGACTTCGTGATCAGAATGTATAGAACACAGCGAACTTTCAAGGACTGCTCAATCTCTCGGTAATACATGCCTGTTTTTGTAACTTTGGATTACATAGAAGCAATCAGTTCCAATCTAAATCATTCTGAGTCCTTCTTGAGACTTTCCAGAGACAGTCACACATTATTCAGATGCGATCTTTGGGTTTCATTGCCTGCTCGAGATTACAACTTCGAAAATAGACTATTATTTTTGACGCTTTCTCGTATATGTATAGAAAATCATTAACGTAATGGTGTCATATATGTGTTGGAAACGATGCGAGAAACCACTGTGAGTCACTAGTGTCAACACTTCTACATCGTACTGGAAGCAACATGGTTTGAATCTCGGTTGGAGTACCAGACAATCCTGACTGAATTTGTTTGTAGTTTTATTGAGTCCCTTAGGGGAAATTATGAGACTGTCTTAAAATGGGACAAGACCCTTCCTCAGTGGCCTTAGGTTACAATACATCGTTGCTCACTGCCATCTCAGTCGCCAACTCACAACGCGCTCGTGGCGACAGCGCTGTGAGAACTAAACGGTTAGCTTCTTGAATTACTCGGTGGAATGATGCAGGTTATACAATTAATTACGTCCAACTGTATAGGAAACATATTTAATTTCTTTTGTTTGTGACTTATTTGGCGACGCTGTCAGTAGCTCAGAATATATGGCGTCGGGTGGTAGGAGACATGCAAACTTTCGGTTGCTCAAGATGGTAAGGACATTAATATTTGAGAATGCACTCTATTAGTGAACGAAAAAATTCGTTGCCCACTGTCCCGAAAGTTGTGCAATGCTACTCAACTTTGATGGATAAGTTAAAACAAGAACTTTAGATAACATGTCGCTCTATCGTCAGAAATCTTCAAACTTCCATTAAATGTCAACATTATTGAAATCGAAGTTTATAAGGAATACTACATGATTCAAACTTAGATTCTGAGTTCTTCACTACAGGTGACTATTAAGTCTCTGAAGCTAGGCAGTTTTAAGGAATCAGTCCTTACTTCATCAGGAAACACGTCTCCATTAAAAACATCAATTTTTTCAAGGCTGTTTATTCTGAAAATCATAAAAACTATTAAATGAACACAAAGGAGTTACTGAATATTAAAACATGTGGTATATATAGTCACCACTGGGAGGATTAAAGCATCGCTTGTGCTTAATTTTATAAATATTTTTATTTCAGTGGGCTTTAAAACCATATTTACTATACCTAAGCAAAATGTTAATGCTGACAAAAGTTATGATTAAATAAACCCAATATTGTGAAGGGATATAACACAAGGATAAATTAACATCCTGACGAATCCAAAACAAGTGTTGACAGCAAGTCTAGCGGAGACATAAAAAAAGTTGCTTGGTAGAAACATTAATGACGGACAGGTGTCTGACGATAGATTACATGAAATTTGTAGTATTGTCTGCTGAGGCAGGTTTTTCACCTGTAAGGAAGGGAACATATCATGGCTGACCTCGACTACGTCACAGGGGCAGGATGATGTCACGCACATTATTTTCTGTACGTATGCGTGTACGAAGTGTTCAGTACGAAGAGATAAGCGTCCAGTGCCTTTTGGTTTGACACGTCATAAACTAACGACTTGTTTCAAACATGACCTCACTATTGAGGTCGATTTATGCACGGGTTTGTATGGGATAAGAAGACGCAAAGCGTTGTTTAGTTCTCCCACCAGTGGTTTTCAAAATGGTAGTCTAACTTTCTCTTCACTCGAACCAAGAAACATTTATTTCCATTCGACCTAAGAGCTAATAAATCCTGCCTGGGACTATTGTTTTAAAAATAATAACTTAGCTATTTTTTATTATCTTCAACAATACTTATTAAAAATTCACAAATCACTGTAGTACATTCGAATACACATTTTATTGAAATTTGCACAAATTACTATGGCGTTTCATGTTATTTTAAATTTCTTCGTGTAACTGCTTGTATTTGACACAATGTTTACCCGGGAAACTTACATTTCACAGCATGAATGTAAAGTCTCCAACAGGTTAGGCACTTGTTCATAAAGCCTCCGACGAGAAACGAATCACGTTTATTCTTATACCCTTAGGAAAAAATAAAATAAATGGGCTTTCAGTAACCAGAAACAAATTAACAAATAACTAAGTAGGCCTAGTTTTAAATTGTCTCTGGCCGGATGTTGCCAGCGGACCGCTCCCAGCAACGTACGGGATCTAAAGACACTCAGGTCCAACCATAAGGTCACTTTTAAGAATTATGAAAGAGACTAAGATGGCGCTTGGCAACTAGTGGCTACAAGAATTAACGACACTATTAACAGGTGATTTATGTAGCAATTCAACTCTTTAAAGTTGGAGTTCGTCTAAATAATATTTAAGAATTCAGTCCCTACCGCTATGTTAACAATACTTTATCAGTTCAAAGTTTGATGTTTAAGGCTGTTTAAAAAATAATTACTGGAATCAGTGGGAATCATACGAAACCCATAATCCAAAATAATCAGTTAATTATTATTAAAGCAGGTGTGGGATATACAGTTACAATTGTACTTTAAAGGCTAATAATAATTTATTGGTTTAGATGGCAATGCGGAGCATCCGAAAATAAGCGTTCCAAGTTCAATCAAAAGGCTACACAGCTTTCCTCTACATACCGCTACTTTCGCATTGCGCCCACGAAAGTCTGGAACAGAAATTCTCTACGTAAGAAAACCCCGATAAAGTGTACCACCACTGGCCGTCATAAACCAACACACGCGGGAAACAAGTGACCCATAAATCAGACACAAGTCTGTGAATATTCCGTTGTCCAAATCCCGTATATCAATAATTCTGCTACGCCTACTCAGGTAAGAAACCGCGTATGGCGATTCAGGAAGGAAGTTGGGTTTTCTCGTGGGGTCATCAGTATAAATGGCTATATTCCAAGCCCAAGCAGTTGCAGTAATAAAACCGGATACTTTGAGGGATGCTGATTTGAAAACTAAAATTCTGCTGTAACAGGTAACGTTCTAAGAATTTTGATAGAATAGTCCTTTTGCTTTTTTGACAGTGTAGTGGACTTTTCCGTATTAAGAATGTTTTCCGCATACTTTGAACAACTAACATACAGTACGTAAACACACTTTCGTTTGAATACAATAGCCAAAGTCAGGCTGGTCACATTAAGAAGTGTACACACAGTTACAGGTGCTTACTGCATAATCACATTAACCTGCGTTTGTCTGGCGTGGGCAAAAGGGAGTGTTAAATGTTGGTGGAAAAGGATAATAGTGTGCTTACGAAAAACAATATCCTGCTTCAAGGCAACAAAATATTGCCAACTATTCATCATTTTTATGCGGTTAACCCAACAACAGGAGATGTGCTGGGGATATTTCCAGTGAAGAAATAAACAGCTTCAGTTTCAGTCAACAAGACTACATGGCGCAACATCCCAAAAGACAACCATCTTCATACTAGTGACAATGAAAACCTGAAATCTCACCCATAAATCTTACTCCAATATAAGACGAGGTATCATGCCAGCCCGTAAAATTTATGTTATTTGCAGTGGAATGACGTATAAGTTATAAAAATAAAAAAAATCTCGAATCGTATTTCTTTTTTTTACACACTGAAGTAAAGATATAGGACACTGATTATTGATCTGTAAGTAAAGACAGATAAAGTCAGAGAGTAAATTGAAAAATATAAATAAAAAGTGTCGGCAGTTTATATTGTAGCATTTACATTCCAGATTTTATTGAGGTGTTGAGAAATCTCACATTAGCAAAGTACTTATCTTTCCCTGACATCACTTTAGTCATTATAGACGCAGCCTACTTTTTGTAAGTACACAAGTCTTGTTTGTCAGGCGACGTTCACGTGTTAACACTATCAGCAATCCAGGAACACGCATACTGTCACTCACTCACATATTCCCAATATTATTTCAGCTCAGTGAGATTTCTGGTTCTCGCGATGGCTGTCTTCTGGGTTGTTGCGCATTGTAATCTAGTAGGAGTTTACCACGTCTTAGACGTGCTTTCTATCTTCATTGTCAGGACGATGAGTTAAAGTTCTATAAAATGGTACATTTACGTTCTGTCAGAAGTCTAGTGTCTGTATATATAACAATGAGATGTTATTACATTCTGTAAAACTACAAGTGTATTAAATAATTATTACTTCCTTCAGTATTCTTAGCGTCATGTCACTTTAGAATACGGATTTAACATTATGAAAATGTTTTTAAACGTATAATCTGTCTGTATAAATGTACACAAAATATTACACAAACAAAATTATATTTTAATATTATTTTTCAGTATCATGTCAACAATCTGGTTCATCCAACGTTAAATTCCATTATAATGCAGAATAGGCGAAATTAAGGAGATCGATATTTACTCGTATGTCAAAATGTGTCAGTAATAAGACACTAACAAATTAAATTAGTTAATTGAGCTTCAATATGAGACGTTTTAAGTTCAAGAATTTAATTTAAAAGCTGAAAATGTCTATAGAATATGCAGCTTTAAGAAACTCATTAAAAATTAAAATCTCTAATAGCACTAGAAGAACGAAATTTATAAAACGTAATGTTGAAGTTAGAAGTTTCGAAGCTTGTAAAGGCACTGCTCGTATGAAGTTACACTTTTAAAATAAGTTTAATTTGCATATTCATAGTGATAAGATACAAATATTATGCATAACAAAGGAATTATGTGTGAAACAACTTTGCGTTTATGCAACATCCTTCGGTTTTTCACAATCGGCATACAGTTAACACCAACATATCACACAGATTATGACTGTGAAATAAATTCTTACGAAATCGTATATATCAAAGTCAGAAACAATACATAATAGTTATATACTTGTAAATAAGCCAATTAAGAAAGTTTATATCCATAATTTTCACGTTTTCCTTGACGGAGTAAAATAATTAATTGAAATGTGATGACTCGTTGCGCCATAAACCACGTGCAGTTACCAGAGAGTATATTTGGCTTACCAAGGTACCATTCAGATCAGCCGAAAGCAGTTGTCGGCGTACATGAATAATTCATGTCCATACTCACCTGCAAAGAAAGAGGAAAAAGAATTATTTACATGACACTGTTTATTTTAACTTCATTACACTTCATTATCCAGCTTAATACAATTATTCAGAATGAATTGCTAAATCATACACCTCTGCTTTATTTTCCATTGACATTATAAGGCTATTTTTATTAATTAATATAATACCAGAATATAACCATAGCTAGTACGTAATACGTTAATGTTTCCATTGTTAAAATAACGATTAATTCCATACAACAAAATATTGTCTTAATTATACTATTTACATCTTAATCTCCTGTAGGGAAATAGCCGAAATACATTTTATCATCTACTAACTCATACCAATTAGGTGCAAAATATAAATCATTCATATATAATAAATATAATTCATATGCCATTCCTTCCTTGTAAGCATTTGCATTTCTGTGACATTTTTTCCTGGCCGCGTTTCAACTTTCTTTTCCTGGTACTTATAATTTTTGCAGCATTGTATAAAAATATTCAAAGGCTATGTTTCGTTTGCAAAAAAAAAAATTAAAATTATTTTTTTAAATTTGTCGTGTCTTGTGTAAAGTTCCCTTGTAGACTCAAGGAGCCACGCCCTCTTCCAAAGTCTTAATATTAGCCCTCTTAATTATATGCACCTCATAAAAGTTTAATATAATGGTATGGTATATATTTATAGTTTAGAACAGCATCTTTTGTTTCAGGTACCGATAACACCAAGAGAATAATTTATTTCTGGCCTATGTCCCCTGTTTATTTTACGAAGGTGAATTAAAGATATTCCTTGAATATTCGTTTACAAGAACTGTAACGGTTTGTGGAGCTAGAAAATTCATCTCCGCCGTCATAGAAGTCTGCAACTGAAATCTAAAGTGAACCCGTTTCACTAAGACTTCTTTATTATGCTGCCATCTACGTCTCTAATTCAAGAGATTTTCAAATGAAAAATTTGTTTTTGCATTCTATTTTCCTCATCTAGACTTTATGTTCTGACCGGGGTTCGATCCCCGACGGGGGCAGAGGATTTTTCCTCTAGCCTCTGCGTCCAGACCGGCTCTGGGGCCCACCCAGCCTCCTCTACAATGGGTACCGGGGTCCTTTCCCGGGGGTAAAGCCGGCCGGGGCGTGATGCTGACCACTCACCCCCATCTAGTGCCGAGGTCAAGGAAGAGAGGAGCTATACCTCCACTCACCCCAAACGCCTTCATGGCGTATAGTGGGACAAACTTTAAAGACTTTATGTTCTGTCCGTCTAATCTTCTTGATCTAGCCACATTCGACTCCCAGGAGTTGAATAAAAATAGTGGGGCAACATTTTCAATTCCGTTGTTATCTAATCTCACTTAGGATTAGATATCATTCTTTGTATTTTATCTTTAAATACCAGCTTACATGGACAGTGAATAAAGATTCATGTCTGAAGAAAGAAAGAAAGAAAGAATGTTAATGAAATCTAAATTTGTATCGATTGGTAGTGGAAATGAATTTGACCGTTTTCTGAGTAAAATTGAAAATAAGAAAAAAAAGATAATGAGGCAGAATCTGTTACAGGGAACAATTTTCTGGGTTTCTTAACATGAACTACATCCGCTATCTGTGACAGGTATAAGGGACACCAAGGGTGCATTCGGATTTTTCCAGTTCGCTGGTCCTAAGGGTACCACGTCAGTACACTAGGCCTACTGTCTGATTACAAGAGACACTTGCTTTTCAGTTGGAATCCGCATTCGTTACTTAATTTTTATTGATTACCTAACTTTTCTGCGTGGATTACAGAGCGATTTTCTGTGTTATTCTGCTCTGTTGGTAAATTTATACTGGCTAAAAGACCATAAGCAACTACACACATCGTTCTCATGACCGTCCTCAATTGTTCAGGAAAGCATTTTACGCACATTTACGCTGGTCAAAATTTTGACAAATGCATGAGTTCGTCCTAGTTCGAATGCATTAATTTTTTCCCATAATTACGCGAACTATTCAAAGCCTAAGTTGAAATATCAAAGGTTTAGTTTTGGCCGATTTGTGTTTGGCTACTTGATTAGATTCTGAGGACTTATGAATTTTAAGTATTGTGTTGGCAGGTTTCTCACAGTTGAGACCTGGATTTGTGCCCAGGTCAATCCATGAGGAATATGGTGCGGATAAAGATGCAACGAGACTACTTTTTCCCTGTCAATATCATTCCACCGCTGCTCTATATTCAGACTTGTATAAAATATATTAAATATGCATTAAAATTTGTAGCGGTAAGATAAAAAACATTTTTGAATATCTAATTTTAAAATAATGCACCTGTACTACTAACAATTAAAACATATGTAATATTATTTTTAATTATGACCAGTTTACATATTTAAGGTTGGTATTACGCCGATGCCTGGCTGAAGATGATTACTCTCCTCCTGCTTTTCGACTACAGACAGGTGCTACCCTCTATTTGACAAGTTAAGTCTAATATATGTTATTCTGTAATAACTTACATTCTTCACTATGCTTACATAAGTCACAACAAATTCTTGTCACTCAAAATGTAATTACTTAGAAGTATTTTCAGAAATACATTTCTTAGAAGGGCAAATTTGTTGATTTTGAAAACAAATATTATACTAACAATACATGGGACGTCTCGATTCAAAAGTTGCGATCTCTGCTTCGTATTGATACAATCTGGTTCGGATATCTGACAGCAAATCGGTAATCAAATATACGTTTCCTCGGAACCGCAATTGGCTTACCCGATTAAACCACAAAACGTAAATTCCACGGTGTAGCAGGTCAGTGGCTGTTATGTTATCAGTTTGAGGAATCTAAAACGGACCTTTATTCAATTCTCAACTGAAGCGTGTGTAAGTATTTTGGGTAACTATTTGCAAAGGTGAGTTGAACAAGTAGGTCTTAACGGTAATTTCAGTTTCCCCTCTTCAAAAGACTGAATATTTCGATACCCGGATTTTTAGATTACAGGGAGAGAACATACAAGGAATTCAGTAGCAGAAAAGAAAATCTTCCAGGAACTGATCTAGTCTGATTATGGGTGAATGAACTATATTACAAAAAAGTAGATGTTTATCTTTATATTACTTCTTTCAGGTTTATTCAATCCCGTGTCTTCAAGAAGATACGTCCGTCTACAAAGACTTGTGCAAAAGATTTATTTTCTTGCCGTAGTATTTAACGGTGAAAAATAAAATGTCACTTTCTGACAGAGGTGCTGATAAGGTTAATTGATTTTTAGCATTACATGTACTTAGCATTCACTTAGCTTGTAGCTCCTTGTAGTATGATAGACGTTTATTAACAGTAATTCTTAGTTTATGATTTATTTTTAGGCCTTTATCAAATGATGGTTTTAACTTAGGAAACATTCCCATGCTCGAAACTGAACATCAAGATCTTCCAAATCCCTCTCAATGATCGTGAGACAATTTTTCACCATCAAAACCGACTACATTAGTGCAATCAGTCTACATATTAACGCAATCAGCTACTAAGTGGAGAAATCGTTGATGATAAACTATTAAAAGTTTTTATTTATAGTTCGTTATTCAATCGCTTTTGTTTGCGTGTTGTCGCTTCGTTTTGGTGTAGGCCTACTTGTGTAAAATGCGATTTCCTTGTCATGCAAAGTGAAACGTGCGTTTTGTGATCTGCAGTCGTGGATCGAACTGCGATACACATTAGAATACCACTCATATTATTTTCTTGTTTGTAACTATCATACGAACGCAGATCTCGTTGTTCTTTGCTCAAGAAGGGCGTACGAAGAAGTATACATGCACAAAGTCACACGAATCTATCGCTGCTCATAAATTTTTAACGATCTTTACATCCAATCTTAGTCCTGTATTATTCACACTTAACAATCAACTTTTCAAGTTCTATGCATGCGCTTCTTAACATTCTATTGTTCAGAAATCATATGCTAATGCATCTTAACATCCAACTGATCAGGAGTCATGTGCCGACAAATCTGTGCCCTATACTGTAAAGAAAGTTGGTCCAACTACACAGAATTCTTCAGAGCATCGCGTACTAAATGCAGTCGTCTTTGAGGGATGCATATGCCACTCTTTATCAAACTGTGGTCATGTTCCTAATGGCCTGTTCCTTGCATCACATAGACTTTCTCTGAACTGCGTTGTAGATAATGGATTCACGCTGTAGTCTATCAAAACATCGTGATTCGATTCGAACACGCACTCGCTGGCTTTTCACGTCATCATTCTCCTTTTATTTCCTTATAGCCAAAAAAATTATAGGAAATTCCAACTTGTGGTAAAATAAATTCAGACAATTATTACAGCACTTGATCAATAAGTAAAACTACAATAAAAACACAAACCATCTTGAAAACACCTTCTATAGCAGCAGTAACAAATACTTGATGGACAGACTAGGACTAGAACACGGGACTGTGTGTTTAATCAGAAGTTTAATGGCTTAGCAAGAATCAGTGCGGAGGAATATAAGAAAAAGATAAGAAAATTTGTTTAGCAGCAGAAATAGTATTAAAAGACAAGCAAGATGAGCCTTTATGAAACGAAAGAAGTCATGTAGAATCACGAACATTGCGGCATTCTCCACTGATTAAACATGAAATCCAACGTATGATGAGACATATGAGAACTTTGAGCTAACATCTAGTATACTACCGAGGTTATTTTGGTTATATGGCTAAAATTCTTTGTAAAGTAATATTTATAATTAGGATTTTGTGGAGGACATTTTTTAGCGGACTGTAAAATGGTGACCACTTAACTACAGAATAATCACTCTGTGTACTGAACACTTAGCGATAAAAACGTTTTTGCTGTGAAACAATTTTGTTTTTATATGCTCCACTAAGAGCGAGGTAATTATTTCGTGTTGTTGCAAACTATTAAGTATCTTACGTAAGAAGAGTAACACATGTGGCTTTTTTAAGTTTAAAGTTTGAAGGAAATTTTAAGAGTTATACAAAAACATAAAAACGCAATCAACATCGTACATGGCAGCAATTTTTTCTCACAGCTTCACAAGATGTTTCAGGAACTACACAATTTAAAGTTTCTCTATGTCTCCCATCTAATGTTCACAGAGTTTTAAATATTTCACTTGACTTTAAATCAAGCTTCAAAAGTATTAAAAATGAACATACGAGTTACAGAAAGAGGCCACGTTATCCTAGCCAGTGCATTTTCAGAAATTTAAAAACAATTTCCTTTTGATATAAAACATGACTGAATAATGTTCAACTGTCTTCATCGCTACTTCCAGACAAGACACGAGGAAGTCTTCGAAAAGATAGGAAGTATTCCCTCGGGATGAAAAGCTCTGAGAACCAAAGCAGCGCCGAATTCTAGAATCGTAAAGCGATGGTTCTCAACTAGTGTACCGCCAACTTTTACTAACTGCACCTCCAGGATTGAACATAAGAATGATTATATGGAATTATGAAAATGACAAAATAATTGTTAAAATTACATTAATATCCGTAATTTGGTGCATTTTAGGCGTTATTTAAAGCATAAAAATAAACTTGTATATAAAATTTGGAAACAGAAATGAGTGACAATGGTAGTAGCAGTTGGACTCCATTTGTTAACACAGTGGCACCAACAGCGAAAATATACGTCTGTGCATCCTAAGTTTTGTGCCACTCAATTCTTACACGAGTTGTGATGAGTGTAGCACCCACTGTTGGAAACAACTATATGAAATTTTGAAACCACTGTATTTGCTTAAGTTTTTTAAATTGACATTGGTATCAAAACTTCTTAATTTTGTTTTACTTTAATTTTAAATTTGATATAAAAAATTACATTACTTAAAATCTATGTACTATTATAAATGTTAGTTCTCTATTCTAATTCTTGCGTGCAACAAAAAGGAAAATGAATATCCCAAGTGTGACGAAGACACCAAAAGTTTGAGAACCACCGACGTAGAATTTACTTTCTCGTTCGTCTCAACAGACTCAAGTACAGTTTTACTTCGACATGTCCCTTACAGAAAAAAGAAGTCGCTTCTTAAACGTAAAATTATTCTGGCATTAGTGAAATAATTATGAAATTGGTGGTTCTGAATATGTTTTGCCATCATTCTCACTTCTTTAACTTGGACGATATCTTTTTGTCATTTATTGTTTGTTTACACAGCCGTAAACAATAATTACTGGGTCTATACACTAATTTATAAGATTCAGATCAGTCACAAAAACCACTGACCCACCTGTTTTCTTATTTAACGCCACTACATAACATTCATTGCCATGGTAACTGAATTCTGAAGTAGTCAGGACATAATTTAAGATGCTATGTTAGCAATTTATTTACGTGAAGGCACTTAATCAAACAATGAAAATTTTAGTTAGTGGAGGGAGTGGGAAATGCAATTTTGGCTATATTTTATTTAAAAAAAGGAAAGCGGAGAAAAATTGGTTCCAATTTTATAAAAATTGCAGATAATTTTTCCATAAACTCAGATCGTTAGTTCTCTGAATGTTTATTAGCCTGGTTGATTTATTTTTAATCACACTTACGTTGGACACTATCCACTGTCAGACCCCTGAAGTATATTTGATATAACTAAATGTATTTGAATTTTTGTGAATTGACACCCACTCCACTTCCATTTTCACGTAATTGAGTATTTTGCTGACAGAAACGTTGTGCATATCACACACATCTCATATGAACAATGCCGAGTACTATTATAATAATTATTATTTTTATAATAAAATCATCCCTACTTTTTGCTCTCTGATATGTTATTATCATCTATTTTTTCTTGTGTAGTATTTTTATTATTTATTTAGTGTTCTGTCTGATGACAGGTCCATATGAACAGGATCCTTCTATTGACATTTTAATTCAGGTTCGGTTCGATCGTTGGCCTTCCGAAAACTAAAAATTCTATTAAGTATTTTAGTAATTTCGCAACAAGCCAACGCTTTCGCCTTGGACTTATCAACAAATGTCTGTGTCCTGGAAGCGCTGTCAACAAGCGAAACGTTTCTCGGCGTGTTAAAGTTCAGAACTGTTGTTGGCACATCACCATAAGGCTACATGATACGGGCTGCATGATAACAGTTAATTTCAGCTTGTACTACAGGCAACGAATAGTAATTATACACAAGCGTGTATCTGTGGACTCCGAACAGCCTGCGGTTTATGTCAAAATATTCTAAGTCTGACGATGTTTAATTATAGTAATATTAATGACGATAAAATATACTGGCGGTTACTTAATGTTACGTGCAATTATAAATAATAATCGAAAAGTTTAGATGACAAATATGATAAAGGTAATTCCAGCCTCAAATATGATAAAATGTAGATAAGTTGATGTAAATTTTCTTTATTTGAAGACTCGCATTTGAAGCTGATTGATGTGAAAGTAATAACAAGAACTTAGGAAAGTGTAATTGATGAACTGTTTGAAACTGTGGCGCAGGGACCTTTAATAATTGAATTCTTTAAAAAAGTTATACATTTCAGACTGAAAGTAAATGACTCCTTGACAAACGGTGTGTTTGAGCAGTTTATGTGTTTTACACAGCTGGATGAAATGTTGTCTGTTGTCATAGAACCTAAAGATTCAAAATCGTTTTCACAAAAGCCCATCATTTGTACCCTGCCCTAAACAAACACACTACAGTTTACAACTTCAAATTCTATTCCCCTTAGATTCATTTCAGTATTGTCTTACTTCCCATGCCTAGGTCTCACAAGTGGACTTGCCATGAGTTACTCGAATAAATTTGTTTATTCATTTAACTTTTTGCATGATCGTTAAATGACTGGTCCACCTTACTCAGTGACTTTCTCTTGGGATGAGAGATTCATTTTTACACCCATACATAACTACGTGTGGAGCATAATTTAATGTTTAGGACAGGACAGGATAAGGTAAAACAGATCGAATAGAGACATATTAAATATGCCCCGAATTTCGTCTGTTCTTATTTCGTCATTATACCATACATATTTTCATTTTAATATAAGTGTAAATGCATAATTTAAAATATTATAATGGGATTAATATTTTTACATCAAAATAAAATCCGCGTGTACATTTACGATATGACATCCTTAGTTGGATAAGAAACAATACCAATGCTCTTCGTTAATACCAGATTATTATTTAGTGCTAATTGCGAAGTAAAAGTCTTAGATTCCCTGGAATAAATTCCCCGAATAAATGAATGATCTTTTCAGACTACCACAGTGTTGTAAGTATTTTAGTCCACCATTTGACAATATTATTATATATAAATTATACATATTATTACACGGAGACTAAAATTGCCAACATCTTTCAATCAGTGTTTTATTCCCGTTATCAGCAATGAATATTGATCCCTTTAGTTTAAATAAAATGAAAGAATATTACAACACATGATCATACTGTCATCTCAGACTGGCGCCAGTACTTTTATACAGGAACACCGCTCCTATACACATGGATAAATAAAATAAAGATACCTTATATAGCATAGAAAGTAGACAATAGAAGACACATCCACACTGAAATTATTATTACACATTACTCTAGCCTCAGGCGCTCCGTGTATAAGGATTACTTAAGTATCGGAATTATATCTACTGTCTTAGCATAGAAGGAAAGTTCCAGTCCCAATAATTAGCTTTGGAACAAGCCTGTACCTTGCATAAGACAGCTGTTGACAGAATTCAATATCAAATTGTGTCAAGTGTGGGGATGTGATCTGGCAACTCAATTTGGCGTAAAATTCCGGTGTGAGTCTAGGCCCACAAATATTTACTATTCATTCGACTTGAATAGGCCTAAGTATCCTTTACGTGAAATATTTTAACTTCTGCTGAAGCCAGCGAGTTTAAAACCTTACACCCGGCTGTGATGATGAAGGCAGCACACACATTTGTGACGTCAACTGCTACTACTACACGGCGCAGTATCCCAGAAGGCTATTTTATTAATCGCCCTCTCAAAAACCTGAAATCTCTCTGATGTAGGCTTAGAATATGGAGGATGATGTGCTTCCCTATGTAGGCAGTAAAGTTAAACTACTAATTCAAGAAAATGTTTGCTTAAGTTTCCGTCTGTAAATTCTGAGTAAGGAATGAAGCTCACGACAATGTATGGTTTGTATTTATGCCACTGATATCCTGGCTGCAGCCACTACAGTCAGCTTTGTTTACTGTGGTTGAGTTCAGTACCACATTGGATCGAAGTGCCCTGTTCCTTGCAAGTTCTGAAAAACAGGATAAAGATAAAGGCGTTAGTTACCAGTGTATGCATTCTTAGATGCGTGGCTGACGACAACAGTCACTGAAGACACCTGTGACTAACTCCGTGGAACAAGGTCTTCATTCAAAATTTCAGTCACTCACCTGATCTATACATTCCGTGCTTTCATAGAAGCCAAAGGTTCATCACCATGTTGTCATAAACCTACCTTTTCATCCTAACCGAAGTTAGCTCAAACCAGTCCCCACCCACTTCACCGCACTCATTTTAATATTATTATCCCATCCACAAACAGGTCAATCATATTATTTCTTCCATTAAGGTCTGAATTTTCTACGCATTCTTACTTACCTGTGCATGCTACATGTCCCATCTATAGCATCTTCCGTCGCTTAATCACGAAAGGAATTCCGTTTCGCTTTTGATTAGGACATAAATATATTTAAACAAGATGTAATTTCTCGCGATTATATTATAAGATTTGTATTTTGTACTAATTTAATCAATCTATTTACGCAATTACTTATTCTAGCAGAGTCAGAGAAAATCACAAAAATCATTAATTAGAAAAAGCGGCAGCTTATATCCAAACCGCTTAATTTAAACGCTATAGATTTAAGACGACGCATTGAAATTCCCAGTACTCTTGAAATAGTTCAAACGAAGATTTTAGTATGTTATGCAGATTCCAGCGTGGATTCTAACAAGTCTGCATTAAGAGAGCAGAATTTCCTCCTGTACATTCGTAGTGAGAAGGCAAACTACGGAAGCAAGCAAAAATCTAACGTTGAGTGCTGAGGAATACGGTGTCTTCTATGAACCTATTCATGTAGTATGTATTTATTTGCTCTTTTATTTCATCCTCTTCTCTTTCGGCTTTATTTCTATCCTTGTTTCACATTCACATACTACGTACGGTACAAAACATCCCCTGGCCATCTGTTGTAACACGCATGCAATAAGAAGGAGACAGGAACAGAGTCTCGAAGACAGCTTCCACTTGCATGCAAGAGAAAAGGGTCTAGGAGGTGATACGAGGAGAAGGGTTAGCGTGAAAAAGGCAAAGCAAAAACTATGCTGGTAGTACACAGAGTTCTGAACACAGCGCGGCCTCAAAAGTACAGATATTTGCATGTGAATAGTATAGACATGGGGGTTTACGTGCCTTTCTTATTACACAAGGTAGTGAAATGACCGGCCAAAGCTGATGGTCAAACCCTTTCTCCTCTTCATTCTCTATATTAATTTTTGCCCCTCCCCTATCTTTACCGGTTTCTTACCAAAGACTTGCTATACCTTCTTCACCCCCCATTATCCACACTATAACTCTGGTTTATCAAGATTTTTCTTTCCACTACGTCAAGTAAACTTAAAATATTTTCGCTTACAGTCGGATATGTAAGTGTCTCCACTTTTGTTATCAGAAAACTACTCAGACTTACAAATTTCAAACCCGTGTTCTTACTCATGAAGTTATCGGTGAACGACTGTTGCACTAAAAACTGTTAATTTTTAATTTCATTGCCTAATCTTCTATAGATTACAGTCAAATTGCTTGGATTTATTATTCTTTTTACATTAAGGTCCTTTTGTGCCTAAGACGTGTTATGCAATGAATAATTGTCTAGTTTTATAAAGATTAACGAAAATTAAATTTAAAAACACTAAGAACACGATTGGTATTTTAAACTGTTTCCCCACCAAATTTATATATGGTGGACATTGAAAACTTTTAAACAGATGTGTCCTATACACATAATTAATTGTCTGCTTCTTTGAACACTTTCCTCAGTGACAGCCAATACCAAAGTTCAAATCTTCCGAAACCTAAACAGTAAGCTTATTTATGCACATCGTTTGTATTCATCTTTTAATACTAAGAGATTCGGATAAGAAAAAGTTATGGAAAAGATAATCCATGACAGTGCTAAGCTTAGCAAATATTGGAGAGAATAAAAAAAGCAGCCACTCCGGTCAGCGAATTACTAGACGGGCAGTCATGCAAGTCTTTCTCTCATCTTGTCATACAAATTCAAAGGTGCGTTAGGAAAAAGGCTGAAGTACACTGACCACTAAACTTATAACCGTGGCTATGATATCAGGTAAAAGAGCAATAGATGCTCTTGTGCTTAGTAGCACGCCATGAAGGCGTATAAGGGGCCTGGAGGTAAACTAATTTAATTTTGTGTGAAATTGGCGTAGGTTATTATTGCCAATAAAAACATGTAAAACAATGGGTTACAGCTTTAAGGTTAACAGAAAATAAGACTGAATAAAAATGCTAACCATAAAAAAATAATAAACTAGAGAAACTAAATGAAACAAATGAAATGACGGATGTAAAATATATCGCGTCGTTATGAAAGCTTTGAATCTTATACAGAATTAGATGAGTACAGAAATTTCAAGGAAGACAGCAGATTATTAAAGCAAATTCTTTCAAGCGTGTGAAGAGAATGGGATAAAAATTATGTTCCAGAATTCTTTTTACAAATACAAACCGACTATAGAGAAACAGGAAGCTACTATACTTAAGTTCAACAAACCTAATCTTTAAAGTGTAGAATAAATGAGGAAGACTAAAATCGGTCGTTAATGTAGTTGACCTACGCAAAACGAGAAATATGTATAAAATATTTTTTTTGAAAACCCAATTGAAAAAGACAAGTTTGAAAACCAAGGAAGTTAAAATTTAAAAAAAAAATACTGAAACAGGTTGTCAGGATTTGGACTGGATTCAAATCGCCCAAAATGGGGTCCGGTAACTGTTCTTTTTTTGGTACGGTTAAAAACCTTCGGGCTACATAGGCATGCATGCGTAATTTTTTAAACTACAGACTGCTCAAGAAGAATGTGTACCACTGTGCAGAGACCGCTGGTCTCCGAACAAACTAACGGACAAATGACGAAACAATTTCCACAGCTGTTTTGAGAACACACAACAGACTTAACGCACTTAATGGCACGAAGGAGTTGGACGTATTGTACGTCTTCTGTTGACCAGTAAATTTCCCTTACTGCAGCAACTGCCCTCCGTCCAGCCTAATGTCCAGCTCCGCTTTATTATCGCATTAAATGAACGCATCTACCAAAGGGTCAGTCCTATTGAAATCTTCCCCATGTGTTATGAACGCTGTGGTCTTAATGAAGGGTTCGACCCTTCACCCATTGCAAGTTTCGTTGTCCCATGTAATGTAACGTCGAGAGTGAGAGACGATGATGAGGCAAAGTTTTGTGGCTCTCACAGAGCAACACACCAGTTGATATAGTGTTGTTAAATAATTAATTAATATTTTATAAACTAATGGCATTTTTGTCTTCTTATTCCATTAGGTATTTTTGACTTTTCCTGTTAGGTGCAACTCTTTGCCACGTACTGGTCACGTATTGGCATCTTGACCTCAAACTTCCTTCATATCTTCGTCTGGAATTTATTTGTTTCCACATGAATACTAAGACAAATACTATAAAATCAGAACTCACTACATGTAAAAACAATAATATTTTAAGAAATTATTTTAATTACATGAACATATTTGATGCTGTGGAACTGGAGTAGACCTATTCTATCTAAACTTGCATGCCTTTTTTCAGAATTTCAAGTGCCTCTTCATATTGATAAAGATTTTAATAAAATGTAGCGTTCCTGCTTCATCTTCGAGAGTTGCAGGGTTCAAACATTGGCCCAGTGTCCAGTTATCCTAACTGACACTAGTGGTTTTAATTAGTTGCCTCAGGCAAATGATGAGGTAATATCTTAAAGTAGGCCACGACCGCTTCGTTACAAATCCTTACAAATTTATTGTTCATTAATCATTCTCTCTGAGCTAAAGACGGACATTAGCTCATAATCGTTGATTATGATGTGTACATAGGTTATAAGTGAAAACTAAATGCTTGGGCGACCTACGCGAAGATGAAAGGATAATATTAAACTTGATCGTAGAGAAGAAAGGCGGGAGGATGTGTACTAAATTTCTGTGGTTCCAGAAAGGATCAGGAGCTTTTATGAGTATTTTAATAAACCTTTGGGCCTTCTTGACTAGCTGAGTAGCTATTAGGTTCTCAGGAAGGATTCTGTACCTTGATACTTGCTGGTTATGTCAGAAGAAAATAAATTGCCAGCTGAACGGATTTGTTGTTCCACGTAGCACCACTTACGCACCGACCTTATGAGCGACTCTTTAGATTGCGTCTATTGAAATCTTTCCTTCTGCGTATGGAGAATGGTACAACTAGCTGTGACTTGAACTCTTGTCTCAGATCAAACTTAGGTCTGCAGGAACCATACTTCGGCCTCCATCCACACAGCCAATAAAGTTCGTACGGTAATTCATGATCAGACACATGAAAGAAATCATTTAGAGTTATGACTTCTACATTGTATATACCACCTAAGTCCTTGCAGTCGTGAAAAAACGCCCTCTTTGAGACAATAATAATAAGTAACAAAGAAATATTTTATTTTCCGTTTTGCCTTTTCTTTTTGGGGCTCACGTTTGTGCTGTATACCCTTTATAGGTTATTGACTTCAAAACACGGATACAAGGAACCTCTAGTTTGAGTCGTAAAAATATGAAAGGCTTCCAAACATTTGACTCGACAAGAAAGAAAGAAATTCTTTGCCCCACCCCCTTTTTTGGGTTATATTTTTGACGACGACAGATTCCAGGAAGTGTATAAGGAACTAAGACCTTATCCACGTTGTTTTTCTGTTATGTGTCACGTTCTCTTTTTATCCTTTTGTTAAGTCAAGATGCAGTCTCCATCTTATATTTCAGGATAATAAATCTGCTTCCGGGAGCTTGCAAATTTATTGCCGTTTCTTTTTTGTTAAAATAATAATTACTTCGTTTCAAATCGCATTATCACAAACGACTGTAACCATATTCAAATTTTATTTCTTGCCCGGAATGTTCATGCTTATAAAGTAATAGAGTTAAATGTGGAAACGACAACCTGAAGGTTTTATGGGTTTCATGCTCACAAAAATTTCCCGCCCAACAGAACACATGACCATAACAGTTCATTAAACACCGCTACCCGCTGCTGCTGCTTCGATGGAAATTGTAACGTCGATTCGGAGCATACTATGGCAGGAAACGTATTCTGACGCATGTTCCATAATTCTGATATTAAGCTTCTATGATCTCATAACACAGATTACTCCTATAGGTCTATAAGTCCTTCTGGGTGAGATGACAGTTGCGTATATGGTAAAGAAATCTCTCCCTAAGAAACCCTAAAGTTCACTGCTGAAGATTGTCATGTCTCTGGCTGGGTAATGACGTTACTACGAAAATTCTCCACGCGTTTACGTGGCTGGTTAGGGAATATTCTCCAAGCCGGGATTCCAAGACTAGGAAAACCCTACCTAGTCACTTTAACGCTCAAAACCATACGTAGGTCTCCATGTAATGTTTCTGTTACTAGTGCCCGATCTTCACTGAAAGTGGAACTATTTCAGTAAATGTATCTTAAATAAAATTTAATTAAAATCCGTCTTGCTTTTGTAAAGTTGTTATCTTGTGTGTTTAATGAACAAAGTAATCAAAGCTAAGTTGCGTAATATTTAAAACAAATAACCTGACTCCGACATCACCTTTAAAACATCTTAAAATTTTCGGGAGTATGTCCTTATCGAGCTCTGGCAGACATTGAAATTTAAAAAAAAAATCATGATGATGTTTTTACCCCACACTGCCTATCTAGGGTCAAATAATAAATATGTGGTGTACTTTATTCTCAGTATGCCTATGAACCGCAGTTTTATGTTTAGTAGATTAATTTCGAGACATCCATCTTTCTTCAACCACTGGACGTAAGAAGAAATATCAGATGATTACCTTGCCTGAGTAAGCAGGTTGACTTACAGATAACGTTTGTGGCTTGAGTCTAAAATCTAGAGGCGCTCAGTTCTAAACATGGCCGGCGAATGAACTATCCTTTGACGACATCATTCGTCATCTTCCTCAGTCTCTCCACATGAATAATGATATAGGTAATATCTCTTTTAAATACTCCTCTGCGTATCATACTTGACTAACTTATGATCCGTTTAACCCCTGTAGCCAAGAAACTCTTTGCCTTAATAAGAGAAAAAGGTCGTTAAACATCCTATGATGATGCTTCTGTCGAGATAATACAGATGGCACAAGAGCACACACGGGAAACCTGTAAACACAGTCAATGAAATACGGCCTTATTAAAAAGGTTGACCCAGTAAAATTCCGAACCATAATTTTAACTTCGAAATAATTACATCGAAACCTTGGCCGAAGTAGGCTTAATGTTGTGGACAGATCCGCTTGCGGATACGCTGTGGTGTAATTTATCTGGGACTCCTCCTGCATCAATTACTGTGATCCACTCACCAGCCAGGTTGCTGTCGACATTTGCGATGAAAATCACGTCTTAACCAAGGAGCCAGAACCGCTGTCACTGGGTGAATAAAATGCAGTCCACCAACCAAAGTTATTAACAATAACATATATTAAGTATGATCTCTTTTAACTGTAAGAATTTGGCGGTATGTTTGTTCTATCCAGAGAAATCTGAATGTCGAATTTTAAAGTTACAAAAATCAGAAGTTTTTTAAAAGTTTAACAACGGTTAATTTATAAAGATAAATATCTGCTTTATTTTAATCTTCCGGCACATATAATTTGAGTTTAGATTGCATAACATTGTATAACAGCTACAGAAGTTCAAAATAAAAAACTTAGTCTCGAAGACTCTTAGTATTATAATGCCCTCCACCCTCCAATGTATTTGAAGACCTAGTCTGTGTATGATACAACTTCATGACCCATTGTCCCGCGCAGACATAATTTTACCAGCCCCACGATAACTGGTGCTTATTCCCAGCGGAAGGTTCAAATATAGGAGGCCACCGAAGTACTAGTAAGCATCACATGAGCTGTTTGTTTAGGACAGTCCCAGCGATAATGAACATCATTCATCTTGAAGATTGATGAGATGAGGTTAAGGAAGAGAGGGGAAAGGCGGGATCGGAGATCCGTTACTTGGTTACAGTTCGTTCCAAGTAGCCTAATCTGCACTTAAGTGGGAAAGAGGAATTATGTAGGAAAAGGAGTTATTGTCTGTAAAGCCATTTATGCTTTATGTTGTTTCCGGTTTTAACTAAAGTCACTGTAACAACTGCATGGCTTTTGCAGACGTAACTCGGCCGTCACTGTATTCCTTCTACAACCGCCTCCAGTTAACAGTAACTCAATACGAGCATACACTATACATACATGTAGGCCTTACTTACGCCTCAAAATGCGCATGTGCGTACGTATCAGCGAGTATAAGTATTACCGCAGTCTCATCATTATATTTCTTTGTGTTTACAACGCCTATTAAATCTGTAAATTTCGAAGTCTGTAACCTCAGAAGTTGGTAAGTCTTTTGTTTTGTGTTGGGAAATGAAACATCCTGAGTGGATTGGGTGTTTGATGATGGTTAACTGATTATTCCGAAACTGCGATATAAATTATAAACTACTGCTAGAAAGTAATAAAAGCAACTGAGTTTAAATTAAACACAGAATTAGAACAGATGCCGTGTACTACAACCAAACGCAAGGAATAAATAGGCCTATATGGCGACCATATTGGCCGTGATGCAGTGTGCAGAAATGGTAGCCGTTTGCGACTGTTGTGGTTTGTAATGATAAGTCGCTCCTTTGAACTATAACAGGTATTACACTAGTTTGAATTTGAAGATATGTCTGTCGAACTATAGGTATGTAGCGCAAAAAGGACACGAGAAGAAGCGATGTACTCCGGGTGTAATTAAATTTTTGTATTGTTAGGATCATTGTCCAGAAGGGAACCACAAAAAGACAGCTGCATCCCGATTCACTGATGCTGTGAATGTGTGAATGCATTAGCGCAGGCAAAACTTCCCCTAAAAGCCTCTCTGTGTACTGCAAAGACCTGTATTGCCTAGCTCAGCTAATACTATTTACATTCTTAACGTACCCGGTTCAAATCCCCACCACAAACCGACTACCCGTGCTAGGGATTTCATGGTCTTCCTTGGTTCATCCATAAAACTAGCGTACGTGATAGTGGGTAGCGTTTTATATTTACTTTTAACTTCATTAATTAATTAAATTAAATATTCTGTCGAGGGCAAAACAGTTCAACTGAATTATTTCCGCCCACACAGATATTTACAGGTAAATAATGTGATCGTTAAAAACAATTTCGAAAAAAAATGTTCCAAATTTAAAGAAGTCCAACAAAATTACTGTAAATATGATGAAAAGGAACAACAATTCATTGTATATTTATTAAATTCCCAGGTTCTTTACTCAGTTCACGGGGTTTTAACGTCCAAGTACATAAAATACTGTTATAATTCGATAATAATAATCAACAGGTTAGGAAAGGTAAGCAGAGTATGAGAATTCTGGATTGTCAGTCATCCTCTTTAACTTTATCATCCAATTTGCTCCAACTCTTGCCAAGTAATCTCTTCGCTTTACAGTTTCTGACAAATATTTTTGCGCATTATCGTGCCTTCATTAGTAGTAGCGGTACCAACTAATTCATCCATACTGGTTTTACCGCCAAGTAAGCGCTTTAAATCTTAACCAAATTTAAAATTCCTGTTGTGTGAAACGCAGCTTACAAAACTTTCTCCGGGTTATTTTTGTTAATTTTATCAGATAGAGGTAATCTTCAAGGGAAAGAGGGAAAATTCAATTCATACCACACCGTACAGCCCCACTGTAGACCCACAGTGATAAATTTAATAAAAATCCGTCAAAAAAATGAAACTCAAGACGAAGAGGACAATAGTTCCTTCCTACTATGATTTCACATCTGTTTTTACGTTACAATTAATGCATCCTCAGATCATAATTTCTATTAGAATCACCATTAAAGTGGTTGTTAATATTAACTGAACACTCGCAAGCTTTATTAAAACACTACAGAGTAAAGAGATTATTAAGCCAAAAAATATCTACATTAATTTCACATATACGTCTAATGGCTGATAGAAGATTTCTTGTTGCCATGATGCAAACTGGAAACCAATAACACACACGCGGCTTTTATTCTGAGTCTGAGAAATTTGTATGTTTCCACTAATGCCTTTTATCCAGAAAACACATGGCAATACCAGACGGTGTCTGGCATTACCGGATATTCATTGTCTGCTATTAGTCCGAAAATCAAAGGGTTTACTATACATCAATTTCGAGAGACCTCCGTTGTTTATATTCCGCAAACTGAAATTTACTAGCCGCCGCTGATAGCGATGTTATCGACACACTAGTCAATCCCATTAAAGCTCGTGCCACACCCAACTCAGTGTGCACGTGACCTGCCAGAGGGGCTCATTTTAAAGTTTCCTAGTAAGGAGCTTGGTCGCTCCAAGGGGCGCTAAATTCTGACGCACACCCAACATGCGAACAGTCGTGATCACGAATAAATGTGACATTGCCTCATTTCGTACAGTCATCTCGGATACAGGACCTTGTGCCTTGATATTTCAAGATCTCCACTTAAGCAAATACATTTTCTTTTGCGACTCTTGTATCGTTAAATGAAATACGGTAGATACTGGGGATACTGGGAACGACCCGTTCTTCAAGTGCCTCAACACTGCGGGTTCCAACTTTACGTTGGCTTGATCTATAAACATTCGGATTCCTTGGACGAGGGATCGGCCCGTCGCAAGGCCTCTACCTATTTACAGGACAGCACAACAGAGAAAAACGCGGACAAACATCCATGGCTTGAGTGGGATTCGAACCCACGGTCCCAGCGACCAAGAGGCACAAGGCCCACGCCTCTGACCGCGCGGCCACTGCGGACACCGAAATACGGTAGAACGGTTATGAATGATTAATGGATGGATATGTGAAAGGTAACAGTATTAATGTACTTTACCACAATATCACGACAGCTTCGTGGAAGAACTTCCTGTTGGACAAACAAATAAAAAGGTAATAAAGTTATCAAGCTATCTAGGCATGGTTTAAACCTGGTACGTTCCAGATGACAGTCATACCGCTGTACAAACCCAATCGACACATTCTCCGTCAGGGCGGAATGATAACTTGTCAGACACAATTATTATTGTTCTTCTTCAGTTCTTGCCAGTTACACCGTCTAACCTGTCTAAATTTCATTCCAGAAATATGTAGCCAGCAGGTTTTGCAATGTTGTGGTTACAACTACTGATATGTATTTAGGAGAAAACGGATTAAGCCGAAAGTTGCAATAATGGTTAGCAGTCCTGTTTCGTACTCAGAAGGTCCCAGGTTCAGTTCTCGGCTCAGGGACAGGTGATCCTGCCTGAATTTCAAATAGGTTTCTCATTCTCGCTCGGAAAACTCCAGAATAAATTAGGTCACTGCCGCCTCCTTCGACATCCTTTCCAATTCACGGCTTATTAATCATCCTGTTTTTCGATGGCTATATATTCTGAGTTACTTACATCAGCACTAAATAAAACACAAATAAATAAATAAATAAATAAAGGGTCCAAATCTGTCTCAGAGAGGCTGTTCTGTTTGAAGCCACTCCGATATCCTTCCACACAGCAGAATGCTGATATATTAAGTTAAATAGGCTATTAGCCCTTCCTCCGCATGCAGCTCAACTCATCACCCATATTTCCCTTCTACATTCCAAGCTTTATTTCAAATTTCTGGTGATATTCCCTGATTGAAGTCAGTATTTCAACAAGACGTTTTAGGTAAGCGTTAACCATTAATGATGCAGTTGACACAAGGTCAAGATGTACCATCATTGGTTTCTTCTTCTTCTTCTTCTTCTTCTTCTTCTTCTTCTTAAAGTTCCGTTCCAGATGTTGGCGATCAGCATAGAAATTTGAACTTTACTGGCTGGTACTTGAAACAGCTCTCCAGTGGACATCGAGAACCAAGTTTTTAGGTTCTGAAGCCAGGAGATTCTTGGCCTGCCAGGTCCCCTCTTTCCGAATAATTTTCCCTTGTTTAGAAGTTTTCAAGTGTAGGTTGTATTTGTTATCGTATTTTGGAATACATATTTATTTCACATGAAATTTGATGGAACTTCATTTGAGTTATTCTATCCTCAGGATCAAAAAATTCACAAAATTCTTAATTCTGCACGTTTCAAATAGTAGACAAATTGTTATAAAAAATCTGGATACATCTGCAGTACACAGAGACAATTAATCCTAAGTAATATGCTCAATGTGAGATATGACTTTCAAGATACGAGGCGCGTCCCAAAAGTAAGTTTCCCACTCGTCCCACAGCTAGCAAACCTTATATTGAGCGAAGCGACTGTGCGTACGTGATAGAGCAATGACGTAGCATGGCGCATGCACTAACGGTACTTCCCGCGTTCTCACAGTAGCATCGTTGCAGCTGTTGAAGATGGAGGTTCTTATTCCAACTCCCGCCGACTGTGAAGTGCGGTCAGTGATAAAGTTTTTGAATGCACAGAGCACAGCGCCGATCGAAATTCATCGTCAGCTGTGCCGGGTCTATGGGCCTAACGTCATGAGCAAGCAGATGGTGCGTCGCTGGTGCAGACAATTTTCAGCAGGTCGACAAAGTGTGCATGATGAGAAGCGCAGTGGGAGGCCATCCATCATTACAGACGACCTTGTGGAGCTTGTGCGGGAACGCATTATGGATAATCGTCGCTTCACAATTACGGAACTCAGCAGTCATTTCCCGCAGATTTTCCGCTCCTTGTTGCACAAAATTGTCACGGAGCACCTGTTGTTCAAGAAATTGTGCGCCAGGTGGGTGCCGAAGCAACTGACACCAGAACACAAAACAAAGCGTATGGAGTCAGCATTGACATTTCTGCAGCGGTACCATGATGGCGGCGACGAGTTTCTGGACCGGATCATCAGAGGTGATGAAACGTGGATTGCACACATTACCCCAGAAACCAAGCAGCAGTCAATGCATTGGCGTCACAGTGGATCTCCCTGTAAGACGAAATTCAAGCACACGTTGTCGGCGCGGAAAGTGATGTGCACGGTATTCTGGGACAGACGGGGCGTTCTCCACGTCGACTTCCTGACCAGAGGTGAGACGATGAATGCTGAGCGTTACTGCGAAACACTGCAGAAATTGCGACGGGCCATTCAGAACAAGCGGCGCGGGATGCTTAGTGCCGGTATTGTCTTCCTGCACGATAACGCTAGGCCGCACACGGCTCGACGGACAGCAAGTCTCCTGCAGGAGTTCAGCTGGGAGGTGTTTAATCATCCACCCTACAGCCCGGACCTCGCTCCCAGTGATTTCCATCTTTTCCTACACCTCAAGAAATTCCTGTCCGGTCAGCGTCAGCGTTTTGAGAATGACAGAGAGGCGGAGATGATTGTCACACAGTGGTTCCAATCCCAGGCGGCAGACTTCTACGACACAGGTATTCAAAAGTTGGTCCCACGGTATGACAAATGTCTCAATTCCGGTGGCGAATATGTTTAAAAATAGCTGGACACTTGCTGTATCTGTTGCAATAAATATTTCCATGAAATTGTGTTTTGTTTCTGTAAACGGCCCCAGGGAAACTTACTTTAAGGACGAGCCTCGTATATACAAAGTGTGACAAAAAATTCTTGTTACACAAATACGCGTTGTGCACAAAACAACTTTTAATTAACACTCACTCGGTTATATAATTTATTTTTCCTTGTTTCTTTAGTATTTTAAATCAGTTAAATCTTATCTAAGTAATTAAATTCTCAGCGTATGAACTTGAGACTTAATGATCGCTTCCTGCCTGTTAAAATAAAAATATACCCATTCGAGATGAATTAATTATGTTTCGACCATAACGTATGCCGCCACAGTGACCGCGCGGTCTGAGGCGTGGGCCTTGTGCCACTTGGTCACTGGAACCGTGGGTTCGAATCCCACTAAAGCCATGGATGTTTGTCCGCGTCTCTCTGTGTTGTGCTGTCCTGTGTACAGGTAGTGACCTTGCGACGGGCCGATCCCTCGTCTAAGGAGTCCTACCGAATGTCTAATAGATCAAAGCCAACGAAACTTGGGACCCACAGATGCTCACGGCACTAAAGAACGGATCGTCCAAGTATCCATAACTATTACTCATTTAGTATCACACATGTCCTATAGTTTCTTGTTTGAATAAAAATGTGAATAGTTCAATTCACTTCTTCATGTGCTTAACAACAGCCGAACAAGGCTAATCACAGCCAAGCACTGAAAGCAATAGTACAAGAACAAATAATATAGTATATAAATTACGTAACATATAAGAAATATTATTCAAATAAAATACGATCTAATGCGCAATACGAAAAACAGAATATGACCAAAGAAAGATAAGAAATGTCTAAGTATAAACAATATAATTAAATGTTAAAATAACAAAAACAGATTATATATTATTATATGTATTATGTGTACATTATTTGTCACAAAATTAATTTGAAACGTGGCTGTGTAATAATACAAACTCTTAATTAGAATCTAGTTTGGACAAAATTATTCCGAAATTCAATTCAAGGTTTGATAGATTTCATTAAAATCTGCTTTAAGTATTTTGCTGACAGTGAACCTCTTTGTAGGGCGTTCGGCGTTATCAATCGCATTCAGTGTGTTTCGTAGAAAATAATATAGGCCCATTTTTTCTATATTTAAAATATATATTTGATTTTATTTAGAGTAGATACCATATTTACGTGTTTCATAGTTCTATGATATATGTAATACGTTTTAGATGCGAGAAAATTCTCTTTTGTCTTGAGGATAAGATCTGCATGTGTTGTTTGAAAGTCGTAATGTATACACTGCTGGTCGACCTTATAAACCGTAAGCTTTCCATTATGTAATAATACATTTGTTAATAACTCATCACATAGAACGATTGAACTGCACTGTTCTCGACATAAAAGAAATTGATTATGCAGAATATCCAAAGGACGCAAAGTTCACACGCCAAGTATCCTGTGCAATTCGTCACTTACTTCTGCAGAGAACTTTAGGTAACGACTCAAGTACTCGCTGATCTTGGCAGTATCAAGATACGAGTAAGTGGTTGGCATCAGCATTTGGTTTTTTTTACAGAAGGACCCACTGGACATGAAGTGGGCCTCAGAGATGTCCTTAAAGTAGAAGGTAAACAATATTTTTTGGAAAAAATGACGGGAATCGTATCTCGGAATTCCAGGCAACAAGGCGTATGGAATTATGCCTTCCCTCCAACATACTTCCCACTTAAACCTAATAAACTGTTGTATTCCTGAGTTAAAAATCTCCATACATTTAGAACGTTTTCATTTATGCCACCAAGGAAGTCAGTATTGACTCTGTCAACATTTTATGTATATTGTGTTCAACATACCTCATAGTTTCGGTTTTGGAAGAGACAGAAATCAAACCCTGAATAATTATAACGTAGTAATTAACTCAGAAGTTAATGGAACTGTCATTGATAATTTTGTAATATCAATTAAGATATTTAAAGAACTAATTTAAAACATACTCACGCTCATCAGAAATCAGAAGTAAATTCAAGTAAGCCTACATTTTTCATCGCAGAATAAAATCACAATCATAACTGATTTAATTATTATTTCGTTTGTTTAAAACTATCTTACAAACCAATCAGAGAGTGAAATTAACAAAATTCGATTACTTAACCAGATTAAAAATAACGAGTATAACAAGCTTGTTAAGATTGGAAACCGCGCCTATGAAACGTGGACCGGGCCACAAGGGCGTCAGCGTTTTTATTGATTGATCTGGAAGATAACAGAGCACGGATGACGTAGAAGCGTGTGCTGTGTCATTAGACGGATTGAAGGGTCAGTAATTCGTGTGTCTGGCCTTTCACGTGACACGTTTGTGGGTGATGCAGAACACGCTAGCCACGGGCCTTGTGAGAGCGGTTCAAATTTTGCTTAACGTAAGATAATGAAGGAGAACAACCGACCTGCGCAATAAACTACACCTTGTCGAGTGGCAAGCCTTGTGTGTTCCTTCAGTCTGGCAGATTTAGCGCTTAACACTTTAAGGCTGAAAACGAATAGAGAGATGTTTGTAGTGGAGAGGGAGATTACAGTTCGTATGGGCATGATGGATATTTGACCAGTTCTCAAGGCTGACAAGCGATGTCTGCTTTAAAAAATCCAATTCTTATATAACAAAACATATCTAAATAAAACATATCAAATGATTAATGTTGTATAGGAAAAAATAATCGGTTGATTATTTAGAATTATATGAAAGCAATAAATACGCGCGGTGAGGAAAACGCAGGACGTGCATAACGTTGCCAATGGGTTTTAAAGAATTTATATTATTACCTTCAATGGGAAACGAATTCTACAGAGCAAAGTTATTCTTCGGAAACTGATACTTCGTTAACTGGCCCAGATATACTTTCTGATTTTTATGGAACACGAAATTTCATTACTTTATTCACAAAAGATCACAATTGGATCGTATCACGAGCTAGACAAATCCAAACTAAACCCTTCAACAGAAAAGTTAAAACAGGGAAAGAAAGAGAAGGAGTATACGTGAGACGGATTTAGTGAGAAATCAAGGCACAATGAGATCACATAATAACTTACTTTCGTCAATAAAAAAATTAATTAAGTAAATTAGGTATTTCTGCGTCTAAACAAGCATTGCACATCGCTATTACATGGAAATAAGTTGTCGCGTTCACGCTCCTGCTGATTTACCAATGGGAGAAGAGCTCTCGGCACCCATTTTCTAGTACCACAGACCCGGCCTGAATGTGTTGAAGAGGAAGACCTCGGAAATCAAACTCCAGTCGCCTAGCCCGCAAACAACCATTTTAATAATCTATACTGACTCTTACCTCTCTTCTAGGAATATATTTCAAATTATCACCCTATCTTATATTGGTTCTGCAAGTAACTGTTTTCCATTAGACCCCCTTACTAAAATTCTGTAAGCATTTCCTCTTTCGAGCTACGTATGCAGCACAGCGTAACCTTGATTCAATTAACGTAATAATTTTGTCAGGTTTCATATTACATTTAATGCTATTGTGGACTGGTCTTTACGTGCTCAAGCTGAGTTAACTTACTTTATTATTTTGGTTCTTGAAACTTGACTTCATAAAGCAGTGGCCTCCCGTCACGTCTTAGATCGGGGAAATATATCTCTCACGTTTCTCTATAAATGGCAGTATGCCGTATTAATGATCGGTGAGTTCTACTGTCTCCGAAGAATGCTATTCTGTAGAATGTATTACTGAAGTTATGAATGTCCTACTCAAATTAACATGAAAACACAACTTAGGAAAGTTTTTTTCCCGTTTTGCCATTTGGAACCTCAACTTTTATGGAATACTCCTGATTTAACTTCTGTCTGCCACAAACTGGACTATAAGAGCGAACATAATGGCTTGTATTTTGCATTCGAAATGTCTAGATTGTTTAACCTCTTTATCGAAAACCCACTGCTTACTGTGGAGTAACGAATTACTGTTCACCTCATATCGTAGCATCCCAGCGTAAACAACAATTGTACGCCACAATGTGTGAAGGTTATAATTACGAACTGAGCTCTCAGAACCGAATCTCGATACTTTCAGCTTTCTCATATATAATCGCTAAATTTAGCTGAATATATTTTATTTAAAATCAAGTCTGTTCCTTAAATAAAATACAGCGCGCCTCCGTTACAAAAATTGCTTGGTTAATTTTTCTCGAGAAAATAATCGCCATTTATTCTGAGAACTCATAAATAAACACTGCAGGAAATATAAATGCAGAGTTATTAAAGGGTAAGAGGCAGTATATATAATAGTGATTGTGCTATAAATAGCGAGATAAAAGTGGAACTTAGTAATATAATACGCATATTTAACCCGAGGAATAATACGCGTTAACCACTTTGTCTAGGTAATGTGGCAAGGGTAAAAATTATGTCCTACAAGAGAATCACACCACTTTTGTGCTTGCTAAAATTCATACGTGGAATCCAGCTGTCCTCGCAGTGATTTGAATCTTTTAGAAAACTTCTAGGATATTACCTTAAAGTATCAACTATTTCCTGCATACTTTTTATTTTAACATTCACACTCATCCTACTATTTCTCACTTGATGCAGCATAAACTGACACAGTCGTAAAGCTTTGTTAAAATAAGAAGAAACATATCGAAGTATAGATACTGATGTATAACTGTTCTGCTAGACTTCATCTGTTATCTGCGTGATTCTTAATTTAAACCACAACGTTTCACAATTTAGTTCAGACTTCAATCTTTAGATGATCAATGGGAGGATAAAACCGTACCCTGTTCGATCCCCTGTGGAGCTAGTCCCAGCCTTGGACACCGATAATGTATGAAATTTGATGACAAAGACAATCATATGTGATAGATATCACTCGTCGTATTGTAATTGTATATTTTAAGTCTATATTTTTCTAACCCTAAATACATCTTAAACTGTAGGTTTACAAATGCAGTTGTAGTTTAAACAGCGTCTCTAAAGGTTAACGTGACCTGGCCATCAAATGCAACGAGTCCGGTTGAGTGTCCTGACTTTATGGCTGGTGCAATTTCTAGCCAGTTCTCAAATTTTCCTTCCACTGATCTCACAAATTTTTATATGTTCTTCTAATTATATCTTAGCAGTAGACTGAAAAGTCCATAGCTCAAATTGATTACTTTATTTCAGTGTTGACTGAAGTGAGCTGGGTTCCTTGTTTTTACGGTGATGAAACGTCTGATTCCATAACGACAGAAGTTACATATAACACCCGTTTTTATGTTTAATACATACGGATTTGTGTGAAAGTTATATGATTGTAAATATTAGTTAAGTGTACCACTTGAAAAATAAGTTATATAATCTGCTTGTAGAAACAGTCTTTACATATTGACATGCCATTCTACTTGTAAATGAATGATTTTTTAAATACATAGTTATTTTAGACTAGATACATGAAGTAATTTACGGTAAGTTGAGCATGCTAAAACATCATGGAATGCCACCACTTCGTAATCCCGTACGGAGAATAAGGGCTAATATTATCAGAGATGTAAAACAGTAAGTAGTAGTCACATGAATGACTTGGAGTGCTTTTATGATTGTGTCAAAACTTTGCGATTATTATCAGCGGGTTATTTAATTAGTATTGTTTTAAATTAGTCTGAAACAAGAGTTGTCATTAAGAAATGCAAATAAATTACCTACCAAGCGAGGAAAACCTTGGTAAACTTAAAAATGACGTGTGTGGAAATGTTAGCGTGCGTGAAATTCGTCTGCTGACATAACTCCTTAATTTATTGAAGAATGGTTCTCTGCTTATCTATGCAAGCTGTCATCATATTTCCTCTTCCATATTAATAAATCTTTTATTTTATTTTCTGTTTGTTATCAGTGCGGACTGATGGTCGGTGCTTCTTGTAACCAAAATTTCAAGAAAATTGCAAAAACCACGATCAAACAATTACAGAAATTTTTTGCTTGTTAGTTTGTATTTTTCTGATTCCCCCCTTTTTATCTTCTTTACATTTCCTTCTTTGAACTTCCTTCCTAGGCTATACTATATCACTTCCCCAGTTGCTTATTAGGTACTACGTGTCAGAGATAACGCCGAATTTAAAACTTTCCCATTTGAGACAATAATTGCTCTATCTGACAGGACTATATTACAGGAAACAGTACGAAACAAAATTATGTGAACAGGAAACAAATTTTAAAAATGTGAGCTTATAGACAATGACGCCCTGTAGTCTTGTGGATGAGAAACCTATCGTATCATTTTTACCCTTAAGAAGGAGTCAGCAAGTTACTCCGAAACGTTAGTAACTACCCACAGAACTACTCGGAGTCATAACTCAGAAATATATTCTACAAATTCGCCGGTCTCAAAAAATGTACATGTAATACAGAGCAGTACTCGAGAAAATTATTTCCCTGTAATTCCCATTTTATATTTTTAATATCCATCTCATTAAACACTCCCCGTTTGTTGAAAGTAAATCAACAATAGTTTTCACTCTACATTTTTGCAGCCGTAGATACTTTCCAATGAAAAGAGGATTTCGTTACGCCCAGACTCTCCTTTAGATAGGTTTTACTGCATTCAATTTGTGACGTAATAAGCCAGGAGGCAATATGCACGCCTTACTTAACAGCCTCATGCGGCATTCTTTGTGTAGGGCATACTTGTTTTTGTTTCCCGCTTTGCTTAGTCACTTTTGATTGGCAGTGTTGATTGTGTTAATGGGCAATAGCTTTCCACGAAATGTTGAGCCAATATTACATTATTACTACAGATACGTTTTGAATTTAATACTACTTTAAGTTAAAGTGAATTCAATAAAAGTCTACGCAAGAAAACATTTGGAATTTTAAAAGCTTTCTTAGTTTATTACTGTATCTATGCCTTCTGAGCACTTCATTAGCTATTACGGTTCTGTATACAGCGTCTTCACCGACTCAGTCACGAATTTAAAATTGTCTTAAGTTTTTTAATAAGCCTGGTGTGGGGAACCGCCTGGTCATGTCATATATACGTTATATAAAATATTATAAGAGCAAAGGAAAATATTATTTGTCGAAACAAGTACAATCTTAATCAAGAAGTCGTCACGTAGCACCACGTGATTAGATAATCCAATGTGCAATCGCAATTTAAATCTTGGCCAAAGGCCTATATGTAATTGATGAATTAATTATTTATTTAGCTGTGTATATAATACAACAAGAACTTCCTCGTAACCGCTGGTTCTTGCGGGCAAGATGCCTTCCCGTAGGCTTGTAATGATTGGATGTCACAACAAAAAGACAACAAAAAATATTGTTGAAAGCAAATCCTAGGTAAGATTTAAATGAATTAAAATTTACAATTATTGTGATACAGCAGTGGTACATTTTACTTCTCAAGTTAACATTTGAACCAGCGTGCTCATTGAAGTGGGCTATGAAAAACTGAAAACAACAATCTGGAAAATACTTAGGCCCATTCCGAATCTCTTGCACCTTTTCACTCTTGTATATTTGCAGGTTCCCGTCATTGCCCAGTTACAATGAGATTTAATGCGCATGAGTGAGCTATTCCAAATTACAGTGCGCCGTTAATAAGGCTGCTCGCTGTAATGATATTCTGATTGCCTTTGTGTACGCTGTTCTGGGTATCATCCAACGGGGATAGCTAAGGGCACCGGCACATAATACGGAATTGGTCTGAGGACCATGGATAATGAAATAAAACCGGCTTTTAAAATCAGCATTCTTCAACCCAAGTGGAAATTATAAAGAAATTACGATTTATGAAGTTTTCCTTATTCCTAAGCACCACATGGACTTGGCTGTGAAGCTCCAGGAGCAATCCTGACTTAAAACGAGGGTGATTGATTAACTTCACTCTCTGGGTGCTTTACCCCAAGAAAAGATCTGCTTAATAGAAAGCATAACACGACATTTGTGTGGTGCTGAAAAACGAAGTTACTGTCTTTGCCAGTGTTCGAACCACAGGTGTCCACCTCAGTTGATCGGACTTATAATTAATCTCGAATCTTGAATGAGTTATGCGTACTTATTCCATTTGTATATGGGTGTTTGTGTCGGCTTGTGATGGAAAGGCGTTATGATATGGATGGACCATATCGAGTATATAGAATCCTTCACTTGAATCGTCAGCTAAGTTATTTTAAATACCTATTTTAATGTTATATAATTGAAAATTTCGCCGAAAAGTCGCGATCTTGGAGATCCGAAGTCCAGACGCCGGCCATTCTGATTTAGGGTTTTGTGACTTTCCTTAGTTACTCCAGGTAAATACCGTGACAGTACCATAAAGTGACTATAACCGCTTCTTTTAATATAATTTTCAATTCATTTATTCATTAATTATACCATCGTTCAACTCTATGAAGGTATAGCCTGAACACCCATAAATAAACCAATACAAAAACCAAAAATCAATATCAAAAAGGTTCGACATTTCAAACGTTGCTGTTGAGTTGTCTGCACTCTTGTCTCGCAAAGAACCCATAATTCTAACCTCCGGTCCTCATTTTTTCAGTACCTATAAGCGATGCTCAACATTCTTTCCGTGTTATGATTAAAAGTAATGCAACCATTTGAAACTACACTAATAGGCCCTTCCTGTGCAGTTGAAAAGCATCCTTAGGCAAACAAGAATCGAATGACACAAAAACAACTAAGAATCACGATGTGTCGGATACCAAGAATCGATCCGAGAGAAAATAAAACTTTTTCAGCGAACGTATCTCGCTTTTTTCAGCATTAACAGAAAAATTCAACAAATCTGAAATCACTAAAATGTATTCAAAATGTGTATTGTGCATAAATAGGCTAATAAGCTTGAAAATTATCAATGCCATAATCGTAATTAAACTTCGCACTGCCCGAACAAAGGTTCAACACGAGGTTATTATGCTACAAATAAGTGTCTAGGAAGCGAATGATTGGTCGAACTGAGTGCAAGGAATCATTTTTCATTTCATTAACTCACAATGACCTATTGGAACATTATTCTTGAAAATGTCAGGGGTCGAGTTCCCAGCCTGGCGGCCAGAGTGCAAACCCCGGAGCTAACGTCTTCGATGCAAGATGAAACATAAAGGGCGGTGTGGGAGGGGAAGAAATGGTAATATGATATATGAGAATGGGGAAAGACAGGCAAGACCCAGACAAGAGCGCATACAAGCATAAAGAGAGAGAGAGAGAGAGAGAGAGAGAGAGATTGTGTGATGGAAAAACGCAGAAGGGAATGGACGACTTCAGGGCCACCTAACGGTACTCTTGAGCGATTCTCTCCAGGACCTCCTACTTGCAAAGAAAATAATAAGTAATGAAGGTGATAAAAGAGAAGAGAAAGAGGGGTGACGAATAATATCGAATCTTCTGAAAGGCTATCAGAATATTATTAAAAGTTTTTGTAGCTTTTAGGAGTATTTATTCTCGGAAAACCTTTACCCATTTTCCAAGAAGTTTAAAAAGCTAAGGAGTGTTGCTGATGACATGCTACTTTATTATTGTTCAGATTTATTCTTCTATTAAGAACTAAATAAAAAATGGCTAACAAGGAACACGCTAGTATTCACTTTCACAACTCCGATGTCAACTCGACGTATACAGAGGTGTCCTTAATGGACGAAAAATGCTCCTCATTAAACACGACAAGGCCTGACAGTCTTGTCCACAGCAAAATGAATGTGCACCCTGCAGGGTTTCAAGAAACACTTTCTTCTGTGTGCTGTAACTTTCATAAAATTAGCACATTGTACACAAAGATGTAATACAAAATAAAATAGGATATATTATCATACTTAACAAAATCACATTTCTTTGTCTATGTTCTATCGTCTTTAGTTAACGATGCTAGAGTTTCGTTTCATTGAACTTGTCATATTTTATGTGCTCCATCGATGAATAATGTACCTTTGCAGAAGAAAGAACCGGGTACACACAGATACTCCAAGAATGTTCTGAATCTACGATCCTGGCTAAGGTATGATACTGCAAGACAGTGCGCGCTTTGTTCAGAAATCTCCCTTTCAGAATCGAGGAATCTTTTTAGGTAAACTGAATTGACTGGAAGTTACCAACATATATGTCACACGATGTTATCCAAGAAAACAGGCTGACAAAAGAAATTTGTGTACCCCTGATTTGAATAGAATCTTACAATATGTACGTCATGATGACAATGTACTACCATCCATGTTCTCATCGTGACAAGCATGTCTGCCCATTGTTGGGTGGAGGCGCCCTAAGTAATTGCAAATAAAAAGAACAGAACGAAGGCAGGGAAAAAATCTTACGTGTTAAAAGAAAACTGTTACACACCCAAGGAACCGATAAGAATAAGTGGCCGTATGCTGTAAACAACAGTTTCGTTTGCACAACAGACAGTTCACTTGAAATTAATTTAAACGAAACAATCGTGAAAGCACGTTGTTAGCAGCAACCTAATAAGAATATTGTGCATTGAGGCCTTTGGTTCACGGAAATTAATAAGCAACCATTCCGACTGATCTTGCTGTAGAAATTGGTTCTCGCAAGTCTGTGGTAACTTTTTAAAGTGTTCGTTACTAAACCACACAATAATGTTCGAGAACTGTTGCTGCAAGGATGTTTTATGACGACAGCATTAGCAGGCGCCGTTTGAAGAGGAAAACAAGAGGTGGAATAACTGGTTCAGATTATTTGCAAGTTAAACTTCTCAAAATGTTTCGACTCGGTATTCAGTTTCTGAGTAGCACTCATAACGTATTTGGTTCAAATCTCCGAGCCATTAATTCTGCTGTGTCATATTTACTTCAGACCTACGAGTAAGACATGGAGGGGGGAGGGTACGGTGAATGTTAAGTTGCTTGTACGTTAAGAACACATGCCGTGAAATCTATGACGTCCTTCAGGGTTATGACAACGTGTGGACTTCTAGGTAGATTCAAAGGTTTCGGGGAAACATTATGTTTCCATCTTCAGAACAAGGAAACTACATCGATATAATTACAATCGTGAGAACCAGTTTCATAATGGGTAATTTAATTTATATTTATTAACACATTCCAGTTTTCGTTAAGACTGGACAACAATGACAGATGTCGTATTTGAGGACCGACATGCGTTTTTGCGCGCGGAAGTAACTGGGTGGAGAATTCTCAGACGACGAAATCCATAGTCGAAATCATTCTCAAAGGACTGACTAAATTGTTGAGAAAACATCAGATTTCTACGCTGTGCATATAGTTCCTCAATTGTTAATCCAGGGCGTTTGATGGTTGCTCCGTTGTTTACGTCAGTAAAATGCGAAGCAAATTACGCCTATACGTAGGCTTATATGAGGCAGGTAATACAAAGAAAAATTTAGATGATTCGACTGTGGTCAATAAGCCTTCAGTCTTGTTATTTTCTTGTTTTAAATATTTGACAGTTATTAGACATAAAAAACTCACACAAATTACGCAACGAAAATCTGAAATAGCTACATTAATACACCTACATTTTATCCCAAGCCAAGGTGCGGCTAATAAATAAGTTAGGAATAAATTCCTCTCAACCGTTGTTCAGCAGCTCTGAAGACGAGGAAAAGGTCAAACGGTCAGTACCAAAATCACGTGGACGCATGCGCAGAGTGGCATGCGTGTTACGTAAGTGAGATCATCTCATTTTATAAAGTGGTGGCAGGACCTACCTAGTCTTGGCTGCTCGCCATACCAACTTGCTAACAGAATGGCTGACCTACTGCTTTTTTATTTTATTTTATTTTATACATAACACGTCCCAAATACATTTGATTCCTAGGCCATCTGTTCGATAATTTAATGCGATCACCCATCAAGTGTAATGATATATATGTACAAGTACTCTGATATACATGCAGGATCAGAAAAATTAAATTTTGAAACATTTGTAAATTATCACTGATTTATTTTATGGTCTTGAAGATAATGTAGCAATAAAAAATTAGATCAGACCTTGTAAGATAAATCAGGGGGCCCAACAGCTAGGATCTCTTTGCTTTTCATTTTACCTGAAGCTTCCGAAACTTTTTATATATTTAATTTAGACAATGGACAAATTCCAGAAGAACGTTTACACAAATTACAACGCACCATTGTGGGAACCTTCAGATTTCACATAAATCATAAAGGGTATTGACGGTGGTAAACTATAACGATTAAGTACTGCCGACTTTCTGGAGTTCTCCACTAGTTTTCAGGTCAGAGAACAACGTTTCGGAAACGGAATCTGTTTCTGTCCTCATGTGGAAGCGTGGAGAGTGCCTACCTAATAGTCGGACGAAAGATTCGCGTTGTTCTTTTATACATGTCTTCTTCATTCGGCCTACTGCCAACATCAATTTTCTAATTTCTAAGAGTAACACAAAATATACCACCACCGAGACAGAGTACATGGCATGAGTGTTCATCAGGTTAGAGCTTTAAGTCCGTTAGGAAAATTTGTTATGTTCGAGGATGTTTTTCTGATATTGCTGTTGGAACAGAAACTAGCGCAGTTCTTTCTGTAAGAACAGTGGTCAGTGTAAGAAAAATGATCACTGCATAAGAGCCAAGGCATTGTAGAGTAAACGGACAGCAATTGTATCTTGGGCGTGGTAGGAAACTTCTCTGTCTTACATGAGAGCGGTCCACGGGCGTTGAATATATACGCATGCATACAGAGTAACATTATCTTACTCTCTCTTTCTCTCTCGCCTTCTTCCTGCTATATGTCACTTTATAGATGGAGTAATAATTTATTTTACACAAGACCCCCTCCTACTACTTGTCGGAAATTGTGGAGTATAAAGTTTTCTCTTCTGCGAGTGTCTATAGGCGATATAGTACGTAATATAACTTGATCCAAGCCACCTTTATTTAAATGCGACATAAAGACAGATCTAGCTAATTTTTCATTGAACAACACGCTAAAACCAACTAATCTGTGTAATTTCTGTAAATTTTCTTAGTTCAAAATCTGGATCACACTGCATAACTGAACATTTAAAGTAGATGGCAATGTTACGAATGCTCTGTGTTTGCAGAATAAGTAAACCGGGCACTTTGTTTGGGATACATGAAAAATAACATAACATATATGCACACTTGAAGACCTTCCATCACTAAATAACCCTGCGGTTATTTGTAGTATCATAACTCTACGCTCTACAGAATTTAGCCTCATTGTCCACTAGATCGATTTGACTTCAGAAAGGAAATCGATTGTTCCACATGAAAGACACCACAGAAGGTTGTTGCTGTTATTCATTGAATGGTCCTAACCATTCAGCTGAAGTTACTGTGTCACTCAATGAATTCCACACTTTTACTTTCAAATAACAAAACTAGTTTATAAACATTTTATACGGTTCATTGTAATATATAATAGAGCTCTTTTTGCAATGGGGTGAGACCACATTTTTGTGGAACTGTGGTCACTAAATGGCTCAGTGTCCACCCACCAGATGATACATGAGTGGATATAGAGCAGCGGTGGAATGATACTGACAGGATAACATCGAAGGACTCAGAGAAAATCCTGTCTCAGTGCCACTTTGTCTATCATAGATCCCACATAGACTACCTGGTCCTCCGTGACACTGCATAACTTTAGAGAGTCGTACGAGGGCGTCTGGACACTGACAAATATAATAAAAATTATATTCTTTATTTAAAAATAAAACATAGATAAAAATGAAATAATTAATTGTTGGTTCGCATGTTAATTAATAACACTACTTGACACGCGTTGAATGAAGGCAGAAGATAATTATGTATGGTGAAATGGAAATAAATGTGTAGTAACTGGTCGTGACCCATTTCAAGGAACTATTATTACACACTAAAACTCCATTTAGTTTAGCCGGTGCCCTCACCGAGATTCGAATAGGACATCATCGAAATACACATCGTCCTTATAGCTAATATATTTTGTGAAACAGTTTATGATCAATAATAGTAAAGTTGCATGTAGGGTTAGGTATTTTAATTTGCTACGGGCTATTATAACTTATTAAATAAAGCACTGTGACGCTAATTTAGCACCATAAATTTTCTGAAACAGGCAGATGAACGCAATTTAAATTAATTTGTAAACTATTTAATGGTGTTAAATATCTGCAGAGGTTATGCACAGTCGTAGACATAATAATTCGTAGATTCCTCTATTATCAGGGCCATGATGAATGCAGCAAGGACCTCCGAAACGTCGGTAAACTTCTACCAGACTAGAGGGCGTTACAACTCAGACGACAGCCACTTCCTATTCACCGGCGTAAAAACCTCAAATCCCACTTAGTCTTGACATTCGTATGATAGTACAAAATAAAATCATAAAAATATCTGTTAGGATGTTGTTGTTCATAACAAATACCATGCAGTATGTGGACCACCCGGCTGTTTTCTAAATTTTGTAGAAGATATTCTTCAGTTACTTGAAGACAGTCAAACATGCATTGAAATTTGATTTCGTGATGAATGCAACTGGGCAGACAGGAACGTTTTTCTGCTATGAACTTTTGTGGTTTTATTTGGTCTGTTTTAAATCTTGAGGTTGTTCTCTATTCCTCTCTATTCAGAACTTCATGTAAGAAGGCTCCGCACAGTCTGACCTTCATATCAGTCATGCTGTGGCGGTTTTCGTAACGGTATATTTTCATCTATTGCAATTAATATATAAACTAAATTAATTCAAAAGCTTGTCTTTTATCGTTTGGGAAATTTAGCTTACAATTTTCAGTTCTATTGTAATGCGCACTTTATGATTTTGAATAATATTTGGAATTCATTTGTTATACTAAATGTATTTAAATCTTTTATATACTAGTAACATTTTAAAAGCTGTAGAACACCGAAGTTACCTATTAGAGTTTGTATTTAGTTATTGTCTTTAGTGAAGATTTCTGAGAATTGTAAGGAAGAATCTAGTTCCGCTCTGATGTCCGGAGAGCCACTGGACCTTGCAACGAGGATCTTAAGAACACACTGCATTACCGTAGACATCATACTACTCATTTACAGATAAAGTTCCCGGATCAGAACTAATCACGAGTTAACGCGGATTAGGTAGTAGTACTGGCCATGACACACTTTACAGCATTTTAAATAGTGATTTTAACCCAAAATAACAGCCAGGTTTATGCAGAAATAGCAGAGCTATTACATTGAGGAAACGATTATTTTTAAGAAGCATGGCGAAAATTAAATAAAACTCTGTGCCACCAAACTTGTAATTCATATATTTAAATCCGTCGTTATGCCTTCCTTTCTTATGTTTCACACATTTGGAATGCTATTTATATTCATATTATACTTATTCTCGGCGATATAACTTGAAGAATGATTCATGCGATGGCTGACTGGGACTTTTATTAAAATAAAATAAAAACGTCAGTGTAACTGAAAGCATTAAAATTTTAGTGCGCTCTCTGTTCTCTTTTCTGAGTATGCATAATAACTTGCCCATCTGCGTGCCCGCTTTCTTTCCCCTGACTTTGCCCCTTCTTTGTTTTATGATGTCTACATCTATCTGTGAGTATTTAAGACCAACAATGAAGTGGAGTGCTTAACGATACACCGCAGAGCATATTTCTTATACAAATCTCAAGCAATAGAATGTCATTTGTTTTTGTTTTTTTCTTAAAGTGATAAAAAACAAGCATCTACACTTGGCATTACTAACATTTTATGTTATTAGAAGATTAACGCCATTGAAGTTTCCAAACGCGAATAAAACCTCTGATCTGAAATTACGGAATTAGAAAGATATAAAAGTCTTTTTTAACCGTTGCATTACAAAATGACTGTTGTAAGTTGCATCTTCAATTTATTCTTTATTTGTAGATTTCTGTTTTCTAGGTTATTGCACTGTGTAGTATGGTAGATGTTTACCAACGATGACGGAGGCAGTATGACCTCTGATAGGTTGGTGGAAATCTACCAGACTACACAGCGCAACAACCCAGAAGACAGAAATCTTCCTACTCACCGCTGCGAAAACCTCAAATCATATATTCTTTATTTGTTCAATATCGAACACTATAGCATAAAATAAATTATTAGAGAACAATGAATTAGAAAGAACGTAGAAGGAAGCTTTTGTGGCCTAATTTGAGCTATTATCCAAGAATTTAACTGACTTACCAGTCTCTCGGGCGGAATTTTTAATCCTGGACCTTTCGAACACAAGGCAAGAGTTCTAACCGTTCGAGTGCAGCGTTAGATAAAAATATACAGTTTAAGAATTTCGATCTACGGGTCCCTGGCTGGATGGATATAATGTGAGGAACACTATCAGTTCTCATTGTCTGTCTCCTTGTCTCCATGTGACTGAAGAAAAATCGACACAGAAAGCCACAACACTCAGTGTCAGTGGCTCGGTGTAGACACGAGACCACATTTCGGGTCTGAGGCTAAAATAAAGCTGCTAAGCACGACGCTAAACAAACAAAAGTAGATGGCATTTTTTCCTGCAGTAGACAGACTTATAGGAGCAACGTGACTGCTTACATTTCTTGCTATTACTGTCTACTGTGAGAGTTTATAAGAGACGAAGGAGTTGCTAAGGGAGTAGAGCGAGAGAGCGAGAGAGAACAAATGAAGGGATAAAAAATTCAAAAACTTGACCGTGCTCACCTTGTGAAGGTCTCTGATACCACGGAGACCAGATTGCTGCAGCAGCCAGCATCTTCAACTTTCAACTTGGTCTGTCTGCTGGTTTTATTGGGGGCGGTAACAGATACAGAGAAAGAATGAACAGTCTAGGAAGGGGAAGTCCCTCGACATAGTAATATAGAACCATAACAGGTCTAAGCTAGTTGAGATCTAATGCTAACAACGGAAAACAGGTAAGAAAATACTACTACCGCATGGTAAATCTGTTTGAGATGCAGAGGATATGATGACGTAGCTGGAGTCATAATGATGACGTATTAAGGTACAGGTTGGACGTTTTTTTCTTAAGTGACGTCGGATAACAGCCTGGTACCGGTTATTTATGCTGCGTACGGACTGGGTGGATTAGGTTTGTGGTGTTATTATATACACGAGGTCGGATGAACGCATGTGACTTTGAACTTTTGTGGTTCTGTGTAGGTGGCCAGTGTAATAATTAAATGTCAAGAACTTCGGTTGTTTTGATGGTTACTAGTTGCAGGTTCTTAACATATAGTAAACTAGTCCAATTTATGTGCTGTAACACTGCAAAACTGTATAATATTTATATCAGGTTACTAGACCAGACACGAATTGGAGAAAAGCTATTCCTTCCATGACTAAATCGAATGTTTTAAAACAAACAACTTGATTAAGTTTCTTTCACTCTGTTTAGTTTAGCTGCAAGGTACAGCGGGACAACTGCAATGTTATTAGAATAACAATTTCCTAATTAGGCCTAGATATCACGTGTTGACACGTGTGCTATCGGAATATTTCATTCCATCGAGTTTCTTAACTTTCTGTCAGTCAGATTAATCCAAAGTCAACAAAAATGTCTAATTTTTTTCAAAAGCACAAAGGAACAATCACATAGAACGTACACCCACATGTCTTACACAAAATATATAAACCTAAAAAGTGAATTAATTGTTGGTATTCCTTTTATGGTTGTATTTAATGTTGTCTTCCAAGCTGCATAGTGTCGAATGGAAAGGTGATTATGAATCATGAAGTGGGAAGAACGTGAAAGTAAACCTTTGTAGCCTTCATTAAACATCCTTCCATCATCTATTGAAGAGACTGAGGAAATCCATGGAAACATCATTCAGGATCCTGAGTCGGGGCCGGGAAATGAGACCGTCATTTACCGAATAAAAGCTATTAATTTCAAATAACAATTATTTTTAATGAATCAGGATGGTCGGAGGTTCCTTGTTTCGGAAATCTGACTGAAGATCGACAAAATCGGTGTTCTTTTCACTAAATATAACGCAGCTAACGGTTGTCAGGTCCAACGTGTATCACATCCGAATGGTGTATCCAATCTAGTACTGTAACAAGTGCGCCAAAACGAAAAATGAAAAGCAAATTTCTCAGTTCTAAACCAAACATCTCGATAAAACTTAACTGCTGGACGTATTCTTCAACTATTTAATTACCTTCAGTACATACAAACAAAGGAAGCGATGACTGCGCCTATCTTTTGACTCCCATTGGTGATTAAATCTTATGCGGTTCGCAGATTGTGACCGGATTGCTGCGAGAAGGAATGGGATATTTCTATTTGAGACATTATCGCTTGTAATGCTTATGGAGAACCACAATATGTCCTTCCAACGAATCCGACGTAGACGCTCCACGTAAGAACAAACGACTTGTACTTAAATCTCAACAAATAAACGCTGTTAAATATAAAACTACAATTCGTCACAAATTTTACCAGAAAGTGTGAGTATGTTCACACTATTTTATGAGCTTGGATCTTTGCAGGTTGTTAATTTTGCCTGTGTTAAATGGGTTCATAAAACTTGTCTTTTTCCAATAAGTCTAAATGCATTAGTAAACCAGTTTTGAAGATTTTGCAGCGGAAATGTATCATCAATTAGCAATTATAAGCGCCTTATTTCTATTTGTTTAAGTCGCTTGCTTGAGGCTACTACAGAAAATGATTGATGTTCATAAAATTACGAATCACGAGCGATTCATAGTGAAAACTCCAGGCTATGTGCGGAGTCCAAGAAATTGTATGCATCTGGTTAATATCCGACTTATAAAAAATAAAAAACTTGACTTCATCCGATAAAATCATAATTTAAAAGCAGTGAAAAGAAAGCTCTTGGTCTATATCACTATGCGATCCCAACTTCTAACTGCAGAAAATCATGATAAATCTAATATAAAAGAATACTAAAATGCTTGGAACTAAATCCCAGTAGCGGAAGAGTACCGCTGTTAATTAAACATGCAATATACTGTAAAATGAAATTATTAGGTCAAACCATTTAAACTAGCCTAACACCAGGAAATGCAAGAACAACGTGTCAATTCTGGAGCTTTCGCCACAATATGGTCTTTCAAAGGACGCGAGCGACAGAGTTTTCCGAGTTATCTGGATGTGTGATGATTTCCCACGCCACATTTGTCTACGGGATTACTCGCACGAAAGTCTAGACTCGCGCTCCCAAGGGGATTCAATTTCAGGCGAAAAAAACCCAAGTACGACTGCACGTAAAGTAACCGTATCTAAGTTGGAATGTGTTGAAAAATTTTACTAAATCCCCCAATATCATATATAACAAAATTTTGTTTAATGGTTGAATTGTTACATGTGAACAGACGGACATATAAATAAATTTGGAGAAGCTAATAAAAATATTATTACAACTTTCAGTTGCGATAGCGGCGAAATACACTGTTCTTCCTTCCAAGAAAATGCACATATCCGTCACAATTATAAGTTGGTCATATGTTGCTAATCTTCAGAAGGAACTGTTATCTTTATTCCGAGAACCACATGAAATCTATAAACAGTCTCTGTGAGTGACCTACAGAGACATGAATGTTGAAGCAGGTGGTGTATATTGTTACCATTAACCTATAGAATTTTAATGTATTCATATATGAGTATGCATTTCTTAACTTGCTGTTTATTAACATGCATGTTTTAGCACTGTATTTTATATATAATGCAGAATATTTGCTTCGTCATCTCTGTCGATTTGTATCGCATAATAAGTTAATAAATAACGCCGTTGGAGTGATTTCGTATATTTAAAGAGTAGGTATGAAACAATGATGACCACTATCCAGGCTGATTTCCTGAAAGGAAAACAGGAAAATTACAACATATATAACCATAAAAGCCTGTCTGGTAACTTGTTACAAACACTGGAGTTGATTTTGTGTCTTGCGCCTTAAATTTCTGTCTTTGGCTGTCTCAAATTGGCTGGATGTACAAATCCTTATGTTCGCAGTGTCAGTCACTGTGGGATATTTACCATAAACTTCCAAAATAGAAATATCCGTTATGACAAGGACTGATTCAGGAAAAAAGTGCAACTCAATATGACAAAATAATTAGTCTACGGTTCACAACTTCCGCCTTAGAATAAAGTTATGACGTCTAGCAACAATTGCTTTTCAGGTTAATTGCATCTACCTGAGCACCACACCTGGAGATCACACTCCACGCATTCTTTATCTCGGTAATCAGTCAGTTTCACGCTTTTCCCGCTTTAACTTGTTATTCATCGTTTAGGAGGCTGGTCCGTCCCAAAATACGGTCTAGACGAGGTAGCGAAGACAGAAATTATCGCCTTTGCTGTGAATTTAATTGTGATCGCCCTGCCCAAAGCCAGTCAGCGTTCTGTCTCATCAATCAAATTATTTCTAATATGGTCTGATCGCTCATTCAATATTCTCCGTTTACAATCTCCAACTCGTAATACATTTATCCGCAAATCGTTATCGCCTTCAGGATTAGCGTGCGTGACGGAACGCTATGCTTAGAAAAGTAAAAATACTGTCTCTTGTTTAATTAAAGTTTAATTGTATTAAAATGGTAAGAATGGGGAAGAATGGGTAAGAATGACGTGAGTTAGAAAACAAAAATTTTACGTAAATAAAAGGAAGAGATAAAAGAATAACAGCACTTACAACATGAACTGTTATAGACAGGACCTTGGCATTTTATGACACGTCAAATGTAAGGAACATACTGCTTCTTAAATCTGCATTATTGTTAGGCTTGAAAAATAAATTTAAAAAATGCAACCTGGATTGAAAGTGGTTTAGATCATGTTCTATGTCTTATTGATACGCCCACTTAATGCCATACGTGTTTGTATTTAGAAAATGCAGGCTACAAATATACGCTATGCCTATGAACTTTAGAGACATAAGAAAATAATGTAAAATTGTTTCATTTCATGTAATGGCTTTCATTAAAGAAGTAGTAATTTGAAAAAAAAATAGAACTCGATATTAAAGACGGTTGTAGAGAAATATTACTTCAATGAAGGAGCTTACGGTAGGCCATCTATTAGAATGCGCATAGGAACTTGAGTGAAGGAAAGATCCTTTTTGTAGTCATAATGCTACCAAAGGCAATTAGTTAATGTCATTGTTACGTTCATATTTTATTACTTGCTGCTTTGTTTAGACAAATGAATTAACACTTAGGCATTGCACTAAAAATGGACAGAGAAAAACGGGAAACTTTCAATTACGAGAAGTCCTGCTACAGACTTTCGGACATTTTGTAAATTTAGTAAACGCTAAACCATGTAAGAATATATGTTATGTAGTAAAAGGGTAATTTTCCCCGCGTCTAGGCACCTCGTGTCAATGACGTATGACGTAAATGTCCACGCAAAACGAGTGTTGACACGAAGGCAGGCAATCATACAAAACAAGGATTTATTGTAACATTCTTCCGGGTTTTGGTGCCGTTTAGACTCGTCGGTAAATGTTAAAGTTTCGGAGAAACATGTCTCCACCTTCAGCCCCGAGGATGGAGGCAGTATTTTTATCCGAAACATTTACATTTACTGACGAGTCTAAACGGCGCCAAGAAGTTCGTCATCAACCTTAACGCCGTGAGAAGCAAAAATCTCACATAATGATTCGTCAATTTCGTCACAATTAAAGTATTGAAGTTTTTACTGTTGAACAGTGCTTACAAAACTCAAGTGGATAGCAGGTTGTTGTAAGCAAACATTCTGGGCAACGTAATTCAACTGCTGAGTTCAATTAGAGTAGTCACGATAATCGTTGTCATTACATGGCACTGCGATGCAATAATATGATTCTGAGAAATTAGAATCCAAGGATAAAGCCGCTAGAGAAAACACGTGGAGAAGTAAGACGACAAAACGTATAAAAAACACCTCGAGACAACAATAAGTTACTTTTAATGTAATAAGGACGCACTACATTATTTTAGACCGCAACTGGCTTTATTTTATTGCGATATATTACGGCCCCTTTGACCGTAAAAGCAGAAAATTTTTAAACTTGAAAAGGTCATTACTATACAAATGTTTCGGCATATTTATTTTTTATTGTTTTGATTCAATGATCTTAACAATACATGTAGACGTTTATCATAAATGAAAATTATTACTAGTTTCATAAATTAAACTATTCCAAGAATTATTTATCGTCAAATATTAAATTGCTTTATAAATTAGAATGGTAAGACGTCCTATTTGAGATAGGTCCTCGTATTTGTTTGGAAGGACTGTGAAGACCAAGAACAAATGAATCATGCCAACTCATTCCAGTCAACTTTTGAACTGGTTACTTCTCGAAATCAATTTAAACGTGTAGTTCAACATCAACTGGGTCTGTTTCACGATATGGCCACTTCTCGTTTCTGTCACTGTGGTGTATATTTTTTGTTGGGCTGATATATATCACTTATTTGCAGCCGGATCCAAAGTTTGATTAAAACTTCTACGTACTGAACAGTAGCTTTGCGAGAAAGACTAATTATGACAAGGAAGAAAGGCAGAGAGGCCTTACAATAGCTATTATTTTTATATTGAAACACACAAAGGCATATAGAAGCCCTATTAAGCAGCTGTACATTACTGAAGTCCTGTTCTTATACTGCGTCTTGAACAGCATTGTGTACTTGCGTACAACATGACAGTAATCATGCGACAAGACGCCCAACTGTTGCTTTTCTTTCATTCAGTCGCTGTCTTTCTGTTGTCTGTTCCTGTCAGTGTTTATTAGAGGCGGTGAAATAAATGTAAAAATAATTACAAGAGATATGGCAGTGTAATATGTACCGCGTATGTCTCCCGGTCTGTCTATCCGTAAGAGTTCAATAGTGCAGAGCTTTTTCCAATCGGCAATAGCTCGGTCTACAGGATCCAACAGAATAGGTGTTTGAAGATGGCTGTCTTCTGGGTTGCTGCTTTCTGTAGTTTGGTAGATGTTTATCGACTTTTCAGAGGCGCTCCACTTGAAGATGGAGGTAGCAAGCATTTCTGAAACGCTGATAATCGTCTACCATACCACAGGGCGCAAAAATCCATCTTCAAATTCGCTTATGTGAGAACCATAAGTCTCGCACAACAGGTGTCTACCCACTCTCTTTTTACGTGAAGACAAAGGAAGAGTCAACTTTCGAAACTTAGTGACTTTTAAGGTTTTGATATTCTTAAAACTTTTAAGGCGGTCGACGGATTAAAATCCAGAAGAAGAAAAGTTGTTAAGTGAAATGACAAGCACCGTCAGGGCATGAAGGTTCTGTGAACTGCAGAGAACCACCGTACCAGCATCTGCTCGAAAACACGAAGGGCATTAATGGGATCAGTCCGCCACAGAATTCTATTTTCGGATATCCAAAATCGTAGTACCACACATAGGTCCATTAGGCCTTGGCAAAATAACACTAAATAAACAAAATACTACAGCAGAGAGTTGTATTACCGACTCCTTTATAAGCTATTCCTATTACCTGCTTACACTACGTATCAACCGCCTCATTTTGCCTTAATGACATTCTGTTCGATTCCACGATTATTTACAATTTAACCTTAAAGGATTGATTAGCTACGGTAAATTACGTGATTGATCGAGTGATTTCGGCCATACACGAAAAGTAAACGAGGCTGGCATTTAGGTAAAGAAGAAAGGAGATAAAAAAAGGAAGACCTGTACTTCGTCATGGCTCAAATGAGCAATAACGTGCGAGTAAGACTGGCTCATGTACAGCGGCAAGAAACCTTAAATTAATTCCGCTGTAAAACTAGCTGTAATAAATTTGTTTGTTTTCTCGCCCGCCTTCAGTGTTTCACCACACTGTCACGCTGTAGTGTGCTCAAAATTTTGGGTGAGGCCATACGTTTAGTAGGCTATTAAGGGCGTTCTTTCTCCTGCTAAGATTAGGGCTGTGTTTGGCTAATTATAGCTAAACATGAAGATGCAGAAATAAAAAGAACAAGTGTTTATAAAAGGGGTAGACTTAGTACCACATAAGAACATTTTACAGTTCACATTAAAATAAACAGAGTTCCTGTAATATTCCTTTCACAATTAAAATAAATATACCGCAATGATACAGAGTAGACCACGTTAAAGTGTTTTTGCAGGTAAGTATCTGCACAATCAACCTTGCTTTGCAATAAGCATGACGGGAAAATAAAACAATTTGAGAGTGTTTGCGCAACGTGAAAACCAGGGAAAATTGTTAAACGCTTGTGGAATGTTTAGGAGAACGCTGTCAGACCTATTTAATCCGAGGGTTGAGGAACTCCCGTGCACAGCTTGTGTATCGTGGGACGAGAGATGTGGCAACATGCTTTCCTCTGCACCTTCAGCCAGATGACAGGGTTCGAATCTCGACAGGGCAGAAACTTTCCTTCAACACAACGTCTAAACCGGATGAAAAGTCCATCTATCACACTATTCAACGGGTCGGGCAAAACGAAGCTGTTCACTTTTCAGTATCCAATTCCGAGCTTAAGAATGCGTGGAGCTGCATCTCCATTACCCCTCACGTCTATTCTACTTGGCGCCTAGTAGAACGAAAGGGAAAACTTCACTTTTACAAACCAATTTAGCTGAGAAAACGATGATAAATGTTACAGAATCCCTGTGAAGAGCACTCTGACATTGTCGTAATGAGCAACATTCTATCAACAGAATCTTTTGTACAGGATGAAAAATATTTGCGAGCCTGAGGTACGTCACAGAAAGAACGAAGGGAAGATAGAAAGGATAAGGAGGAACAAGAAGACTTAAGAGTTATAATTTTTCCTTCCCTCACCGTACCTCAGCTGACTAGCCGCCAAAGCGTGTATTTATAACGGTCAACGAAGCTCGGAGACATTTTGCCTCCGATTGCAATTAATAATAAGCATGTATCATTAAATTAATAAAAATGTTATAAGAAAGTAAGTACAGTGCACGAAACCGCAATTTGTAAAGTACAAGAAGAAACCCTCAAACTGTAAAAAGAAAAATCGAGAAGGGGAACTATAGTTCACTATTGCGTGTAGCAACCGACGATGTCACAGCGTCTCTATCCAAGTGGAAATGAATGAGTGCGGTAAAAAATAGAGACGCACCGGAGACTTTTCTCAATTAATCGTTCCGGATTGTGTCAAACCGAATAAGTAGCCGGTCTAACTGATTACAACACGCCATCCCCACGTCATGACCTGTCGGCTTCTTTGACCATCTGTTCCCTTCTGCCGTCTATTGTTAATATCAAATATGGTTGCGTCATCCGTACTTAACAAGTCGAACTGGCAATATTGTAATCCGGTAGCTTACTACATCATGTTAAGGATCAGGACTTCAAATCCTTGTTAATCTTTCAAAAAAAAAACATCCCTTGATAGACATATGTCAGAATAGACAGCGTTATCGGCGTTAACGGTTAACGGCGTTCTGTATTCTGATGCTGTTAGCTAGCATTGAATTTTATAAGTAGCGATACAAATAACAAGTGTCTTCAACACTGCCCATTGTCTGTGACACAGACGTCTATTAGAAATTTTACACGTGTCCATTAATAACAAGTAAAAAATAAGAATAGATAATCATCTCCTTAAAACACAAATGTGTAGTACAGCTCTTGCCAATGATCGCAGTTTATATCAAAGTGGTATTCAGTCTTCTTCCGAATCTTTACCTATTCATCATTTAAGATTATCTGCGGTTCCTACTCAATGCGCCTGAAACAGTGTTGTGCATAATCAGCCACATCTCCCATTACACACACCTGAGTATTTCGTACATAAAGGAAAATTTGTTTCTGTGTTTATGTTTAACGCCATGACGACGTGTAGAAAAATTAAGGTAAAGTTCTACACATAAATAATCTCGACACTAGATAGAGGCGAATGGCCAATTAAGTAATTTCTGTCAAGAGGTCCTGAGTTGTTCTGTTCTGTGCGATTCCTCTGTCGAAAATCAAACCACCACCATCCTGCCTGTATACGGTCACTGAGTTATTCCGACACATACCATTAACAGAACATTAAGAACGACAAGTTTACTGGAGTCTGGTAAAAGTATTACGTACATTATTTTTGAAGATTTCTGTCTTCTGGGTTATTGCGATTCATCGCCCTGATGACGGAGGCAGTATGACCTCTGAAACGTTGGTTAGCATCGACCAGACTACACAGCGCAACAACCCAGAAGACAGAAATCTTCATCGCCCTGATGAAAGAGGCAGTTTGACCTCTGAAACGTTGGTTAATATCGACCAGACTACACAGCGCAACAACCCAGAAGACAGAAATCTTCATCGCCCTGATGACGGAGGCAGTATGACCTCTGAAACGTTGGTTAACGGCAACCAGACTACACAGCGCAACAACCCAGAAGACAGGAATCTTCATCGCCCTGATGACGGAGGCAGTATGACCTCTGAAACGTTGGTTAACATCAACCAGGCCACACAGCGCAACAACCCAGAAGACAGAAATCTTCATCGCCCTGATGACGGAGGCAGTATGACCACTGAAACGTTGGTTAGCCTCGACCAGACTACATAGCGCAACAACCCAGAAGACAGGAATCTTCATCGCCCTGATGACAGAGGCAGTATGACCTCTGAAACGTTGGTTAACATCGACCAGACTACACAGCGCAACAACCCAGAAGACAGAAATCTTCATCGCCCTGATGACAGAGGCAGTTTGACCTCTGAAACGTTGGTTAACATCGACCAGACTACACAGCGCAACAACCCAGAAGACAGAAATCTTCATCGCCCTGATGACGGAGGCAGTATGACCACTGAAACGTTGGTTAGCCTCGACCAGACTACATAGCGCAACAACCCAGAAGACAGGAATCTTCATCGCCCTGATGACAGAGGCAGTATGACCTCTGAAACGTTGGTTAACATCGACCAGACTACACAGCGCAACAACCCAGAAGACAGAAATCTTCATCGCCCTGATGACAGAGGCAGTTTGACCTCTGAAACGTTGGTTAACATCGACCAGACTACACAGCGCAACAACCCAGAAGACAGAAATCTTCATCGCCCTGATGACGGAGGCAGTATGACCACTGAAACGTTGGTTAGCCTCGACCAGACTACATAGCGCAACAACCCAGAAGACAGGAATCTTCATCGCCCTGATGACAGAGGCAGTATGACCTCTGAAACGTTGGTTAACATCAACCAGACTACACAGCGCAACAACCCAGAAGACAGGAATCTTCATCGCCCTGATGACGGAGGCAGTATGACCTCTGAAACGTTGGTTAGCATCGACCAGACTACACAGCGCAACAACCCAGAAGACTTCTGTCTTGCTCACCGCTGTGAAAACCTCAAATCGTACATTATTTTTAATCGAGAGTCTGGGACGAAGCAAGAATATGGAGACACCACCACCCTATCTGGATACAGATACCGTTGCGGTATCGATTTATTAACTCCTCTTATAATCCATCATTTTCGCTGCCTTCCTCCAAGAGAACAATTTTACATTGCATAAAACAACAATGAAATAAGCCTCTCCACTAGCCCGCGTCTACGCCCTTTTAATCCTTCTGGTTTCACTTGAGAGAGAGTGCCTACCTTAGGGATGCCATCATCTTTATTCTAAGTAGAAACGCTTGCGGCTACAAGACGTTTTCCACGAACCCAGTGCATGCAGCGACCGTTTGCCTACACTAATTTGTTTTGAAATTCGAAAAAAAAAATATATCTGTAATATCGATTTCTGTCGTTTGGGTTGCGACTTCGTCTACGTGGTTACCAAAATTCCTCCGAAACTCTGGTAACCATATACAAGGCTACACAAATACACAATCTAGAAGAACAAAATAAAATTTTTCACCGTCGTGAGAACATTAGATAAAAAAGGAAGAGTGTCAGACACAGACAAAGTGTAAAAATTTAGGTCCCACAACGTTTAGTCGATACTGCATTGCACTGTTTTATTATAGTGGGATGGAACTTCAAAGTACCAGAATAATAACGCCTACATTTTGCAAACATATGCTTATATTATTATTAGTCCCAGTTCCTGTCTCTATAAATATCGGGGACAATTTCCTGCCTCAGTTTGCATAATAACTTACATTTATTGTAAACTATACGAACAATTTTTCTTTTTGTATTGTAATAAATAGTGATTAATTTGACAGCCGTAATGCTTACAACATTTTCAGAGGGTATTTTATAACTTAGAAAGTAATTTAGAACAAAAATGATTCTAAGTTTGGAACTTAAAATATTCAACATCTGTCTCTTTGTCTCGTGAAACCATTATTTTTACTACGAAGTTGATGGACTATAATCTGTCTGATAGATTATTGGAGCTTCGAAGTGTGGATGACGTATTTTTGACGTATTGCAGAGATCTCTGTTTCTCCAGAATGATTCAGCTGCTGTGATTCGCGTCAGGAGCGCATCAACGCACTCTCTACGTCATTGTCATATACGAATAAGTATTGTTAAAGTTAACGGATATTAGCTATTAGTTTTAAAAATGGTGCCAGAAGGTATTTCATGGATAATGAATCCGGTGAAAAAACTATTCTCGGTCCAAGAGAAGAAAATGTTAGACCAATCCGTTGTAGATAATTGCATTGTTCATGAACTTATTCCTCGCAAATATAAACATCTTTAAAAATGTACAGACTAAACAACATTAATCAGTAAAGCCATGCGTGTCCTCAGAAGTGCAAATGATAAAAGTTAACTGTACATTAGCAAAATGTAAACAGCATTAACACAGTCCTTGCTCATTAGGTAGTTTAACGACGTTCTAACTGTGTAAGAATACAGAGAAGCTAGACGTCTTGTAAGATTATTTTGAGAGGTGAAGCTGGAAGTATCATAAAATAAAGACATTAGCTAGAACGACGAAGTAAAATCACGAAAACCTTACGACTGGCTGTTTCTGGCCCGCAATTTGAACAAAACTGAAGTCAATGATTCGTGCAACAGATATGTACATTGTATAATTTCAACTAAGGAAATCTGGCAATCTGAGTGTCCCAGGATTGCGTTGTCCGAATGACAAAAGGGTAGCCTATGGAAACCAATAAGTAAATGAAGACGACTGGTGTAAGCAAAGGAGTTAAAATTGTTCTTGTTTAAATCAGTGATAATATCCTGATGTGTGGTACGAAGAAAGAAACGTTCAGCCCCTCTGTGGGGTTTGTATTTGCAATGTAAACGGAAGTAAGATAAACACAATATCGCGAAGAACGCTTTCACACTCGTGTTTGTTGTTTATATGCAGTGTTTTCAGTAATCAGCGTCTAGATGTTGTCAGGCATTCTAATAAATTTACTAAATCATCATCACAGTAATTTTAAAATTATTAAAAAAACATTCTGTGTGGTTCTCAAAGAGTAAGTGTAAATCAGAAGTACTTTTGTGAAACCTTCCCACAGTTCGTCAAATACAATCTTCCCATTTATTTATATATATATATATATATACATACATACACACACACACACACACACACACACTTTGATTCAAAATGACTGACACATGAATCTGAGTAAAGCCATAAACTTATCAAATGCGTAACACAACAAGCATATTAAAAACGCTAACAATCACGGAATCGTGAGTGATCTGATTTGTGAGAGCCACAAATATGGCAATCCACGAAAACAATAGATTTTCAGCATCACGATCTACAAATTAGATGCAGCTAGTAGAAGACTTAAACCTTGAAGGATAAATTTATACAATATCAAAAACAAGAGCTGTTCATTTACTTGATTAGTGGTAGATTTACATACACAAGAAGGAACTGCTTTCGTCAGCCATGATAGACAATGGCTGAAGGTCTTGGTAAAGAGAAATTCTATTGGTGCTGTTGGTGGAAAAACAGGGAATTTTATTGGCTATATGCCACAGTCGCTGCGACGGTATCGGAATGTGCGCAGTAAGATACTGTTGATCCCGCCCGCCAGACAGACACGTGTGACGTAGAGGGATAAAGCAGCTCCTACAGACAGCCACGAGTACGGAAGGAGTTGAGTGTCGTGATGTTGCCTACATGTGGAAGTCCCTGGACGCAACTCACTACAACTCAGACACCACAAATTTTAATTCTACCCATAATTCCGGGACAGTTCTGTCAGTGTCGTGGAAGACCGAAAGAGTTGGAAAATCTCGGTACCACGCACAAATTGACTCTGGGGTTATCACCCTTCTCTCTCTCTGGAGTAAAGCGGCCGAAGCGTGAAGCTGACCACTCACCTCCATCTACTTCCACTCCACTTGTAGCTGCTCTAGAGTACAGTGACTGAAGGTGCTGGTTTGCCCTTGGCATAAAGGTTTTTTAATGACACACGCAACAGCACAGAATAAGTTGGGATTATTAATGGCAAGTATCTATAACCAGGAAGGAGACAGCCATGACGGTACGTTCTTGGCAGTAGCTCTGAAACATCTAGGAAGACATCTTAGGTTTGAACCCAGTATCGCCCGAAGGCAAGTCTGCAGCGCTATCGTTACACCAACCTACTTGGTAAAGCAGCCTCAAAAAACAACTAGAACATTCTGTCTGGGTTTTTGGTTTCAGGGGAATCGAACCGGATAAACAGAGACAAAGCATGTATGTCGGTGCTCTTCCAGTGGGTTTGATAAGTGAAATGAAATGGCTGTTGGTGGTTGCGTGCAGAAACATCAAAATACCGCGATAAAATCTGAAAAACACTCACTCCTAAGGAGCAACACATAAATAGTAGGCCTACGTAAAGCTATAAAAGTGAGAGTTATATAAAATTTCACAAGCCTATTAATGGGTTCTTGCGATCATACTACGCTAATGAACACATACAAGTGTGGAATTTCTTGACAAACGGAACGGCTATTAGCCACCGTACTAAACTGACCTCTGCTCCATGGGGGTAGTCACTTCAAGAATGTTTATAAGCTTAGTCTTTGATACCTTCATTGATCGTAACATTATAGCATATCTGTTAAAAGATTTAAGGGCACTGCAAGTTTTAAGCTTGGTACATTCATATATTTCGGAAGGGTACTTACATAAATGCCATTCACACTTCTGTATCTTCTCACCACGAACCGAAATACTTGTAGCTGTCTCTCACACATACCCTCACATATGATTTGGCAACAGTGTTTTCGATCTTTTCGTTTTTATTTTATCTCTCTCTGTCTCTTTCTCGTGTTCCTCACATCTCAAAATGGCCGCTGGCTAGCACACTAGGTGCTGGAGCCAATTCGGAGAGGTGAAGAAGAAAGAAAGTTCAATATCTCCTTGTTCTTGCTCGTAGTGGCCGCGAAGGGCTCGTCCGAGAGTCTCTTGCTAAACAAACTATGGTGACTGATATTAGTGATTCGGGGATTTGGAAGGAATTTATCACGGTTCAATATTGCGTTCATTGTCAGAGACTGATGAGTACTGTAACATCTCTTACACCATGAGGACGGTTGAACTTGACCTTTCTGAATATTATACTCAGAACTAGGAATTGCCGGCGTGAGGCGGTTCGAAAGAGCGTGTCTCTTCGAACTGTTTGGAATCAATTGTAACGGAGACATGAAAATGCCTGATGCTTTCTCTCATTCGGAACATGTGCACAGGCGTCACTTTTCGGCATCTAAAGAAGGCCTCGAGTATCTGTATTGGAAACGTCTAGCGTTCGATTTTGAGAAGTAATTCGTTTAAGGCACAATTATTCTCATGTTTATTCTTAATTGCATGGAGAAAAATCCTTCCTTACAAGCTACTAATCGATCTTTTAACCAAGAAATTGTCCACGCCATTTATGAACATTTACTTGTGACCCCTGCAGAAATTTGTCCAGACCAAACGCATTGCAAGATTGCCAAAGAAGTTGCCTAAATCACAAACCGTTAATAACTGGTTAGAAACGACGGACGGATGTGCGGGAACATTAATACATTCCTTCGGAACAGAGAAGGCACGCCTATTAACATCGGCGGTTTTAAAAGGAATGACCCTCATGGGAAACAATGACTCCTTCGCTTCTCAGTAAGAACAAAACTCAATGAGACCCTTAAGTGGTATTCCTTGTTTACGTTCCATTACAAATATATATGACACTTCTTTGAATTAGTAGAACTGCTATCATTCCCTTGATCGGATTAGAAATCCCACAGAACTTCATTTACACACGAAGCAGAAGTTATCGACAAGCATGAAGCGATGAAGTTTTCGTCTCGCGCTAGTCAGCACATACTATAAACAATTTTCTTTGCGATTCGCAATTTTAAGTTCTACTTTGTTAATGAACGAAGAACGTTGTAGCCATAGAGCAAGATTGCTTCGTTCCTTTTCAATATTATCTGTTGCATTAATCTGCCTTCTAGTCTACACAGCACCAGACTACTTTGGAGCTGGCTAAGAACATAAAACCAAAAATTTTAAGCGCGTGAATTATACTGCTTGATATTTATAGCCTTATAAAAGCATGTAGAGTATTCGCCTCGGGATAGGCCTACTACATAACCTGTGCCATTAAAGGCATCAGAAATTAAGAACTAAAACCGTTGCGTAACTATGTCGCTTGCAAACTGCTAAGAGACTATATACATATAATAATGCTGCTATGAAGAGATAAGGATAAAAAACATGTATTATGCAATGGATTGCACAAAACATGTAATAATGTAACTTTCCAAAGGAAAAGGGTACAATTTATAATGTTAAAATGTTCGGTTACTTAGTATCTAATCACGTTAGGTGATGCATTTATTATGTCGAGTCTTCAGTATTTCAAGTTTTTGCGTAGGAAATAATTCATCTAAAAACGAAACCAAGCTAGTTTAGTGATAATTCTCTAGACTCATATTCTAGAACCCACTTGATTCTAGACTCGGCTTGTACCTGGTTTATTCCCAGAGAAAGAGTTTACTGTAAACCTGGTTATACTCCAGTGTCGGCCAGGATGTGATGGTGAGGACAAAAACAAAACTTATCCCTGCAGGGAATCGAACCTCCGTCATGCAACCCGATTCTAGCCACAATACTGACTCAACAATTCAAGCATAAAATAGTTTATACAATTGGTTTCCTTTTTATCTTTAAAATTGCTATGAAAACAGAACAATATTAGGTAAAAGAAAAAGTCCAATGGCGGACTAAGGCAGAACATGTATTTGTACATACCCGGTGCACACCTCTTGTCCCATCCATGCGTGCTACATGGCCCGCCCATCTCATTCTTCTCGACTTAATAACCCTGAAAATATTGGGGGAGGTGTACAGATTTTTAAGCCTGAGGGGAAGAGACCGCTGGGGAGACCTAGACGTAGATGGGAGGATAATGTCAGGCGGGATCTATGGGAGATCGGAGTTGAAGGAGACTGGATTTTGTTGGCCCAGGACAGGGTCCGGTGAAGGGATTTGGTTAATTCGGTGATGAACCTTCGGATTCCGTAAGCCATCTAGTTAGTTAGTTTTAGTATGTATACCCACTTTCCTACGAATTTCTTAACAGAAAAAAATTACTTTTTCTACAGCTTATTTAACGACGATTTCCGTATCTCATACTATATAGAGAGGAATGAGAGGTATTTATAGTGAATAATGAACTGGAAAGGATGTGTTAGGAAGCGGATATGACCTGATTTAAGGTATTATCCCGGCATCTGCGTGAAGTGGCTAAGGTAAACTACGGAAAATCTGAGTCAGGATAGTCGGTCTCGGTGCCGAGATCGTAAACTGCAACCTCCTGAATGCGAAACAGGAGTGCTAATCACTCAACCACGAACGTAAGTAATCGTATAAATGAGAAAATAAAGCAGCCTTGGTAGGAACAGCCGTTCGCAATAGGTAGGACTAATAAATTCTCCTCGGGGTAGAAAATACCAACGCTTCGAGAACCATCTTCGACCTCGTCTTCATTAAGCCATTTTACACAGCTTGTAGCCCGAGAAGAATTTATTATACTTAGTCGCAGTGGAGGCTTCGGATCATACAATAGGCAGGGGGTGAGAAGGCAGAGAAACATAGTTTATAACTTAACATTTCATTGCTGTAAGAGACAGTCGTGAAAATAATCTGAGGAGAAGAAGCACCGTACTGATAAAAGTAAATAAAACAATATTACGATGAGGAGCCATGTTTATTGTGAACAAGTGTACTTACAGTGGGTCATGTTACTATCCAGAGCGTAGGCTAATCCTGGAGGAGTATTTGTTAATGACAAAAGAGTGGGCGATGTTACACGTAGCATAATTTAGAATATTTATAGAGAAATTGCATCGTGTGACTAGGAAGTACATACGAGACATGTATGAAATGATCTCTCCTAAACGGAACTTTCTTGAAACGCGCAGAAAATTACCGAAACAAAACCAAAATTATACTTTCCAAAACGTCTGGAATAACCAAGTTCTAAGTGAAGTATATCTTTTCTTCGTTTTACTTAATGTCAAATAAACAAAACAAAAAATCATTATATTTTTACTGAACTGAGTATCTGCTCCACGTAGCAATATTTTTGAGTAGCCTACAAGGAGTCGTTTCCTGAAAACAAGCTTCAACTTCCTGAGAGTGCACATTGTTTCTTGATTGATTTATTTAATAATTATTTATCAAACTCTTAGATTAAATATGAAAGTAAAAGTTGTTTCTGCACTTGACCATCACCCAATGGAGACACACCAGGGAGTGGAGGTAAAGAACCACGCATTATTAACGTCGCCTTCAACCAGCAGCTTTAATGACTTCCTATCCCGCTCGTGAATTATTTTAAATTACTTCCTAGGAATTTTTCTGAAGATACTGAGAAATATGACGCGAATTTTAAGGCTAGACAGCCTATCTTCGGGCCTAGATTTGACCAAATCTTCCAGAATGTAATAATCAGTACAAATAAAGTTTTCCTGCGTATTTCAGATGTTTACTGTGATTGTCATAAAACAGGAACATTAATTAAGTACAACCACTGACGGAATAAGAGACTGCTATAATTTTAATATCTAGTAGACATACATTTTGCGTAGATCAATTATATCACAGAATTTTAAACTGTCTTCAAAATACGTAACTGACTTGTGTCTGTAAAATTTCGAGGGGCTCACGAAGGAAAGTTTGAAAATTACTTGCACGGTGGCTAGTGGCAGCAAGCATCGCTGAAACGTCTGTAGACTGCTACGAAACTACTAATCAGTCATCTTCTCATTTCTCATTGTTTACAGAAAATGAGTTTTTACTGTGATGATTGAAAGAGCCTGTTTTTAATGTGGCATGCGCCTCGTGTATTTAGTTACTTTACACTCTGCGAGTTATCTTTGCTGTATCACGAAACAGAATGTTGTGGATGTCTTGACTGTCCTTTGTTTCTCTCTGCTTTCTCAGTTTGTTTAATTAAACTTACGAGGTAACAGTGGCTTCAAAACGAGATGCTTCATAAACCTGCGTTACTTTAAACTTCTGATCAGGCCTGCGCTCTAAGAAGAATGATATGACAAAGGGGCAAAACACATTTTCATTTTACCTTTTAAGAAGCAATAAAAACAATTTGCTATACAGAAATTTCTTTCCTTTGTACATATGTCAGCGCTGAAACATTCATTTCTGATATAAAATTTCCTCTAGTTATTACAATAGGACGAGACCGTTAGCTATAATAGAATGGCTTCCGACTTAGCGCGATTGTGTAACTTATAATCGTCTATATAGATACATAGAGAGCTATATGCTATAGCGGTATTCGATAAGGAACGTAAAAACAGCATAAGATTTAAAGTATTCAATTTAATTTCGAAAAGTGAACAAACACTAAGATGTTTTGTTAGGTGGTATATGAAAGTTAAAGATAAAACCTGTGGTTTAGGAAACTTCAAAGGGAGCTTGAAATTGTCTTACACAACTTACAATGAAGAAGTGTACAAAATGATTAATTGCAAAGTAAATTCACAACTAAAGTACATATGTTCATAATAGGTCCGACCTTTAAGGTCCTACAGTGTTGTCGGATACAGACTGAATAGCTGCGTCTAACACAGAGCCAGAAAATAAAATTGTAGTGGTTTCGCGACGTCAACATAAGCTACTCTAACCATCTAGGTGTTGAAAGCCCACGAACGAAACACTTCCTCAGTGAATCATCTTGTTTCTCTTATGGAAAAACAACTACCACTTGCTGTGGACGGACCAGAACAGATGTAAAGCTTCCGCATCATATTTCTCATTGATGTATTAAATTATAAAACAAATACAAAGTTTACCGTGAATTTAAATGTTATCTCACATGTTTCCACAGTAAAAGTAGTAATTGATCAATAGACACTTAACTGAAACAGGCCAAAGGGACGTTATGTACAATATTAATTACAGTTTATTAATTTGAGTTTCTTTATGGATACACTAAAGACCTCATTAGCTTCATGCTACCAAGCTGAATTAGGATTATCATTTGGGAAGAAAATATGTACGGTGTTTCTAAAATATATTCCACATGCTTCAGGACGTCAATACGAGTCAAAAAGTTTCAATGAACAAAGATCCGGAAATACCTATGTAAAGATTCAGAGAAGATAAATACCAGTTGAGAAATTCTTTGCTGAGAAACGATTTAATTCTTACATATATTACTAAAAATGCTGAAAGTGCTCTCCATGGGTATGGATATGTGTCAGCACGAAGTCGGGATGACGCTTGGGCGAGTTCAGACACATCTAATATATGGTATGAATCTCGTTTGCTTCTTTGCCGAAGTTGGTGCCAATTGAGTCGCCGTAAACTGCTCTTTACGTGTATCTCCACAAGGAAAAGTCTGCAGGATTAAGGTCTGGTGACCGTGATGGCCACGACACAGAAGCCTTGGGACTATGACCGATCAAACGTCCGGAATTATGCCCGTTTAATCACTCTAGTACAGCCAGACTGAAATGTTTTGGAGCGTAATTTTTCAAAAAACATATTCGTTGCCCCGAGCGCAAAAAAAAATCCTTCAAGAATTAAGGCAAATATCTATGGAGAAATCGCAGTACCGGAGACCAGTAAATTTTTCTGTTGAGATACATAGGCCAACAAGATAATATCCTTCGTGTGATTCCGGCCCACAAGTTTAACAGGTTCGTGCGTCATGCTGACTGGACCGGCCTTGCACCATAATGAGCTTTTGAACTTTATCCCCTGTAGCACTTTACAGAAGCGTTTATGTGCCTGTGTCCATTGGACTTAGTTGTCTCATATTGACTTCCTGAATCTTCCTTATCATCTACCGCGCATAGTTTAGAAACAACCTGCATACTAGTGGATTTATTTTATTTTATTTATTTCTGCATGATTAAAATGCTGTGCATTAATTCGAGTCCATTTCTGCCTGGAAGTTTTTTTTAACTTCATGCAGTTAAGAAATCTTGTGAATCGGCTGAGACGCAAAAAGAGTTACAGTGATAGCAATTATGCAATTTTTCGTGGACCACTGAGTTATGTATCCTGCTATTTATACACACTAAAGCAGGTCACATAATCACACATGAGATAGACGATCCTGCTTCGTATAGAGACCTGCAGGCGTTTCATGCAAGTATCAAGAGGCGCTGAGAATTAAATATGCAAAAGGTCAAACATTTATTGATTTAGCTACGCTATATCAAGTGCTAATTTTACGCAGTGTCAAATAACAAATGGAAAGGCAATGATTGGGAAAATGATTGAAATAATATGTGAAGAAGCACTAGATGTATATTTTAAGATACCATCAAAGTGTGGAGTATCCAAGGAAGAGAGAGAACATTGACCTAATGATGGAGGCAGAATCTAAACGTTAGTAAACTTTTACCAGACTGCATGGAACAGCATCTCAGAGGACAGCCATCTTAAAGAACGAGCATCTTTTGCAAAAATAGCTTAGCTCCAGATGGAGATAATCTAACAGTTTCATTCTCGGCTCAGAAACCTTTGGGCAAATGTTGGAATGTTGCCTGCATTAGGCAACGATAGCTTTCTGTCATACGCAGTTCAATTAATGATTCATAAAGATCCTGTAATTCAATGTCATGTGTAGTTAAAAAGGTGCGGTTAAATAAATTAAACGTGAATAGTATTTATCTTGTCATTCAATGAGTTTTAAAATACTTTTATAAAGTTCTGTTTAATAAACCAAGAAATATACATTATCTGGGACAACATGGTAATAAGAGTCTGATATTTACTTTAAATAAAAGATTTAACAAGGAAGAGTAAACACTTAGAATGTCAACCACACAGAAATCAATAAAAATATGTTAATTTTTAAAACACACATCAAAGTAAGTACTACATAAGACGGAAACTGCAGTAGAGGTAAAAATCATTCATCTATCGGATTATTTGATGCATAACATTCACGCAGAACAGAATTCTGAGTTGCAGTTAGTAGAAACTAAGTTTCTCACGTATACAACTGTGCTAAACTGTTCCTCTCGAGTTTAAATTTAAGTAAAATGTGCACAATTCAATCGCAAATCAAATATTTCTTTAGGGACTATAGGAAATACGATACGCAACGTAATCATGTTCAAAAACACGATATTCCCTTCTCCTTATTATAGGCGCAGGTTTTTTTTTTATTATTTGTTGATTCCATCTCGCTGACCAAGGCGTTCTCAAGTTTCTCGAGATATCGATTTTCACCACATCTAGACAGTTCCGTACAGAAATCTCAAGTGTTGGTCGGCAACTCTATACCGTATAGTATTTAATGACAAAATTAAATCGCACGTTCCCGCATGATTTTATATTTTTGCCACACTACAATAAATTCCTTTTACTAAAACGATATAATCTTACACTGTAAATCTGTTCGTGTCCATGAGGGAACAAAAAGAAAACTTCATAAATTCTAAACATATGTGCTAAAAATAAATAACCCAAATAATGTCTGCAAAAAAGTTGAAGAGAAATTATATCTGGGGGTACGCGAACAAAAAAGGTTGAATACCACTCTGTTATAGGGTCTACTGGTTGAGGCATCGTGGCATTCTTAATTCCACTAGGGAAGTTCAACAATAGCGTCATAAGATGTGAAGCTTTCACGGCGGCTTTCATTAATAAAGTCTTCTCGGGCTATTATCCATGTTAGTTGTTTATCAATCGCCGACGTTTCGAGGACCATCTCTGTCCTCATAGCGCGAACTAGCCTTAAAAATTGTTCACTGGCAATATATTAATCGACGATAATAACTAATTTAGCTTAATGAACTAAGATATTCATATCTGAAAGAATCGTTATATAAAGAGAACAACGAACGCTATTAGATTCTGGCAAGTGGTAAGGAATATTAATCGTACAAATGGACGAGACAGAAAGACACTTCCCATCATTCACGAAGTGCATCAAATGCATGTAATGGGATAGACCTAATGAATACAACATCCTAAGTTTAAGAATGATCGAAATAGAGATCAACTGAGCATACAGAAAGCTTAATTTTATGGTAATTAATATATCTGTAATACTATGGATAAAATTTTAGCTACGTAAACACTTCTACTGATATTCTTGTGCAAACTCAGAATTTCGTATAACGACAAATGACAAATAGAAAAAAATCTTAAATTTGTTTAATGGCGCTATATCTACTTTCGTCTGAAAGGATTTAGCAAAATTACAGCACAGGTTTGGTTAAGTGTAATAAACGAGTTTAAGGAATGTATCCTGTTGCGTGTTGATCGTTAGGTTGACAGTCCGTCTAAACTCCGCGAAGAGCTTTTAACTCATATTCATCTTGAACATTCTAATAGTTTTAATATTTTATCCAACATCTAAGAAATAGGCATAAGAACTTATTAAATTCTCCCTTCCATTATAGCTTATGCTTTTAAACCCGAAAACATTAAATTCCTACTCTAGGTCAAACTTCCTATGCTTCTACGTACAAACTCATTACGAATAATTGTAAAGCAATCTCATGGATCCCTACGAATGTTATCAGATTCAAAAATGTATACAATTTAGCATTCGTATCTATTAGTTTCGGCGACTTAAAGAGAGCCGCCTGAAGATGACCTATTAAGGTCAAAACATGTAGTATATTTTAATAAACATTGAGACTATAACAAAATAACTTGTTATGTAGACAGAATGTCGACCTAATAATAATATACTAAACATTCATACAAGACTCAGACTCGTCTTCTTTAACTTTCTTATAGTACCCAAAGGAAAAAATATGACTAAAACATTTATTTATTTACTTATTTATTTTTATATATTTATTAATTTTATTGCATAGGAAGTGCTAAAAATTAATGAGAAAATGTATAAAACAGTTAGGAAATTGGTATCCGATTTTTTTATAATTCCCTCTGATATGAATTAGCTGTCTTCAAATTCTGAAATTTTAAAAAATTATTTCTTGTTCTTGTTCAGCCGTACTTACCACTACACATTTATTTTATTTTACTTCTGACGAGTTTAGATGGGTATATGTAAAAATCTCCGTAATACAATCCATGAAAAAACGTACTAAATTAAAATTAATACTCTAAATAGATCTTTCAATAGATCCACAACTTTGTAAATTATACTTTCAGGTAGAGGAACGCCATTTGACAGTTTCCCTAAACTCCAAATGCATCTAAGCAATTACTTATAGGAAAATAACTATTTAAATGTAATCTTCATTCATGAGGGTCGTCATGTGAGAGCGACAATTTTATGAAATCGTTCAATATGTATTGTTGAAGATATTAACTAAAATTGACATTATTTAATCTTTTGGCAGAGCGAAACATCTCTCTAAAAGACGCCTGACTCTTGGTAAGACAAACACGCATTAACCTTTATCCTTCCATACAGGATGCTAATATGGCTCTTAATTTCCTTAGTGCCCATCAGATACCATGGTCAATAGCCTCAATTTAACACCATTAATCATAATTTAAAAATCATATTACTGATATTTGTGCAATTTTATAGGAATACTTTTTATTTTTAGATAATATTTGGATTTATTTATGGTTTATTTAATGATGCTGCTAGTATCTCACACTATAATTTAAGGTAAAATCTCGGCATCTGACTGAAGAAAAATCGCGAAAATCTCAGTCAGAACAGCCGTTCTTCGGGCCGAGATATGAAACTGGGACCTTCCAAATACAAAGCATGAGTGCTAAACACTCAGTCACGACGTTTAAAGGGAATATTTTTGTCAGCGGTTGGCAACTGATAAATATGTAACAGATTTCGATTTTTAGAGTAGTTTAGGCTATATAGGTTGAGAACACATACTTGAGATACAGTTACATAGACTCCACGTGGTGGTTATATAATCAGCATGGTCGTATAAGAGAAAGGTGCAGACTCCCATAGATATTAACTTACATTACCACCATCACCTCAGACTTCCTGTCAGCTTTCATTTAAGAAGCTCCAATAACTACGAGAAGTAAGCAATTCCTCCTCGAAAAGTACGTCCATGACGTAATACTGGACACTTCTATTGACTCATTCCAAATCCTGAATTTTTGCTCTTCATAAACCTTTCCCCTCTGAAATTGAGATGTTTGTTCAGAAATGTTAAGTCTTGCAGCTCTGTTTCCTACTTAAGAAAACCCGACAATCTTCTGAGATTTTAGTTTTCGACAGTTAGCTATAACAATAGGAACAGTAATCGAACACAAAACAGAAACCCTAAGAAACACAAAGGCAATAACACAAGGATGTGTTATTAATCTTTGTCTTGATTATCCACTGCAAGCTGCAAACAACATATTAGAACAAATTGTTTATACAGTTAATTCCAAGAGATTTTCATATATATGTGCAGTCCAGTCCATAAGCTGTGTATTTTGAAATTATATTTTACTCTTGGAAAAGACCATGGATAGGTTTAGACATATATGAGAATATAGTATCAAAAAAAAATCTTTAAAAAATTAAATGTGAAGGTTAGAGATTAATCCAGGATGATTTAATGGGTTAAACATGTAGCAACAATAGGCGAGATAAGAAATAAACACAGAACATTGATGGGAAAACATTATGGAATAAGCTACAGTAACTAGAAAGACCAAGAAATGATTGGAGGATGAAATTAAGAAGAATTCTAAGAGGTACGTTTTACAGATAGGTGGATGGAACTAGTTTATGATCGCATAGAATGGCAAGATTTAGTATTAGAGGCGTTAAACCTTCTGATTTTGCTACCAATGTGTTCTTTGTTCGGATCTGGATTGAGCTGTTTCAAGACATTTTCAAACGGAGGTCTTTGGTAAACACGACAATTAATCTTTGGGTTCCTTAAAAGCGGGGAATATTGTTAATGGCTGAGTGACTTTCAAATTTAAATACCCTGAACCATGATATTTTAGTTAGAAATAAATAGGCATAAAATATGAAAATTGAAACAGATAATGTTTAGTGTTATCAATGTTTCAAAAGAAGATAAACATTTTTAAGATCAGTGAAGGAAAAGATTTTTAACAACCTTGAAAGAGAATGTAATTTTACGATTATGTTAGCACTTGGATTAACATATCTTACCTGAGCACATACTTATAATTATCTCTCAGGTCATAAAGCAATTTACTGGAGTATAAAAATATGTAACCTCGATTTTTACATATACTTCTTTGTGAAATAGTGCATACTTTCCTTGCACAAACATACGTGGTCCTCACATAATATGTGCTGTGCACCGAGATAATTATTATATGAATATACAACCCGTATCTTATTCTGCTGGCTGAACCAGTCTCACCAGCTCGGAATGATAGTAAATCACATCCACATCAACATGTTTTTAATCTTTGTGTCACAGTGTAATAGGCTAAATGGACTGCAAAGAAAAGTAAAGAAACTTTCTCCTAATTTTAATCTATTATAATTCACAAGTTCCATGGCGCCAATTTTCATCATATATTATCAGCCCAAAATAAGATTCGAACAGTGTTTAATTAGGATAAATAGTATTCGTGCAAGATTTGAATACAATAAATTTCGATTTATATTCATAGAATGCCATTATATTTTAATGACCTTACAGTTGTTAAGTAGCAATTTTCCAGCATTGCTCGTAACGGGAATGTTCACTGCACAAACCATCACTTACAATTGGTAAAATGAAGATGACAGACTTGTGTGATGTTGCAATCTCGAAGAAATTGGCCTATGTTTAAGAGGTGCTTCCTGCCTTCATCATCAAGCATCTCTGAAACGTCGGTAAATTTCTACCAAACTACACAGCGCAACATCCCAGAAGACATCCATCTTCAGACTCGAATGAAACTAAAATCTCACAGGGTAATATGAGTTTCTGTGTCAAGTCTCATATACTTCATTAATCACTTACCCAACCGAACTGAGCAATAATTTCCCCTTCTTCTATGACAGTTTATAAAATTTGTGTTCTCCTCCTGCTCCCCCCCCCCTTTAAAATCTTTCAAAACTATCACAAGGTTGTTCAACTCGTTAACATGCGTACAAAGCACGAGCAAGCTCAGAAACACGCGTTGGAGATCACGACGTTACGTGGACAGATATCGGACGTAACAGATATAACCCTTTTCTGTGCTGGGGGGAAAGTGGAACAAAAATATATATAGAACCTGCCACTTGGTTGGGATATTGGTAACCTAACAACACCAACAAAGCAGACAAACTTTAAATCTTGGTTGACAGAAACAGATATTTTTACTTTGCCAAATTACGTAATACTTCGATACAGTAACCGGGACCAAATTGTGTGTTTCGCCTACGTCACTAGCTTACGGGTAGAAGTAAAACAACCGAATAGTTATACTACATAAACCAATAACATCACTGACGTAGGAATTGAGACAATAAGACACAAAGTACTCCAGCTGGGAAATAATGTTTATAGTATGAACAGTATATGCTTCCTAATTCCTACGCCTTTCTACCCGCTGATCCCATTTCCTCTTACTTCTAACGGACGTGGAACGCATAAATTCGTCCAGAATACTGTAACTCCATGAAAAAGAGCCCTCCTATAAAAGCAAATATATATGGACACCAGTCTCGTTTTAAAATGTTGCGAAACGTAGACTTTTTTCATATAAACGAAAGTTTTAATGCAAGACGATGACAAAACTTTTTTTATATTTGTTTTCATAATAACTGCTGAGTATGTGCGGGGTGGGGCATGATATATAAATAAATGTAATTATGGAATGTCAATGAACAATCTGTGTCAGAGCTAAGCGTTGCAAAACGGAGGGTAGCAGCTGGGACTTACGGTGTATGAAGGTGAGGCGTCACACAACGGCTAACGACATTAATTAATGTGAATCAGACTTTTCATTATGACAGACTACTGTGCATGTTGCGTGTCGATTACATTGATCGGTCTGTCGACATCATGTGCTAATGATTATTCATACTCTACAAGGTTTTACGCTGTTAATTCGGAACAAATATTCAATTACGTAAATCTATACACAACTGCAGGCATTTTTTCCATATTCCACATTACAAGCCAAGTTTTAGTGGACTAAATAGGGCGCTCTCAAACAGGATTTTACTTACATACGATTGCGAAACAGTTAGCTCACGATAAGACTCAACTCACTGATTCAAATGGATCTCGATATATAAACATTAAAAATTCAGTTTTGGTGAATTAATTTACTGAGGATAACCGCTCTAGTAGCAGTTGCATAGGATTAAGTTTTATGTTACACCCTTTCTCAGCTTAACGGATATAAATAAGTTATTATAACATATGCTAAAGAAGTGGCAGGGTCCATGTGCTTTACGCGAACCTAATTGTTAACAAGCTAGAATCCAATTTCACTGTCAATTCTAAGGTTAAAATTAACTCTGGCTGTCTGCTATGTAAGCTTCGTTCCTCTTTTGTACAAATGAATAGCATATATTTCTTATTCACCCGTTCCCCTCCCATCTTCCATGTGAACTGTAACCAAAGCAGGATTGTGATGACGAAGAAATGGTATTCTAATGCAAATGTCTCGCATCTCCTGCCCGATATCAAGGTAATGAACAATAAGCAAGGATGTTGAAGAGCCTGCGACCTACGCTCAGTGTCCCACACAACCTTTACAATGTCATATGATGCTTGCCTCTGTCACGTCATCTCTACGATTCTATATAACAATACGCATTAGATCCACATACAACTTTTATTCGTATAAAACTGCTAAAGCGATAAGCGTAGATAGGTTATCTTAACGCGGTCTTAAGAAAGTTACACCGATGCAGAATGGGTTACAAATGATTTGTATCGATTATGTACCAAACTGCATACATTCGTTCTATGTTAACCTTCAGCAAGAACTCAAATAAACGTTTGAAGAATAGATAGATGTATATATAGGCAGAGTTCTGACCAAATCTTCTCGAGCGACCATATTTTGTCAGATTTAGTTACCCCGAAATCTTCATGTCATATAAGACAGAATTCCGTGTGATGACCAAAAGCCTGATCGTGTTTCTCCAGTCTTCAGTTTCAAGAAAATCAAATCAATGTGTTCTCATATATTTCCTCTAACACGACTTTTATATGGATAGTTTGCGTTAAAAATAAATCATTTCAGGTTTTTAGAATGTAAAAACAGTTTATGTGAATACAGCCCCAAGTGTTTTGTGACGTAACAAAGTCAAAAAGGGGTGTGTTGTGGGATCCGAAGAACTAATTTTGACGTGGAAGGATTAAAAATAACGTGCTTTATTTTTTTAATGATTCCCTTCAGATAATTTAATCACGATACGGAACCCACAAAAGAAAACGTGAAGATAATTGATGGTATACTTTACATAAAAAAGAGACACCCTGAAAACTCTTGAATTAAGGATGGGAGAATTCATACCTTGTTGCACCACTTAATAAGAGGGTTTAGGTACAAGGATAGATTGCACTCTTGTGCAGCCACACAGTTTACATTACATCTGTCCTTTACGGCTTCAATTTTGTTCTCGCCAGTGTTGTTCTTTTGAATAAAATGTTATTTAACAGTCAGAAGAACTATAAGAAAAGGACAGTTCTATAAGATGTCACTGTTCGCGATCGTTCCAATTTTAATACACAGTTACAGCGTAACACATAGGCATAATTTTAAAATTTAAGTAAGGAAAAGAAGGTTATGACATTAAAGCCAACTTTCTGTTTAGAGGTAAAACAGCAATTAAACAGGCATTTCTGCTCAGTTACGAAGAATGTAACATCACACATAAAATAATAAAATACACGATTTGAACAGCAACAAGCTTAATAACTACGACAAAGGCTGAAATAAGAAAGAACACAGCTGAGGGCATTTTGTACAATGTACTATCAATATTGCAACACGGAAAGGAATCTTTATTAATTAAAGCAAGAGAAGTAAATAAAATAGTAATCAGAGATGGGGTACTTGGCGAAAGATTAAACACAGTGCTAGACTATATCATATTGCAGGTAAGAAATTAAATTGTAATCAGTGCAAAGAATAGGTAGACACAGGCAAAGTTGGATATATAATGTGGATAGAATGACAGATGATAGCATATCCTAACAGATTCTACAGTTCGAAACAAAATGTTGCCAAAACCGTGTAAGACCTTGGAAAAGACAAAATGCGTACGTGGAGTCGCTACTGGCTTGAGCGCCTGTTACATGAAGAGATGAAAATAAGAAATATTTCTTTCTTTTTCAGTTGAATTCTAAGATCAGTATTAGCCGTAGGTGCTGGTAGCTGTATTTTGTGACGTATGTTTTATTATCAGAATTAATTGCATTGATAAATTGACGTACATTAAAAATTCCATCGAATGAAAGATCATTTTTATCGTTTTCATACTTTAATTTCACAGTAATTGCAGAGATAGCAGAACGCAAAATATTGCAAGTTTTTCTTCAATAACTTGTAGTCAAAATTTATTTCATAAACTTCGCGAAGTGTAAGAACATTCTTTACGTAATGTTATGGCCAAAAGAATGTGATTTATGTACTTTCAAAGCATAAATTATTTAAGAAACACGACATATTATCTGACTCCGAAAATATATTACTGCACAAATTATTTATATGAAATGTGTTCCATTTCTAATTAAAATAGTTTGACTGCTCCTGCTTTCAGCACCTGTTTACTATATCAAAAACTGTTCCACTTATCCTTAAATTCCATTAAGTTTTGCCCTAAAGTGACATGTTTTCTTTATGGTATCACTGAACTTTTTGGCAGCTAGTGGCCTCCTTTCTATTTCGAATGATTTAAGCCCTCAAGATTTGTGTGTCTGTAGTTCTATATTGTCATACGAAAGGGGGAGGTGTTCGAAATTGATGTTGGAGGTGATTCCGGAAGTAAACTTTCTTTGCCACAGGTGGGGCTGAGGTTCAACTGTCGGATGTTGAAAGAAGGTCAGGGCAGACATTTTTATATTTCATTAGTGAGAGAAGAGTAATCGTACATACAGAAGTGATAGAGAAGGAACACGTATGGAAGCGAAAGCAGAGTTTCACAAATGACGGACCAACCGAGATAATTAATAGATTGTATTAATTTACAGCCTCCATGGAACTGTGTCCTCCTTGAGAAGCTAACAACGGTCTCTCAACTAGTCAATAAATTCACCGCCTTTCATGTAACCCGGATGTTTTCACAAAATCCCGCCAATCTATTGCCAGATGAATCCAGCCCACATTCTCAAACCCTATTTCTTTAGTTCCAGTCTAATATCTTCCTACCAAATGCTCCTAGCCTCCGAAGTCGTAAGTTCCTTTCAGGCTTTACCATTGATATCGTACATATTTGCAATTTTTCCGTGCGTGCTACGTGTCCCACCCATATCATCTTTTCTCATTAGATCATTACAAAATCTGCGGCCGAATACGGAAAAAGAACCAAAGCACGAATGAAAAACACGAAAACAGGAAAAGAACAAAAGACACACGAAACTACAGATCATCAGGTAACAGCAGCAACAGAACTACAGAAAATTTATCTCTGCCCTACTCCATTATTTCATTTACAGTTTAACAGATTGTTAAAATAGCAGTTCTTTATTATATTTTATCCATAATTTAGACACCGATAAATGGAAAAACCTAATGTAAGAAACTATTATTTTCAAAGATGTGCAGTAAATTAAGTACAATCAGAATGAACCTGATTGAGACTGTGTTCTGACAAAAAATGGAATTCATTATTCACATATTACCAGGTAAAATAGTGTAAATGTTTGTGCCAAAGTAACAGTTTAAAAAATAGTCAACAATTCACAGGTTTCCTTGAGCATTAAATGTCCATCTGAGATTCCCTTTTGATATGGAACTCGAAGATTCATCACTGTGTTCAAAAACTCCAGCCATGGACCTTTATTACAAGCTAGTTCAATCCAACTTACATCTGGACGTGCATCTTACATTTATTATTATTCTTCTATTTACATGTATATCCCCCAAGAAGTTAATTCCAACAAGGTTATTAAATTAAAATTTTGTGTGAAGTTTCCATTTCCACCTTTCTTATTACATGTCTGACCAACCGTTGCATCATTATTGAATTAATTCCCATAATACTGACGTGCAGTAGTCAAATTCCACAGTGTTAAAATTACACGGTAAAAATGTTTAGCTTAAATATGTCAGTCAGCCGCAGGGTATGAGTCATGGGCCGATTCTTATAAGTTAACATTCTGAATGCATAAAAAGAGAAACTATCGAAATGTTCCCTGAAAATATATGGCTCCATTCAGGTTTCATCTTTTGTGTATTCAAATAATGTAGCTATAGTTTACTTCGGATATAAATAATAAAACACAATTTTTCAGTTAAGAATTTCCATAACAATAGTTTAAGAATATATCTTACAGCACCCGATCACAAGACTGTTTGAGATGTTTCTGTAATTTTCAACAATAACTCTTATATGTCAAAGATATTGAAGTGTCTAAGCTCAGAAATATGCATAACGGGGCATAAATTCAATCACATAATTTATAAAATTACTGTTAAAGACATTTCTGTAATGATATTTTAATTCAGTAATAGAAGCCCTTCTGTTGCGAAAGAAATATTCTTATATGGTTGTTCTGCTCTCAGTCATAACCGAATACTAAATTTATGGTGACCAAGTGTAACTTCCTACTACAAAACGCAAGTAAGTCTGCCGTTCGATTGAAATGGTTACTCTAGACTCTTCAATACTGTTCAGTCATTGATCGGAATTACTGAGTCATAAAGCTAACGACCGGGGTTCAACTGCAAGCAAGAGCAGAATTTTACTTCGCCACCGCGTCCAGACCGGTTATGAGGGCCACCCAATGTCCTGTTTAATGAGTAATGGTGACTTCCTCCCCGATGATGATAATGTGCTGATCTTTACCTCCACTTCCCTATATTCCTTATATCGTAGTCTGTGGTACGGGGAAAACTTTGCAACTTTGCTGTACATACAAGTCAGTAATTGACAGGTAATTCTATTGTGTATTTATTGAGTTATGTTAAGTTCGCTTTTCAGAATACTGTGTCCAACATTGGGTTTTTGCCGACTGCAGCCTATCTTTAATGACACTACACAGTTCCAAAAACATTATTCCTTTTGTAAGATTTGAGGTGTTCACAGCGGTGAGTATGAAGATGCATTGCCCTGATGATGGAGGCAGTATGGCCTCTGAAACGTTTGTTAACATCGACCAGACTACACAGCGCAACAACCCAGAAGACAGGAATCTTCATTATTCATTTTACTGGTCACCTAATATTCTCTTCCCTATTTCCATTCACAGCTGCCTAGTTTTGTTTTTCTTTATTCAGCTTCATACAAGTGTTCTACGTATATGTCTCCAACCTTAGTACATTTCATCATTTCTTATAGGCTCCTTCGTCCTTTACCTTGCCGTAATGACGAGCGAGAGATCAATATTCATAAAGTTGGAAACGGTTAAACAAGCTTCAGTCATGTTAATTGTTTCTGTCTGATAAATCATATATTCTTTCTGTCCGGCTGATAATATGGCTGAAGATTCGGGAGTAATGAGAAAAGAAAGTCGTGGCTCATTCTATGTCATTTAATATGCCACTAATAGTTGTCTGGACGGAAGAAACCATGCAAATCCAGTCAGTGGAGTCTTTTTCCAGCTAAGCTTTCAGAATTGTATCTCTGAATTGTAACTCAAAGTACCCGCTGAGTACCTTTATTCTGGTTGTTTTAGCTTTCGCTGCCGCAGGCATGTTTTATAAGCAATTTGTAGGTCCAATAAAAGTAATAAAATTTACAAAATAATTACTTAAGTGGAAGTAACTTCCATTTTTACAGAAGTGTTGCATTTTTTAATGATACCTCACCGGAAAACAAGATTTAGTAGCGAAGAAATTCCTACACAGAGATGAAATTTTAAGTTTTCAGTTTGGTTGGTGTTTGCTTACTATCGGTTTGAGTTTAATTATATGTCAGTATGGCAATTTTAATATGAATTACAAATGTATGACGAGTAAGTAAGAAAGAGGCTTGAGGTCCACAAGATAAAATATTATGTTTAACTTCAAAGATCATTCCACCTGTTAGTGGGTTCGTTCAGAATAGTGAAGATTTTCCTGAATAAATGGAACATGCTCCTGTTACGACAATATTGTCATATTTTAGCTTATATTCTTATTTGTAAGGAACCCAAACACCGATTTCTCTTTACTTCAGTTTCATATAGATATTATACACGAAAATATAATGGAGGAATCGTGATTGTTTATAAATTTATATACCCATTGTGTTTTTTCTTACACAAAGTACCGCCTACTCGAATGCGACCTTTGATTGTTTTATAGGTCAGGGGCGCTATCTACGTACAAATGAATTCAACTAAATCGCTTTCTTCATTTTTGTATTCCTACTTACTTCAGTCTTTCATGCCATATAGAGTACATCGGCATGGGTTATAACCGATATGAAAACTTATTATGACGTTATTTCTTTACGTTTCCCTAGAGGTATAGCTTACAGATTATAATTATTAAACTACAAGTAGATCTTTTCTTAAGACATGTATCAAGCTTTATGTCACGATTATTCCGAAATACCATGACAGCAATAACTAAAAGGCCCTGCAGTTACAATACGTAACGGACGCAGTAGCTCAAAAATAATAGCTTAGGTAATTAATGTCTTAATTATGTAACACAGATCGTGTAACGCTTCAAGAAGTCTAACGCATGACGAAAAATGCTACAGTGTATCATTAATATACCTACGTGTGTATATTTTTTATCAAGTAAATCAGAATTATTTAATCCACGCATGATATTATGGAAATGTAACTCAGGGCTCCGCAAAATCAATTAGACTAATAACAAAATGTTTGTAGTACTATATACTCTAGAATACTCCAAAGAAGAACTTGGTATCAAATTTAACAACGGTCATTACATAATGTTTCCATACATGGAAACAGAATTACAGTAGCTTAGTACGCATAAATACACACATAAAAGTATACAGGTATTACAGAATTCCTCAATCGAGGAAGGGTTGAATACTACTGTTCTAAATACAGGGAATTAAACTGTTACTATTTATCATTACAGGAGATAAAATTATACAAATTTTTATCTGATATAAACTATTAAAATAAATTAGGTACAGTGATACTATTAAATTCGTCACTGCTGGTTTGGATATGTTTGGAAGAATGTGGAATGAGTAAGTCCATGAAAGATAGGAGTCCAGCCTTGTGTTCTCTAAAACCTTCATCATGTTATCCTGCTTTCCTTAATAAATCTCTGACTCGTGACTGCAGGGAAATATTAATTTAGTTTAAACATTTCCGTTAGGACCGAGGACAAGAGTCTTATTAATTTGTTCACTAACATTTTAGATTACACACGTTATAAGTCAAAGTCGCTTAAAACCTGGACGAAATGTTTCCTTCAAATTTTTAAATTCTTCGTGTTTGTTAAAAATGCGGTACTGGATTTTCGTTAATAGGTACGGCTGCAATTGTAATCCTGTGGTCAAGTTTATATCAGAAACCAAAACAGACAATGATAAAGGAGAAGAACACAAATCAAAATGCAAAAAAATTATAGTTACAGGATAGAAGTATCTTTCCTGTTGACACAGGGCGAACAGAAGTTTCTTTGAAGTTTGGCAGTTTCTTTGAATCTTGCAACATTCTATGTGCCATCACTTATAGTAATGTTGTTGGTGCTATAAAACTATAATTAGAAAGTTGGGAAGCAAAAGGATATATGTAGTTGCACATATCTCAGTAAAGAGACGGCATTCTGAATCGTGCGCTGTAGGTATCTTCTTCGGTCCTTGCTTTAAAATATCAAGACAGTGCCTCAGAATGGGCGTCGATTTTTTTCGTTCACATCTCTCTACACACTCATACTTCTCCAAAAAAAACCCTGCATATTATGGCGAAACCTGCACAGTGTATATGATTATTTGAAATCTTCATTTGCAATAGCGTTAGTTTACACATACCTGCATGACTACATTAAATATGCTTAAATATTTGCTTAATTTAATCTTTTATCCAGTTAATTCTAGCTTATGGTTGGAGAGCTATGCCAACGATGTATAAATAAGTCCAACTTATTTATAAATTCACTGACTTAAGTTCACAATGTATGAACTTGCTCTCCCATCCTATTCTCCTGCTCAGTTTTGATTGAATGAAAGCATAAAATACCCATTTACGAGCTTTGATTTTACTAACTTATGCAATATGTACAATAACGGCCACAGTTGGGGAGCAATATTTTGCAGTTTGATACTTGGTCTATTAATTCGGTGGTAGGCGTGTAAATGGTATAAATCCCTAGCTGATAGACTTAGCACATGACTTCAAAATTTATTTCCTTTTTCGACACCTGAAAGTCACATCTCTTTACCATAAATTATTTGTTTTGGAGAAGACATTACAGAAACTGAGGTCAGAAATCTGAAAACTGTCCTGGGTTTGCGTTTCCGTGAATATATTGGATTTAGGAATAACAATAATAATTGTTCTATAATATTAAAAAAACCGCCACGGTGGTCTAGCGGTTAGAACGCTGGCCTTGTAATCCTGGGGTCTCAGGTTCGATTCCCGGCGGTGCCCGAATTTATAACTTGTGTTGGGCAAGGCCGTGGTCTAGGCAACACGGAGTTTTCCTCCGTGGCATCCCAACAATTACTCCATTCACACACAGAAGAAGGCAATGGCAAACCACTTCTGGATCATCTGCCAAGAACGTATATGAACAGGTCCCAGTCCGAGAAAAGGATGGAAGGATCCTGTTCATATGGACCTGTCGTCAGACAGAACACTAAATAAATAAAATAATATTAAAAAATACACATCAAATGGTTAGGCGTATGATAAGCTTTCGGGCAATAAAAATTGGTAAGACATGTAAGAATTTTGAATATTTTCCCGTAGTAACATTGCGGACTCTCTGCTACTTATATCTAAACTGATCAATAAAACACGTACTCCGCATTCAACAGAAAAACGTAAGAAACATATCTTGTGTGGCTTGTAATGCTGCTCAGATACATCAACTCGTTGTGTAATTCGCTCGCACGACTGCGAGCAAGCAACCTGCTGTACACTTCAACCCGGAAGGGGGCAGTGTAGACCTGCGTTATCCCTATTATGATCACATGTTTACTAAGTCTGTGTTTTATACTGAACATTCCATCGGTCTCACTTCCCTACCCTAAGGGTACGTAATTCATCTTCGATGTCGAAACTCTACGTTCGTTGCGTCACAAGAGTCCAGAACCGTTCCAACTGTGTGTATGACATGACGTTTCCCTGTCCTCATGAAACATTACCACATATATTACACTGATGTTCAAAACAAAATATTAATTTCTTAAGTAATAGAATCTGACGTTGTAGTTAAAATAATTAATTTTATTTCCCTTATGAATCCAGTTTGCATTATCAGAAATCATTGTTACGGTTAATTGTAGAACTTAACATATCGAAGAAACCAGTAAGAACTGTGGGAACATTTTCCTAAACGCCCTGTTTCAGCCAGACTCCGTTTGTGTTAGAATGAAACAAAGCAAACACAAAGAGATGATTCCAAGAACCATGTGTTTGCCTTTGTTTCTTGTCGTGTACTCTTCGAATTACACTAATATATTGTTGCAAATTTCTTTGAATCTGTACTGAGTAATGTTAATTGATTGCACATACAACTTCAGTGTATAGAATCTCTTTCAAAGAATTCTTAATACAACATAATGCGGTCTTGTTTCATTTCCGTTTTGTGATATGTTTACTAAAGCACAGATTTGTACATAAACAACAAATCTATAATTGCAACATTTTATCGTTGTGCAGTGGATTGAGCCCTTCGTTTTTCAACACTTACGAGTACCCTGGAGCCAGGGCAATTGAGCATTTCGTTAAATATAGGACCGTTTCTGTATTTTATGAACATATTACGCTCGCTAATGCTCAGGACAGAATTCAGCACCTTGCTTCTTGCACACGGAAAATTACAAATGGGGTATTTCTTGGCCATCTGAACGAGTATAAGTTTATACAGGGGGACTGTGTTAGTTCGTAAGCTCACAAGTCTTTTATGTTTCCACTGGGACAGTAGACGCAAATGTCTTAACTTAGGTATCCTATTAAAACACGCAATGCTTCTTTACAAAATCGCTTCATCTGAAACGTCCCTCACTATGGATTGTTTTTAGTATCTATAAATTAACTGATTAGTTATAGTTTAATTGAATATCACACGTGACATTTCAGACAGATTTTAGTCAACGCCTTGGAAAAAATTGAAGAGTAGAACAATTGTACTATTAGAAAATAGCCTAGCTAACACATGATATATAAAGAAGGTTCTAGGAATCGTGGCCTCATGCAGAGTTTGTTCTCTTTTAGTGTTTGCACGGTTAATTAACGACAGGTGTAATGCATTAGAAGCTGATCTGGTTGTGCCGAGAAAGTTCCATGTACATCATGAATCTTATTTGTATGACAAGTAAGAACAGAGATAATAATTTTATCGTGGTGACCTGCTTGTCTTTCATCTTTCGTGTGTTAATATTTCCTTTTCGAATACAGCCCTATAAACACAAAAACACAGGTTTGCATACTTAGTTCTTCGCCCCGGGTTTGTTTTTAAATAAACTGAATTGGAATAATATTTTTTATTTATTTTACTATAAATTTTCCCGTCAAAAAAGACAGGAAATCTGAAGTAAAACTTCATATCGCATTTTTATTTCAAAAAGTAACAAACTGCATTATAAATAAAAATTAAAATAATTTCTTATCGTTGTTTAATTACAAAAGCTGCGAAGCGTTAATATGTACACATCTGTGCATAGGTTTCCACGGATTAGTAAAGTCTTCTTTCAGTGAATTTTTCCGCAAATTAGAATATAAAAATTAAACCCAAGTGATGCTGTGTAACAAAAAAGTAATACCATGACTTATCTTTGCTTCTTTAAAGAATATAATACTATTTCATTTAACACAATCTCAAATATGATCTTATATCGAAGTTATAATAATTGTAATTGTGCTGTGTTGTAATACGTGCGCATAGTAGGCCTCCCTCAAAAGCAACACATAAAGCCCACTCCCTTAACAGCAAATTATCACTATACCATGGCAACAGTAATAACACACAAATTAATTAATATTTCCATATAACGCCAAAATTTCTTTAAAAAAGTAAATGTTCAAAACCAACCATCACTATTTATTGTATTCATAGATCTCACATCTTTCATACACTTGCAACTACGTGCGAGCCTGCATACGGTAATAAACTTCATACGTTGCGTAAACAATAAGAGGAAACTTTATCGCCTTAGGTGACATGAAATTTTGCACAATGATAGGTGGAAACAGTAAATTATTCTTACTTATTAAAATCGGATTCTGAAAAAAAAAAACATGTGACTCTGTCTCAGTCTATCCGACCTCCGGATCCAGATATGAGGCGGCTTTCTCCCTAATACGAATTACGAAATTGTATTAAATCTCTGTACCGAGTTAAAAAACAAACATAATTACATGCTGACACAGAACAACAGTTAACAATGCAAGATTTGCATTGTTTATTTAGATTTGTCTAATGTCGCTGTCAGTAGCTCAGACTGTTAGAGTAACGTCGAGTGATAGGATAATTAACAAACAATTAATCGGAAATGATACTAAAGGAAGTTGTTGTGGCCTATTTCAAGATAATATCCGGCATTTAACTGGAGGAGCTGAGGGATACCATACAGAACCTCATTTAGAATATTTGGTTCTCAGGTCGAAATTTGAAAACGGGACCTCCAGGGAATGTCAACCACTCGGACGCGAAGTTTGATAGATGTTCACACAGGACTAACACAGAGCCTGGAATCTAATCGAAATTTAGCTGTCCTGAATATACCTGGGATAGACGTACAGACGTTCATTCTTAAACCTCCAGAGGCAAGTTTTAAGTCTAGGGTAACAGACTTGATCATATGATGATTATGATTAAATACGGAAAAAAATACCATACAAACTTCCATGTAATCTGCATAGTCCAAATACGTAACTTGAGAGCCATATGTGAAATAATGACAACGACCCTCTTGATTGGTTTAAAAGGAACCATATTCCCATAATTTGCACTGA